>NC_052050.1:42378000-43601334 GCF_903992535.2 Arvicola amphibius
CTTTACCTGCTGAGCTATCTCACCTCTCCGGAATTTGTTCTATTCTTTCTGCAATAAGCAGGTTATGGCTGGCTTCCAACAGTGTCAGCTTCCAAACACTGTCCACTTGTGCAAAGGACTTTCCTGAGAAGCATTTTTGTTAGTATGTTTTTTGTTTTTTCGAGACAGGGTTTCTCTGTAGCTTTGGAGCCTGTCCTGAAACTCATTCTGTAGACCAGGCTGGCCTCGAATTCACTGAGATCTGCCTGCCTCTGCCTTCAGAGTGCTGGATTTAAAGGTGTGCACCATCACTGCCTGGCTTGGGAAACATTTTTCTTTATTACTATTTTCAATTTTTATTTTATGTGTGCGAGTGTTTTTCCTGCGTGTATGTCTGTACACTACATGTGTGCCTGTTGCCCACAGAGGTCAGAAGAGGCCTTTGTTTCCCCTGGGACTGGAGTTACAGATGGTTGTGCGTCACCACATGGTGACTGGGAAGTAAATCCAGGTCCTCAGCAAGAGCAACAAGTGTTCTTAACCTTGGAACCCTCTCTCCAGTCCCCAGTGGGCAGAATTCCTAATGTTCATCTTTGTTATCAATTGTAATTAATTTCTAAGACATTATTCTTTTTTTCTCTTGCTTTGAATTTTTGAAATGTTTTTATCATCCATTACTTGTGCCATTTTCGTGCATGTGTATAATGTATTTGGATCATATTCACCCGCAGTACCCTCTCTTGTTCTCTCCCACTCCTCCTGAACCCCTTACCTTTCCCAACTAGTCCCCCTCCCCCCAGTTCATGCATTGTGTGTGACCTAGTGGGCTTCATAAAGGTTGCTTCTGTGAACATGTGTGAAAGTGTGTTTACAGGAACACGGTCACTTGGCTATGTGGCTGCATCTCTGAAGACTTCTGGCTGCCCCCATCTGCTGTTAACTACTTAAAAATCCCCAGGGAAGGGAGCCCTCCTCCCTCCAGACAGAGTGCTGTCGTCTGACGCTGTCTTGTGTGGGTCTTATAACCGTAGCTACTCTGGGCTCAGAAGGGAAGTGGCTGCGTTACACCTGGAAGACGGTGTTCCAGAGCATTCCATCCTTCCCCGGGCCTTCATTCGTTCAGTCTTTCTGCCCTCCCTTCCGCAACGTTCTGTGAACCTTGGTGAGGGTGATAGAGATGGCCCGTTTATGTTTTTGTTGGTTTTTACCTTTGATGCCCATGTGTGGCTGTCACTTTTTCTGCAGTTAGCACCTCCCACTACAAAAAAGAGGCTTCTCTGCCCACAGCTGACAGCAGCTTTGATCTACAGACACAAACGTGATTATATAAAGATGTTTTTATGTGAACATTGTGTCCATTTTAGTAACACAATGGTATTAGCGTCTCCATTAGAGCCTAAGACCTTCTAGCTGTAGGCTTTTATCCAGGTCTACAGCACCAGGCGTGAATTTCTGCCTCAAATCCAATCAGAAAGTAGTTGGTACCACCGTAACAGGCTGGCCCCTGTTGACCAGTGGGTACAGCGTCTCAGTTAGGGTTTCTCTTGCTGGGAAGAGACACTATGAATGTGGCAAGGAAAACATTTGATCGAGGCTGGCTTACAGTTAGCAGTTTCGTCTGCTATCGTCAAGGCTAGAAGCGTGACTGCATGCAGGCAGATGTGGTGCTAGAGAAGGAGCTGGGAGTTCTATGTCTTGATCCACAGGCATCAGAAGGAGACCGTGTACCACATTGGGCATGGCTTGAGCACATGAGACCTCAACACCCATCCCCACAGTGACACACTTTCTCCAACAAGGCCACGCCTCCTAATGGTACCACTCCCCATGGCCAGGCCTTCAAACACGTGAGCCCATGGGCGCCATTCCTACCGCCACACACGTCTTGCCTGGCCAGATGGGCTTTGTATTAGTTTGCCTCTTTGTTGCTGTGCTAAAGCACACCAACCAAAAGCAACTTGGGGAGGAAAGGGTTTATTTGGCATGTAGGTTTACAATCCATCACAGAAAGAAGTCAAGGAAGGCTCTGAAGCAGAGACCCGCAGAGGGATGCTGCTTACCAGCTTGCGTCCCCTAGTGTGCTCAGTTATCTTTATTCATTTATTTATTCATCTATCTATCTATCTATCTATCTATCTATCTATCTATCTATCTATCATTTATTTATCAATCTATCTATCTATCATCTATCTATCTATCATCTATCATCTATCTATCTATCTATCATCTATCTATCTATCTATCTATCTATCATTTATCTATCAATCTATCTATCATCTATCTATCTATCATCTATCATCTATCTATCATCTATCTATCTATCATCTATCTATCTATCTATCATCTATCTATCATCTATCTATCTATCAATCATCTATCAATCATCTATCTATCTATCATCCATCTATCTATCTATCTATCTATCTATCTATCTATCTATCTATCTATCTATCTATGCAGCCCCAGCCCAGAGATGCACTGCCCACACTGGGCAGGGCCTGCCTACACCAACTGACAATCAAGAAGAATGCCCCATAGACGTGCTCCTCGGTCAACCCTCAGAGGCAATTCACCAGCCGAGGTTTCCCCATTCCAGATGTGTCAACAACCGAAACCAGCTATGACAGTGGTGCTGCGTACAGGCTATACGGCCGAGTAAGATGGTTGGCAACGATTCCCCTGAACAGCACCTTCTGAGCTCTGAGTTCCAGCTTGGTTCCTCTGTGTCCCTTGACCAGAGCCTGGGGTAAAAGATGGGTGTTTTTTGTCGTTGCTGCTGCTGCTGCCATCACTTTTCCTTACAAATTGTCTACCTGAGGAAAGAGTTCAGGAAGGGCAGAATGCAGTGACTGCAGGGGGTACGTTAGGTCGGAATTTGAAGTACGCCAACTTGCTAATGAAGCGGACAGAGGCGGTTCTGTCCAACCCTGGCGGTAAGCCACGCTCCAGGAAGCTTATTTCTCTGCCTTAGGATAGCTGTGAACTTTCAGACCGGCTTCAATGAGAATGACATTGCCTTCCACTTCAATCCCCGGTTTGAAGATGGAGGGTATGTGGTCTGTAACACGAAGCAGAAGGGACAGTGGGGGCCCGAGGAGAGGAAGATGCAGATGCCCTTCCAGAAGGGAATGCCCTTTGAACTTTGCTTCCTGGTGCAGAGGTCAGATTTCAAGGTAAGTGGGGAATTAACCACCCTCCCCCGCAAAAAAAAAAACCTGCCCTCCCAGGTGGACTACATTTTAATAGCCACATTCACTGAGAGATGCGACCTTTGCCTCACGTGCTCCAGCCTGTGTCTACAGACACACCTCTCGATTTTATTACTCAGAAAATAAGACCTCAGTCTTCACCATGTTGCTTTTAGGCCCCATGTGTCAAAAAACCAAACAAGCAAGCAAACAGATACCCAAAGCCCCATCCCCCAAATCTCTGCTTATTCTTTGATAATTTCATACACGTGTAGAATATATTTTGAGTACACACACTCCCCCCCCCAGCCCCTTTCCACTCCCTCTGGAACCTTTGCCTTCCCCACTCCCCCTCTTTTATGTCTTTACCCCCTCAATAGCTCACTGGGTTTTATTAGAGTCGTGTTGTACACATGGGTGTGGAGCTGTTTGCTGGATTGCGGCCACCCGACAGCATCGGAAAGATGTGGTTCTCCTCCCCCCACACCAGTGTCAACTGTCAGTCAAAAGCTCCTCCAGAAGGGCGGGACCTCCTGTGCAGGTAGCCTCACAGGTCCCAAAGTCCAAGTTGGCTCCATTCCTCCACCGCAGGTCCCAGTAACATCTACTCTTTTTGTGGTGCTGGGGATCACACCTAGCCTCCTGCGAACTAGGCAAGCCCTCTGCCACTGAGCTGCGTCTCCAGTCTCACCGTGTGTCTGCGGACAGCTTTGTTCTGTCCTTTCTTCAGGCTAGAAGGCAGTGTTTTTACAGGAGAAACTCAGAGTACCGTCTCCAAGGTGGGGTGGGGTGAGTGTGTCCACTCCTGAGCTTGTCTGTGTGACACTGGGCTTCTTGTGTGCTCTAAGCAAAACCTTTCCTGTGTGGCTCATAAGCATCCTACGCACAGGTGAGGGCTGGGATGTAGTTCACTGGGTAGGATGCTTGCCTAGCTCGCTCTGGACACACTGGGCATGGTGGGACATGCCTTGTAATCCCTGCGTTTGGTAGTGGAAGCAGGAAGGTCAGGTCGTTCTTAGCTTCAAGGTTATCCTTAGCTACGTAGCAAGTTTGAGGCCAGCCTGGGCTACATGGAACCCTTTTTCAACATCAACAACAACAAAAAAAATTAACTCACATGAATCAAGTTTGAAAAGATAAATCTGGGGACTGCAGAGATGACTCAGTGGTTAAGAACACTTGCTCTTGCAGAGGTCCGGAGTTCAGTTCCCTACACCTGCATGGCAGCTCACAACCATCTGTAGTCCAGTTCTAGGGGATTAGATACCCTCGTTCGGCACCACAGGCATACACGTGGTGTGCATTCATACACACAGGCAAACCGGTTATATGCATAAAAGAAAATAGCTCTAAAAATATTCTAAAAAAGGAATGATAAGCCTGGAGTAATAGGTGAAAGACGGTCTGAACTGAAGGCCAGGAGCCCAGTAGACAGTGGGTCTGAGTGCAGTGACCCATTGCACCCCACTGGAGGTGATGCCCCTGCCTCAAAGGGCTGGCTGCTAGATGCGGATTCAGCTCTTTATTTCCAAATGTAAAGCTAGGTGTGGCCTGGGCCGACATGCCCCCACTGCAACTCTCTTCCTGCAGGTGATGGTGAACAAGAACTTCTTCACACAGTACCCACACCGTGTTCCCTACCACCTCGTGGACACCATTGCTGTCTCCGGCTCCTTGAACGTGTCCTTCATCACCTTCCAGGTCAGGAGCGGCTGGCACCTGTCCCCGGGTTGAAGGGCAGTGACCAGCTGGGCGTGTGCCCACTCAGCAGGGCACCAGCAAGCATCTTCCCCAGGTGGCTTTGGGGCTGCACTGGTTCTCTGGTTTGGTGTCTGTCTGCCTGCCTGTTGTCTGTCCGTCTGTCCCTCTTGGTGTTGCTTTCTCTGTAATGAACAATCCGCCTGGGTCTCCAAGATGCCAAAGCTGCTCTTTCTGTGCAACGGTCCAATGCTAGATGACCAGGCAGTTCTGAAGAGCCTGTGCTTGGGGAACCAAACGGAATTCAAATCAGAGGGCACAGCATGGCTCCTGGAGCCCAGTCGGGGTCTGTTTGATCTCTGTATTAAAAACAAAGAAAGAAAGAGAAGGAAGAAGGAAGGCAGGCAGGCAGGAAGGAAGGAGAAAAAGCCAAAACAAACACCAAGAAAACTTTCTGTGTGTGAGTTTTTGCTGCACTCGGTGTCAGGATCTCACTTTGTAGCCCAGGCTGGCCTCTAACTTATGACCCTTCTGCGTCAGCCTCTTGAATGCTGGGATTACAAATATATGTTACCAGGCTCAGCTCTGAAAACAAATTATTTATTTGAAGACAGTGTCTCACTCTATAGCCGTGGCTGGCCTTGAACTTGTGTCCATCCTTCTGCCTCGGTCTCTACAGTGCTGTGTTTACAGGCGTGTAACACCAGGCCCAGTTCTGAAAAATCTATTTTTTTCTTTTTTTCTGATACGCCACGTATCAGAAGAGGGCACCGGAACTCAGGACTAATGGCCGAAAACCACTGTGTTGCAGCTGGGACTCGAACTCCGGACCTCTGGACACGCAGGCAGTGCTCTTAGCCGCTGAGACATCTCTCAGCTCTCCATTTTTTTCTTTTAAAGACAGATTAGGCCCAGTTGTGAAAATCCATTTTTTTTCTTTTTTTTCTTTTTTTTTTTTTTTTTTTGGTTTTTTCAAGACAGGGTTTCTCTGCAGCTTTAGAGCCTGTCCTGGAACTAGCTCTTGTAGACCAGGCTGGTCTCGAACTCACAGAGATCCACCTGCCTCTGCCTCCCGAGTGCTGGGATTAAAGGCGTGCGCCACCACCGCCCGGCTCATTTTTTTTCTTTTAAAGACAGGTTCTTACTGTATATAGCTTGGCCTGGCCTTGAATTCTGTGTTACCCAGATACCAAAAATACCAAACACAGTAAATAAATAAATAAATATCTAGAGATAATCTGAAAAACTGGGTGTGCCAGGATATGCTAGGCCCATTTCCCCCAGCCATAGGCTCACACCCCGTTTCCTGACCCTTTTCTTGGCCTCTTTCCACGGGGTCAGAAGCTAACCCTCTCTCTCTTCGCCTGTGCTTGCTCTGGCCATGCCCCCTGCTTCCGGTCATCCAGACATGCTTTTGTTTTAACAGAACTCAGCAGCCCCTGTCCTGCCTGTCTTCTCCACGGTGCAATTCTCTCACCCTGGCCAGTTCTCACAGAACCCCCGGGGCCGCAAACCGAAAGTGAGTTAAGTGTTCGGGCCCCTGGAGGTCCATCAGTCCCAAAATGATAGAGCCCAGAGGCAGGTCAGAACCACAAGCTATCCAGGGCCTTTGGGCCCCATCTCCGCATTCACCAGCTGCCCAGAATTCTGTCACTTCCCCTTTGTTCTGCCACGCTTCATCATCTCTCCCTCCCCTAGCCACTGTCTGGGTCCAGCCTGTGGTAATTCCCCACACACAGCATCTGTGGCTCTGTTCCTTTCCCCTACCCTGCCCACCACTGCACAGTGCCCTCACCCAACACATTCCACCTCACCCTCTCCCGCTGTAAAAATTGTTAGGGTTGAGTCCCAAAGTCTTTCTAAACAGAGACCAAACCTGATGGATACTTATAATCCTAATACTTGGGGGCAGGGTCTGGAAGGATCATAAGTTCAAGATCACTCTCAGCCTGGACTACGTGGGACCCTGTCTCAAAAAACAAAACAACAACAAAAAACCTCTAGATAATAAATAAATACAAGCTCCAATTCCCTCCATCCCTCCAAGGCATAAGAGAACACTCCCTCGCCTGGACCCAGCTCACGACCCCGCTCAGCCGTACCTCCTCCACTGCTCCACCTGGTCCCTGGCAAACTATTAATTACACTATAATTCTTTGTTTAAATGGCACTCGAGTTTATACTCTGACCCACCCCATGTCACCGTGGGCTTTGTGACTGTCTGTGCTGGCTTGGGTCACAACATCCTTTGTATATCTTCATCGTGCCACCCGCTTTCCGCATGCCCAGGAGCCGCTGGAAGACTAACACCATGGCTCGTTCGTTCATTTGTGTATCTCCAGCTCCTCACACAGTGCTGGCATGCAGTAGAGCTCCCTCCCCACCCCAACCAGGGAGAATAGAAAGCAAACATAGGAGGGAGGGGTTTCTGGGGGGGAGTGGGATGGGGGCAGGGAGGAAAGGCCAGCCGCTCTCTCTGTGGTCACCCAGGCAGTTGAGGTTCAGGGAAAGGTGCTAGCCTTTCTTGGTTCATGATGGTCCAGGCCGGGACTCGCTTTCTACCGTACTAACTTTAGGACTGGCGGAGCTTCTGGAAGCCTTCGCAGGGCAGCCTAGTGTTGACCCTGGTAGAGGATGCAATGGTTACAGTATGGCCAGGCTGGATTCTATTTGGAATCTTCTAACTCGCTTGCTACCTGGGCAAGTCTGGACAAGTGGCTTAACCCTCATGAGCCTCGGGGCTCACCGGAGGGGGGGGCGGATGGGACGCAAGAGTGCTGCCTCCTACGAAAGCTCTGGAGCTGTGGGCTGAGTAAGGAATGCTAACTTTCACCTAGCAGGTGAAGTGGGGGGTGGGGGTGGTGCTCTTGCCTCTGAGGGCCCAGAGATGATGTGGTTGTGGTCCAGCAGATTGACTCCTCTCTCAGGAAGCCAGGAGACAGTCTCCTGACACCCCTGTGTCCAGGAGGGTGAGAACTGGGTGCAGCGGGCTTGAAGGAGGTGAGCGTGTCTAGGAAGGTACAGCTGACCACAAGAACCACATCTGGAGTTTGAAATCGTCTCTCACCCACAAGACTCCATAGATAACACCTCCCCCCCCCCTTTTTTTTTTACTCCCTTGATTCTTTTCAGCCTCAGGGCATCCGGCCTGCCCACCAGGCACCCGTGGTAAGTCCCTTGATCCTTTTACATTTTAGGACCTCTTCATGATGGGTCCTTGCTGTGGGTTAAAAGGAGAGGCAGGCTCAGCCTCCCCCATGAGGGCAGACAAGGCTCCCCATGCACCAGGCCTCAGCGGTGTTGGTAGGAAGGGGTCGCAGGTGTGCCTGCTTGGCTGGCTCCGAGCAAATAGAAAATGGGGCTGGGGGCTGAATTCTGTCGGTGAAGTGCTTGCCCAGCTCTAGCAGAGTCTGATCCTCAGCACTTCACGAACATCGCGCGTGACGGTGCGCGATGGTGCTGTAATCCCAGCGCTGGGGAGGCGGAAGTAGGCGGAATGGGTTCCTTTGTCCCAGAGGGAGCCACACGTTCACCCCTCCCTCCTGCAAATCAAGGCTGGTGAGGTGGAACTCTAGTGTAATCCAGCTTCCCCTGAAGTCGAGAAATGCCCGTCCCTGTCTGGGGAGGGGCTGTGGTGAAAGACCTCCCTGGTTAGAATTCGAGGTTCAAGCTTAAGGGCGAAGATCAAGTAGCGCCCTCTGGTGGCACTGATATTTTTCACAATGGCGAGAACTGGTTAAGACCCCTTTCTTCTTCCCAGGCTCAAACCATCATCCACACAATTCACAGTGCCTTTGGACAGCCATTTCCTGTAAGTCTAAACATTTTTTGTTATTCTACAGCCCCACCCCTTTCCTTTAGTCAAAACCAGAATTCCCTTAGAGTCTCAAAGTTGGAACCAAAGTGCTTATGAAAGAGGGTGGAGAAACCTGGGCATGGGCCCTGTACTAGAAAGATGACACAGCTCAGACTTCTCCTAGGGACAGCACAGGTTCAGAAACAGTCTTCCGAGGAATACGACTGGCAGACATACTAGTCTTCCACTCAGGCTCCAGCCTCTAGCTTGCTTACTAAGGTCAAGCCCCTTGCCGAGGCGCTGCTGACAGCTGGCCTAACTCCCCCCAACTCCCCACCCGTGCATTGCAGGTGGGGGACCCTAAGTTGGCTGGGCTGCACAGAGAGTGGCAGAAGGGCAGGGGACCATAATGGGCGCCAGGAAAACAACTGGAAGTTTCAGAAATGCTGGTGTGATGGAGAAGGGGAATGGGAGGTCTCAAGGGCTAGATATTGAGGTCGCCCTGAAGCATGTGTCACTTCTATACATTGTGCTTCTATGTGGAATCCTGATCTCTCCCACAGACTTCCGGAATCCAGCCTGTGGTGTACCCATCCTCGGCTTATGTAAGTGGTTCCCTACAGAGAGCCTGAGCTTGGCTCGTGTTAGGCACGGTGAGAGATGGAGGGCATCTTTAGCGGGGACCATCCTCTAACTTGCATGATCAGTGACGGTTCCTGCATCCAGGTGAACAGTTAAAAATGCCCATGTAAAGTAGTGGGCAGCTGAATAGAACTTTCAACTTTTAAACGGCCCCTTCAGCATGAGCAAACGGAAGCCCTGCCTTGGCTACTTTTCTATTGATGTCACAAACACTGCGACCGTGGCACCTCGTAGAACAAAGGGTTTGATTTGGGGCTTAAGAGTCCGTGGCAGGGAGCATGGCAGCAGACAGGCAGGCGTGGTACTGGAGCAGTAGCTGAGAGCTCACATTTTGTAGGAAGGAGGGAGGGAGAGAGAGTGTGTGTGTCTGGGAATGGTGCAGGTCATTTGAAACCTCAAAGCCCATCCCCAGTGACACATTTTCTCCTACAAGGCCACTCCTCCCAATCCTTCCCAAACAGTTCTACCAACTGGCAGCCAACTTTTCAAATATACGAGCATCTGAGGGTTGGCATTCTCATTCAAACCCCAACATCCCAACAAGACATTTGTGCCCTGTCAAGGTTCCTCCCATGGTAGTTGAAATGTATTTTGAGAAACACTGGAAGGTTTTCTTTTAACTTTAATGAACTTAGTAAAGGACCCTGGGTTCCCTCCAGAAGATGCAGGACTCACAGGCATGACTTCAGAGTCCACAGTCCCTTGTGCTGAGTCGTCCAGCTGCTGATGAGCTGTTTTCATCCTCCCAACAGCCTGTACCTTTCTTCACCTCCATTTCAAGTGGGCTCTACCCATCCAAGACCATCCTCATAGCAGGCATGGTCCTGCCCAATGCCAAGAGGTAAGACAGGCCCCCAGGACTCTGGGGGTGATGGGTAAGGGTGGGCCCAGAGCTCTGTGGTCAGACAGGGTCTATGTGAACTGCCCATCCCAGGTTCCACATCAACCTTCGCTCAGGGATGGACGTTGCTTTTCACCTGAATCCCCGTTTGGATGAGAAGGTGGTGGTCCGAAACACCCAGATCAACAGCTCCTGGGGGCCTGAGGAGCGAAATATGCCTGGGAAAATGCCCTTCAATCGTGGCCAGAGCTTCTCAGTAAGATGCTGGGGTGCAAGAGGAGGGTGCATGAGTCTGTGATGGGATGGGGGCTATGAGGGCTGCACCACAAAGAAGGAAGAATGTTGTGTAAATTAATATTATTTCATGACTGCTGTCCTGCTGAAGTAAGGGCTTATATCTGCTGTGCCCCCTGCCCCCTGTTCTGGGGACCCATCTGTAGTCTTACGCATGCTGGGCAAGTACAATACCACTGAGCTACATCTCCAACCCTCCTTGGTGTTTTGTTTTGTTTTATTTTAGGGGGGGACTCACTTTAGCCCAGGCTTACTTACAAATCATTTTGTAGGGTGGCTGGCCTAGAGCTCAGGTGACCCATCTCTCAGCCCCCCAAAAGCTGAGATTACAGGCCCGAGCCTTTCTTTCTTTGCTTTGCCCGCCCTCCCTCCCTTCCTCCTTCCCTTCCTTCCTCCCTCCCTTCTTTTCTTCTATTTTGAGACGGGGCCTTGGTAAGGTTAGTCTTGAACCCAACCAAGTCTTGAACTGCTTGAATGCTGCTTCAGTTTCCTGTACGGTTCTGCTCTCCAGGGCACTGTTGTTCCTGCTTTCTGCAGATGGGCAAACACATTCACAAGATTGGGGCACGTGCATGAGGTCATACCAGCCAGTTTGTGCCAATCAAACCCAAAAGTGAATTGCCTGCCGTTCACGCCTTTGCTTCTGCAATTATGTGCCGCCCAGGAGGAAGTGCACTGAGAGCTGGGCTGGCACTCAGCCGGAAACCTGATACCCTAAGCAGGCCTTATCGACCCTGGTTATGACATCAAATCACCCCATGAGCTTAAATAAGAAAAATCAATGCCTGGGCCCCACCCCAGGGCAATGTGCAGCCATCATTTGAAAATGTCATGGCAACATGCTCTGCCTCAAGGTTGAGAGTGTAGGGCTCTATGGGTAGTGAAAGGAGCTTGTATTTTGTTATGGGTGAGGCATGTAGCCCAGGCTGGCCTGACACTTGCTCTGCGTTCAAGGCTGGCCTTGAACTCCTGATTCTTCTGCCTCTCAAGTGCTGGAATTAATTATAGACATGCAGCAAGCCTGGCTTTTTTTTTTTTTTTGACTGCTAGGATTGGACTGCCATGTGTGAACTGTCATGCCTGCTGAGGTTTTTGCAGGTTTCTTTTTGTTTTTCGTTTGTTTGTTTTTTAATGTGTATGAGTGTTTTTCTGCATGGATATACATGCACCATGTGTGTGCCTGCTTGAGGCCCTCAGAAGTTGGAAGTCATCTGATCCCTTGGAATTGGAGTTACAGGCAGTTGTGAGCTTCCACATGGGAGCTGGGAAGTGAACCCAGTGCCTCTGCAAGCAAGAGCAGCCAGTGCTCTTAGTGGCAGAACCCTCTCTCCAGCCCCCTGAGCTGCGATTTTAATTTAGTGAGAACAAACACCTAACAAGACTTGAGTCTCATAGAGCAGAAAGGGTGGAGCAGGCAGAGTCTGCAGCATCTGGATAGCGCCCACATACATACAGTGTGTCATGAGTGCTGGCCTGTGCCTCACACAGTGCGATATGAGTCTTAGCGGTGGCCATGGGTCACAATGCTTTAACTTTTGTGTCAGTTGTCTCATTGAGAATGACACAGACAGCCTGAGCCGGCATTCCTGTTGCTAGTGGCTTAGGGTTCAGCTGGAGAGTGATCATGGGGGTGAGGGATATGGTCTGAGCAGACGGTTGGCTGAAATGGGTAGGGGTCAGGGGGGTGCGAGAGACAGGGTAGGTCATTGTAAGGGATGGGCCAGCATTTTCCCCTGTAGGGAAGGTGTGCAGGGTGGGAACAACATTCTAGGCTTGGGAACAGCCTATGCTAATGTACTAGGCCAAGAGAACACTCATGTTTGGTGAAGGGCAAACCATTCGGGTTGGCTAGAGGCCAGGTTTTAGGCTGGCTCTTGAGGAATGAGAGATGGGAAAGGGAGGTGCGAGCCTGGGTTCCCAAGTGCCCTGCAAATGTTGTGGCGTCTCTACCCAGGTGTGGATCCTGTGTGAAGGTCACTGCTTCAAGGTTGCCGTGGATGGGCAGCACCTGTGTGAATACTTCCACCGTCTGAAGCATTTGCCGGCCATCAACGGTCTAGAAGTGGCAGGCGATGTCCAACTGACCCACGTGCAGACATAAGCAAGGCCTAGAAATGAGAGCTGGGGCCCCCTTCTCTTCTCTGCCTCGGCCCTGGCTCCTCAGAAATCCGCCATCAGAAGAGCACCTCGCGGACAGGAGTTTTGGAAGGGGGAACTCCCAGTTCACTTCGTTCTACGAAGTGGGTGTCCAGGCTATGTGGCACATGGCTTTCAGCCCACAGTCCCATGGTTCTCCAACTAGTTATACACTGAGGGAAGAGACCCCCTTGGGTCTGCCCCTTTCTCTGATATTTAACCTCTCTGGTTCTTTTATCCCTTCTTCCCATCACTCCACCGTGGGAAGGCCACCTGGTGTCATCCCACTGCCTCCAACTGACCAGATTACCTCATCAGTTCTTCCCCATGCTTGCCCAGTGTCCATACAATAAATCATGCTTGTTCTCTCACACATGAGAGATGACTTGCTTATTGAATGGGTCTGGAGACATTCTGGAACCTTCTAAAGGGATTGGGAGGAAGCAGGTTGGTGCCTATACCTGCTCACAGGGGTCCCTCCTCTAAAACCCCACAAGGTGTTGGAGTAACTGGGTGGGGACTGGAACACATGGTCTCTGATGGGAATGCTGGCCTGTGTAAATAACCCCGGGCCCCTGAGGTAGGGACAGGCTGGGCAGAGGCTGTGGGAGTCTTGGTAGCTTGTGCTGGGTGGGAGGGGAGACAATGGGATAAGGGATAAGGAGTTGATCTGCAGTAGGCCTCCCAGCAAAGGGGCTTGGGGTGGGGACCCACCACATGAGGGATCTCCTGCACCCTAACTCATCGAGACCTCCATTGCTTTTGAGACCTTAGGTCAGCAACATTGCCAACACCTGGGAGCTGGTCAGAACTGCAGCAGCTCAGCCGGGTGGTGGTGGTGCACGCCTTTAATCCCAGCACTTGGGAGGCAGAGGCAGGTGGATCTCTGTGAGTGAGGCCAGCCTGGTCTACAAAGTGAGTTCCAAGACAGGCTCCAAAGCCACAGAGAAATCATGTCTTGGAGAAAAAAAAACTGCAGCAGCTCACTGGGAGGCTGAGGCAAGACCAGCTTGGGCTGCACAGAGTGACCTTGTCACACATAAACACAAATGAAAGAAAAAGGGCCACATTTGTCCTTCCCTGCCCTACTGAGCCTGTGTGTGTGTGTGTGTGTGTGTGTGTGTGTGTGTACACAAGTGCCTATGTGCGTGTAAGAGAGTGAGAATGTGTGTGGAGGCCAGAGGTCAATTCTGAATTTCTTCTTCTTTTTATCCATGTCTTCCCTGTCCCCCCCCCCCCCCAACAGGGTTCCTCTGTGTATCCCTGGCTATCCTGGAACTCACTCTGTAGACCAGGCTGGGCTCAAGCTCACAGAGATCCATCTCCCTCTGCCTCCTGAGGGCTGGGATTAAAGGGATTAAAGGTGTGCACCACCATGCCCAGCCCAAGTGTCTTCCTGCTGTGGACCATGCCAGAGGAGCCCTGAGTTGCAGTTGAAGGTCCAGGTGTCAGCCCAGCAGAAGGGAATCCTCCGATGGGCCAATCTCGGTTAGGCAAGGCCCTGGGACTACAGAACCCAGAATGCCTTTTGCTTCTGCTGTGCCTTTACATGTTTGCTGCAGCTCTCTTTCATGGTATGAGTGGGGAGGTCTCCACTGTCTGTAATATAATGTGTTTATCTCTTGGAAACATCCTGTTCTACTGGGCATTTTTACCTGTGGATTGTCAAGAAGATGAACCCTCCCTAAGCTAATTTGATAATGATAACTTATACAAAGTTTTGATGAATAAAAAATAAATATAAGGACATGTTTCACAGCCAGGGTCTGTGAATCTCACCTAAGCAGTGGCTCCAGTTAATGACTAACAGTGGAGTCCCAATAGCCCAGCTGGTTTAAATTCTTTCAACCTTAATGTTGGGAGATGTGTTCACAGGTCTTAGAGTGCATCACAGCTGAAACAAAGCTTTGAAAATAACATTAGACTAAGATATTTTTGTTAAATAACTTTGAGGTGAAAAAACCCAAGAAGACAATCTAAAGATTTAGAAACGCACATTGTTGAGTGAGGAACTCTTTAAGGTCAGGGAATGAGAACAAAGCAGGCCAATTATTACTGGATGACGTTGCTAGGTTTGGTTGATGGCCAAAGGTGATGATTAATCCTTATACCCATTTCTGTCCTCAATCTCCTGATGTAAAAAAAAAAAAAAAAACTATTAATGAATGGATATGTACCCTAAAGATTTAAGGTAGAGCTAAGTGATTCTTTTTCATAGATAAAAGTTTAGGTTTGGATTCCTTTAAGACTTCTTATAAGATTACCTTTCAAGATAAATAATGAAGCGATTGGTTCTTTCTTTGTAACTGCAAACTGCAGCCTGCCAGTAGAAGACCCGACAAGAACATCTTGCTTGCCACATGGTCAATTTATAACAAGTTGCTTGGGTTTGAATGTATGTGCGTTCTTGGGGGCGATTTGTTTTTCACTTGTAATACGTAAAATGCTTATCATGTGGGGGAGATGAAAAACACGTTTTTTCCCCTAAAATCATTCACTTGAGAAATGGAATGCAGCTGTTCTGACTCTTGTACTGCCTGGAAGGTTCTGTTGGGGAGAGAAGCTGTGAAACACGAGCTGAGAGAGAATAAAGAAGGAAACCATCAGGGAGTTTGTGAGTGCCTCTTTCCCTAACCCCCCTCAGATAGAAAGGTTTAGCCTCCCCGAATTCCTATCAAAGCCCCGTGTTGCTGGAGGCTGGCCCCCAGATAGTATCTTCTTTAATCTCTGTCCACCTTATCTTTGGAGACCAGGTGTCTCACTGCAGCCAGAGCTCACTGATTAACTAGGCCGGTGGCCACGGGAGCTCCAGGGGTCTGCCTGTCTCCACCTTCCCAGGGTTGGGATGTCAGGACTACACCTAGCTAAGTTTATATGGGTGCTGGGGTCCAAACAAATGACAAGGACTTTACCAACAGAGCCATCTCCGCCATCTCCCAGTATCTAGGCCGCATTTTAACACGGCCCCCCAGGTGACTGAACACCCGAGCATGTGGGAAAACTGACTGGACTCTGGGCCACACTGTTCAGATGCTTTACTGCAGGTGGGGGTGGGGGCTTCCACGGGCAACCAGAGACTGGTGGGTTCCTTTCTCCCGCCTCTTCTGCTCCATCTGATGCAGCTGTGGAAGGGGATGAGGCAAGCTAATCCAACCCCCCAGGTCAGCACCACCCTGGTGCAGGGCACGGAACAGCAATGTGCTGTCTGGTAAGGAGGTCTGGTAAGGGCACCTGGCTGGTGCAGACAGGAGCTCATGGTGTCCTGGCAGGTGAGGACGGTGGTGCCCTTCACATCGAGAGACTCCACATGCAGATAACTTGCCCAGGAGCTGGCTTGTGGCTGGCTGAGCTCATTAAACAGGCCATGGAGCACACCCCACACTTCCCCTCTTTCTTTTTTGATGGTCTCCCTTTCACTATGCAGCTGAGGATGATGTTAAACTTCCAATCCCCCCCCCCCCCACCTCCTAAGTGCTGGGATTACAAGCGTGTGCCCAAACGCCCAAGGTTATCCAGTGCTGGGGATCACACCCACAGCTTTGTGTATGCCACGTAAGCACTCTGCTGACTGAACTACATCCACACTCCTTAAGCACAGCATCTTCTAAGACAGGGTGAGGGTCAAGGTCTTCAGGAAGAACCCCAGGGCTCACCACACCCTGAGAAGGTGCATCGTGTGTGAAGCAGATCCGGGCTGCTTGCCAGGACCAGAAGGTTTCAGGCAAACACAAGCTTCATCTGCGGTCCCCTAGGGGACCTGGTTAGCATGCTCCCTAATGGGGGCATCATTGCCCAGGCTCTGGGTCCCGCCAGCCCTAACCCATATATTACTTGGGAATATACAGTACAAAATTCAATCAAACACACAGGGTGATTAAAATAAATTGCATTTTGTATCAATATTTTCATCGAGAAATTATACAGGGAAGGCCCATGAGGGCCTTGGGTGTTTTCTTAAATACAAAGTATAAATAACTGTACATGATGCATGGCTCCTCCTGGCGGTCACTCAAAGTGCTTCAATCAGGAGATTTTTTTTTTTTTCCTTTTTCTTTTTTTGCCGCTCCAAGGGTTCAGGGAAGCATGAGAGAGGAAGGAGAGGTAGGAAGAAAAGCGAGGGAGAGGGAAAGAGAGATTCAAGCAGTCCACAATGTTACTTGGTAGGGTGTGTTGACGAGAGTTACAATGGGAAGGACTTGGTGGAAAAGGCCCCTGACCAGCTGGGGAGTTGAGTCCATCACTGAATTCCGTGTGGGAGGCTGTAACTCCTGGGCTGTCAGAACTTTGTGCTTCTGGGCTGCTCCAAGGCGTTGCCCTTTTTCGCCCCATAGGAGAAGACTGCACCGAAGATGTCTTCATGATAGCGTTTCTGGCTCTGTGAAATGAGACAGAGGCCAAGGCGTCAGCTCTGCTGAAGCAGCCAATTCTCAGTTCCCAGTCGGGGCTGCAACAGCTTCCTGGTGACACACGAACTCACTAACTCTGTGCCTTCCTGCTTGCCTAGCTTGCTGCCGTCACACCCAGGTTCGGTTTCTCCACAGCGCTGCGCGTGGCCCTCCCTCAGCCTCTTCCCAAGCTTCATGGATGGATGGTGGCCCCACTACCTGCTTAGTGTCCATCCCACACAACGCCAGTGGAGGTGAGTTTTGAGATTGGCATGTATGCGGCAGGCTGCTCGTGCCTCCCTTTCCCCAGGTCTTGAAGCCAGAGCACACAGCAGCAGGCTGAGGGCAAAGCCACCTGTTGCTCTCTATGGACCCGGACGTGGGTTCCAAATGATCTGACCTTGGGAGCTTTTCTCCTTTGTGCTAGAGATCAAGTCTGAGGCCTCTCATATGCTAGGCAAGGACTGAGTTACATCCCCAGCTCTTATTTTCTCTTCTTTTTAAAAAATTTTTTAATATTTATTTATTTATTATGTATACAATATTCTGTTTGTGTGTATACCTGCAGGCCAGAAGAGGGCACCAGACCCCATTACAGATGGTTATGAGCCACCATGTGGTTGCTGGGAATTGAACTCAGGACCTTTGGAAGAGCAGGCAGTGCTCTTAACCTCTGAGCCATCTCTCCAGCCCCTTATTTTCTCTTCTTAAAAAAAAAAAAAATTGGTTTCCCGCCTCTGCCTCCTGAGTGCTGGAATTAAAGGCGTGCATGTGCCACCATGTCTGGCTATGACTTTATTTTTGAACATGCCCGTGCTCGTGTGTGTGTGTGTGTGTGTGTGTGTGTGTGTGGCTGTGGCTATATGGCTGTATGTGTACGAGTACCCTCAGAGGCCAGAAGAGGGTATCAGATTCCCTGGAGCTGAAGTTACAGGCAGGTCATCCTCTGCAAGAATAGTATATGCTTTTAACTGCCGAGACGTCTCTGCAGCCCAGATACCCCAGGCTGACCACATCACTCTCCTGCTTCAGCTTCCCCAAAGCCTTAGGGTTTACGGGTGTGCCATGCCTCTGCCCCACCTGCTCCTTGTAACCCTTTTGATGACAAAAGTCCATGACCACATCTGACACACATTGAACACACTTTGTAAGGCATCTACGATGTCCTTGCTAGTCACCACACATCAGAACAATCTGCATCCCAGGGCCTTTGTACCTGCTGCTCTCCCAACAGAATAGTCTAGACTCTGTGTCAAGGATGCACAGGCTGCTTCCTTATCTCCTTCAGGGACTTTGCTCAAATGCTACCTCCCAGTAACCCCTTCCACAGCATCTTCACTAAAATAATGCACACCTGCTCTGAGTCTCTCTCTGTTCTACTTAATTCTCACCTGAAGCAGCGCACATTCTATGTGTTCTATTTTATCAACCCTGCCAGAACGTAAGCTCCATTTAGCTTGGATTTTTGGTCATTTTTTTTGTTGTTGTTGTTGAGACAGGATCTCACGTGACCGAGGCTGACCTTGAACTGACTATGTAACCAAGGGATGGTCTTGAACTCTTGATCCTCCTGCCTCTGTTTCCCTAGTGCTGGGATTAAAGGTGTGCACGATCATGTCCTATGCTATGGGGGGGGGGCGGTTTGTTAATTGCTTTTAATCTCTAACACATAGTAGGCACTTAATATAAATGTGGAGCTTAAGTCTAAGCCTTAAGGACAGGTTTGGGAACCAGAGAGACAGAGAGAGGGAAAGGGAGAGAGAGGCCATGTGTCTGGGCTCTCATAGTCAGCACCAGGACCCCTTCCCTCTACAAAATGGAGTAACAGTCATTCTTCCCTCATAACGGCCTTAGAAGGGCAGAAGGAAATGTCACAGGACAGTCCTTGAGCTCCTGGAACAAGGCAAGCCCTGCTACCGAGAGTCCTTCCAGAGAGGCCTGAGGGCATCCAGCCAGCAGCTCGCTGTAAATAAGTCTATGTGTCCTATAGCCAGTAGGGACAGGTCTCCCAGTCCTGGTGTCCAGAGCCCTGCTCTGCTCTATGGATCCTTTCTGCAGGGGTGTGCGGAGCAGAGTCTATTACTCCGATTCTAGGAAAATACCGGCCAGACTTCTCAGGTAGCCGGCAGCCAGTGTGAAACAGGAAGTTCCCGCCCCCAGGAGCCCTGCCAGTCAACCCGTCCCAGCTTTCTGCAGTGGCGCAGAGGGTTTCAGGGCCCTCCCAGTTCTGGGGCCCTGGGCCTATTCCAATGGCACGGGACCTTCACCTACACCCTTTTCTAGGGTCCCACGGCAACTTTCATACCTTGAGCTGGAAGAAATAGTCCTCAACCTGCTCCTCGCTCAAGTTCAGCTTGGTGGCCACAAGCTTCTTCAAGACGGTGGCCACATCCCCAGCCATGCGCACGTCTCCACAAATGTAGAGGTGGCCCTGCTCCCTATGGAGCACGCTGAGTACCTCACTGGCCAGCTCCGTCCGCAGGATGTCTTGAACGTAGACCTAAAAGTAGAGACTATGGTGGCACCAGCCCTGGGTGATCCCTGTGGTCAGGCACACTGGCCATGAGGAGGGGAGGAGGAGCACTGAGGGCTTCAGTAAGGACTTCGGCTCAGGATATACAAACATCCAGGCCAAGGGAACCCACGGATCGTCCCCGAGTTCACCGTACTTCAGAAATGCTCCATCGAGCTAGTGTCCCTCCCTGCCCCAGGAAGAAGATGCTTCCCAGCATGTAGCAGCCCCAGCTCTGATTTAGGACTGGGGTGTAGGCGCCCAGGTTCCCATTTATAAGAAAGGTCCTAAGTCGCTCAGAATTGTGCTTTTTCCACATAAGATGGTCCAGCCGTTGGACCGAAGGGGATCCTCGGGAAACAAGGTTCTGAGCTGAGAGTTTACACTGACTGCTCATGCCCCTGGAGCACAGTGCCCATTTGAGGGCCCTGGTGGAATCAATTCAACAAGATGATAATGTGGAGCTGAGGATAAAGCCAACCTACAGGCCATTTCCCCACACAGCCCTGCACCCAGGGCTGCTGGGCGCCTACAGCTGGCCGCATTGTGGATTGCAGATACAGTGGGATTCTCAAGCCATTCCGGACTTGATCTTCTCCTCATAGTGCTTTTCATATCACTGAGGCTGTGCAGCTGTCTCTCCACTTTGAAGCGGAGGAGGCTCCGAGAGGGAGGACCGTGTAGCCCAGGCACGGGCTTGCTGGGTGGGCACACTTACCTTGGGCTTGCCTGGCAGCCGGGAGTAGGCTGTATGCACCTGGTACAGCACCCCCTTACGGGCCATCTCCTGCATCTCTTCCTGATAGAGGTGATCCTCCTCTGGGTGCCGGCATCCAAACACCAAGGTCATGCGACCTCCTTTGAGCCCTTTAAAACCCAGAAGGTTGCAGTTACCACAATGGCCACCAGAGGGAGACCCATGACCACCAGGTGCCCAACAGGTAAGTTTCTTATTTGGTATTATCCCCCGTTTATAGTTAGTTCATGGAAGCAGTCTTGAAGAACATGGTTCAGTGTCAGTTATGATTATGTCAACACATAGATCTTTTTTTAATTTGCCATATTGCATTTTAATTTTACTTTTTCCTTTTAAGATATCATTATAGCTAGTAGGGGCAGGAGGATTGCTGAAAATGCAAGGCCAGCCTTGTCCATGTAAAGGGAGTTTTTGGTCCAGCCAGGGATACACTAGCAAGACTCTGTCCCAGATGTATATATGTAGGTGTGTGGTGTGTGGTGTGTGTGTGTGTTTAACATGCTAAGGGCATTCTTTTAGTGAAATACCAGAAATTCTGTGGCCTTCTTTTGTAAAAATCATCTCTCCTGACACAGCTGACATCAAATACAGGTGGTGAGGCCTCGGGTGTCCAGGACATCCCAGACTACCTCCTGAATGCTCTTGACTATGCTTCATGTTCACGGTCTTAAATGTCAGGCATTGCTAAAGGTTCTACAAAAGCCTCCTGGGATAATTCTAAGCATAGAGATATCCTTTCTTTTGGGCTGTTTCTCAAACAAAAGGAAAATGTCTATCTGAAATGTATTAATTTCATCTCGTAGCTTTGAGGTCATCGTCACAGGTTCATTCTATGGGTTATCCCATAGATGGTACCAAAAACAAGGCCATCATTAAAGAAACAAAAACAAACAAACAAACAAATGTGGCAAAATGGGCTGGTGTGATGGTTGAGCAGGGAAGGGAGCAGTCATTAAGCCTAACACACGGAGTCTGGTCCCTAGGACTGATATGGTGGAAGAAGAGAAGCAAGTTGACCTCTGACCTCCACATGTGCGCCCAGACACATGCACCCCTCCAAATACATTTAAAAAAGAACAAGGAAGATGCTGGTGGTGGTGCATGCCTTTAATCCCAGCACTCAGGAAGCAGAGGCAGCTGGATCACTGTGAGTTCAAGGCCAGCCTGGCCTACAGAGCGAGTTCCAGGACAGGCACAAAAGTTACACAAAGAAACCTTGTCTCAAAAAGGAAAAAAAACAAAAACAACCCTCCCCAAAACAAAAAACAAACAAGCAAAAGGAACAAGGAAACATGAGGATACATGAATGAAGTGGGCAGGCCACAAACCCTCCAAATCTGTTTACCTGCTTCTGTGGTAGAGTGTAATAATTTGATGTACATGTGTATGTGTAATGATCATGGTAACTAGTGTGCTCCCTTCCTGTACCTCTGTGCTGGGAGTCATGGAACCGCTGTTGCCAGAAACTGCGGAAGGGGGCGATGCCCGTGCCAGGCCCAATGAGAATGCAAGGCAGGGAGGGGTCCTCGGGGAGCTGGAAGCCACTGACGCTGCAAGGAAACAAAGGAAGGAGACCTCAGACACCCCAAGGCAGAAGCACAAGCAGGAAGGGCCGGGTAGCTGAGCACACGGTATGGCGGTATTGTCAGGGATGGAGGGATACTCTGATCTCTAAGCTCTATGCAAAGTTTTATCCTCCCTGCCATGGTGTAGTATCTCCCCACACCTGAGACCTCTGGTGAGAGGTCCAGTCTCACGGTACGCTGGACCCCACCACCCATCATCACCATTGCCCTTGCCATGCACTCCACAACACCTTGTAGTCAGATGGGAAATCACACCCCCTTCAAACCTTCATAGGCCAAGGGGAGCACTCAGTCCTAAATCCTTCCACTGTATTTTCAGAATCCCCAGGCCCAGGGGTTCTAAAGGGTCCGGAGTGGTGCTCACCTTCGCACAAAGCAGGGCACTGGGTCCTGGGGCTTCAGGTTTTTGATCCAAGTGCTGCAGACACCATGGTGCAGAGGACCCTGACCATCTGCAAAGACAGCACAGACCTTACCAACAACCCCTGTGGCCTTCATGCAACCCAGATGGGTGCTCTTCCTACACTGCCAAGACCCCTTGGGTGCCTCGTTCCTGAATGAGGAGCTACCTTCTCTCTCAACTCTCCACACAGATCAGGGAAGGCTGTAAGGGACCCAATGAGCAAATTCTCCCCTTGGCATTGTAGAGTCACAGAGGAATAGGTGACTAAAGTCATGGTGGACACAGGTCCACGCTCAGGTCCCCCACTCTTAATCTAGAGCATTGGTTCTGCCTGCCTCACCTCGGGTCCGATAGGTGACCACAGCCACAGTGAGGTGGACCTCTGAGGGGGTGTGGTCCTGGGAGGAGCTGATGGAGTAGTAGCGGGGCTTCAGAATGGGGAGCTGCGACAGCAGGAAAGCAGCAGGCACACGCAATGACGGGAACTCTTCCAGCACCTCCAGGAACGTGGGGCTGTTGCTGAACTTCCAATCATTGTACTCTGAGGACTAAAAGCCAAGGGCAATGTGAGGGATTAGGGGAGTTGCCGTATGTAGGGAAGGAGCTCTCCCACCCAATATTCATCCATTCACTCAATGCCGGCAAGAAGGGCGCTGTCCAGGGTGCTGAGGCCACTACCTTGGATGGGAAGCAAGGACCTGGGGTAGCAAGCAGCATTTCTCCATTGTGCCTAGACATATATTCTGGGTAGAGTTAAGGTGTGATGAGGCAGTATTGCAACCCTAGCTAGTCACAAGACTGAGACAGGAAGATTCAAGTTCAAGGCCAGCAGGGGCTGTGGACTAAGCTGAGAGTTAGCCTGGATAACTTAGTGAGACCCTGCCTCAGAATAAAAAAATAAGAGAGAGATGGGAGTTTGTCCCAGTGGTAGAGCACTTGCCTGGCATTTATGAAGGCCTGAGGCCAACTCCTAGTGCCCACAAAAGAAGGACAAAAGCAAAGCCAAGACCAAGCAACACAAATCAAAACACAAAAACCTCCCCAATATTAGCACCCTATGGGCAGGGCTCAATGCCCTATTTTTTGAGGGGAGGGGAATGGAGGCAAGGTCTTGCTATATAACTCAGATTGGCTTTGAACTCCTTTGCTGGCCCAGGCTGGTTCTTTAGTTCACCATCCTCCTGCCTCAGCCTCTTGAGTACAGGGGTCACAGGCATGCACCACCAAGTCCAGCTCGACTCACTTCCTTATTACACTACGATTTGGAACCAGTTGGATCTGGGCTCAAATCGTGGCTAGATGTCCTTAGTCCTTGTGGAGTGAAGTTGCTAGAGCTTTCACGCAGGGATGTTGAGGTGATGCTACTGTGCCCAGTGCCTCTCACAGAGACAAGCGTGTCCCTCCACTAATCCATTAACTCGGCTGCCCACCTGCCATCACAACCATTGACCCCACACGTTTGTTCCACGTTTGGGAAGACGAAGGCCACCGGTAGAGGCTACCCCTCCATGGGGCACATTCGAGGAAGTGCCCTTCGGCTATGTGTTGACTACTCTTCACTGTGAACTGGATTTAGGATCACCGTGGAAACGCACCTCTGTGAGGGTGTTTCTAGAGGTTTGACTGGGGAAGACCCACCAGGAATTCCCCTGGGTTGAGGCTCCAGATGAGAGGAAAAGGAGAAAATGAGCGGGGTTTCTGCATCTACCTTTCTCTGCTTCCTCACTCGGGAAGTCAGGTGACTAGCCACCCACACTTCTGCTGTCGTGACTCCCCACCCTGACGGACAGGTTGCTCCTTAAGTTGCTTCTATCATATATTTTGTCAGAGAAATGGGGCTTGAATACAGGGCACACCATGCTGGCTCTCAGAGAAACTTGTTCACTCGGTACTACCGTGTACTAGAGATGGGCAGCAAAGGATACCCAGCCCCCACCAGACACAGACGAGTCACACCTAGGGTCTCGCGAGGATGGTCTCAGAGGTCCCTCTACTCTATGAAATGCCCCAGCCTCACCCCCCAGCCAGACCCTCACCTGACACAGGGCCTCCAGCCTCTGCTTTTCAGTCTCGTCTGTGGCCAGGCGGGCCAGCTTGTGAAGCTGCAGCTGGGTGGGAGGGGTAGTGATATCCAGGAAGTAGGTGAGGGCTTGGGTGAGCGAGCAGGGGGGCAGCCTCTTGTCCTTGACCCAGTAGCTGCCTGAATGGAGAGAGGGAGGTATCAGGATGAGGAAGGCCCAGTCTGGGTCTCTCAGAAGACTCCTATCCCCCAGCTTCAAGGAAGGAAAAGCTCTGACATCATGGCCTCAGAAAGAGCAAAGATCAGGTACTGGTGCTGAGACAGAGCTGCCAGGGTGGGATGATTGATTGCTCTGGGTGAGCTGATCAATTGCTCTGGGCTGACTGACTGCTCCCACCTGGGCACCCGTATTGACATTGTCCTGACAAACTAACCATGTACTTTTGTGCCCCCTACTTGAGTCTCTGACACCCTCACGTGAACTACAAATTCATAGTGACTAAGTTCACTGGAGACTGATGTATGTCCCAGGGGCTAGCTGCTCATTTAGAGAAAGGTTCATGGCTCCAGTCCCCCGAGGTATTAAATCAAGAGGCTCCAGTGGATAGATCGGTATAAATTGAGGTAGCCAGGCTTCAGGGGTTCCAGGAGACAGCTTGCAGAGCAATCACAGTACAATCTGAGGTCAGCAGACCCGGTTCAAACTGACTTCACACTTCCCAGCTGAGTGTCTGAACCCTGTGGTCTCTGACTGCTTTCTTGAGAAACAGATACGACAAAAGCCGGGCTGACACCGGCAACGAGGAGAACCACACGTAGGAAGTGATTGGCACGGTGCTTGGTCCTGGTGTTTACTGTATGCTGGCACATACTCTCCCCTCCCTCCCCCACTTCCTTCTAGGAAAAAGGATTGTATATTAGTGGCATCCCATCTGGACCATATCTGCATCCTTACACCCCAAGAATGCCTCAAGTTCCCTTGTCTCTAAGTTTCAGGCTGACTCACTTTCTCCTGGGTGATGGTGACACTACCAGGTTTTGCTTCTCTGATACCTCCCCTGAGGTAAGGGAACACACTCCAGGAGGCATCCCTACCAGTGGAGACCAGAGTTTCTCCCGTGAGCTGGGACTGGAATACACCAGAACAGATACAGTTCCCCAGTCCTTGGGGATGGGAGTGAGGAGGGTAGGTCTTTCTGGGGGCCTGGGGCTTACCGCTCTCATCCTGCACCTCCAGGCACACGGTTTGGTGGGGTGAAGGGCAATCCACAACTCGTTCCAAAATCCCCTGGACCAGGGCCTCCTGGTTGCCCGGGAAAACCCCAAGGTGTTCCCCAGGCAGATAGCTGGGGCCTTGGCTGCCCTCGAAGGAGAGCTGGACAAGCAGGGTGGTTCGGCTGCAGAAGAAAACGGGAGCCCTGGGTACCTGCAGCTTCCCCCAGGATAAGCACTCCCCCGCCACCTTCCTGCTGGCTTCTTCCAGCTTTGGTCACCAACCAAGGTTTGTGGCAGGACCTCCCCTCAGCTGGGTACCCTCTGAGCTTCATAGTTTTCCAAAGGAGTTTGGCCACTGCTCTCCCTAGCAAGGGACCCAGCCCATAGGGTTTGGCCACAACTCTGCCACAAGAAGCATCTCACCCAGGGTGTGTGAGCATTGGAAATAGCTTTTTCTTGTCTCTAGAACAAACCCTGTTCTCATTAGAACCGAGGCTAGTCTCCCCAAAGGGTGGGAGTGAGGGAGAGGAACAACAATGCAGGTAACAAACTACAGGTCACCCATGACCCTCGTGTACCCAGTTGAGAGATTTCCATCCTTGTCAAATATTCTCACAGAAGATATGAAGACCCAAATGGTCTGGGTGTCCCCTGGTCACCCCTTTCAGTGAGAGTCCAAAGAGGAGGGTCAGTGAGGCAGAGACCTAGTTCCCAAACTGGGCAAAGGCAGAGGTGCCAAGGACTAGCAGGGAAGCTGGTCCCGAAGGCGGCATCCTCAGCAGGCACGTCTCCCCTCCTCACCTACAGACTAACTCGCTCTGGTCCTTTATTCATCCCAGAGCAATCTTGGAGCACCAGCCAGGAATCCCTGCTCATCCTTACCTGGACTTCCTACTCTGCAGATTCTGCTGCGATTTCAGTCTCATGGTGAACACGTTCTTGGCGTGTATACTGCTGAGGGCTGGGGAGACAGAGATAGGATGGCATGGGGCTTCTGTGCTGCGTGTGTGTTGGGGGAAGCCCTTGTGCTGTGGAGGGGGAGCCCCTGTGCTCTGTGTGTGTGTGTGTGTGTGTGTGTGTGTAGCCCCTGTCGGGGGAGAAGGCCCTGTGATGTGGAGGAAGCCCCGTAAGCTGAGTGGATTATCCCTGCAGGCTACCCTTGCTCTTGCTGTCCTGAGGTAGAACCTGTAAGGTTTTCCTTACATCCCTGCTAGTTTTGAATCACAAGTAAAGAAAGACCCTGGGCCTGGCCGGATGTACTGACACAAGTCTGCGATGCCAGCACTTGGGTGCAGAGGGAGGGAATCAGGAGTTCAAGGCCATTCTTGGCCATGTAGCGAGTTTGAGAACAGTCTAGGCCACATGAAATCCTGTCTCAGCTCCCTACTTCCACAGAAACACAAAGAAGGGAAAACTAACTAAAACTAAACAACCAGAAGGATCCCAGATGAACAGTGGCTTTGAGGTTGGGAAGTACTGGGAGAAGCAGATTAGATGTTAAGACACAGAAAGTCTTGGGACACCCATGTAGTTTAGGGATTTGGGATTCACAGGCCACGGCAGAGGTAAAGCTAGGTGTGTTCTAATGTGCAGCCACCGACTGTTGCCCTGAGTCACTCCCAGAAGCCTTCTTCATGCCATGTGGCTCCCTTTGGAAGACTGACTCCAGCCCCCTTGTCCCCCACATGCTACCCCCACTTCATGGTCCTTGAGCTGTAACTTCTCTGGATTTGCCACAGGCCAAGTGGCAGGACAAGTGGCATAGGCCAGTTTGTGTGGGTCAAGAGGCTGGCACAGTGCCTGGGGGAGTTGCCCCTGCCACCCTCCTGCTGATGCTGGTTCCCTGCTCTCACTACATTCTCTCAGCCTTGCTCAGATAGCCTTAACCCAGGCAGGAAAGACCAGTAGTGCGCAGAGAGGATGGTACCTTTGTTGAGGTCTAAAGGCTCCAGGCTCTGGGTGAGCCTATACTGCTGTGGCTCCCATGTCGCGTTGGAAGTGTAGCGTTTCGGGATCTGAATTTGATGTTTGCTTCGAACATCAAACATCTCACAGGCCGCCTGGAAAGTTAGGCAGAGAGGCATTCATTATCACCATCACCACCCTCCACCGTTGGTCAAACACCGAATGGATGCATCCCCAAACTCCTAAGTGTGTCATCTGATGGGGGACTGAAGGAGCTCAGAGAAGCCCAGCTTTGCTACACAGCAGCCATCGATATTATAGCAAATATGAAAGCTGCAATCATATTCTAATCCTCTTCCTACACAGTGAGGGAGGCCCAGGGCTTCCCTATCCTGATAGAAAACCTCATGGAGAAGACCCAAGTCTTCTGTCCTTTTTTACTGCAGAGATAAGTTCCCTCCATCTACAGGAAGAATCCAGAAAGAAGATTGTAGGAGATACAGCCAGGTCACAAGAGGTCAGCAGTGTGGTCCCTGTCCCTGCCTCTGTAGAGCTGGGAGACTGAAGCAAGGCACCACTGTCCCGAGGTGGCCAAGGCTATATCGGTAGGAAAGTCCTTAAGCCAGAAGTTCAGGACGGGGAGTTGATGAGCTGTCTTCTCCCACCTGGATCAACACCCCTGAGTGACACCCTCCTGGTGAAGTGGGGTTTGGGGAGAGCTGCTTTGACCTGAGACATCAGGCCCACAGCTCTGGCCTACACCTGGCAGAGGTCATGACCCCCGGAACACCAGGCTCAGGTGTGTTTGGCATGAAGACATTACATCCTGTCTGAGTGAGAACTGACCCGGAAGGTTTGCACAGCCCAGCCGCGGAAGGCGTCCTCTTGCCCACTGAGTTCATCCCCTTCTCCTGTCGGGACAAGCTGAGATGCTCCCAGGTGGGATAGCTTCTGGTCGATGTCATGAGCAAAGGCACAGAATTGAGGGTACATGCTGGAACCAAGTCCAAACACGGCATACCTGCCAAGGAGAACACGGGCAAAGACTGAGGATGCATGGTAGCTACAGTCTGCAGGGACAGCCCTGTGTTTTGATCCTCAACCCACTTAGAAGACAAAACTCAGACCAGGGCTTCTGCCCTCGGCATCTCTGAGAAGACATCCTGTGTACACCCACTTCCATGGTCTGACCCCAAACGGCCCAGGAGGCAAGGCTGTGGGAGGGTGCCTCACCTGAAGGTGTGGGTGAGTTCTCTCAACATGAACAGAGCTTTCTTCAGAGTCTACAAAGACAAAGGATCAGAGTTCTCAGGGCAGGAGCCACAAAACCACTGTTTGCCTTTCCCATTGGGGTCCATTTAAACCCTGGCCACACCGAGTAGACAAGGAATCCAGATCCTTGGGGCAAGCCACTGGACAGGTCCAGTTGCCCCTCCCTCCAGCTGTAGCAGCTCACTGCCTCCTGCAAGTTCCTCCACATGCAGGCTGTGATACCTGCACATGCACACACGTGCACACGCACACACGCACACACGTGCACACACACATGAAACAAACAAACAAACAATGTAATAAAGCTAATCTCCTCAAATAATCTAAAAACATAAATAAAGCCTGGTCCATTCACAAGAAGGCATTGTGTGCCATTGGGAAAATGGCATAAGAAGGACCCAGAGTGGCCTGAGCACTTACTTCCAATGCCCTCTTCAGGTCCCCTGACCTCTTGTCCCCTGGACCTCTTTTCTTGATTGTCCCAAACCCCTCTTCCCCCAGATGACCAGGTCCCCGGCCACGCACCTGCCCGTTGCTGGGGCAGTCTCCGTTCCCAAATGTGCTTGTCACCACCAGCAACAGTTGCTCCTCTTCCAAGGCGCTTGTCTTGTACTGGTTCATGCAGACAACCTGCATGGAACACAGGAGACATCAGCCCTCCGCTCCCAGGAGGCCCTCTGCACTCACCAGACTCCTTCCTCCTAAGTGTGTACCTTGGTGTTGAAGGCATAGCTGAACAAGGCTGCCAGGTCCCGAGCTAGCGCTTCGGACTTCCCTGTCTCAGTAGCAAACAGGACTGTGGCTCTAACTCGGGAAGCCATGACCTTGCGCATCAACATGGAAGCAAAGAGCACCAATCTGCGGGGACAGACGGACGGACAGACAGACAGACAGACAGATGCTGTGTTGAGTCAGCTTCCAGAAGACAATGGAAAAGGGACAGCACCGGGGATAGTAGGGGGAAGCATCCTCCACTTTTCATTGGCTGGTGACCCCTGTACACCTTGACTCAGTCCCTTTGGGACATTTGGGACAGCAGAAGAAAATGAGTCTCAGAATTGGTGTCTAGATTTTGGGGAACCAAAACCATAAAGAACATTCTCCATATGCCCCGTCCTTCATGGAAAACCCAGGGAACGGGGTCTGTGAACAGGGACACAGTGCAGACAGCAACACTGCCTACTTCCACATACTTCCCCAAGACTCTGAACCGGATCTCTCTCCTCCTGGGCCTCAGCTTCACGTTCTGCCAGATGTGTGTCTTCCAGGGCTCGATCTGCAGGAAAGAAGGGAGATATGACAGTGGCGGATGTTTGGGCTAGGACTGCAGGATGCTGGGGAGGCAGAGGATCCTCTATAGCACTCATGGAAGCCCATGGCACCCACACCACCAAACCTCAGCAAAAGCTCAGAGTGGCACCTTTCAGGTCCCACATGGAGCCACAAAGCAGTGGGCACTTGGCTTTCTTTATTAATGTCCCAGAAGGTAGAGGGCCACCTGCTTTTAGTATCTCTTTATTGGGGACACTAGATAATGTATAGTCTCATCTGGGCACCTTAGAGACAAGGTGGCCCTCAGCTGGCATGTGCTACCCTGGGCAGTCACACTACATAGCGTCTGCAGCTGAGCTACAAGATGGGGAAGGTGGGGCGGCTCCCCCTGACCTGATAGTAGTAGAACGGAGATAGGACGTAGTTCAGCATCTCCTGGTGGAACACAGGGGTGATGCTCCCAGACATTGGAGGGACCAGCCAAATCCAGTCTGCAGGGCAGCCTCCTCGGGCCCGATACTCATTCTGCATGTGCTTCATGAAGGACTCTGAGGCTGTATGGTGATCCATGATGGTCACATTCTGCTTCTGAAGGAGGGGAAGATGGAGTGGGCTGAGATAAGGGCAGCAGAGGAGAGTTGGAGGGCGGTGGCCCCAGAAGGCGGGTGATCTATGCAATGGCTCTGCCGCTGCTCCTGGTCCTCTATCGATTACTGCAGAAATACACACAGGTCCAAGCCCACAGATTTGAACCCCTAGGTCATCGTCACAGCCATTCACATGGCGGCCAGCCCTCAGTCACATGATAGCTTTCTCCCAGACCCTAGAGGAGCATCCGGAAACTCCATGCATTGCCAGCAAACAGTGAACCACCGATGGGGGCCACTCACACAGCACCGCCTCGTTTCAGATAAAAAAAAAATATGAACTCAAAGGCAGCACAGTCGGTGGAGGGCTTGCCTGGCATGCGCAGGGCCCTATGTCTATAATCTCAGCACTCCAGTGGTACAGGCAGAGGATCAAGGTCATCTGTAGCTGCATAGGGAGTTCCAGGTCAGCCTGGGCTACAGGAGATCCTGTCTCCCAAACAAGCAAATACAAAACCCTCCTAGTCACCTGTGAGGACAGGGAGGACCAGAATATAGGGGAGATAAGCTACCCGCCGCTTACAGCTAGAGGACTTGAGGTCTCTACTAGCCTAGAATGATGCAGTAAAAGCAGCTGTGCCCCCAAAGTCTGGAGAGCCATTCAACCAAGAGAAATTGTTTTATGGCTCGGGAGATGGCCAAGTGGATAAGGGTGTTTGTCACCAAGCCAGATCTGAATCCCATCTTGGGAACCCACAAGGCAGAAGGAGAGAACCAACTCCTAAAGGTTTGTTCTCCAACCTCCACACTAAGTAAAGAAATGTTTAAAAAATTTTTTTTGAAAGAGAAGTATGTTTAATATAGTGGTCAAAACTCTGCCTTCTCTTAATCCCAGCACTCGGGAGGCAGAGGCAGGCGGATCTCTGTGAGTTCGAGACCAGCCTGGTCTACAAGAGCTAGTTCCAGGACAGGCTCCAAAGCCACAGAGAAACCCTGTCTCGAAAAACCAAAAAAAAAAAAAAAAAAAAAAACTCTGCCTTCTCATTAGCTATGTGACTTTGAGCTATGAGATCCTTAACCTTGACCACCATCAGCTTCCTCATCTGTGAAATGGGAGGCAACAGTTACTGTCTCTGCTCCTCCATCGTGAGGCTGTTGAAAGAACGTGAAGCAGCACATGTTCTCAGTGGGTGTTATCTGCTCCAGTCCGGCTGCCGCGTACTGTGACGGCCATGGGTACAGGAGAGATGGCACAGGTCTCCAAGTGCTGCCCACAAACAGCAAGCCTCTTGGGGGAGGATGAAGGATGTCAGCCATCTTTGTAAGGCCTGGTGGGATTTGTGGGGGAGGCAAGCAAAGGCTGCTTGGGAGGGACCGTGGAGAAAGCCTAGTGTCAGGGATAGGCCCAGGGGAAGATGGGAGTCAGGACAGCTGCAAAGAGAGGGCAAGTCTTGAGAGATGGATTCAAGTTGGCTGAGGGAGGGGCATTCCTGAGGGAGAATGTTGTAGGAGCCAAGGCCTGCAGCTGCCATCAATACCTGTCTAGCCACACTTAAAACCCATTTACAGCTGCTGCTTGTCTCCTAATAGGGCTCTGTTCTGGGGGGGGGGGGTCCATCACAAGATGAAAATATCATCAGTCAAGATACATGGAATAGGCACTGGAGGGTTGCTCAGCTTCAGAGTGCCGGCCTAGCATGCACCACAGCCTGGGCTCAAACCCTAGTACCACATTAAAAAAATGAACAACCCGGATGTGGTAGCTAACACCTGTGATCTCAGCACTCTGGATGTGGATGCAAGGAGATCAGAAGTTACCACGTGAGTTTGAGGCTATAGTTCATGATCCTAGAGAACCTAAGTAATAAGGTGAACCCAAAGAAAAACATATATAGACCCACCTGGAAATTGGAAACAGACAAGATCGCCTGACAAAATTGGGAACGTGGGGGCGACCTTCTTGCCAAAGCTTCTACCCACCCCTAAGACGCCTGGCATACCTGGAAACTGTGGAGCACAGCCACGTTGATCTCAGTGACAGCCCGGTCTTTCCAGAGGGAGGCCAGTGTGTGGGTCTCTAGGCCCATCCTTCTGCCCACTTCCTATAGAAGACAGGAGTTGAGAGTGAGATAGTTTTTGGGAACCCACCCACCTGTCTGCTCCCCCAGCTGGTCCAGCTGGGAAGCCCCAGTCACCTCCAGGATGTTGTAGCGCTGCGTGTCACAAAAGTCTCGAACTCCAATCTCTGTGCCCATGTACCAACCATTGAAGGGGCAGGCTGGGAATTCAAGGCCACCCACTTCCAGCAGCATGTTGGCTACGGCAGGCAGGGCATACCACTTCAGCCCGAGCTCCTGGAACCACTCGTACCTGGCAGGGAGGGAGAACCAGCTGCAGTTAGGGTCTTCTTTGCCTGCTCCTCTTAATAAAAATAACTAAGTTCAGCAAAAGAGTCAACCAAAGAAATTCCTTCTCTCTGTTTTTTTTTTTTTTTTTTTGAGACAGTGTCTTATATCCCAGACCAGTCTTGATTTTATGTAGCTGAGGGTGGCCTTGAATGTCTGATTCTCCTGACTCCTATCTCCCAGGTGCTGGAATTATAAGCATGCCTCTTCAAACCCAGTTTATGCAGTGCTGGGGATCAAAGGTAGGTCTTCGAGCATACTAAGCAAGCATGCTCAACTGAGCCATATTCCCAGCACTAGAAATGTCCGTTTTAGGAGTTGATCTCAGTCACCCCACCGGGAGAGATAACAGGGCACGCTAGGGGTCATTCATTAAATAAGGCCCCCCCTTTACCCAATCATTCATGCAAATGGTCAGGCATATGCCAGGCTAAATGCCGAGACCCCAACACAACGCAGCGAGAAGCTAAGGACTCTGGCATCAGGTTCCGCCTCGGCACTGACTAGGGGGCTTTTAGCCTCTCAGAGCCTCAGTATCCCCATCATCAGCATAGAGCCAACAGCATCAAACTCATGGATTGTTGCAAACATAGCGTTATTCATTGGCTAGCTAGTCATTCCACAGACACCTATACCTAAGCACCTACTATGTGCCCTGCCCCTTGTAGACAGTGGGGATATACTAACGAAAAGCAAGATTCTATTCTCAAAGAAGCTACAGCTCAGCATCTAGACTGTAGACCACAACGAGGTAAACCAATACCCCATAAGAAAATGAGAAACAAAGTGTGATGTTAAGTTGAAGGTGGGCGGACAGGAAAAGCTTCTCAGAGTCCATGGTGATGTTACAGGAAACACCTTCTGATGAGAAGATTTGAGCCTCGCAGAATTCTGAGGAAAGGGCATATCAGGCAGAGAAGCAGTGCAGAGGTCCTGAGGCAGGAGCGAGTTCAGTGTATTCAAAGGACAGGACAGTCAGTCCAGGGCCATCCGGTTAGTAAGTCTCCATATATGGAGGTATTCTGCAGAGGTTCAGTCAGTTATGTTCTTAAAGTCCTTGAGGCCCTACACTTCCTCTATCTGGGAGGGGGGTCCTTTTCCTAAGAAAGTTGGGAGGCCGTTGAGGTGGCTCAGTAGTAAAGGCCGCCAGCCATCAAGCCTGACGATCTGAGTTCAATTCCCAGGAACGTATGATAGGAGAGAATCAGCACTTGACCTCTGACCACACACACACACACACACACACACACACACACACACACACACACAAATAAACACACACACAGCACATACCACATATATCAAACACACACAAATAAACACACACACACAAACACATACCACATATATCATATACACAAACACACACCATATGTACTGTACACATAGTATACATATCACACATACAACACACACTATGAATATAACCACATACACATATCACACAACAAACATGCAAGCATACCATACCACACATGCACGTGCACTAAATAAATGTAAGAAAAATTTTAAACAGTGTTGGGAGTATTGGTGGCACATGCCTTTAATCCCAGCATTTGGGAGGCAAAGGCAAGAGGATTTCTGAGTTCGAGGCCAACCTGGTCAACAGAGAGAGTTCCAGGACAGGCAGGGCTACATAGAGAAACCCTGTCATGAAAAACCAAAAACAAAAGTGTTGGGAGAAGTGCAAAAGGCCTGGCTGCGCAGACAGAGATTCAAGGGCTCTCCCGAAGGCACTGGCTCCCAGGTTCTCAGGTCCCTGTCTGCTAGGCTGCTGCTCCCTTCAGTCCCCATCCATGGCTCCTCATAAAGCTGAGGCTGGAGAGGAAAGACCACAGCTGCTGCAGAGGGCAAGCCAGCCTTGTAACATCTGAGGACTGCCTAAGGCTGGGTTTTGCAGGAAGACAAGCATCCCCTCCCACAAGAAGGATACATGCATAACCTGTACCCTTGGTGGTGGCTTACTTGGGATGCTCCATGGGCACCTCCAACACAAGTTCAGCAGGGATTTCAAAGACCTCTGGATCTTGGCCATCAGCCTGCAGGACCAGAGGCAGCACATCAAAGCGGCCATAGCGCGGCTTCCAGCCCAGGTCAATGCAGAGCTGCAGGAGAGAGAGGCGCATTGAGTCTGCAGCCATGGCACTGCATCTGTTCTGGGTTCTTGCCCAGAGGGATGTGTCAGAGACTGGACAGGTACCTGGGTAAACTCCAAGCTGGCAGGGTCTCCTCTGATGGTGCCATCGGGCATCTGGTAGCCGGCGTACCTGATGAGCTGTGAATTCCAGACCCGGAAGTCACGCTTCCCATCGCTCCGCTGGGGGAACACAGTGATGGCCGACCTTCCCCAGGACAGAGATATTGCAGTTTACCAACTGTCCCTGGCTGGAGTGGGCAGGGGCTCCCAGCCAGTTCCCCGTCCACTCTTCCCACTCTGCAGTCCCTGTGCCCCAATCAGAATGAAATCACTTCCTGGCAATGAGCTGCCCTCCTCCAGTTCCTCCCTGTCCTTCAGGACCAACAGAGACCACCACTCTAGGGAGCTTTGTGTTCCTTTCACATGTTGGCTTTCATTGCCAGTTCTGCTCTTCTCACAGTTGGTGGCTGTTTGGCAGTCATAGTTTGCAGTTGACTGCAACTGCATTCTGGGGTGTCAGTCACCTCTGCATCTCACCCTGCTACCTCTTTTCCCTGGCCTGATTCTAGTCCTGTGCTGAGTCCCCATCAGGTGTGTACCAAATATTTGCTGGTCACCAAAATCAGTGAATAACAGATTCAGTGTGCTGTTCGGTCCTATTAGTGGCCTGTGTATGTGTGCAGGGGAATGACAAGGAGCATACAATGTCAAGCAGTGACTCTCATATCTAAGAGAAATATCAAAGCAAAGGTGTAGTCAGAAAATCAGTGTTATCTTTCCAAACAGGGCAGAATAATCTTTTATTGTATTGCTTTGCTTTTGTTTTTTATTTATTTATTTATTATGTATACAATAATCTGTCTGTGTGTATGTCTGCAGGCCAGAAGAGGGCACCAGACCTCATTACAGATGGTTGTGAGCCACCATGTGGTTGCTGGGAATTGAACTCAGGACCTTTGGAAGTGCAGGCGATGCTCTAAACCACTGAGCCATCTCTCCAGCCCTGCTTTTGTTTTTGAGACAAGGTCTCACTATGTAACCCTGGCTGCCTTGGAACTGGCTATATAGACTAGACTAGCCTTGAACTCACAGAGATCCCCCTGCCTCTGCTTCCTGTGTAGACTCTCTTTAAAACAAGACAAGGTCTGGCCCAGACTGGTCTGGAACTCGTCTGTCCTGCTCCGGTCTACCCACTACTGAGATTATAGATATGTACCACCACGCCCAGCTAAGAAATTCTATTCTTTTTTGTTTTTGAGGCAGGAACGCCTTGAACATACTATGTAGCTAAGGATCACTTTGAACTCTTGATCGTCCTGCATCTACTTTTCCAAGTGCTTGGATAACAGGCACGTGTGAGCATGGCCTACTAGAAGTGGCTTCTTAAAGATGTCACTGCCTCATGGTTCTAAGTTAGAAGGAAAAGAAATAGCTGGCCTGTGACAGAGGCCAATGGGGAAGAAGTCCCTGTTACTATTCCAGAGCTAAGCCTTACTCTTTTGTCTCCCCTTAGTTTCTCCGGGAACCAGAGGCCCCTCCCCTAAGCTCTCTAGCCTATTCTGCCTGAGACTGGCAGGGTGGGACCAGCACAGCTGGGAAACGGGTTTCACCTGATGTTGCCGTTGTTGGTGGCATAGAGCACGTGTCTGCAGATGTGCTGGAACATTTCCTTGGCAGAGCTACAGTCCCGGGCATCGAAGACCTGCATACAGCCCAAGACAGCACCATGGAAGACTGTGAGGACAGAGGCTTGGGGCTGATAGGAAATCCCCAGGGAAAGAGGACAGCCTGCACACCACTGCCTAGCAAACGCACATGGCTCCACTCTCCCTCTGCATCTTCAGAGCCCAACATAGAATCCCTCTCAGAAGGCCCAGGTAAAACTCTTTAGGAAGAGTGTCTGGCTTTAAAACACCAAAAAAAGGAGAGTCCCCATAGCCCCAGTTTGAATTTTTGCCATGGGAGTGTGTGCCATCGTTGAGTCTCCTGGATTTTCTCGATCCAAGTGCCCTCAATAGGACCCAACAAAAAATGACCCTCCAAGGAGACGATGGCCTAGGAGGTTAGGATAAATAAAATGTTCTCTAGGAGCCAAGAATGTAAACACTGGAGGCAAACACTTGCAGCACCAAGGCCTCGGGAATGAGACATCCAAGGTTGCTGTTTGTTTCATGGTGGCGTGTGGTCTTCCACGTTTAATATGAGAGAGGGTCTTCTAGAGACCCCGGTGCTAAAATAAGCTTCCAGGCTCTTAGAGGGGGCCCGGGATACCCCATCTCTGGGTTTGACTGAAGTCTGAGGAGCCCTGGCCACCTGCTCTGACTCAGGACCTGACCATCCTGCTTCCTTCGGCTCTGCCCGTAAGGCTCACCTGCAGGTTGGCCCACTGGATCCTGCCAATGCAGCGAGGGGCGTTCCTCCAGGCCAGCTTGGTGGCAAAGATGAGCTCATCCCGTGTCAGCTGGTAGGTTCCTGTTGTTTCTATGTCCTTTGTTACGGCTTCCACCCTGGCCAGATGTTCCTCTATTTTTGCCCTAGGGAACAGGAAGCCATCAGGAAGATCAACAATAGCAGGACCTTACATGGGGATTAATTCAATCCCCAGAGATCAGTAACTGAATTTGGACACCAAAAGAGCAAACTGTCTCCCTTGGGACGCTGTCCCCTGTAGAGCTGGCTCTGTGACCCATTCTTACTAGGAGCCAGTTTCTAATCCTCTGCCATCTCCACCTTGAAGCTCTAAGTCCTGGTGGAACAAAATCACACTTTCACTTCTACGCTGGACCCAGCAAGTTGTCATCATTGTCATTGCCATTGCTGTCGTCATCATCATCACTGTCGTCTTGAGACAAGGTCTTGCTATGTAGCCCAGGCCAGCCTAGAACTTCTGGCCCTCCTCTCTCCACCTCCCAAATACCTGGGATTGCAGATGCATGCCACCACAAGTAAGTTAGTAGCGACTGTCGTGTTTACTCTGCAATCAAAGGTCTTTACCAGGCCCAAGAACACAAGCCTGGAAACAGAGAAATGAGGACGCAGACCCAGGTGGTCTCGCTGCCAATGCCAGGCTCCTAGCTGTGGATAGGACCTGTTTCACCTTCCACCCAAGGGAAAACTGCAGCCTCGAGGGTGCCTCAGAAAGCAAGGCAGGCCCAGACAAGACCTGAGGTCAGGACTCAGCCTGAAGAACCCTACAGCCCACCCAAAGGAGCCACACGCAGTGATTTAAGCATACTTCAAAAGTATTCCAAGGGAGAGGGACTTGGTCACAAAGACGGTGAAACACACGCACACCACAGTAACCTTGAGATTTCCAACTAGCACTGCCACAAGCTTTCGAAATGGCGACAAACAAAATTATTTAAAGAATGAACTTGTGATTAAAGGCAGCGGAGACTTGGAATGGAACAGCCTTTGGGGCTGGCAGAGGGTCTTAGCAACTCCTTTTTGATTACAGAAAGACTCAGAGACTCGGTGATGCTTGTCCCCAGAGATCCCTGTAAGGGGGACTTCTGGGTGAGATCGGTGTCCTTCATCATCAGAGGAAGATTCTAGAAATACCCCCCCCAACACACACTGTACCCAAGCATGAGAACAGCAGTCCCCATGGTAAGGAGATGCCATGTAAAGGGGAAAGACAAAACTCTTGGTGTTGTTTACCCAGGAGTGGCCCTGATTCCTTTGGAAGAGCTGTTTTGGCCTCTTCCGTCCTAATCTAAGGAGTGGACTGGCCCTGGGCAAAGCTGTCCTGGTCGTGTAATGAGCAGCGGAGCAGCTATGGTGGCCAGACGGGGAGCTAGCATCGATTTAATCAGTTGTTTACCGCACCCTCAAGAGGGAGACCCTTGCTTTCTGGATTCCCTGGCTCAGAACTCATGAAGCCACAGTCGGGTTTTATCCCTCTATACCCACTTGTAACTTTGAGAATATTTTCTGTCAGGAAGGGAGGGTGTGGCTCTCACACAGTTATAAATGATCTCAAAGCACATTAAGTCAGTTACAGGTTGGGTGGAAGTTTGGCTTGCAAAAGCAAGCTGAAAAACCCACTCCCACACAAAGTAATACCAAAGCCTCCAACATCCATGAGAATCACAACATGGGAAACACATAAGGACAATGACTTTTAAAAGAATATTTTAAATTTCATTTTTTTTATGTTTTTTAGTGGATTTTTGTTTTGTTCGTTTGGGTCAGGGTCTCACTCTTTTTGTTTTTTGTTTGTTGTTTTTCGAGACAGCGTTTCTCTGTGATTTTGGAGCCTGTCCTGGAACTAACTCTGTAGACCAGGCTGGTCTTGAACTCACAGAGATCCGCCTGCCTCTGCCTCCCGAGTGCTGGGATTATAGGCATGCCACCACCATCGCCCGGCAGGGTCTCACTCTTAAAATTAATTTTCATGTTTTCTCCCAATTCCCTGAGATATTTTTCCATTGTTTTGTTTTAAGATAGAGTCTCACTTAGTAGCCTTGGCTTAAAGTTTACTATGTAGACCAGGGTGACTTCAAACTCACAGAGATCCTCCTGCCTCTGCCTTCTGAGTGCTGGGATTAAAGCACATGCCACCAGACCCAGTGAAGTTTATTTTTAGCATTTTCTTTTATGATTTTTCTTCCTCTGTTCTTTTTTGTGTGTGGGACCAGGAACTGAACCTCACCAAACTAGGCTTGTTCTCCCTCTGACCGACATCCTCAGGCCCGGGCCCCAGCACTTCTATTTTGAGACAGGTTGCTGCCCAGGCTGTCACCTGACAGTCCTTGAGTCCTCCTGCAAGGACCTTGGTCTCCAGGGTAACCAGAATTACAGGCCTGCACTACCAGGCCCACCTCACAAATGGTGTGGTTTCTCAGGGTCATATTTCAGAGTTACTAGGAACGCTGTGGCATCCCTTGGTCCTGAAAAGGACTGGATGGCCACTCTGAGAAAGTCAGGGGACATTTGCATGTACAGCTATCTGAGTCCACTCTGCCTTCAGCGGCCGGTGTCCCTGCAACCGGGGGACAGGCTGTTGTTGATTTCTACTGGAGGCCAAGATATGGACTTGCGCACACCTTTAATCCCAGCACTCAGGAGGCAGAGGCAGGCGGATCTCTGTGAGTTCGAGGCCAGTTTGTTCTATAAGAGCTAGTTCCAGGACAGGCTCCAAAACGACAGAGAAACCCTGTCTTGAAAATACAAAAAAAAAAAAAAAAGGTTCTCTATTCTATGTTATCACATGGACCTGTCATCGTGGCACTCAGGACAATCATGGGCAGAGGCCCTTCTCCACTGTTTCATGAGATGCTGTGTCAAAATCACACAGCGAGGGACCAGAAGGATGTCTCAGTGGGTAAAGACACTTGTCACTATGTATGATGACCTCAGTTCAGTCCCAGGAACCCACATTGTGGAAGGAGATACCTGACTCCCACAGGCTACCCTCTGACTTTCAAAGACTTGGAGGCCCAGGTACCTCATTCTCCAACCAATAAATAAATACTTAAAAGTTAAATACATATGTACAACAATAACTAAGACTTCAGCTGCAGTTATTACAGCCAGCACAGTTTAGTTCTTTATAGCCTTTAATTCATTTAATCTTCATACAAACTCCTACAAAGTGGGTATATTTTAATAGATATTTTCAGTCAAGAAACCAAGGCCCGGAGAGAGGAAGAAACTTGCCCAGGCTTGAACCGGTGTAGGTGGCTGATAGGCCCCCAGCTCTTAACCATGTCACCCAGCCTCTCCTTGATCACAGGTGTATGCATTCGCAGCAAAATTGGCAACTGGCAATGAACAAATCTTTCTATTCCACCACCAAGCTGGGCCGTGCTTGGTGCTTGACACTTGTTTGTTAATGGAGTGGCTGGCTGACTGACTAGGAATGAAGGAGTCTGGGCATTGTACTCCCTGAAGCCTCCTGGAGTACGAAGATGAAAACACTCCAGGAGAGTGGCACCTCACCGAGCCATGTATCCTGGACTCTAGCTGGATTAGATGATGCCAGGGGTGTCTCTGGGAATCTTGCTCACATCTCTAGGAGGAGAAGCCTGACCACACAGTCTCTAAGCTTCCTTTTACTTGAGGACAAAAGGATCCATTCCAAGTCACTGTTTCATTGCCCCTAGGCTAGGGCACCGTTCTAACCGTGCGCAGACCTCATGGCTGTCTCATAATCCCCATTTTAGACACAGGGAAGTTGAGGCCCCGTGAACTCCCCAGGTCTCAGTGGTCTGTGGTGGAGCCAGAACCCTAGGTAGTTACACTCTCCCTACACTGTCAGTGCCTGGGCCTCCTCCAGGGTCTGCTCGGGGGCCTAGAACCTGGGAAGTCTGGAGACTGCAGAGTTCAGGAGTCAGTGTGGGACAGTTGAAGACAGGATAGCCCCAGGGAGGAGGGGGAAATGTCACCCTGACAGAAGCCAGACTTACTCTGTGAAGGAGCCATAATACTGGTTGATGAACTCAATGGCTTGAGGCAGAAGCTCCTCTAGCGAGGTGGGCTTGTCTCTGGGTCCTCTGGTCAAACTTTTGGGATTCATGATGGACCCCAAGCAAGACTTGGACCCACAGCTGAAATCCTAGGAAGAGAGACAGGGGTAAGTAGGCCTCCCTTTACTCCCTCCAACCCTGAGCCAGTTGCCTGGCCTTCCTCTGGCTGCTACACTCACGGTCACTCTGTGCGGGCATCCTCTCGTTGGGGGTCTACCAGCCTCGCTCCTCTTTCTTTTCCTGAGATCCAATGAGTACCAGCTGGTTTCTCTCTGTCCCTGTTCTTCAGTTAGCTAAAGACCCAGTACCAGCCCCAGAGAAAGCTCCATAGCTTTCTCCTAGAGGACTTCTTGTCTTCTTTTCTTTCTAAGAGACCCAGCTGGCTCCTGGGGGAACATAGGTACAGTGCCAGCCTAGAGAAAATGGATGAGTGGCGGAACATTCTAAAGTCAGGGAGGCACGGAAAGAAACGCCAGAAAGATGGACACCGAGTTGCTAACTATGGTGTTTCTCTGTTTTGCTTTGTTTGGGGGGTTTGGGTACTGTTGTTGGGTTTTTTTTGTTTATTTGTTTGTTTGTTTTGTTTTTGCTTTTTGAGACAGGGTTTCTCTATAGCTTTGGAACCTGTCCTGAAATTAGCTCTGTAGACCAGACTAGCCTTGAACTCACAGAGATCTGCCTGCCTCTGCCTCCTGAGTGCTGGGATTAAAGGTGTGCACCACCACCCAGATAGGTACTGTTTTTGAGACAAGATCTTAAACGGCCCAGGCTGGCCTCAGACTCACTACGTAGCAGGTCACCTTGAACTCTGAACTCCTTGCCTCTATCTCCCAAGTGCTGGGACTACAAGCACAGTTCCTGAGGGTTTGAGAATCATCCTACCTTCTTAGGCTTTCTGGTTCTTTCCCACTTTATGACCACAGCATGAATCCTTTTTTTCTTTCTCTCTCTTTGGTTTGGTTTCTGGGTTTTGTTTCTGTTGTTTTGAGACAAGGTCTCACTGTGTAGCTCTGGCTGTCCTAGAACACACTAAGTAGACTTGACTGGCCTCAAACTCAGACATCTGCTTGCCTCTTCCAAGTGCTGGAATTAAAGGCGTGCACCACCATACTCAGCTTCTTAGTGTGAATTCTCGAGTCAGAATAAGGAATGTGAAGACAGGAGGGAACCTTAAAAGATAATTAGTCCCCATTCATTGGCTGCTTGAACCACTGTCGCCTCCCTATCAAACAGCATTGGACCCTTCCTTCCAGTCACAGGGAGCTCACTGCTTCCCGTCAGTTCAGTCAGCTTTGGACAAGCCTAATAGAAAACTCTCGGACACTCTTGAACGCTAAGAAAACATTGGTTCCCGTAGCCTTTTGTCTGATCTCCTAAGTTATCTGCTGCCTAATCAGGTGCTGGACAGGAAACTGGCCTTATTGACTTCTGACTGTAATTTATGAAAACAGAGCTCCCAGCATCTTTTGTCTGAGAAGAAGGGTGCCTATTAAGTACAAGGGATATGTGATGGACCCCCAGAGGGCCCTTATGGTACCCTAGCTAGGACAAAGCTGGTCCTCCTCAGCCCCCAGACTTCTCACCGACGCAGCCTTGTGGTGAAGGGTGTCTCGCAGAATCTCTCCACTGCCCCAGTTTTTGATCTTCACATGCTGTGGGCAGGTCGATGGAGGCTCACGCAGCTTCTCCAGGGATGCCGGACCATTCTAAAATGGGTAAACATCCAGGGTTTTCCAAATACCTGAAACCCCAACGACCCATACAAGTGTCCCCTGCACCTCTATCCTCTGCTTGGGTGAGGGACGGAGCTCTGTGTGGGCACACAAAGCGGGGCACACAGACACAGGGCCAGTCCTCAGTCCTCCACCCTTCCCAGAAGTTGGCCCAGTGCCAGGTGAGCACTGCAGGTGGCTGGGCCAGAGCCAGGCTTCTGTCCTTCCCAAGGCCCAGCCAGTGCTGGCTCATAAGGGGAATTCAAGTTAGATGGGAAGGCCACTGCTGCAGCTGGGCCTGCCAAGGACTGAGTTGGGAGCTACAAAGTTAACAGATACCCACTGTCTCACTTCCCCTGGGACACCTTTCCCAGTCCGCATCTCTCTGCCACCTCCCTATAGTCCTAGAGTGGAAGGGCTTCAGAAAGATGGGATTCATGGCTGGAAGCGAGGGACTGATTCTAGAGGCTTAGTAGCTAAGTCTGAGATCATTCTAGAATGTCCCACCTTTAATTCCAGAGGTGGTCTTAAACCGCTGACACCCATATTGTCAGTCGTCCAGGAAGTTATCCGGTGCTAGTGCATCCTGGGGACTTCCTCTCCTGATTGTCAAGACCGTTCTGTTGTTCTCAGCCTCCTTGGCTCCCTCTGTACCCCAGGTCTGGGTTGCTCCACTCCCTAGAACTTCCCGCCCAGCCTCCAAAGGGTTGTGCAGCCTGAATCTCCCCAGGAGAAGGAAAAAGGACCTTCCCATACTCTATGATCAAACCACTGACCTGCGCTGTCCCAGTGAGGGGCTGCGGAGAGGCATTTTGGTGCCTGGCAGCTCTGTGAACCCTTGGGTCATCCTGTGTTGTCGGACTGTGAAAAGAAAGTTCTCATGAGAAGAGACAGAATCGGGGAGGGGGTCTTGGGAGGCCTCTGCGAATCCCTGTCTGGTAGGCAGAGCATGGGGGCTAGAGGTGGGAATGACCTCGATGGGATGGCTTCCCATCAAGGAGGACGAGGGAGCTAGTCTCAGAGAATCTTGTCACTACCTTCTCTCTTCATCTCTACTTTGACCACCCAAAGCTAAAACGGTCTGGGGGAATGAGCCAGACTGCTCAGACAGGACCACACAGAAGCTCTGGGGAAATGCCCGCTTAGAGAGCCAAGCGCAAATGCTCCAACAGTCCAGTCCTTTTAGGCCTTAGTTTAGGCATGGTCATGCGTGCCTGGGATCCCAGCATCTGGCCGATGGTGGCAGAAGGACCAGTCTCGATTACACTGAAAGTTCAAAGCCTCTCTGGGCTACATGAGAACTTTCTACAAAGCACATAAACAACCCCCAAACACTAACTTATTTACTCTGTATATCACACTGACTTCCAACTCATGGCACTCCATCCCCTGAGCCTCCTGAGTACTGAGAAGCCAGAGAGAAGTCACAGTGCCTGGTACTCCAAGTATTTATCTTGTAAAAAGTGAGAGGAACAAAAGCCAGGTATGGATGGCACATACGTGTGATCCCAATACCTAGAAAGTAGACACAGGAAGATCAGGAGTTCAAGGTTATCCTTAGCTACATAGGGAATTCAAAGCTAGCCTGTGCTATATAATGCCTATTTAAAAAATAAGATTAAAAATTAAAAAAAATAACTGGTGGGAACAAAGAAAATGTAAAGGAAAAAGGAGTCAGACACAGTGGCGCACGCCTTTAATCCCAGCACTTGGGAGGCAGAGGCAGGCGGATCTCAGAGTTTGAGGCCAGCCTGGTCTACAGAGTGAATTCCAGGACAGTCAAGGCTATACAGATAAACTCTGTCTGGAAAAACAAAAATAAATAAAGGAAGGAAGGAAAGAAGGAAGGGAGGAAGGGACAGGGAAGGGAGGGAGGGAGAGAGAGAGAGGAAGGGAGGAAGGGAGAGAGGGAGGAATAGTGGAGAAGCCATGTCTGCTGGTGAAGAAATTGCAGTCACATTTCTAGCAGAGTTGAAGATGAAGCTCTGGCACCAGAGAAGAACAAAACAAAATGGAAAAAACAAGACAGCTACTGACACGCTCAATCCCTCAACTACCCACACCCCACAGTTAGCTACAGTGCACTGCTATAATGGTTCTGTGATGTGGGATTCCCCTCTGTATGCTGTGAATACCATTGGTTAATAAAGAAGCTGTTTGGGGCCTGTGATAGGGCAGAGCAGAGCTAGGTGGGGAAAACTAAACTGAATGCTGGGAGAAAGAAGGTTGGAGTCAAGGGAGAAGCCATGTAGCCCCACCAGAGACAGACGCCAGAACTTTACCCGGTAAGCCACAGCCTCGTGGTAATACACAGATTAATGGAGATGGGTTAATTTAAGACACAAGTTAGCTAGAAATACGCTTAAGCTATTGGCCAAACAGTATGGCAAATAATATGGTTTCTGTGTGATTTTTTTTCGGGGCTGAGCAGCCGGGAACTAATAAGCGGTCTCTTACTACAGTTCTGTGTTGTTAGTAGTCAATGTTGGACATCTCTTCCTTTACCCAGTTTATAAATTAAGCTTCATCATTGATAAGAATGGGTAGGACAATAAGGGTACGCAGTCAGGGTTCATTACTGTGGTGGCCTCAGGCGTGCCTTGTGGTCCTAGAGTGTGTCCCCTCAGATGGAAAGGACAGCTGCAGCCATCATAAAGCAACTTACATCTGAACCAAGTTATACACCGACCCTGAAAAGGTCCTGTGTATGAGCTATAAAAAAAGTCTCTTGGCTTGGTGATACCTTGACATAGACCATTTGTGTGCGTCCTTATAAAATAAAAATTTAGTTGAGCATGGTAGCACATACTTGTGACCATAGAAGCATAGAAGCAGAGGCAGAGGGATTTCTTGTGCATTCCAAGTCAGACTAGGCTACATAGTAAGACCCTGTCTCAACAAACAAACAAACAAACAAACAAGCAAGCAAGCAAGCAAAAGAGCCAGGGTCTGACGAGATGGCTCAACGTTTACAAAAGCACTTGTTTGTCTTGCAGAGGACCTAAGGTTTGATTTCCAGCACCCACAAGGTGGCTCACGGCCATCTATAACTTTACTTCCAGGAGATCCAAAACCCTCTTCTGACTTACAAGAACACCAGGCATGCATGTGGTACACAAACATGCCTGTAGGCAAAACATCCATACATATAAAATAAATAAATCTAAAATAAAATGAAACAAAGAGCCCAAACTCCAGTTTTTGTTACCTCCCTGCTTAGTCATTTAGTAATAACCGACCTCCCGATCCCTCATCCCTGAGAGAGGTTTGACTGTCCAGGTCTACCTTCTACAGGAATCTTGTTGGGTCAGTTCAATGATAATCTTCTTTATCTTTGTCAATATCTCACCTTTGCCCTGCTGTGTTAGTGTGGAACCTTCTCTCTCCCTCCACTGCAAGTCTGCAGTGGTCCCTGTACTCACCTGAGTGACCGTCCTCAGTAAAGTCCTCCTGTGGTGTGTCATTAAGTATCACTAAAGTGGGGTGTCTGACTGATGTCTGGAAGAACCCCAGCACCCACGGGGGTGGGGGAATTGTTTAGCCTGGGTTATCCAGTGAGAGGCTAGCTCAAAAAACAAAACAAACACAAAACCACAAACAAATAACCCCTCCTTTAACCACCACCCAAAACTAAACAAACAAAATCACGAAACATTTCTTTCTTGGTTGCTGGAGACAGGGTTTCCTGTACCTCCGGCTGCCCTCGAACTCACTATTCAGCTGAACTCTTGCTTCTGCCTCCTGAGTGCTGGGATTACAGGCAGGTTCTGCTACACCCAGCTGAGCAATGTTTTCTTTGACAGGCTTCTCTGGTCTGGACTGGTATGCTTCACCAGAAAGAGAAAAGGAAGCCAAGATTTGCATTCCCACCACCCTCCTTTGACCCATCCTTCAGATCCAGCTGGGTGTCACTATTTGGAGACTAGAATTACATCAGAAACAACCGCTGGGCTACAATAATAGATGTGAAGACAACGCCACTGTCTACTTAAGTGCTTCAGAAGGTTTTAAACGCTGTCTGTAATCCACTGTTGAGATGAGCCACAGTTAGCCTGGCCCCAGGGTCCACGGCTGCATGCTTAGGTTGTGCCTAATGCCTCAGACTGGATATCTGCTGACCCTCTGGTGTCAGTCTGAGTGCATGCGTGTGATGCATGCGTGTGAATGAATGTGGGCTCCAGCAGTCCTGGAAGCACCTGGGGGAAAGGCCAGGAAAGGTTCACAACGATTAGCATAATGTGATAAACATTACATTTCGCTCTTTCCTTTTTAACTTTATGCATCTAGAAGGCATATATATGTGTGTGTATATACATATATATATATACACATAGATATGAGATTTTATCATTCTTCAAGTACGTTTATAATTAGGATTAAGGAGAAAAAGAGTAACCGTGAATAAACAGAGCTTTGCTCCAGTTCCTATGTCCAGCCATCAGTTAGCAGATTTATTCTGGCCATCTGCTAAAGGAGACCAAGGACCAGGTATCGGATGAGCGATTTAAGGCTCAGGATTCTTGGTTACAAATTACTGGGCTGTATATGGGCAAACCTGCAGACACTCCCAGGACCCACAGCCTGGCTGAGACCTGCCTGGCCCATTATAGGAATGAAGAATCCTTAAGGACTTGGAGGCAAAAGGAATCATGAGGATTCGCTCAGGTCCATAGAACCATCTGCAGTCATGGTGTGGCAAAACTCAGTGCTGAGGAGAGAGTACTAAATCCACAGCCGGCAGGGTCCCGACTGCTCCCAGTCAGCCCCACCTGTCTTGTGAGAGGGTGAATGTCTTATTGTAAAAGATCATCTTTGCCCTCTTCACGGTATTTGTCTAGAACACAGTAAGGAGATGGAGTGCAACAAGGTGGGGTGAGTGGTGTGTGTGTGTGTGTGTGTGTGTGTGTGTGTGTGTGTGTGGAAGAGCACTTGTTTAAATGCAGGTCAGTTCCAAGTATGGGAGTGGAGGGACGACAAAACACATTAAATAGTGGCACACGCCTGTAATCCCAGTATTTGGGAAGCCGAGGCAGAAGGATTTCCAGGTTTGATGTGAACCTATCAACTTAGCCAGAACCCGTCTCAAAGCGATGCAGATGTTCCTTGGTGCAGAAGCACTCACAGGGTGGCAGGCATATGCGCTCAGCCGGACCTCTCTTGCGTCCCAGAGGGGTCACCCGGGCTCCCAACGCCCTCGCTGCTCCCCAGGTCCCGCGCGCTGTACCTGGCTGGGCCCACCCGGCGGGCGACCTTCGGGCCGAAGATCCTGCGCAGGAAGCGGCAGAGCCGTGGCCGGGTGGCGTCGCACGCGCTGCTCAGCCCGTCGCGCATGGTTGGGCCACCGCGGCTCGCTCGCTCGCTCGCTCGCACTGTCCCTTTATCGCGGCGGAACACCGCAGCGCCCGCCCACCTCTCGCGGCTCGGCCTCTAGTGGCCCAGGACAACAAGCAGGGCGGCGCGAATTGCCTCGGTTTGTGTATTCCCTTAGCGGTGACAATAAGGATCGCGACCCAGACTCTCCGCTGCACCAGCATCTTCCTTTATTTTCTCTCCCCTAACGAAATTCACTCAAGAAGGCAATTCTTTTTTACGTTCGCTTTGTGGAGGCAGAAGATGAGGGACCAGAGAAATGAGGGTCCGCACAACAGCCCCAGGGCCATTTCTGCCTCTGCTTCACAAAACTCTCCCAGGAATCGTCCTGTCTTTTCTCCCTGTCCTTTATGATTCCAAAAAGGAAAAGAAAGAATGCCTAAGGTTGCGGGTGACTTCTGTGAAAAAAGTGGGGGCCCATCAGGCCCAAAGCATCCCTAGGGTCCTCTCAAGACCTCTGGACCCCACTATGTAGAAGGCACAGGACCACGATATTTTGTTCTGTTGGTAGGTTGTAATTTGGGAACAGGGAAGCCAGTAGGACCCAGGTGGAGTAGGGCTGCAGCCCTCAGGGACCCTCCTGGCCAAGATTTTGGCAAATGAAACCCAAGTCCAAATTACTTTCCGAGGAGAGTTTCGTTTTAGCATTCTGTAACGCAGTCACTAAGGCTTAGCTTAACTTTGCTCAGAATTCCCTGTGGTTCACCTAGATGATCTGACATTTCCCCTTTGTCTCTAAAGCACACACTGCACACGCATGGACACACCCTGCACACGTCTGAATCACTCGTTTACACAAAGCTGAAAGCCACCAGGAACAGGCTCTTGATTTGCATGGATCTGAAAAGTATGTTTTAAAATAAAAATAAATAACCGGCTCCTGCTGCTTTCAGACCAAAACTCCCTTTGTAGGCTGCTTCCTCTTCCAGGAACATCCTCTGGTCACCTTTCCTGGGCAGTCCCATTTCAGCTGGTCTCCCTCCTCCAGAAAGCCATCTGCCATGGCCCCTCCTGGCCCGACAGCTAGGCCATACCTTTAGAGGGCTCAGCACGTTCTCCTGTTACCCCTCCCTTCCCTGACCCCTCCAGCACACATAAAGCTCTCTAACATCTTGCTTTTCCAGGACTTTCCAAACTAGAGAGGAAGCCTTTGCCTCCCCGTTTCCTCCCTGACTGTGGCAATTAGATTTGTTTTTCTCTTTCTCAGTGTAGTACGTAGTAGGTCCTCAGGGAAAGAGCACAGAGGACTTGGCTCAAATCTCAGCTCCTTCACTTTCTAGAAACTGGCCTTGTTAGACAAGATAAAAACAGTTCACGCCTGGTTATTGACATAGTACCATGTACACTATAATTATCTGTGGCTGCTATGCAATTAATAAACGGCTCCGTTGATCCACTGATTAAACAGGAAGGTTCCGTCGGCATGTTAACCGGCAGCACGGTGCCAGGTGAGCAAGCTTCAAGTATAATTATTAACGGGATAAAACTCATCCAGGACCCAGAGCGCAGCAGCCAGGATAGTGATCATAACCCAGCCTGTCCAATTTGAATCCCTCCTTTGCCATTTGCCAACTACGAGATCTTAAGACGGTTTAAGCACCCTGGACTTTCTTGTTCTTTTCCCTAAAGGAGAAGATAGGCAGCCTTCCCCTTCCGGATTGTCAGAGGGGATGCCCTCTGTCTGGGCAGGGTCAAGCCTCAGTGTGGGAGCTACCAAAGACTTTGGAGCAGGGGCATGACTTGTTTGAAGTAGAGTTGGAGGGAAAGGTATGTGGGGGCAGATGAATTCTGGGAGGACAAAGGTCAGGGGTCGCAGGGACCAGGAAATGAGAAGGAGGAGATGAAGTCAGCACTCTCAGACTGAAGTGCTGTCAGGTGGCCTAGAGGCCAGCAATGTTGCTCATGGGCCCCTGAGCCCCAGGATTCCTGACAGCCTTGGTACGGTCGCCTCCAGTTCTCTCTGCCTTCTGCGCCTGGGGCGTCGGCCTCCTTTAATCCTACCAGGACAACTGTCTTCCTACAAGTGAGGAGATGGAGGTTTGGAGGCTAAAGGACTTGACGAAAGACACAGGGCTATGAAGTAGCAAAGCTATTCCTTCCTTTCTGCTTAAGTTCCCTTTCTAAATCTGGTAGCACAGGGACAGGGAAATTTAGGGTTGCCCTGCATACTGCCTCCAGGGGGCGCTGCCCACTGTAGTCCTGCAAAACCTGAGCCAGTTACAGACTGAGGCTTGGATATGACTCTGTCGCAACATTTGCAGAAGTCATCTTTCAGCTTGATCAAGTCCCAACCTATGGCTGTGGACCCCTGGCGTTCTCTAGAATTCTCCTAGCCTGTGCATCTAAACTAGTTCAGTTCTAAAATGCATCATTAGCAGTCATGCAACCTAGTCTTTCCTGCCAGGGCCTCATTTGCAGAATGAGACCACAGCGAAGGACCCCATGGAGGTCAAGGTCAAAGTGTGTAGGTACAGCACTGTGTAGTCCTGGTGATGAAAAAGCTTCAGTAAATGGTGACAAACCCTTCTGTTTATCAAGCGCCTGTGGCACACAGAGATGTTTCAACAAGCCTTGAGTACACCTTACTTCATCCCCAGCTTGCTATCAGGTAGGTCACACTGCAGACCTGCCTGAGACTCAAATAGGTGGACTTGCCCAAAGTCACAAGGTCACTGAGGACAGCACAGGGCCATTTTGACACCCTTCTGTAGTCTAATAGTCAAAATATCTAACAACTGGTGGCACGCATGTCCTGGCCAATCAGGACATCACCAGAGCTGACTACTAGGCTCTCCAGCCTCCATTTTCACAAATTCTTCCCTCCTTCTTCCTCCAGAGAGTCCAAACTCCCTTGGGTGCAGCAACAGCCCTAGGCCTTCCTTCTTCACACCCTAGCTGCACAGACGCAAGCAGAGAATTACGAGCAGTGCCCTGGAGACCAGGCTCTCTGAGGCTGGGAGTAGAGAGAGGCAGCAGGGGCAAGGAAACCCCAGGCAGGTGGAGGTGGAGATTGCTTACCTGGGAACGGCCCTTGGGGTTTTCCCCACATTGTTGTTAATGTCCTTTTCCTCCTTCAAGTCACCTTGGTGGGATTTGGCTCTGAACAGAAATTTCCAGGGGCAGGCCATGTCTGTGACTTTACCCTTGTTTCAACTCCGAGATGATCTCTGTGGGACTGAGGAAGGGGAGGGAGGCTGTGAGGCGGGGTTGAAAAAAAGCGCTTAATGAACACAGGTGCCAGTGTCCCAGAGAATGGAGACCAAGTCCAGCTAAGTCTTGCCTTGGGCCACCTTCCCCACGCTCGCACTCTGGGGGTCGGTGGTTGAAACCCTGTGGGACAGACTCCTGTTTTGCAAAGACATATAACAAGTCAAAGGAACAACACTGGATGCCACATAGCCACCTACCAAAGGAAGCGTCCACAGTCCTCTTGAGAAAACTCAGTGGCTCAAGGGAGAGCTATCCTTGGCCTCAAGCAAGGTGGACAGGAGCTGGGGATCACTGAAGCGAGGTGTTCACACCCGCCTGACCCTTCTTGCTTCCTGTTGATGAGAAGAGCCAACAGTCATCAATAGTAACCTTCCCGCTAGACCTGCACTTTGGGCTGGCGCTCTGATCCTCGCCACCTTTCCTTTGGTTTGGAAATCATTATTCATCTTAAGCCAAGGACACTATACCAGCGTTCCCTTTTGTTATTCCAGGAGAAATCAATAATTTGTGGAAAAGGAGCATTAAATTCTCAGCACTTGAGGTTATCTTCTTTAAGAAAAATATAAGAGGCCAGGCAGTGGTGGCACACGCCTTTAATGCCAGCACACAGGAGGCAGAGGCAGACAGATCTTTGTGAGTTCGAGACCAGCTGGTCTACAAGAGCTAGTTCCAGGACAGGCTCCAAAACTACAGAGAAACCCTGTCTCAAAAAAAGCAAAAGGAAAAGAAAAAGTTAAGAAATGGAGAGAGACATAGCCTGGCAGCCCGGGGTGTCTGGGCTTCCTAAGGGGCCAGTGCCTTCCCTGGGGAAAGACATCCTCAGATGGGATGGGAGCAAAGCCCACCCAGGAACCTCAGAGCCCTGATGACCTAGATGTCAACCTGCGTCTTTCTAGGCACTTGATCTAAATGAAGCTAGTTCACTGAAATTCATTTCTGCACTCCTGAAATGGGATTAATAATCCCCACTTTTTCAGATTTGGGGGTGGGAAAGGGGTACATTTTATAAAGATTAGCCAGGATATGCTATATAAAAAAATTCCCAGCAGGTGACCCCTATTCTGAACTTTCTAGAAAGCTTTTCTTTGTAGTCTAGCTACCACAGTAAAGATCTGTAGAGAAGGAATCTGACCAAGATGCCCTGTTGAACAGTCACAACCTCCCGTGGTTGTTCTCCCTAGACCTTCCATCTGCTTCAGCCCATCCACATAAAGAGAGGGGGAAAAAAAAAGTCTGATCTGAGCTTTCCCAAACAGGAAGCCGCTCCTAAGAGCAGCTGTCCCTAATACAAGACTCACCTTGCAGCTGCCTATGCTACTCCTTGGAGTGAGCAAGACCCAACCTCAAAAGAGTCTCTAACTGCCCAGTCCCCTCACCAAGGTGGCCGAGAAGTTTCAAGCCAGTGACACTGAGTCCTCTGAGGCCAGAGTCTCAGTCTTCAACTCCCTGTGAAGCTGTGGCAGGGGCAGCAACCATCAGGTTTTTATATCCACTGTGCAGAGCTGTTTTGCATAGTCTCCAATCCCAAAGGGAGAGTCCCCGGTCGTGTGTGCAGTTAGCTCATTTATGATGGGCACTCCTACTCTGCGGGCACTATTACATCACTTTGTGTGGTGCATCCTCAGCGAGGCCACCTCTTCCTGGTCTCCAGTCCAAGGCAGTGGCCACTTGGCAGCAGATAGCCATTTCAATACTGGATCACTAGAGAGGGAGGCTATTCTTGGCTAAACCACATAGCCTGGCTTGTGGGTTTCAGGGAATTTTGTTCTGGGCATGGAGCTCTCTGGTTAATTCCTGTCTGTTCTCTCACTTTCAGTTTGCAGGAGTCCATGCAGCTGGGAAATACTGACAGTATGGAACGTGCTGGAAAACAGGTCCAGGTTCCAGAAGGCCAGTGATGCTGGGTGACACCAGTATTCCAACGGACCCTGCAACATCCGTCAGGAGGGTTTTGTAGAAAGGATGGAAGGCAGGCCATTGGCACAGAGAAGTCTCCAAGATACTGATTGACTGGCATTCTCCCACTACTAGTAAGTTAGCTTGGTCAGCATGGTAGGGGAAAGTCTCCTTTTCACAGTGAGCATTATAGTATAGCTTCTAATATGCAGAATTATAATTTCCTACCTCGACATGGTGGTACAAGCCTTTAATCCCAGCACTTCGAAGACAGAAAAAAGCAGATCCCTGAGTTTGGGCCAGCCTGGTCTACAGAGTGAGTTCCAGGACAACTATACAGAGAAACCCCGTTTTGAAAAACCTAAATAGATGAGTTATAATTTGCTATAATGCTTCAAATAAAGCATTCATACATGGCATGGAAATTTCCATTATGAAAGTAAAATGACAGTATTAGAGGAAAGGGGACAAGCAGGGAGGAGGAAAGTCCCCCCGGGTCACATTGTCCTGACACACCCTACCCATGTCCACTCATTTTCCCAAGTTTCCCAAGCTCAGTCCAGCCTCAAAGTTTTGCTTTTGTCTAAGATACACAAACTAAGAGTCACCCAGAAGATGTGTGCTCTCAAAGAAATGAGAGAGTAGATAAGTCGTCGAGTGAATAAATCAATTAAAAATCGGGTCGTTGGACTGGGGAGATGGGCTAGCTGGGAAAGTGCTTGTCTTGCATGCACAAGGACCTAAGTTCAACCTCATATAAAGGTGCGGGGCATGGGTCGGGGAGATAGCTCAGCAGATGACGGGAATTATTGTCAAGGCTGGAGATCCAGCTGGGTTCCTGGAACCCAAACGGTGGAAGGAGAGAACCAACTCCCACAAATTGTCCCCTGACCTCTCCATGTGTGCCACTGTGCATGCACAGCGAGAAATCAGCCAATCAGCCGATGATAAAATGCTGGGTGTGGTGGCGTACACCTGTAAATCAGATCTGCAGAGGCAAAGACAGGAATATCCCTGGGTTTGCTGGCCAGCCTAGCCTACTAGGCAGCTCCAGGCTGTTGAGAGGCAATGAATGGTGCCTGGGACACGAGAACTGAGATTGTCTTCTAGCTTCCGTGTTTACCTAGACACACGCACGCACGCACACACACACACACACACACACACACACACGCACACACACCCCTATGGGTTTCAGTATATCAAAGCCAACCTCCTTTCAGGCTTCAACCAGATGAACCCAAATAAGCAGTAAATGGGGGAGAGACTGAGCCCGTAATGGAGAGCACAAAGTCTAAGGATAAGAACGGATGATTAAAGTTCAGAGTGATGGAAGCAGCCTGGCCCCAAAGCAGCTAGAGCCATGTAAGGACAGAATTCAGGAGTTTCCCACAGTGGACCCCCTAGCCCCTGTTTATGCATCCAAATATTCCAGATGTGCCTGCAACAGATACATGCATCAACCCTAAAATGCCATAAAGCAGATACTACAGTTTCCCATCTATAGAATCTTCCAGGGTCTCACCTACTTTGCACCTAAATACTTGGCCAAATTCTGTTATTTAGGGTGGTGGTGGCGCACGCCTTTAATCCCACCACTCGGGAGGCAGGGGCAGGCGGATCTCTGAGTTCGAGGCCAGCCTGGTCTACAAGAGCTAGTTCCAGGACAGGCTCTAGAAACTACAGGGAAACCCTGTCTCGAAAAACCGGAAAAAAAAACCCAAACACATAAAAATAAGTCCAAATTCTGTTATTTAATCTGTTACTGGACTGAAGAGATTTGGGTGCACGGGCAGTGATGCTCCAGGGTATGTATGACGTTTCCTTGTCTCGGCACTGTGCCCTGCTGGCCCTCGTAGACACATCTCAGATAGACTCCCCCAAACACAGGCTCTGGGGAGCCTCCCTAGCCTCATCTCTTTGCTGTCAGCATCCCTCCATCAGGAACCTCGGGTTCCAAGGAAAGCATGACCCACATCACAGTGCTCAGAGCTGCCTTCCTGTGGTGACGAGCCGTGGACCTCTGACTCTTCACTCTCTGGAGGCGTGAGACCCCGGGCCTGGAGTTCAGGTGAATCTGTGCTACCAGCTGAGTGAGTGGACGATGACCAGAACCCGTCAGCACCTCAATATGCTGGCTCAGGGTAGGAGCGTGGAGGATATTTCTCCTCTCCACTGTTCTTCTGCATTCTGTTCACGTACCAGCCTGGCCATTGTGGCCACCGTGCCCCCTCCGGTGCTATTCCAACCCATCATCTATCACCCGTGGTGTTTGGTGCAGGGGACAGGACATGGTTCGGTGAGCACCAGGCTTTGAGGACATGGCTAGATAAACCTGCAAGGTCCTGGGTTCTAGTGACAGCTCCACTACAGGTCAGCTGTGGAGGCTCAGAAAAGCCACTCGTCCTTGCTACACTGGACCATTTCTGCGAGCAATGGGTGGCAATGATGAAGGGGAGATGTAAACATAAGAGAATGTTTTGAGCTATGGAGCTGTGGGTCAGTGTAACCACTTACCTTCAGACAGATCAGCCTTCCCCAGCAGGTTCAGCAGCCACCAAACTCCACCCCCCCCCGCACCCTCTTTTTATGTATGGTTCTAAGAACTGAACCCAGGGCCTTCCTCATGCTCAGTGAGCACTCTGTCACTGACATGTGTCCTAGACCATTCCCGTACTTTCTGTTTTTCTGTCCCCTTTAAGCCCAGGTAGGGCTTGAGCTTTGTCCCAGCTTCCTGAATAACTGGAATTATAGGCCAGTGTAGTCACTGTGTAGCCAGGGATGACCTCAAGTCTTTTGTCCTCCTGCCTCCAGCTCCTGAGGGTTGAGCTTGCTCAACCACACCTAACCAGTGCGGTGCAGCAGATGAAACCTAGGACTTCACCTACACTAGGCGAGCACTCTGCCTACTGAGTCACACTGCAACCCCTCCTCCCAAACATTTTAAATCATTTCTAGATGATATTTAATACCAAACACAGACTAAGCTAAAGGACATATATAGTTGCCATACCGTATGCTTAGGGCTTACTGTCTCTACATGTTCACTAGAGAAACAATTTAAATATTTCCCTTTTTGGTCAGCAGTTAGTAGACGCTAAGGATGGGAAACCCATGGAGGTAAAGGACACGCTGTGTTCAGGATGTTGTATGGAAATCCCCATAACCGTTGAACAGGAAGAGAAGAAGGAGAATAAAAATAGCAGTACAGAGAGGTTGACTCTGCCGCATAGCAGTCTCTGAGCCAGCACACCGTGAGCTTCTGCAGCACCCTACCCTTCTGTCGGCAGGTACAGGACTCGTGGAGGTTGTCCCAGATCTCCCTCTCCCACTTGCCCGCAGCTTCAGGGCCTGAAAAGCCGCCTTCCCCTTGGCACCGCTCACCTAACAGGCAGCATTCCTGGATGCCTGCTGTTGATGGACATGGCAGGTGAACTCTGCGGGGGCGAAATCAAAGGGCACTTTGAAGGGCAGGTGGAGAAGGGTAGGCCCCTTGCAGGGGGCAGTGCAAGTCCCAAGGTGGATGGGCAGGGAGAAATTCCCTCCTCCCTCACTTCCTGGGCATCTCCGGCATAGCACCAATAGTAGCCAAACTGTGGCGTTCCTCAGCCCCTCCATCCTAGGATGGGTGTCCCTCAAATACAGCAGATCTGTCCCTGACAGGATCTGAAGGTGATGCATGTTAGCTGGCCCTCCGTTTACAACAGCTTCAAGGGTCTTTCTGCAAAAGCAGTGGTCAGAGAGCTGGTGAGGCGATTCAGCGTTGAGTACATGTTTGCTCTCCTAGAGGATCTGAGTTCGATTCCTAGAACTGGCACGAGATGGCTCCAGCTCTAGGAGATCTGTCACCTCTGACACTTGTCTTCAGGTACATATACCACACCCCACACACCCACAAACGTAATTCAAAACTAAACACTGACTGAGTAGCTAAGGCTTACTGAGCAGGACACTTTGTGATCCTTGATGTCTATAAAATGAGACTGGTCACAGTAGCCCTCTCAGAGGAGAGCTGTGTGGATTAAACAGCGGGAACACTGTGGATCACGGAAGTCAGCTGGAGTCCCCGCTCACAGTTAGTGTTTTCCCTTCTCCCGCTCCAACCCCTCAAACTCATTTTGAGAGACAGAACGAGGAAAAGACCTAAAGGTAGCTCAACTCTCAGACCTGCCCTCGGGCACCACCCAGCTGCCTCTCTTGGCATTGTCTCCTTCTCAGGCACCGTAATAATTACCAATCATTAGAATACTTACAAGCTCCATGCCCTGAGTACTTGCCGAGTGAATATAACCAGGCCTGACTTTCAGCTCATTGGCTGAACCCTCCAGCCACCGGTGCAGCTATTACCCCGATTTCATGAACAACAAAACTGACACCCAAAAGTGGGCCACCACTTAGCTTGTAGGTGACAGAGTTGAGGCTTAACCCAGATCTGAGATCTAGGATTTTTGCTGGCCCCCAGGGGGTTCCCTATCTTCTGTGCCCACTTCACTGCATGAGGACACAGAGTAGAGGGACTGAGACAGCACTAACAGCTGTGTCAATCTGCTTAATGTCCCCCAGGGCGGGAGTGTTCGGTGGCATCTCTGACACTATGGAAAGAGGTGCTGGCAGGCAGAGTCCCTGCCCAGGGTGGAGGACAAAGGAGCTGTCTCCCTGAGTACTACCCTAGGGGTTGGGGATTTAACTCGGTGGTAGAGAGCCTACATAACAAGTGGGAGGCTCTGGGTTTGGTCTCAGCTCCGAAGATAAAATGTACCTACCCTTACTTTCAACTAGCAGAGGGATCTGCAGCCCAGAGAAGTGAGGACTGGGTCCCCAGGGATGAAGGAGGGTTTGGACCTAGAACTATGTGTGTATTTATGGGAAACTCGTTAGAACTCATTCAGCATGATACTGGGCAAATGTGTCCAAAGTGAACTCCCATGATCTCCATGGTGATCCTGGGAAGCAGGCAAGCCCACCCTACACAGGCTCTGAATGGAGAGAGCCATCTGTCCACACTACCCGGGCTTCGAGAAGAGACGCATCTGCCACGCTGACCCTATTTTTCTGTGGTTCTAGCAATGCCCAGCTTGGACAGCAACCAGGATCAACGCACTGCTATGAGCATGGCATGATACCCAATCTCAAGACAACCTGTTCCATTTTCCAATCTCAAGACAACACTGTTCCATTTTGCAGGAGGGAGGGACACTGGGGCTCAGAGAGGGGGTCTGCTGGCTCACAGACCACAGAAGGAAACTCCCACTTGGCCATCCCTGAGATGCTGCACTCCTTCCCATGGCTCTTGGGCACAGGCTATGTCGCCCAGATGCCAATGTTCCCAGGCCCTCGGGAGTAGCAACAATCAGAAATCTGAAATCCTTTTTGTTTGGTTGGTAAGTTAATTTCTTGAGACAGGGCCTCATGTAGGCCAGGGCAGCCTGGAACTCACTATGAAACCAAGGATGATCTTGAGCAATTCCAGCGCTTTGAGGCAGAGGCAGAAAAATTGTTGTGAGTTCGAGGCCAGCCTGAACTATAAAAAGCAAGCTCAGGGTCGCAGGTCAGCCACAGCTGGCAGCGGGACACAGCTGGCTGCCTTGCACTTCTGTAGGTACCACCATTTGGCTCATTGTGTGCGGATGGGTTGAGAGGCCAGTGTGGGCTGTGTTCCTGTTCCACCCCACAAGTCCCTCAATCTCAGTTTCTTTAGCTGCAGAACAGGACCAGCAAGCTTCTGCACAGGGCCTTCTGAGGACTAAGTGAGGTGAGGGCTGCAAGGTTTCTGACATTCACTAGATCCTAGATTTCTTCCCCAATTCCCCTTGCTGGCTCCTCCCAACTCCTTTTTGAAGTGATCTTTGGCCACTCCCAGTCTTTGGCAACCCTTCCCACATCAGTAACCCGTGGCACTCTCATCTCTTTTGGGTGGTGTGCAGCTGCGCCTAGCTGTGTCTTTGCCCCTTGCGTATGGTAGGCACTCAATAGATTCCCTCACTGATGATAGAAATGCAAAGTCAATATCCCGGAACTCCTGAGCCTCTTTGTGGTCAAGCAGGCTTCTCACAGAATGACCAGTGTGCCTAAAGCAATACAAAGGGGACTCAGGAAACACACAAAATATTAATTTCTGATATTTGGAATATTTTTTCATGTGATCATGTCTGTCGAAATTGATTGGCTCTCCAGTTATGGAAAAGGACAAAGTTTGACCCAGGTGTATTGGTATACACCTATAATCTCAGCACTGGGAAGCTAAAACTAGAAGATCATGTCACGGTCATCTCCAACCTCCCATAAGTTTCATCTGCATCCTTGGCTTTCCTTAAGTGGCTGTGCCTCTTTAGTTGGGTTGCATGAGCCCTCTGAGCTTCCTTTTCTCTAGTTAAGGCCCTCTGAAGCCCTCTCAAAATGGGCTAAATGTACCAAAAAGCAAAAGACAAATGCTTCTTAGGTATATATTTACTTAAGCGGTTGACAAGATGTCTCAAAAACCAAAGGTGCTCGCTGCCAAACCTGAGGACCTGGGTTTTATGCCTAGATCCCACACGGTAGAAGGAGAGAACTAACTCATACAAGTGTCATTCGATCTACACACACACACACACACACACACACACACACACACACACAGAGAGAGAGAGAGAGAGAGAGAGAGAGAGAAATGCATAGATAGATTTTTAATTACGAGGTTAGGACACAAAGGGACGCAGATGATGTGTTTCCACACCCGGGTGACTTCGGCATATCGCACGTCCTTTCTCAACCACATTCCACTCATCTGCCAGGAGAAAACAAGGCACAGAAAAGCAGCTTTTTAAGAAGCGTCCTGACTCATGAAGGAGTACCTGCCCTCCCTCACTGGGCCCCAGCCTCTGAGTCCCACGTCATCTGTTGGATGACCAGCCGAGAGCCTGAGTCACACAAACTCTTGTAGCTAGTTTCCTTTTTGTGCCGTGTTAGATGACTTTACGGTTGATGGAAGAGGTGGGAGTTTAGCTGGAAATGCCCAGGTCATTGTCCCGGGGTTAGCAGGCCCAGGGTGTGCCAGATGTTCAGTCCTTGCTTGCTGAGTCCCTGAACTGCGGTGCACGCTGGTCCAGTGACAAATCAGGCCTGGACACGCAGGCAGCCCGCCAGCGAGTGGCGGGGCTTCACAGGGATGCTTCTAAGGGCCGGTGCTGTGATTGAACCCACAGGTTCACACAGGCTGGTTGAGTGCTCTATCTGCAACTAAGGGCTCAGTCTCTTGTCAACATCCCCCAAATCAGTTCCCCTCAAGGTGGAGGACTAATAACCAGGTGACATCTGAGGTGTGTCTCAAGGTCAGGTACAGGTGGAGTATCTCGAAGCTGCAGGTGGGTCGTGGGGAGGAAACAGAATGGGAGCCAGGAGCCAGGAGGGGTAAACCAACTGTCACACGGTAGATGCGGTACCAAACAGGCAGAGTGTTGCCCCAGGGGAAGGGTGAAGTGGGGCAGTGTATAGGGCTGAGTGACCCAGCCTTCAGGGTGTCACCAGGCTCTGTTCTCAACAGTTTTAGAACATCACAGAAGGAGGCTGCTGATCTCGGAGAGGGTGATTCCGTAAGGCCTGCTATGGACAGACGTGCCTTCCTTGGTTCTGGAAAAGCCCTCTGGCCCAGAGACATGGGTAGTGGAGATTGACAAGATGATGGGATGTGGGATGTGAACAGACATTGAAGTTACAGGTAGGCTTGGGTTAGACCAGTTGGAAGAAAGGAATTGAGTGGTTGAGGGTCAGAGCATAGGTTGTACGCTCCCAACTGAGCAGGCTCCTCTCATCCTAGGGTCCGAGGAGACCGCTATCTGTAACTGGCGCACTAGTGTGAAGAGCATAACTTCACCTGCGGTACCCAGTACAGCCAAGGCAGCTGCTGCTGCTTTATTGAGGAAGCCTCCAGTTTCATGATAAAAACAAAAGCAAATGAGATGGAAGGAGGGGAGCTTGGGGTACGTAAAGCACGCTGGAAAGAAAGCTCCCTGCTAGCAGCCTCACGGGGCTCCGGAGGGCGGAGAGCTTGACTGAGATCCCTAGGAAAGAAGGCATTTGCCCAGCCTGGGCACTCTGTTGGCAAAGGGCAGCTCTGGGGTCTAGAGCCCACCAGTCACCCATGGTATATACATTTCAAACTGTGGAATGAGGGTGGCTACTATTCCTGTGATGCCACATGGCTGCTGCCATAGCTGGTTGAAGGCCTAAGCAGCGGGCTCCGTGCCTATCCCCTGATTCATGACAGATCTTTTCACCTTCTCTATCAAAGAGCAATGTCTGGGGCCAGGAGGGCAAAGACTCCCTGAGCCTGGAAGAGGGGCTTGTCAAAGGGGTGTGCCAGGGGTCCAGCTGTTCAGAGTGGGATCCTGCCTCCCAGCACTCTGCTTAGAAGGAGGCACATTCCTATCTGGGCAGGATAAAGTGGGAGGGTGAAGGGGCTGAATTCCCCCTTGGAAACAAAGGACTCTTCAGACTTAATTAAAATGCCCATCAAAGAAAGACCAGCCAAGACAGGGGTTATGGCATGAAACAAAGCCAGCTGGAGTGAATGTGTTCCAAGTCAATCTCATCGCAGGGCCACTCCTGGGGTTCTAACACTAGAGAGGCGCCATCCATCCCCAGGCCAATCTCTTCTGCCACAGCAGGTGGCGGTGGGTCTTCTGAAGATGCCCAGTTTCTGTTTGAGTGACAGGAGAACTTGATCCTTGGACTCTCAAGGTGGTGGGTGAGAGAGGTTGATCTACAAATGGTACCCAGTTAAAGTGAATCGAAGAGAAGGCTGGAGACTCCCCATCCCAGCTCGAGGCTTTAGCATCACCCTAATGTTGGGGTGAACCCAGGCCTTTAGGCCTCTGCAGTTGCCCCTATGGAGGGGCAACTTTTCTTAAAGTGACCCACGACTCACTGTGCCCCATCTTTGTTTGTATGTTACCTCCTTGTCCGGGCCAGCCCCGCCATCCTTATTTATTTTTTATTTGCCTATCTATTTTTTTCACTCATCCTTTTACTTCTTTCGCAGCAGCAGAAATGGATTCAGGACTTAGTCTATGCCAGGCAAGCATGCCACCACCGAGCCACACCCTGGGCTCCCTACCATCCTTACTTAAGATCCCAGCCCTTCTCTCCCTTCTCTCCCTTCTCCCTGACCCTCCTCATCCCCAGACTCTGTTTTGTACATCCCCCACAGAGCTCCCCATCCCATCTTGGATTGCCTGATCAGTTTTCATCATTTCTTCCCCAGGCCCCAGAATGAAAGCCCCTAGGAGAAGGATGTGTGACTGTCTAGAACACTATTGGAGATGCCATGCATGGCTCGGTGCCTTCAGAAATACTTGTTGCGTGAATGTGTGAATGAACGCGGCAGAGAAGAAGGAATTTGTTAATTTTTCTGGACCCCAAGGATGTGCCTGGGTTAGTGGAGCCAAGCGCTCAGAGGGTGTCTTCTGTCCAGGTGGAGCCACCCTGAAGCTGAAGGCTGGTGTGCAAGAGTGGCATGCTCGTCCAGGTTTAAGGCCAGCATTCCTCAGGTCCCCTCTGGCTTAACCACCCCCCCACACACACCTGCCACACACACACATTGCCCTGGCTATGGAATAGGTGAGAAAACACATACAACCTCTGCCTCACTCACCCTGGGTCTAAGAGTAGCTGTCTTGTTCCTTGCAGATGACAGAGTGACTGCCTAGGCTCACGTACCAGCAAGAATCCCTGGGGAGAGGTCGGGAAAGTCCTGAACACAAGACCTCTGTCTGGAAAAAATGAGTTCTTGGTGTGATGTGTTTGGAACCTGAGCCCACACACTTTCTCTTTTCCTGACAAAAATAAATGGTGGTGGGGCTTGGAAATAGACGGGACGTTCCCAGTTGCCAGCACTGCCAGCATAAGCCCGCCCGAGTCTCTGGTAGTTTAGCTTCCCTCTTGTCCAAAGTGTGGCCGGCAGAATACGAAGAGTAACAGAGACAAGTTAATGTGGATCTGGTGCTTCTTTCTTCACTGGTAGTTTCTTGGAAATCTCCAGCTTTTCCAGCCTCAGCACCTCCCCCCCCCCCACCAAAAAAAGGAAAGAAAGAACTAGAGAAAGAGAGAACGAGAGCTGGACACGGCGCCCATGCCTGTGATCCCAGAACTCAGGAGACAGAAGCCAAAGGATTGATACAAGTTTGAAGACAGTTCTGATCTGGCAGCAAGTTCTAGGCTGACCAGACCTATATAGTATGGCCATGCCAAGAAGGGAGGGGGAGGAGGAGAAGGAGGGGAAGGAGGAAGGGAGAGGAAAAAGGAGAGCCATTGGGGTGTGGTGTAGTTCAACAGTAAAGTACTTGCTTAGCGTGGCAAGGCCTTGAGTTCCCCATCCTCATTACAGAAAGGAAGAAGTGGGGACGAAAGAAAGGAGAGAGAGAGAGAGAGAGAGAGAGAGAGAGAGAGAGAGAGAGAGAGAGAGAGAGAGAGAGAGAGAGAGAGGAGCCAGTCTGGACTATATAGCAAGACTCCGTTGAAACAAGAGAGGAGGAGGGCATGAATGGAAATTCCTTGAAAGGCAGAGGTTTGTATGCCATCTATTAATGCATTTGAAAACGGAAGCTCAGACATATACTCCCCGACCCTTTACAAAAGTCTGCTGTCCCCAGTCTGCAACAGGTGAAAAGAGAGACTTTAATTCATGCAAAAGCATGAAGGAGGGCCAACAAGATGGCTCAGAGCATAGGGGAGCTTGTTGCCAAGCATGAAGGAGGGCCAACAAGATGGCTCAGAGGATGAGGTGCTTGCTGCCAAGTCTTAGGGCCTGAATTTAGTCCCTGGAAACTTTATGGTGGCTGGAAAGAACTGAGGCCTACAAGTTGTCCTCTGACCTCACCTGTACTGTGACATGCATGTGTGTTCACGTGTGCATGTACCCTCTTAGCGCGCACACACACACACACACACACACACACACACACACACACCAAATAATGTTGAACAGAAGATGGCAAAAGACTGCGTGCCTTTCTGCAGCTCACGAGCACATTCCCATTCTTGGGAGTGTTTTTCCCTTTTGGGGGGCAAGTTCTCACTCTGTAGACCTGGCGGGGTTTGAACTCACAGAGCTTGAACCCACCCCTGCCTCCTGAGTGTTGGGTGTGTGCCACCATGCACAGTTTATGAGTGCTTTCATGCTTTAAAAAGTTTTGAAAAAAATTCATTTTCAAGAAGATGTATTTTGTGCTTAATTATGCGTGTGTTTGTGAAGGAGTATTTGCACAGGAGTGCAGGTGCCCAGGGAGGGCAGAGAGGGTGTTGGATCCCGGGAGCTGGAGTTATTAATGGGTAGTGAGCAACCCATTTGAGTGCTGGGATTAAAACTCCAGCCCGCTGCGAAAGCAACACAGGCTCTTAACCCCTGAACCTCCTCTCCAGCCCTGCTTTCCCTTAATAGATAAATAACAATAACAGCTTCTGTTTCTAGTATACATAGATAGCTAAGCACAAGCACACATCTTGTTTCTTTCTTTTATGCAATGTTTGTGCTAACGGAAGTTAAAAGGGCAGCTACTTGGAGTCAATGGTTCCAGATGTGTACGTATATTAAACTCCATCCAGTTTAGATTTGCACACCTGTCTGCCTGTAAGTTCTTCATCCGTCCACTTTTTTTAAGAATTAAAGAGGATTTTCACTGTAGAGGCAGGTGGATCTCTATGAGTTCCAGGACAGCCACACAGAGAAACCCTGCCTCAAAAAAAAAAAAAAAAAAAAAACCAAAACCAAACAAACAAAGAAAAAAACAAAAAGTTAAAAGGCAAGAAGAAATGACAGGAGAAATGGAAGGGAGGGCCAGACAAAGCATCCCCAGGTGGGCCTGGTCCGGAAAGCAAGTTTGGCTCAGAGTAGGTAGAAGCCCAGGCCTGGAGGTGGAGGTAGCTACAGTGATGCCAAGTGTCCTGTGCTCCCTCCTCATCCGCTGCATCCACAGTCTGCAGTCGGAACAAGTTGTCTTAAAGCCACACCACACCCAGGGTGGAAATGCCACAGTGTGCCAATGTGGAATTTCCAAGCCTCTCCAGTGCAGCCCAAGTGCTCAGAGACCATCATCTTTGGTTTAAAGTAGCTAAGGCCAAAATGAATGAGCAGAAGCTTGAGCCATATTCCCAGGGTATCCTTGTAACTGAAGAACACAGAGAACAAGAAAACAGGGTGGGGCAATGGGCTAAGGTCTAGACTTTACACTGGGTCCTGAGTTTAAACTCCGACTCCTTCATGCAGGGACTGCTGTGGCTCTGCGGGTGCTGGGGAGCACTGTTGCATGCAGTGCCAGAATCCACCACCAAGGAGTGCAGTGAGAATGATATTGACAGATGAAGGGTAAGCCCGGAGGCCAGTACAGGAGCACACAGCAGCCATTTGCTATTAGGGTTTTCCATCTTACTTGAATTCTAATAATGTCCTGTATTGCTCTGATACACCAACGCTTAGATAGAGTCTGTAACGGCCAGACAACGGAGTCTCTGATTCAAGCCTAGAATTTGCTTTGTTATATCAGGATTTTCCAAATTCTGTTCCAAGAAACACTTATTTTTTCTACCAAACTTTTTATAATTGCTCCTGTAAAATGGGAGTTTGTGACCAAGGAGTTCTTTTTCTAGAGTCTAGGTTCAATTCTACCTCACCCAGCTCAGACGTGTGTACTGGTGGATGTGCACATAGGTACCTGTGCTGGACCCCAGGGGGTTAAGTGAAATTAGATAGCTTATTTACTGCAGGCCTCAGTAGAATATTTTTTAAAGTTATTTTTATCTTAAGTGTGTAAGTGTTTTGCCTGCGTGTATGTAAGTGGACCTCAGACATGCCTGGGGCCTGAAGAGATTAGAAGAAAGCAACTGCAATGGTCTGTCCTGTCCCTTTAGGAGACAGCCCCATTTACTCCACACACCCCCACAATGCCGAGGCAGGCAGATCTTCCTTCCTGCCTGCAGCATGAGCCCCTTTCTTTTCTCATCTCACTTCCAAAGAGGTAGCTGCTGTCATGGCCCGTCTCCTTCCCCCCCTCATTTCTCTCTCTCTCTCTCTCTCTCTCTCTCTCTCTCTCTCTCTCTCTCTCTCTCTCTCTCTCTGCCTCTCTGCTCTTCTCCCTTCTCCCTTTCCCTTCCATAACCCACTAAATAAATATCCAACCTCACTCTGCATGGCGAGCCTATCCATCTTGGTCTCTCACCCACCACATATCTCCCTGCCTGGGGCCTGGCTGCCTTCATGGTCCTCCATGATCTCATGGCCCACTGTCACCACTCAGGGACCTGCAGCAGATATTTTTACCATTACATTGGTGCCTAAGACTCAGGAGGCTCTCCCGCCCCTCTCCCAGGGTCAGGATTCAGAACTGGGTATTTTTTCCACAACAACCACATGTTCCATCTTCCTGAACACTGACCTCTACTCACACCAGCAGCTTTGGTGGTAAGTTTTCCCTTCCAGCCCCTAACCACAGCCTTCAAGGCTATGGTTGAGCCTTCACTGCTTTCCATAGCTAAAAACATGATGGTGAAACCCAGGGTTGGCCCTCCTCCACTAGCGCTGCACGTTGTGTGATACATTTGATTTGGGGGCCCCGGGTTCCTTGGATTTTTCTTTCTCCTCTCTTTTTTTTTCCTTTTTGGACCACTTGTAAGTGGTCCCTGTCATGAGAGACTGCTCGGAACGGCCTCTAAGCCTCTCTGGCTTCCAAGTTGCCCAGACGGGAGCCAGTCAGACTTTAACACCCTGCCTGTAGATAGAGGATGCTCTTCTACAACCCCTGCGGTATTCACCGCTGTTTCACACCCTGCCTATAGAGAGGACACTCTTCTATAGGCCCTGTGGTGTTTTTCATGGGTTTTCATCTATGGTATAAATCCTCAAACTATGCTCCACCAGTGTCCTGCCAGCTCCGTTTTTCCTCAGACTGTCCCTGCAACCGCTACTGACTAGATTGGTTGGATCCACGAGGCAGCTGTTTTCAATTCCAGCCTTTGCTCCCCGCCACAGCTTGTAGCATGGCGGCTTGACAACAGGGCAGATCACACCTCTAGGTAAAACTCCCGCTGCTCAAAAATCATGGCTTCTCCATACAACACGTGACTGCCACCATTTTGATTGAGGTCAGGTGACCTTACCGCCATCTTAACTGAGAGCCAGGTCAGTACCAAGTTCTGCCATCTTTGCTGAGGTATTCCCTGCCTGGTCCCCCCGTGCTGACTCTTTTACATGTGTGTTTTGTGCAGTGGCATGCCTTTGGTAGGTGTATGAACCAGCTGTTTTCAATTCCAGCCTTTGCTCCCCACCACAGCTTATGGCGTGGCAGCTCAGTGACAGGGCAGATTATGCCTCTAGGTCTCTCGTTATTTTGTTTAAAACCCCCACAGCTCAAAAATCATGGCTTTTCCATACAACATATGACTGCTGCCATTTTGACTGAGGTCAGGTGACTTTACCACCATCTTAACTGAGAGCCAAAAAAAGTCCTGCCATCTTTACTGAGGTATTCCCTGCCTGGTTTCCCAGTGTTGACTCTGTTACCTGTGTGTTTTATGCAGCGGCATGCCTTTGGTAGGGCCCACCAAAGCACAGACTGCAAAACAGTAAGTCTCATGTTTTAAATTGGTATGTACTTTTAAGTCTCTTAATCCAACCCTGCTTTACCTGTTAAGTTGAGAGCCAGTACAATCAAACTCAAACCCATCTCTCCAGACAGATTCTATACTGGAGTTATAACTCATCTATACCTGGTAAACAGCCCTCAACTGCTCAGAGATCTGGGGAATATGGCATTTAAATATTTAATTATTAAAAAAAAACTTTTGATAAGAAAAAGAGACAGGTTGGCTCCTAGCAGCACCACTCTATTTCCTCCAAAGAAGACAGAAGACAAATGGGCACAGAAGAATGTCCATCTGCAATTCGCTTCAACTGCCAAGCACTGAACACTGGGGAAAACTGCCTTTCATCTAAATTGAAGATCTCCAGATGTGCATAGAATCACTGGAATCGACAGCCTTGCTGCTCAGGTCAAGGCAGGCTTGTCTTCCTACAGATTTCTTAGCCCACAGGATCTTCTGGAGTCTGGCAGGCCCTGTGTTAAACAGCAAAAGAAAAATACGACCCTCAGTGACCATGGAGGACCCTGAGGAGTAGCTCTAGGTGCCAACCAAGTTGTTGTTTTTAAATCAATATCAATTAAAATTTTATCCTTCTCAAAGATCTCTGATACGGTTTAACAGCTGAAAGATTTTATCAGTTTAAAAGGACAACCTCACCAAACAAATTTCAGTAAAATACAAATACGAGTTATTAAGGTGTGTACCTGCAAGTTATAAAGGTGTGAGGACAAATACAAGTTAATCAAACTTCTCTCTCATGCTGCCTTCCATAGTCTTAAAAATACTTTCCATTTTGTAAAAACATCTGTCACAGTCATTCTGATATAAATATGCTGCTGTTTAAAACTTATGTTTTCAAAAGCCCCAAAAATTCTTGAGAGTTCCAGGGAGCTAAATTAAAGGATCCACCTTAAACAGATCAGATACACCCCTCTCAATTCCCTGGCTCTATTTTTTTTTCCCTAAACTTAACTTTGTCCTCTGTTCTGCCAATACCTTAAACAGGTGTAAGAGACACTAGACATTTCCATACCACTAATACTGGACAGGAACAAAGAGACCATCTACACCAGGATGTAACCAGCATCCAGCTTTCTCGGGTTCCCCCACAAGACGACACCCACAAATAAGCAGGAAGCAGTCTTGAGAACCTGCCACCCAATTCCTTTAACCTCCTGCCTTTCTATTATAAAAAAGAGATGGGGGGCTGGAGAGATGTCTCAGCGGTTAAGAGCACTGACTGCTCTTCCAGAGGACCCGGGTTCAATTCCCAGCACCCACATGGCAGCTCACAACTGTCTGAAAATGCAGTTCCATGAGATCTGACACCTTCACACCAATGAACATAAAGTTAAATAAATCATTAAAAATTAAAAAAAAATAAAAAAGAGATGGGAAAGTAATGGTCTGTTCTGTCCCTTTAAGAGACAAGCCCACCCACTCCCTCCCCCACCCAATGTCCAGGCAGGCAGATCTTCCTTCATGCCTGCAACCTGAGCCCCTTCCTTTTCCTGTCTCTCTCCCAAAGAGGTAGCTGCTGCCATGGCTCCTCTCCTCTCCCCCTCCCCCTCTCTGTTTCTCTTTCTCTCTCTTTCTCTGCCTCTCTGCTCTTCTCCCTTCTCCTCTTACCCCTCTCCCTTCCATAACCCACTAAATAAATATCCAACCTCACTCTCCATGGTGTGCCTATCTGTCTTGGTCTTTCACCTGCCATGCAGCTCCCTTTCTGGGACCAGCTGCCTTCATGGTCCGCTGTGGTCTAGTGGCCCACTGCTGCCACTTGGGGACCTGCAGAGGATATTTTTACCATTACAGCATCAGATCCCCTGGAACTGGAATTATAGACAGCTGTGAGCAGCCATGTGGGTGCTGGGAACCAAATCTGGGTCCTCTGGAAGAGCAGTGGTCTTACCTGTTGAGCTATTTTTCCAGCCTCTCTCTCCCAGCAGAACCTTTAAAATACTGATATTTGGGGCTGGAAAGATAGTTCAGCAGTTAAGAGTACTTATTTCTCTTGCAGGAGGTCTGATTCAGTTCCCAGCACCCACTTGGTGGTTCACAACTATCCATAACTCTAGTCCCAGGGGGATCTAATGCCCTTTTCTGAACTCCTTGAGCACCAGACACACATATGGTGCACAGACATATATGCAGGTGAAACATTCACACACATAAATGAATAAATATAAAAAATTTAATATTGATAAATCTATGACTCAAAGTGGAAGGCCATTTTCCAAACCACTCATGGAATGCTATTGATACAGTTGGAGGAATGTTGGGGATGCAAGGACAAAGATCTGAAGTGCAAGCTTACACTGTAGGATAGGCATGCTGAAAAGAATTCCTGGAAAGGGATGCTTTCTTCAAAGACGACATTGTCAAACCAGAGAGTGCAAGACACTCATGTCAGAGTGGTTAAGAAGGAAACTATGGGCTGTGGAAAAAATGGGTGCTGAGGCAAAAGCAGGATCTGAATCAGACCCTGAATTCCCCAGACAGAGAAGGTCAAATGCTCACTCCGAACCTCAGTCTCCTTGGTAACCAGCATCTGCTTCATTTGGTTGACTGGAGACTCACATGCCATTGGGTCTGCTGTATGAGCTTTTGGAGGAGAAGTGAACAAATGTCTGCTCACCCCAGACAGGGCAACAATGACAAACCAAAGCAATGATGGCACCAAAGTCCAACATGGGGAACCAATAAGGTTATTGGGTTTCCTTACAGAGGCTAGGTAAGGGACTGCTTATAGGAGTATGGGTGACCCCCAAAGCAACTACAAAAACAATCTCAGTCCAGCATGGATGACACATTCCCTGTAGCTACAAAGATGGTTTGCCAGTTTCATGTTTGTTATTGTGATAAAATACAATCACAAAAAGCAACTTTGGGGAAAAGGGAGTTTATTTCAGTTTACACTTACAGGTTACAGTCCATCACTGTGGGGATAATAAGGCAAGAACTTCAAACAGCCAACCACATCACATCCACAATGAAGAGCAGAAAGAATGGCATCTTAGGTTTTTCTTGCTATAAGGAGAAACCATGACTCTTATAAAGGAAACATTTAATTGGGATGACTCGCTTACAGTTTCAGAGGTTCAGTGTGTTATCACCATGGCAGGGAGCATGGCAGGGAGCATGGCAGGTGCTGGAGCTGAGTGCTACATCTTCACTCAGAGGCAATGGAAAGCCCACTGACTGCCATACTGCATGACACTGGATCCCCACACGTGAAACCTCAAAGCCCGCCCCACGATGACATGCTTCCTCTAACAAGGCCACACCTCCTAATGGTGCTGCTCCCTTTGGGGGCCGTTTCCTTTCAAACCAGCACAAATGGGTTCCTAAATGTTCACTTGCTTGCTTGTGCTCAGCTCAATTTCTTTGCTCGTAAACAGTTGAAGACCCTCTGCCTAGGGAAAGATGCCTCCCATGGTGGGCTGCGCCTTTCCGCATCTATTAGTTTAGTTAAAATAATCCCTAACAACTTGCCCCCAGACCAACTCAGTGTAGGCAATCTCTTATTGAGACTCCTCCCAGAGGATTTAGGTCGTGTCAACTTGACAAAGTCAACCAGCTCAGATAGAATCAATCTCTCCTCCTCTTCAGTTACTTGTCTACACTGTACTCTAGTACCTTCCAAGACTGTGTGCAGCTGGGGTAGAATTCTATGCAAGTTGGGGTGGGAGGGGGTGCAGGTGGGAGTGGCTGAGTCTTGGTCAAGGGGCTAATAATGATCCTCCCTGCCCACTCTCCCACCTCCCCTGTCCCCCAGACAGGGTTTCTCTGTGTAAGAGACCTAGCTGTCCTGGACTAAACTAGTTCTGTACAGCAGACTGTCCTCGAACTCACAGAGATCCACCTGCCTCTGCCTCCTGAGTGCTGGGATTAAAGGTGAGTGCCTCCACCGCCTGACTGCCCCCTCCTTCTTTCAGGGACACTAATGGGCTGATCTTGGCTGTCTTTTGCAAGGAGTCAGGGCTGCTCTGATGAAGATGATAATTACTGTTATGCTTGGAGGAGAGAGTTCCACTGCTGTCTCAAAATGCCTGTCACCTAGAAGCCTCCTTTTCTAATCAGGTTGGGTATCTCCAACTACAGCTAGCAGGTGACAGTCTTAGCCTGGATGGAGCTGGGAGGGGGATGGAAGTTTGCAGAGCAGGTGCAGATCCTCACACAGAACCTGAACCTGAAGCCTTCTAGAGCGATCCCTGACTGAATGATGCCCGAGTTCCTCAATCTGTGGGTACCACCACGTATCCACCAAGATCGAGTCATCTAGAGACTGGCTTTTTTCCTTGTCCTAAGACAACCAGCGTGGACCACTGACACTTGGGCTGGGTAAACAGACACTCCTAGCTACTGTTGGAATTTCCACAAATTTGCAAAAACACAGTCCAAACACCTACCTACTAATAGAAGTTGCTAAAAGCAAAGCCTACTACTGCTTTTTTGGATAGTAGAGATTATTTTAAAACAGAACCAAAGAATCATTGCCCAGGTCTTTTTTTTTTTCTTTTCTTTTTTCTTGTTTTGGTTTTTCGAGACAGGGTTTCTCTGCAGCTTTTTTAGAGCCTGTCCTGGAACTAGCTCTTGTAGACCAGGCTGGCCTCGAACTCACAGAGATCCGCCTGCCTCTGCCTCCCGAGTGCTGGGATTAAAGGCGTGCGCCACCACCGCCCGGCCCATTGCCCAGGTCTTAAGCAAAAAGAAAAAGAGTTTGAGAAGTGCTACGTGGATGTCACGTGACTAGGTAGATCTGAGGACTCTAAAGACACCTCTCAGGGGGCTATGTAGGTAAACTGCAGTGGGAGGCAGTTCCTGCTGGAGATTCCTACTGAGAGAAAACCAAAGGATTCTATGTAAAACTCAGAATTTGGAGTTTTCCAGTTAAGCACAACTTTTTGTCATTAAAATGAATCTGCTGCTGAGGCTCAAGAGATGGCTCAGAGGCTAAAATACTACTGTTCTTGTGTAGGATCTAAATTCAGTTCCCAGCACCCACATGTCAGCTCATAACCCCCTGGAACTCCAGTCCCAAGGGGATCCAACACCCTCTTGGGCTCCTACACACACATGACACGCTTACATACACTCAGGCGCCTGTGTGCACATGTGCGCACACATACACACACACACACACATAAAATAAATAATTTTTTGAAATGCATCTACTAGAAGAGTAGTTGGTATTAACTGCTGGGCTATTTCTCCAGCCAAGTTTCTGGATTTTTTAAAAATAGTGTTGAATTAGTGAGATGCAGCATATTGCTGAATATAGTAGTGATGCCTTCTTTTTCATTACTGTGTACATTTATTTGATAAATATTAGGGTCCTGGAGATATTATGTTTGTATCTTGTCTCATACTATCAATGAGACACTGGCTTCTAGCATCCGCCTTAAGGGCACAAGACCCTTTCTCTTGAATTTGGGAACAAAATAAAAATATCCCCTACCTCCACTTCTGTACTTAACATTTCACTCGATTTGCTAGCCAATGCAATAGCTCAAGAAAAGAAAACAAAAGAAAGCTGGAAAGCAAGCAAAACTGTGATCTTTCTTTTGCGGATGGCATGAACACATACATATGTAGAAAAGACAGCAAAGGAATGTGGTGCTGAAATCAGCAAGTGGACAAAGTCACTAGCTGTAAGTTAGAAAAAAGTCTATATAGTTAGCAGTATCTGAAGAATAATATGCTTTGAATACTGCTTATTTGTTGTGATGTGTGGGTATATCTGTAAGAGAGAAGCGAGAGGGAGAGGGGAAGGGAGAAGAAGGGAAAAGGCATGATAAAATGCTAACAGTTAGGGAATCCTGAAGTGTTAGTTTTTCCACCACAGCAAGAATGATCTGGAGAAACAACTTGGAGGATGAGCTGTTCATTTTGGCTCCTGGTTTCTGAGGTTTCACAGTGAACTGGCTTCATCTTTTCTGGGCCATTATGAGGCAGAACCTGACAGAAAATGAAGCATTGGAACAAAGTTGCTCACCTCATGATGGCCAGGAGGGAGGGAGGGAGAGAGAGAGAGAGAGAGAGAGAGAGAGAGAGAGAGAGAGAGAGAGAGAGAGAGAGAGAGAGACCCTGTAGCCTTCAAATCATGGCTTCAGGAGCCTCCCATAACCAGGCACTGCCTCACACAAGCTCCCGAGTATGCCGTCATTTGTGGATGTCTATAGATTAATACATTAGTGATGGTGAAGTCCTCATAGCCAAGTATCTGCCAGCTGGGACCAAGGCTTCAACACAGAAGCCTTCTGGGTAACACTCCATCTCTAAATCACTACACTGAGTGAAATAGACACAGAATTTTTCCTTCTAATTTTTTAATCTTTCCTTAAATATATATTTATGTATGAGTATATATGTATGTATAAGAATATCAGGGGCCTTGAGCACCAGCCTCAGTATCCCCTCAGGGCTCAGAATTGGGTGTCTATGGCAGGCAGGAATCTGAGGGTAAAAAACTAACTCATGTACATACCTCTGCGTGTTCTTTATTTTTGTGTGAGGGGAAAAAGTGAAGTGAAGGGGTGTGGAGAAGAAGAGGAAGAATAAGAGGAAGAAAGAAGGAGAGTGAGGGAAGAAGTAGAAGAAGAAGCATCAAGGAGGAGGAGGAGGAGGAGGAGAAGGGGTGATCTCCATGAGGTTTGAAAAATTCCATAAGCAAGGCCAATGATAATATGTATATCAAAATCACAAAAAGGGCAGGTAGACCCTGACAAAGCTGTTCTCTGGAACGGGTGACAGGACCCAGGAAAGAGCCAAAATCCAAGTGGAAATATCTGACATTCCAAACCATTAAATAAAGTTACTAAATGTCCCTGAATCTTGGATTCACCAATTCTCCTCATCCAATTTCAAATAACCAGCTTGGGGGACACCCAGATTTGTTAGTAAAAGTGGGGCATGCTGTCTTCCTGCTCAGTGCCTGTCTTCTATAGAAATTTCTCTGTGGTCTGTTAGCAGGTAATTTTGTGGGACTGTCTCTATGTAAATTTGACTGTTAGAAGGAAGACTGAATGTTATTGCGCTAAGGCAATGGAGCAAGGTCACGCCATTGCCCATGCAGAAGTTACATTCCTCAGGTGTCTTAGGAATGAACCCCATTTTGAAAGGAAGAATCATGGCTTCACAAGATTTTCACAGATATGACAGTGACTTTTCCAAAAGATGAGTGTTCCCACAGCTCTGCAAAATGGGTGCCCCATAAGTTGTCCACTTGTGGGTCTGCCTTTATGAACCTGTCAGCTGTGCATTTACTGCATAGTCCCGTGGACTCCAACACTATATATATATATGTATGTATATATATATATACATATACACACATATATATGTGTGTATATATATATATATATATATATATATATATATATATATATACAGTCTGAGTGCTCTACAGGCCAGAAAAGGACATCAGATCCTATTACAGATGGTTGTGAGCCACCATGTGGTTATTTGGGAATTGAACTCAGGACCTCTGGAAGAACAGCCAGTGCTCTTAACCCCTGAATCATCTCTCCAGCCCTTTTCATTCTAATTTTGCAACATTTTCTTGGATAAAATTACTTCAAAATAAGAGGCTGAAAAATATAATGTGGGGTCTGGGGAGTTGGCTCAGCAGTTAAGAACACTGGCTGTTCTTCCAGAGGACCTGAGTTCAATTCCCACCACTCACATGGCAGCTTATAATGATTTGTAACGGTCCCAGAGTAACCACGCCCTCTACTGGTCCCTACGAGCACCATGCATACATTTGTTGTTTTACAGACATTCACGCGGGTAAAACAATCATAAACTTAAAAAAATTAAGTAATACTTCTTGTAATATTAAAAAATCATGGGCTTTAGAATAAATCTGTTAAAAGATGTACACAAACTCTATTAAAACCACAAAACACTTTTAATCCCAGCATTGGAGAGGCAGAAGCAAGGGATCTCTGCTAGTTTGAGGTCATCTGGTCTATATAGCAAGTTCTAGGCCAGTCAGGGCTGCATATTAAGACCCTGCCTCAAACAAATAAACATTGTTGATATAAACTAAAGATATATATAACTGAAGGTGCCACATTGGTACAATGGAAGCTAGAACAAGATGACATTGTTCTCAAGATGACATGCAGCCTCAGTCAAAATCCCAGCATCTCTGTAAACTGTTGCTAGACATGGACCTGGTATTGTCAAGACTAGAAAGGAGGAAACTGTCTGTCAACGATCAAACTAAATAATCTAGATTTCTGGCCACGTGCTCCTTTCCCAACTACTTAACTATGTCTTTATGACATAACAACCAGCCGTGGAAGAGGATGAGGATGTCTCAGTGGGTAGTGTATACCACGCAAGCATAAAAATGTGACTTTCGTTCGGGGCCAGCTGGTCTACAGAGCAAGTTCCAGGGCAGTCAGGGCTACACAGAGAAACCCTGTCTCAAAAAACAAAAATATGACTTTCATAGCCACATAAAAGCCAGACAGGGTGGTGTATGCCTGTAGTCCCCCTGCTGGGGAGACAGTAAATGTGGATCCCCCGGGCTTGTTGGCCAGTCACTCTAGCCAATACTGCGAGAGACCTCGTCTTGGCAAAGAGAATGAACTTAGCCTGTGTCATCCCATAGGTAGAATGCTGAGGGACTGTAGATCCCAGGAGCTCAAAGAACACAGACTTTGAGGATTTTTCTTTTTAACAATCAGCACTGTCTGGAGGGGAGTGAACAGGTCAACCCTGCTCAGACTTGAGTGGAGGCTTCTGAACCAGATACAAAAGACAGAACCTGTGATGACAGCTCGTCTCCCTAGTCTCCTCCGTGCTACCTTCTGGCCAGAAAAACACTACCACAATGAAGACTGCACGTCTCCCTAGTCCGTCCGTGCTGCCGTTCTGGCCAGAAAAACACTACCATGACGAAGATTGCACGTCTCCCTAGTCTGTCCGTGCTGCCGTCCGGCTTCCTTTGACTCTGTTAACTCCCACAGTTCAGGGAGGTGACCTTCCTGGGGTGTGACACAAGAATGAGTCAGTCAAGACAACCTTTTAATTTTTGCTCCACCGGATCCGCATTTATCTTTTCAGATTACTGAATGGGAAAAGGGTTTGACCAAACAAGGCTATGTGACTTGCCGGCCAGATGACCCATACAGCCAATAGAGCCGCAGTTGGGTCAGTGAGCCAAGCGGTGTCCTAACCACAAGCCTAACCCTGCCTTCAACTCCCCCATCGCTCAGCATCTTCACCCCTTATCAGCATTTCTCTCTGGTGAGAACACGGGGATTCAAGGTATTTCTCAAGGCACAGTGACAGGCTAAGAGCTGGGACCTGAGACTCTGGGATCTCAAGTAGAAAGGAGAGAACAGAAACACCTAAGAGACTAGAGCTGACGCCCATCCTCCCTTCCTCCCCAACTGCAGCTGGGAATACAAGTCTTCCAGTTCCAACCATCACCAAAGCCTATGAATGGGAACTCTGTAGGACTGTCTCTATTCTTACACATTTGCAGATCCGAAGCCACTCAGAAAACCCCCTGAAGCCAGGAGACATGAACTCTAGCCCTTGGCCTGCTTCTAACTAGCTTATGACTTTGAGTAGTCAGCCAGTCACCCTCTTCTCAGCATCAATATCATGGAAAGAATAATACTTACTGTCCCTGTTTGGTCGGAAACGTCATCCAGCCCCTGGCACCCCTATACCCAAAAAATCTAGAAGGTTTGGGTTAAGGCTTTACCCCAGCCCCTGGCACCCCTATACCTAAAGAGTCTGGAATATTTGGGTTAAGGCTTCACCCCAGCCCCTGTCACCCCTATACCCAAAGAGTCTGGGATGTTTGGTTGGAAGTGTCACCCCAGTCCCTGGTACCCCTATACCCAAAGAATCTGGTATGTTTGGATGGAAAGTTCCATCCTAAGCCTTTCCCCTGGGAGTTGCCTCAGTCCAGACTCCACCTGCGAGAAAGCCCGACAAATAATGGCCCCTCCCCAGAGATGCTCAGGACCATTCCCACAGGGCATTCAAACTGCCCTCCAGAGAACAAACACGTGGTTTTCTGGCCTTCCTTCCCAGTCTCCTCTCTGAAGGCCTGGAAGCCTCCTGAGAGCTTTAGGATCTAGTAAACCTGGACTTTTTCTAATTTGGTTTGATTTGGTCTGATTTGGATTATTGCATCAGCAGAGAGGTTTATTGGGCTGTAAAAACTTTTCGGTCCCTTTTCCACATTGAAGCTTCAGATGAGTGCAATTAAGAAAGTAAGTGATGGGCCTGCAGGGAGGGGTGTGGCGCTGTGCGCTTACACCAGGTGCCGAGGGACCAACATCCACTTCCTTGGGAGCCTTAGAATAGGCAAATTCCCAGAGACAAAACTGGTCAGCCAAGCGGATGCGGAGGAAGATTAGAATCAAATAACTAGCATCAGAAATGAAATCAGGACACACCTAATAATTTTACAAGAGGAAAAATGATTACTAGTGCACACCATCAACAAAATGGACAAACTCTGAGAAAGGACACCCACCAAGACCAAATCACAAAGATACAGAAAATCTGTATGCTTTGAGGGAATAGGGTTTGGTGGCAGAATATCGTGGGTCTGTGCCCAAGGGGCACAGAGTACAATGTCCAGGGCTGGGCTCCAGGCTCCATGGCAGCTTTGACAAAAAGCCCGTGGGCCCACACACAATCCAGCGGTGGATCCCACGGTGGCCACGTTAAAACACGACACAGTGGAACTCCCAACACCATGCCCTCTAACTCCTTACTGAAGCAGTTCATGGGGTCACCCAGCTGCCGCTCTTACAGCCTCCTGTTGCACCGGAAGGTTCCCTTGCCTTCCCTTTCCCCAATGATGCAGGCAAGCTCTAGAGCCTGCAGGGCATTGGATTCAGCAGCAGCAGCTGCTGCCAAAGTAACCCTTCCCCAACCCCTGGAATCACAACCCTGAAGGAGTTACAGTTTTCTTGGTCTGCTTCATGTGTATGGATGTGTCTATGATTTCTGATGTGTCTGTGGTTTTGTTGCAAACACGGAGCTGAGGCAGAATTGGGTCAGGCTCCGTTGTACGAATGAGAGCATGTTTTGCTTCAGACAATCTCCTTTGAGTATGCGAGCTTCTACTGCTACCATTGGCTGCTTTGATGGCTGGGGCTCAGAATTTTCTGAGTTTTCTGGCCACTGGATCCAATTTAATAGGGATTCAAATGTTTTGGGGGCTTGAATGATATTAAAATTGTGTTATACTGTTCTGCCTTTTTGAAAAGCTGGCTCTGGAATTAGGTATGGCTCTCCCTTTTTCAGACCCAGGTATGCTTTAAAAGTCTCGATGTCTGGGATCAGAGGAGTCACCAGACACTCCGACAGGGAAAAGAGAGCAAGGCAGAACAGCTAGAAAGATTATTGCTTCTATTTAATTGCCTAAGACTTTTGATAAGATATAAATCTTATCTCAAGATTCATATTATATGAACTTTCTTTCCTCAAGATTTATAAGTTTATTGGATATGGTTAAAAATCTATAAAATCTATGGGGGAAAAGTTAACTTAAAACTCGCAGCACATGGTTGATAATTTTAAATCTATGCATAGGTGATCTTAAAGGAACCAGGTGACATGGCATCATCTTTTGGATATGAGCAACATGTGACTTCTGCTATCTTTAGGTAGCCATGTGTCTGGCAACCATCTTTGCTAGGGTTGGAGAAGATGAATGTCATGTGACTCCACAACCATCTTGACTTGCAGGCCAACCAAGGAGGCAACAACAGGTCTTCATTATATTTTGGATTAGGGTGGATTTTTGGTTATGCCAATTCCTGTCCTGAAAACAAGGCTTATGAAAAATAGGCTTTTTAAAAATACTTGTTTGATAAGTTATTAAAGCTGTACCTCCTTGCTTTCATGTACAAGAGCATACCTTGCTGGCAGCCAGACTTTGTAACGTAAGAGTCACCCAGGGGGTATTGGTTTTTAAAGATGTGAAGTAGTCAAGGAGAACAGCTGAGGCTCACGGATATAAGGCAGGGCTGCAGTTCCTAAAGTTAGCCCAGTTGCAGTGGGGGCCCTAGCAGTTCTGGAAATGCTAATGCCATATGGCAGACACTGGAAAATACCAGTCGCAATGAAGTGAAGTATTGGGACCTAGAAGACAGGCTGTACGTGCTGCCGAGACTGGGCCAGAGAGGAGGCTGGAGCCCCTGGGAATGCTCCGAGGATTGTGTGTGAATCCAGATATTGAACATTGAATTGTTTGCACTGCTGGAACTTGGTTTCCCTTGTGTAGATTCAGGTTATGTCCTGCATCTCCTTTCTTGAAGTGAGAAAAGGTATTTTATGTTTTAATATTGAAGAGCAGACAACTGAGAGATTTTAGACTTCCTTAAGAGGACGTTTCAGAGGTTTACAGAAAATTTAAATGAAAAAAAAAAACCTAGATTTTTTTTTTAAGGAACAGTTTTTTAAAATATTTAAATTTATAAGGCTTTGAAGCATTTTAAATTTATTAAGATATTTTATATTATGTTGTCTTTATTAATACGTAATCTTAAAAAATATAAGTAAAAGACTAAAAGAAAATTAGAGACAAAGCTATGAGCACCAAACACTAAACACCAGAAACTGGAATGCTCCTGTCTCATGATGCAATAAGACAGTGACCTAAGCAGTCTGGCAGAGTCTCTCCTTACCTAAGATCTATTCAGGCTGGCAGCTACTGTTTAAGAATGGATGGCTAGCCTCCTTGTTTTTGCTACTTTGTTAAGCTTCATCTGTTTTGATAAACTGAGCCACACAAGAAACTGTTGTTTAAGCAGGCAAATGTACTTACACCGAAGCCTGAATACCCCATTCAATCCCTGGAAACCGTATGATTGAAAGAGAAAACAAACCAGGTGGTGGTGGCGCACGCCTTTTATCCCAGCACTCGGGAGGCAGAGGCAGGCGGATCTCTGTGAGTTCGAGGCCAGCATGGTCTACAAGAGCTAGTTCCAGGACAGGCACCAAAGCTACAGAGAAACCCTGTCTCAAAAAAACAAAAGAAAAAAAGAGAGAACAAACTCCAGAAAGCTGCCTTTGACTCAATTCGTGTGACATGGCACATGCATGTACACACACACACACACACACACACACACACAGACACACACACAATGTTAAAACAAAACAAAACACCAAACCAAAAGGGCAACCCATACCCAGGAGCCTTCCCTCTGCTCTCCCTGTGGCTCTACTTAAGAAACCCAGCCTTCCTGCCCTTCAGGTCCTATTCAATAACTTCTAGGCCAGAAAGGAAGAATTGAAGCTGTCTGCTCACAGGGGCATTGCTGTGTACATAGAAAATGTCAAAGACTGCACATAAAAATATTAAAAACTAGCCGATGAATCCTGAAGAGTTCTAGGACACACAGTAACACAAATATCAATTTTATTTCTAACCTAAAAAAAGAAAATTATAAAAATCATTTCATTTTAAATCAATAGCACCCCAAAAAATAAATAAAATGCCGAGCTGGGAATGTAGCCAATGGTGATGTGTTTGCTAGCACACGTGAGTCCTAAGTTTGAGTCCCAGGCCAGTAAGACCAAAAAAAATTAGATTTAACCAAAGAGGTGAAAGACTTCAATGCTGAAAACTACCAAAATATCCCTGAAAGATGTAAAGAATACACCAGCAAATAGAAAAACATTTTATGTTCATGGATTGAGAGGCTTAAACTCACCACAAGTGATCTATAGATTCAGTATAACTCCTATATAACCCTCCAAATAATGCTCTTCTCATTTAAGTGTGAAGAAGATCTATACTAAAATTAATGTGGAAGAGGACCTGGTGGTGCCCACCTGTAATCCCAGGACTTGGAAGGCTGAGACAGGAGGATCACCACAAGTTTGAGGCCAGCCTGACCTGACAGCCCATCTTAAAAAAGAAAAAAAAAAAACAAACAAAAGAAAAGAAAAGAAACATAAAAACATAATAGCCAAAATGATCTTGAGAGAAGAATGGGAGACTGGATAGAGAGCTCAGTGGTTAGAAGCACCTGCTTCTTTTGCAGAGGTCTGGAGAGCAGTTCCCAGAGTTCCCAGCACCCATGTGGGGTAGCTCACAACCATCTGCAACCCCAGCTCCTGTGCATTCCTGTGCACATATCATACCATTCACACATACACACAAGAACTTTGAAATAATAAGATGATCTTTTAAGAAATAAAATCAAGGGCTGGAGAGATGGCTCAGTGGTTAAGAGAATTGCCTGCTCTTCCAAAGGTCCTGAGTTCAATTCCCAGCAACCACATAGTGGCTTACAACCATCTCTAATGGGGTCTGGTGCCCTCTTCTGGCTTGCAGGCATACAAGCAAACAGAATAATGTATACATAATAAATCAATAAATATTTGAAAAAAAGAAACAAAATCAAGAACAAAGTAGGGGACTCACAGAATCCTCCACCATTTAATAAACTTGGGCAAGTTCCCTAATCTCTCTGTTTCCAGGTTGCTTTATCTTCAGATTAGGGCTACTATAGATGTATCATCCAGCTCACCTAAGCCACCTTTAAGTATCAAATGAGTTGTGTTAGGTAGGGTTTCCATTACTACGAAGAAACACCATGACCATGGAACTCTTATGAAGGAAAACATTTAAGTGGAACTAGCTTACAGTTTCAGAGATTTAGTTATCCTCTTTATCACAATGGCAGAGGATTGCAGTGTGCAGACAGTCATGGTGCTGGAGAAGGAGCTGAAGGTTCTACATCTTGAGCCACAGGCAACAGGAAGTGAGTTGTGTTCTACACTGGGTGTAGCTTGAGCACAGGAGATCTCAAAGCTCATCCCCACAGTGACACACTTCCTCCAACAAGGCCATATCCATTTCCAACAAAGTCTCATCTCCTAACAGTGCCACTCTTTCTGGGGCCATTTTTTTTTCAAACTGCCACATGAGTAAATTACAAAAAGTGGGTAGGGAGAGGCTGGGACATAGTACCAGATAAGGAAAAGCTGCTTGTGTGTGTGTGTGTGTGTGTGTGTGTGTGTGTGCGTGTGTGTGCGCGCGCGCACACATGCATGTATGGGATCAAACCTAGGTTTGCACACATCCTAAGCAAGCATTCAGCCACTGAACTCCATCCTCATCCCATCATTATTATTTTACTGATGTTCCTTGGACCTCTGGGAGCCTAGAGAATGTCTATACATATGGTAATACATTATGATGGAAATATCTCTTATATTGTAAGAGACTAGAACATTGCCTGGACCTCACAGCCACAGTTAATAATATACCTTGAGGTCTCATAAGACTTAGGAGTCTGCTTGTTTAACTTGCCTTTAAAAGAACAATGTAAAACCCAACTTCACCTGCCTTGGATTTCCTGTGCTATCAACTTTTATAATCTAAGCTAATGCATAGCCGTACTCTCAAGTTATGCCCTCTTTCAGTCCCCTAACCCAGAGTGATGCATGTATATCAAATCTGAAAACAGCAAAAATGGAGGTCTACAGCAATTTTATAAAATGAACATCCACCCTAAATATGGAACACAACATTTGGATATTGGTTGATAAACAATGGCATTTGTAATCATGCTTGTTTTCTGGGTCAGCTGGGGTCTGTGGGAGTCAGTGACTTAATTCCTTATAAAAATCTGCTGAAGATTTCTGGAAAGTACCTCTTCTTCCTTCCCTACATGATACTTTCTGTGCCGTTCAACTAAAGAGAGCAAAGACATGCACAGGCACACCCACAGGGACAGACACATATACAGACACAGGGACAGATCTACAAGACAGCCTCCAGGCAGCACAGATTTGGAATATACAACAGAGAGAAGCAGACAGAAGACACAGGGAGTATGAAGAAGAGAACTCAAATCTTGGTTAAAAGGCACCAAGGGGAAGTGCTTTGCTCTCTTTCCTTAATTAGTGCCAGTGATGCTTTATTGGATATTTGGAGCTTATTTTAAAAGCACGCATGGACATCCAACTCCCTGCAGGTGGCTTGGTGAAGTGATGCCCATTTCTGGGAAGTCTTCTTTTGCTAAGAACAAATTCAGAAGGAAAATGAGCCATATGAATCATATGTCTCATGCAGACAGGGGAAACCCTGGAGCTGCCATGCTCAGAACTTCATGGGCTGCCACAGAATGTACTGGCTCCGTAAACTAAGTGGGGAGAGCTGGGGGCTAGCTTCCTATCACTTGACTTGATGTTGGCAGTAAGGGCACAGTGCCTGTCCCAGCCTCCCAAGCCGACTCATTCCCTCCTATTGACCATAACGCTGCCCAGCTGTCTTGGGTAGAAGACACATTGCTCCTCACCCCAGCTTTTCACTTGGTACCCCAAAAAAGAACCTGTGCCTCTAGAGGACCTACTGATCTAAAGAATCCTTCCCTGTGGGTAAGGCATGGTGGTGCACACTTATAATTCCAGCACTCTGAAGGCAAAGGCAGAAGACTGTTTCAAGTTCACGGCTAACCTAATTTACTTAATGAATTCCAGATCAGCCAGGGCTACATGGTTAAAAAAAAAGTCTGTCACCGGGCGGTGGTGGTGCACGCCTTTAATCCCAGCACTCGGGAGGCAGAGGCAGGCGGATCTCTGAGTTCGAGGCCAGCCTGGTCTACAAGAGCTAGTTCCAGGACAGGCTCTAGAAACTACAGGGAAACCCTGTCTCGAAAAACAAACAAACAAACAAAAAAAGTCTGTCTCTAATAAACAAATAAATAAAAGAAAAGATAATTCAGGAATGAGATGAACCTGGGGGTGGGGTAGATCAGTGGTTGCTATGCAAGCCTGCGACCTGAGTTTGCATCCCCAGCACCCATCTAAAAACGGGCGTGGTGATACCCAACTGCACCCCAGCATGGGGTAAGGGGAAGAGAGCAGATTGTCCAGCCAGTGTAGCTCAATGGTGAGTCCCAGGGTCAGCGAGAAGAGACACTCAGAACAGAAGAGTAGATGAGATGGTGGACTGGGGAGATGGGTTCAGTGGGTAGAGGCATTTGTCACCAACCCAGATGACCTGAGTTCAACCCCTGGGACCCACATGGTAGAAGGAAAGAACAAAGACCAGAAAGTTGTCTTCTGACCTACACGTGTGTACACTTGCACTCAAATGTAGATGTTAAAAAACTTGAAGATGGAGGAAAATTGAGACTAATGACTGATGCTGACCTTGAGCTTCCACATGGGTACACATAAGAGGGTACGTGTGTGTGTGTGTGTGTGTGTGTGAGAGAGAGAGAGAGAGAGAGAGAGAGAGAGAGCATGCACACACACACAGAGGACAGTCTATCACTGAGTTGACTGCAAAGTGCATGTCTGGAATCCCAGCACTCAGGAGGCAGAGGCAGGCAGGTGGATCTCTGTGATCTTGAGGCCAGAATGGTCTGCTTAGTGAGTTCTAGGCTAGCCAGGGCTACATAGAGACCCAGTCATGAAATAAAGTTAGAAAACGACTCAGTGAGTAAAGACACTTGTCAAGCCTGATGGCCTTGGTTATATCCCCAGGATCCAGACAGCAGAAGGAAAGAAATGGCTCCCCCAGATTATCCTCTGACTTTGGCATGCACACCATGGCATGTGTGTACACATACATCATAAATATATAAATGTAACTAAATTTGAATATATAAATGTCACTATGTAGCTCTGGGTAGCTTGAACCTCATTATGTAGATCAGGCTGGCCTAAACTCACAGAGATCCACCTGCCTCTGCCTTGCCCAGTGTTGAGATTATAGGTGTGTGCCACCACATCTGGCTTCTTGTGTGTGTGTGTGTGTGTGTGTGTGTGTGTGTGTGTGTGTGCGTGCACATGCATGTGTGTGTGCTTCTGTATGAATGTATGCAACATGTGTGCAGATGCACATGGAGGGCAGAAGAAGGTGTTGGAACCCCTGGCGCTGGAATTACAAGCAGGTGTGAATCACTCAGTGTGAGTGCTAGGAACTGAACTGAACATGGGTCCTCTTCCTCTGGAAGAGCAGCGTGTACTCTTCATTAGTGAGCCATCGCCCAGTAAGTTTTCATTTCCTTTTTTTTTTACAGGCAACTTTTTACTTCATAGGCTTCTCACACCCTCATTTGCTCCTAGTTCCCGCGAAGAGAAAGCACTCAGCTACCCACAACAATGTTATTAATAGGGATATGGATCAGTTTCACAAAGAAGCCAATGAATCCCATGATAGCAAATCCTATGGCTGTGGCCATGGCAATCTTCTGGAATTCTTTTCTGTCGGGCTTGGTGCATCTTTTAACCAGCCAAATTGAGTCCTTTACGAACTATCGACTTGGCTCAACAAACTGCATTACCTGATCCATGACTGATTGCAGGACAGAGGCTTGAGGAGGCCTCTTTTTTTTAATTTTAAAAGAAGACCAGAAGATTAAATCAGCCACATCAATCTGGTTGTATGGACATGCAGTGGCATCTCAAGTTACTCATTAGTACTCAAGTTGTAAAATATATTAATTTCTTTAACATGTATGTATGTGTGTGTGTGTGCCTGAGTGTACATGTGTGCACCATGTATATGCAGTGCCAGAGGAGGTCAGAAGAGGGTCTTGGATCCCCTGGAATTGGAATTACAGGCGGTTGTGGGCCACTATGTGGGTGCTAGAAACCAAACTGTGGTCATAACCACTGAGCCTCCTCCCCAGCTGCTGGTGGGAGAGAGATGGCTTCACGAGGCTGTAAATAAAACTCCTTATCCAGTACTAAGGGAGGAAGAGGATGGAGGAGGCAAGCTAGGAGCAGGAGATGTGATGTCTGTTTCTAATTCTGTGCCCCTCCCTTGTGAACTGTCGTGCTTATTAACCAGAGGCTGGAGGCCCCCTGCCAGTGCCCGCAGGACTGATGGGGGCTTGATACACGCTGAACCTCTGTGGAGGCAATCACACTACAGACATTCCCAGCCACTGACAAAAGAATCAGGAGAGAAGGTGAGAAAATAAGATTGAATCACAGCCAAAGTGTCCCAGAAAAACTGTGTCTGAACACGAAACCAAACATTGCAACCGGGCCAGCTCATCTGCTGCCTCGGGGTGGAAAGAAAGCCTAGGGCCCGGATGTTTGCCTCTGAGCAAGGATGACTCTTCCTAGAGATGTCAGGCCTGACTGTTTTCCACAGCCCAGCAGGACCACACTGTGAGATTGCCAAAACAAGCAGGCTGGGAATTCCCACCAGCCGAAGCCTCGGCGCAGGCAGAACAGTTAATATTCATGTCCACCTTGAGAGGCTGTCTGCCTGTTTCACTTTCTCTCTCGACAGCATCACACGGGGGTAAATACGGTATTGTGCAAGCTGCGGCAGAAGGGAACCCTGGAGTTTCTTGGGTGACTTGTGTCATCTGCACCCATTGTGAGTCTAAAGTCTGGAAGTCAAGTGAGCTACCGCCTCTGAACCGGTTTTTAAAGTATCTGAGCCAGGGGAGAAGTCGAGCCTGTGCCTATATAGCGCCTCCACCTTTATGATTTGGTGTCTTTGGTACAGGAAGGTACTCTGCATGCTACCAAAAGAGAAACTTAAACACCAAGTCCAAACCTTTTGATTTACAATGGTGTCCTGCCTACTAGCTATGCTAGGGTAATGGTGGCCCAAAGTTTGTGGGAGTAACCAACTGCGAAGGAAATTCAACTTGACTACATCTAGAATTAACTAAATCCAACAGAGACATGCAGACAGCAGCAGAAGCAGGGTGGTTTGTTAAGAGATAGTATGCTTCTGGGTACAGTGAGATTGGCTCAGAGGGCTTTTATAAGCGCTTAGCATGCAAGCCTCATGACCCGAGTTCAAGTCCCAGATCCCATGAATGGGAGGAAAGAGCAAACTCCAGAAACACAGTAACAGCAATGATAAATAAAATAAACAGAAGATACAACATACTTCCAAGCAGGAGGAAGCTGGTTGGAGCAATGCAAAAGAATTTAGGAGGAGCTGGAGAGATGTTTGAGCAATTAGGAATGCTTGCTGCTCACCAGAGGTGCTAGTGTGGTTCCTGTCACCCCATCACATGGCTCACAACTGCCCATAACTCCAGGCCTAGGGGACCAGAGACCCTCTTCTAGCCACCAAAGAAACGTGCATGTACATGCACATACCCCTGCAAATAGATACATATGGATAAAAATTAAATTTTGTTTTTTTTTTTTAAAAGAGTTTAGGCCAGGTAGTGGTGGTATATACATTTAATCCCAGTACTTGGAGGAAGAAGAGGCAAATCTCTGAGTTCATGACCAGCCTGGTTTACAGAGTGAGTTCCAGGCTAGCCTGAACTACACAGAGAAACCCTGTCTCAAAAAAAAAAAAAAAGAATTTAGTAGCTCAAGTGGCCTGTCTTAGAGTTTTTATTGCTGTGATGAAGCACCATGACCAAAGCAAGTTGGGGAGGAGAGGATTTACTTGGCTCACACTTCCACAGCACTGTTCATCAACGAAGCAAGTCAGGACAGGAGCTCTAACAGTGCAGGAACTCAGAGGGAGGAGCTGATGCAGAGACCATGGTGGAATGCTGCTTACTGACTTGCTCATCATGGCTTGTTCAACCTGCTTTCTTACAGAACCCAGCACCATTAGCCCAGGGGTGGTAACACCCACAATGGGCTGGCCCTTCCCCATCAATCACTAATTAAGAAAATGCCTTACAGCTGGATCTTATGGAGGCATAGTCTCAACTGGGGTTCTCGCTTTTCAGGTGACTCTAGTTGGGTCAAGTTGACATAAAACCAGCCAGCACTTAGCCCCACTGCACAGACGCATGGAGGCTTTTTACACTGAAAGATGAGCTCACTATTTGTATAGTGAGGGTTTTTCATGTTCTAGTTACCATATGTAGTTCTACTTATGACTTCATGCATCACATGTATCATGAGCATCTTCACAAGCATCTTATTGGCCACCCCTGGCTGTGTGTTTTGGCATCATCCTAAGCCATAGTACACCTTCAGAAGCTCTGGAAGGCCTCAATGCCTTCCCAGGAGACCCAAGACAGTTCTAATCAGCCTCAACTGGGACTTTCCAGCTTTTTTCTTTGCCAACTAGTATTTTCCCTACACCAATTTTGCAGCCATTAAGTAAGACCTTGCAGACAAACTTGTAGCCCCACCCTCCCACATCACTATCAGAAAGGTGGTGCTAGTAGCTCTTGGTAACCATGACAACTTCCAGTCACCTCCACAAGGAGCTTTAAGCATGTTCCTGAAAGAAAGACAGCCTCTCCAGAAAATGATGTTTGGAAACTAGATAATCACGTGTAGATGGGAGAAACAAGACTCCAGTCTCTTACCTGGTGTCAAAATCGATTCAGATGGATCAAAGTCCTCAACATAAGACCCAAACCTTTGAAACCAACTACAGGAACATGGAGGAAACACTTCAAGGTATAGGTATAACACAAAATACTAAAACATTAAGAGACAGAATGAAAATGAGCTTTATTAAAACAAACAAACAAACAAACAAACAACCATCCTTTACCAGGAAGCAGCAGCCTCCCTTTGAAGCCTTTGCTAGGAGATGGTGCCTCCTTCCTCTCAGCTCCTCTCTAATTGGTACAGGTTGTTCTAAATTTAGAAGTTTGACTGACAGGCAGTGGCGATGCTTCCTTGTTTCCCTCCCTCCCACTGTTTTTAAGTTGCAAAATTAACTGGAGAGAGGGTTCAGCATTTGAGAGTGACTTGCTGTTCTTGAAGAGAACCTGAGTTCAGTTCGCAGCAGCAATACCCAAGCGGCTCACAGTCTTTCAGAACTCCAGGCCTGGTGCTCTGATGCCCTCTTCTGACCTCCAGTGCACCTGCACTCAGGTCATGACACACACCTACAATAAATAAAATTCTCTTTAAAAAGTTAGTGTGGGACTGGAGAGTGGCTCAGAGGACCTGAGTTCAGATCCCAGCAACCACATGGTGGCTCACAACCATCTGTAATGAGATCTGGTGCCCTCTTCTGACCTGTAGGCATGCATGCCACTAGTACATTGTATGCATAATAAATAAATAAATCTTTTTTTTAAAAAAAGTTAGTATGTTAAAAGGGATATTGGGGATGAAGACCTGAAACTTATTTTCTAGGAAAGCCATAGAACAAGTTCCCCCATCCATAAATCTGTCAATCAAAGAGCAGATCCAAGGACAAAGAGCTCTGCTGAGCACCAGAATCATCTACCTAGCCCTCCACAATCCACCCTGGGACTTTTCTCCCATTTCAAAAATGCGGCATGTTTTTCTTTGAGACAGACAGTCTCTAGTGAATTTTCCCAAACCTAGACAGTGTAAAGCCTCCTCCTCTACTGAACTGTCTCCCCCCATTGCACATGGCCATGTGGGTGTTGGGACCCAGGACCTCTGGAAGAGCAGCCACTGCTCTTAACCACTGAGTCATCTCTCCAGCCCAGTGTTGGAAGTCTGGATTCTCAGGTAGGTAGCGGCTTCAGTGGGGATGAAGGACAGCCCCTCTATTCTCCTTTCCCTTCTCATGTTCCCATCAGTTTCCCAGACTTTCTATCCTACCACCAATTTGGTCCCCAGCATTCATATCCTGAGCCTCACAACCACCTGTATCACCAGCTGCAGGGGACCTGACACCCTCTTCTGGACTTCATGGGCATTGTATACATGCACAGATACTTATATCCAGACACTTGATGCACATAATTAAAAGATACAATAAAACTGCTCGGCCCCCTTTCCCCCTCCCTACTGCTGGCTGAGCCAAGGTTGCCTTGGCAGCACCTCCGTGGTCAACCTCGCTTGGCTTCAGCATGATAGCTAACTTCTGGATTAGGTCCCTGCCTGCCAAGTTGTGCTGTGCCCTCAAACCCTCTGATTCTGATCTTCCAGCTGTTCCAGATGTTACCGCCGGGTTCTCTGCAGCCAGCCCATTATCACTACATGAGCCCCATCTTTGCCCTCATCGTGGTGCCCTTCAGCCTCAAGGCTGCCCTTTTGCAGGCCACAGAGCCAAAACCACGAAGTCATTCACTGCCTGCCCTGCTTGGAGCAGGAGCTGCCAGCTACAGCCCCATACCCCCAGGGTTTTGAGAGACTGGCACACAAGCCTGGCTTTAGATGTTGTGTTGCTTTCACCCTGGGAGAAGAGATGCTCTGTGGGGTGTACAACCCTACACACATACTGCTGTGGCTGGGGCATGAGCTACTACCTGCCCCTACCGGGAAGAACGGAAAAGCCCCTGCATACATTGATGCATGAACAAGTTGTGGAATTGTCAGAGAACGAGGCCACCAGGGAAAGCCTGCCGCCAACTTGACAAGGATGAGAGTGACCATTCCCACAACAGCTTCGGTCCCTGCAGTACTCACGACTGTGGATGAGGGCAGAAGCACACAGCAAAAAGAAATCAGCCCAGGCAAAATGAAGGTCATGAGGATGCGCTTTGAAGTACGTGGCCTGTGACCCAGGGCTCCAACCAGAGTGGGTTGTGCCAAACCCTGGAATGCTGGCCACCTGGCAGCGCCGCACTACTGAGGAAGGCCAACTTAGAACACAATGGCAGCTTCCACGGCAGTATCACCCTGGCGAAGCTTCCAGGGAACCTGGAACCAAAAACAGAGCTGGACTGTCACTGACTGGCTGGCCTGCATCTGAAAGCGAAGTCAGGGAGCGGGGCTCACCATCCTCCTCAATTTAGCAGGTGTAGGAAGGTGCAGAGTAGGAGGTTCAAGGCTTGTGAAACCCCTCCGCAAGATTTGTTGCTCTCCCTTGTTCCGAGGTCTTCGGGTCCTCCAGGGGAAGGGCTGAAGGGACAGGCCTGTCTTTGGATCTGGGTGTTGGGCCATCTGCCCGGTTGCCCAGCAGCTGAGTCACTGCTCTTGGGGAGAAGCAGGATCAGAGCATGAGGTCACCAGGATGACCCCATCTTTCCACATGCTCACTTCTTGAGGCTCTGCTTTCTTCTCTCTCTCTCTTCTCTCTCTCTCTCTCTCTCTCTCTCTCTCTCTCTCTCTCTCTCTTCTCTCCCCTCTCTCTCTCTCTCTCTCTCTCTCTCTCTCTCTCTCTCTCTCTCTCTCTCAATATCACTTTCCCCACCTCTCTGAGCCCCCCTGGACATTTCTTGGGTTGACTGGAAGAAGACTTAAGAACCTGCTGTCAGACTGTGATCTCTTCTTCCTCCTCACCCCTACTTCCTTCAACAAAATAGAATAAAACCAAAAAGTGTTTAGAAAAATTAATAGCAAAGGCATCCCTGGAAGAGCACCACTGGACCACTGTGGAGGTGTGAACGACAATGGCCCCCATAGGCTCATATATCAGAATACTTGGTCTCCAGTTGGTGGAACTGCTTGAGAGGGCTTAGGAGGTGTGGTCTTGTTGAAAGAGGTTTGTCACTGGGGTCAACTTTGAAGTTTCAAAAGACTTATGCCATTCCTAGTGATCTCTCTCTCTCTCTCTCTCTCTCTCTCTCTCTCTCTCTTTCTCTCTCTCTCTCTTTCTCTCTCTCTGCCTTGCAGCTGTGTTCAGATGTGAGCACTCAGTTAGTGCTCTAGTGCCATGCCTGCCTGCTGGCCTGCCTGTCACCATGCTTCCTTTTTCGATGGTCATAGACTCTATTATCTTCTGGAACTCTGAGTCCTAAATTAAATGTTTTCTTTTATAAGTTACCTTGGTCACGGTGTTTGGTTGCAACAACAGAACAGTAACGAAGGCAGCTCTCTGTTATGACCTCATCTTAGTTAGGGTTCCCATCTAATACACCATGACTAAAAGAAACTTAGAGAGGAAAGGGATTATTCAACTATCAGGTCATATTCCATCACTGAGGAAAGTCAGAGCAGGAACTGAAGTAGACATCATGGAGGAACACTGCTTACTGGATTGGTCTCCTGGTTTGCTCAACCTGCTTTCTTATATACCCCAAGACCTTCCACGGAAGGATAGCACCACCCAGTGTGGGCTGGGCCCTCCCATATCAGTAATTAATTAAGAAAATGCTCCACAGCCGGGCGGTGGTGGCGCACGCCTTTAATCCCAGCACTCGGGAGGCAGAGGCAGGCGGATCTCTGAGTTCGAGGCTAGCCTGGTCTACAAGACCTAGTTCCAGGACAGGCTCTAGAAACTACAGGGAAACCCTGTCTCGAAAAACCAAAAAAAAAAAAAAAAAAAAAAAAAAAAAAAAAAAAAAAAAAAGAAAAGAAAATGCTCCACAGAGTTGCTTATGGACCTACGAGACAATCTTTTCTTTTCTTAACCTTTTATGGATTCTTTGTGGATTTCACATCATGCATCCCGACCCCATTTATCTTGCCATTCCTTCATATCCACCCTCTGCCCTTGCAACCTCCCCCTCAAAAAAAAAATCTCACCATGGAAGCTGTAGTATGGCACATGGGTCACATGGTATAGCCTTTAATCCATGCATCCACATTATGAGTGTTCATTACAATGAGTTATTGGTCTGGCTCCAAGCCTCTAGCTTCTGCTACACTATCAATACTGGGTCTTCTCTGGGACTTGTAGGCAGAAGCTGCTTGTTTGTTTCCTGGCCTCCCAGACTGGAAATAATCACACAGAAACTATATTAATTACTACACTGCTGGGTCAATAGTTTAGACTTCTTATTAACTAACTCTTACATCTTAAAGTAACCCAATCCTATTATTTTGTATTTTACCTGGGTATCTTTTCCTTCGACAGCTACATGGCATCTCTCTGACTCCATCTACTATCTCTCAATATCTCTTCCAGCCTGGCTATATTCTGCCTTGCCATGGGCCCAAAGCAGCTTCTTTATTAGCCAATGGTAATAAAACATATTTACAGCATACAGAGAGGAATTCCACATCAGGGACTCCTCATGGACATCCTGTTGTTGCCCTGTGTCATGGAGATCCTGTAGCTTTGAATCCAGCAGTTTATAGATGGGTTGAATGTTTGGGGTGAACCAACTCCTAGCCCTGATTTGGGGCCTGGGTGGTTGCTGGGTTGGTCAACCTGCCAACTCCCTCATTCTCATCAGCAGGGCGAGCTCTCTCACATTGCCCCAACTAGCTCACCCTATGTCACAGGCAGCAGCAGGCAGGGCCAGTTCTCCTGTTATCATGCCCTCGGGGCCAGTTCACTTGCACCCACATCACCAGGGACAGATCTGTCATGTTGTCCAGGTGAGATTCGGGAACCACTCTCCTGAGTCCTACAGCTGGTGAAGAGTAGGACCAGCTCTCCCACCTGCCACAGGTACCAGAGGCACGAAGTTGGGGGGATATCTCCTCGTTGCCCATACAGCTGCATGGTAGATGAGGGGTAGGACCAGGTCTCTCATGCTCATGTTCTCAGGGCCAGCTCACCCATGCCTCTACCAATGGGGTCAGTTCTACAGTGCTGTAGCTGGTAAGGGGCAGGGCAGGGTCTCCACTCCCATAACCTCAGGGCCAGCTGTCCCACCTGCCACAGGTGGCAAGGAGCAGGAGAGGAGGCATCTTTCCCTCACCGGTGCCACCACATGGCAGGTAAGGATCAGCTCTCATGTCCTCAGGGACCACTCCCCTGCGCTCCTACCAACAGGGTCAACTCTACTGTGCTGCCCAGGTGGGGTGAAGGGCCTGGTTTCCTGAGTGCTGCAGTCAGTGAAGGGTGGGGCCAGCTCTCCCTCCCTCATGACCCCAGGACCAGCTTTTGCCCACAGTAGGTGGAGGGGGGAGTGTCTATCTAATAGAAGCATTTTCTAAATGTAAATTCTCCCTTCCTAGATGACTTTAGCTTGTGTCAAGTTGGCAAAAATACTAACCAGCACAGATCTTGTCTCAGAAAAAAAAAAATCGATATCATACCTTAACATAATAAAGACACATAACAAGATCTTTAGTCAACATCACACTGACCAGGAAAATAGCTGAAAGCATTTCCTCTAAAATGAGGAATGAGATAATGTGTCTGTTATCATCAATTTTATTCACTGTAATGCTTGAAATCATAGCCAGAGCAATAAGGCAAGAGAAAGAAATTGAAAGGAGAGAAATAGAAAGGAAGTCAAGTTATTTCTGCTTGAAGAAGACATGATCCTGTACTTGAGAAATCTAAAAGTCAGAGACTCTTGGCTCGGATCAGCACCTTTCTTCTTTCTTTCCTTAGACGGGGCCGTGATAGGTTGCTAGGCTGGCCTGGAGCCCCTGCACTTACGTCGTGAACTTATGTCAACATACGCAGCTTCCGCAATCACTGCTAAGAGCTCCTTCTTGCCTATGTATCACCCTGGCATCTCTTTGCTTAGGATGACTTCTGTAGAGGAGGGTCTGTTGTTCAGATTAGTGTACTTCACTGGCTTCTCGAGTGTGTCTGAACCAGAGTTTGGATTCAAGCTGAGGTCCTTCTTCGAGGCACAGTGGATACACACTAGAGGCAGCAACTGGTCCCTCTGTAGGGGGGCCTCCAAAATCTAAAGGGAAGGGCTCCTCTCAGAAGCAAACTAGTTCAAATTAACACACAGTAGATGTGTAGCCGTAAAAGTGATCTGCTGGAGAGAATATGTCACGAAAGGGGAGATGTTGCCGGAGAGAAAGCTAACTCTCACTGAGTACTGGCAGCTTTGTGGACATTTTCCATGCTTGTCTCGAGTGCTCACACACCTTCAGAAGGTGAGTCCAGTTCCCTGAGTGTCACTGGTGAAGAAGCTCAGAGCGACTTCACAGATAAATTCTGATCTCAGGTATTTTTAGCAAAAACTGATCTGTTTTCTAACCTCATGGACTTGTCTTTTCAAGAATGTCAAAAAAAAAAAAAAAGGACACACACAGCTGTTATCTTTCTTTCTCTGCTTTTGAGACAGGCTGGCCTTGCACTCAGAGATCTGCCTGTACGCACCTCCTAAGTGCTGTGGTTAAAGGTGTGTGCCACTGCACCCAGCAGCTGTTGTCTTTTTAAGATTTATTTTTATTAATGTTTGATTCCATGTATTTGTGTGCCTGTAGGTGCCTGGGGAGGCCAGAGGTGTTGGGCCCCTGGAGCCAGAGTTAAAGGCTCCTATGAGCCACCTGATGTAGATGCTGGAGATGAACCCCGGCCCTCTAGAAGAGCAGTAAGTGTTCTTAGCCACCGAGCCATTGCTCCAGCTCCCACTGCTGCCTTTACTCACTGAGCAGAAAGCAGCTGTTTATTTATTTTTCTTAGTGTCTATATATGTTTCACTCACATCCATTTTGTGGACGTTAATAACTAATTATTTAGCTAATTAATTATTTTTCTTTTTGGAGACAGAGTCCCACTCAACAGCTCAGGCTGCTTAGAACTCACTGTTTAGCCCAGGTTAACCTTAAACTAATGGCAATCCTGCTGGCTCAGATTCCAAAGCGATGGGGTTTCTGAGTCCCATTTATTTATTGGTTTGTTTGTTTACTGGGAGAGGGTCTTGTTCTTTAGACTTGGCATCCTGAGGGCTCCTGGATGCCCATACACCACTATATCTGGCTCCTGATTATTGGTTTTTTTTTTTTTAATTTTTTTTGAGACAGGGTCTCACTCTGTGGCTCAAAACTTAAGGCAATCCTCCTGCCTCAACTTCCCAAGTTCCAGAATTACAAACAACAGCTCGTATACCTAGCTCTGTCTTATGTTTTATATTTTATCTTCTTATAGGTTTTATCTTTACCTTTTAAAGATTTGTTTGTTTGTTTGTTTATGTGTATGTGTGTGCCTTGAGTGTATGTACATATACCATATACATGCAGGTCCTCATGGGGGTCAGAAGAGGTTGTTGGATCTCCTGAAACTGGATTTGTAGATGGTTGCGTGGCAACCAAACTTAGGTCCTCTGTAAGAACAGCAAATGCTCTTGACCACGGAGCTATCTTTCCAGCCATTGTTTTTTTGAGGCAAGGCCATGTAGACCAGGCTGACCTCGAATTCATGATTTTCCTGTGCCAGCCTCTGATATGTTATGACTACATGTGTGTACTACTACGCCCAGCTATCCCAGCTATTGTTTGAGTGTATTTCTATAAAATCATGGATGAGAAGCTGACTGTGGTGGCACAGGCTGAGGTCTCACTAACTCAGCAGGCTGAAAGAGGTGAGACCATGCCCTCACAAATAAATAAAATCACAGAAAGGGACCAGCTATGGTGCCACATCCCTATATTCCTGTTGCTTGGAAGGTAGGACAGGATGATCAGGAGTTCAAGTTTGTCATAAGCTGGATCACGATGAGTTCTAGAGAGAGAAACACTGTGTCCAATATATATGTATGCGTATATTAATATATATGTATATATATGTATGTATATGTGTGTGTGTGTATATACATATTCAAACAAGAAGCTTTTCCAAGGTGTTTAGTAAGCACCCGGCACAAGGTAGACTTTGAGGATCCCATGGAGAGAAAAACAGACAGAGCCTCTACCTCCGCAGATCTCACAGGACAAGAAAGGCCCATCATGACCACAGAGGAAATGAGGTAATAGCCTTTGACCTTCAGGAGAAGCAAGAAGCATATCATATCTAAGAGCTTACCCCCCAGGGCTGGCCAGGGACACTATGGAAGGATTCTGGAGGAAATGGTGAATGAGCCTACATCAGAAAGATTAAAGGTTAAAGAAAGAAGAGGTGAGGAAACAGGAGGAAAAGCCTCTAGGCATGAGGCCATTAGACTCAAAACATGCTGCCAAGCTTGCAAAACTAACTGAAAGGTGAGTGTGCCAGAGGGCAGGGGCTAGCAGGAAGAGAGCCAGGAAGCTCCTGAGTCATGCACGCCCTGCTCCTGTTTGGAGGTTTTGGCTGGATTGCCTTACCCATGCCATAGATTCTGCCCTGGGGGATGGCTCTTTACCTTAAGAGAAAGGGAAGGGCTGGCAAAATAGCAGATATATCTCAATGCACAAATGTGCCAGCTGCCAAGTGTGCAGACTTGAGTTCTATCCTTTGGACTCACAACTCCCGAGCCTTTTCTCATGCATTTATGACACATGTTCCATGCATATATGCTTAAACACACATATACACACGTGAGTTTGCACACATGCAAGTATATGCACAAGCACACGTCCCAAATAAAAATATAAATAAGCCTTGGCTTTAAAACAGATCAGAGGGAAAATATTAAATATTAGTGCCACCAGTGCAGCCATTCAATAGATGCAGGATATTGTAAACACTCAATAAAACATTTACATCTTGAAAAGGCTTGGAGATGTCGCCACTGATAGTATAATTGGTCCATCCTTTAGGTACAGCAATTTTGCCACATCTTTCAGGATTACCGATATGTGTACCTCTTTCCCCAGCAACTTCCCCTAAGGAATTTACCTTACGTGGTTTTTGTCTACATACAAAATGAAATAAAATTTGTGTGTGGTTGGTTTCTGTTGGGTTGCTTATATAAGCAGGAGAATGTAAATTAGCATGATGTCCCTCAAGCCAGCCCGTACCACCTCCCTGCAGGAGTCTAATGCGGAGATTAAAGCGAAAATAATGAAGACTTTTGTGCAGTTTTGAGAACTCCAAGATATTTCATTATTTTTTTAAATGGCGCTGGAGAGGTGGCTCTGTGGTTAGCAGCATTGGTTGCTCTTGCAGAGGACCCAGGTCCAGTTCCTAGCATCCAAATGTCTGCTCACAACCACCCATTACTCCAGTTCTAAGGGATCCAGTGCCTCTGGCCTCCTTGGTGCACATACATACACTCAAGCAAAACACTCAGACATGGAATAAAATGAGGAAATGCAGACAGAATTTCTAACTGACTGTACTTGTGTAGGTTACCAAAAAAGGGCCCAAGAAAAGACATACATGCCATTTCAGTGTGTATAGTATTGAAAGCAGACATGAGACATGAGCCATTGCCTTCCTCTGGAGAGGGAAAGTAGGTCATTAAAGACCGACTCAGAAGACTTTAACTGAATTTTGTCTTATCTATTCTCTAATAATTTTTTTAATGTAGCCCAGGGCAGCCTTGAACTCACTATGTAGCTGAAGATGACTTTGAACTCCTGTTTTTCCTGCCTCCACCTCCTGAGAGTTGAGATTATAGTCATGTGGCATCATGTTCCACGTCGTGCCATCATGCCTGGCATCGTGACAAAATAAATTTTCATAATAAGTATTCACTAACTAAATGAATTGTAAAATTAATGTGCTTTTAAGATGACTTCCAGGCAGCCTGCCCTTCTGCTGTTTAGAAAGGGGTTAGAGAGGTCTGGCTGCTGCCATAGCCCTCATATAGTGGATGGATCCCGTGAACACAGAAGCCTAGGGGAGGAGAGGAGGCAGAAACAGTTGAGCTCATTACCAGCACCCTTTCCTTGAAAAGGCCTGTCTTTGGGGGTTATTTGGGGATTTTGTTTGTTTTTGAGACAGGATCTCGCTGTTATTCCAAGGTGGCTTCAAACTCTGACTGACTTCACTGTGCCTCTGACTCTGGAATTAGAGATGTGAGCCACTGGGCCAGATGTGGAGTCTTTGCCCTTGGAACCAGGCATTTCTGGGGACCCACAGAAGCACAGCTGGAAAAGGCTCCAAGCTTCTTTAATTAGGCTCCTTGCTGAAAAGTCGCTACTGGCATCATGGTAACTGGTGTCTTGAGATGCAGTTCCCTCTCCACGAGGATCTATTATTACGACATCTGGTGTTCTGGCCTGGCAGGTTTGCAATCCCAGCACTTGGGAGGCTGAGGTAGTAACATCACCATGAGTTTGAGGCCAGTCTGGACTATATACCAAGTTTATGCTCAGCCTAGGAAACACAGGGAGTGACTGTCTCAAAAGGGGAGGGGACTGTGTCTTGTGTTTGTATTTGCCTGCATCATAAGATGCATCTGAAAACGGGCAGCTGCGGAAGAGGCTGCAAGGAAACGGGTTAAGGCGGAATGCCTTGCGTTCTGATTAAATTCCAATGGGAAGGAACGCTGACAGCAAGGGCCACCGGTTTCACCACCTTGGACTGATAAGGAAGATGAAAGGGAGACAGAACCTCACCCCCAAAAGAAGCTCCCTGTTTTTCAGAGCTGGAGGCAGCTCTAAGCTCTCAGAAGGTAAAACCACGGGGAGCTGTGTCCGGGAGTCCCACTGGCAGGCCTGAGGTGAGGACCCACGGAAAGGGTTCCTGAGGGGTTGAGGTGAGCGCAAGGCTGAGGGGACGGGGCTCTGGCCTTAGGTCTGTGCTGTGATGGTTTCTCCACTGTGTGCCGCCCCTCCCACTGATGAGAAAACTGGGGATTTCCCTGAGAGTCCTAGCTGGCAAGGACCCAGGTTAGAGCAGGTCTCCTCTCTCCTGCTGTGGAGCACCTGGAATGAACCCACTTCCCCTCCTGCCACTGTTGGAACGGAACCAGGGACTTTGCTATGCCTGGCAAACACTCTACCACTGAGCTGCACCCCAGCCCAGAAGCACCTACTTTTGAGTCAGCAATAAATAGTTAACTTTTAAGTACTTTTTAATTATTATTTTCTTTTAAAATAATGTTTCTATGTAATCTTTAAGAACTTCATAAAATGCTTTGTGATCATGTTCATCCCCTCCCCCAACTCCTCCCAGACCCTCCCCTACCTCCCTACCCACCCAGACCCTCCCCTCCTCTACCTCCCTACCCACCCAACTTCATATTCTCTGTCTGTATTTTTTTTTTAAAAAAAGCCTGGTGGTAGTGGTGCACGCCTTTAATTCCAGCACTTAGGAGGCAGAAGCAGGCAGATCTCCGTGAGTTTAAGGCCAGCCTGGTCTACAGTGTGAATTCCAGGACAACCAAGGCTACACAGAGAACCTCTGTCTCCAAGTAATCAACAGGGGAAAAAAATGGCCCCATAGGCTCCTATATTTAAATGTTAGTCACCAGAAGGTGGAAATGTTGATTAGAAGGATTAGGAGGATTAGGAGGTGTGGCCTTGTTGGTGGAGGTGTATCACTAGGCGTAGGCTTTAAGTTTCAAAAGTCCACACCAATCTAGTCCCCTAACCCATCCCACCCCTGTCTGCTGCCTGCAGATGAGGATATAAAGCTCACTTCTCCAGCACTGTGCCTGCTTCCTGCTGAGATGATCATGGACTAACACTAAAAACAAGCCTCCAATTAAATGCTTTCTCTTTTAAGAGTTGCCTTGGTCATGGTGTCTCTTCACAGCAATAGAACAGCGACTAAGGACCAGGTATCACTCCACTGCAGAAAGCTTACTTTCTCTCCTCCAGGAGCAATTACATGCCACAAGTTTCTTAGCTAGGTGTGGGAATGCACGCTCACCTTCCCTCCTCCATGCTGGAATTTGGTCTCACGCGAGCCTGTGTAGATCTTGTGTGTACTATCACGATCTCAGTGAGCCCATATGTGCATCTGCCATGCTGTGTCTGGAAAACATTGTTTCTTTGACGTTATCCACCACCTCTGCCTCTAATAGTCTTTCTGCTCCTGCTTCCACATAGATCCCTGAATGTTGAGGGAAGGGATGTCACCTAGACCTCCGTAGGGCTGAATATTCCAGTGTCTCTGATTCTTAGCACATTGACTAGTTGTGGGCTTCTGTTTTAATTGCCATATACTGCAAGAAGGAGCTTCTCTAATGAAGGGTGAGTGATGCATTGATCTATGTGGATAGCAATAAGTCATTAGGAGAGTAGTTTTTACTGCTTTAATCAGAATAATAGTAGGTTTTCCCCTAATGTTTGTGACCTATCTACCCACATGTTCTTGGCCTCATTGACAGTGTTAAATATGGATTCCATCTCATGGAGCAGGCTTTAGATCCTTTTTTTTTTTAAAAAAAAGTGGTTGGTTGTTCCAATAGCATCTGTGCCACTATGACCAGTGGGTATATCTTGCCAGACAGGTTGTTGTTGTAATTCACAGGGCTCATAGCTGAGTGAGACTGATGTCTACTTTTCTCCTCTTGGAGCATACATAGCATTTTTCAGGACTAGGGGAGCCAGTCAATAGGGATGAAGCTCTAGTTGAGTGCCAGCTAGACTTCTACATGTTCCATGACTCAAACATGTGGTGTTTCCAGCAATGGGGTTTTACTATCAAGTCCTTGATTGTAACCAATAGTACTAGCAATAGCCTATCATGCTTTGGGGATCTATGGGACTCCACTGGTCAATGAGCTCTGAGGTAACCCATTCCTAGTTCAGGAGGTTTTATTTTGCAGCATATAACATCTAGTTGTGGTATTGTCTCCTCTTTCTGTAGTTACTCCATCAAAGATCTATGTATATTTTAGGAAGCTCCTACAGGCTCCCATTAGTGTAGTTATTCCTCCCCATATTCCTTCCTCTAACTTGCCCTTCTACCCCCACCCTATTTAACCCTTCATGTTCTTTCCCCCATTCCCATTTACAACATCATATTCTGTTTCCCTTCTTTGAAAGATTCTCTTCTCCCCCATAGTCCCTTACTAGTTACCTAACTTCCATGGATATTCTAAATAGGTATTCTAAACGGGTATTCTAAATGGATATTCTAAATGGTACAGTTGTCTAAAGCTTAAAAGCCAACATTCACATATGAGAGAAAACATTAAATGTTTGTCTTTATTTCCTTTAGCCTGTGCTCTTTCCTTCCTTCTTGTTTGTTTGAGGCAGGATCTCTAGTGCCAGAGGATGTGCTTGTACTGCTGATGCTCCTGCCTGTTGACCCTTCCTGAGCGCTGGAATTACAGCTTCACCACCACACCAGACCCATGTTCTCTGGAATGCTGCAGCCCACTATGCTCTTCAGCACCTGCAAATTATTTATATCCTCTAAACAAAGAAGACAAAGTGTGGCGACCCCTGCACTTGGGAGGCTGAGGCAAAAAGATTGCCAATTCCAGGCAAGCTGAAATAACAATGATGGGTCTTTCCAGAGGAGGAAGTTCAGGTCCCTTTATCAGCCAACAAGACCAAAGGAAGGCCTGGAGCAGCCTGCTGAGGTCCCCTGTGCCATCTTGAGGCTCCCTGGGCTGATAGAGATCCTTGTCTCATTTGAGAAGAGGTCCTCAGTGCTTCAGGGGACACAGCTGGCATAAGAGCAGTCAGTGTGAGGTCATTTGAGACCTGGTGACCAACTCAGATCTCAAAGTCACAAATCTTAAGTAAGAGCCTTGGAAATCTGGGCATGATGGCACACCATGGTGACACCTGCCATCCCAGGATTCAGGAGGCAGAGGCAGGAGGGTCATATATGAGTTCCAGGATAGTCTGATCTATACAATTAGTTCCTGGCCATCCAGGGCTACATAAAAGATTTTTGTTCAACAAAAAGAAAAAATGAAATAAGAAAGTTTTTTATATTAAAGAAATTTAGACAAAAAACCTTCCTAATTTCATCGTGTTATTCACATTTTGGTGGCTTTCTCTTCTGTTTCCGTTTCTCCACGAGGCAGGCTGGTTTTGCAGTTTTGTGGTTTGGTAGAAGAGCTACCTTCGCTATCCAGCAGCTTTGTGAACTGCTCCTCAGGAACACCACATCACTAGCATTTCTCCTTCCACTGAAAACCATTTTCAAGCTGGATTTTAACTCACAGAGATCCACCTACCTCTGCCTCTCCCGTGCTGGGATTAAAGGCGTGAATCATTACTGCCTGAATATACAGCAAGTTCCAAGGCTACACAGTGAGACCCTGTCTCCAAAAAAAAGCAAACATATTTTCAGGACTGGAGACATAACTCAGAGGTTAAAAAGCACTTCCCACCAAATCTGAAGACCTAAGTTTGATTCCTAGGACCCACATGGTAGAATGAGAAAATCAATTTCTTCAGTTTGTTCTCTGACTTCCTTTTGTGTACTGTGGCATGTGCATGCCCTCCAAAACGTAAAGAGAAGGGACTGTCTCTGCAAACACTACAGTCAGCAGAGTGCCATCCAGGGGCGGCAAGAAGGAAGTTCAGCTCAACATGACTCAGTAACTGGTGTCAGTTCAAACTGACACCAGGTGGTTTATTTCATATATATTTAAGCACAGCACGATTTGGAAAAAAGTTTCCTGGTGACAATGAACTCAGTCCTGTGTGCACAGCAAAGCTTAAGACATGATTACCTCGAAACTCTTGTAAAGTACAAGTGAGATCTTCCATAAAGATAGGCACTATAGATTAACTAAGAAAGCAGGCTCCTGGCAAACAATGCTCATGCTAAGGGTCTGGGGGAGGGTAGCACTATAGATTGAGATAAACAGGCTCAAGAAAAGGGTCTTGGGGAGCCACTGTGGCCTGGGTATACACATAGTATACCCAGTGCTACCTGGGTATATGGATGGTGCAAAGATCACCAGGCTATAAACCACTTTCATTCCCAGTCTTCTGGGTAGAAAACAGGTTATACATCCCTCCCTTTGAGGAGACAACTCTGTATGTTTAATATTCCTGTTTTCTATAGTGTTCATCTGTAAACATAAGTACCTATATGCCTCCTACACCAAAATATATAACTAAATATGATTTTAAAATTAAGATTATGTTTAGCTGATCATGGTGGCAAATACCTGAGATATCAACATTTCAAAGGCCGAGGCAGGAGGACCTGGAGTCCGTAGCCAGCTTGGATGACACAGTAAGACTGTGTCTCCAAAACATAAGAACAAAAATCAAACAGAAGAGCCTCATGCCGTTCAGTCACATGGTTACAGCTGAGGCCACCTTCATGTGTTTGTGGGGGTGGGGTGTCGGCCTATAGCCGGGGGAGGCTTTAGACTCTTGCAGAATCCAATCATCAAGTTCCATTCGAACACAGCTGAGAGGTGTGGACAAGCCTCGGTTTCGTTGTGTGTACAATGAAGATAATCACAGTCATCTTGCATGGTTTCTCGAGGATCAGAATACCTTACCTGCAAAGCAATCCGATGGAGCCGTGAAGTGATAGTTCATTTGTATTTTTAATAAAGAAAGCTTGCCTGAAGATGAGAAAGTTAAACAGCCACACTGGTCAGCCAAACAGACCGGGCAATGATGGCACACACCTTTAATTGCAGTGGCCACACTAGTGCACCATAGAAGTTTGGTGGTGATGCACGCCTTTAATAACAGCCCTAGAGAGGTATATAAGATGAGAGGAAACAGCTCTCAGCCCAGTCTTATTCTGAGGATTCATGGAGCCAGGATTGTCATTTCGGTCTGAGGTAGAGGTAAGAGCGGGTGGCTGGCTGCTTTGCTTTTCTGATCTTCAGGTTGAACCCCAATATCTGTCTCTGGGGTTTTATTATTGGTACTACAGAACAGGTGAGAAATCCATGAGGAAAGGGAAGAGCTCAGAGGCAGAAATCCAAACCTATGCCCAGACTTGTAGAGCTGGACATAGCTTCTTTGGTACTAGAAAACCAACAACCTTCCCTGGGGAATGACATAGAGAGGGAGCCCGGCTTTGGTGCACAGAGCACCAGGTTAAATCTCACAGCTAAGCGCTTGTCTAAACTCTCTGTACCTCCTCTTTCTCAGCAGAGTGTATTTGAAGTCTCTGTGGAGACTCAGCCAAGTGATCCATGTATGGAAATCCTCAACTCAGTGCTGTGACCCTTGCTTAAGGAGCCGCCCCTCCCTTGTGCAGGGAACTTCCCTTGAAACACAGGATGGTAATAGGGAAGTAAAACTACAGAAAGTTCTAAGGGAGGTGAAACACTCTATCCTGCAGTGTTTAACCTATTTAAGACAAGAAGTAAACAACTCAAAAAGTTTCAGGAAGTTCCTGAAAGTGACCACATTTACCAGGCTTCTCTCCAAGACTGTTTTACCATTAAAGCCTGCTGGGAGAGAGACATACATGGGAAGTAGAAAAAGACAAGATCTCCTGAGTAAATTGGGAGCATGGGGACCTTGGGAGAGGGTTGAAGAGGAGGGGAAAGGCAGGGAGGGGGAGAAGAGAAAAATGTAGAGCTCAATAAAAATCAATTTAAAAACAAAAACAAAAAAAATCCTGCTGGGAGTCTCAGATAAGACCAGCCTCCCAGAAGAAACAAAGGCAGCCAAGCTGCAGGAAGGGGCTCAGACCAGCTGAGTCACCCGGAAGGGACACTCTCCAGCCTGTTGAGTTGCCTGCAGGCTGTGCACTGTGCTCCAGGTTCCCAGCTCAGTGAGCTGTCACCCACAGGAGGGTGGGCTCTGGCAATGCAGCTGTCATTCCTGCCCCTGTATGAGCCCTCATCCATATGCCAGCGAGTAACCCCAATTCATTGGTTCATCAGATTGGATTTCTGTGGTGTGCGTGCTCTGGTCTGTTGCCAGTTCCCTCTCTGGGATGGGTAGATGTCGGTTTACATCTCCCCGGGAATATTGTCACACAGTGCCCAAACAGAGACAAACAGAACCAGAGGTGACTTGGAAAGGAAGGCTTGGATGGTCCTGGTTGTGAGTAGGAAGGCAGGCAGCTGGGACTGAAGCATCCGGAGGATTCCAGAAACACCACCTTTCCCTGTGTGGTATGGGATGGTATTTCTTCTCACCGTGTCAGCTGTCGGGAGGCACCTACTGTGGGTGTTGAGATGTTCAACCAAGGCTGAGCCCTCTACACAGAGGGAAGGTCTGGGTGGAGAACCCACAGAAGGAAGTCCTGGTGAGGCTGTCTTGATGGAGTTTGGAATGGCATGCGTGCTTGCTGAGTTGAGTCTGGTGCATGAGTATGGATATTCCCTTAAAAAAAATGTTAAAAATGTAAAGCAAAGTTTGCTATCTAGGAGAGTAGCATGTATGAGACAAGAGTGTCAGCCAGCTGCCATGGAGGCTGTGTGGCCACTGATGTGTGAGGTAAAAGAGTTGTCTGTAGCAAGATGGCTGCTTAGTGGCGCGCGCGCGCGCGTGTGTGTGTGTGTGTGTGTGTGTGTGTGTGTGTGTGTGTGTGTGTGTAAAAGAAGATGCAGTGGAGATGCTGTCATGCTATTCCTTTTTCTTTTTTGTTTCCTTTTATTTTATGTTCATTGGTAGTTTGCCTGCATGTATGTCTGTGTGAGGGTGTCAAAAGCCACGGGACTGGAGTTACAGACAGGTGTGAGCTGTCATGTGGGTGCTGGGAACTGAACTTTGGTCCTCTACGAGAGCAGCCAGTGCTCTAAACTGCTGAGCCATCCCTCCAGCTCAGCTATGCCTTTTTCGTTTCTTTTTAGATTTATTTTTTTATGTGTAGGAAGGCTTTGCCTGCATTTATCCATGTGCAACACATGTGTGCTTAATGCCTTCGTGAGTCTGCAGAGGGAACTGAATCCTCTTCACCTGGAGTTAGTTACACTAAGTGGGTGCTGGAAGTCAAACCCAGGTTCTCTAGAAGAGCAGCCAGTGCTCTTGACCTCAGTCTTCTCAGATGTGCTATTTACAGTTATCAAGATACAAGGAAAAGGGGGTACCAGCTAGACCTATGCTAAAGAGTTTCGGGGCCCAGGAAAAGAGTCAGATTTTTTAAAGTAATCTTTGATACCCCGTTTACCAGGCCAGACAGGAAACTCTGCTCATCCAAGAGTAGAGGAAAAGGTCAACTTATCAGAGGCCTTGGGGCTGGGGTGGAGTTTTAGTGGTTTTGCTGAGTCCCACGTTAAGACGTGATCTCTGTAAAGCAAGGGCGGTTTCGTCAACGTAACTTAGACCAGTGTGTGAACCGGATCTGAAGGTACTAAAACAAGTAAAAACAAGGAAAAGAAGAAAAGCCAAATAAATGGACCTTGCGTCACTGGAAGGATGTGACATATTAGAGAACTATTTACGTCAGGCCAGAGTCCCTGGGGGAAAGTTAATGGAAGCCCAAATGCGGTGTTGGTGAGGTGTTGAGAGGCCTTAGGCCTCACCAACAGTTCACCTCAGGGGTAAAAACACAGAAAAAAGAAAGGTACCAAGATCTTCAGAAGTGGAAACCTGCCAAGCCACTTGCCCACGGGAGTGGCAAGGGGCACCAGTGGGTGAGGACCCTGCAGGTGACTGGAAGTCCCACGAAAACTGTGGCTTTACTGGTCTTCTGTTAATGTTGAAAATAGTTAGGTTCTGATGGACAGTGGTGTGCCTTGGTTTCTGGCGGCTTCCAGAAGCCTCAAAGACATGGATATACCACAATATGGGCTAAAGGGGTTGGGTTTGCTGGCAAAGCAGACAGCTGACTTCTCTCCTGGGTACAGAGATTGTTCACCCAGCCCAGGCAGTGTGTGCAGGCAGAGCCCAGGACGGGAGTGACTGTTCCTCTGCTAGCCCTGGGCTGGGTGGATCAGCCACAGCCAGCTCTGTCAAGGTCATCGAGGCTGTGGGAAATGCGCAGAGGCCTTGTGTGAATGTCCCAGGATGAGACACCAGGAAATTCATACAAACCAGTAAAACCTTTCCGTGCTGCACCAGACCTGGCTAACAGTTTGCTTCACTGTCCCCTTGGATGAAAACTGAGATCACCCGATTTCTGTCCAGAACAGAAGATGGTGGATTTCCAGAGCGCTTCACTAAGGCTGCCGTAGGCAGGCAAGGTGAAACAGCAACGCATCTTTGCATAGCTAAACAAATAGTCTGCAGCAGACAGGGATGAGCTGTCCCCTCTCTGCTCTCTAGCTCACCTAGTGCCAAACAGTACTACTAAGATTGCCAGAATGAGGGGGCTGAAGAGATAGCTCAGTGGTTAAGAGCATTGCCTGCTCTTCCAAAGGTCCTGAGTTCAATTCCCAGCAACCACATGGTGGCTCACAACCATCTGTAATGAGGTCTGGCACCCTCTTTTGGCCTTCAGGCATACGTGCAGTCAGAATATTGTATACAGAATAAATAAGTAAATAAATAAACATTTTAAAAAAAAAAGATTGCCAGAATGAATCATGACCCAAAGTCCTGCTTACCTGTAGAGTCTGCATGCTTCGGGTGTAAGTGCCAGTAGTCAGCTAGCGCAGTAGTATAGCACAAGTAGTTGTGGGTAAAACTAGCTTTCAGATAGGACTGAAGGCCTGCTCCACAGGGGACTGTCACAGCCAATACTGGGAGCTTAGACAAAACCCATGACCCAGGAAGTTATTGGCTCAGTTAAAACTCAATTGTTATTGCGCTGGTAAATGAGCATAAAGTACTGGCTAATGTGCTTCCCAACATTTGCATTTATGGCCATAACACTACCGCTGCCACTGTTCATTTGGAGGTTTTCCTGATTTACGTTTTCTGCCTTTTCCTCACTAGTGTTTGATAGCGAAAGAAAACACCACCAAGACTCACAACCAGCCAGGCTCTGGAAATGCAGACACCGGTAAAAAGAAACAAAGAGTCAGTGCTCCACTAGAGTTAAAAGGACAATACCCAGATGTATGTGTCACCCGTCCAAGACTCTGAGCCGTTGGGGAAGAGGGGCACAAAGAATTTAAGATCCCGGGGAAGGGGTGGAGTGTTGGGTAAGCTTTCTCAGAGATTGAAACCTTACCCCTAAGAGGGAAGTTCATTAAAATACAGGATCTTTACAGGATGGCAAACAACAGGATGTTCCAAGGCCGTGGTTCTCAACCTGGGGGATGAGACCTCCAGAAAACACGGATTTCTGATGGCCCTAGGAACTGAGACACCACTCAGTAGCAAAATTACATTTATGAAGTAGCAACCAAAATAAACTTATGCTGGGGGGGGGGGCGGTCCCTGAGACCACTGGAAATATGTGTTTCCCCATGGTCACACCCACAGGTTGAGAATCACTGTAGGGAAGATCAAACATTCCATCCTGTAGGGAAGTCCTATAAAACAGTAAATAAATAACTTTAAAAAAAAAAAAGGTTCAGGAAGTTCCTGAAACTGACCAGATTCACTAGGTCCCTCCTTCTCTCTCCAAGAGTAAATAGTAAAGACTGCTGAGAGTCACTTCTCAGACAAGCTAGGCTGGAAAGAAGACTCTCAGACAATCCCAGCTACCTGGAAAGACGCAGAGACCAGCCAGGCAGCACAGAAGAAACAAAGCGAGCTGAGCGGCCAGAAGAGGCTCAGACCAATGGAGGCCCCTGGAAAGGACGCTCTCCAACCTGTGGAGCCGCCCGCAGGCTGTGCAGTGTGCTCTAAGTGTCCAGGGTTTGTGGGCTGTCACCCACGTTGGGGTGGGCTTTGGTGACGCAGCTGTCTTTGAGTCATTTCCGGTAAGTAACCCCTCACCCATATTCCAGTGAGTAACGTTAATCAAATTCTTTGGTTCACCAAGTTGGACTTCAGTGGTATTCCTGCTTTGCTGTCGCCAGTTCCCTATCTGCTGTGAGTGGACGTTAGTTCCCCTCTTCTCAGGAATGGTGTTTCACAATATCCCCACCTCCCTCCGGCCTTTTCTGGCTTTTTCTAGTTCTTCCTGTGTTTGCCACATTCTACCCCCCACTTGGCCTCTTGATGCTTCACTTTTCCTTGTTTGCACCGGGACCAAAAACCTCTGTTGCCTCTGTCTCCTTCACACAGAGATAAGCAATCCATGGCCGCAGGAAATGGGCAAGGTAGCCTGGAAGACTCACCCAGCTAGAATTATTGGATAATTATGATCCTTTAGATAATTTCTATCCCTCTCTGAGCCAGGCCCCCAACCAATGTGGAGCAGATGAGCAGCTCAGCCCCCAGATACCAAGGGGAGTAGAGCGTAGCTGCTTCCTAGGACTTGACATGATCGTCACTGTTGTGATGAAAAATGCGGGCGGTGGGGACTCGACAGAGACCTCAACACGTAGTCGTGGCAATGACAGAAACAGAGCAATGTGACGGAGAGCTAGGTCATGGTAACTGGGCTCAAGTTTCCTCGGAGAAGTGAGGAAGAGTCACAGACCCTCCCCTGACCCCAAGATTCCAGCTGTAGGTAATATTAGATATGATGAAGATGCAATAAGACCCTGCCTGGGGTGGGACTTTGCATAGCTGCCAGTGAGTCACCCACACTCATAATCCCTATAATGCATGAACTGGTGAGTCAGTTTACTTTCTTTTGAGGGTGCACAGACTTTTCTTTTGTGTGCCCCCAGATAAGTCGCAGGACAAAGAGAAACTCTTGAGGTGCTCAGCATGTGGTTTCCTGTCCCAAGTCCATTTCCTCAGGTCTCCAGTAAAGTCTTTGATAATGAATAAACCTTCATAGAGGTTCCTCTGAGAGGACAAGGCACCGGTGTGGTACCCAGGGCTTCTTAAGAATGAAATTGCTCAGGCACTTAAAGAAAAGGATGGATTACAGGAAATGAGCACACAAAAGAGTGAGGGATGTGGCTCACTTGGTAAAAGTGCTTGCCTAGCACATGAAGCCCCAGATTCCATCCTCAGTATTGCATAAACTGTACCCATTATCTGCCTGCTCCAACAAAGTCAGCCAGGGTTCCTGGAAGGGGGCGCTGAGGCTAAAGAATTGTTAGATTGAGAGAAACCAAGACAGAAAGCACAGGAGAGATTCAGGGGACTTACTTCTGACAGCCACGATTTTATTTCGGCACCTGCTTATATAGAAAAGCAGAACGAAGCACAGTACAGACAGTCAGTCAGTATCTAACCACAAGGCCATACCTGTCCTTGAGCAAGCAGTTTCTTTTATCTGGATGTAACCTAAGGTTTGGCATCAGCAGTATTCTTCCTAGTAGATGGTGTGTTCTTTTCTCGTGGGCAAAATGCTCTTTCCCATGGGCTTAATCAGAACTTTCTCACAGCCTTCAAGGATACTGGAGCAAGCAGAGCAGGCTCAAATGACTTCTAAGTCAGAACTGACTCCAGATGGAAACTGAGTCACATGTGGGCTCACACAATTATCCCAGAAATTGGAAGGAGGAAGTAGGAGGACCAGAAATCCAAGGATTTCTATAGGTACATGAGATCAAGGCCAGTAGGGTGCTACATGAGACCCTGTCTAAAAAAGAAAAAAAAATTAAAGCCCGTTAGAAAGCTAGATGGGCAGGAAACAATGGTGAAGCTGCAGGTACCAGCGTCCAGACTCAGACGCCGGCCCTCGTGGCTGTAAGCAGCGAGGCTCAGGTGAAGCGGCATCCTGGCTGTTGGGAGTCAAGGAGTACCACAACGTCACCTTAAGTGTAGCAGCTGACTGCTGTGCTCCAGGGAAAGGTTGCCCCAAAGCAAGTGTAACAACTTTGCTCAGGCAGGGGAGGGTTTCCCCAGTGAAATTCTTACAGCTCTGCTCTGCTAGCAGAGTTTCTCTGGTGAAAGTGTCACACCACACAACAAACCTCACTCAAGAGATTTATTAGGAATGGAGAATCCAGGAGGGTGGCTGACTCAGGTGAGAAACATCAGAAGACTGAGCAAGGTACAGAGCTTATATAGGATTTCTTGGAGGAGGGAGCTTTCCAGGGATGCTTGGGATTGGTGGATTTTTGTTGTCTGATTCTGGGGCAAGCTCAGGAATTGGTGGCATTTTGTGCACAGAAACCTCAGGAACTGGTATTCCGTGCTCAGGGATTGATGGGATTTTGTAGTCTGACTCTGGAGCAAGCTCTGGGATGGGTGTGACTTCAAGCCCTGATCCTGGGGTCAAGTCATGGTCAGTGTGTTTTTACTTGGCCCAGTTTTCAGGTCTAGTCAGGGGCTGGGTGTTTTTCCTTGGCTGTTTTCTTCCTACAATATCCAGATGAAGGGCAGCTGCCTACAATACCAAGCAAAAGATCCACAAGGTCAAAAGAGAAAGATTGCATCTCCTGTCCATCAAAGCCCACATCTGCATCTCATGTCCATCAAAGCCCATACCTGCATCTCCTATCCCTGTCCATCAAAGCCCACATCTGCATCTACTGTCCCTGTCTGTCAAAACCCATACTGGCTAGCTACTCATTCCTTCCAAACTTCATGCAAGAGTCAGCAGGGTAGCAGTCAAGGACTGTTAGCAAGAGAGAGAAGCAGGAAGAGCCTGAGGTACGCATCCAAGGCCTCAGTCTTGTTGGTCAAAAGGAAAGGAACACAGAAACATCAAGTCCAGACAGCAAGAAAGTCTACAGTGCAAGGCTGCCAAGGCAGGGACTAGGGAAGGAGGGGTGGGGTGTCACAGGTTCTTTGGGTACTGACTTTACTTATTTTTATTTTTTTAATTTATGTATAACTTATCTGCATTTTTTTTGTTTTGTTTTGTTTTTCGAGACAGGGTTTCTCTGTAGCTTTAGAGCCTGTCCTGGAACTAGCTCTTGTAGACCAGGCTGGTCTCGAACTCACAGAGATCCGCTTGCCTCTGCCTCCCGAGTGCTGGGATTAAAGGCGTGCGCCACCACCGCCCGGCCACTTATCTGCATTTATGTATGTGCACTGCATATTGCCCATTAAGGTCAGAAAAGGGCAAAAGTGGAGTTACAGGTGGTTTTGAGCCACCACATGGTTTCTGGGAACTGAACTTGGGTCCTCTGCAAAAGCCAGAAGGGCTCTCAACTGCTGAACCATCCCTCCAGTCCCCGGATGTTGACTTTTCAGTCAGTCCCAGCACCACTATTCAGTAGCTGTGTGGCCCTAAGTGAATTGCTTCACCTCCCTGACCCCAATCCTCCCATCTGGGTTGCTGATGGCCCCTGCTTCTCAGAGAAGCTTGAAGCGGAGCGCATAAGGCTGAGCCTCTGGCAGGAGTAAGCCATGGAAACGAATAATCTGTAAACTCCATGCTAGAATTCCCTTTTCCTCTCTTTTCCCCTCTCCTATTTCCTCCTCCACCAACTAACTTTCGTTTTCTTTACAGAACCTACGAAGTAGTATTTAAGAGGCTGGAGAGATGGCTTCACAGAAAAGAACACTGACTCCTCTTCCAGAGGACCTTGGTTCAATTCCCAGCCTCTACAAGGTGACTCACAACCATCTGTAATTTAATCCCAGGAATCCAGTGTCCTCTTCTGTGTAGTGATAATTCATTTGTATTTTAATACATAAGGTTTGCCTGAAGATCAGAGAGTAAAATATTCACACTTGTCTGCCATACAGACCAGGCAGTGGTGACACACACCTTTAATCCCAGTAGCCATACTAGTTAGCCATAGAGGCTGGGCAGTAGTGGTGCACGCCTTTGATCACAGCACTAGAGAAGAATATAAGACAGGAGGAGACAGGTCTCAACTCAGTCTCATTCTGAGGATTCATGGAGGCCAGTTGGGTCTGAGGTAGAGGTAAGAGGCAATGACTGGCTGCTTTGCTTTTCTGATCTTCAGGTTGAACCCCAATCTGTCTCTGGGTTTTTATTATTCATGCTACATTTCTGGCCTCCATAGGCACTGCATATGTGTGGTGCACAGACTTACATGCAGACAAAACACCCATATACATGAGACAAATACTTTGGTTATGAGCCTAGCCTTTAATGGCTTAACCATCTCTCCAGCCCCACATAAGACAAATAAATACATAATATTTTTTAAGTAGTGTAGAAGGAGTGGCAGGCTGCGTCCCGCCACCCGGCCGCCGGCTAGCTTTACACCCGAAATAATTACACGGAAACTGTATTCTTTTAAACACTGCCTGGCCCATTATCTGTAGCCTCTTATTGGTTAATTCTCACATCTTCCTTTAACCCATATTTAGTAATCCGTGTAGCACCACGAGGTGTGGCTTACCAGGAGAGATCTTAACCTGCGTCCATCTCGGAGAGGAGAATCATGGCGACTCACAATGGCGACTGCCTGAAGCTTCTCCCCAACTCTCCCAGAATTCTGTTCTGTCTATTCCGCCTACCTAATTTTCTGTTCTCTTAAAGGGCCAAGGCAGTTTTCTTTATTAATTAACCAATGAAAGTAACATAGATAGATAACTCTCCTCCATCAAAGTAGCATTTAAAAAAAAATCTATGTCCTTAGAAAAAGCTCATGCATCTTCATTTAGTCCCCAAAGACGGAGACAAAACCAAATGGTCTCTCTCCATGGGCTGTGGAAGAGGCTGAGGCAAAAGGAAGTTCATCTTGCTGATAGCACAGAAAATACATCTTGTCTAGCATGTACCACTAAAAAAGACAGTAATTGGACAAAAAAGAAATAATCAGCCGGGCAGTGGTGGCACATGTCTTTAATCCCAGCACTCAAAAGGCAGAAGCAGGCAGATCTCTGGCAGTTTGAGGCCAGCCTGGTGTACAGAGCTAGTTTCAAGACAGCTAGGGCTGTTACACTGAGAAACCCTGTCTCGGAAAATAAAAAATAAAAAAATAAAAGATCACATAAGGCATTGTGATACACAACTTTAAAGCCAGTACCCAAAAGGCAGAGGCAGGCAGATCTCTGAATTTGAGGTCAGCCTGGTCTACAAGGGTCCAGGACAGCCAGGGCTGCACAGAGAAACCCTGTCTCAAAAAAACAAAAACAGAAACAAAACCATCAGGGAAGTTCATGAGTTGGAGGGAATTTAGCAGAGGAGGAAATGAGAACAGCTGAGTGCTAGCCTGGACTTAGGAAGAGTAATAGGTACCTGCGATATTGAGGGAGACTCAGCATGCTCTTGGTGTACTATAGGAACCACAGGTAATAAACAGCAAGAAGGGACGTGGCTCCTCTGGTAGAGAGGAACCAGCTTCACACATCCTGAGAAATGCTGGAAATCCTCCTGTAGTACAGGTGGAGCCCATTTCTGGATGTCTAGACTGCCGTTTGGAGTTTAGGGGATTGGAATCTCCTTTGGACCTAACATTCCAGCCTTTTGTCGTTATAAGGGGCAGTGTGATCTTTTTCATAGCTGTTTCTCAGCTGAAATTAGGATATCATTGTCAGGGCCCAGGAAGGCTGGAAATCCGGTCAAAGGCCAAGACTAGGGAAGGGAGTCAGGCGATGGCAGGGTACATCCGGTTTGCTGCCCAGGTTCGGCAGGACCAGCTGGTGGGTAGCGACCTGCAATCTGTTTTGAACCAGCCTGGAATGCTGATGAAAACAGCGGCTGAAGCAGGAGGCGACGGTAGGAGACCCAAGGAAATTACATCAGCATGTCTGCTTTACCGACCACTGGGTAATGTCCTCTCCTGCAAGGACCTGAATAGACCGGGACTGATCATTACTACAAGGAGTACAGAAATCAGTGGGCCAAGCAGAGTCAGGTGCCCAAAGGAGACCAAAATGAGAGCTCTTGAGCTCTGCGAAAGAGTTGACCCCTGCAGATCGACCGTTGAGTAGAGTTGCTGCCGTCCCGTCGAAGTCTTTAAGCCCTTCTTGCACCTGGCCAGACTGGTTTACATCGGATTTTCAGCAAATCCAGGGATCCTTGATTCTGCAAGACCACCTGGGGCTGGCATGTTGCTGCTGTTTGGGAGCAGTTTGGGTCCTAATAGACTCCTGGATGGTGTTGGTCAGCGGAGTAGAAGTCGGCTGGGACAGGGGACAGAAGGGAAAGCTCAAGAGCTTAGGGGAAAACCTTTATCTTGGGTGTGTGGTGACAAAAAACAAAACTCTGTTTTATGCTAGGTACCTGGTACCTAATAGCTGTCTGTCTCTGACCCCAGTCTCTGGAAGGCAAGTTCCCAGTTAACCCTGACTCAGCGATCCCCACTCAGAAATGGATAGCTGTTACCGTCTGTTTGGTTGTGATGGGACTGGTTTTTGGTTTTTTGTTTTTTATTTATTTTTATTTTTTTGGCTTCTGTAACCTGCTTGTGCAGACATTCGAGGACTATTTTGAGGTTGTCCTGACTACCTTATCTTAGTAGAGCAGAACAGCTCCTGCTTGCTTGTGCAGATGTTCAAGGCCTTCTTGTGGTTTTTGTCCTTAAACATTCTTCCCTCACCCACCCTTTATAGGGCAGTCTTTTGTGTGTGTGTGTGTGTGTATGCATGCACACACGTGCATGTGTGTACGTGTGTTTGTGTGTGTGATGTTTTCAGCACAATTAGAAGCACTTTTAAGTCAATATTTATAAATCAACCAAAGAAAATTTAAATTTTTGAGCCTGTGACTATTACAATAGCCAGTATTTTATCAGCACTGAATTAATAATTTATCAGAACTGTGTTGATTAATGTTTAAGACTCTGAACTTTCGAAGTCTGGATATCCTGTATCAGCTTTAAGTTTTGTCTTTCACGTACCTTAAATCACGTCCTTAGAACTTTGTAACTTGTGTTTATACACCTTAAATTACTTCCTTACACCCTTATAATTTACATAAACTTTAAGCCCTTTTTTTCCTATCTAGTTATTTTCCATAAGACATAGGTGGTTGATTATTGAGAACAGCCATAGAAATGCAAATCCTTTTAAGTAAAGGAATAGTAAAACATAAACTTTTTTTTTCTTGAGAAAAGGTTTCTCTATGTAGCCTTGACTGTCCTGGAGCTCCCTCTATAAACCAAGCTGGCCTCAAACTCACAGAGATCCGCCTGCCTCTGTCTCCCAAGTGCTGGGATTAAAGGTGTGTGCCGCCCTCGCCCGGCAAATTTAGTTATTAATAGTAGTGTGATAGCTTAGTTTGTTTTTCACACTGAAGTTTTGTGAGTTTCTCTCTTCCAGTGTGAAGCCTGTCTGTGGGTGAACCTGTCTATGAGTCTGCCTTCCTCATCAGGAGACCTAGCAGCTCTAGAAAAGCAAGGCCCGCTGGTCTACATATGAGACGGACTGACCCGGCAGCTGTAGATTTGGAAGAACTGGCTAAGGTCAGCTTGCCGCTGCTAAACTAAGAAAGCCAGGGCTAGCCATCAACACCCTCTGAGATCCGAGAAGGAGGAAGTTAAGGGGAAAGGATAGTCCACTGGCCTATGTATCAGCTAAAATGATAGGGATTTATCACCCTGGGCTCTGCCATGGTGATCTCAGCTGGGGCAGAGTTCATTGGTCTTCAGATGCCACACGGGGCAGCAACAGCCTTTGACTGCCAGACCTGGAGGGTCTGAGAAATTTTCCTTGGAGAAGGAACTTGGGAAAACTGACCTACCTTGGTGAGGTAGAGTAGGGGAGTCCGTCCAACAATGCCCACAGTTTGGTGGGGGGCCCTGGTGGTGGACATGGAATGGGGTAGCTCTTTGCCCAGTGGTCAACATTGACAATCCAGGCAGAGTTTATTACTGCCTGTCTTCTTTGGAGATAGCCTCAGCTGCTGCTACCAGAAGCTGGTATTTTGTCCATCAGGGAAGCCTTTTCGTTAAACACCTTAAATGCCATATTCAGCGGATCTCTCTTAAGGAGCTTGAAGGCCATCATCTAACCTATGAAGTATACTTGATTTTAAACAAACCGCCCTTGTTTCTAGTTACTTGCCTCAGGCTTACCCGTGATAGAATATCACATTTATATTTATGCCGGCAATGCTTGTAAGCATCCATGGGCAGCCCGTTTATGGTTCTCCAGTTGTTCCTGGTCCTGGACAGTCCTAGATGCGTGTGTTATTGCCATACCCAAGGTCCCACAGTCTTCCTTTATGCTGTCTGTCCAGCATTTTTTGGGCCTTCTTCTTCGCCTTATCCAGTGCATCCTCCAAGCAGTGCTGTCTTCGGGTATCTGCCGTCACTCATTCTCATACCATGGCCGAAGTATCTCAAGTGCTAGTGTCCTATCCTATAGTTTACTTCCTTCTGTAGGTGGAACAATTTCTTAATGTCTGCACAGCCTGTCTCTTCCTGTGACACCTAGAATCCTCCTGAGAGATGAGCCGCCTCCTCGATGGCGAGACTGGAAATGACCAGCTTCTAGGTCCTCTGGAAACCTGTGGAATTTAGTGTGTGGATAGAAAGAGGTGCAGCTGGTTGACTAAAGTCTACCACACGAAGAGACCTGGTCGGTCATCCTCATCAACTCAGACCATGAAATCCAATGTGATAGCGTATAAAGAAGGCTAAATAGACCTTGTCCCTGTATGTGAATTACATCTGTACTTAGCATGACTACCAGCATTGTTCTGAGCACATTAAAGCATTTGATCATTTGTAAGGTGACTGACCATTAACTTGCTTTTTAAAAATTTATCTTTTACAGTTTACAACAAGTGAGTAGCTTTTAAAAGATTATTATTTTACAGTTTTATCCCTGTTAAGTCTGAGCCTTAAAATTTTGAACTGATGATCCTTTAGCATCAAAATAAAAGTTTAAACCATAAATACAGTCCACAGAGAGCCTGGGAGCCTTCCTTTTCTAATCCTTTCATGATGTCCCCTTATAGAATATCAGTTTCTTTTATAACTCAGTTTACCCAACTAGCTACAGCTTAACAAAGCTGATAGAGGGTACCAGCTTCACAAGTTCCTGAGGAACGCTGGCTTTTATTTAACGGCCAGAAATCCTCCATAGTCCAGATTGAGTCCATTTCTGGATATCTAACGGCCTTGGAGTTTGGAGAATTGGCGTCTCCTTTGGATCTAACAGTTGTAAGCTGCCATACGTGGATCCTAGTCTTGGGCCCTCTGTGAGAACAGTAGACACTCTTAACGGCTGAGCCGTCCCTCCAGCCTTGTGCTGTGCATCTGTCATCAGACCTCCCCAGCCTGAGCTCTGGCACCATCATCTCCATCATCGTAGTTTTGTCTTCTCAAGATGGTCACAGAAATGGGAACATTACAGCCATAACCTTTTGAGCATGCTCCCTTCCACTCAGCATAATGCCTTTGGGGTTCATCGAAGGTAATCCACATGGCAATAGCTCCTTTTGATTGCAGAGTAGGATTCCGCTGTTTGCGCCCCCCTGAGGAGAATATTCTGATACCCCTGTATGTTTCTTGGGGAAATCTGAAGCAACTGGTTCAAAATCACAGGGTATATTTTTAAAGAATCCCCCTGCTTACTATTTGCTCAAGAGAGTGATTGATTCCCCCCACCCCCGATATCCTACCACCTAGGCATTTACCATGTGTTCCCCCCACGTGGGACTCAGTGGTGGTGGGACCCAGATGGTCTGTTGGCTGTTCCCCCCACGTGGGACTCAGTGGTGGGACCCAGACGGTCTGTTGGCTGTTCCCCCCACGTGGGACTCAGTGGTGGGACCCAGACGGTCTGTTGGCAGTGGCCTCCAGTTCCTCTCATTCTTTTTGTTCAAGGAAAATTCAGGACTCCATTTTCAGTCACAAACGCCAAAAACCACCTCCATGCTGCCACCTGGTGGCCACAGCCATAGCTGCTCCCCTTAAGAGGGCCACCAACATCCCTAGTTTTACCGCCAGAAGCCCTTCACACCCCTCATTTCCCTAGCGGAGCCCCTGCAGACACAAAATGTGTTTCTCATCTCAAAGGGAATAAAAGATAGTTTATCCTCGAGCCAAACATAAGTGGCCATAGCCCAGGAGCAAAGGTCACCACAAATACCATGTCCCAACGTAGATGTGATGTTAGGAGATTGTTATAGAGAATTAAAAAAAAAGTCATGAAGCAAGGCATTTTCCTAAATACATAGACAAAAAGATCAGGCAGGTAGGTGGCAGCAGAGCAGAGATGTCAACCCATGATGCTATCTGATGACACCCTTAGCTTTGGGGTTGGTGGAAGTTAATGCTAAGAGCACACGCCAGGTGTCTTATCTGATAGCGATGAGGACAGCAGATCAGACCCAGGTCTGGGCAATGAACGACTATTAAGAGCCATTAAGAGATCAGATAATTATCCTGGATCTTTAACACCCCCCAATCTCCATAAATTCTAATTAGTCATCATCTTGGAGAATCTTTAACATAGGAGTGGCTTTTCTTTCCTGGGAATGTCAGTTCATAGTTCCCCCTGTTAACTAAGTATCATGTTTTGTTCACACAGAAGGCAAATGTTTACGTGCCCATACACTAGGAAGGCTGGTTCCCCTAGCTCAGGCAGCAGGAAGGTCAGTCATCCTCGGCTGGATAGAAAGGCTGAGGTGAGCCTGGAAGACACGACTCTCTCAATAATACTGATAATGATAATCATAATATAGAATTTTATTTGTCCTGTTTTCTTGGCTTTACAACAGATTCCAGTTTGGAGAGGTGCACTTTATAAAGAAACCAAATGGCTACATGGGATCGTTTCAGTTTCTTCCCCCACAAAACCGCTGTTCTCTCTCGATCCAGGTCTTACGGTGACAGGGGCGGAAGGAAGGCCCCAAACTTAGGAGAAATCGAGATTTCAGAGGTTTTATAACTTTTTTTTTATTTTATGTGTATGTGTTTTTGCCTGTGTGTCTATGTACGACCTGCATGCGGTGCCCACAGAGGCCATCATATGCCCTGAAATCGGAATACAGATATTGTGAGCCACCATGAGAGTGCGGGGAACTGAACCCAAGTCCTCTACAGGAGCAGTAAATGTTCTTAACTGAGCCATTTCTCCAGCCCCAGGACTTCACAGGATTTGTGGACACAGCCAAATCAATCACAGATTCTTCTATTTTTGAATATTCATCCTTTTTAACTTTAATGTTTATTATTTTATTTATTCTAAGATAGCCTGGGCCCGCCTGAAAATCACTATGTAGCTTGTTTCTTGTTTTTAACAGATGCATTCTTCTCTAGAATTGCTAGCCCAGTAGCTACACCTCCAGAGAGGTCTCTTTTGGCTCTAACAGAAATGTGCTCAGGGTTTTTTTTTCCTTTCTCTCTTTTTCTTTTTTCTTTTTTCTTTTTCTCCTCCTCCTCCTCCTCCCCCTCCTCCTCCTCCTCCTCCTCTTCCTCCTCCTTCTTTTTTGAGACAGGGTTTTTCTGTGGCTTTGGAACCGATCCTGTAACTTGCTCTGTAGACCAGGCTGGCCTCCTCGAACTCACAGAGATCCGCCTGTTTCTGCCTCCCAAGTACAGGGATTAAAGGCGTGCGCCACTACCACCAGGCAAATATGCTCAGTTTTGACTGTGAAGAGAAGCACAACATCATGGGTGTTGTTGCTCCTGGAGACTGATTGCTTTTGTATGTCTGGAGGAAAGGAGCTAACCTAAAGCTTTAGGTACCCTTTGTAAGGTCAAGAATCAAAGTTACCGAAAGGTAGGCAGAAGTCTGAGCAGGCTGGAGGGTTTCCCGGAGCTTTTCATTTGTTATAGCTTAACTTTCGTTTGTTTTCCAAGACATGGTTTCTCTGTGTAGCCTTGACTGTCCTGGAACTCACTCCATAGACCAGACTGGCCTCAAACTTGTAGAGATTCACCTGCCTCTGCCTCCTGCGTGCTGGGATTAAAAGCATGCACCCTTTAATCACCATCTGATTTAACTTTTATTTTTTAAGACAGGATCTCCCTATGTAGACCTGACTGGTTTAGAACTCGGTATGTAGAACAGGTTGGCCTCCAACTCACAGGGATCCTCTTGCCTCTGTCTTTAAATAAAGCAAAATAAATCTAAAACATTTTCTAAAAATATGTCCAGAACAAAATAGTAATCCAATTGGTAGAACTCAGTTAATAGTGAAAATGGGAGTTGGGTCAGACATAAAAGTGGATAATAAGTGGCTATTTTTGTTATTACTGCTTCTGTTTTGTTTTTTGAGACAGGCTCTCATCATATAGCTCAAACTGGCCTCAAACTCACTTTGAAGTTGATTTCCTTGACCTTCTGATCCTGTAGCCTCTGCCTCTCAAGTGCTGGGAAACCAAGCGTGTGCCGCCCTGAGATAAAGAATGGCTATTACGGCAGCCGAAGATTGGAAGATTGCCCGAGGTAATTAGTCTCTGAATCTGTAACCTTCCAACTCTCCATAATCCTAGAAGTTCTAGTCAGTCGTGAGCCTTGTAGAATCCTTGAAGTAGGATTTCCCCCTCTGGAAACTTAGTTCACAGCCTCTAACTGACGAAGCAGGAACCAATCCAGCAATCGCTATGAATACCGCCAGCGTAGAGGCCTTCTCCTTCCCTACCTACATATTTTATGTTAAATAGCAAGGAATAATAATAGCAAGGATAAGCCCTGATTGTATAGTACCTGAGTAGGGCCCCATTCCTTCCCAATTATTATCTTCAATTGCACAAACAAGAACAATTAAATTTCCTTTGTTTACAGGGAAGTTGTTCTACCGCTGTGCAGCCAGGATCTAGACTTTCACCTTACCAACTACAACCCTGTCACGTGCTCTCAGGAGCCAGCCACCTGTGAGCTTCTTAAGGTTTCTTAGCAACTGAGGATAACAGCCTGAAAACCCACCATGTCCCCGTCTGTGACCACTGTAAAGGCCCCGTCTGTGACCACTGTAAAGGCCCCGTCTGTGACCACTCTAAACAATGAAGTGACTCAATGCAGCGTGTATCAACTTGACACAGGCCAGGGACATCTGGGGAGAGTAAATGTTGAGAAGACTGGCCTGGAGACAAGTCTGTGGCATTTTCTTGCTTAATAATTGATGTGGCCACTGTGGGCAATGTCACCCCAGGGCAGAGTGGTCCTGGAGTATACAAGAAAGCAGGCTGAGCAGGTCATGGGGAGCAGTAAACAGCTTTCCCTACTGTCTTCCCTGGTATCTGTTGTCCCTTAGCCTAAAATCTATGTTTAGAATGTCGTAATGAGCCAAGCGGCGGTGGCGCGTGCCTTTAATCCCAGCACTCGGGAGGCAGAGCCAGGTGGATCTCTGTGAGAGAGAGAGAGAGAGAGAGAGAGAGAGAGAGAGAGAGAGAGAGAGAGAGAGACAGAGAGAGAGAGAGACAGAGAGAGAGACAGAGAGAGAGAGAGAGAGACAGAGAGAGAGAGACAGAGAGAGAGAGAGAGAGACAGAGAGAGAGAGAGAGAGAGACAGAGAGAGAGAGAGAGAGAGAGAGACAGAGAGAGAGACAGAGAGAGAGAGAGAGAGACAGAGAGAGAGAGAGAGAGAGAGAGAGAGAGAGAGAGAGAGAGAGAGGTCTTAATGATATGGCCACAGTAGTGTATGCCTTAAGTGTCCTCACTCAGGAGGCAGAGGCAGGTGGACCTTTGAGTTCAAGGCCAGCCTGGTCTACAGAGCAAATTCCAGGGCAGCTAGGGTTACACAGTGAAACCCTGTCTCAGATGGGTATGGAGAGGAGTGGTCTTAATGAGTCCTAACTCTGCTTCATACTTGATTATCCTGAAGTTCTTTTCAGCTAAGAATTCTAGGTTTTCTTGAATGGAGCTTTCTGAAGAGAACTTGGGGGCTGCTGTGAGTGACAGCTCGGAGCTATGTCTCTGTGCCTGCCATTGATGACATTTGTCTTTTCTTAGCCAGATGCAGTGGTGTGCACTGCTATCCCAGCTCTCCCAGATGTGGTGTGTACACTGCTGTCCCAGCTCTCCCAGATGTGGTGTGTGCACTGCTGTCCCAGCTCTCCCAGATGTGGTGTGTACACTGCTATCCCAGTTTTCCCAGATGTGATGGTGTACACTACAATCCCAACTCCCCCAGATGTGGCGTGTTCACTGCTGTCCCAGCTCTCCCAGATGTGGTGCATGCACTGCTACCTCAACTCTCCCAAATGTGGCGTGTTCACTGCAATCTCAGCTCTCCCAGATGTGGTGTGTGCACTGCTGTCCCAGCTCTCCCAGATGCAGTGGTGTTCACTGTAGTCCCAGTTCTCTCAGATGCAGTGGTGTACACTGCTATCCCTGCTCTCCTAGATGTGCTGTGTACACTGCTATCACAGCTCTTTCAGGTGCAGTGGTGTTCACTGCAATCCCAGCTCTCCCAGATGCAGTGGTGTACACTGCTATCCCTGCTTTCCCAAATGTAGCATGTACAGTGCTATCCCAGCTCTTCCAGATGTGGTGTATTCTGCTATCCTAGCTCTTCCAGATGTGGTGTGTGCACTGCAATTCCAGCTCTCCCAGATGTGGTATGTACACTGTTATCCCACTCTCCCTGATGTGGTGGTGTACACTGCAATCCTAGCTCTCAGGTGTCTGGGGCAGAAGGCTCAGGGGATTCTAGATCAGCCTGGGGCTCTCTCCTTTTAAGATTTTTTTAAATTTTCTTTTAGTTCCCTGACCCTAAGCTAGAGTAGCTTCTCTTAGAGTTGAGATGGAGGAGTTCTTTTAGTGTTGCACTTCAGTGTTGCTTCCAAAATAGTTCCCTCAACCAGTGACTAAGGACTCACTAAAGCATCCTGTGTTTCTCTTCTCAAAATGGCTCCCCTGCTCACTGTGTGTGGAAGGTGGCCAAAGTGGCCACTATCACCACCCCACCTCATTACATGTGCCTTTCATTTCTCCCATTTCTTTTCTTGCAGCTATGCTAGTGCTGTGACTTCTTCTGACCAATGGAAAGAAGTAGGAAAAGCTCCACCCCAGTCTTAGCCTTTCAGAGGACATAGAGGGCCCAAGAGGTGGATCAGCAGGAAGGCATTTAGTGCACTTCCAGAGGACCTGAGTTCAGAGCACCCACAACAAGCAGTCACGCCATCTGTAACACCAGCTTCAAGGGATCCAATGCCCTCTCCCTGCTTCTGTATGGTGCACATATAGAAATGCACATGCAAACATATACATAAGTAAAAATGAACAGTAAGGTCTGGAAAGGTGGCTTGCTGGTAAGAGCACTGTCTGCTCCTCCAGACAACCAAGGTTCCCAGCATCCATGTGGTGGGTCACAATTACTATAACTACAGTGAAGAAGTGAAGCAGGTGCTAAATAAATGTGGGGAGACTTTCAAAGGGCAGACCATGTGAGGAGACCAAGGCACCCTAAGTTCTACTATTTGGAGAGCTACCTCAAAAATAAGTAATAAAAAGACAGATATATGCTAGATATTGGTGAGGCAGACTGGTTTATTCAAGTCTGAGCTAGAGAAAAGTCCATCTTTTGGGGGGGACCTAAATTTTCAGGGGGTTATAGAACAGGTAGGAAATCCTGCGCATGCTCCCTGGGAGGCATTTTCGCTGAAGCTCAAGCTCCCCCCTTTTCTGTGAACATCTATTGGACTAGATCCTTTGAAGGTCAAGTTCAAGCTGGATATGTGGGTACAGTTCTGTCATCTCAGCAGCTGGGAGCCAGATAAAGATGACCTTGTAAGTTTGAGGGCGGCCTGGTCTGTGTAGTGAGTTCCAGGAGGGCCAAGGTGCATAGCAAGACCTTGGATCAAAAAGAGGTGGGGTGGGGAGTGGGGAAATAGCTCAGCAGGTACGAGGTGTGTGCAGGCAAGCTGTGCATGCATGAGGACTGCAGCTCAGGTCCCAGCATCCACTTCCTTAACAAGCCTGCTGTGGACCTGCGCAGGCCTTAAGGCCAGCACTTAAGGGAATGGACAGAGGAGAGCTGGGCCTTGCTGGCTGCCAGCCTAGCTGAAAACACGAGCTGCAAGTTCAGGGAGAGAACTTGCTTCAGATGAATGAGGCAGACTGTGGTAGAGGGGGACACCTGGTGCCAGTACCCCTCTTTTTCCCATTCCCTTTTGCACAATAAAAAAATTCCTCCACGTGAGCCCTGTTGCATGGCATCTTTCTCGTGTGCTGTTTTTTTGTTTGTTTTGTTTGTTTTTTTGGTGTTGTTTTTAGTTACAATAGCTTATTACTATTGGTTAATAAAGAAGTTGATTTGGCCAATAGCCAGCTAGAATATAGCTAGGCAGAAAATCCAAGCAGAGATAGGAAGAAAGAAAGTGGAGTCAGAAAGATCCCAGCTGTCACCAGGGAAGCAAGATATGAGGTAACAAGCCTTGAGCCTTGTGGTAAAATATAGACTAATAGAAATGGGTCAATTTAGTTGTAAGAGCTATTTAATAATAAGCCTGAGTCATTGGCCAAATAGTTTGTAATCAATATTAAGTCTCAGCATGGTTATTTGGGAACTGGCAGGTGCACCTCCAGTTCCAGGTGGAAGTAACAGGCCTTTCTCTTTTTGTTCCCACTTTACATGACACATCAAAGTCAATGGGTGAAAAACAAAACCGTGTGTTTCTTGCAACAAAGCACTGTGTAGACCACTGTATTTCTCATGAAGCCTCTAAGCATTAGGTAAATGTCACAAGCCATGGTTTGTGTTACTGTTACTCACCCAGACCAGCCGCCATCTCTGCACAGCAGACAAATGGCAGAGCCTCCTCCAGCCACTTCAGCCTGGATTCCTGACCCACAGGACAGGGAGCAGTCATAACACCTGGCTATGTTGAGCTATCAAATTTATATTTGTTTCTGTTTTTATTAAATCCAGAAACGAACCATGGGAAGCCCAGGAGACAAGGCTTCATATTTCCAAGAGGCAGCTTTTGCCTTGTTTCTTCTCCGGGCTCAACTTGTCCCTGTGCCTCTCAGAAATACTCGGGGCTCAGTGTGCTTATAGGATGACTACTCTGATCATTCAAGGTTAGCCTTGAATTCACTACGTAATTGAGGATAACTCTGAACTTCCATTCCTCCTGCCTCACTACCTCCCAGTGCTGGCTGGAATTATAGGAGCACAACAATTTATTATTATTGTTATTATTGTTATTATTATTGTTGTATTATTAATATATTATATTATAGTATTAATAATATAATAATTACATTATTATATTAATAATGTAATAATAAAATGTAACTTGAAAACAATAAGTAGGGGCTGGAGAAATGACTCAGCAGTTAAGAGCATGGACTTCTCTTGCAGAGGACCCAGATATTGTTCCCAGCATCCACCATATATAGCTCTAGTTTTGGGAAATCAAATGCCATCTTCTGGCTTTGGCAAGCACTACACAAACACGGCACACATAACATACATGCAAGCAAAACACTCTTACATTTAAAATTAAAAAAAAAATCTTGCCAGGGTGGATCTCTGTGAGTTCAAGGCCATCCTTATCTACCCAGTGAGTTCCAGCAAAGAAATGCGCACGGTGGTGGTACGCACAACTTTAATCCCAGCACTTGGGAGGCAGAGGCAGGCAGATCTCTGAGTTCAAGGCCACCCTGGGTTACAGAGTGAGTTCCAGAACTGACTCCAAAGCTACACAGAGAAACCTTGTCTCGAAAAAAGAAAAGAAACCCTGTCTCGAAAAATCAAATAAATAAATAAATAAATAAATAGCAGATCTCTAAAAATAGAAATAAGCTTGCTACATATTGGCTTCTTTTATAGGAAATGACTGTAATGGAGTTACATTTACATTACACTACATCTTGAAATCACTGTATCCTCCTGCCTCAGCTTTCGGGTAGTCTTCTTGATGCTACATCAAAACTTTCTAAGTAGTGATAAAATAGCAACCTCTTGCAGGGACAAGAGGTGAAGTTCACACTCCCTTAATCTACCAAGCCCATTAACCATTGAGTTTCTCTCTCACTTATTAAACAATGTATGAACACTGCTGTCCCTCACTTCCTTATGACTTATCACAGGGAAAACCCGAGCAGCTACAGGACAATGTTATGATGACTACCCAGACAAACTGGCCATTGACCTGTCTTACACAGGAAAGTCCCACCATGAGGAAGAAAGTTCACAGAGCACCATCCTCCTAACAAATCCCTGCCCCCTCCAACTGCCCGGTGACACCGTCTGCAGCGGCCTGGGTTTCCTCAGCCCCATTTCTAATTGAGCCTTTGCTTGGCAGTTCCTACTATAGCCTCCGTTTTCATTTCTGTGCTCACTGGGACAAGTTCCCTGGCATTCCTTGGCATCTGGTGAAGCCGGTGAGGGGGGGGGGGGGAGAGGATGCCAGCGCAGGTGCAATGCGCTGGACCTGGGGCCTCCAGACGGGAATTGGGCTGTAGTGTCCCCTGCAGGAGAGGAGACATTCCAGAAACTTTAGTGCTCCCCCTTCACTTAGAATATCTGCACAGTGGGCCCCAAAGAAACTCCCCCAGGAATCTAATGCTGCAAAGGCAAAGGCTGGTGGCTCCAACTCTCCCTCCCTCCCCTTTCATCCCTCCGCCCCACTCCTCCCTTTCCTGCTTTCTAAATACCAAAGTACATAAGCCACACCCTCTTTCTTGCCTTTCTTCTCAGCTGGGGAATTCCCGGGATACTTGGTCAGCTGGCTAGCGGTCGACACCTTCGCTTATGGCCCTGAAGCCTGGTAGAGTTTCTAGATCTGGCTGAATTGGAAGAGTGCACCCCACTTTTCCCTAGAATTTTTCTCTTTTCTCTCTTAATTCCCATTCAAGTTAGGACACAAGATGCTGACCCATGGTGCTTGAGTTGGGGCACAGGACTTTGGACCCCCTTGAATCTTGGTATCAAATGTCCTAAGAGTAAAGATGCTAAAGTCCTACTGTGGTCAAGCCAAGGGGCAGCAGGAGGCGGCCCTCCCTAGGACTGGCCATCCTAGACTAAAAAAAAAAATCACTGGCAGGTGACTGAGGTGGCATGTGAAAGTCCCTTGCTGTGGCTTTTCTATTTCTTCCTTTCCACAATGGCTCCCATTTCTCTCATAAGCTCTGAACAGCCTTTGCGAAAAGAATTCCTGATTGCTGTTAGGTCCAAAGTGGAACCCCAAAAGGGCAGTGTTAGTATCAACGTCAAAGTGGGACCCCAAAAGGGCAGTGCTCATAACAACCTCCTAGAAGGACTTTGGCTGGTAAACACAAACCAAAACCAAAGGCAGGTTCTGTTTACTAGGAACCTCCCTTAATACATTATCTGATGAGAATCTCCCTTACTCTACTCCAAAGGTCAGTTACCAAGGCAAAGCCATCTAGTTCCGGGTCAGTCATGCCTGGGTCAGCTCAAAAACCTCTCCCTTTTCTGACTGCCACATAAAATCTGCCTGCTTCTCCCACCATTTTGCTCTTCTCTGCCACCCCCCCGCCAGACAGCCCTGGCAGTTTGATCCCCACCAAACCTTTCTTTCTACCTGCAGGGAGGTCTAGTTTGATGGTTTCACTGCGCCCTCCCTTGCAGTCTTTGACCAATCCAGCTGAGCCCTGTCAGTTTGAGAGCCCCCTTTGGGACCCAGAATGCAATCTCTCAAAGCCAAGGCTCTCCACCTACTGCCTCTGCTTCTGAAGCACCTTATACTGAGGCTGGATAGATGACTCAGAGATTAAGAGCACTGGCTGCTCTTACAGAGGACCAGGGTTCAGTTCCCAGTACCCATACAATGGCTCACAACAGTCTGTAACTCCAGTTCTGGTGAATGTGATGCCCTCTTCTGGCGTCTGTGGACACCAGGCATGCAGATGGTGCATAGGCATACAGATAGGCAAACATTCACACGTGAGATAAAGAAGACTAAATCATTGCAACACCTTTTTACGACCTAGTTTGGTTGTTTCTTTTTTTTTTAATATTTTATGGTTTATTTAACTTTATTTTATGTGCATTGGTGGGAATGTGTCAGATCCCCTGCAACTGGATCTTCAGACAGTTGTGAGCTGCCATGTGGGTGCTGGGAATTGAACCCGGGTCTTCTGGAAGAGCAGTCAGTGCTCTTAACCACTGAGCCATCTCTCCACCCCCTGGTTGTTTCTTTTTGCTGTTGGTTCATTGTTTTTAAGACAGTCTCCTGTAGCCCAGGCTAGCCTTGAACTCGACCTTCCTGTCATACTTTCTGAGACCATCCAAGGCCATCCAAATACCCTAGACTGGACACACAAGGAGGTCTGCAGGGAAGAAATGGAACTTTTCCTTGCTGTACTATGGGGGCCAACCTCGACAAAATTACCTTTCTTCCAGAGTGGAGGCATGGGAATTTAGAAATATAGTAAAGAATACAAAGACACAAACAAAAATAATAAAATGCAGAAACCATAGGATAGTATCAGGAGGGAATTTCATTGAGTACTGAAAACTCGTCTGTGTTTAATTTCCAACGGCTTAATATACCCCTGATTTCAAAAGGTAGGAACAGAACAAAAGTACTACATTAACATACAAATTGAAAGTCAGGGAGTACATTCAACACTCATGCCCTAGACCAAACACTCTGTAGGCAAACCACTCCCTGGTTGGCATCCCAAGTTATTTCTACAAAGGGAACTAGAACCTAGTTGGATCCTTAGACGACCCTTGTTTTAGGTAGGAACCAACTACTTCCTTATTTCAGGAGCACGAGGTCTGGCAGCTAGCCACACCTGTGTACAATAGTCTTGAGAGAGCAGAGCTCAGATTTACAACTAGGTGGGACCTTTGAGTTAGAAGCATAATAATCCCTAATGAACTAAAAATAAGTCCCAAACTCTCTGACCTTTGGCCTCTTTGGGCCTCCACACTGTGTAACTGGGTAGAAAGAAGAGCATTAACTAAACCAGTAAATCATGGAAGGACAGCATCCAAGGGATCATTCAGGAAAGTGACAAGAACCCAGCTATACTGTACCTTTTCAAAGACTGGGTTATTTTTTGTTTTTGTTCTTTTGGTGTGCATGCACGTGCCTGGCATGATGTGGGTACTGGAACTGTTGTTCTTTTAATGATATGATGGGGGGGATGGGTCCCAGGAGGGGTGGCAGTCCCATGAGGGATTCAGCGGATCCCCAGGCCTTGGCAAGTCCCCTGAGGCCTTGGCGGGTGAGAGACAGATAGATACATCATGCAGAGAGAGTTTGGGTATAGAGTTTATTTAGTGGGTTATGGAAGGAAAAGGAAAAGGGGAAGGGGAGAAGGGGGAAGAAGAGAAAGAGGCGGTGGGGGGGAGGGAAGAGAGAGAACAGAAGTTACCTCTTCAGGAGAGATGGGGAGGAGCTCATGCTGGAGGAGGTAGGAGATCCACTTGCCTCTGCAGAAGGGGGGAGTTGGGAGTAGATGGGGCTTGTCTCTCTGTCTGTCTCTCTCTCTCTCTCTCTCTCTCTCTCTCTCTCTCTCTCTCTCTCTCTCTGGTTTTTTGAGACAGGGCTTCTCTGTAGCTTTGGAGCCTTTCCTGGAACTAGCTCTTGTAGACCAAGCCGGCCTCAAACTCACAGAGATCCACCTGCCTCTACCTCCCCGGTGCTGGGATTAAAGGTGTGCGGGCAGTGGTGGCTGGGGCTTGTCTCTTAAAGAGACAGGATACCCAGGTAACAGGACAGGCCTGTAGATCATAATAGGAACCAAACTCGGGTCCTCTGCAAGAGCAGCAAGTGCTCTTAACCACTGAGACAGCTCTTTAGTCCCTTTCCTTTTTCTGATTTTCGCTATGAATTTGGCTGTTTTAATTGGCTTCTGGAGGACAGGTAGTTGAACCTGGCTTCTCAGGGTAAAACCTATGACCCCAAGTTTACCAGCAAAAGCCTGGCATCTCTGTTTTCACTTGGTGTCCAAACTTTGGAGGCAGAAATGTCCACTGTCCTTAACCTTTCCTCTTGAACCATCTTGAATTCCAGGACGAGCAAACCTTTTAGGACAGACTATGCCTCCAGATGAGGAAATGGCTGCGGGATCCATGATGAGCAGATGATTGACAGGTTAACAACAACCTATTGGATCATTTTGCTAAGTCCACGATGGGATGGATCACACCTTGACTGGGACTGCTGAGTTATGCACATCTCTTATCCAGCGAAGGGCAAGCCTCATGTCAGCATCCTGAAGATGGACCTGAGGTCATTGTGAGGAAGACAGGAAAAACTGTGAGGCCGTGGGAAGGCAAGAATAAGAAGTCTGGCTTGCTGGTCCTGTCAATAGGCTGGGTAAAGCCAAAACTGCTCACAGAGACAACCTACAGTTTTCTGGAGACATCTTGTCAAGGATGTAAAAGGCAGGTCTTATGGCTTCTCGCATGCTTTTCTTCTCCCTGAGCCTGCACAGCACCTCACATCCTCACATTCACCTCCTGACTTCGTTCACACAGGAAATTTGTTCTTTTTTTCACTTTGTTGCCCTGCTGTCCTGGATCTTGCTATGTAGATCTGAGCGACTCACAGACACCTGCCTACCTCCTGAGTGTTGGGATTCGGTGTGCATCGCACCCTGCTGAAATTCTTTAAATTTTAGCCATGTTGCAAGCGACACTCTTTGAGCAATGTTAAAAAGATGGGCTTCTCGACAAGTTTTTAAAGACTCCTCCATCTATCCTCTGTAAAGGAAGTTTCTCTGAGCAGCCACTCGTCCTAATCAGGTTCTTTCTTTCTCCCTATCACCCAGCATCGTCCTCTCCTGCTTTTAATAAATCAACTGTTTTGACACTTGGCTCACTCTGACATTCACTTCTCCATCAAAGCCAGGAGTTTTGCCTGGGTGGAGTCTCCAAAATGAGCACGTCTGGCAGGTGTCAGTGCGACGTGGAGATGTGTCTCTTTGGCTGGTGATCACTAGGTCCCTCTATTTGTTCCCCTTCCCAGCATGGCCACGCTGCATAACCTTCCTCTGCTTTCACTATGACTTGCCTCTTTAATTGACTTATTAGGGGGAAAGGTTACTAAGACTACCTGGTTGGGCTGCAAGAGTCCAATCTTTTACCTGAAAATCTTCCCTAACAAATGAGCAAGTCAAGCCAAGACAGACTCAGTTGTGCCCTAGCTTCAGGAAGGCCCTTTACACTCCTTGTACACAAAAGATTAGGTTGGGCTTAGGGGTCTTAAGTCCCCAATATGGGACATATCTAGAGACAATGTCTCATTTTTTCCAAACTACATTCAATGACCCAGGGCACGGGGGTGGGGGATGTGAGGGCTAAGACACAACACTGTTCAAGAGCAGGGGCTAAACTATTCAGCCATTATAATGATGATGTTTCCTCCAGATTGAACCCATCCGTCATCATTCTGAAGCAGAGTATTGGTGATGAGCCCACTAGGTTCTCAACTTGTGGGTCGTGACCCCATAGGCGTCACATACCTGATATCCTGCCTATCCGATATTTACATTATGATTCACAACAGTCACAAAATTACAGTTATGAAGTAGCAAGTAAATAATTTTATGGTTGGGGGTCACCACAACATGAGGAACTGTATTAAAGAGTCACTGCATTAGGAAGGTTGGGAACCACTGCACGAGACCATCATAAGATGGGGCTTATCAATATTCCATCATGGAAAGAAGGGGGAAGTCACAGCTGAGCCCCTGAAATTCCAATCACAACTGCTGGGAGTGGGGTCTCTCGGTGATTCACCTGCCCCGCATTCCATTAGACAGGTGGCTAAGGACGCTTGCCTACATTTCTCTGAATTCTCCTTCCACGGACACAGCAGCTTACAGACCTCCACTGACGCCCCTGACTCGGAGTCATGGCTGGCTTCGGCATTTCCGTGTTTGCGGGATTTGCCAGGAGTTACGCCTCACCCCGTGGTCATTCTCTCAATCTTCCTTCTGACTCTGTTATAAAAACCCTTTCATCAGCAAGAGGGAACCCCACTCCCCAGGAACATGCATCTCACTCCATTCTTCGGCTGAGATACAAAGGGACATCACACCATGGGACACCCCGAGAGCCTCTCTGGTGATCCTCCTGTCAGTAACCCAAAGAAAGTCGTTGTCTCACCAAGATGAACTCATTCAGCCTCTGTTGTGATCAGTCCTCATCCTCTTTCTCTGGGATAAACAGATGTTTCCCCCAGGAAAGGTCACACAACGGCTAAATTATCAAGGCTTTCAGACTAACCGTGGGACAACATACGGAATCTCAGAGACCAACTCCAGACAGTTTAGAAGTCAAGGGACATCACTGGCTTGTTGGGAAAAGACTGGCAAGATGCCAACCCTCCTGTTGGATGCTCCCAACATTACAATGTAGGTGTGTCATTCTGGAAATCCAGATACCAGCTTCCCAACCTCTGCAGACCCCTGTAGACACCAATGTGCAGATATCACTTAGCAAATCCACTCCAAGTGACCAGACTTAACATGTCCACTTTCATTACTTAAGACTAAACAGTTCACAGAAGGTAGTTTTATTTTAAAGGCATTGGAAAGTCCAAGTATACAGTAAGTACTTAGTTGCTACTGTGCCCCAGAGGCAATACCCATCTCCCTTACATCTCTGCCCCAAAGTGAGCTCACTGCCCTTCTTTATTTGAGCCCTACAATGGAAAGGATGACCACCTACACTCACCGGCTCCAAGGCTGGGTTCCTAGCACACCCACTGCCGTCTGGATGAAAGTGAAATGCTGAGGACTAAAATTTTCCCCGAAAAAGCATTAAGATCTAATCTTACAGGTTGGAGAGATGGCTTAGTGGTTAAGAGCACTGGATGCTCTTCCAGAGGTCCTGAGTTCAATTCCCAGAAACCGCATGGTGGCTCACAACCATCTGTAATGAGATCTGGTGCCCTCTTCTGGCCTGCAGGCATACATGCAGACAGAACACTATATATATGTGTGTGTGTGTGTGTGTGTGTGTGTGTATGTATGTATGTATATATACATTAAAATATTTAAAAAATCTAATGTTACTACACTCCCTGCTAGTACAAATGCCTAAATAGGTGGCGATAACTCACTTCAAGGGACATCAATAGGATGGATCCTAAGTCAGTCAAGGCGATGATGTGAAAAGCTTGAGCCAATGACAGGCTGAGTGGGTAAAGGCACTTGCCAACCAAGCCTGATGACCTGAGCCCTTTGGCACGTAAACACAAACACTCAATAAAATAGTTCCCCCCCCCCAAAAAAAGCTTTAAAATTTGGAACAATTCAAAACTTTAAAAAAATGCAAAGCTTATAGTCAGTTCCTTGGGAAGCCACGTACATTTGTGACATAGCCCCAGATGCCCTCACTCGGTCAAATACCCAGCACTCCTCTTCAGAAGTATGTGCCAATCTCTCTGTGCTGAGGAAAATGTTTAAACCATATGCATCTTCATCTTCTGTGGTCCTTGTTCCTCAATACTCAGCATCCTACAGAGCTGATTCTGCCCAGGAGCCCCCGAATAGCCTTCCAGGGCTGCATCTCCTGCAGAGTTTCGTACGAAACTTCCGGTTCCCTAAGACTTGGGTACATGATAACCAACACAACATAGGAGACTGCTCTGGGGGGACACTTGGGCTACTGGTATAGTACCCCGGCACAACGCCAGTATAAAGCATGCTAGAAAACTAATTCCTGCCAGATGGTGGTGGCTCACACCTTTAATCCCAGCTCTTGGGAGGCAGAGGCAGGTGGATCTCTGTGAGTTTGAGGCCAGCCTGGTCTACAGAATGAGTTCTAGGTCAGCCATGGCTACACAGCTAGTTCTTTTTAAGTAATTTTTTTAAATTATGTGTTTGTATGTGGTTATGTGCACATGCGTGGAGGTGTCCGCAGAGGTCAGAGGTGCCAGATCCCCCCAGAGTTAGAATTACAGGCAATTGGTGAGCCACCAGATGTGGCTCTAACTCTGGTCAATGCCAGAGCAGTAGGTGCTCTCAGCTACTGAGCCATAGTTCATCAGCACACACCCATAATAATGTATGTTTTAAGTTATTGGTTTGTTGTTATCATTATTACTGTGTGTGCATCATGTGTGAATATGGTTTGAATGTGGCCAGAGGACACCTTAAGGAGTTGGCTTTCTCTTTGCTCCTTACAACGAAGCAAGGGCTCAAACTCAAGTCGACAGGCTTGCACAGCAAGTGCATTTACCTGCTACGCCATCTTGCCAGCTCCTAGGTCATACCTTGCTTGATAGGGTGGCTTGTTTACCATTTGGTCACATTAAAATCCTTAACTAAAACCCTCAAAAACACCGGAGATGAACTAGCTGGCTTCCCACTGTCACTAAATTCCTTGGTCAGTAACTGAAACAAAAAACAAGAGCATTCGATTTCTTATTAGCAGAACAAGGAGGCTATGTGTGTGTGTGCTCCTGAATGCCACCTGCTACACTTGGTTGGAATCCAGGACAAGTAGAAGTTCCTATTAAAGAAGTAGATTGGCCATTACGAGGTGATAAACGGCACCTGCAGAAGGCTTGCAAACCAAATGCTGCTTCATTGTACCTGGCTTCTGGCATTTAGCAGCCATGGCTGACCATGGTTCCACTTTAGCCGTGTAGTTATTTAACATGTTGTAGAGGGGGGGGGTCTTCTCTACACTGTCATCTTCAAATCAACTGATGTTGATGCGTGGTCCACCCCCCGCAGACACAGCCTATGCCATTGATTCTCGTGCCCAAGCCATTAGGTGGGGACAGCAGTTGCAAGCAGCCCTAAAGCTGGCCCAAAGTCAGACCTTCACATGCCACACCACTTTCTTAAGAAGAAGGAGGGCTGGAGAGATGGCTCAGTGGTTAAGAGCACTGCCTGTTCTTCCAAAGGTCCCGAGTTCAATTCCCAGCAACCACATGGTGGCTCACAACCATCTGTAATGAGATCTGGTATCCTCTTCTGGCATGCGGGCATTCATGCAGACAGAATACTGTACACATAATAAATAAATAAATCTAAAAAAAAGAGTAAGAAGGAATGTCTGGGAGAAGACAGCTCAGATATGTAAACCATTAAGACCTGAGTTCAGACCCCCAGCACTCGCATAAAAGCTGGGCTCACTGGTACACACCACGAAACCCCCACTACTGGGTGGGTGGTGTGTGTGTATGTGTTGTGGGCAGGAGGGGGGCATGAGTTAGATTCCGGAATTTGCTGGCCCAGTCTAACCAGTGAGCTCTCAGGTTCAGTGAGAGACCCTGTCTCAAAATAGAAAGTGGTGAGCAATAGAGGAAGAAAACATCAACCTCTGCCCTCCTTGAGCATGTGCGTGCACGCGCGCACACACACACACACTCACAGGCGCAAACACATGCACACACACATACACATGACTGGGATTTTTCTCCCTCGCTATCAATAAACGAAATATGCCTGTCCCTTATCCCTTATTTTATCAAAAGGGAACACCTCTCCAGATACAGGACAATGCCAAATGTCTCAGGGATAACATGGACACTGATCTGTATCTTACACCAGGAAAGTCCTCTTATAACTAAGGAACCCCAATCCCTCAGCATCCCTGTGGAGTGGAGCCCCAGGTCCCCAAATCAGTGCTATTCGCTTTTCACTAAGCCCTGTTCTTTTCCAATTAAAAAACCGCTATATAAGCCGAGTATGGTGGCCACAGCCTTTAAAATCCCAGCACTTGGGAGCAAAGCAGGGCAGCTCTCTATGAGTTTGAGGCCACCAGGCCTACAGAGAGAGTTCCAAGGGCAGCCAAGGCTTACAAGACACACAAGAAACCCTGTCTCAAAACAAACAAACAAAAAACCTCAAGCATGGGGACACACATGGCCACCCTGCTCCCATGATCACCAACATGATGATTGGTCCTTGGGCTCAGAGGGGTTGGACAACAGCAATGGGGGACAGAGGTGACTCAAGCTCTGCTCTTACCCCTTTGCCTTGTCCTCATCTGGGAGGGCAGACCTGGCCATGGCCACTGTCATCCAGCAGGGGACCAGCAACCTGGTGATCTCTGAGGAAATGATCCCTCCTGGCAAGTGGAAGTCTGACTTAGTCCTGAACATTGTTTGACAAGCATGCAGCAAGGGAACAATCCATGTTCAGAGACCAGCAGTCAAGAAGAAATAACGGGGCCCAGCAGTAAAAGTGCCAACTGCTCTTGCAGAAGACCCAGGTTGGTTCCCAGCACCTATATTCAGGCAGCTCATAGCTGCCTATAACTCAACGAAGTCAATGTCCTCTGGCCTCCGAGGGATCCTGAACATACATGGTACACATAAACTTATACAGGCATACACACATAAATAAAATATATTAATCTTGAAAAAGAGTCATCAAGATGACTCAGCAGAGAAAGGCATTTGCCACCAAGCCTTGATGACCTGAGTTCATTCTCTCAGACCCACACTGAAGAAGCAAATGGACTCCTGCAAATTGTCTTCTGACTTCCATGTGTATGACATAAATGTTCCCATATGTCCACACATGTGAATTGCAGCACACACACACACACAATATAAATAATTTAAGTGTAAAAAAATAATTAAAAACAACAATAAGCTGGGTGTTGGGGTACACCTATAATCCAAGCGGTTGGAAGCAAAGGTAGGAGGATTGCTAAAAGTTCAAAAGTTCAAGGCCTGCCAGGGCTCCACAGTGAGATCCTGTCTAAGATAAATGAACAGGGGGGGGTGGCACATGCCTTTAATCCCAGCACTTGGGAGGCAGAGGCAAGTGGATCTCTGTGAGTTTCGATGCCAGCCCTGGTCTATAAGAGCTAGCTCCAGGACAGGCTCCAAAGCCACAGAGAAACCCTGTCTTAAAAAAAAACCAAAAATAAACAAACAAACAAACAAACAAAGTGAAGGGGGAGGAAAACGTGAGCTTTCACAAACTGGCACACGTGCTTCAGTGTTGTCAACCCCTTCTGCATGGACAGAGGTCACTCCAACTCATATGACTGCAAGGACGCGCGCAGGCACAGCTCACCCTGCTGGCTGAGTGCCCAGGAATATTCAGCTTCAGGGTGGCTTCTCTTACTTCCAGCTACTTCACACCCACTTGAGCTGCTTTTCCGGACCTGGTTTCCTTCTCTCTCCTCCCTTGGAGGTCAAAGCCCGAGAGGGCCAGTGAGGACAACACTGTGAGTCACAGAAGCCTGGACCTGCTGGTGGTCTACTCTGGCTGCTTGCATTTTTTTCCCAGTCTCACGTGGGCCAGGACTTCTGCTCGAGGGCCAGGACTTCTGCTCGGGGCAAATGTTGGGAGGGACAGTGACATGAGGAGCAGCTCCTTAGGCAGACTTCCAGACACCATACAGCACAGCTGGAGGTGGTGGCTCTTGAGATGGCACGGGACAAACAGTTACTGAGAGAGGATGCGACTATGGGAGACAGAGCTGGAGCTGGGGAAGGGCAGCTCAGTGGCTTCCTTCATCCCTGTGCACAAAGTCAGTGCAACGGCACATAATCAACACACAATCACTGGCCCCTCAGCCAGGCTCACCCAGGTAGCACCTGAAGCCGTGGATGCTGGCTGGGATTCAGATCCACAGCTGCCTGGTTCTCAAGCCTGATCTATGTCTTGGTGTACAGGTGGTCGTCTGAGGGGACCAATCTGCTCTGGGGCTTAGAGAACGGTGTAAATGACCTCCAGAATAAATTAACTGCCTTCAGAGCAAAGTAAAAGAAACAGATAGACAAAAATGAGAAACACAGAGAAGAAGCAGAAAACACCAAGTTCTCCCCAAACTGAATATCATTCCGGGCCAGAAAGAGGCAGACATAAAAGATGCTGGAAACATGGCTGCGGTGACAAGAGCCACCTGACCAAATGCCAGCTATAAGTTCTTGCTTTCAGCCAACAAGGTCAAAGAATATTCCAGAACTGCTGCTGCTGCTGAGCTTCAAAAGCAGAGGTGCTTCTCAGTTCCAAATGTCCCCAGGACAGTCAGCTGCGTGCTCCAGATTCTCAGTTTTGCTTTTTATAACTGCAAGAAAGTAGAGGAGGGACTCTGGTCATGTCACACACGGTGTCCCCACCTCCCCGCAGGGGTTTTCTGGGAGGTGGTAGAATCCACTGTCACATCTCTGGTTGATGGCCCAACCCCTTCTTCTCTAGTGGAAAAGCTGAGGGGCTCAAGGGAGACAGACGGAGAGGCTGGAGGTTGTGGGACTAAGCATGGCACTCACCAGGGTTCGTCTTAAGCTGAGTCTTGTCTGTGAGAGAAAATCCCCTGGCAGAGGAGGCCCTCAAAAGAAAACAGGGTTTTCTTTTTCTGTGTGAGGGTTGATTTTTTGTTTGTTTGTTTTTCCTGTCAGGGATATGCCCAGTGCCTTGTGCAGTAGGCAAGCATCTACCACTGAGCTGAATGCCCAATCTGAGTTTTCCAGATGGATTTTAAACCCCACATCTGGAGCATCTGAATTGGGAGGATAAGACTCTTAGAGGTACACTCCAACTCTCCATTTCTGACCGTCTTCCCCACCTGGAGTCCGGGTGGTGCTCCACTCCAGGTCTAGGTGGAAGTGCTAGACATAACCTAGTTTTTGTCAACTTCACATAAACTTGAGTCACCTGGGACAAGGCACCCTCAATTTAGAAATTGCTTCCATCTGATTGGCCTGTGTCTGTGGGGCATTTTCTTGATAAATGGTAGATGTGGGAGAACCCAGCCTACTGTGGGCAGTGCCAACTGCTGGCAGGTGGCCCTTGGGTGTGTAAGAGTTAGCTGAGAAAGCCATAGGAAGCAAGCCAGTTAGCGGCCTTCCCTCTGTGGTGTCTGCTCCTGTTCCTGCCTCGGCTTCCCTTGGTGATGGACGATATCCTGGAAGCCAAACAAACGCTTTTCTGCCCTAAGGTGGCCTCTGTCAGTGTTCTACCACAGTAAGAGAACTCAGGCAGCTTCCCTCCGAGCCAGACACAGCGATGCCACGGCAGGCAGTAGAGCTGTCCTCCCAGGGAAACGTGCTGCTCCTGTGGCCCACACAGCCCACTCGGCACTGCTAAGCAGTGATATAGCCTTCCAGGGTTAAGGGTGCCAAAAAAGACTGCACCTGTATAAGATCATTTTTCTACCAGGGGGAACAGGTGGCGTGGGCAGCCTGTTTCCAACTGTGATGATGCACAGGCGTCCCCTAGTGGCTGAGACGGTTACAGCATCCCCGGAGCCAAGCAAGCACTGACCTTGTTCATGATCCAGTCGGCATCTTCAATAGCTCTTTTGATAATCTGCAGGATTCTCTCAGGGTTGTCTTCATCTGAGTGAACCCCGGAAACCCTGTAAGGTTCACATAAAAGAACACGACCCAGCGAAATTCACAAGGTTGGTAAATTCAGCGCACAGTCCCCAGAGGCTATGGGGGTACGGTCCACCTCTCGGGCCCTGCTGAGTGTGCTCGCCTGCTCACGTGGAGATGACACGAGGAGGCTTGGAAAGCTGACCCTGCTGCTCTTAGATAGCAGCGTTTGAGTCCTAGTCTACTTGACAGTAAAAAATGGTCGCGCAGGCCAGCAGGGAGGATGAAAAGGAGGCCACAGGTTATCGGGCAGCTGATCAGGGCTAGGGAGCTGCCAATCTCTGGTCTGATTTGCTCAGCAAAAGCAAAGGAATCTGCTTCTATCAAAGTATGCTGGGCAGGGACTGGCCTGCCCTCCTCCCCACGCACACACACACCAGGTGCTGGTGCTGGGGAAGCAACAGGGAAGGGAGGAAAGGCATGGGGGGGGGGGCAAGAGATCCTGGGGAAATTCAACCAGGCTTGTAACCAGTGACCTGCGACCTGGGTTCACTGTTGTGGTGAACCTCAGGGGTCTTCCAAGAGAATGGACTCCTCCCTCCTTTTCCTGTGTCCCCAACCCCCATTCACCTACTCATGCCAGGAACCAAATCTTGCCATCTCCAGGAAGTCTTCCCTGACACCCCAAAGCTAATTACTCCCTTACGGTTCCCACAAGCCTTCTATTGCTACCACTGTTTTCTCCTTTTAAGATGGAATCTCACTATGGTAGCCCTGGCTGGCCTGGAACTCACTATGTAGACCAGGATGGCCTTGACCTTGGAGAGATCCATCTGCCTCTGCCTCTTGAGTGCTGGGATTAAAGAGGTGTGCCACCACCACATCTCAGTTGTTTTTCTTTCCCATATCTGTATGGGGTTTATCATTCAGCTCTTTACATTTTTATTATTTTGTTGTGGCATGGGTGTTTTGCCTTGTATGGCCGTACCACGTGACTGCAGTACCTGCAGAGGCCAGAAGAGGGCACTAGATTCCCTGGAGCTGCCCATGGGTGCAAAGACTAGACCCTGAACTCTGGAAGAGCTGCCAGTGCTCTTACCCTCTCGGCCATCTCCCAAGTGATTTCTTATAGGAAGGGAGCGTAAATGCAAAGGCCTGCCGACCAGACTTTCCCAGTTAACACTCTCCCCCGCGCTCGCGTTATCGCCCTCCTCATACAGAAGCATCTAAAGAAGCTGCAGGCATTGTGCCCATATCCCCTGCAAACCTCACTGAGTTTCCTAACAAAGGGACAGCAACCAAACTCAGAAAATTAGCCTGGATGTAGCCATTACCTAATCCACAGCCCGCACTCTAATTCCCGTCTTCTACCTGTTTCTCTAGCGCAGGGTTCTGGCATCGCCTTTCCTTTACCGACGACATTCGCTTCAGTCACTGTTAATCTAGAGCTACTGGCCTTTCCTGGTGGTCCAGAAAACTTTGTTTTTAGTTTATTGTTCTTTAACATAGGTCTTCTTACTGGGGACCTGGGCTCGCAATCCTCCTGTCTCTGCCTCCCCACGCTGGGGATTACAAGTGGCAGGCCACTGCCCAGCCTTCTCTGGGTGTTGGACTCCGGTCCTCGTGCTAGCACACGGCAAGCACTTTATCAACTGCCGCTCCCTCACCCGCCTCCACCCAGTCTGTTTTGATATCCTCTGAGCTGTCTCCTTCAGGGCTCAGCACAGCGCTGAGATGCCAGCTGACACAGCCACTGTGCCGCAGACGGAAGACAGAGGCCAGCTGCCCACTTTTGCAGTGCCTCTTATAGAACTTCTAGGCCCGCTCTGTGGCAGCTGAGCCTCTGGCCCCAGCAGACACCTCCCCCAGACCTGCTCCCACCTGCCTGACAGCATGCTTGTAGTGCTCCTGGATGCCCTTGGTTGGCAGCTGCCGGCAGCAACGCAACAAGTAACGGTACAGCTGCAGTGGTGTCTGGACAAGCTCTGCCCCTGGCAGTGGGGCAATCTGTGAGTCCCCGGCCCTGAAAAACACAGAACATCACTTCATAGATATCAGACCAGTTCCACAGAGAACCTGGCCCTCCCATCCCAGCCCTCTGTGACCCATCTGCACAGAGGCTAGGCTAGGCCCCCTAGTGGTCCAATCCTAGAAGCCTACACCCTGGGCTGGGTGAGCCTTAGCACAGAGCAGGCCCACAAGCACCCCATACAAGTGTGGAGGGAGATATGCCACCTCAGCCTACAGTCCTTTCTAAAGCTCAGGTGGGAGGAGGAAAGAGGAAATGGGCAGAAAAACGCCAGGCAGCGATCATGGCTGCTGACAGCACATATATCCTAGTTGGGACATCAGGCAGGAGGGCGGGAAGTGCAAAAGTCCAAAGCTGCTAATCAAAGTACTGTCCCAAAGCAAGAAGCACCGGCAAGACCAGGAGTCTTCAGACTTCCTGGAGCGGGAACTACAGGCAATGCTGAGCGGACTGATGAGGATTCTGGAAACTGAACTCGGGTCCTCTGGAAGAATAGTATGCTCTCTTAACCATTCTACCATGTGTTCTTCCAAAAGATCCCACACGTCAATATGAACTTTTTCTTTATATATGAATGTGTGTGTGTGTGTGTGTAGCATGTGTCATCATACCCGACCTGACACCCCATTGTTACTCCATTCTCTCCCACACTTGGGACCAAGTGAGCTCTGACCCACTGTCCCAGACACATCCATGTCAGCTCCAGGAATTCTTCCCAGAAGTTCCGGACTACCAAGGACGTCAGTTCTCTACACCCCGCATGGCAGTGCCTCTTTTCTGACTGTCCTCCTGGGAGGGAGGGACTCGCTGCTGCCTTGCAGGGGTCTCTCACACCGCTGGGCTGTGCCCAAGCCTCGGCATTGGTGCCTGGCCCTCGGCAGGCTTCACACTGGATAACGGAGCCAATCGAACCCATTATCTCTTCAATACAAGCTTGGGGTGGGGGTGCTCCCCGTGTGCCAGATGAAGAGTCAAAGGGTAGAGACTGGGTTGACAGGTGTTAGTTTTAAAAGAAGCAAGGGCGTAGGAGAATGCCCCAGACTCTAGCTCTGTCGGATCCCCGGCAATAAAGGGAACCGTGACAGGCTGAGTTCAGAGGCAACTACGTTCTAATTTCAAGCATGTCTTTCCGAAAATACACGCTCGTCTCCACAGCTAAATTGGGCCATTTCCTCATGTCTCTTCCGGCTCCATGCTCTGCCACTGGAGAGACCTGGCAAGTGTCCACCCCCACCATACATTCTCCCTCCTAGTTAATGCCAGTTTTGGCAGAACTCAGGGTGCACACGGGTTCAACCTGCCTGGCCAACCAGACTCCAGGATTCATACACACACAGAGATTGGGGACTGGAAAAGACCCCTCCCCAACTAGACTCAAAGTCTTCAAGGGATGCATCTTGCCTCCTCTTGGCTCCAAGCAGAAGGCAGAGCTGGAACTTGCCAGAACAAAGTCCAAAGACCTCATTTAAGCCTTAGAATGCTTCACCCATAGAAAGCCCAGACCCTAGAACTCTCAATAGCGGGACCATTCACTCCATTACCAAACCAGCCTGGAATGGTGGTTCTGTTACCTTTGACCCAAAGAATTCCCACAGATCTTGACTCCCCACTTCTACTTCCAAGGATTGGGGGTGTGGCTCAGTTGGCAGAGCACCTGCCTAGCGTGAAGGAAGTTCGGGCTCAGTCTCCCACACTACAAACAGAAGGCATGATGGTACAGGCCTCTGATCCCAGCACTACGAAGATGGAGGCAAGCAAAATCACAAGGTCAAGGTCATCCTCAGTCACTTAGTGAGTTTAAGACAACCTGGGCTACAGGTCTCAAAAATAAAAATCTATAACCCACTTCAACGGTTTCTGGGCGGTAGGACGTCTAAGCAGGACAGGGCTCTTCAAGTCCCTGCTGTCACCCTTCTGACTAGCCCTGCTTTGGCCTGGCCAGCAAAGGGGAACCCATAAGCTGTCATGGGCAGGACCCTGAAGGGCAAAGCACAGAGGACACACCGCAGTCCTAACACGACAGGCAGCTCGGCTGGCAGGCTTCCCCAGACTATATAAAGTGCTAATCAAATATTGTAAAATGCTAGTCCAGAACAGATGGTTACCATCTGCAGTCCTCAAACTTAACATTTGGAAAGAGAACAACTTGGCTTTGCTGCTTTAAAACCCAAGCATACTTGTAACCAACCCAGCAAGTATGGGCGGAAGATTATTTTCAGCTCAATTATATTACTTAGTCATTCTCAGTAATAACAAGTAGAGAATGCATGTGTGGGTCCACTGAGAGGAGCTGAACTAAAAATGTTTTAATTTAATTTAAAGTGTGGGTTTACTATTATTAAGGGGGCCATGAACCTCCCAGCACCATTATCACAACTACAGTCAAGCCCTCTGACCCTGGGAATGCTCACTTCTCTCACTGTGCCCTTTGGACTTGACCTTAGCCTCACAGCCCAGCCCTGTGCCTCGGTTAGAGATCCATCTCCCAGGCAACCACGCTAAGATCGCCACCTGCAACCCAACTACTCCTTTTCCTTCGATCCCTGAGCCTCTGGCTTGAAATCCCATTGAATTCTACCTCTCTGTGCCTCTTAGATTTATGGCCCCTTCTCGTCCAGATTCATTCTGTCTCAGCTGCCACAGTCTGGAGCTGGCCTCCTTGCCCTCACCCCATTTCCCTATCTGTTCTCCACCCAACAGCCTGACTGAACCTGAAACATGGATCTCAGGGTACCCAGTCCCCTCCAAACCCCCAGTATTCATTCCCATAACTTGTCATTCTGGCAACTTTCCTCAAAATGGGGAACAGCTACTTGAATTTATTTTAAGCAGCCTACGAATGGACATCTTTTCATCATAATAATGTAATATTTACTTACATAAGTAAGAAAAAACTCAATTTCATAGATATAATGTTTAAAACAGTTTGGATTTTGCTGTTGTTTTAAGGAATGGACACAGAGATGTACCAAGCAAATCGAGATGCAGTCAAAATGAGGAGCTGGCAGAAACAGTGAGAGTGGAACTGAGCAGGGATGGTGCCAGCCTACAGAACACACCCAGGTTCCTTCCCAGGGTCTAGTGCTGGCCTACAGAACACACCCAGGTTCCTTCCCAGGGTCTAGTGCTGGCCTACAGAACACACCCAGGTTCCTTCCCAGGGTCTAGTGCTGGCCTTCAGAACACACCCAGGTTCCTTCCCAGGGTCTAGTGCTGGCCTACAGAACACACCCAGGTTCCTTCCCAGGGTCTAGTGCTGGCCTACAGAACACACCCAGGTTCCTTCCCAGGGTCTAGTGCTGGCCTTCAGAACACACCCAGGTTCCTTCCCATGGCCCAGGGAGTCCTGTGCCTCGCCCATCCCTCAAGCCAAGTTCAGGAAAAATGAGCTCTAGATGGAGCAGTGTGTGGCAGCTGTGTCTAGGGATGGTCTCCACACTGTGACAGGCGATAGAAGGCTTGGCATGAAACAGAGACGTATTAGTCTTGGTCCTCAGGGAAGCAGAACCTGTAGAAGGTGAGTGTGTGTGTAAAGGGGTGATTGTGTGTATGTGTGTGTTCAAGAGTATGTGTGTGTGCATGTGTGGGGTATGTGAGTCGGGGGGGTGAGTATGTGGGGGTGTCTGTGTTTCTATTGCTGTGAAGAGCCACCAGGACCATGGTAACTCTTATAAAGGAAAACATTTGATTGGGTGACTTACAGTTTCAGAGGTTTAGTCCATTATCATCATGGCAGGACATGGAGCTGGAGAAGGAACTAAGAGTGGAGCAGGAGCTACATCTTGATGTCATAGTCAACAGGAAGTGAACTGTCTCACTAGGTGTAGCTTGGGCATAGGAGACCTCAAAGCCCACCCCCATAGTGACAAACTTCCTCCAACAAGGCCATACCTATTCCAACAAGGCCACACCTCCTAATAGTGTCACTCCCTAGAAATTTATGGGGGCCAATTACATTCAAACTACCACACTGAGTAAAGTATATGCGTGTGTTACAAGGAATGTGTCATGTAATTCTGGGAGCTGGCAAGCCCCAAATCTGCAAAGCTTGACTCTAACCCTAAGAGGGAAAGTTGTCAGGAAACCAGGAAGAGTCTGTCCCAGTTCAAATGGCTCCAAGAGAATTCTCTCCTATGTTGGAAGGCTCAGACTACTCAGTCTACAACGACGGCGTAACCTGTAAACATCTAACGCCCTCCAGACAGTACAGGCAGTAGAGCAACTGAGGCCAAGGACCACCCAGAACCACTGAACGGTGCGGCAGGGAACTCCACATCTTCTGACCTACATCTCCAACTGTAAGACGGCCACAGGCACAGGTAGAGAACAGGTAGAGAGAACGTGGCTTCAACTGTAAACAAATCCATTTCCTTTACCAGTTTTGTTTTCCTAAATTCTTTTACAATACCCTACAGTGGTCAGGCCTTTAGGGGACTAAATGAGACTGGAGCTGTGGCTCACCAGGATGAGTGGAATTGACAGAGCTCCACCTCCCTCTGCCTCCTGAGCACTGGGATTTAAAGGTGTGTGCCAGCCTAAATACGTGTTTTTAAAAAGACTGAATAGGGCCCATTTATATGAATGAAGACAGTCAGCTTGACTCAGTCTACTAATTTAAACCTAAAAACACTCTCCCGGAGACACCCAGAATAACACTTGCATCCATTCAAGCTGACACATGAGAGCTCTCCTAGTAGAAGTCCATAACCACTTGTTGACAATCCTCTTCCCTCTGCCTGTACTGCCCCTGTGGCATCCAACAGCTGGCCTCACGCTTCCACACTCAGCTCTGGGTCCGGCACCTCCTGGAGGCCCTCACTAACACAGAACACCCGCCGCCAGGCACCATGCTCAGGAGGAAACCTGTGGTGACCACCCCGCTTCGCGCTAGCCCTGACTTCCAGCACCTGTGTGCAAGGACAGCCCTGCCAGGCATTCTCCAAGGGTGGTTAGTGTTTTATCAACCTCCCACCAAAACCTTCCGCAGCTGTGCACCAGCTGACACTGTCGAGCTGGTACGAGACTCTCCCACCGTTATGAGGAATTGCACGATACTGTGGTTGTGTAGTTTGCTGTATCCGCAGATGATGCAGGTGCAAACATTAAGAAGAAATTCGTTACAGGCTCTGCAGCCATTCCCAAACAGTTCAACAAAAGCCAGTCCGCAGAGAGAAGGGGAAGACTAAGAAGAGACACAAATGTTAAGAGTGTTTCTACTCGAGGTCTGAGCTCTGTTCTGATCCAGCGAGTCCACTACCCACATCCAACTCTCGAGGTCCCTTTGTCATCCTCTTTCCAGCACAGGGTAGAAGACACTGCCATCTCCCCAAGCTCCTGCCCCACTCTGTACTTCCGATGCTTCCACATCCTTCCCCCTCTCACCCCTCCACTCTCAAGCACACGGCTGGTGTGAGAAACAGCAGGTGGACTCTTCTGACCCGTTTCATGAGCAATGACCCTGTCAACTCCCTATGACCTGAGAATTCAAGGAATGCAGCCCAGACTGCATTCTCTGCTCAGACCCTAGGACCCTGGCATCCACTTCAAAGCACCTTTCCCCGTGAACTGTTATTAAGTCTGTTTCCCCATCTTGTACTGTCTTATACAATCACAGTCAGTCGCACAATCTTTGGGGTACCTGACTGTTAATTAAGTCATCTGGATACAATGAAAGCACGGAACAATCACACACCCGGACTAAGAGAATTAGTCTGGTCTGCCATCAGCACAGCTCATCCATGCAATGTCTCTCTAAGCAGCTGAGTTTGCAGTCTTCAGGAAACCACTGAAAAGACCTCCTTATCCAGAATCTTCCAAAAAGCTACTGTCGTATTTGATCACCTTCCCACAAAGAGGCTAATTAGTCCCTAGCAATTGTGACAGCTTTTCACAAACTACCTCATTAAGTACAGCAACACTAGAGGGTAGGAGGTGTTACCCCCATTTTATAGATAAGAAAACCAAGGCTCAGCGAAGCTATGGTTTGTCAGTGGCCACATAGCTGTGCAGTCGGGAAGGGAACTAACCCTAAGTCTATTTGATTCTGAAGCCTCCTTGACATCTGCTAAACGTGTATGCCTAAGAACGTTGCAGAAGGCTGGAGGGTAACCCAGTGAACCTGAGTTCAGTTCCCAGAACTAAAAATGAAAAAAGTATTGGCCAGATCATGACCAAGGTCCCCATCCATAAAGAACTCTCCTGGCCTTGTACAAGAGCAGGCTCGGTCACTGACACACATACTTGACTGGACTGTTAATTCACAACTCAGCTGCAAATCCTTGCTCTCCCTGCCTTTCTGGAACACACGCGCGTTACAGCACCGTCTCTCACAGAGACTGAAAAAAATTCAGACTAATGTCAGTTACACAGGGAAAAAAGAAAGGAATGCTTTGAAAACAAATCTTAAGCTGGGTATTAGTGGTGCATGCTTTTAACCCCAGCACTGGGGAGGCAGAGACAGGTAGGGCTCTGTGAGTTCAAAGCTAGCTTGATCTAGAGACTGGGTTCCAGGACAGCCAGGGCTACACAGAGGAAAAAACAAAACAAACAAAAACCTGAGTGGTAGGATGACTTAGACACAGGCCTTACAACCCAAGTTCAAAACCCTGGATCCCACAAGGTGGCAGGAGAGAACCAGTTCCCAAAGGCAGTCCTCTGACCTCCGCGTGTGACATCACACACAATTTACAAAATCAAATGGACCTGGTGGCAAATCAGTTCTCAGGAGGAAGAGGCAAGAGACTTGGGAGTTCAAGGTCCAGCCCCGGGCCACAAAGCAAGCTCGAGGCCAGCCTGGGCTATCCAAGATCCTGTCTCAAAACAAAACAAAACCAATTTACAAAACTCAAAAAGGACCATGATCTATTACAGGAAAGGGGGGCAGTGGCACAAGGGGGAACTTCCTGGGTGCCAAGTGGTACTGCTGGCACAGGCGAAGAAGAAAGGACCCAGCCCTTGTAAGCTCACTGCCCTTTTTCCTAACCTGTGTCCTAGCACAGGCATCTAAAAATAATTCGAAAAAGAGTCATACACTTAAAAAGATAATGGAACTGCAGAAAATAACCCGAAATCATGCCCGATTGAGCACTGATAAAAGCTAAATTAAGCCTGCACCAGCCATTTTTTAAAATATGCAATTAATCTTCTTGATGGAGGAAAGTTGAAAAATAGGAATGGTGTGCTCCCTGCCCCCGCCCAACCCAGGGCTCCATCTGGCATATTTATGTTCTGCCAGCCAGCCGGCCTCCCCTAGGCTCTCTACCACAGAACGAAGGTCAGCCCAGCCTCCCCTCATTTCCACTGGCACAAGCTTAGGGTCCAGCTCTATGCTCATCCCTGTGGGAGGTGCGGATTTTGGAGATGAATCCCGGGGGGGCTGACCAAGCCAGGCAATCTTTTTACCACGGGGCTGTTCCTAGCTCCTGATTAGCAGGTAACTAAGCAGTCTCTTCCTTTCTGGCCAGTTCTCATGTGCCACCCAAGGACATTTCTCACTTTAGCCTTCCTTTTCGTTGGCCCCCACTACCTTATACCCAGAGGACAGGCATGTGATAGTTAAGACTTCAAATGAGTCCCAAGAGCCATCACAGGAGAATGGCGAGATAAAACCTATCCAGGCAAACCTTGGAAAACCATTCTATAATAAAAAGAATGAAGTGCTGACTTATGCTACCGCGTATGAACCTTGAAGTAGGCGTGCAAGATGCAGGAAACCAGTAACAGGGGGGCTACATATCGTATGATTGATTCCGTTTCTATGAAATGTTTAGAATTTGGCAAATCTATGGAAAGCGGAGAAGTGGTTGCCTAGCGCAGAAAAAAAGAAAAGGGACTGGGGAAGGGCGTTGCCTGAAAACGGAGCTTGTTTTTGTTTTGTTTTTTCGAGACAGGGTTTTTGTTGTTGTTGTTTTTAGGCACAATAAATATTCTAAAATCCACAGTGGTGGTAGATGTACAACTGCCAACTGCGCATCTAAAGGTTATTAAACGTGTGCATTTTAAATGGGCACTGGTCGATAATTCCAGTATACGTGGGAGGCTGAGGCAGGAGGATTATGAATTCAAGGCCAGCCTGGACTAAATATTGCAGAAACCAAAATGATCCCAGTTACTCCTGATAACAAGGTGTTCTCATTGACCGACTGAAAGAAGAGGGGCGCGTCTCCTCTTTGAAAATCAAAGATCGAAGCTACTCCATTTGAGTGCGGATGCCAGCAGCACATGGCGGAGACCTAGCTCCCTGCATCCTTCCAGCCTGCATCCCGGCCTCCCACGCTCCTCCGCGGCGCCGGGACTAGGCCTGCGACAGGTGCCGCCGGCTCTGGGGGAAGCCCGGAGCACTCGCAGATCGCCCCCAGGGCTTCCACAGATCCCGGCCCTGCAGACAGCTCGGTAATCCCCAGCCCGCCCACGCCGCCCGAGTCCCCGCCCTGGGCCCACGCAAAGGGCTCACCCGCCTTCCGGGCGGACACCAACTCCAGACAGCGCGAGCGACGAGTGCGCCTGCGCGGCGGAAGCCAGCGCAGCCCCGCCCCCGCCCATGTCTGAGCGCCCTCTGCCGGCCGCCAGCGGGACTCGGTGTCCTACTGGGTGCGGGCATCCTGATCTGACCCCACCCAGTTGGCCTTACCCACAGCCTTCTTTCCCTTGTCATCCTCACTTAACCTTGGATACAAGCCCTGAAAGCCAGCTCTTCCTCATATTCCCAAGAGTGGATTGTGCTAGAATATTAGGGGTGCTCAAGATCTTTGTAAAGGCTTCTTGGAGGACTTGTCCCGAACCTCTTGTGTTGATGACCGGAATTGTTTGGAAGGGAGTCTGCATTTTGAGTCGCTTCATCAAATTACAGTCCCACAACACCTGTCAGAAGAATACATATGACAGTAATAGGCATGCTTCTTTTCACACTCAGCTATAATTATAATTGAGGGAAAGAATACAGAATCTTAACTCACAGCTACTGCCAGGATCATTCTTTGAAAACGAAATAATGCTGTTTTATTAAATGGGCTCTCCCCACTTGCGCATGTTTAAAGGCAGAATGCTTCTCTGAATTGACTTAAATGCAAGTTTTATATCCTGAAAGAAATAAAGATGAGTCTTTATCGGGAGACAAACGCCCCGTTCAATGAAGCTGCAAGCTTCTCGGGGCTGCTGTCTGAAAGGCAGTGATGGTACCAGTGGATAACATTCCTTCTTTTCACATGTCTCTCTTCTCTGAGGCTTTTTAAACCTGTCTGTATGAAAAGCCAGATTTCCTTACACATACTCCTTGTGTAGTTGCTTTAACAAGACGGTTTCTTATAATGTCTCTTTTTCTTCATTTTTAAAAAAGAAAACATTGCTATCTAGCAGCACCCAGAAATCTATTTTCCTTCCTCTTAGGAAGCAGGGGCTGTCTGTTAACAGAACTTTTTCTTTTCCCCGTTTCTTCTCTGTAATCCCACTCCACCCCCCAGCACCCCTCTTTCCTCTTTACCTAACACACTATACTGTCTCCAAACCAGTGTGGGAAGATTCCTCCCCTGGAATACCCAGATAATTACCTTCATTTATTTTCAATATGTAGACGTGGACCAAATATATCTGAAAGATCCAATCGGGCCCTCATAAATCAGCCCTCTTATTTATCTATGCATAATCAGGGCACATCATTAGCACAGATCCAATCAATAAATCATTATACTCTTAGAGCCCTCACTAGGAACACTCTGCAGCAGCGCCATTCCACTTCCGAGTTCAGCATTAGGATCCTTTCACTTTGTAAAGCAATTTCACAGTCTGTTCTCTCATCCCTGCTCTTTTGTTCCTAGATCTCTATGTTCCTGCTTCAGAAGCCTCATCCTAAAACCTAGAGCTCATAAAATATTCAAGAAGCAAGCTGTTAGCTCTACCGCCACAAGCTCCACCTTCGTGGCTCTGGTGTCACTCCAGTCTTTATAGAGATGCAGCATTTATTGTTCGGACGAGGAAGAGGAGGAGGAGCTGGAGGAGGAGGAGGTTTTCTGTGTATCTTTGGCTGTCCTGGGACTCACTCTGTAGACCAGGCTGATCCGCCTGCCTCTGCCTCCTGAATACTGAGATTAAAGGCGTGTGCCACCACCACCCGGCTGTAAAACTAAAAAATCCTTACCAGTCCCAACATTCACTAAAAAGACAGCAGGCCCATAACCTAATGAAAACTCAACCATTCTTATGCCATTTTATTCTACACTGAAATTTCAGCAGCTGTGTGCCCTCATGTCAGGCTGTGTGATATTTACAGGTAAACAGAACTTTAAAGACCTTTTGCTTAAGAAATTTATCACTCAAGGGTTTGCTGCATGTACAGGAGATTCTTCTCACTGGGGAATTCATCAACTTCCCTGAGAAATATATGGCCACGTTCTCTTGCTTTCTGAGATGTCATTAGCCAAGTTTGTAACACTCTGTAGAGAAAGGAACAAGAGCCCTGGGGCTTTCAGTTTTAATTAACCTCTGAATTTTAAAAATCATGTTTATTTGCTTATTATTATGTGTGCATGTGCCGTAGAGTATGTACATGGTGTGGTGTGTGTACGTGGTGTGGTATGTGTACGTGCTGCAGAGTGTGTATGTGCCGTAGAGTGTGTATGTGCTGTAGTGTGTATTGCTGTAGTCTGTGTACATGCTGTAGAGTGTGTACATGCTGTAGTGTGTATACATGCTGTAGTGTGTGTACATGCTATGGTCTGTGTACATGCCATAGTGTGTGTACATGCTGTAGAGTGTGTACGTGCTGTAGTGTGTATGTGCTGTGATGTGTGTATGTGCTGTAGAGTGTGTACATGCTATAGTGTGTATACGTGTTGTAGTGTGTGTACATGCTATGGTCTGTGTACATGCCATAGTGTATGTACATGCTGTAGAGTGTGTACGTGCTGTAGAGTGTGTACGTGCTGTAGAGTGTGTACGTGCTGTAGTGTGTGCTATGGTGTGTGTACGTGCTGTAGTGTGTGTACGTGCCATAGTGTGTGTGTATGTGCTGTAGTGTGTGTACGTGCTGTGGTGTGTACGTGCTGTAGTGTGTGTACGTACTGTGGTGTGTATACATGCTGTAGTGTATACATGCTGTAGTGTGTGTACATGCTGTGGTGTGGGGTCAGAAGACAACCAAGGGAGTTCGTTGTCTTCCACCATGTGGGTCCAGAAAATCAAACTCAGGTCATCAGACTTGATAGCAAGTGCCTTTACCCACTGAGCCAGATCCCTAGCCCCATTTCCAGATTTCAAAGAGAAATGATACATTTGCATGCTTTGATTAAGTCAGGTTATTGTCTCAAAGGTTGACCATGTAAATAATTCAAATTAATTCATAAATATACAATGGGTTTAATAAGCATGATAAAGACTTAGAAGAAAATACTTAGGGCCTTCGATCTGCCCTTGCTCCCAGTCCCCCCACCAGCTCAGATTTCTCTGAGCACACAGGATGAAGACTACCTTGGCATTCTCTTCTATTCAAAATATGCAAAGTTGCTATTTACCAGTTTGCAATTTGCATGACTCAAATTCTGCCAGAACACAGGGTGAGGGGCACAGGGTGACAGGTGAATATGCCAAAAGAGATCACCAAGGCAAAAATGGAAAAATCCAGCGTACAGATCTTTGCCACCCTGAGTGTTGCAGAACACAGCCCTAGCTGACAAGAGAGGTTTGTTAGTAAGACAATGGAAACATTGGGTGTGAAAGGTCACATGAGCCCTCACACGTCCAGTGTCTTTTCTTCTGTAATTACTGGGTGGAAAAAGGGGATGAGCAGAGATGCACGATTTTTATAAAAAGGAGTATAAGAGAGAGGCAGAGCCATGACTAGTCCCAGAATACTCTACAGGATGGAGTCTAGTCTTTCAGGACTTTGGTCTTCTGTTACTTTCTACAGCACCATAAATCCAACCTGCCTGGCTAGAACACATCATTCTCCACCTCTCTGGTGTGTTCTCTAGCAATTTATTGACAGTAGCTGCATGTGAAACCACATAGATAATTAGACGTAAGCCATCTCTGGAGTTGAGTCTCCACTTTTTTGTATGTTGAAAACATGTCTCACAATTTAAGACTGTAATTAACATATACACCCATAATCACAATTTTCATATAAATTACATTTGGAATGGAACTTTTCATAAAAAGATTGAGTGTAGCCAGACACGCGTGACTACGATGCCAGCACTAGGGTGGGGTGAAACAGAATCATGAGTTTGAGACAATCGTAGACTACACAGCACGACTTCACTAAAACTACTGGTCCGGCCATGGTGGTGCACACCTTTACTCCCAGCACTCAGGAGGCAGAGGCAGGGGGATCTCTGTGAGCTCAAAAGCAGCTTGGTTCAGTTCGAGTTGCAGGACAGCCAGGGCTACACAGAGAGACCCTATCTCGGAAAACAAACAAATTGACTACTGAAAAAGAGCAAGAGGATGAGGTAGAGAAGGAGAAATGGAAAAGAAGAGGGGGAAAGAGAGAAGAAAATAAGTGCTTGCTGAAGACACAGATATAGTGATCAAAGAAGTGGATTGCCTGTGAGCGTTTTTCTTCCTTTTCTTTTCTTTTCTTTTTTTTCTTTTTCTTTTTTTTTGCATTTTTAATTCTGTTTAACAGAAGATCCACTTTTAAATGACCTTGTCAAAATTGTAACTCTGTTTCTACTAGTGACATGAAGAATCTTAAAATGGCCACAGACAAGAATTGAATGCCAGGGGCCTGGAGAGATGGCTCAGCAGTTAAGAGCTCTGGCTGCTCTTCCTAAAGACTTGGGGTTCAATTCCGAGCACCCACATGGCAGCTCACAACTGTCTGTAACTCCAGTGCCAGGGGATTCAACACCCTCACACAGACATACATGCAGGCAAAACACCAATGCACATAAACAAAAATAAAAATAGGGCTGGAGAGATGGCTCAGCCGTTAAAATCTAGGCTCACAACCAAAATAAAAATAAATAAATCATTTAAAAAGAATAAAATGTCACAGCTCACCGAAATGAAGGAAATAATTATTAAATAGGATTAGTTGGAGAAAGAAGGAAAGAGGAAGACAAGAAGGAGGAGGAAAGGAGAGACCTAGGGGCAGGAGAAGGGAGTTAACCTTGTCAATACTGTCCCTAAGAGAAAGGGCTGGTCAAGTTAAGTACAGTTGCCAAGGGAAAGGGGGGGCGCTGGTCATTAATGAGGAGAAACCATTCTTTTGTATAGACAGGAAATAAGGTGCTCTGGTCAATCAAGTATGTAGTTAATAGTTAACTGTCCACGTTGGCAAACACATGCTGATACCCTTCTCAGGCAAACTATCGTTAGAGCCCAACTCATCACAGAGACAACTGCATCCCTTTCATCTGGGCTCTCTTCTGTTCCCGGCTGCCACTCCACCCCCATCTTGTTGTTTGAGGCAGCTCACATCTTGTCTTTGTCCCGTGATAGACCCTTTACTGGGTCCTCAGGAATTCTCTGGAAACAGAGGTCAAACTCCTGACTGCACCCCACAAGGCCCTGTAGGATTTGAACTTCAAAGTTTCACTTCTGCTTTCTGACCCTTTGCCACAGCCCTGTGACTTTTCAAACTTTCAAATGTACCCTGATCCTTCCGCCATTCAGCCTTATTTCCCTCCCCACAAATGTATCTTCCTCCCCTTCCCTGACATCCACACTCCCACGCTAGAGCAGAGAAATTAGCCTGTCCCTGCCTCCATGGCAGGCGGCAGAGTTTATGACACAATACATAGGTCAGTTTGGAATCTCTCAGAAATCGTTGACACAAGGATGTGAGAACACATAGTTTATCTAGACAGGGATCTAGAAAATAGTAAGGGAGTGGAGACACCAGATTAGGTGAAAACAGTCCATACAGAGTTCTGCCAAGCAAGGCAACACAACGCCAGACTTCACTCCTCCCTCTGGGAGTCAAAGTGGGTGGTGCCCTGAAGCATTTATAGGACCATCCCTTTTAGTTACTGGTTGGATGATGCTCTCAGGGCACTGACTCCCTGGTAGGGTTAGCCTGCCATGTTCTCAAGCAGAGACGTAGTTGCTTGGGGCAGCGGGAAATGAGTCAAATAGGGTAGAAGGTAAGGCTCAGAGAATGGGGCAAGGACACTGGTGATTCTGCTAGTCACAACAGTCATAAATGTACATGCATAAGTCTGTCCATTTACGTAACTGTGCAGATTTAGTGCATGCATGTGTACACAGATGTGTGTTTGTGTGACTATATCGGGTCATAGCCACCTCCCAACTGCAGCTCTGTGAAAAACAGAGCTGAGCAGCAGGGTCCCAGTCAGTGTCATGCCACACTGAAAGCTCCCTCCCCACATTCTCAGCCCTCTGCCTCACTCTGATTGAATCTATCCTCCTCCTCCAATCTGCCCCAAGCAGATTAATGTTGAGAAAATTACACAACAGAGCTGATGGGTCTGACTTTAAATGCATCCTGGATACTTCCCGGGAAGAAAATGACTGCTTTTCAGAGCTCCCACACTCCACCTCCACCCTCACACCCAGCTAACTGCCCATGGGAAAGGTCAACACCACCAGATGAGAGCATCCCTCAGAGTTCTCTGCCTGTCTCATCTCCCCATTACAATGAGGCATATTGCTGTGTGCCTTTGACAACCCGTCCCCCTGTGGTTCTCTCGGCTCTCTCCCTTGAGAGTTGTGGAAGTCTCTGCTGCTAGTTACTTCTGCTTCATCCCTAATCCATCTCCACACCTCCGCTTGCTCATTCTAAGCAACACACTGAAGAGGTCTGGAGCTTTACTTCTCAAAAAGTGACCTGTGGAGTGGCCGTGTGAGCCTCCCCTAGGAGCCTGTTGGGAATGCAGGATCTCCACCCAGACAGCAGTGGAACCCGAGCCCACATTTAACAAGATCCCCCATGATGCTCACCAGGCATGTGAATGTTTGATGCGTACTAAACCAGGGGCTCCATTCAAACACAAATGAACCAAACGGCAGACAACTTTCTGTGGTCCCGTCCCCACCATACTGATTGCTTTCTCTACTCTCCACGGGAGCCATTTGAAACATGTATACAGAGGCCCTGGTAGATACCAACCCGTCTTCTAGGTTCTGAGGAGGCAGAGTAAATAAAGCATATGTGGGGGACTGGAGAGATAACTCCATGATTAAGAGCACCTGCTGTTCTTACTGAGGACCAGAGTTCAGTACCCAGAACCCACTTTGGACAGCTCACAACTGCCTGTAACTCCTGCGCCAGGGGACCCAATGCCCTCTTCTGGCCTGCAAGAGCAAATGCATCCACCAAGCACAAACATCAACACAGACACACACATATACACATACTAAAAAAATAAAATAAAATAAAATCTTTTAAGAATGAAAACTAGGGGCTAAAGAGTTGGCTTGACGGTTAAGAGCACTTGCTGCTCTTCCCGAGGACTGGGTTCCATTCGGAGCATCCACACGGCAGCTCACCACCATCTGTAACTCCAGTCCCAGGGATCTGATGCTCTCTTCCGACCTTCACAGCACCAGACACGCACATGGTCCATATGCATGCATGAAGGCAAAACACTGAAATATAAAAAAAAAAACAAACATTAAAAATACAATTAATAAGTAAAGCATATGATCAGTTTGCATGTTGTGTTCCAGGGACCCAGAAAATGAGAGAGGAAGAAAGAATATGAATGATAAACAACTGATCTACAGTCAGATAAAAGATGGCAGTGTGGGTGAGAGGGACGGCTCAGAGGGTATAGGCACTTGTTACCGAAAAGGTGATTTTCATCCAAGAGCTACAGTACCATTCTGAGTATGTGACATTTAGACGGAGAGCTAAATGACAAGCGGCCACTCCACCCAGAGATGAAGAGCTGGCTCAGGAGGTACAGGGGACCTGAACTGGATCCCAAGCACCCACGTTAGAGTTGGAAGAGGCAGCCTGGGCTTGCCGTTCCAGCACAGGCAGGCAGAGACAGGATGCAATCTGGGGCTTGCTGCTTCACCAGTTCAGCCAAGTCTAGATTCAATGACAGAGCCTGATTCAAGAAGCAGGGTGGAAAGTGATTGAAAATACCCAGCGCCAGCCTCCAGCTTTGACATGTACACATATGTGTGCACACACATGCACACGCACATGCACACATGCACACACACACAAGCACACACACACAGACACACTCACACACACTGTTACAGCTGTTTGCACCAGCTTACCCTGCAGTCAATACTTGTCTCCTGCTCTGAACAAAACTTCAAGTGGCTTCTGTGGTGTTTAGGTCAAGGTCCCCTTTCTGCCCCTAACTTCCTAGACTTTTCAGTAGCCCCTGGGTCATCTGACCGGACTTTCCTTCTTAATTGGAAACTAAGTCACCTACTTAACCCTTTCCTTGCCCCTAAAATGAAATTCGAGGACTTTCCTGGATAAAAGAGGAGAAAGCAGAGACTATCAGGGGAAGGAAATTTTATTCAAACATGAAAATGCCATTCCATTTTCTTAAAAATATATTTTAGTTTATGTCTTTTGGGGTTTTGTTTGTCTGTTTCAGTTTGAGTTCGTTTGCTTTTTTGAGACAGGGTCTCATGTAGTCAAGGGTGGTCCTAAACTTAGTATACACTCCTGAGCTTCCTGCCTCCACCTCCCTGGTGCTGGGATTGTAAGCACGTGTTACCATAACTGGCTTTTATCTTGTTTTTTTGTTTTGTTTTGTTGTTTTTTAGTCCCTGTATTGGCTCTGGTCTATCTAGAAGTGGGAGCTATTTCTCTGTTCCAGGCACAAAGGGCAAAGCTGGCCCCACCTTTTCTCTCTGCTCAGTTGGGCTTCCTAAGATGGAATTCAGAGTAGCTGAGCAGGACGGAAAGCCTGAGGGAGCTAGCTGGCCTCCCACAGCTCAGCAGTAGGAATCCAACTCCCACTTTCCCTTTTCCCTGAAGGGCAGTCTATGCAGCGAGAGCTGTGGGGAGAGCAAAATGACATTTGCTGGAAACAGCAGAACCTTCTAGGGGAGAAGGATGGATGGAGGTTATTATTAGCCAGCTTCTGCTCAGAAAGTCCCAATTCAGACCAGGGAGGTCTTTCAGGATATCAGTATAAATCCCACCATGGCATGGGCTTCACGGCTTCCTCAGTGCAGAAGACTGCACGTCCCTTTGGTCTATAAGGAGGGTATTTCTTTTTTATTAGTAAATACTATTAGGGTTCAACAAGAGCTTATACCCTACCTGCCCACTGATGCCTCCTGGCTACACGCTGAAGCTTGATCCCAGCACCCAGCGGTGATGGAGCCATGACTACCAGCGCCCATACACAGTGTCATGACCACTTGACACTCTGGCCCACCGGGTTCCCTCCCAGTCAGCAGCCAGCAGTCAGCAGCTCCTGCCTATTTCCATAGCAAAAGACAATAGAAGCGTCAGGAGATCTTTGTGTTATGTGAAAATCACGTGAACGTCACAGCTCGGCGGTCAGCAAGTTTTACCGGGACACAACCAGGCCCATTCACTTCCACGTTGTCTACAGCTGCCTTGGTGCTTCCGTGGTGAAGGGGGTTGCTGTGACAGAGACAACGCAGTCTGCAAAGCCATTTACTTATTATCGGGCCCTTTATGTTAAGTCATCGATCCTTAGACTACAGAGAGTGCAGCAATGTTTCAGCAAAGACCAGGGTGGAGCCCTGAGCCCTGCCCCACCCTCACAGCCCTGAGGACAGATTTACCTCCAGCCCACTCACCTAACACCCCGTAAACATCTGGTCCCCTCATTTAAATTTCCTGCTGTCCCACCTCCGTGGTTTCTCTCAGTGTTCCTCTCCTCTGTAAACCACACCAAAGGTCTCCATGTACTTTTATGACAATTTCCCCCAACCTTCAAGCAGGCTGTCCGGAATCTCTCAACTAGAATTTATTTATCCTCTCTCCACTTTCTCCTTTTTTTTTTTTTTTTTTTTTTTTTTTTTTTTTTTTTTTTTTGCTATAATTCTTTCAGCTCTGTCTCAGGACACACCAGTTTCCTACTTTGCATTCTAATTATTTATGCACATGTTTTATTCCCCCCTCTAGACTATAAACTCCTTGAAAAATGCATTGGCTCATTACAAAATTAGCATTCTGAGAGCCCTTATTTGCATCACACATAAGATCTCTTGTCTTCGGCAAAAAGGAGTCTACTTATGACACGTATAATTGTCACTTATCACACAAATCAATGATAATGGGGAACCAGGGCAAGGTGGCTAATTAAAACCCACAGCAAATTCTTCAAAAACTCATCTTCTTCTCCTCTTCCGCTTCCACCAATACAATACAACTGGTTTACATTGAATTCATTCGCTTTCTTTTTTACTTGCTTTGTAGCTGTGCCACTGCGATGACCATCAGGCAGTTCGTCGGAGCAAAAGTATCGAGAAAGAATAACCCGAAAACTGAAGCCATTGTCAATCTAATGGGAGGAAACTTTTGGAGCATTCTTCCCAAGGAAGCTACATCTCCTATTCCCAAGAAAGATGGATGTGTGTACCATCTGGGTTTTTATGATTGTTATTATTGTTTGTTTTCCCCAGTACTAAGATCAGAACCCAGAGCCTTAGGCCTCCCAGCCGTCTATCACCAAGCGACACTCCAGTTGTCTGCATGCATTTGGAACTTAGACAGAAGACGATAAATCTTTAATATGTCCCTGATATTCTGAGTGATAGGTGAATTTAAAGTAATTTTTTTCCAGTTGTCTGCACATAGGCTTTATTAGGCAGGTCCTATAGTCTATGGCCGATATTAATTCCATAAAAAATGATAAGGAAATAAAACAAATATGAAGAAGAACCTTGTTTGCCAAGGCAACATATGCGCTTGGGATGAGCCTCTGTACCCATGACTAGGGCATGCAAATACCGTGTTGAGTCCCCTTTCTTAATAGCCTTGTTTCTCACATGCTTTTCAGAGGGAAAAATGTGACGCTAATTTAAGATGACTTATCCCGCTAAGCGCATAAATAAAAAACAGTTCAGAATCCAGAACACGACAGAGCTCCCCTTTCACGTCTAATTAAGTACTTTTAATTGGCAATTCAATTGGCAGACTGCATATTTGGGGCTGGAGAGATGAAGGCAGAGGAGACCCCTAGTAAGAAACAAATGAGGAGATGTGGGGCGTATGCAATCGTTTTATTGCACGTGATGCAGAAATGCCACGTTGGGGGGGGGGGCGGGGGAGCAACTCTACTTCTGAGAAGAAGGGATCAGCAGAGAGCGGGGCCTGTGCTAGAGGGTCTGACGGTGATTATAAAATGTCATTTAGAAAGATATTTACATTGTTAATTAGGCAATGAAGCTGATAACTGCTACTCTGTAAATTGTGCTAATTACCCCAGTGCCTTGGAAGGCTTTCTAATCAGCCAGATCAATAGGCTCCAGGTTTTATGCTAACAACGCAGCCTCATCTTCCCCTGGAAGGGCTTCCGTGCAGCCCCCAGTCTGAGCCCAGTTCAGCCCCCACCCACCATCCCGTGCAGCGTTCGTCTGTCCAGTGGTAAAGCTGACTCCAGTTCCCCCTCAAGGCCATAGTCAAGGAGCTAGGTTTCACCAGGTGCTTTATCTCCAGCGGTTGTTCAGGAAAGAGGCCCAAGCCTTTGTGGGCATGAAAGTCTACTGTAGCCACAGTCCTCTTGCTTCTGACAGAAAGGATCCCCAATCCCTAGCATGGTCAGGCACCTCTGCATTGACTTGGAGAAAGGCACACCGCTTGCTTCAGTGGGCATGTATGTCGGTCAAGACAGAGTATCAGTTTGACTCTCTGGGTGAACTTGGGTTTGTTTTCAGTTAACCAACTAGTCATCAGTATGCACTAGTCTTCTCTGTCAAAAGAAACACGTTTTTGTCTCCAAGCACTTGGTCAACCTCTCTGGTGCCGGACATCATGGAAAAGGACTTGGGGTCAGGAAGATAGCTTAGTAGGCAAATTGCTTCCCTGGAAAGCATGGGGACCTTAGCTGGGCCCCAGCACCCATATAAAAAGCTGAGTGTGGCGGTACATGCTTATAACCTCAGTATTGGGGAAACAAAAATGGGGGACCTTGGGGCTCAGTGGCCAGCTAGTATAGACTACTTGTTGAGTTTGGGGCCAGCGAGTGACCCAGTCTCAAAAAACAAGGTGGAGCCCAGTGATGGTGGTGATGCACACCTTTAATACCAACATTCAGAAAGCAGAGGCAGGCAGATGTCTGTGCATCTGAGGCTAGCCTGGTTTACAGAGTGAGTTCCAGGATAGCCAAGGCCACACAGAGAAAGCCTGTCTCAAAAAACAAACAAAACAAAACAAAAAGGTGGATGGCAAAGAACAATGCTGAAGATATACCTATGGCCTCTACTTGCACACACACACACACACTCACACTCACACACACATGTACTTGCTTACACTCATATTTGCACATGCAGATGCATACACACCCACGCTCTCACACTTTGACAATAAGGGCTCTGTTGTAAGAAATCATGAAGACAGTCTAATGGAGAGTTTAGCTGCCTCTTGGTCAGCCACAGGAACAAGAAAGCATATGTTGGGGAGACCTAACAATAGTTCTCTACCTCACTGCATCCTATAATTTCTTTCTTGGTGGTTTTTTTTGGTGGGGGGGGGGCGTTGTTTTTGCTTTGTGTTTGGTTTGGTTTTGAGAGTATCTCAATGTGTAGCCCCAGGCTGGCCTCGAATTTACAATCCTCCTGCCTCAATCTTCTGAGTGTTAGGAAAACAAACGTGCAACACTATACATCATCTGGCACAACCTAGAATTCCTATCTCCTTCTTCTTCCAGCAACAAAGAAATCACCGGCTGGTAGCACGATCATTTGACCAGCCTTTCTCACTCCCTGATAGGTGTCCTGAAAGAGGGATGCCCTCACTCGAAGGTAGAAGGGTGACTCGCAGAGTGTAGAATCCGTCTACAGGTGATGGAGAGTTGACTACAGGCAAAGGTCCATCCATGGCTAGGGGCAAGATGGAAGTGAAAAGCCACAGTGGGCATGAGAGAGGACATGGTTAGGGCTGAAAGCTGCTGGACTCCAACTCTGAGCAGCAGAGTGCCTTCAGCGCTGCCGCAGGGGGCTCCAAACCTTCATCGCTGGCTGCCCAGCCCCAGCAGGCAGATCCTGGGAGTTCAAGGCCAGCTCCTGGGGGCAGAGGGGAAAGCTTTGGGATGGGGCCAATTTGTAGAGTTGTTCCAATGCTTTGATGTGTAAACTAATCACCCTTCATTGTGCTCTAATTAAACCTAAGTAGTGCAATGGATTTACTGTCACAGAGGCCAGGGCCCCTCTTGGATGGGGAAGGGGAGCAACATCTGTTGAGAGCCACCAAGCCCCAGGAGTACAGAGAGGGAGGAAATGCCAGGCTTGAATGGGAAATGAAAGGAGTTGGAAGTCCTCTCCAAGTCCAGGATGCTGGAGAAAATGAGACAAACCAACAACCCAGGGAGTCAGGGACTCTCTTCCAGGGTGTGGTCATCCCCAGCATGGAAGTCTAGACATAACAAACATGGGTCAAGTGAGCAACCACAAGCTGACCTTACTGTTTGCCATGGCAACATATCTCTCAGGCCAGCTGGCCTGTCACCAACAAAATGTAACCCATTTTCCCAAGGCAGAATGTAGGATTTTCATCTCTACATCAAATGACCAGAATGTACAGGAGGGCAGTGTCCAGAATCTAAAAACTGTTGGTCTTTGAGATTGCTTTTTTCTCCCTCTGTCGGCTATCGGTCTCTTTAAACTACAGCTTGTCTAGAACCATGCAGGGAAGAGTGGTCTTCACGGAAGGAAAGGCAGAGAAACAGCAGAGGTAAACTCAGCCTTGTGACTAGTGTCCTGGGCAGTTTCTGGCCGCAGGTCCTGCTCTTTCCTGGTTCCAAAGCCCAGGGTTGAGGATGTAGACCCACACTGTGCCATCTTTTGGGGTCTCAACCTGAGAATACAGATCGATTTATCTGTGGCCTCGAGGTCATTGATACAGCCCACTCTATAGAAAGAGAGTCAGAGTATAATGAACAAGGAAGACTCTCCTCTTCTCCACCGCTGCGCTCACTCTGCAACTATAGCTTGAACACTAGGTGAGAGGCGTGCCAGGAGAGCAAGGCTGTGCGAGTTACAGCCTCTGCTGTGGAAGAACGCATAGTGGTAGAGGAAAGATGAACGCGTGTGATTTTTCTGATTTCAGACATGGCTTTCTTTGTGATCATAGATGCCAAAAATCTGTGGATGCTCTAAATCCGTCATATAAAATGCCACGGAATTTCCATATAACCGGCACATCTCCTCTAGAACGCCTTAAGTCATCTCTAGATTGCTTGTAATACCCAGAACAATGTAAATGCTATGTAAATATTTAATATTATTAAAGAATAGTGTCGTGAGAAATGTGCCCTTCAGCACGGATGTCATTTTTGTTTGAATATTTTCAATCTGTGGTTGGTTGAACTCGAGGATGTGAGCCTGCAGATATAGAGGTCCAACTATAATTCAATAATAGATGTACCTCGGAAAGAGAAGAATAGGTCAAGCATATCATGAGGAACTGTCTAGACACCTACCATGTGGCAGTATAGCAAAAGGATGCTCACATTTATTAACAGTCTTTCTAAATGCCAGGCATGATGTACAGGCATTATCTTGGTCAGTACTCACAACCACCCCATAAAGTGAGCATTAATATGCCTCTTTTTTTATAAATGACCAAAATGAGATCAAAGTGTCCCTAATAAATAACATATAAAAGTGTGGCAGACACTCCATTTCTGTCTCTGCCCTCCCCACGCCCCATTATCTTCACTCTCTTTCTCTGGTAATAGAAAATTGAGCCTGGGCTTGTTGCCTAGACATACAGCCCTTTCCCAGTTTGGCTTGTGGCTTTTGGGGCCACATGCCTAGGGCTTGGTAATGGATTGCCATAGATGCGATTGGGGCAGCTTACACACACACACACACACACACACACACACACACACACACACACACATTGGTTTTTTGAGACAGGGTTTCTCTGTGTATCCTTGGCTGCCCTGGAACTCACTCAGTAGACCAGGCTAGCCTCGAACCAGTACTCCCATCCCCTTTGAGAAAGGGCCTAATGTCCACTCTGTCCTCAGACTTGTCATACTGTGTGGCCAGGGGTAATTTTGAACTCTTGATCCTCCTGCCTCCTCTCTCCTGGTTCTAGGGTCATGGGAGGTAGTGTCACACCCTGCTGTTTTTACCACTCTTTGGTGGCAGTAATGCACTATTTGGTTACATCACTGAAACAGTGACTTTTGGTGTGTCGGGCATGAGAGTCAGCCAATAAAGAGGACACAGCCAAATAACAGAAGACTCCCTAGGGGACGAGGGTGGGAGATGTGGGCCTGGAAAGCCAGTTCAGATTTTTTGTCTTGTTTTGTTTTTTGAAACAGGATTTCTCTGTGTAACAACCCTAGCTGTCCTGGAACTCACTCTGTAGACCAGGCTGGCCTCAGACTCACAGAGATCCACCTGTCTCTGCCTCCAAGGGCTGGGAGTAAAGGCGTGCGCCACCACCGCCCTGCTGCCAGTTCAGATTTTAATGGTGCAGAGGGAGGTGAGCAGAGGCTGTGCCTTTACCTTACTGGGTCTGGTTTTGCAACTGGGCTCTCTCTTCTCTTCAAGTCCTAGTCATTCTTATTTATGTATATATGTGTTTGTTTATGTGTGTGTTTACTTTTGCATACGTTTGTTTGTTTATGTGTGCAGGTGCGTCTGCCGGTGCCATCATTCAAAGCCGAGAACAGGGCATTTCGTGCTCTTCTTCACTCTCCTCCTAGTCCTCTCCCTGAACCTGGAGTTTGATTTTTTTTTTTTTAGGCTTGGCAAGGAGCCCGCAAATTCCAGGGATCTTTCTGTCTCTACCGATGTTGACCCAGGAGATGGCAGATAGAAAAACTTGCTGGTCATTTCCGGACTCATGTACAGAACTGGCTACTTATTATGCCAGTAGGACTTACCAGAGTCAGCCTTTAGAGAAAAGATGGCTGTCAGCACTTCAAACTGAGAAAACAGAACACCAGCAGCAGGCTGAGGTCCTCCTAATTGCATTTGCCTGGCCTGGCCATGTTTCTCTTGTTTTAAATATTTTAGTTAGTGTACAAAATAATGGGTTTCATTATAACATTTTCAAAATGCATATCTTTGTACCTTGCTCAGATCTGTCCTCCACTACCCTCTCGGGTCCCTTCTGTGTCCCTCACTGGTCTTCCTCCTCAGCTCTAAATAGTTTTCTTTCTGTTTCTCTCTCTCTCTCTCTCTCTCTCTCTCTCTCTCTCTCTCTCTCTCTCTCTCTCTCTCTCACACACACACACACACACACACACACCCTTACTTACACACATACCCTCACACACTCACCCACCCACATACACGTTCTCACACTCACTCACAAGTGTTCCTCTTCCCTGAAAGCATGCTCTTATCCTTGTCTTCCCTGTGGTGCTAAATGGCACCATGGCACTCAGTTACCAAAACGGAAGACCCAGGGTACAGCCTCCAGTATCTCATTCCCTTACACCATGTTCCGGTAACTCCTGTCCACTCTCTCTTTAGCCTAGCTCTGAATCCAGTCTCTTCTCTCCATCCCACCACTAACCTATTCCAAGCCACCCTAGCCTTCATCTTGCTTGCTCCTCGGAGCAGCTGGGGTCTCCGCCACCTTCATCATCACTGAGAGCTGGCTAAAAATGCAAAAGCTCAGGCTCCATCCAGCATTCCAGGTAAGGAGTCAGAATCCGGCTTTTAACAAGATAACCAAGTGACCTGTGTGCACACTGATGTCCTAGAACAGGGCCTGGAGGGGTAGCTCAGTAAGTGCTTGCCTAGCACACATGAAACCCTGGGTTAGAGCGCACCCCAACCCCCAGGTAGAGGGGGAAAACCATGTGTGGTAGCACGGAAAAACCAGGTGTTGTAGTATGCTACAGTCCCAGAACTGGAGAGGTAGAGTTGGGAGATCAGAAGTTCAAGGTCACATAGTGAGTTTGAGGCCAGTCTGAGATACACAAGAGTTCTATAATATAGTAATGCCCCCCACCTCTGCCGCCCAATAAACCAGTTTCCCTCTCCAGTGTTAGTGTGTTCCATTATAGTGGTCTGGTCTAAGAATTCAACAATCCTGTAAATGTGTGGGTTTTTTTATGTTAAACTTCATTCTTGCCCACCATACAGAACTATAATTCTGCTTGTTTAGAGATTTCTTTTTCCCACAAGACAAAGAGACCATTTGTTCTCTCCCTGAGTTGGTAAGGGAGAATATTCTGGGCTACCTCCCTGGACATGAGAGATCATTTTCAGGGTCTTGCATTGGGGAAAGAACCCCTGCTCCAAATCCTGCTTTCAAGCAGACTCAGGCCCTGCCCCCCCCCCACCATGCCCTGCCTAAGACAGTCATGAAAACACCTGGCTAGACCACAGCTGTATTCTGGAAAAGTCTCCCAGTCCCCATCTTGAGGTCTTGCTGCTTGGCCTTATTAATCCCTTTTCTATCAAACTCAAACATATAGCTCTGTTCAATCTAGTTTTGTTAAGCTTTCTGATTTTACTATGAAAGTCATTTCCGTATGTTTGTGGTAGAGCAGAGGTATGTAAAAGCAAAGGGGCCCACTGGACCAACTTACCCTGTTTCTGGACATCATTAAAACCTGAAGTAGGGCAAAGTGTAGTTCAGCAGCAGGGGCTTGTCCAACATGCTCAGGGTCTTGGGTTGGGTCCCCAGCAGAGCGAAACCAAAGAAAGACTGTAAGAGTCGATCCCAACCTCCTTCCCTCTGCACATTTGGGACAAACTCCCAAGCCCAGAGTCCCATGGCCCCAACTCCTTAGATCAAAGCCTCCAGCCTGCACCATCTGCAGCCTGTCAGGAGAACTAGGTCCTGTCTTCACAGCCCTTCTTTGGTCCTTCAGTCTGGCTCAAATGTCTCCTCACCTGACCCCCTTCCCAAGAGCCCTCAAGTCACTCGGTCACCTGGTGTCTTTTCTGGTTTATTCCACTTGGAATGATCTTGTTTATTGGTCCTATTGTGTTCTCCTTCCTTGAATGCAGACTCCATGGTAGTGAAATAAATAACCAATGAGTCTCTTTTATCAAAAACTGTGAAACTTGTGTTTAGGACAAGGGATTAAATTCTTTTATGTTTGAATCCTCCACAGGCAGGAAAACCTTTGTTTACATAAAAGTCACAATTCTAGTCTAGGAATTTGATAGTCTGGAGCAGGGACCCTTGACCCCTTCCTGCTTTATTTCTTAGGCGCCAATTCTTTCCAGACTAGCCAATCATACAAGGCTGTGAGGTTGACTCCTAGCCAACAGGGAAAAAGGTAGAACTGTCACATGAATTACAATAAAAACCAAATCCCTCCCTGACTCAGAAGAGTGAGCACACTCAAGTTTGCCTTGTCCAGACATTCAGTTGGAATGGTGGTCTCTTTCTTTGAGACCCTTCTATCTATCTATCTATCTATCTATCTATCTATCTATCTATCTATCTATCTATCTATCTATCTTTTTAAATTTGAGACACGGTTTCTCTGTGTAGCCCTGGCTGTCTTAGCTCTCTCTATAGACCAGGCTGGCCTTAATTTCAAAGCGCCACCTGCCTCTGCCTCCCGAGTGCTGGGATTGAAGGCGTGTGCCACCACCATCCATTTTACCTCATACTTATTTCTAAGGACAGCACAGACCCTGGGACCTCAGGAGTCTTCTTGTTTGAGTAATGGAGTCATTGTACCCAGGGCTTTGTGCATGCTAGGTGTTCCATCTACCAAGCTATAATCTCAGCCCACAAGTTCTATTTCTATCAGAAACTGCCTGGAAGCTAAAGCAATAGTAGGCATTCCTTGGACTCATTTCTGCTTGCTCTGGGAAGCCCGGTGATCTGGGAAGTGATTCATTCAGCACTGAGTGACGTCTGGGCTCATTCCTGGCTGTGTTGAGGGTTGGGCGATCTCACTGGGGAAAAACAAACAGCCCAGATCTGGCTTTGTTCTTAATGCTATTCCTCAATGCTGATGACTCCCCTGCTGGTCCAGCCTCAGGGGAAACAGTGGGGAGCTGATTGACAGCCATTAAGAAAATGGAACTGAGTGCCACACGTCAGACGTCAAGGGGGAATCTGAAGCCCAGCATCAGCCCCCAGGAGCTTTCCAGCAGGAGAAAGTCTTGCCTAGTGGACATACACTGGCTGCCTAGCTAGGACGTCTTCCTCCTCTTCAGTGCTCCAGGATGCAGATGGTCAATGGGCATTACTGTGGACGGCTTGTCGTTAAGCTCCATAGTCTCCAGTTTCTTCATATGTAAGGCCAGGGTAACAACTGCTCCCGCCCCCACCAGGCTGTTGTGAAGGGGAGATGGGCGCATACAAAATACTTAGAACAGAGCCCAGCCTGACGTGTTAGATGGAGATCCATGGTTATTACCAACGGCTATTTATATGTCATGCAGAAACATTTGTATAAAAACAGCCTTTTGGCTGGACAGTGGTGGCTCATGCCTTTAATCCCAGCACTTGGGAGGCAGTGGCAGGTGGCTCTCTGTGTGTTCAAGGCCAACCTGATCTACAGAGTGAGTTCCAGGACAGCCAGGGGTACACAGAGAAACCCTGTCTCAAAAAGCAAAACAAACAAATACATAAAAAAGTCTTTCCCTACAGCCAAGAAATCTTAAAATGAGAGATGCACTTCACAACACCCCCAAAAATTCTAAGGGCCATTTGTGGGTTTTAGTTATGAGTACATTCTAAATCACTTTCCAGATGAGATCTAATCTAAGAATCCATTCCTACTACCTATAGTGGTGATTTGTTACTTTGGCTATCAAGCGTCCACTTCTATTCCTAATAACTCGTCCCCATCTTCGTCTTATTGGTCTTATCCTCAAAGCACTGTCCCCTGTGGTCTGCCCACCCTCAGCAACTGTCTCCCTTCCCCACCAATCCTTACCATGGTGTGTAACCTCTGTGGTTAAAGAAACCCAAACTCCACGAATAGAATCTTCACCTCTCTTTTTCCCCTGCACCCCACTCCCATCTTTCCCCCAAATGGTATTAATAGAGCGAGCAGACCCCACAACTAAGAGAATCTCACTTCTCTGGAAATAGAAAGCAAACTAGGCGTGGTGATGAACGTCTTTAATCCAGGCCCTTGGGAGGGAGGAAGAGGCAGGAGGATCTCTGGGAGAACAGGTACTCTACACAATGGGACCCCGACTCGGGGGGTGGGGGGAGGACAGGAAGGAAGGAAGGAAGGAAGGAAGGAAGGAAGGAAGGAAGGAAGGAAAAAGGAAGGAAAGGGAAGGGAAGGAAGGGAGGAGGGAGGGAGGGAGGGAGGGAGGGAGGGAGGGAGGGAGGGAGGGAGGGAGGGAATAAAAAGGCAATCATGGACCATAAACAGACTGAAATCGGATTCCTTCAGCTGCGGCTGGTGCCATGATCAGAGACCTTCTCCTACAGTGGGATTCTACAGTGAGAGTTCAGACCCTGCCGAATTCTGCTGAAGGACGTGCAGAGTTCCCCAATTTCCCTGACCTTCAGTTTCTTCATATATATACATACAAATGCATACATGTGTATATGCACACATATATCATTTTTCTAAATCAGAGCCTCACTCCATAGACCAGGCTAACCTCAAAACTCGCAATCCTCCTGCCTCCTAACTCAGCCTCCTAAGGAGCAAGGCTTACAGATATGCATAAATACTCATTCATGTGTGTGTGGCATGTGTGTCTGGGTGTCTCTCTGTGTATGTCTGTGTGTGTGTCTCTGAGTCTGTATCGGTGTGTATGTGTGAGTGTGTACGTGTGTACTTAAAGACACTTAAGGAATCCATTTACAGGATGATGGGGTTGGTAAATCTGAAAACTTTTATTTAACACACCCACAAAATATTTGGACAATCACTCCTGGATTAGTGTGTGGTTACATAACTGGATACAAATAAATTCAGCCATTGGAGAAAGCATAGAATGAGTTTACATCCTTGGGGTTAAATGATTTCAACATGTCCAACCTGTCCAGATGCCTGGCGCTTAGTAGGCGCTGAGCAGTTAGCTGGTGGACTCCATCAGAGAGGCAGGGAAGGACACTGGCGCAAAGCCTGGGCTCTGTTCTCGACACTCTGTAAAGCTAAATGGTGTCATTTAGTCCTAAGAATGAGGTAATATGATTTACATGATGAACTAGAGAGATTACATAATTGCGCACTATTATGGTTTGGATATGAAATACCCACACCTCACCCCACGCCCAACCCCCTCAGACTCCTGTGCTGAACCCCTGGTCTCCAGCTGGCAGTACTATTTTGAGGGTTATGAGGCAAGGCCACACTGGAGGAACTAGGTCCTAGTGCGTGGGCCTTTGAATGCTACTTGGATTCCTGGGTCTCTCTCTTCCTCGTTCTTTGCTTCCAGCCTGCTCGCAACAGCCTAGTCACCCACTCGCTCACACTCTGGACTGAAAACACTGGGGAAATAAATCCTTCCTCCATTTAGCTGTTTTGTCCCGGCGATGAGAAAAGTAACTAATACGACCCAGGTCACACAGCAAGCACAGAGTGAGCTAGGACCTGCTAGCTGTCCCCTTCTTAACCAGACGGCACCCAAGAGGTCTCCACAGACACCTTCCAGTACCCTTGACAGCTAGCGCCTTAGATACAAGGTGCCCGGCTTTGTCGCTTTAAGGAAAATTCCACCCGATCGCACAAACACAGCCAGATTTAGCTACTGGCATATTTCAGAAAAAATATTTTAGGGTAGAATATCACACCCCCTCCACACTCTGCCCTCCTCTGCCACCGTCTCCCTGGGGTGACAAGAAGCCAACACCTTTCCATCTAAGAAAACTTGGCAGAGGTTCCCTCCCCATATCAGAATAGGCTCCTTTCTGCCCACTGCCACCAGTGAACTTTCCAAAAAAAGGAATGAAGTCGCGCGTCATCGGTTGTGGCTTTCCTGCAGTGGGTGATTGTGTAATGTCTTAATCCAAAAGGTAGAACCCAATTTCTATTTAAATAAAGACACGTTAGAAAAAAGGTTAGGGGCTGGAGAGGTGGCTCAGCAGATAAGAGCACTGACTTCTCTTCCAGAGGATCCAGGTTCAATTCCCAGCACCCATGTGGCAGGCAGCTCACAACTGCCTGTAACTCCAGTTCCAGGGGACTCAACATCCTCACACAGACACATATACAGGCAAAACAGCAATGCACAAAAAATAAAAATAAATAATTTTTTTAAAGAATAAAAATTAGAGGGCTGGGATATGGCTCCATCGGCCCAGTGTTTGACTCACACACACAATGGCCCGAGTCTGATTCCCAGCACTGCACAGCCAGGCCGTAGTGGTGCAGATCTGTAATGCCCAGCATTTGGGAGTTAGAGACAGGAGGACCAGAAATTCAAGGTCATCTTCAGCTACATGAGACTGTTCATGGGGCAGACATGGGGTCCAGGAGGAGATAGACATAAAAGGAGGCTCCGAGGTCCTGGGCACTTCTCCTGTCTGGAGGTTCCTCCTCCCTTCTATGCTCTTCTCTCTAGGCCCCATTCTTACAGAGAAGAGCAAGCATCCAACACGTCACAAGCAGCCGTACTTTGGTCAGGCTAGGCTATAAGGAGACCTCCTGGTGTCCACACTCTAGGTGTGGGTCGGTTGGGGGTAAGGACCAGGCAAGTATGAGAGGTCGGTAGGGGGGCAGGGAATTCTGCTTCCATTATGAACTTGGGATGTTCAGGCAGATTCCAGACCAATTTTGTAGTTTGCTGGAGTTCGTAGGGGGTATTTTTTTTTTCTTTTTTCAGGAATGTGTTGGAAATCAGGAGTGGGAGGTGTAGGTCGGCAACAGAAGAACACTTGCTATCACACAGGCTCAGGGTCATGTGCTCTGGATTAGAGCCCTGACAGGAAGAGGAAGAAGGGAGAGGAGACCAGCAGGTAGGGGGAGGGGAACTGCTGAAAAACCAAAGGCTAAAGAGTTTTAGTTGTGATTGCTTTCATTTGGGTCGAAGACAATGCCAATGCAGCAAGTGCTTCTGGCCTCTTCTCCTTGGGGCTCAGGAGGAGCCCGCAGGCCATGCAAGGGGAAATTAAGCAGAACTTGGTGAAGCTTCACACTTTCCTATGTTTTCTTTTTAAAAGTCATTTTACAAAAAGATTTTACCTCATTTTATGTGATGAGCATTTTGCTTGCGTGTATGTACAAAGGTGTAACATGTGTGTGACTGCTGCCCTTGGAGGTCAGAAGAGGACATCGGATCCTCTGGCATTACAGAGAGTTGTGAGTTACATGTGGATGCTGAGAACTGAACCCAGGTCCCTTGCAAGAGCCACAAGTGCTCTTAACCACCGAGCCATCTCTCCAGCCCCTTCTCTATACATTCTTGCTCCTCCATGGTATCAGTTTTTTTCCTCTTTTCCTCAGACACTGAACTCTGGAAGCCCCAGACCCGATCGATGTTCAGGATCTCCTGGATGAACAAACGACTCCTCTACATGGAGATTCCTAAAGCCAGGGTCTACTTCCAGATCAGGGGGTGGCGGTTCTTATTCAAGGCAAGCACGAACCCAGCTCCAGAGGGTTCGCTTGCTAGAATGCAAAGGAACGGCACCTTCTGGTCCCACCCTGGGGCTTGGCTGCCTCTCTTGTCATTATCTGTCAATGTCAGCATCAAATTAGGGAGAGAAACAAAAGAGGACAAGCCAAGGGCAGGCTTTTCCGGGAGTTGTGCCAAGCTGGTGAGAGGCGGCAGCCAGTGCCACGTGCTGGCTGGAGGTCAGGGTTGGGACAAGTGATAGAAGAGAGTGTGGCCAGTGGCGGAGATGACACTCTGAGTCCGGAAACAGGGATCAGTTGAAGGTGGAGGTCAGAGTTGAAGAGGTAAGTTGGAGCCAGCAGAGCGGTCTATGAGCTGTGGAGGCAGGCTAGACACAGGGAGAAGCAGAGCCTGTGCTGAGTTTCTCTGGGAGCCAGGGGAGCAAGGTGTGGTTACCAAACTTCTCTGATCTCCATCCCCGGCACCTACTTCAGAGGCCCCTGCATCCTCATGCTTGTTGTGGCTGTGTTTTGAATGACCAGTTAAGATACTGCCTGCTCTGTCTTAGTTACTTTCCTATTGCTGTGATAAGACCATTGCCAAAGCAACTTAGAAAGTGTTTACTTGGGACTTACGGTGGCAGAGGGCTAGAGTCCGTGACTATCATGGCAGGGAGCATGACAGCTGGCTGTCCCACATGGTAGTGGAGCAGTAGCTGAGAGCATACGTCCTGATCTGCAGGCAGGAAGCAGAGAGAGAGAGAGAGAGAGAGAGAGAGAGAGAGAGAGAGAGAGAGAGAGAGAGAGAGAGAGACAGAGAGAGAGAGAGACAGAGACTGAGCCTGGCATGGGCTTTTGAAACCTCCAAGTTCAACCCCAGTGACACACATTCTACCATGGAGGCCACACCTCCTAATCCTTCCCAAACAGCTTCACGAACTGATGACCAAGCATTCAAATATATGAGTCCATGGGAAATGGGGTATTCTCATTCAAACCACTACATAGCCTATCTTTCTGACACCCTTCTCAGAAACCTGATGACTTTGATCAGGGTAGATCAGTGGCTTCCCCTGACATCTTGTTATAGACAATGCCCAAATGATTGTTCTTGCCCCTGGTACTTCCTCTCCAATCAATCTGCTCCAGCCACAGTAGCCACCTGACTCTTTCAAATGCCTGGGGTTCTTGCCCACCCTAGTCTCCTGCACCTGCTCCCATGAATCTACACCCCACCTCAGGGTGGGTTATTCCTTGTCTGTTCTTCAGGCTTCACCTCCAAAAGGCACTTTTCAAAGATGTCTCTCCCTTGATCATCCACTCCCCCGTAGCCCTGCTCTCACCCGAGGTTAACCTGCCTCTCTCTTGAATCTCTTCTTGTCTCTTCATTTTATGCCTCCTTCTAACTCCTGTGCATAGAACAGTGCTCAGTGCACTGCAGGTCCTTGGTAAATATGTGTGGGATGAGGAAAGGGAAAAGGGAAAGGAAGTGAAAAGAAAGGAAGAAGACAACGGAAGAGAAGGAAGGAACCTAGCTGCCTGAAGAGTGAAAGCCGTAACCTCCTGGAGACTGTAGTGAGAAATGAAGGCAAGATGTCCCCTCGGGCCAGCAAGATGGCTCCTCAAGTAAAGGTGCCATAAAACAGGTGGTCTGAAGTTAATCCTCTGAACCCACGTGGTAGAAAGAGAGAACTTCAACAAGTTGTCCTCTGACGTACACACAAGAGCCATGGGGCACACGCACATACATACACAAAAGTAAATAATAGAAAGAAGTAATAGCAATAAAAAAGGGGTGCCCCGTATCTAAAGATATTTATATTAAACACTGTCTAAACACTATGGCACCAAGCTAAACTAAGCTAGTCTTGTATGAGCTGCCAATTGGAGACAGCTAATGAGGAATTCCCTGTGCGGCCCACCCCAAGAGCACCACCATTAAAGGGACACCAGCAGAGTGAAGAAATGGGGGAGTCAGGGAGAGGTAGCAGGAAACCAGGAGAAAGTGGGGTACACAGGACATGGAAAAGCAGTCAACATCAAATGCTATTGTCACCATAGGTTAAGGGCAGGGACTCCAAAGTGCAGGATTCTTCACTGACGGCTTAAGTAGAGACACTTTGACAGGAAGTGGGGCAAGGGCAGAAGCAAAGGAAGATGAATGAGGAAATAGTGGAGGGGGAGGGTGTGGCAACAGTTGAGGTGATCGTCCTTCCAGGAAGCTCGGGCATGAAGGACAGAAGATACTGAGTTCTAGTGATTTTACACCTGGGTACCCAAAAGAAATGAGTGTCGATGTGCATTCCTGTGCTTACACATAAAAAGTATAGAAAACTGTTTATCAGAAATTCTCCACAGAAGCTAAGAATCAAAACTACCCTGCGTAGTCAATAACAGTAGAATAGATAAACCAGTGTATACAGTCACACAATGGTGTGTAGATACGTTAGAGTCTTTTGTTTTTTGTTTTGTTTTTGAGACAGGGTTTCTCTGTGTAGCCCTGTTGTCCTGGAACTCACTCTATAGACCAGGCCGACCTTAAACTCATGGAGATCCACCTGTGTCTGTCCCCTAAGTACTGGGATTAAAGGTGTGCACCATCACTGTCTGGCATTACATTGGATTCTTTTGCTACATGAAGTTCAAGAAAAGCAAGATTCATCTGGGGCTATGGAACTCAAAGTGATGGTTGCCAAAAGAACTGAGAAGAGGCCCGAGGAACTCAGCCAGGGAATCAAAGAGAGTCTAAACTTTGGCATTGGGTGGTGCTCTGTTGACTTAGACATATGTGAAAATTGTGTGTGTTGGTGTGTGTGTGTGTGTGCATAAATTACAGATCAAAGCTGGAGACTGGGAATGGAACCCACTGCAAGGATGCTTGTTTTGCATGCATGAGGCTATGTTCTATTCCAGCACTGCCAAAACCCAAACAAACTAGGATGGTCAAATAGCACAGCTGTTGGCTGTCAGCCACCCAGCTAACAGGAGTTGAGTCTGTTCTGGAGTTAGGGCCACTGAGCTTGGCTCAAAGACAGAGTCTGAGCTGAGAGTATAGCCAAGTGTCCTCCTCTGCTGCCCTTTACTGGGTTCCGGTGGGAATTGTGACCAAAAGTTCCCCAAAGCTCTACCTTCTTCAAGGCTAACTGGTTAGAACTTCAATTATGATGGATGTTGAAGCCCATGTAATGAGATCTGGTGCTCTCTTTATAACAAACAAATAAATCTTTTAAAAAGTATATTTAACAGCCATTTACTGCCCCCTCTGTATATGAGTTAACATCGTTGTTATAATTATGTAAATCCTTTGGGATGTACAGACACTTAACTTCCACCAACCAAAAGATTAAGAATGGGAGCAGGTAACATCTGAGATTTTCCCACTTTCTGTGAATCACCTACCTGATGTTTCTATCAATGTATCTGCAAAATGCTTAGATTGATGGCTTTCTTTGTTATGTCACGATAAAATCCTCATCAAACTGTTGCTACTTTGGTACATGGAATTTAGAATGACATAAATCTATGTTCCTGGCCTGTGGTCACTCATATTTGGTTCCAGAATGAACCATCTCTTATCCCCTTTGGAATCAGAGTTCATTCAACATAATCAAGTGAATTCCAGAGTCAATGAGGCTACAATTACTCTGAACGGTCACCAACAAAACGCTTGCCTAAGTCACTCCAGCCTGGGTACAAGCTGAGACCACAGCTAGCACTGATGCCCAGACGGGCCTGGATGCTTCAGGAAACAAGGTCCCTGACACAGAAGCAACAACCTTAGCAGAGGGCCCCAGCCATATGACAAGTGCCACTCATGTCAGTAGGAAACAGTGCTAATAAGTACAGTAGTCTAGGAGTGTGGGGATGGCAAGGATGCAGTCAGACTCAAGGGTCATCGTCAGAATTTGCCATCATGATGTGAAAGGGAAGAGCCAGAGGCTGGACCTCTCAGGATGGGGAAGAAGGTAAAAGGGGCACTGGTGTTTGTTAGGGGACTTGTATTTGACTTACTGCCTAAGGAGACTGGAGGACACTCAGAGATCTGATGCACACAAGATGTGAGCCAGACAGTAGACAGATCCAAGCACCTTGTCCTGCAGTTTCTTGCTCTAAGAAAGGTGAGGGTTATGTTTATTTCATAATAGTCTCCAGTTAGGTCTTTGCAGACGACCTTGCATGGAGAAGGTCCCTAAGCATTGGAAACCACACCCTCGCTGTATGACTGTGTGAACCTCAGATGCTCTTGGCCACTGCTGTGCTCTCAGACACGGAGAATGCACCCACCCGAGGATCCCCACAGAAAACAGGAGCGTGTTTTGTTTGTTTGTTTGAGACTAGGTGTTATATATGTAACCCAGTCTAGTCTAGAACTTGTTATATAGCAGATGATGACCTTGAATTTCTGTTCTTCCTGCCTCTATCTCCTGAGCTCTAGGGTTACAGAAGTGCACCACCATCTGATGGGGGACTTCAGCCAATCGCGTGCTGTATATATAAGGTGTGTTCCCCCCCCCCCCCTGTGCTTGCCTCTTCCTCTTTGTTTTCCTGTGCTCCTGAATCACTGGAACCCAGGTTTTGTAAGTTCCCCTTCTTCCCTTTATTAAAGCTGAATATTTTATATTAGAGCTAGTCTGGTTAATTCTAACTGCCGATTGATCACGCCCCTTCAACCATCTGATTTAAGTGATGCTTTAGGTTGAAGCCAAGGCTTCACGGTTGCTAGGCAGACACTGTACTGACTGAGCCACATCCCTCGCTCTGGTTAGTCTTATTGTTTGCGTGGTCCTGAGACAGTCATGTGAATAAGGAGGCACAGATCCAAGCATTCCCCAAGACCTTGGTATATTCATTTTTTTCTGGGCTTGTATTTGCTTACCCACAAAAATAAAGGGGCTTAGGGCAGAAGAGATGGCTCAGTCACCGGAAGAGCTTGCTTTTCCAATGTGATTCTGAAGTTAGCATCCCAGTATCCATATTGGGTAGCCCACAATTTTTGTAACTTCAGCTCCAAAGGATCCAATGCCCTTTTCTGGTTTCTGTGGGAACCCATCTATATGGAACACACACACATCCATACACACATGCATGCACACACACACACACACACACACACACACACACACACACACAAATAAATCTTAAAGAAAAAAGCAAGCCTGTGCCAAACAAGCCCAAACTAGGCCTGAAACTTTAGATTTGCACACCCATATCAGCCATCTCCAGAAGCCTGAGATCTTGTTTAACCTCAACATCTTCCTGGGTTTCTATCATTTCTGTCCACCCAAAGCTTTCTGTAAGTCCTTGCTGTGTCCTTCAAGATTAAAAAAAAATGTATCAGTCATTAAAGAGAAGCAGGGAAGAAAATGATGTTTTAAGAGCCAAGAAATAAGTCTAAATGGTCAGTTCTGAGTCACCAGGGTGGGCAGTAGAGTCAGTGTCTCTCTTTTTATCGGTCATCTGCAGGTGCTCTGTGCTCCCCGAAGTCAGACTTGCAAGTGACAGACACCACCTTGCTCCAGGCTGTGTCTATGAATTTGGTAGAAGGAACATTCTAGATTATTCTTGTGGGGGGGGGGGGAGGGGGGGAGAGAGCATGTTTGTTCACCATGGAGACCAAAGGTCTCAAGGTTTTTATTTATAATTTTTAACTTATTTATTGTTGGTGTTGGAGAGAAGGCTCAGAAAGGATTTCAACTGCCCAGCACACCCCAATATCCTTTCTTTGTCTCTCCTATAGTAACAGAACTTTCAGCTTAAGTACATGGCCTTTCAGAATAAAGACTACATTTCCCAAGCTTCCTTGCACCTCAGCGTAACCATGATAACTGAAAAGGATGACAGATGTTAGATTCTGGGAAATTCCTCATCACTTCTATTTACCTTCTTTCTTTTTCTTTCCTCTCTCCTACACTCTGGAATGTAGAAGTTGCCGTGAACCACAAGGGTGATGACTATCCCCAGGTGTTTGTAGGGCAGTGAATTGAAGAAGGCCTTGGCAGTTGAGGAGCTGACTCAGCACACAAAGTGACTGCACTGCAAGTGTGAGAAACTGAGTTCAAATCCCCAGAATCCACGAAAGCCTGGTGCATGGTATGCACTGGGAGATGGAAATAGACCGTGGGAGGGGGAGACAGGCAGAGCCTGTGGGCTTGCCGGCTAGACCATCTAGCCAAAGTGACAAGCCTCGGGTTCAGTGCCAGATCCTGTCTCGAAAAATAAGGCGGAAGCTGGTCATAGAGGCGCACGCCTTTAACCCTAGCACTCAGGAGGCAGAGACAGGCAGATCTCTGTGAGTTTGAGGCCAGCCTGGTCTATAAGAGCTAGTTCCAGCAAAGCTAGGTCTGTTACACAGAGAAACCCTGTCTCGAGAAGTAAATAAATAGCCAGGTGGTGGTGGTGCACATTTTAATCCCAGCATTCAGGAGGCAGAGGCAGGTGGATCTCTGGGAGTTTGAGATCATCCTGGTCTACATAGTGAGTTCCAGACCAGCCAGGACTGGTATACAGAGAAACCCTGACTCAAAGATAGATAGATAGATAGATAGATAGATAGATAGATAGATAGATAGCGAGTGATAGAGTGTTAGAGATGAGATGGGGTCACAAATTAACAGACCACCAACTCAAAAACAGGTGTCTCAGCAAACAGGTTTCTTAACAAACAGGTGTCTCAGCAAGGAAAACACACTTTTTTTATAGAAAGGCACATAGCCGCAACAAGCCGGAGAGCAGGTATACTTGGTTACAACAGCCTCTGTCTTTTACCCCTAAGGGAAAGGGAAAGTTGTCTGTTCCTCGTTGGCTGAGTGATTTCTGCCAGAGACAGGTAGGAGACACTCATGACTGCCAGCACAGAGCCCTCAGTGAGGGGCTGTTCTGGGGAATGTTAAAAGGGAAGAAGCCTTTTATGTGCAAGGCCTAGTGGCCAGCAGTTGGCTTGTCCATTGTATGTTTGAGGCAGGGTCTCATGTAGCCCAGGGGGCCTCCAATTCACCGTGTAGTGGAGAATGAACACCTGATCCTTCTGCCTCCACCTCTTAAGTGCTAGAATTACAGGCGCAGATCTGGCGATGCTCGGTTCTTACAGGCTGAGCTCCAAGCTAGCGAGGAGCCAAATGCCTGGCTTTAATACCATCCGAAAGGGAGACACCAGCTGAGTTCCAGAGCTGAGCATGCAGGTAAATCTGGGGTGCTAGAGTTTGTATGTAAAATGTACTCCATAGGCTTATGTGTTTGAATGCTCGGAACCAAGATGGTGGCACTGTCTTCAGAGCCGTGAAACCTTTAAGCGGGGGTCCCAGACAACGAATTCTGGCAGGCAGGCCATGAACACCCTCTTGCCAGTCATGTCAGGAGGACCACCGCATGTCTGAGGTGTGAAGACCTATGGCAGAGCGCCGAGGGGCCCGAGAATTCATAGCCTCTAAGTATGCATCACACTAAGCTCTTCACTGCAGTAGAGTATGGGCTTCCTCCCCTTCACAGCCTTCCTGTCACTTTCAGCAAACCTCTAGCTCAAAGAAGCCGTCTGCTACTTCACAGACTCTGGGCCGGGGCCCCATGCCTGTCAGAGACAAAATACTGGTGACAGATGGTGGGAAAGCGCCTACCAAGCAAGCATGAGAGGCTGAGTTTGAATCCCCAGAACCCATGTGAAAACTCAGGTGTGGTGGGGAAAGCCTGTCATTCCACTGCTGCGGAGGAGAGTAGAGGGGGCTCCTTGGTGTTTGCCGGTCAGCTGGTGAGCTGCAGGTTCAGTGGAGAGTGATGGAGGAAGGCCTCCAGCATCGATCCCTCGTCTCCACACCGATACATGTGCACTCACCCACCCCCCACATAGGTTTATATACAGAAATATGTACGCATACATACGTCACACTGCCTGCACACATACACACACACAACGGCAAAAAAACAACCCACCTTACAGAGAATTGTTTTAATAAGGCCAACCTCCATCCGCATGCAGTGCCCACCCTGGTTCACGTTTGTCTCTGATGTGTGTGTACATATGTATTCATTACGAACCTTTCATTTCATAAGTCAGTGATAGAAATTCAAAGTAGATCCATCACCAAAGGGACTTTTTTTTTTTTTTTTTTTTTTTTTGCCTACTGTGTGTCAGGCAACTGGAGAGTTTGGAGGTGGTGTTTGCTTCAGGCAAAGCTTTACCCAGCAACTTTGTAGCTTCACCAAGGACTCTGTTTCCCTGCTCTGCCTTCCAACGAAGGGCTCCTCCTTCAGCTCTGCACTGGGCCTTCTCTCTCACTTCTCTATCCTGCAGGCAACTTCCTGACAGCCTCACTGCTCTGGGGAGGAGGGAGTTTCTCTTTCAGGAGTTCCTTCAGGAAGATCGACTTTCTGTGGCCATTTGCCTTCCCCCAGCCAATCTGGGAGGCTGATAGTGAGGTCAGAAGACCAGCAGAAGCTAAGAGCAACATCTCTCCCCACCCCCGGACACACACCCAGGAGGGTAACACCCTCTCCCAACCAACTACAGAAGTGAGTTTCTTAGAGAAGAACAGGATGCCAGGCAGGGGAGGGGTAAGGGAATGTGGGAGAAGCAAGCAGCAAAGTCAACATCCCCTCATTGTTTCAGCTACCCCCCCACCACACCCGCAGGAGCCCCCCAAAGTGACTGAAACCACAGGGGAAGCCAGCATGGCTGCCTTTGGATTCTAGGTGTACCAAGATCTGTTAAGCCCTGCAGCTTCAAAAACTTGTTCAATCTCTCTGTGTTGTGGTGTTCGTATTTGTTGGTGTGGCAAGGGTGATCAAGCCAAGAGCAAGCTTTCATTCCAGGTATTTCATCTTCCAGGGCTGGAGGAAGCTGGCAGCTAAGCAATTACGGTGCCCAGTGCCTCCATGCCTACCAGGGCAGGAGGCATGGTGAGAGCCTCAATCAAAGGCTCCACTGAGGGTCCCGAGGCCAGGGACGCTGCTACAGGTGCTATGGTGGTCTGTGCTATTTAGGGCTGTGCTACCCGAGCCAGTGACTTTTCACGCTTCTCAAACCGTATAAAAATGAAACGTCATTGGCAATCTATACATAGAAAGTTCCCGTTTCCGAGCTCGCGCAAAGAGGGTGGGTGTGCTGAGACATTTACATAAAGCTGATGGATGTGGAAAGGCTGTGGGGCTGGGGGAAGTGTGTTTGCTTGTTGTTTGAGGGGCTGCTGGGTCCTCCCAGAAGCAGAGCCAGGAAAGGAATGAGACTAAGAATAACTGAGATAACCAGGAAAGAACCACAGCTTTTCCAGAGGAAGAAAGAGGCAGTCGTCCCAAAACAGCAATGCTCCCGTCTGTAAGAACCACCAGGTTTTCAGAAAAAAATGAAGCTGTACCATAAAGCTGGCCTCCAGGTGGGCTTCGAGGACCAGAGACAGGCATGTGGGATCCGCCTTTCCTAGCTGCCCCCTCGCTGCCCTTTCTCTGTATTGTGGGTATAAGGAGACTGCCGGTCTGTGTTCTCTGTGCAGGGATATTTAGACATGCAAATAAGGAAGCCTGTTAATGAGCTGACGGTGATTAGGCTGCAGGGAACTGCCAGCCTGAGCGAACAATAGGTGAAAGGACCAGGTGTCTAAAAAAGGCGATCTTCAACCTTCACCTCCAGCCCCCTGCCTCAGCATCTCCAACAGGCAGGGCAGGCTATGCCAGCATCTGAATCCACTCGGGGGTGGGGTGAGGAACGGCAGCTTCAGAGAAGACCTGGGTCTGGTCAGGGACCTGCCACACAGACTTTTGATTTCTCCAGCACCCCAAAGGGCTGTTGGGGAGTCATTGCAGCACATAGCTGCCCCAGTGGGTGGTATTGGGCAAAGGATCTGCAACCGGGACAGAAGTAGGAACCTGTGCAGGGCTCAGGTCCCCTCCCTCAACCTTGCTGGGCAGTGATTGGGAACTTCAGGAATTGGAAATCCAGGGGAAGGATCTGTGAGGGAAAGCAGCAGGTAGTGGTGTCTGCTTGTTTGTTTGGTTTTTCAAGACAGGGTTTCTCTGTGTAGCCATAGCCATCCTGAAACTCACTCTGTAGACCAGGCTGACCTCCAACTCACCAGAGATCCTCCTGCCTCTGCCTCCCAAGTGCTGGGATTAAAGGCGTGAGCCACCACTGCCTGGCGGCATCTGTGGCTGTAGGAAGAGAAACACCGTATTACTAGAAAAGGTACAGACTTCTGATTTTACAGACCTGAATTTATTGAGCCAGATTTATCAGATGCCTTGTGTCCATGAAAGCTAGTTGATGGAGTGCCAACTGCCATGCCAGCCTTCCCCTTTTGATAGATTGAGACTTGGCCTGCGGCGTATTACTTTCTCAGCCACTCCAGGGTTACCTGCCACGGGAAGTCGTTACAACAGACTCACTACCAGTCTAAACCAGATTGGGAAAGTACTCTCTGAGTTGTTCCCAGGTAGTATAAGCAACCCCAGGCTTTTTCCTTTTCCCACTCTTCTCTTCCCACCCGTTTCCTGGTCTTGGGGGCGTCTAGATGAATAGCGTGACTTTGGGGATAGGGAGGTAGTCTGCCAAGTGTGAACCAGGGTCCATCTCCAGCATGGCATAAAGTGTGCATGGTAGAGCATGTTAAACAGACGAGGAGGGGCACGGCAGGTTGGTGCTGAAGGAGCTGGTATACAATTACCTTTCCGAAATAAGCTTTATTAGGAGAAAGAGCCCTGAGGCCATGATCAAGCTTTGCTGGAAGAGCCTTAGAAAGGGACAGAGCCTTGTACCAGAGGCAGCATGACCCGGTCTTAAAGGGAAGGAGAGACTGCCCTTTCAAGCCCAGAGGGACGCATCATTAAGAGGGATAGCTGAAAGTAAGGGCAAGAAAGATTTAGAGCTGAGAGACAGGTGGTCGGGGGAAGGACCAGAGAGAAATCCCACAGAGGAACATATCTGACTTTTATATCTTTCCAGGAGATGGCAGAAAGTTTCTCGGCGTGTGATTTAGCCTGAGGCTGGTGTGGCAAGGAGTATGTGGAGACAGGTATTGACTCCGACCCTAAATTTGAGGCTGCGAGGCCTCAGCACGGTATTTTCATTTCTGTCGGGTAGCAGGGGGACCAGGCAAGGGTGTGGGCTGATTTTTTTTAAGCCTTGAGATCTGGCCTCTTAGAATGACCAGCGCCTAAGAGAGGCAGTTCTATGATCTAAGCACATGCCTGTGCTCCTAGCTCTCAGAAGGCAATGGATGAAAAAAGATCAAAGGGCTGGCAAGATGGCTTGGTGACTCAGAGCTCTTAATGCTCTTTCAGAGGACCTGGGCTCAGTTCCCAGCACCACAGAGTGGCTCACAACTGTCTGGAACTCCAGTTCCAGGAGCCCCTACATCTTTTCGTGACCTTTGACGGTGCTGCACGCTTGATTGCACGTAAGTGTACTCAGACACGCACTTATACAAAAAAAATTTAAGAGTTGAAGGTATCTTTGGCTACATAGTGAGCTTGAGATCAGTGTGAGCTACATGAGACTTTGTCACATGTACAGCAGCGGCAATGACAAAAATCCCACACCCCCTCACAAAGAAAAGTGAGCCATCTTTTTTTGTTTGCTTATGTATGGATTCCCATGAAAAGCTTAAAAAGTCTTAAAAGAGCATAAATATGTATCAAGTCCACTCAAATCCTCCATGATTTGTGGCTGGATCACTTCAGACTCAGGTCATGGACCTAACCTTCTATTAAGGGCATCAGACTCTGCACTGTGTCACGTGGCATTATTCAGTCTGCCCATAAATAATGATGCCATCCTAACAAGATTTGGTGCTAATTCAGAAGCAGAGGAGTGCGGGTGTGTGTGCAGATCACACACAGAGAGAACGGTATTGAAAAGCAGGAGTAATAATTAGGGTTTAATAAATGGTAATTTGCTCCTTGCCACTATGCGTGTCGGGAGCTGGGGAGTGTAATAAAGGGGTCCCTTCAGGAAGGTGGAAGGCAGCGTGTTTGCCACGATGGCTTCATTTTCATCTTCTGATTTCTCAGGATTGAAATTAATTCTAATCTACCTATGGACCCTCTTTTCGGAGAATAACTCCTGAGGAATGTCAAAAGAGACCATCTGATAAGAATTATTAGAATTATTGAGCACTGGGACCAAATTTTATCTGAAGTTACAGGATGAACAAGTCCCAGCTCCAGGGAGACAAAGTGAGGTAAAGAGTACAAACAATTATCTGGGTCGTTCAAGGGAGGAATCGCTCTTGCTCGAGTGAGTGTTTGACTCATCGGAATAATTGTTCTCATCGTTTAGGTCTGGTGGTGAGGCCCTGGGCAGGAGATCTGTCAGCAAAGAATGGAAGGTGAGCATGTGCAGAGACAGGACAGGAAGGCTGCAGAAGAGTCCCCTCCACAGGTATAGGGTGGCAGGCATAGGCTGGTCAGGCACAAACAGGGGTTGGGGGAATTACCCTTGGAGACCCAAGAGACCAAGCAATGCTAACAAACACAAAAAACCGAGGCCCATGGAGCCAGAGATACAATCTGAAGACTGTCGAGCTCTGGTGAGTGGAGCTGGGAAGATGGAAGAATCAAGCCAAGAAGAACGAAAAGGTGTGTGCACATGCTTGTGTGTGCACATTTGCGTATGTAGTATGGAAATGGAAGCTCCCCCCATCCTGCCGCCTCACCCCCTCCCTCCCAAGCTCCAGCTCACAACCACCTGCAAGTCCAGCTCCAGGGAGAAGCTGATGCTCCTGGCCTCTGTGGGAATCTGCACTACCTCCCACCCACACATAATTAAAAAGATTTTCTTTTTAAAGATAGTTGCTTTAGGACTGGGGGTATAGTTTGACCAGTAGAGTGCTTGTTTAATAACCATAAAGCTTAGTAACCATAAAGCGTTGGGTCCCAGCACTACATAAGCCAGATGTGGTGGTGGATGGTAGAGGCAAGACAATCAGAAGCTGAAGGTTGTCTCCGGTGTTATTAATGGGTGCATTCATTTTTTAGATACAAATTTCTCTTGGGGGATATTATGGATTTCATATGAAATGCCCCCCACAAAGTCTCATGTATTGAAGGCTTGGTAGACAGGGGCACCAACTCCAAGTCCCAGTTCCACTTTCAAAGCTGTGTTTCTTTGAAGGAAGTTCCTTCAGTCCTCTGAATCTTCATTTTCTCCTTTTGAATCAAGGACAACATCTTCCTATCATAAGACTCTTATGACTCTTACACAATATAACTCATACACATGAGCAGGAGCTGTTGCTCAGTGTAGAGTACCTGCCTCGGAGTCACAAGGCCCCGGGTTAGATTCCCAGCACCGCCCACATCCACAAATCTAGACCCCTGTAGTTTAAGTGTACATCTTCAGTCTCAGCACTTGAGAACATGCGGCAGAAGAATTACTAGGAGCTCAAGGACAGCCTGGGTTACATAGACCCTGTCTTGAAAAACACCAAAGCTCAGGCAAGGTTGTGGAAGAAGGACCAGAAAGAAGATAAGGACCAGAGGATGGGGCGGAGTGCTGTGAATCCCCATCTTTGGGATGCATGGCTGCTGTGTGCATGAACTCATAGCAGCCGTGGCCAGCATAAGATTACATCAACATTCCGTTTTGCATGGCAGGCTGGAGGGCAGGGAAGGGACACCTCAAGACTCATGAGCCCCCATGCACCCCTGGGGAAAAACAGGCAGTTAATGGTTGCTGAGGGAGAGAGTCATGCTCAGTGTTAGAGCCACTGCTAAGTTGCCTTTGCTCAAGTAAATAACCCTAACCCAAGTGTACGTAGGCAACTTTAACTAAACGCAGCAGGCTAGGCATAAACAAGAAATGTAAAAGTAGGAAGAGACTTGTGTGAGGGAAAAGGTAACAGGAGATCATGGGGAGGCTGGGGAGATGACTCAGTGAGTTGGGGTGCTTGCCCCAAACCTGGCAACCTGAATTGGGTCCTCAGGACCCATATGGTTAGAAAGAGAACCAATGCCTGAAGGTTGTATTCTCACCTCCACATGTGTGCCATCACACACACACACACACACACACACACACACACACACAATAACTAACTAAATAAAAATTTAAGTGCTGGAACTATGATCAAACTATATTTCATATTTATGAAATTATGAAAGAATAAATAAATTAACAACAGCACCAGCAACGACAATAAGAACAAACCACTGTAGTGTAAAGCAGGGGCTCAGATCCACAAATGTTCACTGAAGAATGAATGAGAGAAGCCTGGCTGTCTCCTGCAGATGAATGGCCCAGACCTTAGAGGCCTTGAGCGCTTGGTACAGGGACAAGACAGACCGTCGTTGCAAGCTGGGGTTTGTCAGTGGAGCACAGCCTGCTGCCTTATTTATGCGCCAAGTGTTCATCATTCTCTCTCCACACTTAGGGGATTAATTCCCGGGACATGCAGTCAGTAACACACCAGCCAGCCAGGCAACAGATACAGATAAGAGCAGCCAGGGTTGTAATTCCCACCCCATTGACAGGCCTTCAACACACAGAGGAAGAATGGAGCAGCTGAAAGCTTTCTTTCAAAGTCAGTAACAATGTTACAAGTGACTGTGTCTGTGTGAAGGACAAGGGCGAGGTAGGCAGGAGAGGGTGGGCGGTCAGCCCTGCTCTTTGTGCCAGCAGAGACCACAGGGCCAGACAGACGGCCAGCTAAGCGCCTGCTTAGATTTTAGGGAAATGATGAAAGTTTTTCAGTTTGGAAAACAAGAATAAAAGAGCCTCTATATGCCCCCTTTGTGTACAAAGCCTTCTTTAGAACCTTTAACTGTTTCAGGTGAACATGATCAAGGTATATTATATGCACATATGGAAATGAGGCCCATTACTTTGTGCAATTAATATATGCTTTTAAAAAAGGATTCCTTCATTACGGAAATAGCAATTTTATTGATGAATATAACTGCCGAGGAACACCAGAATCTGAAAGGACATGAAACGCTGAAATGAGCCTCAGCCTGATTCACCAACTCACCCCAAGCCTTCCCTTCTGCCTCGTTTTCTTCTTATACCCGTAAAAATCTCCCTGTGATCTCTGAATAATTAAATAGGGTAGATCAGGCAGTGCTGTGGCAAATGGTGACTGTCCCTATCTTGTTCTCTTTGAGGGCACTCATTGAACCATTATTCCTAAAACATAAAATACAAGAGAATTGTTGTTGTGGATGGGCTGGGGAGATGGCTCAGCTGGTAGAGTATTTGCCATGTAAGTACAAGGACCTGGGTTCGAATCCTCAGAGTCCATGTAAAAGCCAGCCACAGTAACTAACCATCCTTTCAGAGCTCCTGCCAGGAGACGGGTGGCAGAGACAAGAGAAACCCCCCCCCCCAAACTGAAGGGCCAGCGAGCCAGGAGTACACTGTGGTGAGCAGAGAGACTCTTCCTTAAACACGGTGGAGGTGGGGACCAACTCGGGAGGTCATGCTCTGACCTGCACACCCCTGCCCATGTGCACACACACAAGCATGTGCACACGTGTACATCATATTTATTTTAAATTAACTGTGTAATGCAATTCCATTACTTAGGTATATTCCCAAAAGAACTGAAAACCAGTCTTAAGCCATTCCATGCACAGGGTATTTAATACCATTATTCTCTACCCTAAATGGATATATACGAATGGATAAACGAATTGTGGTATAGCTATACTGTGGGATATTATTCTGTCATAAAAAGGAAGGGTATATTGGTACCTGCTACCACATGTGTGCAACTTGAAGAGACGATACTGAGAGAACCCAGACACAAAGGTTATATGTGGTGTGATTCCTTTTACATGGAATAACCCAGGATAGGCTAATTCATGGGCACATAATGAAGACTGGCAGTTGCCATGGCTGGAGAGAAGAGTAAAGGAAAGTTTCATATTGAGTGCAGGGTTTCATTTTGGAATCACTAAGTAGGAGTGGCAGTTGTACAACATTATATCTAGGACACACTCTGGAATCATTCACTTTGGCTAGCCATGTGGCTCAGTGGTAAAGACTTTGCAGGGTATCCCCAATACAAAACAACAAACAAACAAAAAAGTGTGTTTTGTTTTAAAGACAGGGCCTTACTATGTAGCTCTGACTGTCCTGGAACTCACTATGTGGCCTCAAACTTACAGATATTCCCCTGCCTCTGCTTCCCAAGTGCTGGGACTAAAGGCTTGAGCCATGCCTGAATCAAAAACAAATATTTAAGGTTAATTTTATGATGTGAATTCTACATTGATTGATTATCTTTAAAATTGTGTTAATTGGAGCCTGCAATATGGCTTCGAAGGCACCTGCTGCCAAGCCTGATAACCTGAGTTCAAATCCCAGGACTCACATATTGGAAGGAGAGAACCTACTCCCCCAGGTTGTCCTTTGACCTTCTTACAAGAATCATGGCACACACATGAACATACAATAAATTTATGTTTAAAAAAGACGTTTAATTGTGTTAATATAATTATTGAGAATGATACAAATGAAAAAGAAAATTCCAATCCCATAGATGGAGACTCCTCTTTTAGCTGATGCTTAGTTCTCCTCATAGGCAATCGTTAGAAAATCTGTGCATTTGTTCAGAAAGAATTTAGTCTATGACTATGTACATATGTGTTTCTATATATATATTAAGTAGAAGCATAGATGCACAATGTTCTCTCACAGAGAATGTTTCCCATGGCTCATGCAGGTCTTGCACTACTGACCCATCTCCTAAGTATTAGGATCACCAGCATACACCACTATGCCCAGTTTATCCCATGCTGGGGCTGGAACCCAGGGCTGTGCATATGCAAGCAAGTGGTTGGCATGGAATGGGCTGCCCGGTGGTTGGTGGTTTCCCACGTTCCTGAGTTCCCCGGACCTCCTGCCTCCTCCTGGTTGGTGTTCAGGGTCTTCTCAAAGCTCCCAGGTCTCTTCAAATGCTCCTCTGTCCCCATCCTCCACTCAGGTTACCTCCAGCACCTTCAGGTAAGCATCCCGTGCACAGAATCTCTGACCATCTTAGCCTGCCAGCCCAGACTCCTACAGTGATCAGCCTAGCCCTTGCCTTTTTGAGCCTAGATTTCAAGAACCTGGTAGAATTCTCACTTTGACCTTTGTTACCTTGTGCTGCGTAATCAACTCACAAAAATCTGATTGCCAACTGGGTGGTGATGGTGCATGCCTTTAGTTCCAGCACTTAGGAGAGAGAGGCAGGTGGATCTCTGTGAGTTTGAGGCCAGCCTGGTCTACAGTGTGAGTTCCAGGACAGACTCCATATCTACTGAGAAACCCTGTCTCAAAAACAAAAACAAAAAACCAAGCAACAACAACAACCCCCACCAAAAAAAATCTGATTGACAAGCTTTCTACAGTGATATGTCTTAAAATATCTACTCATAAAGCCAGGTATGGTAGTGCATGCCTGTAATCCCAGCATTTAAGAGGCAGAGGAGTGTCTTAGGTTCCAGGGTAGCCTGGGCTATACAGCAAGACACTGCATTTAAAAGAAAATCTAGCTGCTGTTGAGCCTTGCTGTGCACCAGGTACTTAGTTATATTCCCCGAAGAATTGCACTAGCCCCGTATTAAACCCTGGCTTGCAGGGGAAGGTAACAAAGCTTAATGGAATGGAAGAATGGGCCAGCTCATAAATGCAGAAAAACTGACTGGAAAAGCCAGACTCTTCACCACATTGCCACATGGTCCAAAACTTGTCACGCGTGAGAAGTGAGTGTTAGCAACAGCAAGGACGTGTGCACCTGCTGGCAAGTCCCTGGGAAACTACATCCAGTCTGAAGATGAGAAAGGACAAAAGCCGAGGGAATGGCACATCCTAGACATTCAGTGCCCACATCAGGACTCCACTGGCCTTGACCTGTAGCAGAACCCTGCTGCCTCCTAATGTGAGGCTCTCTTCCCTTCTCAAGACCTGCTCTTATGGAGGCTGTGTCAACTGTGCAAGTTTTCTGTCTTGCCCCTTCTCTATTGGGGTACCTACCCACACCATCAGTGTATTAGATTTGGGAATCCGTGGAACTCAGTTTGAATCCCAGGATTTCCTGTTACTGAAGCTGAGGTTTCAGACTTAAGAAGCATCATTTCTGTGCTCCAAATATTTGTGACCCTCTCAGCTCAGAGCTCAGTCCCTGCAGATTCCCTCTTGCCAGGCAACAAGCAGTCTCTGTTCCGGTCACACTCCAGGTCTCAGGGTTATCTCCGGTCACAGTTCTGGACCTGGGGTGACTTCATCCTTTCTCTCCTCAGGGCTTCCATCCCTTCTGCCCTCAATCCACACAGGCATATGATCGGGTCCTGGCCCCAGACACAGGGTGGATATGAAAAGGACATTGTATCTAATCAGGTCTGCAGAGTCACATGAGGTCCCGTGACCCCAGCCCAGATGGTCTCGTGTCTCCCTGCAGGTTGGACAAAGCTGGGGCACACTTCTGACTACCAGTTTCAGGCTCCATCTGCTCCCCAGGGTGATGGTCCCTGGGCAAGTTGGGAAGTACATGAATGCATGGATCAAATCTTCTTACCCCAATCAAGCATATCATTTCAGAGATTCTTTATCCCTTGTTTATAGTCTCAGACAGTGTCCCCTTCTACTGTGGAGTTGAGCTGGTCTTGCTAGAGCATGCACAATGCGCTAAGTGGATTATATATGAGCAGCTTCGTTTCATACCGACAGTCTTGGGAGGTGAGTGCTGTTTCTAACCCCATACTGCAGACCACAGTGACAATGACCATTGATAGACAGAACGGGCAGATGTTATTCTCTATGCCTAGGGTCATTGGTTCATTTTTCTGTCACTGTGCCTTCCATGGTGCAGATGTTCCCATCATTGCCCATTAAATGAGACTCAGAAATGTAGGGAAAGTGGCCCAGGTCACCCAGACAGCAAATGACAGAAGTTAGTATTCCAGTCTGGCCATTCTGGCTCCTGGGACTCCCGGCTGTTCTGCTCCACAGTCCCTGGTGTTTCTTGAGGCAGTCTCCGGTGTCACCTTAGCACACACAGCTTGTATTACAAATCAATGAGTTGTGAGCCAGAAGGGCCCTGGCTCTGCCTTGGAGGCCCCAAGTGCTGAAGGACAGACCATGATGATTGATTTCTAGGCTGAGCCTTTAAATGTCAGAGTGTGCGTGACCACATCAAACCTTGGGTCCAGAAATAAAATGCGGAGGGAAAGGACATTCTAGTGTGTGAGATGAGGAAGAGGAAGAGGCAGTCAGAACAACGATGTGGGGTGCGCACGTGCGGAATGTATGGATTTCCTGGGAAGGCAGTGGGGGATGGGAGCAGGGTGAGAACTGCACACTTGACCTTGAGTGGCTGTGAAGCCATTTATGGTGTGACATTGGCCGGGGAGAGATGGGTGGTAACCTGATTAGATCTCCGTCTGTATTGATTGGTCCCTGTTCGGATCAGCTCATTAGAGCAGCCTGACTACTGAGCCCCTCTCGCCTGCTCTCAGAGCTCACACAGACCCCCTCCTGCACGGCTCTGAGGGCCTGCCCAGTCCAATCATTATGTGTCCTAGGAGCTAGGGTACCCACGATAGACAGAAATTTCCTCCTATCACGTAGTCTGGAAGGAGACTGACAGGATTAGGGAGGACACAAGAGATAGACCTAAGGGGAATTACAGATGTAGTATGTGCAATAAGGACAGAAAATGAGATCATGGGAGAGACTTGTAGGGAGGGGGTAAGGGAAGGAAGCCCAGGAGGGCACCTCCGAGGACATGACATTTTAGAAGCTTTCTCAGTAATGGGGAAAAGGGACCGATCTGTCTGAGAATTGAGGGGACTGCTTTCAAGACGGCACAGCAGCAACAAGGGCCCTGTGCTACGAACAGGCTCAGCCTCTGGGACTGACTGTAAGAAGGGCTATGTGGCTCAACAGAGGAGAGGAGGTCCAATGTGCCCCTCACCATTGTCCCCCTGGGATGGCTGTCCTGCATGAACAGCCCAGGTTGACGAACAGAACTTGACACTGGTCTGTCTTTTCCCCATCTCTCTTACAATTCTAGACTCCGCTTTGGGTTATGCTTCCATGCCCCCACAGTGTGGGTAGAAGGTTCAAACTGTGTGACTCTTACCCAGCCATGCCTTGGAAGCAGTGCCAGGGTGGAAGATTAGGGCAAGACCCTGGAGGCTGGAGGTACTTTCTGATCCTCAGGAGTCATCCCCCCACTTTTCTCCTCTAGCCTACCTCGGGTTCACCTCAACCTTAGCCCGCCATGAGCTTGATCCACTCTGCCCTGGATTCAGCCCTGGGCCTCCATTCTAGCTGATCTAACTAACATTGGCAATGGTCTCATGCCTTCACTTAGGGAAATCCTCCCATTTGCTCAGTACAGAGGATCCCAGCTTGGGGAAGACACTCCTGAACCCTGATCCTGGTCATCATTAAGGCGTTCCTAAAGGTTTCGAGTCTAGATTCTAGAACCTGCTGGAATGGATGGCCAGTTAGTTTGGTTGGTTTTGTTTGTTTGTTTTTTGAGACATGGTCTTGTGCAGCCCAGGTTGGCCTCAAACTCATTGTGTAGCCAAGGATGACTTGAACTCCTGATCCTCTCGTCCCCATCTCCCAACTGGGGGATTATTGGTGTTTGCTATCACACTTGGCTTTGTCTGAGGTGGGGGAGGCATTTCTTTGTCTTTTATTTAAGACAAGCCCTCCCTGTAACTCAGGGGCATCTAGAATTCACTGTGTACCCTAGGTTGGTCCCGAACACATGGTAATCTTCTTGCTCAGCCCCCTGAGTGCACTGGGATTATGGGAGTGAGCTATCACGCCTGACTTGTGTCTCAGTTGGTCTTCAGTATACAGTGGAATCCTGAAGTAGTCTCTAATGCCAGCGAGGAAACGGACTTGCTAGCACAGTGGGAACAAGTAGGCAAAAAGCCAAAGCTGTCTTCTTCCCTGTCCTTGTTTGGCCTTTTGTTTCTTCTTTTCTTGTAGTATAGTCTGCCTAATCCCCATTTTCTCCCTCATACCGCAATGGCCTTGGAGAACAAGAGGTCAAATGTGGCTTCTGCCGTGACCGGCCCTGAGCTTTGGCAAGGCATGTCATTTTTCAAGATCACAGCTTCCTTTGATCCCTAAAATTATGATTCCAAAGCTCAAGTTTATCAGGGAGGGATTCCAGGAGGTCCCATGGTGGTGGTTTGAGTAAGAATGACCCCCATAGGTTCTCGTATTCGAGTGCTTAGGGAGCGGCACAATTGGAAAGGATTAGGAAACATGGCCTTCTTGGAGTAGGGGTGGCCTTGTTGAGGTAGATGTGGCCTTGCTGGAGGAAGTGTGTCACTGGTGGGGTAAGATTTGGGGTTTTAGAAACCCAAGCCAGGTGCAGCAGCTCTCAGTGCCACCGTGCCCACCACCACGAGGATAATGAAGCCAGGTGCAGCAGCTCTCAGTGCCACCGTGCCCACCACGAGGATAATGAAGTGAAGCTCTGAACCGTACGCAAGCCCCAGCTAAACATCACCATGGTGTCTCTTCCCTGCAGTGGAACCCTGAGACATCCGGTATCCAGTGGAGAAATGAGGAGAAGGAGAGAACTCATACAGTCCTCATTAGCTGCAGTGGGTCACACAGTGGCTTTGGGGGCTGCAGAGGGCACGGCTTCTTGGCCCAGCTGAACACTACAACGCCTGGGCATGTGACATCTGTGCCCAAGCAAATCCGAGAGTGGGAATTTAGTTGGTGGAGAGGTAGTCTGACATCTGGATTCTTCTTATGATTCCGGGGTGGTGATGGTGTGTGTGTCGGGGTGGGGGTGGGGCTCCATATGATCCGCCCAATGCGAAACTGCTGGCTTAGAACACAGAGCTGCCCCAGGCAGAGGTCTAGAGTCTTTATCCACACCTAGACTATCTTTGTTACATTTCCAGCTGCTTCTTCTCCTCTTCCTCCTTTCCTTTTTCTTGCTTCTCTTTCCCACCCTCAGACAAGGTCTCATATAGCCCAGGCTGGCCCCAAACTTGCTATAAATCTAGGAAGGACTTTGAATCCTGATCCTCCTGTCTTTGCCTCCCAGAGTTGCTAAGGTTACAAGTGTACAATACCATACCCAGTTTTTGCTGTGCTGGGGATCAAACTCAGGGGTTCAGACACAGGCAAATGCTCTGCCAAATGAGCTATATTCCAGCCCTTTAATTGCTTTTCAGAGTGGTTCTCACATGTTCCCTTGACCAGAAACAACAACAACAATAACAACAACAACAACTCCCCTCAAGCTTGCCAATGCCTGCAGTCTTGGATGTATTGAGGGCACTATGAGAAGAACATTAGTTTTCACTGCATCTTCCTCCCCCTTTTCTTCCTTTTTGAGTCAGGGTCTCCATATGTATCTCTAGCTCTCCTAGGACTCACTCTGTAGACCAGGCTGGCCTCGAACTCACGGAGATCTGCTTGCTTCTGCCTCCCGAGTGCTGGGATCACAGGCGTGAACCCCAATGCCCAACTGACACATCTCTAAGACAGGGGAACCGGTTTATAAATTTGCATGAGGATTAGCATACCACAGGCACCATCACAAATGCTGTTTTTATGGACTTTGTGATAGCTTACCGCTCTGTCTCATTAGCACCCAGCCACAGGTTTTGTACACCTCGAAGGCCCAATCAAACAGCATCCTCTGAAGTGACAATGCAGGAAGTGTGGGACACAGAGGGGCTGCCTGGATACAGTCCTGCACACTTGTCATTCCTAAGGCTGGGCAATTGTACCTTCCCTGGTGATCTGGTATTTTTAACCTCAGCTGCACACTGGAATCACCTGGGGACTTTAAAAGAAAACATGCCTGCCTGGGCCCCATGGGGTAGAGATTTCTGATTTCATTGGTCCGGGCAGTGCCTAGACACTTGGGGTTTGAATAGTTCTCTAGGGATTTTAACACTGCAGACTTTGTGATTAATTAAGGATACAGGGTCAGGCAGAGGGGTGCAGGATGAGCAGGAACAAGGTGATGTCGTCCTTCCCCTGTCAGCCCTCCCTCTGATGTGTTCCTTTGGCCTCAGAGACTTTGGTCTTTGGGAAAAGGCAGGCTGGAGCTCTGGGTGGTGATTTTGGGGATCCCCTCCACAAAGCTGTTATCTAGGCACCTTTTCACATACTCTAAAAGGTGACCCCCTCCCCACAAGTCCTGGGGCTCACATTAGCTCATTCATGGATCCTCACTGAATGTCCTGACACCTGGCTTCAGGTGAGTCTCAGGGATACTGAGAGATCTCCCCAGTGAAGAATGGTTCACCCCTATGCCGCAAAGTCAGGATGGCAGTCTGTGTCTTTGAGGCAGGCCCAGGAGAGTGCTCACAAGAGATTCTCTGGAAAATCTTGCTTGAGATGATGAGTAGGGATAAAAATCATCAGTTGGAGCTTTGCTATGTTACTTAGGCTGACTGCATGCTCCCAGACTCACATGATCCTCCTGCTTGGGATAACCCAGATTGTGGGTGTGCACTCTTGTGCCTGCTAATATCCTATATAAACGAGGACTCATCTGCTGGGTACGGTGGTGCACACCCTTAACGCCAGCATTCAGGAGGCAGAGGCAGGGGGAACTCTGGGGTTTTGAGGCAGCCGGGTCTACAAAAAGACAGCCAGGGTTACATAGAGAGAACAAATAAATAAATAAGGACTCTAAATCACTGGGTTGAAAAGCATCTCAGACTCTTCTTGATGTTCCAGATAGATGTTCTACATGAGATAGATAACAATGGAAATAATAGTTTATGTGGGACCAAAGATGTAGCTCAGTTAGTAGAGAGCCTATCGTCCTATGAAGGAAGTCCTGGGTTTGATTCCCAGCCCTGCCTAATCAGAGAGTACTGGTGTACAACGACAATCCCAACACTTGGAAGGTGGTGTCAAGGGGCAAAAATTCTAGGTCATCCTGGTCTTCATAGCAAACTTGAGGAGCCCAGTCTGGGTTACATGAGATCTTGTCCTGAAATGAAAGACTCTCATCAGCTGTGGGAGGACCTTCGACTGTGAGGTATTCACCAGAGGAGACTGCTCAGACATGGGCTTAAGCCAATAGAAACGAATAGCCAGCCAGCGACTTCTCACTGGGTGTTCGGGATCCCAGGATAGCCTGGTTGACACACTTCAATTAACAAGAACAGTTAGCCAGAAGCAGAACTACAGAAGCCAAGAAGCAAGGATAGAGCATTTAAAGTACATTTAAGGACCATCATGGACTTCGACGGATTAGGCTTTGTTTTCATGTTTGCAGGTGGTGCTGCCTACACACTGAGTTTTACAGCCTGAGTTTACTTCCATCATGGAGTCAGTTGTGCTAACTCGGGGCCTACTGAGGTATTTGTCTCTGTTACATCAAATTCCTACAACACCCCTGCAAGGCACATATGGGCAACCTGGGGAAACGGAGGTCTAAGAGGCCAGGATTGCACCCCAAGCTGTCCATTGGGCTTATCCACTTAACCATCATGACCATTTTATCTTCCTGACTAAAGAGCCCAGAGGGCAGACCTTACCAGTCACACGGGGGCTCCCCTGCCCTCACAGGCTGCAATGGGAACTCAGGGCCATCAAGGTAGGGCCCACTGGCTGCAGAATGGGCTTTCCCAGATGGTGCCTAGTGGCAGTCCCAGAATGGCCTGATATTCCCTCTAGGGAGTCTTGCCATGCCTGAGTTGCCATTGTGTTTTTAACCAGGGATGTGGGGGCGCCAGGAAGTCTATACTTTGCTGGGGTGAGCATAGCCTGGGCTGTGTCTGAGTCTCCACAGCTCCCTGGAATCCACTGGCCAGATACATGGTACTCAGCCCCCTCTTCCCCTAGACTCTGAGGCCATTTGAGAAAGTCCAAGACAACCTCTGCACTCTGAGAAACACTGTCGCCAACCCAAGGACTTGGCATGAACAGAACTATGCTGAATTAATTGTACATCAGTAGTACTGTCAGGGAGGGGGCCGGGGAGCAACAACAGCCACCAAGCCTAGAGAACTGAAAAGCCTAGGCGGGGTGGCAGCCCCCAGCACTAGATGCTCCACACAGCTTGTGAGAAAGAATTCCTATTGTCAGCGGGAGGCAAAATATCCTAGGCACCCACTATAGCCTCAGCCAGCACCTCCATTCTTCAGCAGCCCCCAGCCTGGGGCTCTGAACAGGGAGTCTCCAGGTGCAGCTGTCCCTATTGAGGGGTGGGGGGAGTCTGGACACAGTCTGGATAATAAATCTGAGCCTGCGGGGGGCGGGGGGTGGGGTGGCCAGCTCCCACTGAGCACTGAGTTTGAATTACAAAGAAATCTGAAGTCCCTACCTCTAGACTGAACTTCCAGCTCCCAGCAGGAAAGCTATAAAGAGTTTCCACACTGGTCATTGTTAGGTATGAAGGGAAACCCCAAGGACCCCAAAGGGCAGGCCCACTGACTTGGCAGTAGGGCACAGTCTTGACTCAGCTCCCACTGGCAGAAACTTTCAGCCATTCCTCAGGAACCTGTGAAACTTTCTGTCTGCCAGGAAGAGCCACTTCCCTATCTCCTGTCCCTCTGGCAGAAGAGGCATCCGGCTCCCTATTGACAGGGAACCTATGGTGCACACCGAAGCCAATGCCAGCCTGAAGACTCCTCCAGTCCCTATTCATGGGTTCTTGTTTTGTATCTCAAAACCCACGCTAGCATCTAGGCCTTTCTCACCTCCTCCTCTACCCTAATCTGAGGCTGCTCCAGTTCGCGGGCTTCCCTCCCCCAGCTCCTCATCCTTCTTATAAACCCCGTTATTTCCCCACGCCCTGCTTCACTAACCCTTGTCATATCTGGGCTGCCTCTTTTGCCTTCTGCTCTGAACTCTTCCAGATGCCTCTGGGTGCTCTCTATCTTACCCACAATAAAAACCTTCCTTTAACCATGGAGTGGCCATATCAGTGTTCGTTCTTTCTTTCTTTCTTTCTTTCTTTCTTTCTTTCTTTCTTTCTTTCTTTCTTTCTTTCTTTCTTTCTTTAATTTGGTTTTTCAAGACAGTGTTTCTCTTTGTAGCCCTGGCTGTCCAGGAACTCACTCTGTCTACCAGGCTGGCCTTGAACTCACAGAGACCCGCCAGCCTCTGTCTCCTGAGTGCTGGGATTAAAGGCGTGCACCACCACCACCCAGCCTCAATGGTTTCTTTACCGTGCCCTTGATTACATTATCACATCTAATCTGTGCATCTAAGGTGCACACGTGTACACATATGTATATGTAAAAGCTGGAGGACAACTTCACATGTTGTCACTCAGGTGCCATTCACTTATTTTGTGACAGGTCTGTCATTGGTCTGGGCTTGGCTATCAAGCTAGGCTGGCTGATCAGGCTGGTTCCTGGCATCCTCTTGCCTCAGTACTGTGGCTGTAGACTCGAGTCCTCACGGTTGACTCTTCCTTTGGCGTTAGGGATCCAAATGTTTGCCACAATCTCTTTATCCACTGAGCCATCTCCTCGGTCCCTGGTGTTGTTTGTTTTGTCATTTTATATATGAGACAGCGTCTTTCTATGTATCTCAAGCTGGTCTTGAGTTTGTTGTGTAGCTCAAGATGGCTTCAAACTCACGGTAATCCTCCTGCCTTAGTTTCTCACAGCACTGAGATTTTAAAAATATGTCAGCACACTTGGTTTTTTGTTATATAGGTTCTAGACATAGAACTCAGGTCCTCACGATCATAAGGAGGACACTGGGGGCTGAAAGATGACTGAGCAGTTAAGAGTACTGGCTGCTCTTCCAGAGGTTCTGAGTTCAGTTCTCAGCAACCACATGGCAGCTCACAACCATCAATAACTGTAGTCTCTCTGGTGAGCAGATAAAGCACCCATAAACACATGTGCAGCCATCACCTCTGTCCATCTCCTCCACTTCCTCCTATTCACAGACTGAAATTGTGCTCACTAAACACATGCCCCATGCCTCCCTCTCCCAGTTTCTGATTACCAGTGGGCAGTCTTTTCTTAAATAAAAGATAATCAAGGGTTACAGAAATAGCTCAGTTGGTAGAGTGTGTGCCCAGCATGCACAAAGCCCTGGATTCAACTCCCAGTTCCCATAAAATATCTGTAGTCTCAGCATGCAGGTAGTGGAGGCAGGAGGATCAGGAGTTCAGTGGCATCGTCAACTATAAGAAAGTTGGAGGCCAGCTGGGTGGTTGTGGCACACGCTTTTAATCCCAGCATTTGGGGAGCAGAGGCAAGTGGGTCTCTGTGAGTTCATTGCCAGCCTGGTGTACAGAGTGAGTTCCAAGACAGCTGGGTCTACACAGAGAAACCCTGTCTTGAAACATCTAAAATAAATAAGTAAATAATAAATAAAAAGTGGTTGTGTGCCATCTGGGATCCATGAGGACCCTGTCTCAAAAAAGTGGAGAACAAGAACTAGGGAGATGGCTTAGAAGGTAAAACCACTTGTTACGCAAACATGAAGGCTTGAGTTTGGATCCTTGCATCCATATTAAAATTAAAAGAAAAAGAAGCTGGACAGGCCCACTCCCACCAGTAACTCCAGGGCCATAGAGGGCAGCAATAAAAAGGTCACTGGCAGCCGGGTGGCGGTGGCGCACGCCTTTAATCCCAGCACTCGGGAGGCAGAGGCAGGCGGATCTCTGTGAGTTCGAGACCAGCCTGGTCTACAAGAGCTAGTTCCAGGACAGGCTCCAAAGCTACAGAGAAACCCTGTCTCGAAAAACCAAAAAAAAGAAGAAGAAAAAAGGTCACTGGCCTTGCTGGCTGGTCACCAGCCGTGCTCCAGGTTCAAGAAGAGACACTACCTCAAAGGCAGAGTGATAGAGGATACCCAACATCCTCCTCTGGTCTCTATGTGCATACGTGTGCAGTTGCACACATACACACACATGAATGCAGTGGCTCTTTGAGAAGAGTCCACAGAACAGCTTTATGGGGAAAAGGAGGACTGTTTCCGCCAGTCAAGATGAGTACCTAACTAACCTTGTAGAACTGAGATTTAATCATTCTGTTTTCTAATGACAATAGGAAAAAAACTCAACCTGTGAATTATTTACTGGGATGAAGATGATTATCTGTTTCCTTTATATATAGGATGGAAGCAGCATCTGTGGTCGTTAGCAGAGAAGTCAGAGAAAAATTGTGGGAAGACATTAAGAGCAAGAATATTCTAGATTTAGATCTAAGAATAGTCATGTGGGTGGTGTGTATCTCCATTTAAAACCATCGTTGATTTGTCTACTTCAGATTTACATACTTTTCAGTATGCATATTACACCCTCAACCAAACCACATTTAATCAATCAATTGATTAATTAATTTCATTTTATTTGATATTTTGAGACAAGGTCTTATGTAGCCCAGGATAACCCCAAATTCACTGTGTAGCCAAGGATGACCTTGAACTTTTGATCCTCCAATCTTCCTCTCCCAAGTACTGGGTAGCAGGCATGCACCATCACCTTGGTGTTATGCTGTGCAGGGTATAGTAGCCAAGGCCTTGTGCATGCGAAGTGGGCACTCTACCACTGAGCTATACCCCAGCTCAATCATACTGCTAAAGACAAGGAGTGAAGACTTGGCGGGATGGTTCAGCGGGTAAGGCCCTTATCTCCCAAGCATGAGGACCTGAATTTGAATACTCAGAATCCACGTAAAGCTGGATATGGTAGCACGTCTGTGATCCCAGTGTTCTACAGTGATATGGGAGGCAGTGACAAGAGAATCCCAGGATATTCACAGGCTAGCTGGCCCGGCATATGCAGTGTCTAACAAGAGACCTGTCAAACAGGTAGTTTAAGAATGACACCCAACACGTACCTGCGCGTACACACTCACATACACACACACATACACACACATGCACACACCACAATTAAAAATACGATGGTCAGCATTTGAGGCAAGGAAGGGTCACGTCCTCCTCTGCCAGGCCTTTACAGAAGTCTGAACTTGGCAGTGCCGTTTTTGCTGTCGTGAAGTCCCACCAGGTCAGGCACAATCTGTGCATCCCTCTGTTAAAGTGTGCGGAGTGTCTTCTGTAAGCCAGGCTCTGTGAACCGCCTGGGGAGCAGAGGCCTCTGACTTCATGGAGCTACGTCAGCCATCGCTCTCTCCTTGGTTCATCTTGCCTCTATGGCTCCAGCCTGCAGGTGAAAGTCATTTTCTCCTGAGTCTTCCTCAGCAGAGGATATCCTAAAGGTGCTCCTAGGTGCCCCGTGAGGCTCCAGCAGACCATCTCTGCTCTCTGTCAGGTTTCCTTCAAACCTTCTGCCCCGCGTTGGCTGAACACTGACTGGGAGGCACCACACTGCAGTTTATCTGCCACATTTCTCAGACTCAGAAGCTCTTGCTGTGTTCATCTTGTGTCAGCGCTATCTACTGGGTACCAGCTGTGTACACAGCAGTGTCTGCCACACGGTAGGCACACAGTTCACTGAGGGACAAAGAGCAACAGCCACATTGCAAGAGATGATTGTCGCCAGACTTAAGCCCACCCATCTCTTACCTTGGCAGGCAACAAGCCACCCCGTAAAACTTCTTACCTGTCTCTTTGAAGTGGATTTACATCAGCCATCAGACAGCAAAAACATGGGCCTTCAAACTTTTATTGTCTTTTTATTATTCCCAGTGACACACAGAAATATCGTTCAAAACATTAGCCATTACTCTGGAAGGTGCGTGTTTGAAGAGCTTGGGAAGGGTGTGTTCCAGGGTAGCAAGCCGGGTGTTTTCTGCCAATGGGCCCAGGGCCCTCCGTGGGACTTGGAGCTGATTCAAAAGTAGAATTGATCTTTCAAGCCTCATTTTCATCTCCATCAGCACCCTATCAGACACCTCATTCCCCAGCCGGTTCCCATCCATGTATAATTGATGCACTTGATTTCAGGGGTTTAATCTCTGCCTCATTCAATGGGGGTGGAGCAGGCAGATTCTTTTCTTGTTCCTCACTGGGGCTGGCTCGTGTGTATTTCCATAGATTACACTCTGCTTCCTCCCGGAGAATTGCTTCTTTAAAGATTCATTTCGAAGGTACTGTCGTTTTCTATTAAGTCTGTAGAAATGGGTATGATGGTGTGTGTGTGTGTGTGTGTGTGTGTGTGTGTGTGAGAGAGAGAGAGAGAGAGAGAGAGAGAGAGAGAGAGAGAGAGAGAGAGAGAGAGAGAGAGAGATGGTGTGTGTGTATGTGTGACTGTGTGTGTGATGGTGTGTGGGGGTGTGATGGTGTGTGTGTGTGTGTGTGTGTGTGTGTGTGTGTGTGTGTAGGGACTTCTGTTTATGCAGGATGTGGACTTGTCTCCAGCCTACCCAAGAGGAGACCAGATGATCTCCTCTTGCCTGGTAGAAATGCACAACCACTTTAGGATAGGGATACCGGGAAAAGGCCCAGAGTCTCACCTGGCACCAAAATGAGTGCCACTGAGCTCCAACCCTTAGCTCCTAGCTGCACCCTACCACCCCCACAATGTAACGTCATTGGTCCCTGGAAGTATACTAGGTAGACTATAGCCAAAGGAATTTTGAGCCTCTTCCCTAACCCTAGGACATTCCCATAATGTCAGATCTTATTACTCCACCTCTTTTCTGTGTTTTGCCCACTGCCCTCAGGGACTAGCTCACCGACTCTGAAGTCCCAGAATCCCAAGAACAACTTTGAAGACCTCTGAGATGGGTCAGTGGGGGAAGGTGGTCACACCAAGACTGGTGACCTGAGTTCAAGTCCCTGGCCCTGTATGGTGGAAGGAGACAACTGACTCCAGCAAAGCTTTCTGACCTCTATATGCATGTGGTGGCATCTGTACACACATACTAGACGGCGTCAATAAACCTAATTTAAATAACTTTTTTAAAGAACAGTATAGCCAGGCAGTGGTGGCATATGCCTTTATTCCCAGCACTTGGGGGGCAGAGGCAGGCGGATCTCTGTGAGTTCGAAGCCAGCCTGATCTACAGAGTGAGTTCCAGGACAGCCACGGCTGTTTCACAGAGAAACCCTGTCTCGAAAACCAATAAACAAACAAAGAACAATGTTGGCATCACTGAATTCTTCCTCATTCCACTAAAGGCTTCTTCTTCAGAGGACTCACTTTTTCTGCGCCCTGGGAACTGGAGCCCTAGAAGCTGGGCCACAACCTTCCTTCTGTAAGTTCTTACTACTGGGTCATAGTAGCAGATTGTATTGTCCAAAATGGCTGCAACTAATGCTCCTGTCTCCCATATGCTCACACGGTGACACTGCCCATCCTGCCGTGGCAGATGTGGCCTGTCTTTCCTCTACTTGAATCTAGGCCAACTTATGACTACAATGGAAGTAAAGCTTTTGCTTCCGTTTAGTCTTCAGAAACTTGATGTGGGATTCCCCTCTGTATGCTGTGAATATGTTTTACTACCATTGGTTAATAAAGAAGCTGTTTTTGGCCTATGGCAGGGCAGAATAAAGCCAGGTGGGAAAGCCAAACAGAGATATATGGAGAGAGTAAGTAGAGTCTGTGTAGCTGCCAGAGGGGAAAGATGCTGGAAACTTACAGGTAGACCACAGTCTCATGGTGATACATAGAATAATAGAGATGGGTTAATTTAAGATATAAGAGCTAGCTAGGAATAAGCCTGAGCCATTGGCCAAACAGTATTGTAATTAATATAGTTTTGTGTGATTATTTGGGTCTGGATGGCCAGGAAATGAGAAAGCAGTCTCCGCCTACAGGAACTCTTATTCTTGGAGCCCAATTGCTATGCACTCACGGAGAGGCTGTTATGATCTGCTGGCTTGTCCTGTCACCTGGGTGTGTATCCTGTCCTTTTAAGAGACAAACCCTGCCCACTCCCAACCCTCCCCTTCCAGTGAGGCAAGAGGAGCTCCTACCTCTTCCAGCCTGCACTCTCTCTTTTGCTCCTTTTGGATCTCTCTCCTGAAGAGGTAACTTCTGCTTTCTCTCCCCACTTTCTCCCCCCTCCCCTCTCTCTCTTCTTCCTTCTTCTCTCCTTTCCTCTTTCCTCTTCCTTCCATAACCCACTAAATAAACTCTATACCCAAACTCTCTCTGCATGGCGTATCTGTCCGTCTCTTACCTGCTGCAGTCTCTCACCTGCCAAGGTGACAGGGCCAAGGCCCCAGGTGGCCCACTGCAGCCCCTCATGGGACCAGTTACCCCTCATGGGACTGATCCCCCCTGCCATATCTTTAAAAAAGAATAACAGAGGTTACATGACAGGCTCAAGCCAATAGCCAGCTACAATGTCAGTCACACATGTGAAGAAGGCTTTGAAAAAGTCCAGCTCCAGCAAACATCTGGACACAACTGGCCAAAAAGATTGAGAATGAGAACTGCTTTATCTACCACATATAACCTGTAGACACACGGGTGACAATCCAATGACTATTTCATACGCACCTGAATCAGGCAGGGCTAGCAGAACAAGAGGAGACAAATCTGAGCCTCTGGCAGCATTTCCACCTGCCTCCCCAGAGTCACACAAAATTGAGTGCTGGCAACTCTAGTCCCGCCTGCCTCCCTCGGCAAACATCTGGATAGGAGGAGGTAAACAGGAAAGATGAGATATTTATTGTGTGCCTGCTACACGGAGAGCAGGTGTCTTCGAAGTCTGGAGACAGCTGTAGAACCTGAAGTCTAGAGAAGTTTGGTGGCTTGGCCAGAACCACATAGCTGGTAAGTGTGCTGTTTATTAATGAGGCTGAAAAAGCAGCCTATGTGTGAAACAGGTTTAGAGGCATGAGATGCTCAACCAGTGTTGAATGAACGGAAGAAAAAGTGAAGGTGATGGACTGCTTCCCCGCACACATCACTCCTCTTCTTCATCTTCCTGTTTCATTTTTTGAGACAAGGTTTTGCTATGCAGCCTGGCCTGGCCTAAAACTCATGAGCCTCCAGCCTTGGCCTCCCTAGTATTAGAATTATTGGCTCCCACCCCACCTAGTTAATGGTGCTTCGTGTCTGTTTACAAGACATTGAACTTCAGACATTAAGTACAGGCCCAAAGTCATTCCTGAGCTCAAGCCTGCTCCCCACCACTGCCTGAGCTTAGACCAAGCAGTCAAGGGGCTCACACTCCCACTTACTCAATGTGGCCTTGACTACCACTGAACTCCACTTCCACCAAGTCCCAAAGTACCCCTGGAATTGGGCACCCCTGTGACACCGAAGTGACACCATCTGGGTTCAGATCCTGGTTCTTAACACCACTAGGACCACTAAAAATAAGTTAATCCATCCTTGACTTGGTTCCCCCATTGTCAAAGAAGAGATACCAAGAAAACCCCTCACTACACACATGAAGCGTTGGGAGAATTCAGCGAATTCGAACACAGGAAAGCTCATGGCATTGGAAATTGGCCATTGGTACTATTTCTGGCTTGAGCACAACATGGTCTAAGTCCATATCCTTCACACTCTGGAAGAACCTTTGCATAGCTCATAGCATCGTGCTCTGCAACCCACACTTGACAGCCTGTTCATCTCCAGTGTGTTTTGAAATTGATTAGAGAGTCCTCACGAGCTCACCAGCTGGCCTCTTCCCTGCTCTTTCTACATGGTATAAACTGCTTCATCACCTTCAGGCCTCACCTCGATCCCTTAGAGCTTTTCTTCAACTTGCCTGTGTCTGGACTACTAAGACTCCTCCTCCCATTAGGATGAGAGGGGACTCTAGAGCCAGAGACTGAATTGCTATTCACTGGATTCTAGCCATCCCAAACTCCAGTGGCCTTTGCTTTCCCTCTGACATATCCATTGTAGATTGTGTGATACCTGGAATCCCTCCCCAGCCCAGAGTTTAGCCACAGAACTAGCTGGCATAGCAAAAATTCTAGGTTCTAAGAAGTGAAGGTTAAGGTTTATTGCATAGAAGTGGTTTTCTCCCTCCAGTACACTGACTGCTGAAAGCAAAGTTCAAGACAACTTGGCCCAAGCTAGAGAAGAAAATGTATTCTGTATGATGCCTCTTGCTCCCTTCAGCTCACACATTCTGTACACGACAAGATAACTGTATTGTCTTAGGTTGTTGGGGCTGCTACAGCAACACACCAGAGACTAGGTAGCTTAGAAACAACAGAAGTTTATTTCTCATGGCTCTAGAGTCTAAAAGGTCCAAGATCAAGACATTAACAAAATTGTTATCTGAATCTGTCTCCTGGTGCTTACATGTCACCTTCTCTCACTCTGTCCTCGTGTGGAGAGAGGGTGAAGGCTCACTCAAGCCTCTTTATAAGGACTCTAAATCTTATTCATGAAGTGTTTATCCCCATGGCTAATGGCTTCCCCAAACACCCACCTCATGATATTATCACCCTGAGGGGTAGGATTCCAACATGTGAATTAGGAAGGAGGGGACACACTTACATCAGACCACAGCACTCCATCTACCTGCCCACCTACCTTCTGTTTCTGTCTTTCTTTCCACCGTGTGGGTGCTGGTGATTGAAATGGGTCATCAGGCTTGGTAGGAAGAGCTTTTACCCTCTAAACCATCTTGATAGCCCTGAGAACATATTTAAATATCAGGAAGTCTGGGTTCCTACAGGACTGTCTGAGGCACACTCACTAACTGGAATCACAAGACTGTGGGAAGAGTTTTCCTGCCCCACAGTCACTCTCAAATAAACATACTGAGGCTTGTATTAATTATATATGCTCGATCATCAGCTCAGGCTTATTACAAATGAGCTCTTACATTTTAAGTTAACCCATACTTCTTATATACGCTTTGCTACATGGCAGTACCTTTATTAACATGGGACATTCATCTCTTGCTCCCTCTGCATTGGGCTGGCAACTGGCTCTGCCCTTCTTCTTCCCATCATTCTTAGTTTGGCTTTCCCACCTAACTTTATTCAGTTCAGCTATTGTCTGGCTGGCTTCTTTATTAACTAATGAGAGTAATATATATTCACAGTGTACAGAAGGACTATATCACAAAACACACAAGACACAGCAGAGTTGAAGACCTAAAGGAAGATCACAAACAGCTGGGTTCAAAACCAAACATCTTGGCACCAATATCTGAGCACCTTGATTGGTTGTATACATTTGGAATAGAAGAAAGGCCTGGGACAGTGTTTCATAGAGTGTGCGCTGAATACTCCATCTAAGAAATGTTATATCAGAAAAGGCTATCACAACCCAATAAGTGAGAAACATGCAAATATGGATACAACCAACACAAAACCATCCTTACTCAGAACGTTAGGAGATTTGCTGCTGTTGTTTTAAGCTACAGTCTCACTATGCAGTCCTGGATGGCCTGGAACTTGCTGTGTAGACCAGTCTGACTTTGAACTCAACTGTCTATGCCTTCCAAGTTATTAAAAGCTTGTGTCACCACACTCTGCTTGAGACTTTTCAAAATTATTATCATCACTATTTTTGGTAACTCGATTGCACCATTTTTGAAGTGTGAACTTTGTAGATGACACCATCAAGTGTCAATGTCAAAAGGTTGGACACTCCTGCATCCCTATCTAGAGGTTAGACATCCCTGCATCCCTATATAGAGGTTGGACACCCCTGCATCCCTGTCTAGAGGTTGGACACCCCTGCATCCCTGTCTAAAGGTTGGACACCCCTGCATCCCTGTCTAGAGGTTGGACACCCCTGCATTCCTGTCTAAAAAATTTACAGTGCTCTTCCGTGAAGTATGGACTTGAGATCTGTTGCCAGATAAATAGGCTTTGCTTTATTTAACTCAGTGTTTCTCAGATTTATTTAATCCCAGACCCTTTTATAAACTGGAAGCAGGCAGTCGGGCAGTCTCTGGGGCTGCTAGACCTGATACAGTAGCCATTTCCGGTCCAATGGCAGCAATGGTCTGGAGAACAGACTTTGAGAACACTGTTTGGTATCTTTACTCTCCTCAGATTACCAATCTTCCTTACCACTGTAGGGTACCACCAAGGCTGGGAGCACAAGCGGCCTGGGCCCATGAAGAGTTTACTGGAGATACCCTCTGGTTACCCTCCTGGTCCCTGGAGCCAGTTGCCTATCCATAATGAGCTGATGATCTCAAGCCTTCAGACACTTCCTGCCTCCCTGACTTGTGGTAACCCTACTAAAGAAGCCACAGCAGCCTCCCTGCCTGCTTCTGGCTAGATAAGACCCACTGAATTGAGAGAGTGAGAGCCATAGACACAGGCTTGGTTGGAAGAGAGGTACCTAGGGCAGTGTTTAGCAAGGTTACATTCTTGGGAATCAGCTTTGCGGAGAGAAGGCATCCGACAGCTTGCAAGGCGGAGAAACAAACAGTTCTCAGCACAAAACGCCTTCACAAGTGCACAGCGTGTGAAAGAATCCACCGGTCTCAACACCACTGCACCCACCCAGGTGACACCTAAAGCAGCAGCCGCCGCCACCGCCTCCACCCCCAACAGCCAAAGTCATGTGAGAGGCAGCAGCCTTCGCCTGTCATCGCTGCAAACAGAACCGGCATAACTGGAACATTTTGTCCAACACAAAGGCCTGGATGAGAGAACAAAAAAATAGGAACAAATAGAAGAGGCCCAGACTGGGCCAAGTCAGGTTGGAGGGACCTGTGCTCTGGAACCCTTTGTGACATGAGCTCTCTCAGGCCAGCCATCTTCTTTGTGAAGGACCTAGGCTAGTGCTGTCCACAGCCAACCACATGTGTGTGCATGCTTTGATAGGGTTGCATGCCTGCAGTCTCAGTGCTGGGTAGAGGGGGAGCAGAGGCAGAACGAGACCAACCTGAGCTACACAGAGACACTGAGCTACACAGAGCTATACTGGCTCAAAGTTAAACAGGCTTTACAGTGGGTAAGGGCACTTGTTGCCAATTCTGGAGACTTGAGTTCTACTCCCAGCCCCACGTGGTGGAAGGAGTGGATGACTTCCACAAGTCGGACCCTGATTCCCTTCACCTTGGCAGGAGTTCTTACATACACAAAGTAAATAAATGTTTAAAAAAATTAAGTTCCAACTGTTGTCAGGCGTGGTGGTACATGCCTTTAAACCCAGCAGTCAGGAGGCAGAGGCAGGCAGGTCTCTATGAATTTGTTTAGTTATATTATTATAATTAAAAAGGTTTTCTCAGCTGGACGGTGGTGGTGCACACCTTTAATCCCAGCACTCAGGAGGCAGAGGCAGTGGGTCTTTGTGAGTTCAAGACTAACATGGTCTGCAGAGAAAGTTCTAGGACAGGCTCCAAAGCTACACAGAGAAACCTGTCTCAAAAAAAAAAAAATGTTTTTCTCAAACAAACAAAAGGACAGTTGTTTAACCATCCACCACCACAAAACAGAAAACTAACAACGTGAATGAGCACTCAGAAAGGAACTAACAATGGCCAGTTTAGATTTGGCCAAGAAGGGTTCACACATTACATGTATACTTTGGTAGATACCTGGGTATATATAAGCAGCGAAGAGAAGTCAAAAAAAACACAAGAAAAAGCCAAACTGGAAGGGGTCAGAGAAACACTCCCGAGGAAAGAGCCCTGTTTTGCATGATTGATTATTAATACCGGCATCTTATCTTACTGGCCATTACCGACCGGGAATAGGGTCTTCCCCCTCTCCGACAACACACACATACACACACACACACACACACACACACACACACACACTAAGGTCTTTAGCACCTCCCTATAAAGTACTAGGTGTCACTTCCCTCACACTTCTTTTTGGGTTGATTTTGTTGAGACAGGGTTTCTCTGTGTAGCTCTGACTGCCCTGGCACTCACAGCCCAGGCTGACCTTGAGCTCAGAGATCCTGCCGCCTCTGCCTCTGCCTCCCCAGTGCTGGGATTAAAGAAGTGCACCTCTATACCCGACGCCCTTCATATTTATTCAAAAGACCTAATTACAATACAATTTTATTTTTCTGCAAATCTTCTTTTTTTCTGGTACACTAGGAAATAGAATGAGTGGCTTTATTGTTTTGTTGTGTGTGTGTGTGTGTGTGTGTGTGTGCGTGTGTGTGTGTGTGTGTATCTGTGTGTGTATGACATCTTTGGAGCAATTAATCAAAAATCACATCAAAGGCTGCTGTTCATTTTTCATCACATCTCATTTCTGCCAAGAGCTTGGAACGTTCAGCTTCAGCTTCATGTTTCTTGGGGGAAGCTGGGGAGGCTGGAAGCTGGGGAAACATAAAGCCCGGCAACGCTGAGGAATACCTCAGTGTGGGTGTGTGTATGTGTGGGGAAGGGAATCAAGAGCACAAGAAAGGCCAGGAAAGAGTGGGGTCCTGTCACTCCAGTCCAGCTTTGACACTACTCACCCCAGCTGCAACCCCTCCTGTCTGATTCTGTAAAAGGTTCCACCACCTGCCCCTGGCCCAAGCCACAGATGTCGCTCACCTGGAACTGAGCCGCCTTCATTACCACCACATTTGCAGTGCCCAACAGGCTCTGTCAAGGCCATTTTCTCTTCTCCAGCCCCTGTTAGCAATTCAGTTCAGACTGCCGCTCCTGGCTTAAGGGGCTCAGAAGTGCCTTCCTCCTTCCAGTCCTCCTCCCTCTATCTGCTACACTATATCATGAATGATCCTTCAGAAAGAATGGATAGGATCACATCAGCACTCTGCTTAAAACCCCCGCAGGAAGCCAGGCGGTGGTGGTGCCCACCTTTAATTCTAGTGCTTGGGAGGCAGAGGCAGGAGGATCCCTTGAGTTTGAGGCTAACCTGCTCTACAAAGTGAGTATCAGGCCAGCCAGAGCTGTTATATAGAGAAACCCTGTCTCAAAATACCAAGCCAAAATTAAACAAACAAAAAATCCTCAGGAACTACCTGTTCGTGTGGATAGAATACATTTATAGTGTGTTATTTTCATTGAGATGTGGTCTCATTTAGCTCAGGCTGGCCTTGAACTCACTCTGTAGCTGATGACCGCCTCGAACTCCTGCTCTCCCTGCTCTTCATGGCGATGGGATTGCAAGTGTGTACCACCACACTCAGTTTAGGCCATGTTCTTTTGTCATTTTTATATTTCAGGTGGTTTTTGTTTTTTGATACATGAACTAGCTATGCAGCTCAGACTGGCCTGAAGTTCATGATCCTCCTGCCTCAGCCTCCAGAAGGCTGGGATTACAGGCACGCACCATGCACCTAGATAAAAATCTAACACAGACATCAGGCCTCCAGACACTTCATGGTGGTGCCCCAGGTCACCACCCCAGCTCCTCCTCACTCTCTCTTGACAAGAATGAAACTCCTAGAACCATCTACCCCCTTCTTTCACAGCTCTGGCCTTCACAATACTTTCAGCCTTCTACAGCAATTTTCCACGTTCTTTCTCCTTGGCTGTTCATTCTAAATCCTGTTCCTCCTCTCAGGTTCAACTCAGCATAACATCCTCTGGAAACAGGTCAGGCAAGATGGCTGAGTGGGTAAAGGCTTTTGCTGCCAAGCCTGAAAAACCCGAGTCTGACTTCCAGGCCCTGCGCGCTAGAGAGAGAGAGAGAACTACAGCAATGAGTTGATCTCTTGCCCCCATGAACGCTGTGACATGGCCCTCACAAACAAACAAACAAACAAACAAACAGATAATAAATACTTTAAAAGAACTTGGAACCCATGAACTTAGGTTGTAAAAACTAGTAACAGCTGGTTGAGTAGCTCAGTGGCCGGTTGCTTGCCTAGCATGGGCAAGTCTTGATTCGGGTGGATACCCAGCATTGCAATAAAAGGAAAAAAAAAGCACGTGTTGGGAACATCCATGGAAAATAATGGGACGACTTATTTAAGCTGATTTGACCTGGGATTTCTCTGATTTCAGTTCATCTGCCACAAAAAGAATGTTCCACTTCAGAGCCAAGTCTGGGTCACAGGCCAGAATAAGTGGGGCATCGGCAGTGAGCTCTGAATGCAGGTAGGAAGCCCCTCTGCAGACTGCGACAATTTAAACAGCCCCTGCTGTGTTCACAGTGCAGGAGAACACAGACACAAGCATGAGCCCTGGGGACAGAGAGACTGCCGGCAGCTTCCTACTCCAGCACTGTTTTTGTAAAGCCTCTTGGATGGAGGTGAAGCCTTTCGAGGGGACCGATTGATGAGAACTCTTCCCAACTACCTCTGTGTGAGCAGGCCTAGAGTAGTAACAAGAGTTCTGAATATTAAAGCTGACACTCATCACCTGCAGCAGGGGGCAAGAACAATGTCTGCGCCACCAAAGAGTGGGACAATTCAAACTGCCTTCCTCTGAAAAGAACATCAAACTTGAAGATGCACCTTGAACATTGCCAGAAGCATCAGAGACACATTGCAGGGCCCTGTCCCCAGAGGCCGAGACTCAGTAGTCCACAGTAGGCCAGAGTTGCATTTGTACAGAGTTTAAGGTGATGTTGAGTCTGCTGGTACAGGGATGACACTGTAAGAGGCATTGGCCTAGGGGATCCACACTAGGCCCAATAACTCAGTCTTATAGCTAACGATGTCACTTATAGAAGTGGAGCAGGCCTTCAGAGCCCAGTTGGTATTAGCAGGCTGATCTGTTGATCTCGTTTGCTTTGAAAGGTGGAGCTGGGCACAACAGTCCTTGTCGGTAAAGTGCTTCTGACAGCCCACAGGAGCCGGCTGCTGCATTTTCAGAAAATTTGCAAGCTGTTTTGTTGGTAGTGGAGACAGAGTCTGGGTAAGTAGGTCAAATTGGCTAGACTCTTCATGCCCTGCCTCTGCCTCTCGAGTGCTGGGGTTATGGGCTGGCCATATACTGGTTAACAGTTATTAAACACCGCTTCTTCTTTTTTTTTTCCAGCTCTAAGGCTTAAACTCCAGGCTTCTTAAATGCTAAATAAGTGTTCTACTACTGAACATTCTGGGATTAGACTCATTCATCCATGGCACAAGCACTTTCTTTGCCAATTGACCCAGATTTGTGTGTGTGCATGTGTGTGTGCATGCATGCACACACACATGCACATACATGCGTGTGTGATTTTTGTCCAATCATGATTGAATTAAAACTAGTTTAATTCAAACAATTTAGCAACAGGCAAGAGAAGTACTGTAAGATTCAATCGGTGACAAGGAACTTACAATTAAGTAATGCAATTTTATTTCTTTCTTTAAAAAGCTGAAAAGGGGAAATGATGGAGGAGTGTCTATGTGTTACTTTCATTATTAATAAAGATACTGCCTTGGCCCTTTAAGAGAACAGAAAATTAGGTAGGCAGAATAGACAGAACAGAATTCTGGGAGAGTTGGGGAGATGCTTCAGGCAGTCGCCATAGTGAGTCACCATGATTCTCCTCTCTGAGATGGACGCAGGTTAAGATCTCTCCTGGTAAGCCACACCTCGTGGTGCTACACGGATTACTAAATATGGGTTAAAGGAAGATGTGAGAATTAGCCAATAAGAGGCTGAAACTATGGGCCAGGCAGTGTTTAAAAGAATATAGTTTCCGTGTAATTATTTTGATGTAAAGCTAGCCGGGTGGCGGGACACAGCCCCACCGCTCCTTCTACAGCTGTATACTTTAATTTTTCTTTTTCTTTTTAAATGTGTGTGTGTGTGTGTGTGTGTGTGTGTGTGTGGTCTACATGTAGATATATGCACATGAATACAAGTGCACAGGAAGGCCAGAGGCATCCCGTCTCCCTGGAGCTGCAGTTACAGGAAGTTACGAACTGCCCAATTCGGGGGACGGAATTCTGGTCCTTTGGAAGAACAGCATGAACTCTTAACCACTGACATGACTTTCCAGCCCCTGTAATTTTCTTTCTCTTTGCATATTGTGCATATATATTCGTAAACTCAGACCACTGCAACAAAATACCATAGATTGAGAACCTTAAACAACAGAAAATTACTTAATTTTAGAAGCTACAAATCAAGATCAAGGCTCTAGTTAATTTGGTTTCTAGTAAAGCCGTTCTTCTTGGCCTGATGGGCCACCTTCTCTCTGTCCTCATACAGCTTTTTCCTCCTAGTGTCTGTCCTTATGACATCACTAGTTTCTGTTGGATCAGGGCTTCATCCTAATTGCCTCATATAATCTTAATTATTTTCTTAAGCCTCAGAGTACAGTGACGCTGGGACATAGGGCTTCAGGTAAAAACTAGGGGAGGGGCACAAATATTTAGTCAATAACAAGTGCTTATATAAATAGACATGAATTTTATGCTATTCTAGAAAGCTAGTGTTTTAAGCACTTTTCAAATTGCTAATTTTTATTTCTGTTTGTGTACTTGCCCCCCTCTTTGTGTGGTGTGTGTGTGTCTGTGTATGGTTGTGGCTAGAACAGAGGTCAACATCATGTATCTTCTTCTATTACTCTCCAAGTTAGTTATTTGTAGCAAGCTCTCTCGCTGAACCCAGAGTTTTCTGCTTTGGCCAGACTGACTGGCCAGTAAGCCCCAGGGCTCCTCCTGTCTCTGCCCCTTCAGCACTGGGGTTTCAGACAGACACCACTATGTCTTATTTAATGTGGCTGTCGGGGATTTGAACTCGGGTCCTCACGCTTACTCATCAGCTCTTTACTCACTAGGGCATCATCCCAGTCTTTAGAGCCAGTTTTTAAACATTGCCTTCACCATCTCTCTGCTCTTTACATTCTGAACAGGCGAGTCTGGCTGAAGATTTGGGCCAAGTCTTGCCTGGAGCGAGCACAACTGGTCCAGAACCCTTTACAGAATTCTGTCCTAATGGACAGATTTCTCTTTAATGTGATTTCTGTAACACTTGTAGAAAATGGCCTTAAGTGGGTTTCTGGCTCTTTGCTTCTGCCAGGTAACGTGGTGTTCTTCCCTAGGCAAAGAGACCCAGGGACACACTCTTCCCAATAGTTCGCCGTGTTCTCTTCTCTTACAAGGTTACCATGGCACAAACAGCAGGCATGATGAAGGTTTCCCCTTCTCACCATAAGCCAGGTGAGTGGTAATAGCTCGGAGAGGGGCAGCCCAGAGATGGCCACTGGTGGGCAACACAGAGCCTCACGCTTGGGGAGCAGAGTCTTTCTGGAGTCACAGAGACTGGCCCATTCACAATCACCTTTGAGAACTCCCTGAAATGCAGAGAAGGGAGGCCCAGGCCTGCAGTTGCCCAGAAAGGGCTGTCCTGCAGCTGCCTGCTTCTCTGATGATGCGTAAGATCTCATCTTTACTTCATCTACCAAATGCCATCTTCCTTCTTCAATGAAGATGCTCAGCTTAGGAAGGGCGATGGCACAGCCAAAGGGATCAGCCATGTGACAAATGCCCCAGGGGAATTGTATAATGGAGGAAGGGGTTATTTCTGGATCACAGTTTTGAGGGGTTCAGCCCGTCATCTTGGGGCGAGCGCAACAGAGCAGAGCAGTTCATACCATTGTGGCCAGAAGCAGACCGGGAGAAAGGAAGTCTGTTGCTAACAGACCTTCTCCTTATTTCCCATCTGTACTCCCAGGCTTTGGGCTGCCCACAATCAGGGCGGGTCTCCCCACTTAGTAAGTTCTCTCTAGTGACATCACATTACAGACATACCCAGAGGCATGCTTTCCTGAACTGGGTGGTTCTCGACTTGACCAGGTTGCCAATCAATATCAATCGTCACAAGTCTACCCCATGACCCCAACACCTAAATAGGTCTTCTTAATCATCATTTTCCACCTGGGTCCTCAAAAGGCTCAAGCTTGTTTACTTCATAATGCAAGATATAATCAGCTCATCTTCAAGGGTTCTTTCTGGTGCTCTTAACAGTTTTAATACTATTTAAAGATTCAAGCTCAAAGTCTTCTCTCAGACTCAAGCAAAAGTATTTTCTGTGAGAACCTGTAAAATAGTTGTCTCGCTTCTAATGTACGGTGACACACATACCTATCCCTGAAGGGAGAAACAGGAGCTTAGGAAGGAAGGATGAGATCAATGCAAGACCAAAACCCATCAAAGAAGACCTCAAATGCTGTAGCTCTATGCCTGGCAGCTGGGGTACATGATGTCCTGATATGACCTCCAAGAAGCTTGGGCAGCTCTGCCCATCCGGACTTTCTAGTTGCTGTCTGTGTGGCCTCTGTCCTATGCTCTCTTCCTGCAGGTTCTGTGAAAATGCTATCTTTCCTCTCCTGCAGTCTCTATGGCTTGACCTTCACAGCATTGATCCCTCAGGGGCTGCCTGCAGGGACTCAGGCTCTGTCACACACTGCCTCGCTTCCTAGGTCTTTCCTTTGAAATCCGGCTGGAAGCCTCAGTGACCCTGGGACTCTCACAATCTGTCCACCAACCAAATCAGTATCACACTGATGATGTTTCCAGGACCACAGTTGTAGCTGCACCCTCTTGGACCATGGCTTCAGGTCGGGTCCTAACCCAAACCCTAACCCTAACCTCTGAGTGCACACATGAGTGCACACATGGGAAAGCTTTACTCAGGAGGCAGCTCGGACAGAGACAAGTCCCCGGGTGACTGTAAAAATTAGTCACTTTTCTCATGACTGTGACAAAATTCCTGACAGAGGCTACTTTTTAAGGAAAGGTTTACTTTGGCTTCTGGTTTCAGAGTGGGGAGTACTCCATCAGGGAAGGAAAAGAAAGACAGAACTATGAATCCTGTGGTCCCACTGCAGCCACACTCAGGGAGCAGACAGCAAATCGAAAATGGGCGTGGCCTATAACACCTCAAAGCCCTCTTTAGTGACCCAGTTCCTCCAGGTGGTTTCAAAAGGCTCCACAACCTTTCAAAGTTCAGCCAGCTGGGGATAAAGTATCCAAACACATGAGCTTTTGCTGGGCATTTCACAATGCCCACCGCAGAGAATCTGATTTATCCCTCCCCGCTTAGCCTGTGATAGTGGAGCCTTGCTGCTTCAGGGGTACCTTTCCTCGAAGTACCTTTCTCCTTTAAGAGAGCAGAGGTTGGAGCTCCTGGTCCAAGAGGAAGAGGAGCTGGTGGGTCTGTGAATCAGCACGAGTGCTTCTCCCACGTCTCACACAGGTCTGAGGAAGACAGTTCAGAGAGAAGGTGCCCCAGCAGGCTGACCATCCTTAGTAATTCCGAACCCCCCTGTTTCATTCGTTTCTGTCTGGCACCCCAACTGAGCGTTTTTATGAACACGTGCACAGGCTTGCAGCCAGAACTGGCTTCAGATATGAGCATTGTCATTTATTAGGTTCAATATTGGGCGGGCCCATTAAGTCGGAATGAAAATGTACTGAGAATTGTATGGGAGTTAGGGTGTTTTGTTGTTGCTAGAAGTGAATAGAAACTATAGCGGTTCCTTTTCTCGTGGTTGTCACAAAATAGTTGACAAAAGCTGCTTAAGGCAGGACAGGCTAGCGCGTGAGAGAGAATTTGTCGGCTTAGAGCTGAGTAGTCGTGCATCGCATCCTGGGACAGGTCTTGCTGGCTTTGGGTATGGCTGCCTCTAGGCAACTAAACGAAGTCCTCAGGGCCTGTTATCACTCCCTCTGCCTCTAGACTCCACTTCCTCTGTGTTGGCCCCCTGTCAGATGGGCATCTGCAGGGGGTGGGAGGATGGCTGCCCAAACTTCAGTCATACATATGGCCAGACTCCCACTCCGCAGTAAGGAAAACAACACTCCTCCCAGTAACACCCACACGGACCCACGTGGGTCACACGTTAGATGCTGAACCAGTTCCGGTGGTGAACACAGAGCACTAAGGGCCCCATCTGGGTCACTTGCACATAGGATAAGGCCTGACCCAGAGCGCAGGGACCACAGATGTACCAGAAGTGGCTTCCCATCGAGAGATAAAGAGGTAATTACTGAATGCAGCAAGGAATGCGTGCTCTATCCACTGGTGCCAGGCTCTCTCAGTTCCGGTTTTGTTTTGTTGGCCACTAAACCCTCACAGGTGCGGAGTTGGAGCGGTGAGACGGCTCAGCGGCTAGGAGTACTTACTGTTCTTGCCGAGGATCCGGGTGCAGTTCCCAGCATCCACGCCAGGCAGCTCCCAGCTGTCCATCACTACAACTCCAGGGGATAGAACACTCTTCTGGCCCTCCTCACATACCTACATGCAGGTGGTGTACAGAGACTTACAAAAGTACACACACATGCACATTAGTGTTATCTGCTGATAGCGACCACTTCTGGAGGTGGCGGTGGGGCAGGCCTTCAATCCCAGCACCCTGGAGGCTGAGTCAGGAGGATTCTCAGTTCAAGGATAGCCTGGCTACCTGTCAGGATTCTGCCCTCATCACTCTCCCTCCAGAAAGAATAGTTAGGAGAGGGCTAAACGATTTGTGGGGTCTCATTTAATTATGTCTGTCAGAAAATCATTAGAGTAGATAACAGAAACGGTCTTGTGCATAACACCCAGCATGTAAAAGGTAATAAATGTTTAAGTAAATTATATCTGAATCAGCCACTAATCTCCTGCAGGATTAAGCATGTAACAGATACTGATCTTAAGAGATGAATAATTACTTCATACAAAGTATTTCTGCATTTACTTACTTCACCTAGTTTCACAAAGGGTTTGGTACAACATCCAGGACACTCATTCAACAATACAGTAGAATATAAACAGAAAAATACAACCAGGACCAAGGAAAAACATAAATTAGAATAGATTAATAAGACATGTAGAAAAAGAAAATGCATTTGTGGAGATTATGGGATTCATTGGTGAATTTGGCTTTGAGTTTCCTGGCAACAGAAAAGGGAAAACTGTAAAAATTTCATATTTTAACAGTATGGGAGGAAAATTATTGCTTGTGGAAACTAATTCAATACATTGACTCTTGGATAAATACTTATGGGGTGGGGTGGGGGTGAGCTGGAGAAGGGGAACAAGACCAGGTACTAAAGATCTTATCTGGAGCTGGGCAGTGGTGGTGTACGCTTTTAATACCAGCACGTGGGAGGCAGAGGCAGGAGAATCTCTGTAAGTTCAAGTCCAACCTGGTCTACAGCGTGAGTTTCAGGACTGGCTCCATAACTACTGGAAAAGCCAAAAAAAAAAAAAAAAACAACTTATCTCTTATCTGGGGGGGCTGGAGAGATGGCTTAGACAGAGGTTAAGAGTAGCGGCTGCTCTTCCAGAGATCCTGAGTTCAATTTCCAGCAACCACATGCTGACTCACAATGATCTATCATGAGATTTGAAATTTGAGATTTGGTGCCAGAGCATTGTATACATAATAAATAAATAAATCTTTAAGAAAAAAAATTCACTATTAAAAAAAAAAGATCTTATCTGGAGAAAGAACAGCTGCACAGGAAGTACCTGGACACTTGGGAGGGACTCAAGGGGACAGGCTCCTGGGTTTGTCCCTATGAAGAGGCTTGACTCAGTCTATGAAATTCCCAGGTGCTGTCCCCAGGCCTCCAGCCAGGGACTAAGGAGTTTTCCTCGGGCCTCATGCCTAGGTAGGACTCCTCCTCTCGGCCCTGAGGTCAGGAAAGAGTTAAGTGCGGTGACCTAAATCGCGCTGAAAATTACTCTTTAATCCCGGCTTTCAGGGCTTGCCCAGGGAGCCATCTGCTGCTCCTCCCCCACCCCAGGCGCCGGGGATTACTCCCACCTGCCTCACTGCGCTCGTTTTCCTGGGGCCCAATTCTGCTCCTGTCCCTGCAGACAGTAATAATCTGGAGGATGACAGTTTCATCTGTGGAGTGAAGGGGGGTGGGGCGGCATAGGTTTTTACACAAGATGAGGCTTAGTCTTCCAGCTCAGACAAAATGGGAAACAGTCTGAAAGATGAGACTCTTAGGAGAGGGGTTACGACGACCAGAACCCGCAGCCTCAGAGACACCCTGCCATCTGCTGTGGGTATCTCTGGGGTAGTGTGGCACTGAGTTTTTAGTTGGACTCCAATATTTGAGGGCCCCACAGTTCCAGAAGTGAATAGTGGCTGGGGTATAGCTTAGTTGACAGAGAGCTTGCCTAGGATTCAGAAGTCCCTGGTTCCACCTCTAGCTCCACTTAATCCAGGTGTGGTGGAATATGCCTGTAACCCTCGCACTGGAGAGAAAGAGGCCAGAGGATCTGACGTTCAAGGTCATCTTTGGCTACAAAGAGGTTTTGAGTCCAGCCTGGGCTACAGACCCCATTAAAAACAAACCTAAGCAAACCTGGGCTACAGACCTAAGCAAACTGAACAAAAATCCCTAAACTCCACTGGACCAAGATCCACAGATAAGCCCTAACTGCCCAGTCATTGAGCACCTATGTAAAGTAATTCCTATCAGTGACCTGTTGGCTCCTTTGTACCCTAAGGACTTCAGTAATCAATGGAGCAGAAAGATGAGTCGGTGAGGAGCCAGAATGATGTGTAATGTAATGGGGTCTTAGAGCTGACATTTAGAAAAGAATAGCACCAGGTAGACTGATGAAGCAGGCCATTCCAAGGAAGCCCAGCAGCCTAAGAAGGGACAGAGACACAAACTCCTTCCTGCACAGATGGTGAAAGCGTCAGTGGCAGGTGAGGCCCTGAAGACAATCGGCCCAGCAATAATCCCTGAAATCAAGACTACACACATCCTTTCACCCAGAAATCCCACTTGCAAGAATTTATCTCACAAATACACACCCACACGGGCACAATGACGCACAGACAATGCTATTCAATGCGGCATTGTCTGCAATGGCAAAAGGTTGGGAATGACCTAAATGTCCACCAACAGGAGGCTGGCTCCGGGAATGATAGTGTACCCACACAAAAAGCACTCTGCCATAGGAAAGGGAATAAAGGGGTTCTTTATGCTCCACTATGAAACAACTCCAAGAGCATTGTTAGGTGACAGAAAAGCGAAGGAATCATTCAAGTGCCTGTGTGGTCCTGGCTTGATTGGTTTTTTGTTGTTGTTGTTGTTGCTGCTGCTGTTTGTTTTGCTTTGTTTTATTCAAACTGGTGATGAGTGGGTAGTTGAGGAGAGGGGCATAGGAATATTCTCCTGGGATCTTTCAAACTATGTGGAATATGGGTAGCCTATACATGGGGTGGGGGTTGGAAGTGAGGTTGAAAGGCACATCACTTGTCTAAGCTTGAGCCTCAGCACCACAAACACTATGAACAACAATTCTCAATAACAGCAGCAGGAATAACTAGTGAGAGGTATGGGGGGCAAGGGAAGAAATGATTAGCCTTTCGTGGGGGAGAGGGCAGTGAGGGAGGATATCCTCTTGAGGAGACAATAGATGCTGCATTCCAAGGGTGTCTGGGAGCTTGCCAGATGAAGGATGAGTGAGAAAGAAGTCCAGCACTGTTTGTTAGAGGAGAAATAAAATCAGCCAAAGAAGAGGAATATAGCATATTTGCCTAAAACCAGCCTGCATGTCCATACTGCAAACATGACACTGAGCTGTGGTCTTAGGCATGGAATTTCCAACTCCTTAACTCTCCTCACTATGAAAGGATTTACTCACCGCCCGCCCCCAGAGCTGAATGGCACACCTGTCTGCTTGTACTTCTACACAATCTCTAAGAGTACATACATGCGGCTGCCAAAATTGAGTCCAGAAAAGTGGACTCAGATCTGAAGGATGGATTGGCAAGGACACTCGACCATTTTCTTCCTCTCCATCTTCTCTCTTTATAAGATAGGTCTTCTAAACTTGTTTTGTTGTTGTTGTTGTTGTTTATTTGTTTTGTTTTTCAAGACAGGGTTTCTCTGTGTAGCAGCTTTGGCTGTCCTGGAACTCGTTTCGTAGACCAGGCTGGTCTTTCACTCACAGAGATTCACCTGCTTCTGCCTCCTAAATGCTGGGATTAAAGGTTTGCACCCCTTACCCCCTGGCTACCTTTTTAAAATTTTATTTTTAGTGTGTGTGCGTGTGTGTATGTGTATGTGTGTGTGTGTGCATGTGCGTGCAAGTACCCACAGAAGCTAGGAGAGAGAGTCAGATCCCTTGGAGCCAGAGTTACAGGTGTTTATGAGCCACTTGATGTGTGTGCTGAACTTCCCTGGTTCTCACCAGAGAGCAGCAAGTGCCCTGAAAACTCCTAACAATTTCTCCAGTCACAAGATGGGGTCTTGCTACCAGCCCGGCTGACTTTGGAATCTCTCCACTCCTGCCTCAGGCTTCTAGGTTCTGGGTTCACAGGAAGCACCACTGCATCCAGCTGTTGTTTTAGTTTTATTTTTTGTATCTGTGTGATTTTGACTTGAAGAACCTTATTATTAGTTTTTTATAAGTTAACGTAGCCTTGCATGATGCATGGTGCATACCTTATACAGGAAATTCCCCCATCATCCTGAGTTTAGTTGTGCTGGCTTCCCAGCTAGGTTGGTTTACTAGGTATTGAAATTTCTTCATAGAAGGAGGACTGGAGAGGGTCTTCACCTGATAGTCCACCCCTCCCAACAAGTTGCATGCAATTCTGCCCTAGTTGCCTGTAGACTCAAGGAAGGGCCAGAGTATGTCAGCTGGAAAAGGCTAAGAAAGAGTCCCCATCCATGCTGGGAGCAGACCGTCCAGGATGGCTAATTTAAGGCCACCCACATCTCTACCTGTAACCCCTCACCTCTACTCTATAAATAAGCCTGATAAACTCATTGGCTCCCCAGTGAAGTTTGGTGGAATTCAGTTTGTCTTTGAGACATTAGGAGGACAGGTAGACATTGTTTAGACCTCCCCTAGGGAAGGAATTTTAGCAACACACCTGTGATTCTAGCACTTGGGAGGTAGGGGCAGAAGGATCAGGAGTTCAATGGCATATTAATTAAATAGGACAATGTCCCAGTTTAAGATTACCATTGGTATGAGGAAGCACCATGACCAAAAACAACTTGGAAAAGAAAAGGTTTATTTGGCTTAAACTTCCACAGCACCGGTCATCATGGAAGGAAGTCAGGACAGGAACTCAAACAGGGCAGGAACCTAAAGGCAGGAACCTGGAGGCAGGAGCTGAAGCAGAGGCCATGGAGGGTGCTGCTGACTAGCTTGCTCCACCTTGCTTGCCAAAACCCAAAACCATGGCCTACGGTGGTCCCACCGATAACAGGCTGGGCCCTCTCACATCAATCTCTAATTAAGAAAATACCTTACAGGTTTGCTTACAGCCTGGTCTTGTATGGAGGCATTTCCTCAAGTGACGTTCCTTTCCCCGCCAATGGTTCCAGCTTGTGTCAAGTTGACATAAAACTAGCCAGCACAGGTAATAAGCTCAGTTCTACATGGAAAGTCCCCCAGGAATACCAGCTGACAATCATGCAAAGCAAAACCTCCACCCACGACTATCTGATGCCACAGCCTATGTTCTTCCCCTCTGAGAATCACAGAGACACTGAAGAGTAGCTGGCTGCAGAGGAGCGAGGCCTGGAGCTGAAGGTGGAACAGGCCAGCGGGGTATCTGACGCTCAAAAGCTATGGCTTAGGGGGTCTTTACCATTCACAGTCATCTTTGCCCATAAGCACACACAAATGCTTTTTGCAGGCTCACAGATGCATTTATGTCTGGAGGTTGCGTGCATTGCTAAGACTCTACCCTCCCCTCGGAGGAATGTGCCCTCAGAGCTGGTCTTGGCACCTGAGTACCATCTCAGAGAATTGTGACCTGGAAGGCACTGAGACCCAGGTCTGGGGCATCTTACACACCGTGGATGAGGCCCAAACCATATATTTTAACTTCACTGGACCACAGTTCTCTCATTTGTAAGTGGGAATGCAGGTATCTCTCCTAGCTGTCTCTTTAGGTTGAGCATAACTGATTAATGAAGGGAGGTGTGTTAATGACCTCATAGGAGACTGTCGACTAGGATCGCCACCAAGCCATTTGAACCAGATATGCTCTCTGATTCCACCAATGTATTAATTGTAAAATGTGATCAAATGAAAGTTGCAAAAGCTCCCTCCACCTTAGCAAACCAGAGCTGTCACCTTGAACTTCCCTCAGCTGCCCCGCCTCCTCTAGATTACAATGCCCACAGGTGGGTGGGGAGGACACTGAGCCCCATAAATACACACAGGCAATATCCATATATTTCAAATGTTTGTCCTTGGCAAGAGCTGCAGCTGTCCCTTAATGTAGCTAAATGAAGTAGAGGAAAATCAGAAAAATGCAAATGAGCTTCTTATTTTAGGCAAATCAATCTCAGCAATGCTCATATCTGATCAAGCTTATCTTTAGGACGATCATTAGGATAATGGATTAATGTGGAAGTTTATTTTTACCCTGCCTGCTCTCACTCCTTAAAACTCTTCAGAGCTTAACCTGACTTTGCCTGGCAACCCAGAAAGAAAAGAGACCCTTTACGAGTCATTTAAAGGACAATATCCCCACCACCATTAGTTGAAGACGATGCCAGGGACCGCAGGGTCCATCCAGCTCACCACGAGGTCACCAAGCACCACCCCACCCTGACTTCTCATCAAGCACCTAAGTCAACTGCTGCCACCCTCGGACTCCAGAGTTCTTCCTGAAGAAGGCCCAGGAAGGGGTGAAGAAGATGCCTAAGAGTATAGGGACCTTTCTGTGTGTTTATTGGTTGAGAGGAGGTCTTACTGTGCAGGGCAAGCTAGCCTCGAACTTACCATCTGCCCAGGCTGCCATCCACTGTACAGAGAGTTGTGGTGCCAACTAAATGAGATTTGCATACCTAAAAAGCACTTCATGAAATGGCTGACTGGGGTATGTGGCAAAAATGATGGTGACCAAACACTTAATATGTACCAAGTACTATCTGTTTGAGACAAGGGCTCTTATAGTCAAGGCTGGCCCAAATTCATCCTCCAAAGGATATGGATCATGCGCCATCATGACCAGCTTTATATGGTACTGGCTGTGGCACCCAGGGTTCATTGCATGCTGGGGATGTGGCTGTGTACGTTCAAGTGGAGGCACACATACACAGCTGAATTACACTCCAGTCACCAGCACTGATCTGTATGTGCAAATATTTATTTTAATAGCAGCAACAATCTTAAAATGTAGGTATCATTAGTTCTGCCAAATAAATAAATAAATAAAATGAAGTGTTCTGGTAGGGAAGAAGCCCTGGAATCCCATTCTAAGGCTACAGACTGGACTAAGGCTCTCTCTGTTTGGTATCGAGGGGGCAGCTTGAGAAAGCCCCTGGGGTCTCGCAGAGATGAAATCCATAGCTTACTCCTGGTAAGCATTGGCCACTTTCTGCTGAAGCCATAATGAAACCTGCACACCGATAAACTGGGAAAATTGGTGTTTGTGTATGAATCTAAGACTATGTGTCTGTGATGTAAACAAAAGCCTAGATTCTTAGAAACAGCTTAACCAGGCTGGGGAGATGCTTAGTTAGGATCCTAAGTTTTGTTTCTGCTGCTGTGATAAAATACCCTAACCAAAAAAAAAAAAAAAAAAAAAGTAATTTAAGGGAGGAAGAGTTCATTCTATTATCATTCCAGATTATGGTCCATCACTCTGGGAAAATCAAGTCACCAAGAACTTAAGGCTCTAGTCACATTCACAGGCAAGAGAAAAGAGAGAAGGAATGTGTGCATGTCTGCTAGCTAACTTACCTTCTCTACTCATATGTAGTTCAGGGCTCAAGCCTTGGGAATGGTGCTGCTCAAGGTGGCCTGGGTTTCCCCACATCAACTAATGCAGTCATATCTTATGCAGTGGCCAACACAATCTAGACACTCTCCTGTGGAGACTCTCTTCCCAGGTGCGTCTAGACTGGGTCAACGTAACGATTCAAACTAATCACAATAGGTCCAGTGTTTGCCTGACAAACACAAGGACTGTGGCAGAGTGTCTGTAACTCCAGTGCTGGGAGCAGGGACAAGTGGATCTCGGGGGCTCACAGGCTAGTCAACCCAGCTGAACTGATGAATTCCAGGTTCTGTGGGAGACTCTGTCTCAAGAAGAAAAAAAAGATGGCAAACAATCAAGGAAGATACATGATACCAACCTCTGGCCTTCATTCATCCATGCAACATGCGTGCGTGTGTGTGCACGCACACACACACACACAGACTGAGAGATGGGTGGTGAGTGCAAGCAGACGTGGTGGTACATGCTTGTAATTCCACTGCTAGGGAAGTGGAACAGGAGAATTGCTGGGATTCTGTGGCCAGACACCCTAATCTTATCAAGACAGTAAGCTGGGTAAGCTGGGTGGTAGCCCACTCCTTTAACCCCAACACTTGGGAGGCAGAGGCAGGTGGAGCTCTGTCAGTTCAAGACCAGCCTGGTCTACAGTCTACAGAGTGAGTTCCGGAGTAGCCAGGGCTACACCAAGAAACCCTGTCTCCGAAAACCAAACCAAACAGAAAACAATATAGACAGTGCCTGAAGAACACCACCTGAGGAAGTCCCCTGGTCTGCTCTGGTCTGCTCCAGCACATGCAGGAGTGTGAATGTGTGAATGCGAGTGCACACACACACACACACACACACACACGCATACACAGAGAATATAATCATTAATGCTGGTTTCAAGAAAGGATGTAGTTGGGCAGTGGTGGCGCACGCCTTTAATCCCAGCACTCGGGAGGCAGAGGCAGGCGGATCTCTGAGTTCGAGGCCAGCCTGGTCTACAAGAGCTAGTTCCAGGACAGGCTCTAGAAACTACAGGGAAACCCTGTCTCGAAAAACAAAAAAAAAAAAAACAAAAAAAAAGAAAGGATGTAATATTCATTAGACCATGGGTGACCTTTTTACTCTTTTTTATAAATTATTTTATTTTTTATATCTACAAGCACATGCATGTATGTCTATACACTATGTGTATGTCTGATGCCCTTGGAGGCCAGAAGGCATCACCTTCCCTGAAACTGGAATTACTGATGGTTGTAAACTACCACTACCATGTGAGTGCTGGGAATTAAACCCACATCCCCTGGAAGAGCATCCAGTGCCTTTAGCTCCTGAGCCATGGGTTCAGTCCCACCGTTTTCTTATTTATATGTAAGATAAATGAAACCTCCGTCATAGCATGTCTGGGTTAGGCCACAGAACAAATGAGCAAGGTCTAGGTAGGGTCTAGAGTGAGCAGCTATTAAGAAAGTACCTGTGTTTTTAAGATCTCAGTGCCCTTGCTTGCCACTTAACCAAGAACTTGGGAGACAGGAATTGGGAAAGAAAGGATTTGTTTAGTTTTGGCCAGACTGGGGAGAGAGAAATTCTTTGCTTCTCTCAGCCCTGCCAGGAGCTGCACCACCATTTAAAGAAAGGATGAAACAAAAGACAGAAAATATGCATATTAGATTTTGTTCTGAGATAAGTTATTGGAACTCTGAGATAAATCTTCTCGGAGATCTTTCCTCCTCTGGCTCCAGGGCTCCAAGCTACTCTTCATAAAGCCTGGAATTTTCTGGAGAATTCCTAATTCTTTAGGACTCTTATTACTATTTTTTTCTCAGTTAATTGAACTTGAAATAATGGGTTTTATTATGACATTTTTATATACTGTTTATCATCCTGTTTGGTAGTTTTACATTTCTAAGACATAAAAGGACGGTTACATTCAGTTGACCATGCGTGTGCTGAGTTAGGAATGCACAATCAATATATGGATATGCTTTCTTAGGCATGTCCTAGAAAAGCCAGAAACTCCCTGCCTCTTCCTTAGTCCAGTGAGTAATCCTTGTCCTCATTGTAGAGATCAGGGATCTAAGGGACTTAATCAGTAGCTGAGTAGCTTGTTCAGGGATTCAAGGCTAGGCCAGCTAGGGTCATGTATGCCTATAATCCCTGTGCTTGCAAGGATGAAACAGTAGGAGTTCAAGGGCCAATTACACAGTGGGACCATCTCAGAAGGAAAGGTTGGGACCTGGAGAGATAGCTCAGCAGTAAAGAATACTTACAGCTCTCCTAGAGGTCCTGGGTTTGATTCCCAGCGCCCTTGTTAGGCAGCTTACAACTGACTGTAACTCCTGCTTTAGAAGATCTGATGCCTCTGGCCTGTGCTGGCACCTACACCCACATGCACATACCCACAAGCAGACACACAAACCTACACATAATTAGAAGTAGTATAGATCGACATTAAAAAAAGGAAGAAAAGAAAAAGAGATCAGCTGGATGTGGTGGCTCCTGGCTCCACCTGGAATCCCAGGAAAGCAGAAGCAAGAAGATAAGGAATTCAAGGCCAGCATGACCTACACAAGATTTGTCTTAAAAAAAGGAAAAGGAGCCGGGCGGTGGTGGCGCACGCCTTTAATCCCAGCACTCGGGAGGCAGAGGCAGGCGGATCTCTGTGAGTTCGAGACCAGCCTGGTCTACAAGAGCTAGTTCCAGGACAGGCTCCAAAGCCACAGAGAAACCCTGTCTCGAAAAACCAAAAAAAAAAAAAAAAAAGGAAAAGGAAAAGAAAGAAGCCAGATGCCTTTAACCCCAGCACTCAGGAGGCTGGGACTGGAAGATCTCTTGAGTTTGAGGCCAGCCCTGTCTTCAGAGTTAGTTTCAGGCCAGCCAGGGCTACACAGAGAAACCCTGTCTCAAAAAATAGAGAAAGAAGGAAAGAAAAGGAAGAAAATTTAAAGAGAGAGAGAAAAGAGAAAGAGAGAGAGAGAAATAAAGAAAAGAAGTGGGGGTTAAGGCTAGTTCAATGTCTTCTTTCTTAATTATCCTTTTAGGTACATTCTGTATGCTCCACTCCATTCTCTGTAAAGCCAAAGAATAATGGGTATCCCCAAAATAGCCTGACAATGGAGAGAGGCCTGGAAAGGCTAAGGACAAGAAAGAAAAGGGCCAGACACGGTAGTGAACACCTTTAATCCCAGTACTTGGTAAGCAGAGGCAGCAGGCTAGCCAATACTGTGATACATAGTGAGACTCTATCTCAAAAAAAAAAAAAAAAAAAAAAAAGGAAGATGAGTCAGACTGGTCTACAAAGCAAGTTCCAGGACAGCTGGGACTGCTACATAGAGAAACCATCTTGGGGGGTGTGCAGGGGAAGATAGGAAGATGGAAACTAAAGACAGGGTTAGGATTGGTGCTCTTTATTCCCAAGACTGAGTTCTTCCACAAGGCCATGAGGCTGCATCTATACTCCCAGCCTCACTTCACCTAAGAGTACAGGGAAAGCCCAAATACGTTTCCCCAAGAGTTGGCTCTGTGCTGGCTTCAGAGCTTCAGGACCTGGAAATGCCTTTGTGCCCTCAGGGCTTTGTTTTTGGTTCATTTGTTGCTTTGATTTTTGAGACAAGGTTTCTCTGTGTAACAGTCCCGGCAGGGCTGTCTGGGAATTCACTCTGTAGACCAGGCTGGCCTCAAACTCACCAAGATCCCCCTGCCTCTGCCTCCCGAGTGCTGGGTTTGTTTTTTGAAGCAGGCTATGTAGCCCTGGTCATCCGGGAGCTCTCTGTGTATACCAGGTTGGTCTTGAACTCACAGAACTCTGTCTGCCTTTGAAGGACAGTGTCTAGGAGACATTCCAGGGAGGAAGAGGGGCCCCAGGAGCAGAACTTTGGAGAGTGGCTACTGCTTCTCCTTCCTGGCAAGACCCTGACAAGCAGGCCTACATGCTCACCTGGGTGCTACTGATATTTTAATGGCTGAGGGAGGCCTGTGCCCAGGAGAGAAAGGTGCAGACTCTGGGCAGCAAGGTTCAGAGAATGGAAGAGCACCCAGCACCAGGCCTGGCACACAGTGGCCTTTGAAGAGGAAGGGTTAAAAAAAAAACCTCTGTCCCCAAGGCTATCTGGGAGGCCATCACCTGCCCGGGCCACATTTCAATTTGTCTCACACACTGGAGCTTCACTTCATTACCCATGGAAATTCAGCTTCATTGATATGAAGAGGCTAATTACTACATGAGACATAATTACAAGACAGGAAATGGATTTACAGCTGCTTTCAGAGGGAGGGGGAGCAGCAGCAGACACTGGCTGCTCTGCCCTCCCACCTAAAGGGCTAAATGCAGTCCCCAGGACCCAAGAAAGACATACTTCACCAGGCAATGGGTTCCCACAGACGTCAGGGTGCTACGGAGCTCTGGAAACAGTCCAGTTTCCCTCTAAACTTCCCACCCTTGCTGACGTGTTCCAAGAGGATCCTTTGACATTTAAAAGAAAATCATACTGAAGGGATAGGGCATTTAGCTCCTGGGTAAAATGCTGGGTTCTATCCCCAGCACTAACAATTTATGCAGCATGTGGTAGCCAGATCTTTAATTCCAGCACTTGTCAGGCAGAGGCAGGTGGATCTCTGTGTTTGCCAGCCTGATCTATATAGCAGGTCCCAGGCCTGCCTGGGCTACACAGTGAGACCCTGTCTCAAACAAACAGGCAAACAAAACCCCTTAAGAATGTAGTCTTAGCCAGGTGATGGTAGCAGAGAGAGATGGATCTCTGTGAGTTTGAGGCCAGCCTGGTCTACCAAGTGAGTTCTAGGACAGGCTCCAAAGCTACAGAGAAACCAGTCTCAAAAAAAGAAAAAAAGAAAAAATAAATCAATAAACAAAAAGAATGAAGTCTTATGGAAAAATTTAAAAAGGAAGGTTATGTGCTAGAAGTGGTCAATGGAGAGATATGTAGACATATGAGGGCACTAAGACTTGCTCTTTCTGGGGGACAGACGAATCCTGAGAAAGAAATCCTTATCTTCTACACCGTCTAATACATAAAGCTCTTTTTAAAGTCCCTTATAGCTTAGACTTTTTTCCACTTTAAAATAATGTTTGAGTCAGGTGGTGATGGCACACACCTTTAATCCCAGCACCTCGGGAGGCAGAGGCAGGTGGATCCCTGTAAATTCAACACCAACCTGGTCTACAAAGCGAGTTACAGGATAGCCATGGCTGTTATTCAGAGAACCCTGTCTCAATAAATAAATAAATAAATAAATAAATAAATAAATAAATAAATAAATAAAACAAAGTAAAATAAAAATAAAAGAATGTCTTAATTCATACAGACATATAAAGACACAAATGTTAAGTGAAGAAGTCCATCTTCCATGCTAACCAAAGATAAACAAATTAGTAATAGCTAAAGTTTCTGAGCTGAGGCAGGATGGTGTGACACATACCTTTAATCACAGCACGTGGGAGGCAGAGACAGGGAGATCTTTGTGATTGATTTCTAGGCCTGCCTGGTCTACAGAGTGAGTTCCAGGACAGCTAGGGCTACACAGAGAAACCCTGTCTCAAAAAAAAAGCTTATGAGCTGACTACGGTGGTGCACACTTGAAATCCCAGCAGGCTAGGGTTAGAGGCTCAAAAGCGCAAGGCCAGGCTGTACAAAGTACAGAAATTCTTCCTCGAAAACAAATCAAAGCATACTTGATTTGCCTATATCACTTGTTCATTTTTCATAAGCGCTCCATGAGGAGGGGACAGTCAACCACTCTGACTTGCATCTAATGAACTGAGACACAACACAGAGAGGGTCCACCAAGGTCCCCAAGGACACAGAGGTGAATGCTAGGGCGAGGGCTGGTTCTCATCCTGTCCTGTCCAGAACCTGAATTCTCAAGAACAGTGAGAAAAATCCCCTAAATTATAAATGGTATAGTCTCAAATGTCTTAAAAATAGCACTCCCTCCGCTCCAGCAAGTATCTCCTGAGATCGCATCTTTAATCTAGGGAAAAAGCCGGACAGGGTGGGTGTGGCGGCGGGGCGGGACGGGGGCGTGCCGTCAAGCGACCACGCCCCCTCCGCGAGGACCCCCGGAGCCGGCCTCGGCGTGCCGGAGAGCTTCTCCTTCCGGGGCGGCCTGCTGGGCCTCATGGAGGCTGTTCGGCCGGACGGCGGCGAGAGAGGGACGGCGGCGCCGCGAGCTGAGGAGAGGCCGGCGCCCGAGGCGAGGGTGCACTTCCGAGTAACCCGGTTTATCATGGAGGCAGGCGTCAAGCTAGGCATGCAGTCCATCCCCATCGCCACCGCGTGCACCATTTACCATAAGTTCTTCTGCGAGATCAACCTGGACGCTTATGACCTCTACCTGGTCGCCATGTCTTCCATTTACTTGGCCGGGAAAGTGGAGGAGCAACACTTGCGTACTCGTGACATCATCAACGTGTCGCACAGGTACTTTAACCCGGGCAGCGAGCCGTTGGAGCTGGATTCCCGTTTCTGGGAGCTGCGAGACAGCATTGTGCAATGTGAGCTTCTTATGCTACGAGTTCTGCGCTTCCAGGTCTCTTTCCAGCACCCGCACAAGTACCTGCTGCATTACTTGATTTCCCTCAAGAACTGGCTGAATCGTTACAGCTGGCAGCGAACCCCGATCTCTGTAACAGCCTGGGCCCTGCTTCGAGATAGTTACCATGGGGGGCTGTGCCTCCGCTTCCAGGCTCAGCACCTAGCCGTGGCAGTGCTCTACCTGGCCCTACAGGTCTATGGAGTCGAGGTGCCTGCAGAGGGTGAGGCCGAGAAGCCTTGGTGGCAAGTGTTTAGTGACGACCTTACCAAGCCGATCATTGATAATATTGTGTCTGATCTCATTCAGATTTATACTATGGATACAGAGATCCCTTAAGGCCCTGGCCAAGGCCTGACCAAAGACCAGGATTATCAGCAGCCTGGGTATGGTGCCACCAAGTTGCTGTGATGGCAGGTCTCAGCTGTCTTTGTGTTCCCAGCAGCCCTCGTCCAAATAATGCCAAGAGCCTCCATGTGGGCAGGACATATTCAGCTTCCTAGAAGTGGCAGCATTATCAGCTTTTGCCCCTTAAGAAGATGCTGCGTTTGAGGCATGGACCATTGCAATTGAGGTGTGAGGTCACCGGCTGGAAGGTTACAGAATAGATGGGACTGCACTCTTAGGCGTTTTTTAAAAACCAGATTTGGAGAAATATGAATGTGTAACATGGAATCTTATTTTGTTTAATAAAATTATGCAAATAAAATACGGGAAAACATTAATGCACAAAAGTCTGCTTGTGGTTTTACTTAGTTACAATAGTGGAGATTCTGAAAACTAAATGATCAATATTGGAGAAATGGTTGATGAAGCATGGTACATCCATAAAATAGAGTATTATTCAACCAGTAAAACTTATAAAGGGCTTATAACAGTGTGGGTAAGGGTTCATATTAGGCAGCATAAAAGATAGGATTCAAAAACATAGATGCACTATACTCTCTACAAAAAAAGAAATATACCAAGATAGGCAAACAAAGTATTGATTAGTTGGGGAGGTTTACATATTCGGGGGCATAATGATGACTAAGAGGTCTGTCTTTGATACAGCTACTCATTGTTTGCCTTCTCCACCGCGCTCCTGGGCCCTGCCCGTGGGTATGGACCTTTATGGTAAAGTCTTGCTTATCTTTCTTCACAGATGTCTGTTTAAAAGAACCACCATCATAATTTATTATCCCCATAAGTTTCCACACAGTGAACTTCCCTTAAGCATAAGACAGTTGTGTTAGCTGCCTCCTTTTCCTGGCTGATGGCATTGGGAACAGAGTAAGTGATCTCTTAAAGACCTAGGGGGAAAGGCGTGGTGAACCAGGAGGATCCTGAGTTCCAGGTCAACCTGAGCTGCAGAGTGAGGCCCTATCTCAAAAAACTTAACAAATAGACTGGGTAGTGGTGGTACTCACTGTTATTCCCAGCACTCTGGAGGCAGAGGCAGGCAGATCTCTTTGAGGCCAGCCTGGTTTACAGAGCAAGTTCCAGGGCAGCCAGGGCTACACAGAGAGACCCTGTCTCAACAAAAAGCAAAACAAACAAAACTTAAGGAAAGCAAGGAAAGGAGGTATTGGGAGCAGAACCAGGGCCCCATGAGTCTCTTGAAGAGCTATCCATTTACCCCTTCATGCTCACAACAGATTTTCTCCACATCCTTACCACGTGTCAGGCACAACTCTGGGCTCGGTAACTCTGAGTAAAATGACAGCAGAAGCTTAGTCACTCTAGAAGTGCCTGTTGATCACATAAGAAAATAGGAAGAGCTTAGGGATGTAGCTCAGTTAGTAGATTGCTTGCCTAGTATGCATGAGATCTTGGGTTTGATCCCCAGCACTGCATAAACCAGGCATGGTGGTACATACACCCCTGTAATCCCAGCCATCCAGTGGAGGGGAGGGTCAGAATTTCGACGTCAGTTCAAGGGCATCCTGGACTACAGGAGACTGTCTCAGGAGGAAAGAGGAGGGGGGAACGAAGAAAGAAGAAAAAGAAAGAAAAGGAGGAAACTGGGGTCAAAACTCATAATTGAGGGCTAGAAAGTGATCTAGAAATCAAGTCACGAGCCCCTTGAAATGGAAGGAGAGGAGAGCTGGGGAAAAGGAATGGTCTCTGTTGGTCTGGGCTGGCAGCCTCTGTAATGAACCTTCAGTGGTGTCTGGAGCCCATGGTGGAATGATAGGGACGGGTAACACAGAGGTCTTGTCTTTCAGGTTGGTTCCCAGGCGCTCACAAATGCCCCTAACATCTGGCCCATCAGGTGGTTGGCAAGCTTGCTTCATGTAGAAGCAGCATGCAGCTCTTGTCTCGGTCATCCCTGAGCCACTCTCCAGGGAGTTCCATGGCGTAGGCATCTCACACATGCCTGAGAAAGCATCTGGTCAGTGTGGGTTCTGCCCCTACACCAGCACTTAGAAGATGGCCTCCAACTTTCTCTCTTTTCCTGATATACAGGGTCTTGGAGGAGGAAAGGGATGGTGACGGCAAAGCCTTGGAGCACAGCCTTGTTTGGAAAAGCACAGCCTGACTGCAGCTTATGCCTCTGGGGCCAGGCCACTGTTTCCAAGGGCCCTTCAGAGTCCTGACTCGGTTGTTCAGGTGGTAGCTCCCAAGTGAGAGTGAGCCTGTGGGACAGTGGCAGTTTAGCCTCTCACACTCACCTCCTTCTAAGGCAACTGAGGCCCACCTTGTAAAACACCTGAGGGGATCTACAGTCATGGGGATGCAGCTGGGACCCCAGAGACAGCCCAGAAGGTGACAAAAGTCAAAGCTCAATGACACCCAAGATGTCACTGATACCCAGGGCCCAGAGTAGGATTTCCCTGAGGTAAATGACCCGCTTGTCCTTGCTGGGACCAATGAGGATAGAGTTAAGAGGAAGGAGGAAAACCAAGCAGCAAATCTCTAGGTAAATCAGGGAGTACTTAACCTGCCAAGCCCTGGTTTCCAGGACACCCAGAGCCTAAAAGACAAACTCTGCGTCACTTTCTTTCTTTTTTTTTTTTTTGGTCTCCCAGGGCCCAAAGATGTGTTGCTCAAACCCAGAGACCCTGGAATCATTGAAGTGATTTTCAGGCCTCGTGCTTTGTGGCTCACCTCCCCGTCAACCTCTCACCCAGTGTGAAGGTGCCCATCTTGCCATGAAGAGCTTAGCTCCAACCATACCCCCTGACACCCTCAGTTCAGTATGGTGATTGTGTATCTCACTTGGGACAAGCAGCTCTGGCTAATGCCAGCTACTCCCTTGTTTGCCAACTAGTTTCCTTACCTGAAAAATACAAGAGATAATGGCTCCTGCTTTAGAGAATTTTATTTTAATGCATTTACTTATTTGTGTGTGTGTGCACGCACGCTTGCGTGCATGCACGTGTATCCACACACAGAGGCCAACTTGCAGAAATCAGTTCTCTCCTTCCACCATGTAGGTCCCAGGGATCAAGCTGAGGTCCTCAAGTTTGGTGCCACCTCCCTGGCCCCTTTGGAGGGTTATTTAACATAAACCATATAAAACACCATTTCATAAAATGGTTCTGTCAGAGAAAGCAGTGAGGATAAGTGGGCAGGGAGGCTGTTAAATCTGTGAATTCCGGGGCTCTACCCTAAGCCCAGTGTAAACAATTCCCAGGAAGGGGCTCATAAATTGTATTGTTTGTTTATTGATTTGTGTAATGGATCCCCCAGGCAGTTTTTATGATTTCTTGGTAAGTGCTTAGTAAACGGCACTTCGCAGAGTCGTAATTTACTGTATCAAAATCTGTAGTTAGTTTAACAAAGATGTCACCATTTCCTTAAGAACAATAGGTAAGTACAATACTTTACATCTGGATAATTAAAAGGACATTTTGAGATTTTAAAACTTTTAAAAATACTTTTTTATTTAATGTGTCTGAGTATTTTGCCTACATGTAACTCTGGTGCCCATAGAGGTCGAAAGAGGGTATAGAAACCCTGGAACTAGAGTTACAGATGATTGTGGATTACCAATGTGGCTGGAACCTGGGTCTTCTGCAAGAGCAAGAAGGGCTCTTAACCACAGAGCTCCCTCTGGCCCTGCGATTTCTCTTAAAGCAACAGTTATCCCCAAATGTGAATTACTTTTTTAAGTCTAGATGTAATAAATGAAGTGTATGCTTTAACTGAACACCTTCCTGGGGCCTGGGGATGTAGTTCAGCCCTGGGTTCAGTTTCTAGCACTTTATTAACTAGGTGTGATGGCACACAGGTGTGATAGTGCACACCTGTAATTCCAGCCCCCAAGAAGTGGAAACAAACAGGAGGATAAGAAGTTCATGGTCATCCTGGATTGCAAAATGAGTGGAACTAGCCTGGGCTAATGATGCACTGTCACAGAAATAGACAGACAGACAGATCAGTACTTTTCCTTCTACTGACTGACTGCTGCTTTAAAAACTTTAGGGACTGATCTGGGCGGTGGTGGTGCATGCCTTTAATACCAGCACTCATGGAGGCAGAGGCAGGCAGATCTGTGAGTCTGAGGCCAGTCTGGTCTACAAGAGCTAGTTCCAGGACAACTAGAGCTGTTACACAGAGAAATCCTGTCTGGGGGTGGGGACCACTTTAGGGACAGATCATATGCTAATGCCACAATCGTAAGGTCCATCTCTGAAAGGGACCTCTGTAAGGACTTGTTACTTTATTTCAGCTTCAGAAACCATGTTGGGGTTAAATTGAGAAGTGTGCATTCTTTAAAAACATGGCAGATTCAGATGCATGACCCTTAAAAACTTTGGAAGTTAAGCTGGGCAGTGGTGGCGCACACCTTTAATCCCAGCACTCAGGAGGCAGAGGTAGGTGGATCTCTGTGAGTTCGAGGCCAACCTGGTCTACAAGAGCTAGTTCCAGGACAGGCTCTAAAAAAGGTGCAGAGAAACCCTGTCTCAAAAAAAAAAAAAAAAGAAAAGAGGAAAAAAAAACTTTGGAAGTTGTCATACAAGTTCTTATTAGTAATTTTTGTTTTGCTTTGTTGTTTTTCAAGACAGGATTTATCTATATAACAGTTATAACTGTCCTAGATCAGGCTGTCAGGCTGGCCTCAAACTCACAGAGAACTGCATGCTTCTGCCTCTCAAGTGATGGGATTAAAGGTGTGGGCCACCATACCCTGTTTCAGTAATCTTATTCACCTTAAAGAATTATTTATTTGTTTGTTTGTTTGTTTGTTTGAGACAAAGTCTCTCCACATAGCCCTGGCTGTCCTGGAACTCACTATGTAGACCAGGCTGGCCTCAAAAGTCCACAAAGATCCAGCTGCCTCTGTTTCCTGTGTACTGGAATTAAAGGCATTTGCAACCATTCCTGGGATCTTTTAAAATCTCTCTCTCTTTTAAATTAATTGATTTACTTTGTGTGTATGAATATTTCATTTGTACAGTGTATGTGCTTGTTGGGCCCCCTGGAACTGCGTTGTGAACCAGATGGTTGTGAGCCATTATGTAGGTGCTGGGAATCAAACCCAGGTCCTTTGCAAGAGCAACAAGGGTTCTTAGCCACCGAGCAATCTCTCCAGCTCCCAGCAAGTGCTTTTTTTGAAACAGAATGTTTCCTGGCTATCCTGGAACTCAATCTACAGACCAGGCTGGCCTTAAACTCAGAGGTCAGCCTGCCTCTGCCTCCTGAAAGGTATGGACCACCATACCAGCTTTTAAAATCTTTCTACTTACCTGTGACCAATTATGCCTGCCCTTTATGATCATTAATTTTTATGATTTCTACAAAACTTCTATATCATTTCTGAAGTGTCACTTCTTGTCTGATATTATCTGATTTTCCAACTCATTAGACGGATATATTGTCCTCAGTGTGAAACTGTGGACATCCGTGAGGTGTGACTCCACCCTCCTGAGTCTTGCTCCTGTGTGAATTCTCCGGAGAACCATGAGTCATGATTTCTAGGAAAGAATGTTGGTCTATTTTCATTCCCTGATTTCTTGGAATTAGCCGTCTGTAAGAGTGTCTTTGTGTCAGCCGGGGCTTGAGCTGTATGGTCTCACTCAGCAGCTCATATATCAAAATGGAATGAGCTATCTTTGAAAGCTTTCTTCACGTTCAGTAGGCAATGGGGCTTTTGAAGACAAATCCTCTGTGGCTCCAGTTCCATTTGGTGGTCTTTGGAACACTCATTGGTCTTTTATTTTGAAGAGAGGCCCGCCACATTGGTCTCCCCAGTCCTGCCTTGGAGGACTTTGCTGGCTTCTCCCACTCACCTGGATCTCATTACAAACATCTAGGCAGACCCTCAACTTGGCCCTCTTCCAGGAATAATGACAAAATCAATCTTCCATGTGCATTCACTTACATCATCACATGCATCTTCATGTATTCTATAGAAAGCCTCACCTGCATTAGCATGCATCTTGAAAAATAACCCCATCAAGGAGATATGACTACAAAGTGGATATTATCCAGAAAGTAAAACAAGTCGTTCAAGGGCCCAGATGCCTGGATTCTAATAGCAACTTCCGGTCTTAGGGTGGCTGCCTGATCCCATCTCGGATCTCATCCTGTTCCTTGTAAGCTGCTAGGAGCTCCAGTCTCCCAAAGGGAGGTCTGCAGCCTTTAACACTTTCAGTCCATGCGGGTCACTGAGAACTTGCTCAGGCCAGCTGGCCTTGTGTGACAGAGAGGCTTTATTCTGCAGTCCCATGTTCCTCTACCGCCTTCCCCTAGCAATGAGGTCATCACAGAGGTCCTTCCCTCTCACTAGGCACTCTCCTCCAACTCCGGTGGACCCTCAGTGGTTCATCTGCCCAGTCTGAATCATCGCCAGGCTGACTGGGTCCTTGGAGTAGGCCAAAGGAAGCAAGGGATGCTAAAAATCCACACGGCAAAGAGGTTGTATTAGCTATGTCTATGTAAGAAATTACCCCGAGGTTTAGCTGTTTAAAACAGAAAAGGGGGTGGGTGAAACAGCTCAGTAGGAAGAGTTTGCTGTGCAAGCCAGGGGATCTGAGTTTTATCCCTGGTATTCAGACAAAGATGGAAGAAGAGAACTGACTTCACAAAGTTGTCCTCTGAATGCCACACATGAGCTTGTGGCACGCACACACACACACACACACACGTGCACACACACACGCATGTGCACGCACATACATAGTAATAATAATACAAATAATAATACTAAATAAGTACCTTCATCCATGAACTTGAGGTATCAGATTTCCTCTTGTGTGGCCTCTGGGCTTCACAAGGACAATATATTCCATTAATCTCTGAAAACTATATTTATCTTCTGCATGACCTTAAAGGCCATGACAAAAGAAGGAAGTGTCCTTGAAGAAGTAATGGAAATACTGAAGAGAACATTTGTAGTCGGTGAAGTGGGGGGATTTGCAGCGTGACTGGTAGGTCATGGCCTAAGACCAGGGCTTCTTAAACGGTTTATACTCAGGGTCTTTTTTTTTAGCCCAGGAAATATCCCTCAGGTATGTAGTTATGTAAGTTTACAGAGGCAGGGTAGGGAAACTATTCCATTGGTAAAGTGCTCACTATTCAAGCATGAGGTCCTGAGTTCCAGCTCCAGCACTGGCATAAAAAGCCAGGCATGTCCATGGTACCTGTGAGCTCAGCACTGGAGAAGGGGAAATCAGAGGATCCCTGGAGCTTACTGGCTGGTCAGTCTAGCTAAATCATTAAGCTTCCACTTCAGGGACAGATTCTGTCTCAAAAAATAAGACAGCTAATACTTAGAACACGGCTTTCCTTTCCACAATCCCTCACGCTGGTCCTTTCCCACTTGGGTCTGGCAGAATGGCTCCCACAGAGAGGGGTGGCAAGAAGAAAAAGAGCTGTTCTGCCATCGACAAGATGGTGACTGGAGACTACAGCACCGCCATTCACAAGCACATCCATGGAGTAGGCTTCAAGAAGCATGATCCTCAGGAAGTCAAGGAAAGCCGGAAATTTGCCATGAAGGAGATGGGGACTCCAGATGTGTGCATTGATACCAGTCTCAATAAAGCCATCTGGGGCAAAGGGATAGGGAATGTTCCTTATTGTATCCATGTACGTTTGTGCAGAAAACACAAAGAGGTTGAGGACTCACCTAACAAGCTCTACATATTGGCAACATTTGTGCCTGTTACCACATTTAGTCAGTCAACGTGGATGAGAACTAACCTGCTGAATGTCAACTAAAACTGGAGAACTGCCTTCAAAACAAATAAACAAGCAAACAAATACATAAGGCAGGGAAGTGACTGACGAAGATACCTGACATTGTCTTTCAACGTCTCCTTCCCCACATGAGCATGAGCACGCACACGTACCAACAATACATAAATGGACAAAACATTTGCTGAAACTAATCATAAAGAAATTTATTCTAAAACAATTCCTTGGCATTCACATAATTTAATCCCTTATTAAAGATGAATACATACTAACTAATGCCATGAATGTGCTTGTGTATTTCTACATCAGCGCTACTTCTTGGCTGAGTAATTGATGCTGCAGGGCACAGCATCTTCGATACATTTCAGAGTTGATTGATTCTTTGATTTTATCATTGTCAATGCTGAGAACACTACTCTGCAAAAACTCACAGCACAAAATGGCAAAAACATTGCTTAGGGCCATTTCAGAAATTGTTGAGAATTCTGTCCTTGATTGCAATTCCAAACCCATTTAACAATTTTTTAAAATGAAACTCAAGTCAGCAATTCAAGTAGCAATCTAAAAGGCTCTTTACATTTATTTTGTGTGTGTGTGTATATAGAGATCAGAGTGTGTGTGTATGTTTGTGTCTGCGTGTACATGTAGAGGTCAGTGTGTGTGTGTGCGTGTGCATGTAGAAGTCAGTGTGTGTATGTGTGTGTACGTGTAGAAGTCAGTGTGTGTGTGCGCATGTAAAGTCAGTATGTGTGTGTGTATGTATGTGTATGTGCATGTAGAAGTCAGAGTGTGTGTGTGTGCAGAGTCAGTGTGTGTATGTGTGTGTGCATGTGTGTGTGTGTGCACTCACATGCATGTAGAGGGCAGAGGACAATCTCCAGGAGCTGGTCTTTTCCTTTCACCATGTGGTTCCCAGCGACTGAAATCACACTGTCAGGCTTGGCAGGAAGCACCATTACCTGTTGGATCATTTCATCAGTCCACAAGCAACAGCTTTTTGTTACTGTTGTTTGCTTTTGCTTTTTCTTTTCAAAGGATTTAATTATTTATTTTGTATACAGCATTCTGCCTGTATGTATGCCTGCACTGCAGGCCAGAGGACACCAGAACACATTTTAGATGGTTGCTGGGAATAGAACCCAGGTCCTCTGGAGGAGCAGCCAGTGCTCTTAACCACTGAACCATCTCTCCAGCCCGTTTTGTTCTTTTCAAGGCAAAGTTTCTCTGTGTAACAGCTCTGGCTGTCTTAGAACTCTCTTTGTAGATCAGGCTGACCTCAAACTCACTGAGATCCACCTGCCTCTGCCTCCCACATGCTGGGATTGAAGGCCATGTGCCACCACTGCCCAGGTACCTGGTAACAAATTTTAAAACCATATATTCTCACACAATTCAATCTAAAGATATACTAACTTGATGTTTACATGCTGCGGAATGATGGAAGGAAAACTCTTTCTGTAATTAATCCTTCCTATTTCTGTAAAAGCAGAAAGTCTCATATATACAATAAAAACTACGATTCCCAGCATCCACTAGTCTCAGAGCTGAGCTGAGGTATTTGAGTCAGGGCTCTTTAGCATAATATGGGATGAGGAACATGCAGTACAAAGCGCAGGTGCTCTGTGTCCAGAACCAAGGCTGCAGGGAAGGTGTGCAATGGAACACGAGTGGGCACAGTCAGAACCAAGGCTGCAGGGAAGGTGTGCAATGGAACACGAGTGGGCACAGTCAGAACCAAGGCTGCAGGGAAGGTGTGCAATGGAACACGAGTGGGCACAGTCAGAACCAAGGCTGCAGGGAAGGTGTGCAATGGAACACGAGTGGGCACAGTCAGAACCAAGGCTGCAGGGAAGGTGTGCAATGGAACACGAGTGGGCACGGTCAGAACCAAGGCTGCAGGGAAGGTGTGCAATGGAACACGAGTGGGCACGGTCAGAACCAAGGCTGCAGGGAAGGTGTGCAATGGAACACGAGTGGGCACGGCCAGAAACAACTCAACTTCATCACTGGTTCAATTCTGAGTTAAATTTTGGTGGTTGTATATTCACTTTTACTGTTGCCAGATTTTGACCCCGTATTTAGTCATGTTACCCCATATGGAGAGACCTATGGTTTAAGAAGCTGGATTGTTGACAGTTTGCACTACCTGTTGCACTTGTGCAAATTTAGATGCTCCGGCTTCCCTGGGGTCTTACTCAATCAGATCCTGAGAGAAAGAGGCAGGAGAACAGGGAAGCTGGCCAGTGTGCAAGACCTGTGCACGATGCCATTCTAGCCAAACAGGGCCGAGTGAGATGCAGGCCAGACTTTGAAACTACTAAAGGTCAAAGGAGAGATGCTGAAGGCCGCCTTTGAATTCTCCAAAGCAGAACCGAGAGCAAGTGGCAATGTCTAAGGATCAGGAAGATCAAGGATTGTTCCATCAGTGAAGGGCAGGACAAGAAGGATGCCTGGACAAGCGCCTCTAGCAAAAAGGCACTTCTTGCTGTGGTGGCGGGTCCCTCCTGGGTGGTCAGCCTCACTGGAAAGCAGTCTGCACACGCAGGAGAGACGCTGCCCTGACGTGCTGTCTCCCCTGCTGTCACCTTCCATGACTCTAGTTCAGATTTGCTGAGATTGACAGAGCTGCCAGAGGAGCCAACTCGGCTGTCTGGTGTGCACAGTTAAAAATAATCTTTAGAGTTTGCTAAGCTGGCTTCTGAATATCAGTGGCTCTAATTGATGGGCAATCTTCTTGCTGTTAGATGAATTTAAAAACTACTGCTTCCTCAAAGTGCTGTCATCCCAGCTGTTGTCTGCCACGCCTCCCTGGGTTGTCCTCTTTACCTACTGACCCCAACCCACTCAGCCTGTCCCCACCAGAGGCCACACCTGTGCTCTGATCCCCCGGAGTCTGAGGTTTCCCGTTTAAAAGACACTCTGAAAGCCAGCTCAAGCACAGAGAATAACAAGGGGGCTTCCTCATAGTTTATTTTCATTTTCAAGAAGATCTCTCTGCTTCAGCCACCTCGGGGGGCAGGTACAACAAAACGACAAGAAATGAAAACATTGAGCCACATTAAAATGCTCTGCCAGCAACAGCCAAATCCTGAGCCTTTGGAGACTAAGCTGACGGCAAATGCAGCTGTCCCTTTGCTAGCAACAGGGATTGTGGGCTCAGATTGACGGCTTTGGGTTTAAGCCCAGGAGTTTAATGATAATGATGATGGTGGTGGTGATAATTATCATAATAATAGCTAACCTTATTGAGGGCTTTCTGTGTGCCAGACACTGCACAATGCATACAATGTGTTTATTTCTCTCTGTTTTTCTGTATAATATCTGCGTTCAGATAGTGAGAATCTCATTGGATTCTTACTGTATTTCTGCCAAAGATAACTTTGGTAGAATATCATTGCCCCATCTTACAGAAAGGGAAGCTGAGGCTTGGAGAGCGTCAATGACCTGACAAACGAGTTTTGGAGCTAGGACACTCATGGTTTATTTTCAACCATCACTCGAATCTTCTGGAGAGATATGTAGGGAAATATTGAAGAAATAACCAGTTCCTATGCTTTCAACGTATCCCTGTACTCGGTTCTAGTTCTGTGACCTGTTTCCTTCTCTGTGAAATAACACCTCAAATGTGTCCCTTGCCCTTGCAATTCACCTTTGGATGTGAACTACAGACTCAAGTTTCCTTAAAAGGGGGAAATTTACTGAAACGATACACGTTGTTTTAATGTGAGTAATAATTTTAATGTTCAGTTGCATCCTACATCCCAGCTTAAACCAGCTTACTGGACCTAGTTTGTTTTGTGGTGCTGGGAGCCAACGCAGGGCCTCATTCACTCCATGACATCCTGTGGTTTTTGTTGTTTGGCTTTGTTGTGTGCATGTGTTATTTATTATTAGTATGTGTGTGTAGGGGGTTGCCACGGCGTACACGTAGCGGTCAGAGAACAACTTTGTGGAGTCAGATCTGCCCTTCTGCATTTACATGGTGTGCTGGCTAATTTTGTGTCAACTTGACACAAGCTGGAATCATTTGGAAGGAGGGAACATTAGTTGAGAAAGTACCCCTGCCAGATTGACCTGTGGGCAAGCCCGTGGCTCATTTTCTTGATTGATGACCGATGTGAGAGGGCCCAGTTGACTGTGGGTGGTGCCACATCTGGGCTGGTAGTTCTGGGTTTTATAAGAAAGGCTGAACAAACCATGAGGAACAAGCCAGTCAGCAGCATCCCTCCATGGCCTCTGCATCAGCTCCTGCCTCCAGGTTCCTGCCCTATTTGAGTTCCTATCCTGACTTCCCTCAGTGATGGTCTGTGGTATGAAATTATAAGCTTAAACAAAGCCTTTCCTCCCTAAGTTGCTTTGCTTGAGTTTTATCACAGCAATAAAACCCTAAGACACGTGGTTCCAGGGAGTGAACTCAGGTATAAGGCTAAGACACAGGGTCTATACCTGCGGAGCCATGTCCCAGGCGGCTTTCCATTGCTGTGATAAACACCATAGCCAAGAGCAACTTGGGAGGAAAGGCTTTTTTCTCTCTCTCCTTCAGTTTCCAGGTTAAAGTCCATCATCAGCAGAGACCAGAACAGGAACACTGCTCACTGACTTCCTAGCCTTGCCTTGCTTGCACAGTCTGCTTTCTCGACACCTCAGGACCACCTGCTTCGGGGTGGCACTGCCCACAGTGGGCCCTCCAACATCAATCGTCAAGCAAGAAAATGCCCCCACAAATATGCCCATGAACCAATCTGATGGAGGTAATTCCTCAGCTGAGGCTCCTGCTGAGGAGCTGACTCCGGCTTCTGCCAAATTGACAAAGAACAAAGAAACTGAACCAGCACACCCATCTTGCTGGCCTTGTTTTTATATTTTTTATTTTTAAGTATCTCACTGTGTAGCCCAGGCTGTCCTGGGATGCATCCCCTGCCTTTTGTTTTGTTTTGTTTTTCGAGACAGGGTTTCTCTGTAGCTTTGGCGCTTGTCCTAGAACTCACTCATGTAAACCAGGCTGGCCTCCAATTCATAGAGATCCGCCTGCCTCTGCCTTCCATGTGCTGGGATTAAAGGCGTGTGCCACCACCTCCTGGCCTGGGGCTGCCATTCTTAATCTCTCTTAGATCCACTCCCTCTTCATCTTCACTGCTATGGTTCTGACTGTTTCACCAGGATGCTGCAGCATCCTAAACTGTCTCCTATCTCCCCCTGTCTCTTCAGTCTTCTTCCAAAAGCTGGAACCTGAAATCTAACTGTCATTCTCTAAGAACCCATCTTCATAGGATAAAGTTGGATCTCCAGAGCGCAGCCCCAGGGTGCCCCATGACTTTGCTCCTGAGTTCACCTTTACCCTAGGATGCTTTGTTTCCCTGCATCCCTGACACCATCTGGATGAGGCTTCACACCCCCAGTCTCTTGATCCCCTGTGTCCTAGTCCTGTAGGCTCTTCCAGGAAGAAGAAGTCTTTTCTCCCCCACAAAGCCTTCCCTGGAATCTAAGGTGTAGGTGACCACTCCTTTCATAGCACTCGGGCTTTTTATAGTCGCCCTTCCTAACTATATTAAAATTCGTATCCTGTCTGTCTCCTCCATTTGACTGGAGCATCTTGAGGAAAGGATCCAAGTCGTACCTATTTCTGGAACTCTCACACCTAGAACACAGCCAGCAGCCAGGATGGAGGGCTCAGTACATGTTGAATGAGTGGATAGGTGGGTGGGATTCAAGTATTGATCACCAATGATTGGCAGAGTGGTTGGCCTATGAGATTAGGGAGTTAGATGCTGATGTGAGGAATAGAGGAGTCTCTTTTGGAAGAGCCAGAAGGAAGCTAGTGTGTCACTTAAGAGCACAAGATTTTGCCGGGCGATGGTGGCGCACGCCTTTAATACCAGCACTCGGGAGGCAGAAGCAGGTGGATCTCTGTGAGTTCGAGACCAGCCTGGTCTACAAGGACAGGCTCCAAAGCCACAGAGAAACCCTGTCTCGAAAAACCAAAAAAAAAAAAAAAAAAAGAGCACAAGATTTTGAATCAAAATCTAGCTTTAAATTCTGTCTCTGTAGCTTGTTATGCCCAAATGACCATAAGCCTTGATTTCCTGACCTAGGGAAATTGGGAGTAATAATACCTGCCACAGGGTTATTGTGCAGATTAAGTGAATGTTAGTATGTTTTTGAAGCAAGGCAGAGGAGAAAGTTGTATTATGTGATTAGTTGGTCCCAAAACCCTTATTGGGGAGAGGACAGTCTTTGCCAAGAAACCATTCTGAGAAGTGCTGAGGTGGAAGGTGGGACCATGGGTGGCACCAGAGCTTCCTCAGAGAAGAGAAGGGAATTTTCAAAGGAAATTTTTTATTTTCCATCTTACAAATTGAATATATTTGTTGGGCGGTGGTAGCGCATACCTTTAATCCTGGAACTTGGGAGGCAGAGGCAGGCAGATCTCTGTGAGTTCAAGGCCAGCCTGTTCCTCGAAGTGAGTTCCAGGACGATCAGGACAGTTTCACCGAGAAACCCTGTCTCAAAAAACAAGAAAAAAAAAAAAAAACAAATTGCATGCATTTATTTTTCCGTGGGTAGGGGGTGGCTCGTGTGCCAAGACATGCATGAGGAGGCCAGAGGACAACCTGCTGGAGTTGCCTCTCTCTTCTTACCATGTGGGTCCTGGGATCAAATTCAGACCATCAGGCTCAGAGGCAAGCATCTTTACAAGACTGAGCCATTTTGTAATCCTCACAGGTAAATTTTTTTTACTTTAAAAGAATGTTGTGTTTATGAAACATTTGTAGAGAGTTGAGAGCATAGCAGCTTTCCTTAAGGTTAACACAACACATGTGTCAAATGTCAGGGATTAGCACGCTACAGTGCCGCGGCAACGAAAGTCAAACATTTTAAAATGAGTGTGTCCAGATGTGTGTGTGTGTGTGCATGCGTGTGCATGTGTGTGTGTGTGTGTGTGTGTGTGTGTGTGTGACTGAGTGTGAGCGCATGCGTATGGAGGCCAGAGAGCAATATCAGCAGCAGATAGGGTCTCTGACTGAACCTGGAGTCCACCAGTTTGGCGAGACTGTCTGGCCACAAGTTCCTCCTCTTTATTTTCCTCTCTCTGCTCTGGGATTGCAGGTTCTCATCTCCACACCCTGATTTTTCTGGGGTGCTGGGCAGGGCACTCACTTCCTCATGCTTGGGCAGCAAGCACTTTACTGGGAGAGCCTCATCCCCAGCCTTTGATTGGTATTCTGCACGTCCTACAAACAAATAATCCTTTCCGTTTCCAAAATGCCTTTCGGCCCATTGTTCTGAGAGGTAGGAAGATGCGCCTACAGACAGGAAGCTGGGAGGGAGGACCGGTGTTGTAGGGTCTGCCCAGTTGCAAAGGATGATGGACTAGAAGCCATCTCCTCCTCTTGAACCTGGGATCATTAGCCGTGATTATCAGTGTTTCCCCAGTGAGAACTACTCTGATCTTTTGGTGGAGTGGAGGTGGGGGAGAAAAGCCCAGATTCAGAACATGCAGAATTTCCAAAAATGTCAACATTTTAGCCTTAACAAATTTATTTGAAAACACATTTCTCCAAAATAATTTATTCCTAAACAGCTAAAGAAGAGGGGGGAAGGCAGTTGTCAGAGACTGAATTGAGCAGACAGGATAACAGGCAGGTTAAGGGGAATAATTACAGGCTTTTTTCTCCTTATTCAACAGCTTCTTTTTCAGGCCTGTCAATCACTGTTTATCACACTTGAACCAAAACAATGATTTCCCCCCCACATTTTCCTCTCTGAGGTCAGGAGGATCTACTGGGGAGATGGTAACTAAAGGTGGGGGCTGCAGCCAGACACCAGGGGCCCTTGCCAGTGAGAGGGGCCCATGCCCAAAGCTTATACTGTACTTGATGGAACAGGAAGAAAACATTTTCTGATCTTCTAAGGAGGGGTGATGTCCCCCTTTTCCTTAGGTGCTGGGGATTGAATCTAGTGTCTTGAGCTCCTACCTCTAAACTATACGCTCAGCTCCAGCCTCCAGGGAGTTACTCTTCTTTTGTTTATTTTTAAACAAAATATCATTCTATAGCTCAGACTGGTCTCAAGCTTACAGTAACCCTCCTGCTTCAACCTCTAGAGTGCCAGGATTACATATGATCTTTAAACATTTGTGTGTGTTGTATGTGTGCGTGTACACACGTATGCATGCATATGTGCCCTTGTGCATATGTGAAGGCCAGAGGACAGCCTGAGGAGTCAGTTCTCTCCTGCTCCCAGGCGAGTCTTGGGGATTGAATTCAGATCATCAGGCTTGGCAGCAGGTGCCTTTACTTGCTAGCCCATGGCATTAGTTATTTAAATGTCTCAATGGCCCTGCCAGATGGGCACTTTGGTTCCCATTTTACAGATGAGGACTCTGAGATTCAGAGGGGGCAACTGCAAGCACAAAACAGAAACACACGCAAGGCTGCAAATGCTAACAGTACTGCATTATAGTTCCAGAAGAAATGTCATTTATGCTCAACTAGGACAGGCATCTGGGTCCCCAAAGTAGGCAAATCCCTATCCTACTGGAACACTGGAGACTAATGAAGAGCAATCAACCTGGCTCCAAGCAAGAGAGGAGAAAGAGGAAGGGTATACTTAAATTAAGGACCTCGGATGGCGCTATTTGCAAAATAGGTCCCCAGACTGACTGGTGGCACAACTTCTTCCAAAAGCCATTAAATGAAACTCTAAAAAAAAGATGAAATCTGGCCACAGACCCACCTCAGGAGGATTGCGCTTGATAGAAGAGGAGGAAGGGTAGGTAGGCACAGAGGGTAAGATCTGACCCATGAGAGGTCAGGGAAGGTATACTGGAGGAACGGGTGACCATGCTGAGTGGTGGTCTAAGTGAAAGCAGAGAAGAGAATTCCCAGCAGACATGACACACGTAAACACAGCTGCTAAAAACATCACCGAATGTGGAGGAGACCATAGTGTTGAACTTGAGAAGCAGTAGCTGTTAATAAGATGATAGCTGGCAATGGCTAGCTTCTATTGAATGCCTACCATGTGCCAGACACTTCTAAGATTTACATATATTATTCATTCTCTCATGCCACAAATACAGAGCATTGTAGGACTGGCTGCATGATTTGCGGAGGGTTTCCAGTGCACTTGTGACAATGTGGGACCTTGGTCAAAACAAGAGGAACTTCCATCTGGTCTCTCTGTTCTCCTCATGCTATTTTGCTTGATGATGCACAATATCCTTGGGGCATAATAATACTGGCATATACAGATTCAAACACAGAATTCTTAAGAATATCAAAGTGGTGTGATCATTGAGCACTAAGCTTGAAGTATAAGTCCCAATTTGGAGAGTGAGCCTCATGCAACTGCGGGTTGCATGCACTTGAAGCTATCCTTGGAGTGCTACCTCATTTTCAAGTCTACTTCTTTTGTTTTGGTAGTAGGGACAGGGCACAAGGTCTTATGTATCCCAGACTGAACTTGAACTCACTACATAGGTTACTCTAGAACTTCTTACCCACCTGCCTCTACCTCCTGAGCCTGGGATTATAGCACTGTGCTACCATACCTACTTTATATGGTGCTGGTGATGGAATCCAGGGTTTTGTGCATGCTGGGTTAGTACTCTTGTGGATGAACTACACGCTCAGCTTGATTCTATGGTATAGCAGTGGAAAAGTACACTGTCCTGCAGCTTATATCCAAGTGGAGGTAGGAAACGAACACAATGGGAAATTATATGGTACACGCAATGACAGTAATTACCGAGGAAGAAAAACGATGCAGCAAGAGAGCAGAGTGGTATTAAAAAGGGTGCTGTGTGTATTCATTGGTTGGTTGGTTTTGGTGTTTCAAGACAGGGTTTCTCTGTGTAGTCTTGGCTGTCCTGGAACTCACTTTGTGGATCAGCCTGGCCTTAAATTCAGAGATTTGCCTGCCTCTGCCTTCTGAGTGCTTGAATTAAAGGTGTGTGCCACCATGGCCACCTGAGAGTGCCATTTTTAAAAGGTTGGCCAAGAGAAGGCTCATTAAAAAGATGACTTCTTTTATAATGTCTTTGTTGTTGTTGTTGTTGTTGTACACTTTTTTCAAGCACGCACATGCCATGGAGTGAGTGTGGAGGTCAAAGGACAGCTTAAGGAATTCAGTTCTCACCTTTCGCTGAGGATTCTGAGGCTCAAACTCAGGATGTCAGGCTTTTGCCGAAAGCATTTCACTCACTCAGCCATCTTGCTGGCTGTAGAAGATGACTATGAATACATATCTTGTTCTCATTTAAGAATACATCAATTCAGTAGGTAAGGCCCTCCCAGGACCCCAAGATTGCTTACTTTGCCACTTCAGCCTATAGCTCATGGTGTTAACCCATGGGCTGTCAGCACCAAACTCACGGACAGCTCCTTCCTCATGCCTTAATTCTACCAAAACCCAGTCTTTCCTGAGGTTCTGTTCAAGATGCCCCTGCCTTCCTTGCTCTCTTTGCCACAACTTTGGGCACTGGAGCCAGGATCTACCTGGCCGTTATTCCACAAGGTGCCTCGAGGTTCATGATTCTAAAAGAAACCAGATCAAATAACATTTTAAAAGCCGTTAAGTAAATAAACAGACACTCTGTCTTCCCACCCCGTCTCTGTGTGTGTTGTATGTATGCATTATGTGTGTCTGTGTATTTGTACCTGCATGTGTACAGATTTGGGCCCATGCATGTGGAGGCCAGAGATCCACGGTGGGTGTCTCGTCTCCCTCAGTTGCTCTTCACCTTATTCATTGTAGACAGGGTCTCTCACTGAACCTGGAGCTCACCTCTTGGGGAAGACTAGTTGGTCAGCAAGCCCCAGGGATCCTCCTGTCTCCATATCCCTGCTGCTGGGATTACAAGTGTGTGCCGCCATTCCTAGCATTTTTGTGTAGGTTCTAGGGACCAAACTCAGGTTCTCAGGTTTGTGTGAGGCATCGCCCTAGGCTCTAGATAATAGACATTCTAAACCTGAACATCTGACTTCCATTTCTTAGGAAATGTTGCATTGTTGTCTACAGAGGCCGATTCTGACATAGCATTTGTGTTTTGCAAGCGGCATAACTTTTAAATTTTTCTTTAACAAGCCCCTACTGGATTGGAATTAATGTCTCTTATGGTTTCACTCTCCTTGGCTTTATTTTTCGTGTCTCAGGAAAGTGCTTATGTAGCTGGCTCAGCTTTTCACGAATTACCAGGGGATTAAAGACACATTTGGGGAGACCATGCAGTTTAAATAATCTCAAGAATATGCAGTTTAAGTAGCTCTGTTCACTTCACGCCAGAGGTAGGCATGGGCTACGGAAGGAGGAGAATGGAAACCACGGCCATGTAGTAGTTTCTGTTTGGTTTGATTAGAACTGTAACATATACAGATGAACAACTGATTTCTTAAAATCTAAGTTACAATGCCGAAATGGCAGAAGCTTAAGTCATGCTGGGCATGATGGCACATGCTTGTTACCTGAGCATTTGGGAGGTAGAGGTTCAAGATTATCAGAAGTTCAAGATTATCCTTAGGTACATAGTAAGTTTAAAGTCAGCCTGATCTACATTAGGCCCTGTCTAAAACAAACAAACAAACAAACAAACAAACAAATAATAAATAGCAACAGTAAACTAAGCAGAAAGAGAGTGCTGTGGGATATTTGTTTATACTGTGTGAAGATGTGTCTATGTTTTACTTCACTCTCCTAAGGCACCTGATTGGTTTAATAAAGAGCTGAACAGCCAATAGCTAGGCAAGAGAGAATAGGCAGGACTTCCAGGCCAAGGGAGGAACTTGGGATGAATCTAGGCACATGGAAGATGCCAGCAAGACAGTGAAGAAGTTGGGCATACAGTACATAGGGAGGTAAGTGAGCCATGTGGCAGAATGTAGATTAATAAAAACAGGTTAATATAAGTTATAAGAGCTAACTGGAGGCCAGCCTCCAGTTACAAGACCTCCAGGTCTACAAGAGCTAGTTCCAGGACAGCTAGGACTGTTACACAGGGAAACCCTGTCTCAAAAAACCAAGGGAAAAAAAAACTTAAAAAAAAAACTAATTGGGAAAAAGCCTAAACCAAGACCAGGCTTTTATAATTCATAATAAGTCTCTGCGTCATTATTTGGGAGTGATCTGGCAATTCAAAAGAAAGTCTGACTACAAGAAAGGAAGAAAGAAAAAGAGAAAGAGCCAGGTGATGGTGGTGCACGTCTTTAATCCCTTTAAGCACTGAGGAGACAGAGGCAGGTGGATTTCTATGAGTTCAAGGCCAGTCTGATCTACAAAGCAAGTTCCAGGACAGCCAAGGTTATGCGGAGAAACTTGTCTTGAATAACAAACCGGGGGGGGGGGGGGGGGTGTGGTGCTCAAGTTGTCATCAGAGCTCCTTAAATTGAGGTTTTTCTTCTCTAAATTTGGTTGACAGTGAGTGAGAACAACACTCTGGTACTAGTGTGTGTGGTGGAAAGACCAGTTGACAGCCTCTAAGAATACTCAGCTGACCCCTCTTCTAGCAGGCTGAGAAAGGGAACCCGCATTTTCGGCATAACTTCCATGTGCCCAAGTCTCCAGCAGACACTTTCTGCGTGTTATCTCATGGCATCTCCCAGCAACCCTGGAAAGCAGGAATTACCACCACCATCTCACTCCTGGCATAGCTGAGGCTTAAGAAGGAATCATAACTTATGACCACTTAGTCTGCAGATAGCAAAGCTAAGATTCAAACTCAGGTCAGTTTTAACACCAGACCATGCTGCTGTAGCTTTGGGAACTCCATTAAAGAAAAGGTGCTGGTGGCATAGCAGAGAATGCCCCTGGTGCCTGGGTTGCTGGCCCTAGTTGAACATGGAAAGCTCAGGAGTACCCCTGTATTTGTAAGCAGCTGCCTCTCAAAAGTTGAACTAGAGCCAGGTGTGGTGGTGCATTCCTATAATCCCAGTACTTGGGAAGCTGAAGCAAGAGGATTGTTGCAAGTTTGCAGAGAATCTAGGCCACATAGTGGATGTCACAATGAAACCTATTATTTTGTATAATTAATCTGTGCTAATAAAATGGCCTGAGAAAAAGCTGACTTGGAAGCACAGACTGAACAAACCCAGGATGGCTGCACTGGAATCATCTGGTAGGCACACGACAAGTGCTCATCTGGTAGGCACACGACAAGTGCAAATATTTGGACCCCCGTTCAGTGGGTATGTACCCAGAGCCTAGGAATCTGAACCTTTTAAGATTATTGTTTGTCATTCTGAGGCACCGACAAGTGTGGGAACCTCTGTTTTCAGGAGCCTCTGAGCCCACGGTTTCCCTTTCTGCCTGTTGTTATACACATTTCTCAGAGCCAAAGCACGGTTCTGAAAGAGGAGCCAGCATCCCCTGGAGGCATCTGAGGATGCTTTGGAATTGTTTGGGCCTATGATTCTCAATCACAGAAGATGCCATATGTGCCTGGGACATTCTCCAACCCCCAAACACTCAACTCAGTTGAGAATCATTACACTGGTCTGATGAGGCCAGAGATAAGTTTATGGGGCTAGGAGATACCTGTTTGCTCAGCCATTGATGCTAGCCTCTTCTACGCTGTTTCTGAATGCCACGACCTTCTCCACCATCTGGGAACTTCTAGAAACACTTTTCTCTCTAGGGAATCTCCCCTGTGCTGCCTCCCTGGCAACAGGGGTTATATTGGGGCTTTTCTGGAGAGGTGTCTATTATTTCTTTCCCTGAGAGTGTTTTGGGGGTTGAAAGATACCTAGAGCACACTGAGCAGAGGACCAAGATCAGATGGCCCTAGGTAAAAAGTATATTGATATGCTATAAATTGTGGAACCAAGACAATGCCATTTTTCAGTCCCAGTCAAACCTCACTATGGATAAATGCAGGCTCGATATCATCAAAGGTCATGATTAAAGAGGGGGGGGGGGACAAGGTGACACACACCTGTAATCTCAGCATTTGGGAGACTAGGACAGGAGGATTATGGAACGTTCCAGAAACAGCTGGGGCTACATAATGAGACTTTGTCTTGGTTCTAGAGTGGCCTGCCTTTCTTGGGCATGTCTGTCAAAGGGTCGGCTGCTGTGTCTTGGGAGCTGCACTCACTCACTCCGGTCTGTGGATTTGGCTGACTAGCAGGATGGTGCTTAGGATGGTCTTTGCTTTGAGGCAGAAGTGCTGGGGAAAAGCCGGCTCTTACTACCACCAGGCAGACCCTAGTAGATTGCTCTGAACCATCTTTCTAAAATTCTACTGATTGGGTAGACAAAATGGCTCAGAGGGTAAAGGTTCTTGCCTTCAAGCCCAAGGACCTGAGTTTGATCTCCCAGGCCCCACATGGTGGAAGGAGAGAACTGACTTCCACAAATTGTCTCCTGATTGAAAATGAGGATTTGACTTATGGTTATGTAGATATGAGGGAGGGGGGTCTCTGAAAGAGTCCAGAATGAAGCAGACCATGAAAGGAGAGAAATGGGGGTAGAGCAAAAGAGGAACAGAAGTGTGTGTGGGGGAGGGGAAGACAAGAACCAAGAGTAGAGTCAAGAGCCAAGATAGCACATGGGAACCAAAAGTGAGTAACCAAAGTGGCTGAGTTACATAGTGATCAGAAGTTTGGGGAAGAGAAGGGAAGCCCAGCCCCTGGGTTGGAGAGGTTTAGGGCTAAGGGACAGGTAAGAAGTGCTGGAGGAGCCAGAGATATCCAGGAAAAAAATGGGAGAACTGGCCTGGGCAGCGCTTGCTTTGATATGTAAATAGACACCTCAGTTAGCCATTTGTCCCTGCTTTCTTTGAGATCTGACCCTGACCTCATGTACAGGTCACACAAATAAAAGTAAAAGAATTTCCCTATTGGCCTGGCCATGGTGGGATATGCCTTTAATTCCAGCTGAGGCAGGCAGATCTCTGGGTTTCAGGCCAACCCAAACAAAACAAAGAAAAAAAATAATTCCACTACTAAAGGCCACTCCGAAATTATTGTAATACAGACTCAAAAAGTCATGTGGCCAAGCCAGAACTGGCAGAATTTGAACAATAATACCTATTCCTTTCCCTCTTGGATTCCAGGTCCCCCCTGGGACAGGGTCATGTCCACTGGCAGGCTCTGTGTGTGACTGGAATGACTTGAAGCTGGCATTGCTCTCTGCTCCTCCCCCCACCCCAGGTTCCAGATGAAATAAAGCTGTGGGCTTCAGCTACTTGTAAAGGCATTCTCTCCTCCACCACTGCAGGAGAGACTATGCACTACTTTTTGACTTCTGAAATGCCAGTCTTTCCTGGTGCAAAGACCGTAGTGGAAGAACAGAGTCGGCCAGTGGGTGAAAATATTCCATTCTGCCTGATAGCTTCTACTGCCAGTGTCCTCTTCTTTCCCACTCTGGTGTGAGAACTCTGGTATTAAATGCCTTCCCTGAGGAAGAAAGCCTCAACGAGGTGGGTGGTTCTGAAACAAAAATAGAGGTAAAGACCTTCCTGATGGAGAAGAATCCCATGCCGGGCGGTGGTGGCGCACGCCTTTAATCCCAGCACTTGGGAGGCAGAGGCAGGTGGATCTCTGTGAGTTCGAGGCCAGCCTGGTCTACAAGAGCTAGTTCCAGGACAGGCTCTAAAAAAGCTGCAGAGAAACCCTGTCACGAAAAACCAGAAAAAAGAAAAAAAAAAAAAAAAAAAGAATCCCAGGCAGTCTTGTGGCTCTTCCTGTGTCTTCTAAAGCAGCAGGCGCTGGGTGCACAGATTAGAGGGTTAGGTCCTTTGGTGAAGACATGTATGTGGGTCATGTTCAGAGTCAGTGGTTCCTGGAAGTACATGCAACTGCTCTCAATGACAGAAGAGGAAAAAGAAGAGTTCAGGACTGCACGCAGAGTTTACCCAGACTACTCATGTCTGCCTACTCCACACATGCCAGCCCTGGGGTTTCTCAGAACTGGCAGTGGGGTAGGGCATCAACCACATACATTTTGGAAAAGCTCCTGGTTTCAATTCACTACTCCTTCCTCTCCCACAACACCTTGCTGCTAATCCCAGTTGAGAAGCATCGAGGCGAGATTTGCCTAGCCATCTGGGTTACTTTGGGACTGGTGAGGCTGCTTGGACGATATACAGGTGGTACAGGTGAAAACATAGCCATGAGTTGATTTTAAATAGGCTAGGATGGGGTTAGACACGTTGATAACTGGCTGAAGGAGACAACATTGGCTCTTCTGCATAACTGACAGCATCACTAAGCTTAGGGAAAGTGTCCAGTTGATTTACTTTGAAATGCAAACAAAAGAGACGGTTGGTCAGTAAGGACAAATGAGGCTGGGTGAGGTTGTTCACCGGGTGAAGGTGATGGCCTGAGTTTGATGGTGGAAGGAGAGAACGAATTCCTTCAAGTTATTTATCCTTTGACCTCTCCACATGGGTGCTTGCCTCTGGCAAGTGTGTGTAGATGCATGAGTGTTCACACATGCACATAATAAATAGGTAAATAAATAGATGTAATCTTTAAAAAATTAAAAACATAGAGCCTAGACAAATTACAGGGTCACAGGTTGTTAGGACCCATTCCTGAGGGAACCACAATTGGACCTTGAAACTTCATAGCTCTTGGCAAAACTATTGCTTGCATGATATACATATATTTATATCCGAGGAACCTCCCTGACTCCTTTTTGAAGGCAGGAGCCATTATACTGTACTGTTAAAAATAAGTTTCTATTTACTGTAAGAGCTGAGTTGCTCTGTTTCCTGGAACCTGACCTTCCCCAACCCATGACCTCGATTTGTTTTTGAGAATACTCTTACCTCCCTCACCCTCCCTGAACTCTCCCTAATCATATGGTGACCTCATGATGTTTTTTGGGGGGATTTTTTTCTGTATTTCCTTATTGCCCTATTGTCTGTCTTCTATAAACCCTCTTTGCAACTACTCATGCTTTTACTCCTTAAAAGAGGTACAAGGAATGGACTGGGGCTGCTCTCTTCAACCTTAACTGGGTCCAGGAGGCAGCAGCTGGCCAGCTCTTGAGTGTACCCCAATAAAAAAAATCAAGCTTGCTTCAAGTTGTGGTAGTGATCTTATTCTCCCTCTTGGGATTAACATATCAAGCCACTGAAAGGTGAAGTCTATCAACCTATTACCCCTTCATGCTATTTCCTTACTCTTTCAAGCAATCTTTGAGGCTTCTTTCTCATACAGGAAGTGCTGGCCTGCCTTTCTGGCTCCAGAAGCTTTGTACGGCAAGCAACTTCTGACTGGTTATTATTTGTATCATCTTAAGGTTGGTTCCAAGGCTCTGCTGATAGTGTCTAAGTGCTCAACCTATGAAGAGTGACTAAATATGACTCCTTTTTAATGTATACATTATTGCTTTTCACGGTTGTTTGTTTTTGAAATCATTTCTCACAAATATAGTCCTGGCTGGCCTGGAACTCTCCATCCTCTGCCTCGACTTCCCAAGCACTAAGATTACAAGTGTGTACCACCACCACAGCCTAAATTAGCCATTTTCTTTGTTTATTAGAAGTAGGGCCTCTGCTGGACCTTGGTCACACATGACTTTAATCCCGGCACTCAGGAGGCAGAGGTGGGTAGATCTCTGAGTTCAGGACCAGCCTGATCTCTAGAGTGAGTTCCAGGACAGTCAAGGCTACATAGAGAAACCCTATCTTGAAAAACTGAACAAACAAACAAAGAAATAAACAGGGCCTCAGGTATCCCAGGCTGGCCTCAAATTCAGTTTATAACTGAGGATGACCTGGAATGTTTGCTGTTCCCGCCTGTGCCTCCTGAGTGCTGAGGTTCCAGTAGGAGAAGAACCAACTCTGTCTTACTCCCTTTTGCCCTGCAGTACTTAACACAGTGCCTGATGTAACAGAGGTTGTAATTAAATATTTTGAAGTAAATCAGCTTACAAGGCCAGGGCCAACTGGTCTTTCCAGATACTTGACTTTGCTTCTTTGTTTTGGAAAAGGGTTAAGTCCTGGCTGAACTGGAACTCACTAGGCAGACCAGGTTGACTTAAGACTCATGGCAATTCCTTCCTCTGCTTCCTGAGTGCTGGATTACAGGAGTATACCACTATGCAGGACCATTACTTGACTTTTAAAAAGTTTTATTTATTGTTTTTGTTTATGTGTATGTGTGTGTGTGTGTGTGTGTGTGTGTGTGTGTGTGTATTTGGATGTGGGGGTACCTGAGAAATCCAGAAAAGGGTATAGGATCCCCTGGAGCTGGAGTTACAGGCAGTTGTGAGTTCCCCAGCTTTGGGTGTTAGGAACTCAGTTCATACTCTCTGCAAGAGCACTAATTTCTCTTTGGTACAGCCCAGCTGTCCTGGAACTCACCGCGAGTGCTGGGAACTGAACCCAGGTCCTCAGCAAGACAGAAAGAGCTTTTAAGCACTGAGCCCTCTCTCCAGCTCTCCTAAGAGCAGTAATTTCTCTTAACTGTTGTGCTATCTCTCCAGTCCTCAATATTTGTTAAAAAAAATTACTGGGTGTGGTACTACACGTATTTAATCTCAGAATTTTGGAGCCAGAGGTGAATGGATCTCCGTTCAAGGCCAGCCTGGTCTACATAGGAAGTTCTAGGCTAGCCAATAAATTTACTCTTCCTAGCCTAGATCTGAGATATGATGTAATGTGAATGGTGTGGATTGGGGGCTTCACCCCAGCCCCCTGGCATCCATTTTTGAATGTTGGGTGGCAAGCTCCATTTCAAAGCTCCCTCCCCTGGGAATGGCCACAGTCCAGACTCCACTTCCAAGAAAGCCCACCAAACGGTGACCCCTCCCCAGGAAGAGTCAAAAAACCCACCAAACAGTGAGCCCTCCCCAGGGAGAGTCAAGACCACTCCCACAGGCTATTTAAACTGCCCCCAGAGAATAAACACGTGGTGTCCCCTTTTCCCTCTCAGGTGGTCATTCCAGTTCTCCTTTCCCCCTCCTCGGTGTTTTTCCAGGGGCAACCCGGGAGCACTGGCACCCATTAAACCTGGGCATCTTCAAATTCGGTCTGATTTGATCTGATTGGGATCATTGCATCAGTGGAGAGGTTTGTTGGTCAAAAAACACTTAACAAATGGCACCCCACTTTTGTGTTTTTTACACTGTAGACTCATGGTACCAGTTTAGCCACTAGAAAGCAAAACAGACAAATCTACACTGCGAGACATCCTGCATTGTTTGACTAATATTTCTCAAAACACTTAGGGTCATCAACTGTTAATCCTACCAATTGAGAATAAGACCACTACCACAGTTTAAAGCCAGATTTGAAGCAAGCTTTAATTAAATACTAGTCAGGTGGATAGGTTCTGGCCAGACCTATACCTGGGTTCCTGGGAAATGACCCAGAATCACAGTTTGTAGAAACTTAAGAAGGAAAACCCAGTTGGTTGGTGCACACCCCCTTAATCCCAGCATTGAGAGACAGAGGCAGGAGGATCTCTGTGAGTTCGAGGCCAGCCTCGTCTGCAAGAGCTAGTTCCAGGACAGGCTCCAAAGCTGCAGAGAAATAAAATTTCTGCCTCGAAAAATAAAAAATAAAAATAGAAAATAGAAAAAAGGAAGGAAAGAAGGAAGGAAGGAAGGAAGAAAGGAAGGAAGGAAGGAAGGAAAGGAAAGGAAAGGAAAGAAAATCCATCAGGTTCAAGCAGACATCCTGATGGACCTCCAGGCTGAGAACCTCCTGCCCACACGTGACCAAGCACATCCAGTGCAGAAGGGTAAGACAAACTTGTTTAGGGGAGTGAAAACACGTGGCTTGTTATCTCCCATAAACAACAGCCTCCAGCATTTCAGGAACTGTCTGTCCTTGGGCAAGGGGTTTGCAGATCAGAGGCATTTTTGTTTCGTGGATCTCTTAGGCCTAGCAATTAAAATTTAAAGTGTAACCTTGGCTCTCACACAACAAGGAGAGTCTGGAAAACTGTCATAGACCAAATGACAACCAAATGACATACAGTGTCCTGGATGGGATCCTGGAAAAGAAAAGGGATATTTTCTAGGGAGGGAAAAACTCTTGGGATAATCTGTTAGAGTGGAATTAAGTTAATATCATATCATCATTATTAATTCCTTAATTGTGACAAAAATATCAAAGTGACATATGATGCAAATAGTAGGGGAAACCAAAGAAGAATTATTTGGGAAGTCTGTACTATGGTTTCAGTTTATTTATTTATTTATTTATTTATTTATTTATGTTAATGTGCATTTAGAAAGTTATTTTTAGGTGTATGCATTTTTTTGATACCATGCATGCCTGGTATCTAGAGAGGCAAGAAGAGAGTATCAAATCCCCTGAAATTTGGGTTCAAGACGTTTGTAAGCCACGATGTGGGTGCTGGAAACTGGACCCAGGTTCTCTGCAAGAACAACCAGTGCTCTTAACTGTGAAGCCATCTCTCCAGCCCCTACTTCTGCAATAGGGTCTATAGGGTCTCACTCTGTAGCACTGGCTGTCCTGGAACTTGCCATGTAGACCAACCTGGCCTGAAACTTGTTATGTAAACTAGGCTGGCCTGGAATTCAGATATCTAGCTGCCTTTGCCTCCTGAGTGCTGTGATCAGAGGCATGAGCCACCATACGCAGATTTGCAATTCCTGTTTAAAGAATGTTTTTATAAGTTTGTAAATATTCCAAAATAAAAAGGATGTGTCCATTAAGGCCTTAGCAGAAAGATAGATTTCAGCCAGTCATGCCTTCTTGCTGCCCTGGCTAGTTTTATCATTACTGTGACCAAAGTAACTGAGAGAAACAGCGTAGGAGAGGCTTCTTTGGGCTCATGATTTCAAGGGTTTAGTTTGGGGCTGCTTAGGCCCCAGTGTTTGGGCCCAGTGTGGTGGTCAGAGCCTGTGGTAGAAGTACAGGAAGCCAAGAGAGGAATTGACACTGCTCAGCTGGATTTCTCCCTTTACTCCTGCTAATCCTCCTGCCTCAGCCTCCTGAGTGCTGGGATTATAGGACTATGCCACTACATCTGACTCCAAATTTTTCCACTTACTGGTAATTCTTCTGTGGTTTAATTGCAAACAGTTCTTTAATGAGAAAGATTATTGTGATTAGGAGTAAGAGCTGTAAGGTACAAAGTTTCAGTTAGAGATGGCAGGAATAAATTTTGTTTAATTTAGAAATAAATTTTTGATGCCTATTGCACAATATGATTACTATAGTTTATAATAGTGATTTTAAATTTCAAAATTGCTAAGAGGCAAAATTTTAAATATTTTCACCATAAAGTGATATGTGAAGTAAAGATGCTAATTAGGTTATTTTAATTTTTTTCATCATCCCATAAATGTAAACAATCATAATTTGTCAATTAAAAATTAAATAATTGGGGGGCTGGAGAAATAGCTCAGTGGTTAAGAGCACTGGTTGTTCTTCCAGAGGACCTGGTTCGATTCCCAGCACCTCATGGCAGCTCACAACTGTCTGTAACTTCAGTTCCGGGGGACCTGACACCCTTGCCAAAACACCAATGTGCATAAAATAAATATAATTTTTTAAAAATGTATATTAAAAATACAAATAATTTAAAAGAAGTATAAGACACATACATACCTATGTGTATCAATTAAGAGTGAGGGCCGAGGATGTAGCTCACTTGTAGAGTACTTGCCTAGCATGCACAGAGCCCTGGGTTCACTCCCCAGTATAAACAGGGCATAATGGTGCACACCTGTAATCCCAGCACTTGGGAGGTAAAGAGAAGAGGATCAAAAGTTTCAAGGCTATCCTTGTCTACATAGTGGTTCCAGACAAGCCTGGGCTACGTGAGATACTGTCTCATAAAAAAAGAAAGGAAGAAAGGAAGGGAAGAAGGAAAGAAGAAAGGAAAAAAATGAGTAAAAGCTATAGGATTCATTGGCTCTGCATCTGAGTGCCAGCTCTCCTGATTATTAATTGTGGGACATTAATGAATTTAAGTTCTTTGAAACTCAGTTATTCATCTGAAAATATGAATAAAAATAAAACCCATGGTGTGGATCCCCGCAAACTGCCATGTTGCTCACATTAGTGAGCTCTTTGCATCAGGTCTGGCACAGAATGGACTGTTAACGAGTTATTACTGAAGTCAACTTTGATTCTTTTTTTAATTTAATTAATTAATTTATTTATTATGTATACACCATTCTGCCTCGATGTATGCCCGCACGCCAAAGGAGGGCACCAGATCTCAGTACAGATGGTTGTGAGCCACCATGTAGTTGCTGGGAATTGAACTCAGGACCTCTGGAAGAGCAGCCAGGGCTCTTAACCTCTGAGCCCTCTCCAGCCCCTCAACTTTGATTCTTTTGGTATATGGTATGATCAAGGGATTTTTTTTCTTTTTATCCCAGATCTTTAGGGAATTTTTCCCAGCATCCTTAGAATGACCCATCACTTCCTAATTGATTAGAAAATGTCACTGTCGTGAAATGCTTACGTAGAATAATATTTGTTGTAGGCTTTCTATTCTGTTTCAAAATGTCTGCTTGTTTACCCTTGTCCAGTTGGCACATGACATAGCCTTGTGTGGGCTTGTGATGTACCTGTCTACTTAATAGCACAATTACTGATTGCATGGTATGATTCTTTGTGATCTTGGTTGTGTTTACTTAGAGTTGGCGCGACAACTGTATAGAGTCTTCTTTATTATTAGCTTAGTGAAAGAGGTCCTGAAATTAGAAGACATAATTCCTGGAGTGTGTGTGTGCGTGCGTGAATGTTTCTGGAAGCCTATGGACTATTTTCGAGGAGACTTTGATGTATGTCCAAATAACACAGGGGTTGAGGAGCTAGCAAAGACTGCTGTGAGTGCCCAAAGCTGCGTATCCCAGTGAAGTAACAGGAGACCAAAGCCTGGAAGGACGCAACTGACTGTTCAGAAGGGAGGTAGGGGGAGAAGGGCGTAGTGGAATGCCCTCCGCGGAGGGGAATACAATGCACAGAGGTAAATAAGTTTGTAGAAGCCAATGACCAGCTCCCCATGGCTGCAGGCACTGTGGTGGCAGGATTGACTGGAACACACAAACACACTGGGCCTCACGTAATTCCAGAACATTTCAAGAGCAACTTCACAGCCTAAATTCCAGCTCATTTCTTTCCTTGGATCTTTGCCGCTCCATCCCACAATCGGCTTGTCAGCCCAGTTTACCTGGGAAAGTACCAACGTTTCCCTCCATTTTTATTTCTTTTCCATTCCTGTTCCTCAAGGTACTGTCCATGTATCTGTTTGATTTGTTGTTGTTGTTTTGATTTAGTTTGGTTTGGCTTTGCGGGAATAGGGTCTCACTAGATAGCCCAGTCAGACCTACAGCTTAGACCAATTCTTCCACCTCTCTGCTTTCCAATTGCTAAGAATATAAGCAAGTGCCATTAAATACAGTCCCTTAAAAGTATGGGGCCCAAAGCAGCCTGGCCACACATAATGGGGCCCAGGCCATGTGGGACTCTGGGCAGCCTGGTTACACCTGGGGCCCGTGGCTGGCAGCACTGGGTTCCAGGAAAAGCCCTAAGCTAACAGCACGCAAGGAGGGCCAGCACCTTAAGGGAAGTACCTGGCAGATCAACCATTAGATAAGATTAGATAAGATCGGTCCCTGAGCCCAGGACTCAACTGCTCCCCTTTGGCCAGTGTCAGCCAATTAGGATCCTGAACCCTGGAAATCCCCTCACCCCAACCTCTACTATGATTTTTAAAAAAAAATCTTGTCCCAATTGTCCCAACTGGGCTTGGCATTGTCTGCTCTCAACCACTGCATAGGATAGAGTCCAAGCTTAAGCGTGAAAAAAGGACCTTCGCTTTTACATACAAGTGCAAACTTTGTGGTAGTTTTTGGCGGACCCCGCGATTGTAAGAGATAGTGCCTTCTAGCTGGGCCTTGGTGGCACATGTCTTTAATCCTTGCACTCAGGAGGCAGAGGCAGGTAATCTCGGAGTTAGTGGCCAGCCTGGTCTACTGAGCGAGTTCCAGGACAGCCAGGGCTACACAGAGAAACCCTGTCTAAATATATTTACTCATTTGTCACCCCTCTAGAGGAACAGAGTGAAGACCCTCCTGTTAGTATTCAGGCATCTGTACTGGCCTGCCCTTGGGGTCCTGACAGGATACCTCCTCAGTTGCAGCCACTAAGAGCACCTCCTGAACACATTGACTATGTTTCCTTTTAAAAGGGCCCTACCCACCCCCCCCCCCCCGCCAAAAAAAAAAAAAAGCAAGGAAAAAGTGCTTTGGGGAAAACGAAATAGAAGGGTTAGTATTCTCATCTTAGCACTCACTAGGTTGGGTTATGACTGGGTGCTTTCTTCCTCCCTGTTAGGTATATAGACTGGTGTTTTTGTTTGCTTGGTTAGTTTGGGTGCTAGGGACAGAACCAGGGCTCTTGTGTATGATAAGCATGTGCTGTACTACTGAGCTGCATCTTCACATCTGGCTGCCTGATTTTGGGAAACACAACTGTTTTTATTAGTCCTTATATCCTGTTACAGTATCTGGAATAGAGTAGTTAATAAACATAGAGGTACATGCTGGGTGGTGGTGGTGCATGAAACCCTGTCTGAAAAACAAATAGAGGTACTTGAACTGGGGATGTAGCTCAGCTGGTAGCGTGTGTTTACCTAGCATTCATGAGACCCCACGCTCAATCTTCAGTAGCACGTAAACTGGGTGTGTTGGTACTGTGTTCTAATCCTAGCAGAAAACCAGGTTCTCAAGGTTATCTCGTCTATGTTGCAAGCTCAAGGTTAGCCTGGGCTACCTGAGATTCTGTCTCAAAAAATATAGAAACAGCTCTCTGCCTGCCCTTCTTCTGGAGTGGCAGCTTCTGCCTCTTTCCCTCCCCCTTCCTTCCCCCATCTCCCCGTCCCTTCCCTCTCCATAACCCACTAAATAAACTCTATACCCCAGCTCTCAAGAAACAAACAAATAAACCCCAAACAAAAAGAGCAAAAAAAAAAAAAAAACCTCCAAAAAACCAGCGGTTTTCAACCTTCCTAACACTGAGACCCTTTAACACAGTTCCTCATGCTGTGGTGACCCCCAACCATAAATTTTTTTTGTTGTTACTTTATAGCTGTAATTTTGCTACTGTTATGAGTTTTAATGTAAATATCTGTGTTTTCTGATGGTCTTAGGGTACCCTTGTGAAAGGATCACTCAAACCCCAAAAGGGTTGAGACCCACAGGTTTAGGACTGCTGTATAGAAAGATAAAATAGTGACCTCGTGTCAGGTCCTTAGGTTTTGTTTGTTTGTTTGGTTGGTTGCCTGATTTGGTTTGGATTTTCAAGACAGGGTTTCTCTGCGTAGCATTGGCTGTCTGTAACTCACTCTGTAGCCAAGTTGGCCCTGAACTTGTAGACAGCCACCTGCACCTGGCTTCCAAGGGTTAGAATTAAAGGCCTGCACCCCCACGGCCCAGCCTGGGTCCTTACTTAGTTCTTAATGCCTTAGTTTTACTTATCTTAAAAGTGAAGATAAGGATAGCATCTTCCTCCCAGGACGACTGGGAGGATTAAATGAGTAAATGCTACAGCGCCTAAATTCTCTGCTAAGCACTCGGTGATAACGCTGCTATTAAAGACAGAAAAGGAAAGAAAAGAAACTTCAGCCGGGCGGTGGTGGCGCACGCCTTTAATCCCAGCACTCGGGAGGCAGAGGCAGGCGGATCTCTGTGAGTTCGAGACCAGCCTGGTCTACAAGAGCTAGTTCCAGGACAGGCTCCAAAGCTACAGAGAAACCCTGTCTTGAAAAACCAAAAAAAAAAAAAAAAGAAAGAAAGAAAAGAAACTTCAGCTGGTGTGGTGGCTCACTCTTAGAGTTTAAGCGGAAGAATCTCAAGAGTTCAAAGCTAGTGATTTTGAGTCAGCCTAATCAGCCTGGGCTCCATAAAACTCTGTCGAAATAAAATGAAATAAGAAACACACACACACAAAAACAATTTAAAACTTCTTCCAACTGGGTCAAGAGTGATGTCATATGCCTGTAATTGCAGCACTCGAGAAGCAGAGGCAGGGGAATCAGGAATTGAAGGTCAACTTTGGCTACAAAGCAAGTTCAAGTCTAACCTGGGCTACGTGAGATCCTGTTTAGAAATAAACAAAAAGGGAGGGAGCAGACCGGCTATGGTCTGAATACCATCTAACACTGGCCTCTGGGCAATGAAAATCATTTATTTTGTTGTTGCTAGGATAAGTCTTCAGACGAAATAGCTTCTGAATTTCTGTCTTCACATCTTGCAGCCCAGTCAGTGTCAGAGACATTTACCCAGAATCTGGAGGCAGAATGTAGCCCTTGGCTGTCCTTTTGTGACCCTTTGACCCACATTATATCCTTCCTCCCAACAGAACTGAGCCTCTCTGCCTAGTCATTAGGTTTGGGAACAGGACGTTTAAAATGGGATTGTCCAGATTTATTTGGTGATAATGTGTTCTGACAGTGTTTAGCCTACAGGCCCTGTACGTTTCCATCAACTCCTCTCGGTGGAGAGATTGCCTGGAGCAGCGTCACATGTCTGGAAATATTGTCTTCTCAATCGTCAACGAAGTCAAAGAGTCTCTTCTCAACCCTGTGTGGGATGTTCTGCTCTCTATCTGTTAGTATTATCTCAGCAGGCAAACACTCAGAGAGGCCAGACCAAGGGAGCCTTTCTGATTAGCTGGGGAAAGGGAGACTTAGAAAGCTAAGGCCTCAGCCACCTTGCTGAGAGCTTCTGCTCACCTAGGACTCCGTCTCTGTGCCCTCCACCAGGCTACCTAAGAAACCTATGTTCCCCCAAGAGTCTTGATTCTCTATCTTGGTATTTATCCATCCTTCTTTTTTTTTTTTTTTCAACTTGCCCAAATCTTCCCAGCATCCAGAGCCACTGAATTAATAATTTCCCTTTGTGTGTGTGAAAGGCAGACAGGGTTTCACTATGTAGCTCTGGCTGTTCTAGAATACACTATGCAGACTAGACTGGCCTCGAACTCACAGAGATCTGCTTTCAGAGTGCTGGGGTTAAAAGTATGGGCCACCACACCTGGCTTAATTTCAGTTTGTTTTTGAAACCAGATGGGCTGACATTAGTCTCGAACAGACCAGGTCCACTGCACAGAGTCCCTTGCAGCCCTCTCCTGTGGAAACTAACACCCTTGGTTGTGGAATAAAGACTGGAGTTCAGAAGTGACTTCAAACAAGTTCATAGTTTCCCTAAGTGATCTTTTACCATAGCACAATTCTAGGCATCCTGAGGTCCTCTGGATAATTCTTTTTTAAAAATTATTTTTAAATAATTTATTTAATTTTAAGCACATTGGTGTGATGGTGTTAGATTCCTGATCCAAACTGAGTTACAGACAGTTGTGAGCTGCCATGTGGGTGCTGGGGGTGTTTGAACCGGGGTCCTCCGGAAAGGTAATCAGTGCTCTTAACTGTTAAGCCATCTCTCCAGCCCCTCCTCTGGCTAATTCTTAAGCTAATAACTTTTTAAAGATGGATAGCATGTGGTAGATTAAGATAAATTTGCTAGCCAGGCATGGCAGTGCAGGCCTCTGCAGCACTCCAGAGTCAGAGGCAGGCAGATCTCTGTGAGTTCAAGGCCAGCCCGGACCACAAAGCAAGTTCCAGGACAGCCAGGGTTATTATACAGAGAAACCCTGGTGGGGGGAGGCTAGAGGAAATGGAGGAAGGGGGAAAACAAGTTGGCTAATTTATTATATCAAGCAAGGGCAAAAAATAATCACTCATAAGACAATGCAGAAGAGGGTCTGTGATGGCTCAGTAGGTAAAGGGTCTGCCGCGCAAGTGTGAGGACCTGGGTTCCGATTCCCAGTACCCATATATAAGAGCCAATCAAGTAGGGTGAATTTGTGACTCCAGCTCTTGGGGAAGGGGAGTAGAAATAGAGAGACCATTGGATCCCATGTAACCAATCAGTGAGCTCCAGGTTCAGCCAAAAGACCTTGCCTCAAAATATAAGTTGGACAGGGAGAGAGTCAACCTCTGGTCTCCATATGCATGTGTGCACACATATGTACAAACACACATACATGCAAATAACACACATAGGACTACACATACCATGTGGGAACATTTTACACCCCAAAGATAAAAGAGACATAATCACAGAATAAGGGATAGTACATTTGGTTTGATTTAGCTTTATGAACTTACAAATCATTTTGTTATTTCTTGTTCTATAGAAATCTGAGTGAAAAACTTTATCAGGCATTTGCTCTAGGACTGGCATTTGGAATCACTGCTCTGGGAGCTATAATATAATTTTTTTTTTTTTTTTTTGGTTTTTCGAGACAGGGTTTCTCTGCAGCTTTTTTAGAGCCTGTCCTGGTATAATATAATATAATTTTTTTTTTTTGGTTTTTCGAGACAGGGTTTCTCTGCAGCTTTTTTAGAGCCTGTCCTGGAACTAGCTCTTGTAGACCAGGCTGGCCTCGAGCTCACAGAGATCCGCCTGCCTCTGCCTCCCGAGTGCTGGGATTAAAGGCGTGCGCCACCACCGCCCGGCATATAATTTTTATATGATATCCTTGACCCAGTACCCTTGACTCTGGTTGTGTTAAAATCTGGTGAATCAAGCCTTAGAAGACACACAGATAGACTAACAACAGTATCAGTAAGTGCCAAGGCTTGTGGATCCTTCTTCCTGGATATATAATTGAAAGCTTTGAACATGATGTCCTTGGGTATCTTTGAAGAAGGACTTCTGTTGTTGTAATGGTTGGGACAGCATACTAATCCCAGTAAGTCTGGCCTGGGAATAATTGTGGAGTCTAAAGTCAGCAGAGGCAAATATCAGAATGGATACTGTGTTGTGACTGAAACCCAGGTGTAATCTGTCATCCACAGGTGAGATTCTCATATTTGTATGTAACCAAACCAAACCCCACTTTAAAAGAACCTTCCCTATCGTGAACTACGAGGCAGGTATGAATGTCATTATAAAGGATGGAGGAAGGTAATAATATTTTTTGAGCCCCTACCCGTGTGAGACAAGCAAGCAAAACTAATACCATTTGCAATTACCCTGAATGATAAAGTAGTTAGTTAACCTTCTAGACAAGTGAGGAACTTAAGGTGGATACAGAACCTGAACAAGGTCACGACACTGGAGGTTGGTGGAAGGGAAGATTATTTGACTCTGACACAATGCTCACTACATAATCTCATAGGGGAAAAAAAGAACCAAGATGTACAGCCCCAGCATTTTTCAGCGTGGTGAAATACAGACAATTGGAACTAAAAATACTCGCAGTATAAAACTAGAGGGGAACTTTTGAACTTGATAAATAAAGATCATCGATGTAAATTTAAAACCTACACTGAGTTGGGTGTGGTGGCACATGCCTATCACCCCACCACTTAAAAAGACTAAAATAGGAGAGTCATAAGTTCAAGGACAGCCTCGGCTCCTTATGAGTTCAAAACTAGCCTGAGCACATGAGGCTCCTGCCCCCATGACAAACCAAACCAAACCAAACAAACTACCAATGGCATTTTAAATGCAAATGATTAAATATTAGAAGACTCTCATAACTTCTGCTGAATTCATTTATGGTTTTAGCCAATGAGTTAAATGTATTAAAGTGAGAATAATAAATAAGTAATTTAAGTTTTAGAAAGAAGAAAGGAAAATGGGTTTTACTCATATACTAATAAGATGAGAAGATCCTCAAGAGCCCTGTAAAAAGTGACTAGAATAAGTGAATTTATAGAGGCGAAAATACAAATTCTCGAGACAGGGTTTCTCTGTGTTGCTTTGGAGGAAGTCCTGGAACTAGCTCTTGTAGACTAGGCTGGCCTCGAACTCACAGAGATCTGCCTGCCTCTGCCTTCCGAGTGCTGGGATTAAAGGTGTGCGCCACTACCACCCGCTGAAAATATATTTCTATATAGCAATAATGAATCACTGGAAAATGAAGTTGAATGACCATTCTACTTACAACAATATTGAAAATCTTAAATACTTTATAAATGTTGTGTTGTATGTCCAGCACCTGTATGCTGAAAAGCACAAGACATTGATCAGAAAAAAAAAGTTTTTAACCTCAAATAAGGGATTTAGGGATGTAGCTCAGTGGTCAAGGATTTGACTATCATGTTTATTTGACATGGGCCAGGCTGGCCTCAAACTCACGATTTCCCTGTATCATGAGTGTTGGTAATAACGTAGATGAGTTATCACCAAGTCCATTCAAAACTGTTATTCTGAAACCTAACCAAGGTGGTGAAGGGCATCTACCATGAAGTCATAGGACAGCTAAACTACAAAAATCTCCGAGGAAGCCAGGCGGTGGTGGTGCATGCCTTTAATCCCAGCACTCGGGAGGCAGCCTGGTCTACAAGAGTTAGCTCCAGGATAGGCCCCAAAGCTACAGCAAAACCCTGTTCCGAAACAAACAAACAAACAAACAAACAAACAAAATCTCTGAGGAAAGAAATTGAAGAGAGCTCTAGAAGATGGAGAGACTTCATGCGCTCCTGGATCGGGAGAATGACTGCTGTGTAAATGACCATCCCTACCAGACATCGTTTATAGACTCAATGCAATGCCAACTAAACCCCCATGCCATTCCTCACGGAGTTAGAAAAGAAATTCTTAAAATTTATATGGAAGCACAAAAGGCTCTAGAGTACCAACACAATCCTGAGCAAAAAGAATTATCCTTGAAGCATTCCCATACCCAGCCTCAAGTTATACTACAGAGTCATAGTAATGAAAACAGTGTGGACCGGCACACACAAAAAAAAAACAAACCAGACTCAGATCAGTGAAAAAAGACTAGAAGGCTCAGGTTATAACTCTACACAATTACAGCTACCTGAAAAAAAAACTAATAAAAACACACTGTAGAAAATGACAACATCTTCAGCAAATGGAGTTGAGGAAAATGTGTGTGTACATATAGAAGAATGAAACTAGGTCCCTATGTCTTACTCTGCACAAAAATCAACTCCAAATGGTCAAAGACCTTAAAGTAAAGCATGAAACTCTGAAATGGCGAGAAGAAAATGTAGGTAGCATGTTACAGGAGAGAGGCAAATAAGGCCAACAATCGACAAGTGGGACACCACGAAACCAAAACGCTCTGTACAACAAAGGAAATGGCCAATCTAGTGAAGAGACAGCCTGACAATAGGAGAAAATCATTACCAGCTAGATGTCTAGACGTCTGACAAAAATTAGTATCTACAATATATAAAGAACTCAAAAAATAAAATATAAAAAATAAGAAAACAGCCAGTCAAATCAAATATTAGACTGTAAGTCTGAACTGAGAGTTCTCAAAAGAAGACATGCAAATGGATACTAAGCAATTATTTAAAGTACTTTACATCATTAGCTATCGGTGAAGTGAAAGTTAATATAACTTCAAGATTCTATTTCGTCCCATATGATGGCTATTATATATTTTAAAAAATCAATGGAAAACAAATGCCGGCAAGAGGAAGTTTCACTCACTCTTGATGGGCGTGGAAATTGGTGGAGGCATTATAAAAATGAGTATGGAAGTTCTTAAAAATGCTAGGAATTGGGCAGGTATCCTGACACACTCCTTTAATCCCAGCACTTGGGAGGCAGAGGCAGGTTAACTCTGTGAGTTAGCCTGGTTTATACAGAGAGTTCCAGACCAGCCAGGGCTTCATCCTGTCTATGAAAAGCAACAAAGACAACCACAAAAAGCCACCACCACCACCACCACCAACCAACAAAGCACAATAGCAACAGCACCAGCGCTGAAACGACTATGTGATTCAGCTGTACCGCTCACAGGCAGATACCCAATGCACTCTGTGTCTTGCAGCAGAGATACTTGCTTACCTCTTATCATTGCTGCTCTAGTCACGCTAGCCAGGAAGTAGATTCAGTCTAGAGGCCCATCAGCTGATCAAATGGATAATGAAAGTGTGATACATATATACACAGAGGATCTTCATTCACCTGTGAAGAAAAATGAAATTGTGAGATTTGCAAGCAAATGTCACTTGGGCTTAGAGAGGCAAGCGTTTTGTGTCCTTTCTCCTCTCTGGATCCCAGCTTCAAAACTTTAGATTTGAATGTTTAACTTGGAGTACTTATAGACACTAGGAAATTAGGAAGGGATCTTGGGGTAGAGATACCTTAAGGGGGGGGATAGTAGGTCATAGGTGATATGAAAGTAGAGAAAAGGAATACATGGGTGGGGAGATTTAAACAGGAACGAGGGAGGGATGGAGCAGGCAAGGGGGTGGGAGGAGAAAGGTTAACCAAAACAAATGGTGTATGTCTTAGTTAGGGTTTCTATTGCTATGCCGAAACACCATAACCAAAAAGCAAGTTGGGGAGGACAGGGTTTATCAGGCTTACACTTCAGTATTGCTGTTCATCACTGAAGGAAGTCAGGACAGGAACTCACACAAGGCAGGATCCCGGGGGCAGGAGCTGATGCAGAGGCCGTTGAGGGGAGCTGCTTACTGGCTTGCTTCCCGTGGGTTGTTCAACCAGGACAAACAGTCCAGGGATGGCAGCAGCCACCATGGGCAGCAGCACCCACCATGGGCTGGGCCCTCCCTCACTGATCACTAAATGATGATCCAGCCTTACAGCTGGATCTCCTTGAGGCATTTCCTCAACTGAGCCTCCTTCCTCTGATGACTCTAGCTTGTGTCAAGTTGACACACAAAACCAGCCAGCACAGTGTATGAAAAAGATTTTTTAAAAGAGTTGGAAGGGAGATATCATTTTCATAGCTAAATAAGCTACTCCTACAAGCCACAGGTTGTTAAATGAAAGGCCCAGTTTCAGGTAGGGGATACCTCCTAAGAGTTGCTGATTAGAGAGGCCCAACAATACAATTTTGCCATTTCTCTTGGATGCCTACCAGAACCAGATGATATTGCTGAATTCATTACTTTAATTGAAAAACATTTTTTTTAAAGTTGGAATTGAGTTGGAAGCTTCTCCTCTGCTGGCTAGCTTTCTGAGTGCTCGAGGTGTTAAGTAGACCTCTGGAAGTGAGCACACCTCAGCAATCTGACCCAGCTGTGAACCATACAAACTACAATACCAACTGACCAGGCAAGATGTGCCCACAGCAACAGCATGGCAAGACTGTTATGGGGACAACTAATTGTTCTCCCCACTGATGGAGGAGTGTCTATGTGTTACTTTCATTATTAATAAAGATACTGCCTTGGCCCTTTAAGAGAACAGAAAATTAGGTAGGCGGAGTAGACAGAACAGAATGCTGGGTAGCAGGAGTTGGGGAGATGCTTCAGGCAGCCGCCATGCTTCTCTCTAAGATAGACGCAGGTTAAGATCTCTCCTGGTAAGCCACACCTCGTGGTGCTACACGGAATACTAAATATGGGTTAAAGAAAGATGTGAGAATTAGCCAATAAGAGGCTGAAACTATGGGCCAGGCAGTGTTTAAAAGAATACAGATTCCCTGTAATTATTTTGGGTAAAGCTTCGTTCTACAGTTATGGGGACAACTAATTGTTCTCCCCACCCCACCCCCACCCATTTTTTGAGACAGAGTCTCTCAACATAGAGCTGGCTGTCCTAGAGCCTGCTATGTGGATCAGGTTGGCCTCTAACTCACAGAGATCCTTCTGCATCTACTTTTCTGGGTGCTGGGATTAAAGGTATGTATCACTACACCCAGCCTTCTACTCTTGAATTTGAGGCTCATTCCACAAAAGAAATTTATGCCTCTTTAAAAATCCACTGGGAAGGCCAGGGAGGTCACAGACCCTGCCTGAAAACTTCCTGCTATTGTTTGGTGAAACTGACCTGGCATCAAACTGCCTTTTAAACATTGGTGTTTATTATATGCACAGACAAATGCCACCTTCAGCCTTAATCAGAGAAGCTTTTCTTTGCCCGGAATGGTAGTTTGTGAATGCAGAGACTCACGGCTATTGAAGGTATTGAGAATAAAGGGCAGTTGAGTGCTCAGCCCTAAACAGGACATTCATACCATCCCCGCTAAGACTCAAAGGACAGCATAGAATTGGGGGCAAGGGGCTGCAGAAAGAGATGTAAGGGCTGGAAATAGGGAGATGGTCTGCAAAATGCTGTCTTCTGGACATGATGCGGGCATCTTTACCATGAACACACAGCGACCACGGTTGCCGGCTCTGGCCTGTCAAGAGTCACTGATGGCTCGGGGAGAAGCTCATGAGGTCCCTCTCTGTTAAATAACGGGCTATTGGCAGATTTGGCAAGAAGTTTTGGGGATTCATTATTTTAGGTACATACTTTATGGTGAGCCCATCAGTTTCCATTAGATAATTCCAAACCCAGGAGCCTTCTGTCTCCACCCACCCAACACTGGGTTACATGCCCGTCACATCCAGCCTTTTCTATAGCCAATGGGGATCTGTACTCGGGTCCTCATGCTGGCATAGCAAGCATTTTACCCACGAAGCCATCTCCCGAGTATGTTTTGTTCTTTTGAGACCTTCTCTCTATGAAGCTCACTCAACCATGTGCCCAATTTGTGATCCTTCTGCCTCAGTCTCCCAAGTGCTGGGATACAAGTAAGGGCCACCAAGTCCAGCTAAAACTGTAATATAACTCTTATTTTAGAATGATTTATTTTTATTTTCTATGCATTGGTGTTTTTGCCTGCATGTCTGTCAGATCCCCTGAATCTGAAGTTACAGAGAGCTGTGAGCTGCCATGTGGGTGCTGGGAGTTGAACCTAAGTCCTCTGGAAGAGCAGCCAGTGCTCTTAACTGCTGAGCCATCTCTCCAGCCCCATTAATATATCTCTTGAAAGAACAATATTGAGAAATAATAGGCAGGCCAGCATACATGCATGCGCACACAATCACAAAGGCATAAACTATAGAGGGCTTCTGTATAGACATATGAACACTTACATTTGATTTTTTTTTTCAAGACAAGGTTTCTCTGTGAAACAACTATGGCTGTCCTGGAACTCACTCTGTAGATCAGGCTGGCCTCAAACTCTCAGAAATCTACCTATCTTTGCCTCCCAAGTGCTGGGATTAAAGGTGTACACCACCAACACCTGACTTTCGATTTTTTAAATATACTAAGGATTTGAAAGGAAATGTTAGAAGAGAATATATGTGAATGGTCAAATTGGTAGTACAGGGCTATAATTGCAGCTACTAGTAAATAAATAAATCTTAAAGTTTTTAAAATTCTTATAAATTTTTAGATGCAACTTTGTGCTGGGAATTGTGTAAAAGGAATTCCTGAGATCCAGCCTCGATTGTTAAAATGTCTAGTTTATCAGGAAGTAATCACCCAGAGAAGCAAATAGAGAAGTATCTTAAGTGGAAGCAGCCCAAAACATGACTTTTATCACCTGAGTAAGGTATTGCTCATAACTTAAATGCACCTATGACAACAGCTTATTAAGCAAAACTAGGGCGTATGTCACAGGAAGAGCCCATGGAAAGAACAGAGGCTGTGGGAATCTCACACAGGGCAGGTGGAAGCCATTAGAGACCTTTGTTCCCAACCTTGGGAAGAATTCCTAAAAGGGCTGAATTGAAAGAAAAAGAAGGAAGTTTACAGGCGGGATCTGGGAATTCAGAGATCCTGGTCAGAGAGTCTCTAGCCCAGGAAGGTACATTAGAGAGAGGTGTGAAATGGATAGTCACTTGTAGGCAACTAAATTAAAGGATATTTGCAATATGAACAAGAAGACATAACTGGGAATACTTGTTAAAGACTTGTTTGTAGCCAGGTGATGGTGGTGCATGCCTTTAATGCTAGCACTCGGGTAGCAAAGGTAGACGGATCTCTGTGAGTTCTAGGCCAGCCTGGTCTAGAGAGTGAGTGCCAGGACAGGCTCTCCAAGCATAGAGAAACTCTGTCTTGAAAAACAAAACAAACACAAAGACAAACAAACAAACAAAAAACCAAAAAAAAAAAAAAACAAAAAAAAAAACCTTGTAGACGCTAAGAAAGCATGCAACTCAAATGGAAAGGGATTTAATGAAGCGAGGCAATCCGTTCTGCAGCATCCCATCTGCATGACTTACCCAAGAGTTATCCTGTATCTACAAACTGCTAGCTAACCCTTGTCTCAGGGCTTTTTCTTACACCTCCTGCCCAAGTGTAACGTAGACCATTAGTAATGGAGCATGAACAGCCTTCTGAAACAGCCTCAATTAATGGCATGGGGGGGCTGGTGGGCAAGTACCCCACACTCTCTTACAGAAGGGGTCAAAACCACGTAGTACAGCAGCTCCAGAAGTTCCCCCATGTATGATCTCTGGTTACCCCTGGATTAGTTACTTTTCCATTGCTGGAATAAAAAGACCATGACCAAAGCAGCTTACAGAGTGTGGAACTTCAGTTCCCAATGGATAAGAAAGAGTTCATCACCATCCTGGCAAGAAAGCATGGCAGCCTGCAGCGTGATGGCTGGAACAGCAAGCTGAGAGCTCATATCCTGAACTGAAAGCACAAAACCCTAGTGACATTCCTCCTGAGAAGGTCACACTTCCTTAAGCCTCTCCAAATTGCATCACCAACTGGGGACCACATATTGAAAATCCTGAGACTGTGGAAGCATTGCTCATTCAAACCACATCTACAGTGACAGCTTGCTTGATAAAAATATCCTTGATGACTTCCTTCCCTTCTTCTCTCTTCCTCAGTCTTCTGCTCGTATTTCCTGGGATTGTAACTGGGTTAGCAGGAATGAAGATATTCTAAAGAGACTCTGACCCTTAACAACTCCAGTAGCGTGGGTGACAGGGGGAGTTTTTCTAAAATAGTAAACTCTGAAACTCTTCTTATTAAAAAAAAATGGTAGGCAGTTAGCCAGACATAATGTTACATGCCTTGACTCCCAACCCTCAGGAGCCAAAAACAGGTGAAAATCTATAAACAGAGGTCTCTGCTAGGAAGGGTTACACAGTGAAATGCTACCTCAAAAAATAAAATTGTTGGGTTGTATTTATTTATTTTGGGTTCTTGAGACAGGGGCTCATGTAGACCAGGCTATCCTTGAACTTGCTGTGTAGCTGTAGCTGACCTTGAATTCCTAATCCTCTTATACCAACTATAATAAATACTGTAATTAAAGACATTTGTTACTATTCCCAACTCAAATTTTACAATTTTTTTTTTTTTTTTTGGTTTTTCGAGACAGGGTTTCTCTGTAGCTTTGGAGCCTGTCCTGGAACTAGCTCTTGTAGACCAGGCTGGTCTCGAACTCACAGAGATCCGCCTGCCTCTGCCTCCCGAGTGCTGGGATTAAAGGCGTGCGCCACTGCCACCCGGCTTTAAATTTTACAATTTTTAGAAACAAAAACACAATCACAAATAGCTTGTTTGTTTTTACTTTGGAGGTGCTGGGGAATAAACCTAGGACCTTGTGTATGGTAGGTAAGCACTCTATCACTGAGCCACGTTTCCAGCTTTGCTTTGGAGAGAAATTTTAAATCACAAGCCCATTGCATGTGAGAGCCTGTATCTGAACCCAGCACTGGCTGGCTCCTCCCCTGCAAAAAAGACAAGTTTAACATGCTTTATGACACAGTAGGGAAGTGGTGTAAGAACCAACTCTGGAACTGGCCATAGTAGGGAATGCTTTTAATCTCAGCATCCCAGCATATGGGAGGCAGAGGCAGGCGAGTTTCTGTGAGTTTGAGGCCAGCCTGGTCTACAAAGTGAGTTTTAGGAAAGCCAGGGCTGTTAAACAGAGAAACTCCGTCTCAAAAGAAAAGGAAAGAAAAGAAAGAAAGAAAGAAAAAAAAAAAACAACTCTGGGCACCAGGGACACAGAACATTTAAAATAAGAGCCCAGTCTCTGCCTTTAGGGAGTTCCCAGAGCATCAAAAACATCAGATGTTTGTCCATGAGGCCACGTGACAAGGAGCAGGAGAAAAGTAAGTAGCAGGGTCATGGGAGCCCAGAGGTCAGGTCTGGTCAGCCTCGTGCATTATCTTTCCTTCTGCCTCACAAAGGCTCAGGCTCACTTCTTTAAGAATGAGCAAAGAGCTGTTAGCAGAGCTGAAGGCATAACTAATAATAATGAAGCAAGTTGGTGCTGGAGAGATGGCTCTGCAGTTAAGAGTGTGTACTGCTTTTGCAGAGGACCTGAGTTTGGTTCCCAGCATGCATATCAGCTGGTCAGAACCTGAACTCTAGCCCCATGGGCTCTGATGCCCTCTTCTTGTCTCTATAGGCACCTACACTCCTCTGCACACATACACAGACACACACATACATGTAACTAAAACAAAAAAAAATTTAGAAAAGAAAGCAAATCAATGCTTGCCACCCAATCAGAATAAATACAACTTTAATTGGAGGATGATAGCCTGTCGTAAGAATTTAGTGGTTCCAGCACCCTGGGAGTTTCCGTTTGGACAATTACATTCATGGGATGACCCTGGAGTCCCCTCATGTTAGCCTTCTCTCCATGTCCAGCACATCTTTGTGCTCTGAGATCATGGTCACCAAGCAGCCTTCTGTGACGGCTTATTTCCAAGGAGACTTGCTAGAAGGAAAAACGTACCCACTAGAGGAGCCAAAGATTATAACACTGCTGCTACTGTGAAGCAATGAAGGGGCCATCTTGCTTCTGGGACCTTATCACAGCCTGCTTAGCCTGGTGGTCTCCAACTTTGTTGTGCATTGCGATTCTAATGGCTGTGTCACACCTCCTGTCTATTATATGCAGGGAGAAGGGTAACAGCCTGCACCTAGTGTGTACACTCTTGCCGACTGGCTTCAGGTATGTCCTGCATGAGTGTGACTTTCTCCTGTCATAGCAGATGCTGGCTTCTTGGTTTGTTTAATGGTGTTTTGAGACAGGGTCTGACCAGGCAGGCCTCTGCTCACAGAGATTGCCCTGCTTCTGCGTCCAGAGTACTGAAACTAAAAGGTGTGCACCACCACTCCTGATTCATGGTATGATGTCTTATAGCAATACGTGCTTTCTTTTTTCCTCCCTCCTTCCCTTCTTTCCTCTCTCCCTCCATTCTTCCTTTTCTTCTTTCCTTCCTTCCTTTCTTTTTTCATCTTTTTTTTTCCTAAATAGCTTATTGTGAACCAGGCCTGGTGGTACAGACCTGTAATCTCAGCTACTCCAGAGGCTGAGGCAGAAGGTTTGCAAATTCAACATCTTCCTAGGTTATAGGGTGAGTTCAAAGCCAGCTTGGGACTTAGTGAGACTCCCATCTCAAGTTTTGCTTGTTTGCTTGCTTGCATGTTTGTTTATTCCTTCCAGACAGGGTTTCTCTGTGTAGCTCTCAGTTTTTTTTTTTTTTTTTTTTTCTGGAACTCATTCTGTAAACCAGGCTGGCCTTAAACGCAGAAATCTGCCTACCTCTGCCTCCCAATGACCCACATCTGGCTTTTTTGTTTATTTGTTTGCTTGTTTTTGTTTTTCAAGACAAAGTTTCTCTGTGTAGCCCTGGATGTCCTGAAACTCGCTCCGTAGACCAGGCAGGCCTCGAACTCCAGCTTTTTTTTTAAGGCTGAGCTACAGCTCGGTAGTGGAGGACTTGTCCAGAATGCACGGAGGACCTGGGTTTGCTCCTCAGCACTGCCAAAACCAACCCAGGGTTTTCCTGCCTCCCAAGGGCTACAAATATAGGCATATAACACACATTATGAAACCTTTGGCAAGACATAGTTTGATACTACTGAAGCCATGCACCAGTGTTTTTAAAGATCCACCAGAGGCTTCAATACGCAACAAGCCCTGGGCATCACCATTGTCTTTGCCTAGACAGTGCTCCAACTAGTCTTGAAAAGTTGGTTGTTTCTGCTTAGTCTAGACACAGTTGTTTGAAATGGTGGCTTTCCTCCTAACCTGGGATTGCTGTTGGGAGAGTTTTTCAGAAAGGTAACCTTCATTCTATCCTGAAAATTGAGCTTTTCAACTTGGTGTGTTGAGGTGGATAGGTAGAAATTTGTGTGTGACTCATTACTGCTCTATTGATAAAAGGTATCTTGTAGCTGGACATGGCGGTGTTTACCTATAATCTCAACACTTGGGAGGTGGAGGTAGCATGATCAGGAGTTCACATAGTAAGTTCAAGGTCAGCCTATATTATAAGGCCTTGTCTCAAAACAAAAACCAACCAACCAACCCCTTCCTCCCAAGACCCCCAAACCAAGTCTGTCTCGTATTGGATTCCAAGATGAAAAATAGATCTATAGCACATTCCTTGTATTACATCATGAATGTCTCTCATATTATTGCTGTGTCTAATATTTATGCGCTATACTTTTGTTTATTAAGATTTAAGGCTGGCTGTGGAGGTTAACAACTATAATCTCAGTACTTGGGAAGTTGAGGCAAGAAGTTCTTGAGTTCAAGGTCAGCCTAAGTCATGTAGCAAGAGCTAGTTAAAAGAAAGAAAGGAAGAGAAATATTTAAGAAGTCAAAGTATTAATCGACACCACCAAAGGTTGAGTGTGACGATTTATTTATTTGTTATGGTTATCATTGATGCTGTTTTTTTACAGTGTTGGAGAACAAGCCCTGGGCCGTACACACACTAGGCAAGCACTCTGCTGCAGAGGCGCGTCTTCAGCCATTATCCGGATTCTATAGTATATTTTAAAACTAATTTTTACAAATAAATTTAATTTTTATGTGTGTGTGATGTGCTTCTGTTTGTGCACTTGTGCTTGTGGGTGTGCATGCTCATGTGTGCATGTATGTGTGTTGGCCACAAGATGACATCCAGTGTCTTCCTTAATCTCTCTCCATCTTGTGTTTGAGACAGGACCTCTCACGACTGGAGAGGCTAGCCAGTGAACCTCCAGAACCCACCTGTCTCCCTCCAGCACATGCTAGCGTTACCACTGCACCCAGCTGTTATGTGAGTGCTGGGGATCCAAACTCAGGTTCTCACGCTTGCATGGCAGGAACCTTACCAACTAAGCCATCTCCCCAACTCCAAACTCGTTGTAAAACTGGGCATGGTAGTGCCTAGTTGTAATCTCAGCATTTAGGGGGGTGAAGTCAGGAGGATTAGGAGTTCAAAGTCAACCTTAACTACGTAGAAATCAACATCAGCCTGAGAAAAATGAGACCCCACTTCAAAAACCAAACCAAGCCAAAATAAAAACAGAACAAAACAAAAGTAACCTTAACTAAAAATGTTTATCTTTGTTTTGTCTAAAAAGGAAATGTAGATACTTGACTGATTCACATGGTCCAAGAGTCAAGTCAGGGCTAAGGTTTGCTCTTGGAGGTTTGGAACAGGGCTAAAAGGTAGGGAGAGGTAAGATGAGGCCAAAGTCCTCAGAGACATGCAGCAGAAATTGTCCTGGGACTTCGCGGCTGCGTGGTTGAGGTGGGTGAAGGGTTACTGTGGTTGCAAAGAAGGCCCAGGCAGCAAGGAACTCAGACTTGTTTGATCTCTTCCTGTCCCCAGCACACGGCTATGAACATTCTTGGTTTTTATTGTCTCTGTCCTAGTTACTATTACCTCCTGATATTTTGCTGTATTCCCATTTCTACCTCCATCCATTTTTCTCCTGCCAATCACAAATTCTTGGACCTCTGTGGCTTTTCTTCTAGAGCTTTCCTTTATCTAGTCCTGGACACGCCCTTTGTCATGCAGCATTGCCAAATGCCTTAGAGGTCTGCAGCCTTGCTTACTCTCCAGTGTCTCCAGCTTCCAGCTTTATTTCGGTAGTGACAACTTTATGTCCCTGTCACAGACGGATAGAAGACCTGAAGATAAATAAGAAATGGATGAGGGGAATGGGGAGAGGTATTTACAATTGATCAAGATCTAAGCATCACTTTTCATTCCCAGAGCCAACTTCCTGAACCACCCCAGACCCCAGGGGATGGAGATGGCTGGGGACATGGTGAGTGAATGAGGGAGAGACGTGAGGAAGGAAGCGACCTAGGCTGAGTCAGACACTGAAGTTACCTAATCATCTCCGGTCACGGTCTTCACCACACAGACCTGGAAACCAAAGTTCAAAAGCATTCTTCCCCCAAGGTCACCCAGCTAGAAACTCTGCCAGAGCACGAGTTTCCAATCAGCGCTGCACGCTCACCACTCACCGCTCACCGGGTGAATTCGTCAAGAGAAGGGAGAGAATTAGAGAACCTGATATCAGAGAAAATCTTCATGAGTGATCTCTGAGCACAACTTGGGAGGCAGAGGGATGGTAGTCTGAACATAATGGAAGTATGACCTGGAAAAGGTTGTGGGGGGGGCATGGTCCCAGGTGTTCCTACCTGGCCACCAAGCAAGGTTTTGAGCAAAAGTGCTAATGTTTCATGTACCTGGTAAGGAAAGCTACTAGGCTTCCAAGGGAAAGCACTTTCTGGTTACCCTTTCCTTTAGCCCATTCTTCCAAAGCTATTCCTTCCAGCTGTGAGCCTCAGTGGAAAGGAGAGAGGAATGACAGGAGCTGGCCAATCCCAGCTCTGTCACCCACCAGCTCTATGAGTTTTCTGCTTCTTCATTTGCAGAATGGCTGTATTGGTGATGTATCACACGGGATAACTGGTGTTGATAACTCCCTTTGCTGTCCTTTAATTCCCCTGGTCCTGGCCCATCCTGTACAAAGAAGCTGCAGACAACTCCTGAGGAGAGCCAGTTCTTAGAAGAGAGGGAAGATATCTCCCACTTCCTGCACATTATATTCCGGCTTATGCATTCTGATGTCCTGCTTGCTTTTTTAGGCTCTAAGTGCTATCCTGCTGACTCACTTCCGACTTCTCCTCGTTCATCATGCTCAGCTCCTGAAAATGGAATAGGATGGGAAGGGCTGGAAATTACACTGTCTGGTGAGATGTTTAAGGGGACAGGCACCCTATGTGGCTAGAATGCCGGGGCTATGAGCTGAGCCAAGCCCACAGCCTATTTCTCATCTGACTTGTGATGCTTGACCTTGGATTGTAATACTAATAATAACCATCCCACTTACTGCCACTGATGAGGAGTCAACAAGCCCCGGGCTACATACTTTCTGTGGATTGCCTTTTTGATCACCACAGCTGAAGAAGAGAGGGACCTTCTCTGTTCAGACAAATGCAGTCTCTCCAAGAAAGGCTAAGGCACCTGCCAAGGTCGAGTAACTAGTAAGGGAGGGGCAGGGCAAAGTTTCAAAGCCATGGTTTAGATCTCTGCTGTTTAATGAAGTAGCTGCTAGCCACAAGTGGCTAATGAACCCTCAGAAAATAACTAGTGTTTGAAAGAGGACTAGAATGAAGGAATGGATTTTTTTCTTTTTTTAAAAGGCATGGCATCCCTATACAGCCTGGTTGTTCTGGGACTTGCTATGTTGTCCAAGCTAGCTTCTACCTCTCTCTGCAGTCTGAACACCTAGGTTTACAGGAATGTGTCACCTGAAACTGAGCTTTTAATTTAACTGGGTGGCACATTATGTGAGTGAAAATGCATACAGATTTCAAAGACCTCGTAGCTTATGTGTATGTCTCTTTTTAAATATTTATTGCATATTAAAGTTACAATATTTTTCATATATCAGGTCAAGTAAATCATATCCAGATAATTCTGTGTATTCCTTTTAGCTTTTTTATTTGCTTTATTTATTTATTTATTTATTTATTTATTTTTGAGGCAGGTTCTTGTTCTGGAGCTCAGGCTGGCCTTAATCTTGTTTGTGGCAATTCTCCTGACACAGCCTACAAAATGCCAGAACTATGGGCATTAGTTGCCATGTCCAGCTTCAACAGGCATTTTAAATTATACTTAAAAATTAGAAATCAAAGCTATAATGTTTGTTGTTGTTTGTTAGTTTCTTGTTTTTGAGACATGTCAGGGTGGTGGGGAACTCATAATCCCTCTGCCTCAGCTTCTTACTCAGTTGCTGGTACCACTGATGCCCACTTCCATCCCCCATCAGAAGCTGTCTGTACTAATTTCTCTCAGGAGTCTAATGGCTCCATTTGGGCGGCACCTGGAGTGTGCTCACTTTAGGTGGAAAGTTTTGTTATAAACAGACATACAGCTCTTTAATGAGCTACTGGCATTCCAGTGAAGTCCCTTCAAAAGGCTGAAAGTCAATTTTGAGAAGACTAAGTCCCTTTCCTCTGGCCTAGTGACCTTCCAACCTCAGAACAACATTACCCGGAGGGATGGTTAACCAGAGTCCAGTTCTTCCTTCCCTTTCAAATTCTAACTCAGTAGATTTCGGACCGACTCAACAGACCTTGAGTGCCAAAGAAGCTTCTCAAAAACTAGACTAAAGGAGGCTGTTGTGCAGTGGGAAACTGCAAAGGTGTCCCAAGCATTGCTTGGGAGTGAGAGGCGACCGGAATTAACGAATACTGAGCTTTATTCCTTGCTCAGCACTTCTCAGCACGTCACCTCACTTCATCCTCACGTCGACTTAATGAAGCACGTATCATTATTTCAGTGGAGGCGACCGAGAAAGGTTGGTTAAGTTGCCAGAAACATGGAGCTAGCAAATGACAGTCCTCGGTTTTGTACTGACTCTCCCTGACCCGAGTAGCTCGTACAGATCTCCAGTGTCTTCGCTTTTTCTCAGGCACTGTCCTATGAACAGGGTATCCAACATTAAGTGAGACAGACAAGCTCTCTATTCTGGCCAAACTCAATAAGCAATTAGAATAGAGTTCTCAGGGCTTGAGGGAGGCAGTGCCATGAAGATCTATAATAGAGTCATAGTCTAGATGAGGGGCAGTAAAGAGCTTTCCAAAAGAAAAACGTGAAATTCCCGGAAGCCCGAAGGATGCACTAGAGGAGTGGAGCATGGTTGAGAGATCTTTCAAGCTGAAAATGAACCGTGACGTCTTAGAGACATCAAAGCGTGTTAGGAAGTGAAGGAAATTTAGACTGTTTCAAGCAGAGAGGGTAGAAGTGAGAGGGAGGTCCCCTGGAGTAGACAGGAAGCAGCTCATGCCAGGCTATTTATGATTATTGACTTTATTCAAGGCTAGAGGCATGGTCAGACTTGTACACTGTTCTCCACTCACCACAGGGAACGAGTCCAAGAAAAGTAAGTGAGAGCTTGAAACCGTGACTAGTACCAAATCCTACAGATATTCTTTTTTCCCCGTACATACATGCCTTTGATAATGTTTCATTTATAAATTAGGCACAATAAGATGAAATAACAATAATTATGAACTAGAACAGTTGAACAGCCATTAGCTTTAATTCTTGGGATCAGAAGTGTTTCAGATTTGGGATTTTTGTTTTTAGGATTTTGATACCTTTATACATATAATAATATCTTGGGGCTGGAATCCAACTCTGAACTCAATATTCATTTATATTTCATATAAGCCTTAAATGCATAGCCTTAAGGCAACTTCAAGGATTAAGGTAATATTTTGGTGTACCCGCATTTTGACTGTGATCTGTCACAGGACAACAGGAATGAAATTTTTTCTTTCTTTCTTTCTTTCTTTCTTCCTTTCTTTCTTTCTTTTTTGATTTTTTTTTCAAGACAGGGTTTCTCTGTAGCTTTGGAGACTGTCCTGGAGCTAGCTCTTGTAGACCAGGCTGGCCTCAAACTCACAGAGATCCGCCTGCCTCTGCCTCCCAAGTGCTGGGATTAAAGGCGTGCGCCACCACCTCCTGGCCTGGGATTTTTCACTTGTGGTATCACGCTGACCCTTGAAAAGTTTTAGATTAGGGATATTTCCAGTTCTGGATTTTCAGATTAAAGGGTGCTCAGGTTGTATTCTGTGTTCTGTAACACAAGTGATGTGAACGTGGCCCCACTTTCAAAAACCTGTTCCCCCAATGTTTCTTGGGATGGATTGAGGTAATACAACGCCTGTGTGATAGAGGAAGTGAGGAGCAGTGGTTTGTGCTTTGTGATGAAAGAATAGACCACTGCCTCTGTCTCCCAAGTGCTGGAATTAAAGGCATGTGCCGTTATGCCTGGCTACATATTTATATTTAATAGTTCAGGAATACAGATCAGTAACAAACTTCTATGAAACTCAACCCAAAGCAATTCCTTACATTTCAAAATCACATTGAACTCTGAAATATACCATCTTTCATGTCCCCAGAATCTTTCACGAATCATGATTTCTCTTGAAAACCCCATTCCTTCTTTCTTGGTTTAATGAGCAAACTTATGGGCAGCACCAACACCTTTGTACAGATGATGGGAGCTGAAAAGTTTACTGTGTCCTCAACAACCATTGATTTAATGGAGAGCCGCCGGTAGGGAGGGAGAAGCATTAAATATGCTACTATGCTAAGTTCGGGTGGTACTGTGGTGAATGAGAAGTGGGAATGGAGAGATGTTCAGAATGTTTAAGACTACTTTCTTGATAGGAAGGAAGAAGTGGATAGGCAAAGAGGAGCAAAAGACAGCCACCAGGTTTTTGGTACACAGTTTTACTAAGAATAACGGTGTTAGCCTAATATTTAAGAGTAAATTTAGTCTAAGTGAAATAATACCAAAGAATGATGATCTAGTAAAATGATCTAGTAAAACTGGAACTTACTTGACCAGAAAACTTTGGGAGAATATTACTGCTTGGGACTTTAACTGTTTTTTTTTTCTTCTTCTGAGTTTTAATTTATATAAATTTTGCAGTCTGCTGAGAGGGCATATTGAAAATAAAGCCTTTTTTTGGTCAAAATCAAGGTTAATCGACGCATCTACTGAGTTTCTTATTAAGTAACTTTGAACCTTGAGTTTCTGAAGCTCAATATGCTTTTTTGCTCCTTCTATTTTCCCCCATATCTTATGGCTTAGAGTTGTAGATGGCTCCTATCAATGGACCAGTGATGATTTGGACTCCGCCTTCTTCGTCTAAGTCCCGCCCACACCAAACCACACCCCTTTCATTGGCCCCGCCTCCTTAAAATGTCGTCTCCGATCTGACAGCAAATTCTCCACAATCCTGCCCAATAGGACATATGAAAGGCGGGACCTATGTCAATCTTTTTTTCTTATTTGTCCAGTTATATGTCTATCTGTACTCAGTTCCATCCCACTTGGTCTTCAACCCAAGGATTGGTTTCTCTGTTCTTTGTTCCTGGTTCTTGATTGGTTTTTTCATTCCGCCCCTCTCTTCTAGATCTTGCAGGCGGGATTAGCACGCAGCTTCCTGCTCTTGCCAAAAAAATAAAAGAAGAAAAAGAAAAGAGGAAAGCGGCGAAAGAAAAAAAAAAAAAAGTCAGGGAGAGCTTTGATTTTTAATTGGCTTTCAGCCTTGTCTATCAGGTCAAGATTTGCCTTTTGATTGGTCTGCCTGTCTGCCCATCCCGAATCGGGGGTGGGATTTCCCCAGGAGACCCACACCTGGTTACCACTGGTCGGACAGTGCGCCTGTCTGAAGCTTCCGGCCAGGGATTGGAGGCGGTCGCGGACAGGTGGGCGTGGATTGGCTAGGGGAGCCGGTCAATGTGAGGCGGGGGCGGGGCCTCGGCTGCTGGTTGCGCGTGTCCGCCGCTGGCTCCGCTCTATCCGGCTTTGCTAGGGGAGGTGAGTCCGGCCGCGGCGGCACTGGCGGCTGAGAAGGCGGCGGCTGAAGAGAAAGCGGCCACGGCGGCTGTGGAGAAAGCGACCGTGGGCACGGAAGCCGGGTGGGGGGGAGGGGGGGAGACGGAGCAGTCTTGAGCCCTGCAGGGGCTGTCGCGCGGGGGACCCACCCGCTCTCCCCCCCAACCCTCCTCAGCACAAGCAGCCGGCGGCGGCGGGGGCAGGAGTCAGCCTGCTTCCGACCGTCCCCCGCCCGCTTCCCGGGGCTCCTATTCTTTGGCCCCGGGACCCTCACCTCCTCCCGGGGCGGTTCCCTGTGTCTGGGCGTCCGAGTGCTGCCCACCGCTCTTTCATTCCCTCCCTGCACCTCCTTCCCTTCACTTTTGCCGGGGTTCTCTCTCTCCTCTTCTGTCCTGGCTGTCGCCTCCTCGCCTCACTCTCTTCTTCCAATCTCCTTCCCTGGCTCATTCTGCCCAGTAAAGTTTGGTGCACCCTCCCCACCCCCAGACAGGTCAACCAGACTAGGAGTAGGGGGAGATGTAGGAGGGCCTGAGAATTCGAGGGGGGGGGAAACTGGAAGCTGGTTTCCCTGACAATTTTCCCTCATCTTTTTGATTTATTAGAGTGGTTGGAATTTTTTTTAAATTGTGTTTTTGAGGAGGTGGGAGGTGTTTAGAAAAGGATGTGGGAATGGAAGGGGTAGATGAGTCAACCCTCTTACAAGATTCCAAGGGTGGTGTGTTACCAGATCCTTTTCGTGTGTGGAGTTCAGGGGTTCGGGAAGTTTGGCCTTTATTCCCACAGTCAAAGTTGGAACCTCCCCCCCATTAAGAATGGAGTTTTAGTATCCACTTGTGGCAGGAATCCTGGGGGGAAGGGGCCCTTTTTCCTTTTTCTTTTCCTTTTTCCCCCCTTATTTTATGTTACTAACTTTTATTTTGTCAACCCACACCCTTCCACACACTCTTACCCAAAAGACCAAACACCCAAGATCCTCTAACTTCTCTGGATTGACTGATGAAGACGTAAAGCCAGTTACGCTCTATGTTTTTTGAGGTGGAGTGAGTGGTTTTCTTCATATTTTTTTTTTAAATGGCCAAATGACAGCTTGACCCAGTTTGCTTTCCAATCAAAGGGCATTTTTGTTTTGAATGTCTCTTTGTGGCGCAAGAGCCAACGCAAAAATGATGGCGGCTTACAATGGCGGTACATCTGCAGCAGCAGCAGGTCACCACCACCACCATCACCACCATCTTCCACACCTTCCTCCTCCTCACCTTCACCACCACCACCACCCTCAGCACCACCTTCATCCGGGTTCGGCTGCTGCTGTCCACCCCGTGCAGCAGCACACGTCCTCGGCAGCTGCGGCGGCTGCAGCCGCAGCCGCGGCCGCAGCCATGTTAAACCCTGGGCAACAACAGCCATATTTCCCATCGCCGGCACCGGGTCAGGCTCCTGGACCAGCTGCGGCAGCCCCCGCTCAGGTCCAGGCTGCTGCAGCTGCGACGGTGAAGGCGCACCACCATCAACACTCACATCATCAACAGCAGCTGGACATTGAGCCGGATAGACCTATTGGATATGGAGCCTTTGGTGTTGTCTGGTGAGTATCAAAACCACGGCTCTACATGGTCCTCACTGGGCAGTCCACGGTTCCTGGTTTACTTCCTCTTGACCAAAGGAGAGCAAGCTGCTCAACTCCACTTGAGGAGCCACCCTCATTGGTGATGAGGCCTGGTGTATTGGCTCTCTGGGCCTACCCATTTTGGAGTCATGCCAAGTGGTAGTGGCGCCCTGTCTCCTGACTGACACACGTTTGCAGATGGTTAAACGTGCCTGTGAAGAACCGCAGTGAATGTAAGATACTCCTCCAAAGTAGTGTAAGTGAGTGTGTTAGATACTCCTCCAAAGACCGTGGTAGTTTTCATGTGTGGTAGTTTTGATTGGCCGCTCAGTTACAGAAGGCGTCAACAACTGACTCCCCAACTTGGTTTCTTTATGGTAGTCCCCAGCAGAATATACTTACTATCATCAACTTTCTGGCCCACTATGACTTTTCATCCCTTACTTTGTGATCTCGGCCTTTGGAAGAAAGGTAGGTTTCATTGTTGAACCAGTTTAAAAAAAAAAATCATCACTTGAGTGGCTTATTTTAAACCGTGAAGCTAAAGTTGGGAAGTCTGTAGCTTAACCTTCTGATAAGAATGCATTAAATATAGCATCACACACGAGCAGCACAAATGAGGTTAGTAGACTGGAGCTATGCCGTGGCCCACATTTGTGGTGATGTGGTGTCACCGACTCTTAGGGTACTTTTAGTCCTTGGTCAGTTGTTCCAGTAGGAACTTTTGCTAGTAGTCAGGTGTGTTTAAAAGTCTGAAGATTTCTTAGATGCAACCTCTTTGCGTATTTGCTCTTCCTAGGGAGATTGGTGAAGCACAGACCGAACTGAGGATTTCTTCTTCCCTCCCAAGCCTTAAGAATTTCAGTGTAGAGAGATGATTTCCTGTTTTCAGTGCATGCAAACGTAGATTCTTAATGTCCAGCAAAGCCCTTGTCACAAAAAAAGGAACTCCTTTAGTCTGTAAATAATTTCTTTTTGTCTTTGTTTTTAAGGCTGAAGTTCAGCCTTATCATTTGCATAATAGCTAGCTGTCTTCATATTTCAGAATTTATAGTCTTGGCACCTAAGTGAGCTGATTCTTAATTCTTCTTTTAAAATGAAGAAAACAGAGTCCAGTTTTTCCTCAGCTAGCATGCAAGGAGGTTATTGCTGCTTGCTTGCTTCTCCAGGGACTGTGGGATTCCTAGTGGGAAAGAGTGTAGGCCATAATGGTTCCTTTCCAGTCACCCTGTTCAGGGACCTGCCTGTTCCTGCTTTCCTCTTTCTCTTCCACAGCACCTTCCCCAGGGACTTCACTATGAACTTCCATTCCTTGCCTAACCCTTGAGGTTTTCCAAACTCTGGGGGATGGGAGGAGAGCAGGAGAAAATTGGTTCCTCGCTTTGATTCTTGCCATTTTACAAACTTTGAGTATCTGGATTCTCTAGATTGGTTGAGTCAGTACTGAAAACCAGGAATACAAAAAGGGAAACGGTTTTTAGTATTTACTCACTACCTTTCTGTCAGAAGGCGAGGTGACTTGTAGAAGTTTTAACTTGAGGTTTGTGGCAAGAATAAAGAAGACTGAAAGGGAGTGCTCTAGCTTCTCATTGGCAAACGTTGTGCTAGTGGGTGTTAGCAGTCGCTCATATCTGAAAATGCACGAGTGCTCGGCAGGAATCCATCCTGGAGATTCATAGGCTAGCCCTTGCACCATGAACTTGACATACACCTCTGACACCATCTTTTATGGTTTTGGGTTTGCCTTCCCTTACTGAATACAGTGTAAGTTCCTTGAGGATAAGAACTATATACCAAAGTACTTTTTTTGTAACTTTTGGATACAAAGTCTCAATACTGGCCTACAGCTCAAGGGCCTCAAGTTTGTTGGTGTGATCCCGCTATCTCTGAGTGCTGGGATTGCAGAAGTACCAGACTATGTTTAGTCTAGAACAGTGAGTCTCAACCTTCCTAATGCTTCAACCCTTAATACAATTCCTCATGTTGTGGTGACCCCAACCGTAAAATTAGTTTTGTTGCTACCTCTGTGCTTTGCTGCTGTGTAAATGCCTGTTTTCCAGTGGTCTCAGGCGACCTCTGTGGAAACGTCCTTTGATCTGCAAAGGTTTCGCAACCCATGTGTTGAGAACCCCTGATCTAGAAGTCATTTTTTTTCTCTCTAGCACCTAGGATGGTGCTATAGTATCTTACCGCTTTTTTGATTTACTGACTTCTTTGTTGGTTGATTGATTGATCTACTGACTTCTTTGTTTTGCTGTAAACAATAGGCATTTATTTCTCTTAGTTCTGGAGGCTGGAAATCCAAGATCTAGGTGACAGCAGGTTGGGGTCCTTCTGAGGCTTCTCTCCTTGGTTTGTTAGTGGCTGCCATCTTGCTGTGTCCTCGAATGGTTTGGTTTTTTTTTTTCCTTAAATACAAATTTTTTTGATCTGTCTTATTTCACAATCAGGTTTTGCTAGTTCTTACAGGGATGTTTTTATTAACTGTTTTAGGTGAAATACAATTTAGTTTGAAAAAGGGGAAGAGTACCAGGTGTGTGTTTTTAGTATGCAAATGCTTTTCTATTTTTATATTTACATATTGATGACTTACTGTCTGAATTGCTTACTTGGAATTTAACTGCATTGTGACCTAAGATCGCTGAAACTAGAGATTTGATAACCGAACCAGAGTAAATTGCCAGTAGTGTACTGAAATTGATGAGGGTTTTCACCGTTTACCCTACTAAAACAGGCTTTTTCATTTTAATTTAAAAAGTTCTTTTTGCAACTGCAACAATTATTTCCTAAAATAATTAAACAGAAGATAAAAATATCCTTCTAGTAATATATCATTTAAGCCAATACTCTATATATGTAATTATTTGGGTATCATAAGATTCACTTAGATTCAGTCAGTTATTTTTTTAATACTTTTCTGGCATAGTTTATGACAGGGAATTATATCTGCCCCCATTTCTTTTTATGGACATGCACCTTGGGGTACTAGCTAATAGCCAAAAGGTGGATATAAGTATTTGATACTAGTCTTCAGTGCAGCCAGGGAGTAATAGTCATAGAAATGATGCAGTATTTTACCATTCAGATTTATTACTGAACAATTTAGTGTACCTGACTTGATTTATGTTTCCTCTGAATTTTACTAGTAGAATAACATCTGTCTTGGACAGTTGTGTAAAAATAGTGAGTTACCCATTAGCTTGCTGGTAAAGATGGTGCTTTGACAGTTCAATTAAGGTTTCATTAACAACTGTCTGCTGTGTTTTATCTCAGAGTAAAGGTTCCAGCTTACCTGGTAATGTGATCAGGGGTAGCCAATGATAGATGTTGCTCATTGGCTCTTAAAACATCATATATAATTCGACCTGCATTATCAAATGTCAGGACTTCTGTGTGCTCATACGGATGTTTTCATAAAACAGAAACAAAACACAAGCACTAATTTTTGTCATTTGGTAAAGATAATATAATGTATCCTTTTGTCTGTAGTTCACCTTTGCTAGAGAAAAATACCATGCTTTAACAATGTGACAACTTTGGGACAAAGTGCTTTTTAGGGTCTTATAAAGTGTATAGTTTAAAGAATTGGAGTAAGCTGACCACATGAGAACAGTTTGAGGGCTGCTAAGCCTAGGCGGTTTTGACACTGTCAACATAAAATATGGATTGGATTAATGCTACATGCTTCCTTGATAAAAGTGTGTCCAAGAAAAGCCTCTACTTTATAAAATTAATGTTTTAGCTTTTGACTTGTCTGATTAATTAAAAGATCAAAGATCCTTGGATTCACACAGTCTGTTGTGTCTTTGTACTTTAAATATAGTTGGGAACCTTTGAATGTTTTTATTTTAATACCTTTAGCAAGTTACTTTTATCTGTATTTCAAAACTTCACCATCACTATGGTGACACTTAGTGACTTATCGCTAAGCTTTGTGATCTTGATAATTTACCATTTCGGTCCCTCATCTGTGAAATGGGGATCATAGTGTCATAGTGCTTATGTTAGGATTGGTAGGGAGTTACATGAGGTGATCCTTATAGACCAATATATCTAGTATACTGGAAATCCTTAGTGTATGCTATTGTAGTTATTGCTGGTTTTTAAAAAAAAAGGACAAAATGCTTTTGTTAATGTTCTGAAAGAATCTTCCTAGGTTGTCAGATTTTCATTGTGGTATCAACCTGGAAATTATTTTAGGAGGCATGACTTTAAACTACCAAACAGTGTCCCTCTCCGTTATACTCATGCCAAGGAGATAAAGAAGGAGAAAATACTCTTGTGCTCTCTCAATCAGACAACAACAAAACAGGTAGTATGGGTAGTTTAGCAAGTGTCCCAGTCTTATTTCTGAGCCACTGTAGAAACGACTGTGGATTTACATGCTGGGAAGTAACAAGAGAAGGATGTCATCACTGTCTAAGTTGCTTTAGCGGAAACTCACTTGCGTTTAGATGAAAAGTAAATTTCCTGTGAGGTGGGGAGATGTGTGTGATTAAATGAAAAATTATTCAGTGTAAACTTTCATGCATGGCAGAGATTTCTAACTTGTTCATCTTGTGAAAATTAGAGGTGTGTTTTCTATGGTCCTCTTACTCTGTAAATAAGAAATTAGATGTTGGAAAAATTGAGGAATGCTTTTGGGATGTTTGGGGGAAATCCTTGATTTAGTTACTTCAGAATAGTACACTAAAAGTGTATTTTGCTACTAACTGTTTTCCAGGTTAAGAATCTGTAGCGTTGAGAAGTTTCTCTTCTCTCAGCTGAGATTAACAGGCACTGTGGTTCTAGGGGAGAGGGGTCTGCTTTGTGCAGAGAGCTTTGAAGAAGCAGAGCCTGCGCCATAAAAAGGAAATGGTTGCTCTTGTAGACATAACAGAGCATCCGTCTGAAACTAGCAGTGTGGAAATCTATATTGTTAATTCAACTACAAATAAACATAGCTTTAGAAATCCCAGGTTCTTGATCATAAACAAAGAAGAGTCAGAGGATAAAAGTTACACAGTCCCATATTACTGTATCTATTTTTGGTGATTGAGAGCCTGTAGTCTGTAACATTCAAAATGATTTTAGAGTTCAACTCTGTGGAGATTGTCCATACTATGTTTTTTAAAAACCTGCAGTATAACAAAGAGTAAAGTTGTTTTATTATTGGAAATTAATTTCATGATATACTAATAAATATCAACTTAGAAAAACATATTTTTTTTCCTGGTTTTATTCAAGACAGGGTTTCTCAGTGTAGCTCTGGCTGCCCTGGAGCTTATTTGTACACCAGGCTGACCTCGAACTCACAGAGATCTTTCTGCCTCTACCTCTCAAGTGCTGGGATTTAAGGTGTACAACACCATCACTGTCTGGCAAAAAAAAACTTTTCATTTTCTTTGAAAAAAAGAAGTACGTTTCAAAAACTACCTTTCAGACCAGCTAAAACAACAGTATCTCTAAGTTAAATGTCTTCTTGGGTTTGGGGGGCTGATACAGTCCTCCTTTCATTTGCTGTGCCAGAGGAAGATATTTGTCAAATGCGTTAATATGTGTGAATATAGATTTTGGTTTTTTTTTTTTTTCTGCAAAGCATGACATCTGAAGATCAAAGTTATTCTTTGATGTAAAATGACCTCTGCTAGCCTACTGGAATGTTTTCCTTCATAACTTGAACTTGTCCAAGTTTTTATTGACTTCCGTGGTATAATCGAGTGGCGGCTGTCTTATTGTTTTAAACCTTTTTTTTAAAATCAGGTGGTGGTGGCTCATGCCTTTATTCCCAGGAGGCAGGGACAGTTAGATATCTGTGTGTTCAAGGCCAGCCTGATCTATGGAGTGAGTTCCAGTATAGCCAAGGTTGTACAAAGAAACCCTATCTTGAAAAACCAAAATCAGGTTTATTGATGTACTAGCGTTTCAAGGATCAACTTCATATAGTGTATGTTGCCTTAATATGCTGATTTACTTTATTTGATGGAAATTGTCTAGGTTAAAGCAATTTCTTCCATTTGTCTCCTAACCAGTAAGTGGAATGAAGCTGCTTAGCAGATTATGTTTGAGTTTTAGTTACGATTCCCTGTGCGTCCATACTGCTCCAGTGAATTATTTGTTAACTGGGCCATCTAATGCACATCAACAGTGATTTCCTAACCAAAAGAGCTTGTCACTGTGATCCTGTTGTTGCTGGGAATAACAAGAGAGTGCCTGAGGCATCAGTGACGATACTCAATGAGTATGTGAGAAGTCATGATAGATTTCATTGGGAGTTCAGAGGCGCATGGGCAAGAAATAGCAGCAGAATTCTAGCACTCTGAAACTCAAGAAAGATGACTTCTAAGGAACAACTGTTCTGAGAGTGAACTTCAGCAGTTCATTGTAATGGTGTGAGCGGGAGTACTGTATGCTGGAATGTCTGACATGGGTAGTAGTGATGTCTTCTTACACCTAGGTCTGTATTTTGATAGTTTAGCTAAATCTACTGTCAGACAGTGAAAGTTTTTGGTACTTGGAACTCACTAGTCCATATTTGTTGTTGTTGTTGTTAGTTTGCTGTGAACTGGCACTATTAGGAGACAGTAAGTAAGGATATTTAGTTCTGCAGCTGATTTTGGAAGCCTCTCTCAAGCTGCTTCTGTCATTTCTGTTTGTGGTGTGTTGTCCTGAGCTACAGGGAATTAGCTTGTCTTCTAAAGGTCCTGATCTTATCTTGAAGGAGTTTATAGTAGCTAAGTAATTTGAAAAATGTGTTCTTATTCTAGGTAGTTCATAAAACCTTAGTAAAAACTGAAACTAGTTAGGAAGATGAGCACAATGTCTCAACCTCTTGTCTGCAACCCCAGCACTCAGAAGACTGAGGCAGAAGGAATGCTATAAGTTCAAGGCCAGTCTGGAACAGTACTGAGTTCCAGGCTACCCTGGGCTCAGAAGGATTCCTTATCTAAAAACAAAACCAAAAAAAAAAAAAAAAAAAACTAAACTAAAATTCAACAAAACAAAACTGAAACAGCAATCTTAACAATGCAGTATTTTCACTTCTGCTAATACTAGTGTATTGTGTGTGTCCTAGTCACTGTGCTAGAGCGAGCAAGTTGTAAATGGGGAGTTAGAATTTAGTGCCATGAATGCAGCAAGCTAGGTGGCCCCTGGATATTATTGAGAGCTTAGAGAAGGGCTTCTTGTGGAAGGTAAGCTATTCATGCAAGAAAGCCTGCTTATTGGCAAATAGGCAGTTTCTTTATGTAAATTTGTGTTGTGTTTTTATAATAGTAGGTGAATGGGCCCAGATGCAAGAAACCACTTGGTTGCAGAAAATGTTGCACATTGGGTGCTAGGAGATGCAAGCTAGAGCCAAAAACGGCAGGACTGTCATGCTGAAGTGGAGGTTATTGATGTGGCAGGGTGATAGGGCAAGAATCTTCATCTTTTCATGAAGAAAGTACCATATATACATACAAGGTATATATAATATTAAAATCACACAAGGGAAATGATTAGAGGAACTTTTTAAATTTTTTATTTTTGTGCTCCTGCTGCTGTGTGTGTTTGTGTGTGTGCACTCACACGCGCGTGCCAGAAGTTGATACTGGGTGTCTTGTATCTTTTTTGAGACAGGGTCTCTTACTGAAGAGCAAGCCCTAAGAGCCTGCTTCTGCTTCCACAGCGTTGGGATTTCAGGTCCATGCTACCACCCTGATTAAAATGAGTTCTGGGGATCTAAACTCGGGTCCTTGTGCTTGCATGGCAAATACTTTACCAATTGAAGCAGCCCCTCCCTCTCCAGTTTTTAAAATGAATTTCTTGTGGGGGGAGTGAGAAAGGAAAAAAGACTGAAACCCTGTAAATGACAGCTCTTGAAAGTTTTTAAGTAAGAGAATGATGGATTAGATTTAATTCTTTGAACGTTTAAATTAAACGGTAGAGTTGCTAAGGACTGTCTGAGCCTTGGGGGATGTTCTGTGGTGGAAGAAGTTGCTGGAGGCCAGACTAAAGTTCAGTCAGGTAGGAAATGCATTCCCCACGGGTGACAGCCCTGTGTGGTAAGAGGCTGTTAGAATAGGGGTGAGAGTTGGTTCACATTAAAAGTCCAGGGAAATTAGCATGGAGAAAAGGCCATTGCAGTTATTAAGAGATCACTGATGGCTTTTGAAAGAATGATTGTATCTGGTTTCTCCCTTGAATTTTGTGTGTGTGTGTGTGTGTGTGTGTGTAAGAGAGAGAGAGAGAGAGAGAGAGAGAGAGAGAGAGAGAGAGAGAGAGTCAGGCAGAGAGCGAGCGAGCGAGATTGGGGGATTTTTTTTTGTGGGTGCTGGGAGTTGAACCCAGGTCCTCTGGAAGAGCAGTCAGGGAGGTCTCGTAACCGCTGAGCCATCTCTCCAGCCCCAGATTTTAAATGTTCTAAGTATCAGCCACACTTTATTGTTACTAACATTTTTTTAGATCCTCAGTTTGTGTTTGTAGTTTAATAAGCCAGAAAACTTGATGTTTATTGTGTACAGATACTGTTTTCTTTGGGAGAAGTTTATTCATTGATGCTAATTACATAATAGAATACTAAACTAAGCTTGCCAGAAGACAAGATACAGTCTCATTCTGACTTTGCTATCAACAATCCTGTGACTCTACTAAAGTTATTAAAAGTTTCTGAACCTTGGTTTCCTAATTTATAAAAATCCTGTTTCCTAAGAGTCCTATAAAATGGCATTAATATTTGAAAAGCATAGTGACATTTGTGGGCAAATAAAATCTGCTTGTGACCACACAACAATTTTCTTCAGGGCAGGTAACTATGGAAAGTTACCTGTTTCAAAGGTATAAAGAAAGAATGAAGGCCTAGGATGAAGCTCAGTTGGTCGAGTCCTTGCCTAGCATGCACAGAGCCACATAAAGGCAGGCAGTGTGATAACTTGTGTATTTCCAGCATTTGGGGGGTTGAAACAAGAGGATTATCCTCATACATATATAGTTGGAGGTTGGAGACCAGCATGAGGTACATGAGTACATAAGACACTGTCTGGAGTGTGTGTGTGTGTGTGTGTGTGTGTTTGTGTGTGTGTGCCTGGTCTGGAGAAGCAAGAAGAAGTGGGTCAGATTCCCTGTAATTGGAATTAAACATGGTTGTGATAGGTGCTGGGAACTAAACCTGGGTCCTCTGTAAGTGCAACAAGTGCTCTTTCTTTTTATTTTTCCAGACAGGGTTTCTCTGTGTAGCCCTGGCTGTCCTGGAACTCACGCTGTAGACCAGGCTGGTCTTGAATTCACAGAGATCCGCCTACCTGTGCCTCCCAAGTGCTGGGATTAAAGGCGTGCACCGCCACTGCTACTACCTGGATGCAACAAGTACTCTTAACCGCTGAGCAGTTGAGACCAGATGTTAAATATTCAGTTGTTCTTGCCCTCCTATTAGTGACTGATTGGTGAGAATTGTACATGTTCAGTAGCAGAGAAAAACCTACCTGTTTGGGCAGTTAGAAGCTATGGTAGTGAAACAGGATTTTAGATTTACTCTTTTGGGACCAGTGACTTTTTAGCTCAGTGGGTAAAAGTATTTACTGTGTGATTCTGAAGACCTGCGTTCAGTACCCAGAACTCACAAGTTGTCTTCTGGCATCCAGAGGCCTGCCATGGAGCATGGACAATGCCCCTGCCCCACAACATAATAATAATAACAGTGAAAATAAAAGTTTCTCCCTCTCTCTACTTTCTTTTCCCCTCCCTTTCTCTTCTACTAGACATTAAACCCATCAACCTTTTAAAAAATATTTGTTTTTAATTGTGTGTGTGAGAGTATGTACATGTTGGGGCCTGCTGATAGCCCCTCCTGAAGCTGGGGTTGTAGGCAGTTGTGAGCTGCTGCTGATTGAACTCAAGTCTTCTTCAAGGACAGCAGCAGGTTCTCTCAGCTGCTGAGCCAGCTCTCCAGCCCTGCACCACCAGCCTTTATTTGATTGCTTTTTTTTAAGCATTTGAGATGATTTTCTTTTTTATTATAATTTTGTTTCTTGAGATAGGGTCTCACCATTGTCTCCCAGACTGGCTTAAAACTCCTTGTGTCCCATCTTAGCCTCTCTGCTGCCAGTACTGGTTTTTAAATTTGCTTTTTGCATAATTGGGAAATGAACCTTGGGCACTGTCCATGCTTAATGAGTTTTACCACTGAGCTACGTACATTCTGAGCCCTCCTTATACGTTTTATTTCTGAGACAACGACTCACAGTCGCCCAGGCTGGCCTTGAGCTCACTGCTGCGTCTTAGTGCCTCAAGCTTCCAAGAAGTTAGTATTATAGGCTTGTCCACATCAGGCCCTGCTCTTGTTTCTAAAGTTTTAAATAAAACCTAATAATAAATATTTGGGTTTGTTTTGTTTTGCTTTGCTTTGCTTTGTTTTTGGTGTATCATCAAGTAAGATGACTGGGGCAATAGTGTGTGTTTACATTGCTTTGTAAGTTCAGTTCTGAACTTGGGTAAGGGACTTACTAATTTGCAGATGGACTTCCTAGAAAATGATTCTTGGCCCAGCTTTAAGGTTGCTGCAGGGAGAGGCTGTGACTTCCCATAATGATTTTGCAAGGGAAGGAGCTTTCATGGATGCATTCAGTGAAGTGTAGTGCTGCCCAGAAGGAAAATGATGAAAGCTATGAGTGTGGTTTTACGTTATCTAGACACAGTGGGAAAAGAGGGCTAAAGAAACAGGTGGAATTGTTTTTAGTAATATGTTTTATTTAACTCATTATATTGATCATACCGTTATTTCTATTAAAAATTATTAATAATATAGTTTACAGTTTTCATACTAAGACTACAAAAATCTATTTGCTTAGAGCACGTTTCAGTTTGGACTAGGCACGTTTAGAATAGGCTATTAATAGCCACATGTTCTGTCTGCCTCACTGACCAGCACAGTTCTAGTCTTTAGCCCCACAGGTCTGTACCAATCCCTGTTAATGGAGATGTTGAAGATGACTGTTTAAAAAGTTTAAAGGAAGAATGAAGTCTGGGAATACAGTACAGTTTGTAATGTGCCTATCCAGCAAGGACAAAGCCTGGGTTTTATCTCTAGTACCACGTAAAATTGGAGCACTCTGACCCACACCTTCCTGGCAGTCAGTTCTAAGTGGTGGAAGGGCTGACTCCCCGCCGTGAATTTGGGAAAGTCATTAGTGACTAAGGTAACACATTCATGAAGTAACAATTTATGTCAGACTTAGACAAACTAGAATCTTGTTATTTGTAGAGGAATTGTTGTGTCTGTCCTGAGTTACTTAGGGGTATTTTCCTTTGATCTGGAGCTTTCTAAAGTAGCAGAATGTAAAATTGGTACCCAGTCCTTGCCATGTTTGCTTTCTGTCAATTAGAGCAGATATCTCAATTGATTCCTTTCTTTTCTTTGTGTTGTAGTTCATTATCTAGATGAGGTTCTCAGTTTTGTCTTCAAGTAATATAGAACTCAGTGGTGTCAGACAGCTAAGTCCTTACTGGGGAATAAACAATGCAAGCTTTTGCTTATCTATTCCTTGACCTAAAATTCTTGCTTTGAGCTTCAGAGAAAGGTGAAATGAGGCATTTGAACAAATAGATAAAATTAGTCATTTGACCTAGATTGCAGCTTTTCCCCTTCTGTCTGCATGGATAAAAATCATCCTCCAATTTACATAAGCAGGTGATTTTTTTCTTACATGCTAATTTTCTTAATGTTCCATAGCAGAGCGCTACAGAGTTGCAAATTGTGTAAGTAAATTGAAATAAAGCAGGTGACTTTATTTCACAGTATCATCTCTCTGTACAGAAGCACCCAGAGGGTGGAGTTCTCAAATGCTTGTCTGGGATGCTGCTGCCAAGCCTTCCTCTCTTCTCATTATTTTTATTTCTACAAAACTGTACACTTAGTAATACAAATGTGGGGGGAATTTAAGCATATTAAAAGTAATCTAGAAGCTTAACAATTAATAAGCATGTGGGTTCTGTGCAGTTACAGGTGTGCTTGGATTAGTCTTTAAGAATAATGTGAGAACTTTTAACCTTGCTTAATTGGTTGCTATTTGTATTTGTTTTACCAGGCCCTTTGCATTATCGTAATTGGGATTGTGAATTTAGTTAAGTGTGTACTACAGCCACAGTTGGAAGTAAAAAATTGATGTGGTTTTTAAAAAATTGATGATGTGATTAAAGCATTTCAATGGAATAGAAATTTTAGAAAAGGACAGCAATTGGTTTAGGGACTGTTTCCAAGAATTTGGAAAATCAATAAAGCACCTTTCTTTATTAAAATATTTCAGTGTTAAGGTTACTAAAGAATGCCATTCAGTTCCTTTCATGTTTTAGTTGTGTGCATGCCTTTGTGCACACAAAGACTTTAACAGTGCTGGTGATAGATCCAAGGTCACACATGTGCTCTACCTGTGAGCTACAGGTCCATCCGTAGCTCAAAACCACAGATGTTACAGTTTTGTTCATTTACTAGCATGTATGGAAACTAAATTATACTCTCTGTGGCTTTGAAGCAATGACTTGGAAATGAATCATAATTTTAAATAGTAAAAGTTCAGCTAGACTCCCTATATTCTCTTTCCCCTTGAGTTTAGGAAAAGTAGAAGAGCTTGTAGAACAAAAGTCGAGAGCAAATGGAGGGCAGCATTTAAATACAGAGGGACAGTGGCAGTGTGACTTAGTGTCTGTCCCTAATTGAATGTGGGCGCATTGTTTTCTCTCTGTACCCCACAGTCTTCATGCATCGGATAGTGTGTGCAGTGACAGTAGGCCATCGAGGAGTAAGTGAATATACGTAAAAGCTGAGAACTGTGCCTACTACCATGTAAACATTAGCTGTCACTTACTTTAGTAGAAGTAACTTACTGACTTATGGAAAGCGTACCAATCCAGCACTTTTTATGTTTGTTGACAGGCTATGTATGTACCTCCACTCAAGATTTTTTTCAGTTGTTTTTTTAAAGAAAGTCATTCTGATTTTAGAATGGCTGCTTTCCAGACACAAATTTTCTTTAGTGAATAAAAGAGAGATTTTGCCTGTTTGATTCCCTCTCTGCATTATCAAAGTAATAATGTTTATTGTAGGCTTGAAAAGTACAGAAAAGCCAAAAGAAAAATGTGTTTATAGTCTACAGCTCCAAGAGCAGCACTGAGTTCGACCTGAGCGGAATGACTTGAGGAGTCATACTTTAGAATACATCAGCCTACTTCCTGAGATTTGTGCAGTCACATAGCTGGCCAATGGCAAGCCAAAGCCTTTGTTCCCTGTTCTCATTAGTAATACTTCTCCAGCTAATATCCTTTAAAAATAAGGTCCCTGTATTAAAGCAAAGTCGAACCAACGCAAACACAACTATACCTGAAACCTGCAGAAGGTGTCTAAAACACACTATTGATTTTGTGTGTACCAGTGACTTGAGGTTTGGTTTGGTGTCACAAGAACTAAAACTTGTAGGTAAAGTACTGTAGTAGGGGCTAGAGCAGTGGTTCTCAGCCTGTAGGTTGTACCCCTTGGAGGTTGAACGGCCCTTTCACAGGGGTCACCTAAGACCATCAGAAACACAGATATTTACACTACAATTCATAACAGTAACAAAATTACAGTTATGAAGTAGCAACAAAAATAATTTTATGGTTGGGGGTCACCACAGCATGAGGAACTGTATTAAAGGGTCACAGCAGTAGGAAGGCTGAGACCTGCTGGGCTGGAGAGATGGCTAGTAATTGAGAACATCTCAATTTAACATCCTGTTAAATGTAACCGTTTTGAATATCTATTGGATGCTGTATCATGCCTACCCCTTTTTGTTTTAAGATTCATTTATGTGTATGAATGCTTGCATGGTGTTTGTATACCATGTGTGTCTCTGGTGCCAGAGGAAGCGAGAAGGTGTTGGATCCCCTGGATCTGAAGTTACAGGTGGTTGTGAGCCACCATATGGGTGCTAGAAAACGAACCTGGGTCCTCTGGAAGAGCAGCCAGTGCTCTCAACTACTGATCCATCTCTCCATCCTCTATTTAAAAAAAAAAACAAAAAACCAAAAAAAACTGTAAGCCCCAGAAATTTAAGAATTACTCAGTCATCAGTCTAGATCATCTTTTATGACTTTGGATTTGGATTTATCTGCTTTGAGACTTTCTGCAGAAATGGCTGAGATTGAGTTAATTTACACTTAAAATGTTTTTTTTTTTTTTTGTTTTTTTTTTTTTTGGTTTTTCGAGACAGGGTTTCCCTGTAGTTTCTAGAGCCTGTCCTGGAACTAGCTCTAGGCTGGCCTCGAACTCAGAGATCCGCCTGCCTCTGCCTCCCGAGTGCTGGGATTAAAGGCGTGCGCCACTGCCGCCCAGCTTTTTTTTTTTTTTTTTGAATTCTGATTTCTTAACCCTTAGCATGCCATCTAGTGCAGATCACATGTAGAATGGAAGCGTGCTGGTCAGAGCCAAGCACCCGAGCAGGAATAGCTCACTCTGCAAGGGTGCTCTTTCTTGTGGAAGTCAGAGAGCTTTTTTAGAATATGGGCCCTGACTTTCACAGTTTGGGGATAGATGACATGATCTAGACTGTTATGTGGTCAAAGGTAAAGTTTAACTTACCATAGTTTTTTAAAATTTTAAAGTAAATTGCCCTAATCTAGTCACATGAACTGCTGCTGATGCGATTTGTGTCACCCAACTTGCTGCTCTGTATTTTTCCATCCATACCAAATAATTCCTTTGTTAAACTCAGTTTCAGTAAATGAATCATTGTTTCCCAAAGAGTAATGATTATTTCTATATATAGTACAAAGCCCTAAGAAATAACTTTTTTAGTCTACAACATTAGCTAATGATTAGGAGTGACTGTAGCGTCATTCTGTAGGTTAAACTACAACTGTGTATGAAAGGGCAGCTGCTGTGTCAGCTCAGGGCCACATGATATCCTAGCTTTACCAGAAATGAGCTGACAGCAAGACTTGAATCATGAAATCTTTTGGTTTAGTTATGAAAGGGGTTTTCTGTCGTCAGCACAATTATGCTATTAGGACAGAGTTTGGTAACTACCTAGAAGAAGGTGATTGGAGTTGAAATCAAAATGACTGATAAGCCACAATCAAGTAATTAATGGTTACTTGATGCAGTTGATACCAGTATCTGCAGATAAATCACCTCAGGTCCCTCAGCAGTCAAGACGAAAATAGGGACACTAGACTGGTTAACTGGGTTAACTGGTTTTAGTGTCTGTTAGCCATCTCTGTAGGCAGATAAGCTTTAAAGAACTAGGATTTATGGGGGGTGTGGCTCTAGTCTGTAATCCCCACGCAGATGGAGCTGAAGAGAGAAGACAGCTTCTCAAGTTCAAGGCCAGCCCGTGCCAGAGTAAAACTAAACTCCAAGAATCTAGTTTTCATAGCTTCCATTTTCTTTTTCTTCTAATGTAAATGGCCATCCTGAAGACACATAAAGGCTAATCTTTGCCCTTTTCTTTTCTTTTTCAGTGCTAATGAAGTGAAAACTAAACACTTAAAACCACCATAGCACATTATCTTCCCCCAGGGATCCCCTGAAAGGGCTCAGACCTCATTCACTTCCTCAGATGAAAGTTTCTAGTGCCAGTTGGTATGGGATGGTGGTTCTCAAAAACGAGTGCTGTCACATATTTCAGGGTCCCTTCTTCTTCATGCAGTGGAAGGGTTTCTATGAGGCGACACTTTTAATGGTGTTTGGACGATCCCTCTGGTAATAGTTTTGTAGTGTGTGTTTGGTTTTTGTCTTTTTAAAGAGCCCTAATCTAAAAATAATATAGGGTAATAAAGGGTATAGCCCTTTATTTTGAAAAGAAAGTCGCTTCCCTTTCTTATCCGTTTTCTATGATCTACATAAAGAATATTGCTGGATTGTTAGGGAGAATAGCACTTCAATATAGTGCTAAATCTTGTGGTAGAAAACTGAGAGCCAGTAAGCAGAAACTGTTCAAAGTCACGTCTAACATCAAGAACACACCAAAGCACTCCGACGCTGCTAACATAGGGAGAGTTTAATTCTGAGCTTGTTTTTCTTATTTCCTTATTTCTGTTTTATAAGTTTAGCAATAAGTGATGGCTTGGTGCCACGGAGCACCTTAGACAGACACGGTGTGCTTAGCAGAGTGTGACAGCTAGAGCAGCCCTGCTTGCTCCTTGTGTATCTTAGAGTCTAGTCCTTATTGGATGTATGACTTGCAAGTACATACTTCCAGCCTGTGCCTTGTTTCTCATTCGTTTAAGGCTTTATTTCAAAAGCACTTTGACTGAGGTATTTGACTTATTTACAGAATTCAGTGAATTCTTAGACAGTTGTGCCAGCGTCACGACATCCAGTTGTAGAACAGTTCTGTTAATATCTCACCAGAGTACCTAAACTGTGTTGTTTAATTTTGTTAAATTATATTTGAGGGCTTTATATAAATTATGAAGATTAAGTTTACTTTATTTTAAGTGGCTTAGAGGAAAGTATATAAATAGTGTGTGTGAAACAATAATTTTTTGTTCGTTTTCTAATTAGCGAAAGTAATAAAGAATTGAAATGGGTTTGCTTTATTCTGTGTTAACATTTTAATGAATCTTTGAGGAAACAAATGATTTAAAGTTTATACAGAATCTGTGTGGCAACAAGCCTGGCCACCTGAGTTGATCACTGGAATTCACAGTGGGAAGAGAACTGCCACCCAAAAGTCCTCTGACCACCACACATGTATATAAATACATTCATATCACACAATAATATATTTTTAAATTATGAAAACTTAGAAAAATGAAAGGATCTACTAAATACCTCATAGCATGAGTACTCTCTTTATTTAAGCTCCACAAGCTAGAGGAGAGGCTGAAGGGGCTAAATATGTCTTTTGAGAGCCAAGTGTGACGGTCTACTCCTGTAATTCCATCACTTTAGATCTGAGGCCCGAGAATCCTGTGCTTGAGGTTAGTTAGCCTAGGGTACGTAGTGAGGCCTTATCTCAAAAAAAAAAAAAAAAAAAAAGGTAAGTAGACAAAAATACTCCTTTGTGGCAGGCATACCTATGATTTTTCTTCTCTAGCTAAGTTTTTGTGGTATCCACCACTGTGTATTGTTTGTATATTTTCACCATATAAAACTTTTTTTTAAAAAAATTAGACTTGAACTTTTTCTCCTTGAGCCTCCTAGGCAGTCAGCTCATGAAGGTAAAGCTTCATGTCTCCCTTCCACTGATTGCCAGAAACTCATTGAGTGGACCATGAACATAAACGTAATACTTTATGTGAAGCGTTTGGCCACAGAGGTTGCTGTTGATGCTTGGGGTGAAGAATGGAAGGATTGTGTGATCTGAATCAGTGATGGAAACAACAGTTTTTCCATGAAGCAAGGTGTCTTGATGCATGACCAGGTGAACCTACTAGTAAGAGGCACTCCTGCTATAGCCCAGGGGAACTGGAGAGAGAGCGTGCAAATCGTTTTGGTGTCTCATAGTTGATGCCTATCTGCGTGATTTCAACTTGACTGTTACTACAAAGGAAAGAGTATTCCTGGATTTTCAGATAACTCCTTTGCTTCTTGATCTGTGACTGTGCTTGCTAGTCTTATGTCAATTTGCCCAAGCTAGAGTCATCTGAAAGGAGAGAACTTCAGTTGAGAAAAATGCCGCCATAAGAACCAGCTGTCGGGCATTTTCTTAGTTAGTGATTAATGGGGGAGGACACTGCCTATTATGGGTGGTGCCATCCTTGGACTGGTGGTCCTGGGCTCTATAAGAAGCAGACTGAGCATGCCAGTAAGCAGTACTCCTCCATGGCCTCGTCATCAGCTCCTGCCTCAAGGTTCCTGCCCTGCTTGAGTTCCTGCCCTCACTGCTTTTGATGATTAATTGATAAATGAAATAAATCCTTTCCTTTCCAAGTTGCTTTTGGTGTTTCGTTATAGCAGTAGTATCCCTAACTAAGACAATGAAAGAGCTTGCAGGACTTGCCACTTTCAGTCTCTCTAAACAAAATGTCTATCATTCTATTGTCTAAAATCCCTTTAAAACGATAAGAAACAGAAACCAAAGCCCCCAAAACTCAGCCTCTTGCTAGTCTGTGTCCTGTAATACAAACATGGTGTTTTGGTCAGAAGAAGCAACATGCTAGAAACAATAATGAAGAGGCTGCAGAATACCCTAGACTTTTAGCCAAGGCAGTGATGGAAGCCAAAGAAAAGTACAAGGAACAGAGTGCAAACAGATAGAGGCAGTTTGTACTGCCATCCTCTGCTTCCAACCTGAGTCTAGTCAAACATAAGACTCCGGGATGGATGAGATGGTTCAGCAGGTAAAGGCACTTGCTGCCAAACAAGTAAGTGATTAAGTCTTAATGAGTAGATGGTGGTGGGGGAGAGAGGACTAAGGCAGGGAAATCACCTGAGAGTTTTAGGCTAGCCTGGACTACATAGTGAGATGGTACCTTAAAAAATAAAATAAAAAACCTGAATCTGAGTTTGGGAGAAATTTTAGTTTTTTTGAGAATTGAATAATCCTTGGATTAATTGTTCTTAAAAATTGTATTTAGTTATCTATTTTGTGTGGGTGTACGAGTAACACAGTGTCATTGTGGCAGTCACAGGACAGTTTGCAGGAGTCACTTCTCTCCCTCCTCCATGTGGGTTCCTGGGGTTCAGGTCAGAAGGTTTGGCAGCAACTCCCTTAGCTAAATAAACTGTCTTCCTGACCCAACTGATTGATTGATCCAGACTCACTATGTAGCCCTTGCTGGCCTGGAACCCACCAAGATCTGTCTGCCACTGCCTCCAGAGTTAAAAGCATGTACCACTTTATTTTAGTCTTTATCATGTTTGTATTGGGGGGGGGTGGGCTTATGCTGTGGTGTACATATAGAGGTCAAAGGACAATTTGCAGGACTTGGTTCTCTTCTTCCCTCGTGTCGGTCCAGGGATTAAACTCAGGTCATCAGGCTTGGTGACTCGCTACTTCACCAGCTGAGCCATTTTGATGGCCCCAAACCCAGAATTTTTTATCTATGTGGTCTGTGTGTGTGTGTGTGCACACATGTACAACATACTAAGAGAAATAATGAAGATGCTGCAGAATATTTTAAATTTTTATCCAAGACAGTGATGGAAGGCAAAGGAAAGCACAAGGAACAGGGTACAAAGTGCCTCAGTCACTCCTTGCTGACATTTGTTCCCTAAAAAGTATTTCCTGAAATGACATCCTAAGGAGAAGATAATAAGTCCTTTTATGTTGCTTCTGTTTGTCTTCTATAAAGTTCTTAATTCCTGTCTCAAAAGATGTTGCTTGTCATGTCAGACTTATGTAAGTTTTACTCCTTTGTCCTCATAGAAGTTTACTTAGTAGTGTGGAACATCTCATTTCTCATTCCTGGGATTTTTATTTATAACAAATGAGGATTAGCAGAAAGGACTTAGGACCAAATAAGAACCTTAAGAAATAAGTGAATGAGATGGGAAAAGGGTGTTTACTTGAAAAACGGCAAGCCGGAGAAAAGTTTGGGTAAAGTAATGCTTTATAGAAAGCCCAACTAGCATAAGAGGTCTATGCTTTTAGCCCTTTAAATAGCTTAAATAGCTATGATTTCAGTTAAATGGTTTTACAAATGTCCAGATTTAATATGTGAAAAGCAAAGTTTCAAACCCAGCTATAGGAGTTTGTAACATTTTTTCGATAATTTGGATACTAACAGAAAGCTTATCAGATTTATAGATCATTGGGAACCAAGAAAAGATGGCTGTAAACATGGTAGATGACAGCTATTCAGCGTGGAGTAAGGGTGACAGGCAGATTTAATGGAAGGACTTGTTGAACTTTGTGTTAAGGGACAGATTTGTTGAAGACCTATGGACTAGGCTTTGAACATTGAAGTAAACAGGGTAAAATTAATATAATGTTGTACAGGGAAGGCAGACATTAAACAAGTTACTTTTAAGTTCTCAAGTCTGTAGAGAACTTCTGGTACTTAGCTGGTGGTGTAACTTTTAGGTATATTGGCTTCACTGCATTGTATCTCCTATTTCCTCATCTATAAAGTAGAGACCCATGGTATTTAACTCAGAATTTTTTTGTGAAAATTTAGTGTAATGATGATCATAAAATGCTGCTGTATTTTATTCTTAGTAAACAGCAGGACATTAGCTGTTTGCATTATTATATATTATCACATCTCATTCTGGTTTTATGGAGAAGAATGAGTGATTGTGGTAACTAGTCTTGTGGAGGAGGCCAGTCCTTTCTGGCACTATCCCTTTCTGGAAGAAACCTACGTACTTGAATATTTGTAAATAAACTGTAGTTAAAGTATACATCCAGGGCTGAGTGTGTAGCTCAGTGGTAGAATGTTTGCTTAGTATATACATGGCACACAAAAGAGTAAATACAGGGCTATGTACAGGCTGCTTATTGTGAAAAGATATGAATGATATACCCAGGGCTTCAGTTGGGGCAAATCTAAAAGGACACTTTTCCAGCATTACGTTGTCCATAGTATCTTGGCAGTTATAATTGTCTTGTTAATTAGGCTCAATTAAGGGAATGACTCCTTAATGAGATTTCGATGATGAAAGGATGCAGGCACATCCAACTTTTTATGTTGCAACACGACATTGTCATTTGCAAAGCTTACTCGAGAACTTTTTAAGGGCACTTGTTGCTCTTCCATAAGGAATGAATGACCCAGGACCCAAATCAGGTGGTTCACAACTTCCTGCAACTCCAATTCCAGGAAGTCTGACACTTTCTTCTGGTCTCTGTGAACATCTCCATGAACATTTGTAGTACACATACAAATGCCCTGTCCCACACGAATTTTAAGAAAAATATTTCAATGTTAATGATATTTATGATTTTGTGTTGAGCTACATTCATAGCTGCGTTAGCATCTGTAACCCAAAGGCCACAGGTGGGACACAGAAATTTCTTAAAAATTACAGTGTACCCGGGCAGTGCTGGTGCATGTCTTTAATCTCAGCTCTCAGGAGGAAAAAATAAAGAAGACCAGAACTGGGGCTGGAGAGATGGCTCAGCAGTAAGAGCACTGGCTGCTCTTCCAGAGGACCTGGGTTCAATTCCCAGCATCCACATTGTGGCTCAAAGACATCTACAGTGGCGTCTGATGCCCTCTTCCACCATAAAGGCATACATGCAGATAGAGCGCTCATGTACATCAAACAAATAAATAAATTCTTTTTAAAAAATTACAGTGTAAAAGAAAATATTTGTACACTACACATCTGAAAGATCACTTACAGCTAGATTCATAAAGAGCACTCAAAACCTAGGACTGAGCTAGGAGCATAGCTCAGTACCAGATAGACTGCCTAGCATGTGCAATGCCATCAGCTAGATCCCAGCATTATCCAAAGGGTGTAGTGATGAGGCGAGCAGGCCTGCTTTTCATTCTGCCCGGCTCCCACATGGTTAGCTTTACACCCAAAATAACAACACACAAATTGTATTCATTTAAACACTGCCTGGCCCATTAGCTCTAGCCTCTTACTGGCTAACTCTCACATCATGGTTAACCCATTTCTATTCATGTGTGTAGCACCACAAGGTGGTGGCTTACCGGGAAGATTCTAACCTACGTCCATCTTGGGCCGGAGCTTCATGACGACTCCCTCACTGCCTTCTTCCTCCCAGCATTCTGTTCTGTCTTCCCCACCTACCTATGTTCTGTCCTATCAGGCTAAGCAGTTTTCTTTATTAACCAATGAAAGCAACAGATAGATAGAAGACCCATCTACATCAAAAGGGAATAATGGTAATGAAACAAACATACCTTAAATGTGGGCAAAGGCTTGAATAGAATTGCTTTGCTAATAATAATAATAATAACAACAACAATAATAATAATAGAAATATGGCTGAAAAGCACTTGAAAAGATGTTCAACATCTTCAATCATTGGGGGAAGAAAAAAACCTGCAATGAGATAGTACTACATACCTATTAAAGTAGCAGTAATTAAAGAGAAGAGCCATAGACATTACCAGATACTTACAAAGATGTGGAGCAGATCAAACTCATACTTTGCTGGGGGTAGGGTGTGTGTGTGTGTAAAATTATAATCAATTTTGAAAACAGTTTGCCAGTTTCTTATAAACTTAAATAGGACATGGCCATTACACTTCTAAATATTAACCCAAAAGAAATGGGATTCGTTATCTATACAAGATGTATAAATATGAGTGAATGTTCATCACAGTTTTATTTGTAAAGCTAAAACTAGCTGTGCATGGTGGTGCACATCTTTAGTCCCAGCACTGGGGAGGCAGAGAGGCAGGTGGATCTCTTGAGTTTGAGGCCAGCCTGGTCTGTAAAGTGGGTTCCAGGCCAACTAAAGCTGCACAATGAGACCCTGTTTCAAAACAACAAAAGCTCAAACCGTAAGTGTTGGTGAAAAGGTCTTAAGTTACAGTGTACAAATGCAATGATAAGAAACTGTTGGTGTTGATACGTGCATGTAACAATGTAACGCAGATCGTAAGGATTGAAGGCTGGACGGGGTACCTTTAACTGCTGGATAAAAAATTACTGGGAATTTGTTAGAGCAGTTTGAACTGTATGGCATGTGTGAAAATGGTTGTATAGCCTCTTGTGTGAGGACAAGGAGGCTTTCTTGACACACACTTGATTGTTTGTAAATAAATTGCAGCTATGACAGTATACAGGGCTGAGGATACAGCTGTTCTTCCCACAAAAGTGACTGTAAAAGGAAAGAAAAGTTCAGTTGGTACTCTAGGTGAGGGTTGAATTGAGAGGTGAGCCTTGGCCGATTTTCAGACTAAAGAGAAGTACCATAGAGAGGAAGAGATTGAGGATCAAATAATACTGGAGAGAGAACATGAAAAGAGAATAGGATCCAGAGACAAGAAGTAGAGGAATGCTAAGTATGTTAATAATAAACTGGACTGAGGGTGGAACAGAAAGCTAGCCAGTCCTTGCATCCTTTGGCTTTATTTTCCCTGTAAGAGAGCAGCTGGCATCACGAAAAGGTACACTAGGAACCTAAGGAGAGAGGCAGAGCTTCAAACAGTCAAGTGAGGAATCAGGAAAAGAAATAACTTGAGACTAGTGCTAAGATTTGTGAGAGAACTTTGAGGGTCCCCTTGCCAAGAGTATAAATATAAAACTATGAACCACGTCAAATAACCATAAAAAATTCTCAGTGTCTGGAGATAAGACCGCTGCACGTTATGGGATATATGTTTTCATGTCACTGCCAATCTGTCACACAATCTGGGTGCACAATAGGAATATCACTGACCCAGACTACTATAGCTACATTCTTCCAGCTTCCAGATCTGTAGTTATTCTACTAGTGGTTCTCAGCCTTCTAATGCTGCAACCCTTTGATACAGTTCCTCATGTTGTAACTCCTAATCATAAAATTATTTCAGTGTACTTCGTAACTGTAATTTTGCTGCTGTTATGAATTGTAATGTAAATGTCTGTGTTTTCTGATGGTCTTAGGTGACCCCTGTAAAAGAGCCATTTGCTTCCCAAAGAGATTGAGATCCACAGGTTGACCTGGCTCTAGTACTTTTTGAGCCACCTTTTTTTTTTTTTTGGTTTTTTTTTTTTTTTGGTTTTTCAAGACAGGGTTTCTCTGCAGCTTTAGAGCCTGTCCTGGAACTAGCTCTTGTAGACCAGGCTGGCCTCGAACTCACAGAGATCCGCCTGCCTCTGCCTCCCGAGTGCTGGGATTAAAGGCGTGCGCCACCACTGCCCGGCTTGAGCCACCTTTTAAGAGAAATCTGATCACTTTAATCATCTGCCTGAATCTCTCCAGTAGCTTCCTGGATTCTGGTAAAATAAAGAGATAATAGCAAATAAGGACCTGCATAATCTGACGTCTTACTCTCATTTCTTAGCGAGTGCTCCCTCAGCCTGCATCTAACCACAGTGAACTGATTTCAGGTTTCAGACACACCATGATCTCTCATGTGCCAGTGGTTTTGTACATGAAATTTCCCTATATCGTTACTTTCTACATGCTAGGCGGTCTTTGCTGCTGAGCTATGCTCCTAGCTCAGTCAGTCTAGGTTTTGAGTGCTCTTTATGATATTCTAGATATAAGTGATCTTTAAATGTGTATATTGTATAAATATTTTCTTCTACACTGTAATTTAAAACTTTTTGAGATTATAATATAATTAAATCATTTCTTCCTTCCCATTCCTTTTTCCAAAACATTCCCATATACCCCTCCTTGCTCTTTTCCAAATTCTTGGCCCCTTTTTATCATTGTTACATTTATGTGCTTATGTGTATATGTATACATATAGATATATATTCATTCATAAATACAACCTCTTCAGTTTGTATGTATGTTTTCAGGGCTGACCATTTGGTATTAAATAATCCACATTAGCATGTCTCTTGTTGAGCTCATGTTTAGGCAGTGTTGGTGAAACTTTATAGGTGTAGTTTTAAAATTCCTAGGAGCAGCCTCCCTGTCCTCTGGCACTTAAAATCCTCTTCAGCAGTGATCCCCGAGCCTTAGGTGTGGGAGGTGTATTGTAGATGTGCCAGTTGACAGGGCTCCACAATTCTGCATTTTCATTAGCTGTGGTTTTCTGTAATGGTTTCCCCTAATGAGGAGTGAATACTTCACTTATCTGGCTAGACCCTGGAGAAGGATGTCCACACTGTGGGTTTTCTGTAATGGCTTCCCCCAATGAGGAGTGAATACTTCACTTATCTGTCTAGACCCTGGAGAAAGATGTCCACACTGTGATTAAAATATTTTTTCTCAAGCTGGGCGGTAGTGGCACACACCTTTAATCCCAGCACTTGGGAGGCAGAGGCAGGTGGATCTTTGAGTTCGAAGCCAACCTGGTCTACAGAGCAAGTTCCAGGACAGGCTCCAAAGCTACACAAAGAAACCCTGTCTCAAACAAACAAACAAACAACAAAAGAACAACTTTTTCTCTCCTTTAATGTCTTTTATAAGTCACATATTTTAATTTTGGTTAAATCTAGATAGTTTGTTCTTTCGCATATCTTGCCTTTCGTTTTTATCTAGAAACTCTTAGCTACCTCAGATATTCATATTTATTCTACTTTCTACTGGAAGTTTGTGGTTTAGTAGTTTATGTTGCAAAAACATAAACCATTGTATTTTTCCTTTAATTATGTCTTATATAGAGGTGTGATTTTAATTCTCTAAAATCATATTTTCTTTTTTGTTTTGTTCTTTCAAGACAGGGTTTCTCTAGCTTTGAAGCCCGTCCTGGAACTAGCTCTTGTAGACCAAGCTGGCCTCAAACTCACAGAGATCCTCCTGCCTCTGCCTCCCGAGTACTGGGATTAAAGGCATATGCCACCACTGCCCTGCTAAAGATCATATTTTCAAGTTACTGCCTTTTGATACAGTTTTGTTGTGATGAGAATATCATTTTCTTGGAATCTGTTGGGATATAGCTTGTGGCCTTGTGTGAGATCAGTTGTTACAAACATTCTTTTGCCTTTTCAGTGTTGAGTTTATTGTGGTAGTTTACATAAGCCCACCTACTGATTGCTTTTGACCTTTTAATATTACTTTTATGTCTAAAACTTTTATATGAGTTTGGTTTATTCCTTAGTAACACAGTGGCCACTTTTATTTGTAGAGGTAATGAGGATCAAACCCAGGGCACTCTATGTGTAAATAAGTGCTTGATCTCCATGTCCTTTGTTCTTTTTTTTTTTTTTTTCTGTGTTGAGGAAGGCACTAGATTTGCCCAGGTTGACCTTGAACTCACTGTGTTGGGTGTGGGGGTTGAGTTGAGGCAAGCCGTGGCTTAAACAGATCTCAGTACTCATTTTGATGAGATTTTAGTCAGCAGTCAACTAAGATTCACAACATTTTCATCAGAATTCAGTCATACTTCAATCAAAATTGATTTTTATCTCCTCAGGAAGTGCACCCCAGTGAATTCTAACCATGCGCCTCCCTTTTTTCTGCCCTAGGCAAACACTTTGAGGTTTGTCATCTTTGATTAGCATTTGTCTCTTAGATTTTATACAGCTGCCCATGCGGTAAAGCTGTGTATCCTCTTAGGGATCAGGCTGTTGGCTGTTTTTACAGTTCATCCACGACACTTGTGTCTATCGTGTTTTCGCTTTTGCTTTCTTTTCAGTGCTGAACCACATCAGTGTGTGCACATAGCACAGTGTATTCATCTGTTGTTTCCAGTTTCAGGCTGTTACAGTTGTTCTCTTTTCTCTGGATAAACATCTAGGTGTAGAATTGCTGAGCTGTAGAGTAGATATATATTTAACTTTAGTGAAACTGCCAAACAGTGTTCCAAAGTAGTTTTTTTGTTGTGTACCACTGCCCCAGAGGTGAGGTTCCAGTTGACTGTGTGTGTATACTTGGAGCATATAATAGTCTTTGAATGGGGCCATTTTAGTGTGTGAAATGGTATCTCGTTTTAGTTTTAATTTGCATCTCCATGGTGACTAATGATACTTGGCTCATTTTTGTGTGTTTATTGGCTGTTAGAATATCAATTTTTGCCCTATGAAGAGAATTGGTTATTATCACTATACTTTTAGGAATCTTATATTCTTTTTCTGGATATCAGTCCTTTATCCATATTTTTCTCTTAGTCTCTAATTTGCCTTTTCATGTTAAAGTATTTTTTTGGTGATAAGAAATTTTTATTTTGAAGAAACTAAGCTTACCTTTTGCTTGTTTTTTTTTTTTTTTTTTTTTTTTGGTCTTCCTTCCTTCCTTCCTTCCTTCCTTCCTTCCTTCCTTCCTTCCTTCCTTCCTTTCTTTCTTTCTATTTTTTTTTTGAGACAGTTCTGTGTGTTTTCTTGATTGTCCTGAAAATCACCTGAGGCTGACCTTGAACTCACAGAGATACACCTTCCTCTGCCTCCCAAGTGCTGGGATTAAAGGTGTGCACCACAACCCGCCCTGCTAAACTTACTATTTTTTCTTGTACTGTTAGTATCTTTTGGTTTGCATAAACCTTTGCCTACTCCAAGATTATGAAAGTATTTTTCTTTTTTTATCTAAGAAATTTTATAGCTTTAGTTTTCATGTTCAAAGCAGTGTCTGTCTCATTAGTTTGGCCTATGGAATGAAACAGGGTTAAAGAGTCTCTTGTTACTGTTGATTCCTTTTTTGTTTTGTTTTCTTTAAGCACTGACCTATTTTTGCAACTTAAAAAAAACTTTCTTACTGAATAGCTTCGATCTGCTTGGAGAACCAACTAGTTGACTATGTAGGTATCGTATAGTTTTAGATTTTTATTCCGTGACCTTTTGTCTGTTTTGTTTGTTTGTTTGTTTGAGCCAGGGTTTCTCTGTGTGGTCCTGGCTGGCCTGGAACTCCGCCTGTCTCTGGCTTCTGAGTGCTGGGATTAAAGGTGTGCACCACCAGTGCCCATCTTGTCTGTTGTTACCAATACCACATTTTCCCAAGTATTATAGCTTTGGGATAGGAGTTCTCAATCTTAGCACGGTTGACATTTTGGCTTAATAATTTTGGAGGGTGGCTATTCTCTGTTTTATAAGGTGAACAGCATTCCTAGTTTCTACGTACCTACTAGTGACAGTCTCTCCAGTTGCAGCAGCCAACACCAGTCTCCATTTAATACCAAATTACTTTGGGGTGATAAAAGCAACGTTTGGTGCATTCGCCAAGGTTAAAATAACTCTGGACAGTCAGTTAGTGCAGTTTCTCCAGTTCTTTTGCTTTCATTCAAGGGTTCTTTTATTCTAGAAACTTTCTAATTATTAGAGAATTAGTTTGTCAGTTTCTTAAAAAAATAAAAAAATAAAAAAAAAAACCAAAGTTGTTTATCAGGAAACGTTAACCCTATAGCTCAAATAAGAGATTTTACTTCTTACGTTGAATTTTCTCATCTATGAACATGGTATATCTGCTGACTTATTTAGTCCTTATATTTCTTGACAGTGTTTGGGAGTTTTATTTTAAGGTTTTGGATGAAAGGCTGCGAAAAGATTTTGTTAGAGGGTGTGGGTGTGACTCACTAATAGAGTGCTTACCCACCATGCGTATGGTCCTGCTCTCAATCTCCAGCACCCCTTTAACTTTAACTTTAGTACTAGATAGTTTGTAATTTTCAGTGTTAGTAGAAGTAATATTTTATTTTCAATTTTAATTCTCATTATCAATGGCAAGTAAGCCCTCTGGCTTGCTCCCAATCTTAAACTCAATTAAAACATTGGATTTCTTGAGGGAAATCTTTTTCAGCAGCCCTCTTTGTTCTACATGAAGGCCCCAGGAGAAAGAACCTGTGGGTGTGGTGCAGACTCTTCAGATTTCTGATGAATCAGACCAACAGTTTTCAACAAGGAAAGGTTGCTAAATGATTTTGTTAAGGGCTAGAAATTTAAGTCCATGTGCAAGACCCTATCTTTGTTCTGTTCCTAGCAACACACACACACACACGTCTTTGTTCACTGTCCTTAAGAATGAGAAGGATTAGTGTTTTCTCTTTTAGCAAGGGCTTGTCTTTTTTTTCTGGAAGTTTGTTCATTTACACATTCCTTAAGCTTCCAACTTTCTCTGTACAGTCACTTAGCCGGTCAGCGAACAAAAGTTATGACTTTGTTGTATACCCAGTCTTTTTCTTAGTCTCCTATTTTATTTTTAATCCTAACTAGAAATGGTTAACCAGTTTTCTTTGTTTAGTATTTGAACTCAAGTCATCAGACTTGTGCAGCAAGCACTTTACCCACTGAGCAATCTCCTCATCCCTATTATTTTACTTTTGACATTTCTGTATGTTTTATTTTATGTGTCTGGTAAAGTCTAGTTTAACAATCTTTCAAGTGAAGCATTTAATCTATTTATGTTAATTATGAATAATTCTTCTGTATGTTTCAGAGTTTGGTTCTGTGGTCAGTCTGCAAATAATCAAGTAAATATCATAGTATTTCCATATAATCTACATACATCTTGTATGTATCTTTATTTGTGGTTGTTTTGTCAGTTCCTCACTATGTAGCCTAGACTAGCCTCAGAATTCATGATCTGCCTGCGATAGCCGCCTGAGTACCGAAGTAACAGGTGTCTAGCTTCCCGTGTACTTTAGAGCAAGTAAATTCATTGTAAACAATTGCTATACTATATTGTTTAGGGAATAATGACAAGAAACGTCCATTCACTACACGTGCTTAGTACAGATTTTCCTTCACGAATATTTTAGTTGCTGCATCCTTCTTCCTCCTATTGTATTTCTTGGGACATGTTGAGGATGCTTCATTTTTGCACTGTGTAAACCTCTTACCTGCAGTCTTTTTGATGTGCTCTGTAGTTGGTCATTAGCTCTGACTTAAGTGTTTGTTGCTTTCTTGTTTTTTATATTGCATGCTCACAGTCATTGGAATTTCTGGGAATTTTTTGAAGCTGGAAATTTGGGGGTTTGTTAGAGGTGATCTGGGTCCTAGAATGGCCTTGAACTCATGGCCATCCTCCTGTCTCAGTCTCCAGAGAGTTCAGATTACAGGTGTGTGTCATTATACCCAGTCCCACCAATGAGTCAGTAAATACTCGCCTTGAATTTCTTAGGGCAAATAACTTGCTTCAATTCTAACCTCATAGGGTACAATCTGTGGCCAAGAATTCACAATGGACAAAATCCTATAGTATAACTTACTTAGTTTTAGCCTATCTACCAATATGGATCTCAGTCAGCCCCTCTGTGGTGATCATGAAGCCATTCTGAGGCTGTTGTGGAAGAAACTTGAGTTTTTAAAGCATCCTTTCTGCTCAGCATCTTTTCACGTATTTGGATGTGTATAAGAGCATGAGCTATGCAGTTGCACAGAAGGGTTGAGAAGAGTTCCTCCTGGGAAGACTTGCTGTTTATTGAGAAAGCATAGGTCTGGTCAGAGGGGAGGATAGCAGACACGTGGGTACCACGACAAGCTGGTTCATGGTGCTCGAGGAGCATCATTCACTTTAAGAGACATTTTTCTAATAGGAGCCTTTTGCTTAATGTTTCCCAATCAGGATGTTTCTTAAAATTTACATCCTGTAGATTAAGAAGCACTGTTTTTTATTTTTATTATTATTTTGGTTTTTCGAGACAGGGTTTCCCTGTGTACTTTTGGAGCTTGTTCTGGAACTCGCTCTGTAGACCTGGCTTGCCTCGAATTCACTGAGATCCACCTGCCTCTGCCTCTCAAGTGCTGGGAATAAAGGTGTGTGCTACCACTGCCCAGCCAATAATGGCATTTTCTGCTAGTGGAGACTTTGTTAATGAAGTATGGGATAATCTTATTGCTCATTAGGAAAATGGCTATATTTATACTATGTGATCTGGCAGACAAACCAGTTTTAAAAGCATTCGGAAATGCTTTTAAAAGACTCTGAGCATTAAACTCTTGCAGACACTGTGGTGCTACTCCGGTGGAAACAGCTCTAAGGTGATTTTTGTGTAACTAGTAGTGGTTTTTATACAAGGTCCTGCTGAGCAGACTGTTCCAGTGCAGGCAGTCACTAGTCAGAAATGCAGTCTCCCACCCCCGCTCCTGCCTCTGAGGGGCTGCTCATGAAGTATGTACGAATTAGTAGGCAAGAGTGGCACAGAGAGCAGCTTCTTGGCATTGCTTAGGCAATGTCTCTGTGCACTGTGCCTCAGTTTCATCTGTTTCTAGTCTTGAATTTCTTTTGGAATTTTTGTCATAATTGGAGCCCACAAACTTCCTTCTCTTGTTTTGCTAAATAGGCATTTGAGTGAAAAAAAAAATGCCTTAACTTAAAACCACAGTAAGTTTCCTTCTTGAGCTCTGTCTGCAAGACCCCGAGCTGGTGTGCAGCCTCCTCTGTTGAGGACTTTGGAAGCCCAGGTTTTCAGTATAGACCATGTTCACGGTACCCTCACCTTCAGGTCATCTTTCTGACTCAGTTTCCTCTCCTCCGACTGTTTCTTCTCTCTTTAAACCATACACTGTGTGCTTTTTTCTTAGCTACCTTCCATCTGTTTTGAAATGGGTGGGATATAAATAAAAGCTAAAAACAGCAACAAACAAAATCTATGTGTTAGCAGTGTTTTGCATATAGTGAAAACAGTAATTGAAGCTTGTGAAAAGAAAAGTCCAGTTTGTTTTTTCTGTGTCTTAAATGAGGTTAGATGTTTTGAAGAAAGAATTTCCATGTGGGGTTTCTCAAAACTGTTGTGAGTTTTCAAGTTATTTCTAACACAGAGACATGGGACCTTTACAGAAAATGATCATTGAAAGTTAGGATGGGAGGGGCGAGATGGCTTCGGTGAGGGTGTTTGCCACCACGTATAACGGCCTGAGCTTGATCCCTAGGATGACACCTGTCATCCTCTGACCTCCACATTCACATCTTGGCCTGTGTGTTTGTACAAGCACTGAGACATATACATAAATTCAACAATAGTTTAAATAAAACTTTTATAAAAGTTTGTATGGTTTTAAAAGTTATTGTTGAATTCTGTTTGGACTGTTACAACAGGACGCATAGGCTGTGTAGTGTATAGACAGCAGGCTTCTTGGTGGCTCACAAGTCCAAGATCCTGTCCTGATTCCAGATACTTTGTGTCCTCACATGGCTATGAGCGGGAGCCCTCTGGGGGGCCTCTTTTTCTGTGGAAGTGATATTTATCTGTGTAATTTAGCCTGCTCTGCTGCATACCGTCATCCTGACTCAGCCTCCTACGTGCTGAGATTACAGGTGTGCATGCGTGTTACCATGCCTGGCTGTGGGTAGCTCTCACTGTGTTGTGGTGTATTCTCGCTCTTCCTGATTTGTTGAGGGTTTTTTGTTTTGGTTTTTGGTTTGTTTGGGTTTTTTGATAGTTTTTGTTGTTGTTTGTTTGTTTGCTTTTGGTTTTGAGTCGAATTTTCACTATAGTCCTGACTGGTCTCAAACTCATGACACTCCTACCTCAGCCTCCGGAGTCCTTGGATAATAGACACGAGCCACCATGGCCTGTCTTAAAGCACGCATTTTCAGAACTGTAATTGGACTCATCTCACCACATTTTGATCTCTCCCCAGCTGAACTCTTCATGTGAAGTATATTCAACCAAGAGCCCAAATGAAATGATCCCAGATGAATGCTGTATGTCATTCTCACCAGGTCTTTTGCTTCGCTTTATTACACTTCTGTTTTCACTCTGGGTACAAACCTCATTCCTTGCTTTCTCCTTTCCCTTGTTTGCCAGCCCTTTGGTATAAAACTTGTTACCAGAATTTAATTTTGGAAATATTTAAATAATAACTGTGCCATCTCTTAGTTAATTTAAGACATTAATCTAGAGATAACATTAGGTGTCTTGATCAGTTTGATGAAGCAGATGCTAAAAGCTTGCGTTAATTTGTGGACGTTTCATGTTTTTGACCATGCTGTGTTTAAATTCATTCATACTAGAGACGATAGAGTAACTTTAGATTTTTCAGGTTTTTATAACATTAACCTTGCATTACCATCTTAGTCCTTGTTCTGTTGCTGCACGGACACCATGACCAAGGCAACAAAAGGAAGCATTTAATTGGAGGTTTGCTTGCAGTTTTAGGTTAGTCTGCGATTATCATGGCTTGAAGCAGACACACGTGGCATTGTAGTAGTAGCTGACCCAGAGTGAGAGAGGGTGAGAGGGAGGGGGAGAGTCGGGGAGGAAGATTGGGATTGGTGTGGATTTTCTAAATACTTCCTCCAACAAGGCCCCACGTCTTAATCCTTCCTAAACAGTTCACCCACTGGGACTAAGCAATCAAATACATGAGCCTGTGGGGAGCATTCTCATTCAATTATCATAGGCCTCCTGTAATCTTGAAATTTAATTATTTTAAAGGAAATGCAGGTTTAAAGAAAATTCCACTCTTAGCTGTGGGTGGCACCGCCTTTAATCCCAGCACTTGAGAGGCAGAGGCAGGCAGATCTCTGAGTTCAAGGAGTCCAGTCTGGTCTACTGAGTGAGTTCCAGGATAACCAGAGATACACAGAGAAACCTTATTTTGGAGGAAAAAAGAAAGTTCTACTTTTTTTCCTCAAATATGTTATCATTAGAATTTATTAATCAAACTGGATGTATTATTATACACAGGTCACCCCAGCATTTGGGCAGTAGAAGTTGGAAGATCAGGAGTTCAAGGCCAGTCTTGTCAATATCATGAGTTTGAGGTCAACCTGAACTATATGAGACTGTCTCAAAAATAAAAGGGGAAAACAACCCATTGGAGTTCTTAGGAGGATGTCCTACCCTAATACGTACTTGTGCACTGTTATGTATTTTGGCACTGAGGAGAATAACAAGAAGAAAAGGAGTGGATCCAGTTAGCCAGCCTGAGGGCCGCAGACTCAGCCCAGTGTTGCAGCATCTCCAGTGGCACAGATTTGATGTCAAATGAAAAGCTGCACCAAAAGTGGGTATTTAATGGAGCGCTGGGGCCAGCTCGGAAGTGCTCACCCTGGCAGTCTAGGAGTCCAAGCTCCCAGAGAGCACGTGTGGTTATTTGTCGTGAAGGCAGCTAAATATGAATTTGGAGCCTTGCATATCCAATATAAAATAAATAAAACCAAATTATCCAGGCATAGTGCACACATCTGTAACCCCAGTGTTCAAGAGGCTTGGGGGAGGGAAGTTCATTGAAAGCTTGAAACTTTCCTAGGTTTCAGGGTGAGACCTGCCTCAAAAAATTCATTATTAGATCTTCTGAAATAACATGACAATATGCCTTTTTTTTCAAGCATTGAAATAAAAATAACTTTCAAATTTCCTTTGAGGGTCAGTAAGATAGCTTAGTGGAGAGAAGCACTTATACCAAGCCTGACAACCTAATTTTGATCTCTGTCCACATGGTGGAAGATGAGAGCTGGTTCCCCTGAGTTGTCCTCTGCCTTCACATACCAACCCTGGTGTACATATGATACACACCACACATACACACACACATTAAATAAATGTTAAAAAATACTTAATTTTGCCAGGTGGTGCACACCTTTAATCCCAGCAGTCAGAGGCAGAGGCAGGTGCATCTTGAGGCAGGCAGAGTTTCAGAACAGCCAGGGCTACACAAAGAAACCCTGTCTCAAAAAAAAAATCTCTTGATTATCTTATAAAATAGATACCGCTTTTTAAAAGAGTAGGTTTTGCTGTTCAGATTAGCTTTACTTTCACAACAGTTGATCTTTGTAGTTTATATTAAATTTAATTTTATGGCTAAATTGATGCGGGAATACAGCATTCCTGTCTGTTTCCCTGCTGCCACGCACACACAGCATTCACAACTGGCAACAGCTTTGCTCTTTTTGTTTTGTTTTGTTTTGTTTTGTTTTGTTTTTGTTTTTCGAGATAGGGTTTCTCTGTAGCTTTGGAGTCTGTCCTGGAACTAGCTCTTATAGACCAGGCTGGCCTCAAACTCACAGAGATCCACCTGCCTCTGCCTCCCAAGTGCTGGGATTAAAGGCGTGCGCCACCACCTCCCTCCCGGCCAGCTTTGCTCTTCTTAAGGCTGAATAGCATCCCTGTGTAAGTGTGTGCATGTGCATCCGTTACTCATTCATTGGCTGATAGACAGATGCCAGCTGTTGAGTAATGTCACAGTGAACATGGGTATCTCTTAGGTGTCTCACTTGGGCGGATTCTTTTCATCCTAGCTAGCACTTGGGAAATAGAAACAGGAAAGTCAGAAAGGTTCAGAGCCAACCTGGACTACATGAAATCCTTCCTCAAACAAGACAAACTTTTATTTTTCAGTTCTTAACTGTTTTCAGTAATGACCGGGCCAGTTTGCATTTTTGCCAACAATACATACACTTTCAATTCCTTCACATTGTTGCCAGCATTTGTTATGTTTAAAGTTGTTTTTGTGGTGGGTATCTTTGTGGATGTGAAATGGTACCCTACTGTGGTTCTCATTTGAGTTTCCCTGATGGTGATGGTGAGCGTCTTTCATGGGCCTGTTGACCATTTCTGTATCTCTTTTCTGAAGTGGTATCTAAGTGTATATCCGTAACCATTTTAAATTTCTATCCCAGTTTGCTTTCTGTTGCTGTGGTAAACACCAAAACCAAAGCAACTTGAGAGAAAAGGGCTTATTTTAGCTCACAGTTGGAGTAATAATTCATCACTGAGGGAAGCAAGGGCAGGAACTCAAGGCAGGAACTGACAGTTCAGGGAAGGACACTGCTCACTGGCTTGCTTCTTCTGGCTGTCTCAGCTACCCTTCTTCAGCCCAGGCCCACACTGTCCACAGTGGGCTGGACCCTCCTATACCAGTAAGCAATCAGAAGGTGCCTCACAGACATGGCCACTGATCCGGCCAATCCAGGAAGTTCTTTAGCTGAGGGTCCCTTCTAAGTGTCTATAGGTTTGTGTCAAATTGACAGTTGAAGCCATGATAACCAGGCTATTTTGTTGTTAAGTTGTATATATTCCTTCTAGACATTAGCCTCTTGTTTTATGTGTGTGTGTATTCTATCTAGAATAATATATATATTATATATAATATATATATTATTCTACCTAGAATAAATCACATGGTTTGCAAATGTTTTTGCCCATTCTGTGGGTTGTCTTTTCATGTGTGGGTTATTTTGCTGAGCAGAAGATTTTAAGCCTTATATAGTCCTGTTTTTGCTGTAAGATCCAAGTCATTTGGATCTGATTAATGTAAGAAGCTTTGTTATTTTGAACTTCACATTTAGTCTTTAATCCATTTGTGGATGATTTTTGTATGTGGTATTAAAACAATCCAACTTCGTTCTTTTCGGTTTTCCCTGCTGTTATGGATTTTTATTTATTTATTACTTTTTAAAAATTTGTTTTGAGACAGGGTTTTGCTGTAGCTTTGGAAACTGTCCTGGAGCTAGCTCTCGTAGACCAGGCTGCTGTTACAGAATTTTAAGTCATAAGTCAGCCCCCTCAGAAGACCTGAAAGTGTGTGGTATTTTGTACACAGTTTTAAGAAAGGCTCTATTTTGTCAGAGAGATGATTGTGTGAACTGTTGCTGTGCTGGACTGGGGCACATTGTGGCTACCATTGGAACAAAGGGAGCAAATTCATCTGCTCATGGAGCGAAAGAGCCTGGTGAGAAGCAGGATGGGACCAGTGTCAGATGCAGCCTGCAGCCACTCCATCCACCTCTTTGGTTTGTTGGTGGTTTCTCACAGCCAAGTTAGCAGATCAGTGTGGCACATATCTTGTCAAATATTTTGGAAGTTCACTGAAACCAAATTGTACACCCATAATGTTAGCATTAGTTGCTTGAAAAGATTTCTTTGGTGTGAATTGTTTTTAATTGTTTAATTTTTTAAAGGAGTCTTTAAGTGTGAAGTTTTAACAAATATGTGATAATTGTCATGTATTCTTGAGTTGCTATCAACAGTAAATATATTTAAAGTTAGCACGTTGACCACTTCTTACTATACATCAAATCAAAACTGCAAGTACAAACCAAAAAACTAGAGGGAAGTCTTCTATTAGAGGACAAGACTGAGTGAAGACCCAAGGCAGACTTTATTCTGGTGTCAGTGTTATTAACCCTTTACATGGCAGTGATGTATCTGCTGCATTGGTAGAAATAATTAGGTTTTATGTTGATTTGTAAGTTACATATTCTCTGGTTTTCACTTGATACTGACCTCTTTAAGCAAATTCTGTGTCCTGTAGCAAATCAGCTGCCAGAACATGTTAGGAATACATTTGTGCCCACATCGCTGAAGCCTTGTTGCCTGCATAAAAGGAAGTTTCCCTCCTGACAGCTGCTGCTTATTAAGTAAACACTTAAATAGCAACGTTGCTTCTGCAGCATGTTGATATTGGTTTCTTCTGACAAGTTTGGCCAAAGACAATACTTTTCTGTGTAATCTTGTGTGTTTAATTAACTGTTATTAGCTACTTAAAGGTGCATGGGTGTATACATGTGTGTTTATGCTTGTGCATGTGTATACACATTTGTGTTTGTACACATGTGCATTGTGTGTTTGTGTGTGTGTCTGCCATAATACAGAAAATCTGCGTTAGCTGAATTATAAGAAAAATACTTTGGCAGAATGCAACTTTACAAGACTGATGCTTAAGTATGAATTTCTGCTGATGCATTCATCCCACTTTTATGAATTCCTTGTTTCTGAAATTAGGACACATCTCCAGCCTTTTGCAAAGGGTCAGGTGGAGTTAAAAGTACAGTCCCCTCTGTTCCCTTCTGTTCCTCTTATCAAAAGATCAGTTTGCACTGTGAGCTGCAGTTGAAGAATGCAGTCTCTTAATGACCTCTAAAGTTGATGGTCCAAAGAGGTTTATTTGTCTTCACCGAAGCTTTTCAGGTTTTGAGTTGACTAGAGTGCTTTTGGCTGCGAAAGCTTTGAAATGTAAACATTGAGGGATAACATGTTTGTAGGGCTAAGTAATAGAACATGAGAAGGAGCACATCCTAGAATTTCCTCATTAACCCTAAAAGAACTTTTAGCTATTGGGGTTTTCACCATGCAGTTAGTGTGAGCTTTTGTGGTTCTTTCTAAAGAGTGTTTTAGTTGGTCATGAAACTATCAGGACTATTGGAGTAATGGTCATGTGAGTAGAAATAAGCAGAGGAGTACATGTTAGGTTGTTTTATTAAATCTCCCTTCCTCCATGCTGCCTTCTGCTTGCTGCCTGTGCCTTTGTTTTCAGAGTGCTGTGCGCCAGGGAAGTGGCATGATCTCTAGAATCTGAAGTTTCACTCCTGAGGAAGATGGTGGCTGTTGGGATGCCTCCTAGCACAGAGCCTTGTTGAGTAAGGAAGTTGGTGTATGTTTCTCCCCTTTTGCATAGCAAATGAATTTGTATATAGAGATCTTTATTTTATTTTATTTTATTTTGAGGCAGGGTTCTCTGTTTAGCCTTGGCTGTCCTGGAACTCACTGTGTGGACCAGGCTGGCCTTGAACTCGGAGATCTGGCTGCCTCTGCCTCCCAAATGCTGGGGTTAAAGGTGTGCACTGTCACCACCTGGCATTCTTTATTACTTTTTAACAACAACAACAAAAAATGTTTTTGGGATGGAGAATATTATGTGTTATTAATTAACTAACAGGAAGTCACATTTAAAAAGGAAAACCTTCTGTATGAGATTCCTATATAGATTCAAGAGTCTTTTGATTTTTTTTTTTTTTTTTTTTTTTTGAGATAGGGTCTCTCTAAATAGCCCTCCCTGTCTTTAAACTATATAGACCAGGCTGGCTTTGAACTCATAGAAACTTACCTACCTCTGTCTCCCAAATGCTAGGATTAGGTTTGTGTCACCTTGCCCAACCCCAACTGTCTTTTTATGTTTCTTTCTTTTAAAAAAATAATTTATTTAATTTTATTTTATATACGTTAGTGTGAGGATATCAGATTCCCTGAAACTGGAGTCACAGTTGTTAGCTGCCATGTGGGTGCTGGGAATTGAACCTGGCTCCTCTGAAAGAACAGCCAGTGCTCTTAAACTCTGAGCCATCTCTCCAGCCCCATATTTCTTAAATTTTGACACCGAATCTCACTAAATTTCCCTGGCTGGCCTTGAACTCAGTCCCCTTGACTTACTCAGACTTCCAAGTAGCTGGGATCACAGGCCTGTGTCACCAGGCTTGTTTATTTGTTTGTTTTTTGAGACAGTGTTTACTCTGTAGACTAGACTGGCCTCACACCATTGGCAGTCTTTCTGTTTTAGGCTCTTTAGTGCTGGAATTACAGATGTGAGCTCTGCCGGGAATCCTGTTGTGTTTATGGTTGGAACTGTTAGAGGATGGCTTTATAGCAATCAAGCATTCTTTCTGCAGCATGGAAATAAGGCTCCTTGGCCATAAGCCTCCTGTATATTTACATATATTAACTATGGATCTCTCTGACCATTCAGTAGAAGTGCCTTTTCTTTCAGAGGTAGGAGTCTCTTGTTGCTAGATAACCATGAAAACTCTTTGATCTTAAAGGAATAAACATGAAGAGACTATACAGAAGTGGCCATAAAGGAAAAATTAAAACACACTGGGTGGTTCCCAGATTTCTCCCCCTCTAGATACTGAGTGTTTCTGTCTAACACAAAGCAGTTATGAGAGAAACAAACTTTATTATGGCATAGTCACTTAGGACTGGGACAAAACCCCCTAGCCTAATATCTGAGGAGACAAAGGCCCTCTGGAGTTCTGGTGAGCTGGAGGCAGGGTTCAGAGGCAGCAACCTGGCTATGAATACTTTAATCAATATGTCTGGGTGTTGTTTTCTCATTGATTAGGGGACAGTAAGCAAATCTGCTTTAGCTAACACAGGGATTAAATGGGGAACAGTATAAAAGTTTATATAAATGTAGGTCCTCAGTAAATGTTAGTGTTTTTATGGATAACCTTTACTGGCTTTTAAGGAAGAAAAGGGCAACACTGTCAGACTTTGTGCTTATTTTGTTAGTTTGTCTGTTTCTGGACAGGATTTCTATTTCTAATGTGGCCCAGCATGGCTCCTGATTATGATCCGGGCTCTGCTTCCTGAGTTCTGGGAATACAGGCATGTGCCACCAGGCTCAGTGATTTAAAAACAAAAAAAAGTTTCGAATTAGAAAATACTATTTTATTAAGTGTGTGAAAACTGATGAATGACTGAGTTAGCAACAGGTGAAAAATGAAAAAACAGAGAGGCAGTAATGGGGGATAAGGTTTTCATACCCAGAATTCTGTGACTTCTCTCCGCTGCCTTTGAGTATCTGCAGGTTTGTCCTGTGCTGTATAAGTCAGTGTCAGCACATTGAAGTTCAGCTGATTCATCACAAAAAGTAGTGACTTTATTTCTTATTTGAAGTGCTTAAGATTTCTTGTTTGGTTGGTTGGTTGGTTTCCAGACAGGGTTTGTCTTCTCTATGTAGCTTTGGAGCCTGTCTACCCTATCTATAGACCATGCTGCCCCCAAACTCAAAAAGATCCTCCTGCCTTCATAGTGCTGGTATTAAAGGTGTGTGCCACCACCGCCTGGATGTTCTTAAGATTTTTAGTTTATCAGATCAGATTAAAATTGTTGTCTTATGTGCCCCTCCCCCCAAAACACTATTCTGTTAGCAAATTTCTGTGACTAATTGGCTTGAAACATATTATATTGAGTTTTTTTTTTTTTTTTTTTTTTTTAGGGTTCCATCTATACTAAATTGGCCAAAAATAAGACACACCAGCATTGTGGCTGTGAGAGAAGGGAAACCCGGTCTTTTAGTTGGATGTTGTTGCCTTTACAAAGCTTACAGTTCTGCTTCTGATGAAAGGAAGAATATACTGTTAGCAAGCAGAAGTGTGTGGAAGACCCTTCTGATCTGTATTCAGCAACACAATATGGAAGTATGTTTATGCAGGGTGATGGCGGCACATGCCTTTAAACTTGGAAGGGAAAGCAGAGGCAGGCAGATCTCTGAGTTTGAGGCCAGCCTGGCCTATGGAGAGAGTTCCGGAAGAACCAGGGTGGTTACACAGAGAAACCCTGTCTCAAAGCAAACAAACCATCAAACAAAAAGCCATGCTTACGTTGGTTACTGTATATAAAGCACATAGGACTCCTAATGGAGTTAGATCCTTTTTACACTTATGTCTCATTTTAAAATGAGAATTAAATTGACAATGGGTGCATAGCTAGCAGAATAATTTTTGTAAGGATTTTGGTGAATCTTTTACTATCAAGTAGACAAATAAGTGGGTTTTCACAGAGGCAGAAAATGTAAGTCCCTTACATTTGTGTGAACATTCCTACCTCATTTCTAACATGCCTAGAGTTCGTATCTTCACAAGTTAGGATGTCATTTGGTAAATTCAAGCCTTTTATAGCTTGCCTATATACAGGGATCGAGTGAGAATTAACTGAGTCAGAGGTGAGTTGGAGTGGAGGCAGCAACTGGTGGGATTGGAATCAGAAAGGTCTATTTGAGTCTTTGATTTTTGTATATTTTATGCTCTGGCCTCAATTTCAGGGACATCAGAAATGATCATTATGCTTGGGAAAGATTAGGTAAGGTCTGGTAGGCATATTTGGGGAATAACTGCTGTCTAGTATGGCAATGGAATGGAGTGTACATGGAGAAAGGAGATAGAGCCAGAAATAGATTTGGCTTCTAATGTTGGATAAAATTTAAATTTTATTCTTATTGTTTCTGTTTTTGTTTTGTTAAGACAGTTTCTCTATGTGGCCCTAATTGTCCTGGCCCTCACTATATAATCCAGGCTGGACTGGTGGCCACCGAGATGGGCATGTGCCACCTGGCATCATTTTTCTTTTGTTGTTGTTCCAAGTTTTTGAAAAAGGGAAGTTTGCATTAGATCAGAATATTAGGTGATAAGATTCCTTTAGGCACTATGAATTGTAATTTGCAATGCAGTTGGAGTCTAGGCATGTGTCTGTGGTATCAGCTTGAGGAATGCAGTGCTTGCAGAATTGTAGCTAATACAACAGTGAGATTACCAAGGGGAAAGTTTAGAGAAAAAAATATGGGGTGAACTTTTGGAAATGCCTACATCCTCCAAGGCTCTTCCGTTTTTGTTTTGTTTTGAAGACAGGGTTTCTCTGTATAACAGCCCTGGCTGTCCTGGAACTCACTCTGTACACCAGGTTGTCCTCAAACTCAGAGATCCACCTGCCTCTGCCTCCCAAGTACTAAGATTAAAGGCATGTGCCACTACTGCCCAACTTTGTTTTTTTTTTTTTTTTTTTTTTGGTTTTTCGAGACAGGGTTTCTCTGCAGCTTTTTTAGAGCCTGTCCTGGAACTAGCTCTTGTAGACCAGGCTGGCCTCGAACTCACAGAGATCCGCCTGCCTCTGCCTCCCGAGTGCTGGGATTAAAGGCGTGCGCCACCACCGCCCGGCTTGTTTTGTTTTTGAGAGAGGGTTTTTTGTGTATCACTGACTGTCCTAGAACTGGCTCTGTAGGCCTTGAACTCACCAAGATCCTCCTGTCTCAACCTCCCAAGTGCTGGAATTAAAGGCATGTGACACCACCACCTGGTGTGCTCGCTCGCTCTCTCTCTCTCTCTCTCTCTCTCTCTCTCTCCCCCTCTCTTAAGCCGTGGGGTCTGTGTGATTTTAGTTTCTTACAGTCTATACTTTACCAGCTGCAGCCATGTTGTTGGATGTTCCTCTGGTATCCTTTCTCTTTTTTGGTGGATAGATATTACTACTTCACTTGGCAGTGGTCTGTACTTAATCAAGAAGCATGTAATATTGGAGTGTTTCTCCTGTTTGATATTAGACATTGATGATAAATAAGTCATAGTTTACTTGACTACTCGTTGACAGGTACAGTTTGTGTAAAACATAAAATAAGTACATTATTTAATCACTATTTTCTTTTTTAAAGACAAGAGTGTGGCTGGAGAGATGGCTCAGAGGTTAAGATTGTTGACTGTTCTTTCAGGGGTCCCAGCAACCACATGGTGGCTCAAAATTATCTGTAATGAGATCTGATGCCCTCTTCTGGCCTGTAGGATGGATGGATGGATAGATAGATAGATAGATAGATAGATAGATAGATAGATAGATAGATAGATAGATAGATAGATAGATATTTAAAATAAGTAAAAACAAGAGTGGGTGTGATGACACATGCCTTCAAAAGTTTTTTTTAATTATATTTTGTATTTGGGTGTTTTGTCTGAGTACATGTCTATGCACCACATGCATGCCTGGTGCCCATAGAGGACAGAGGAGGGTGTCAGATCCCCTGGAACTAGAGTCACAGATGGCTGTGCAACACCATGTAGGTGTTGGGAACTAAATCAGGGTCTTCAGAAAGAGCAGCCAGTCTCTTAACTATTGAGCCATCTCTTTAGTCCCCAGTATTTTTAATTAATGTGGATCCATAAAAGGAATCGGTGGATATAGGTGCTTCTTGACAGGTCTGATGACCTGAATTTGATCCTGGGGACCCACATGATGGGAAGAGAAAACCAGTCCAATAAGTTGTCCTCTGACATTGACCACAAGTGTAAACACATACACACACAAACACACAGTAAGTAAGTAAGCTTTAAAACTGGTTCACTAGCGTCCTCCAGTAGTGAACCATTGATGTTAATTACCAAAATGAATGTAACCATCAGATATTTTCCTTGCATCCAAATTGTCATATTGATATACCCACTCTTTTGGCCCCTGGGTTCCTGAGACCTTTTGACTTAAACCTAGTAATCTGGAAGCTGGATGTGACTAAGTGTGTCAGACCTCCCCTGCACACTGAGATTAGATTATATCAGATTTACATAGATCTAATCTACATGGGAAATAGAAAAAGACAAGATCTCCTGATAAATTGGGAGCGTGGGGACCTTGGGGGAGGGTTGAGAGGGGAAAAGGAGAAGCAGGGAAAAGCAGAGAAAAATGTAGAGCTCAATAAAAATTAAAAAAAGAGTGCCAGGCGGTGGTGATGCACACTTTTAATCCCAGCACTCGGAAGGCAGAGGGAGGCAGATCTCTGTGAGTTCAAGGCTACAAGAGCTAGTTCCAGGGCTGGAGAGATGGCTCAGTGGTTAAGAGCACTGACTGTTCTTCCATAGGTCCTGAGTTCAATTCCTAGCAACCTCATGGTGGCTCACAACCATCTATAATGAGATCTGGTGCCCTCTTCTGGGGTGCATGCATACATACATACATACATACATACACCTGGGGCGCATGCATACATACATACATACATACGTAAAGTAAAATATCTGTTAAAAAAAAAGAGCTAGTTTCAGGACAGGCTTCAAAGCCACAGAGAAATCCTGTCTCGACAAAACAAAAACAAAAACAAAAAACAAAACAACAACAACAAAAAAAAGAGCTACTTAATAATAAACCTGAGCTAGGAAAATAAAGAATTAATGCTAGGCAGTTGTGGCGCATACCTTTAATCTCAGCACTCAAAAGTAGAGACAGGTGGATCTCTGTAAATTCAAGGCCAGTCAAGCAGAACGAGTTCCAACAGGCTCCAAAGCTACACAGAGAAACCTTGTCTGAGAGAGAGAGAGAGAGAGAGAGAGAGAGAGAGAGGGAGGGAGGGAGGGAGGGAGGAAGGAAGGAAGGAAGGAAGGAAGGAAGGAAGGAAGGAAGGAAGGAAGGAAGGGGGAGAAAGAAAGAAAATAGTGTTTCGAATTCAAGTTAATTATTAAAGTCCTGACTTTACACTGTGTCTCCTTCCCATGTGTATGTGTTAGGAACCCTTGTATTCAGAGCTCTAGAAATAATAGAACTGCATATGAGTCCTCATTTTTTTCTCCTAGCTCTTACAGCTCTCAGGATAACAGCAGTATCCTTGCAGTTAGTGAAAGCAGCTTTGTTAAAGTATGCTTGCTTTAGCAAACATCACATACTGAACTGTGCAGTTTGGTAAGTTTGATACGCACCTGAAGCCATCCTCCCAGCTAATTTTTCTCTTCTATGCTTCAAGTTTCACCTCCATTTCTAAGCCCTTTTCCATATGCTAGTTTGCACTTTTCAGATTTTATATAAATGGAATTGTATAGAATGAACTCTTTTATCCCATTTTTGCACTACATTTTGAGGTTCAAATATGGTGTTGCCAAAATCAATTGTCATTCTTTTTCTTTTATTGCTTAGTAGTAATCTCATAGGACTGTACCATGGTTTTCTTTATTTATTCACCTGTCAATAGACATTTTGTTGTTGTTTTTTTCTCGTTTGGGGATCTTATAAATAAAGTGGCTGTGGACATACACTTTCATTTCATGTAGGAGAGGAATAATTGAAAAACACAGTGAACATATTTTAACCTTAACTTTAACTTTTTTTATTATACTTGCTCTTTTTGACACTTAGGTTGAAGATTTTTTAACTTAGACATTTTAATACCTGTGTTAGTGGTATGATTTTACTATTAGTATTTGGCTAACTGTATTTTTGGGATAAATATCTCTTCAAGTCTTTTCTTGTGTGTTAATAGAACTTTAAGAATTTTTTTAAACTTGCAAATCAACTGTATTATTTGAAACAAGTTCTCCTAGTTTGCGGCTTGTGTTTATAGGCTTTGAGCAGCCCTGGCTGTAGTCCAGGCTAACCTCAAACTCCATGTCTTCCTGCCCCTGCTTCCCAAGCACGGGGACCACAGTTGTGTGCTGTCATGTGCAGCTGTGACTTGTCTCTTTTGCTTTCTCTTAACTGTGTCTTTTGAAGAGCAGATATTTTCAATTTTATGACTACCAATTTATCAAAAACATTTATGGTTCATGAGTGGTTTGTGGCTCCATTTTATCCTCCTCGTTAGCTTTTTAGTTGTTAACTTTTTGTTATGTAATTTCATTGATTGTGGATTTGCAATATACATTTTTAGAAAGACTTAGGTGTTTCTTGTTCGTTTGTTTGTTTGCTTGCTTGCTTGTTTCGTTTTTTGAGACAGGGTTTCTCTGTGTAGCTTTGGAGCCTGTCCTGGAAGTCACTCTGTAGACCAGACTGGCTCAAACTCACAGAGATCCACCTGCCTCTGCCTCCCGAATGCTGGGATTAAAGATGTGCACCACCACCACCCAGCAAGACTTAGTTATTTTTATTTATGTGTATATGTGTGCCTGCATGACTATGTGTACCATGTTACATGCAGGTGCCTTCAGAGACCAGAGTACATCAGATCCCTGGAACTGGAACTGTAGGTCTTAGGAGTGCTGGGAACTGTGCAGCCCTTGCAGTACACATCACATGTTTACCTTCACTTGCTATTACACTACTTTATGTACAGAATAAAACTTTACCATCATCCACCTGGTCCTACTGCTGCTGCCATGTCTTATGTTTTATTCCATTTGTTTTAAGCTCCACACTACATGTTTCACAGTTTTATTTTAGCCTGCCTGCCTGCCTGCCTGTCTACCTCTTTCCATCCCTTCAGGGTTTCTCTGTGTAGCCCTGGCTGTCCTGGAACTCACTCTGTAGACTAGGCTGGCCTTGAACTCACAAAGATCTGCCTGTCTCTGTCCCCTGAGTGCTGGGATTAAAGGTGTGCGCCACTGGCATAGCTAACTATCTTTTAAGATTTAGGTAAAGGGGAAAGTGTTTTTATTCAGCTATGTATTGCTAATATTTCCCATTAAAAAGCACTTGTTTCCAGTGCTTTTCATTCCTTTGTGAATGAAGATCCAGTGTTTCACCCAGTATCATTCTTTCAGCTAATACATACATTGAGAGTATTTAATAGTAAAGCGTGTCAGAAACAGGTATAACATATAGATAACATTGATAGCATGTGCTATCTTAATAAAATGTATCTGATACACATGTGACAAATATTTTATGTGGACAGTGGCTTATGACTAATTTCTGTTGGCAAATGTGTCTAAAGCATAAACTTCCCTTAGTGATGTATGTCATTGAGTTGAGAAAAGTTATTATGACCTGCTTTATTTTAGTAGATGTAAAATAAATTCTCCCATATAAATTTCATTCAATAGTTGCATTTCAATAAACTATCAAATAAAAGTTATTACTATCAATGTAAGACTTATTTTCTTAAAAAGTAGTTATGTGAACGCTTCTTCTCCAGTGGTGCATTCTAAGACCCTGCAGTGGTGCCTGAGCCACGGAAGGCTGTGTGTACTGTGCTTTTCCTATGTGCTTTGTAGTGTTAGTACCACAGTTTATCTGTCCTTTCCAGTTCTCTGCCTAGATGTCTCATTTCCATTGTGACTTTTGTGTTACGGGAACATTACGGAGCAACCCTGTGATGCCCTGACAGTCCAAAAGGGTACAGATCAGCAAGGAGGCAGGTAGTATATGTACTATAGAAGTGCTGACCGAGGGGTAATTCATGTCTTAGTGAGAGGTGGGATGGGAAACCTTGGTTTGTATCATCCTGCTCAGGCAGTATTCATTCATTTAAAATGTAACTTGCTTCATTCTAGAATTTTCACTTGTTTTAGACTTTGGTTTACTGTGATTAGGTGAAATTCAGAAATCAATCTATAAAGAGGGTTCAGCCGTAGTCTAAAATGGAACTCTGGTAAAGCTGCCTTCTCAGTGGGGCCGTTCTGTCTGATGTTAAGAGACCCTCATTAATTTCACTTTGAAGTCTCCCAGAAGACACATCGCAGGTTTCATGGCATTTAATTCAAGTAAAATATCATACAGGCAGTGTCTGTCTCTTTACCCTTCCTTCTTACTAACACACTTGTCATGTGTCTTCCAAAAAAACCTTTTGTCATGCTGGCATCTGATTTTTTTTTTTTTTTTTTGACAACCAGCTTGCTTCTGTATTCTGAATTCCATTTTATCATCTTTTGAAATATTGCCAGGTAGGTGCCCCTTGTTGAACCAGAAAGACCAGAAATCATTAGAGCTGACAACACACAGATTTTTCTTACATGTGCTGCCAAAGGGCATGACCTTTTTGGATTGCTGCTATGTGGCACATGCAGCCATTCCCGTCCATTTCTAATGGAAGGAGTAAGGATCCCTGGCAGCACTAACTTGTCTTCGGCCGTCTGCTTCTGTTCTTACTGCGGTAAGATTGGTGTGCTGCTCATAGGACAAAGGAAACCAGCATAAGTGAGGGTATAGAGACAGTAGTGATAACTTTTTCTCCTAAGAAGACTTTAGGTTACTGAAACATGTTATTTAAAACATTATCAGTTTTGGAAAGCATGGTGCCCATTTCTTTCTCTCTTTTTTTTCCCTCCAGTGCTAGGAACTGAACCAGGGTCTTGCTCATATTTACAAATGCTCCACAACTAGTCTACAGGCCAGCACCTTTTGTTTTTATTTGTGGGTTTTTGGTTGGCTGGCTGGTTGGTTGGTTGGTTGGTTGGTTGGTTGGTTGGTTGGTTGGTTGGCTGGTTGGTTAGTTGGTTGGTTGGCTGGCTGGTTGGTTGGTTGGTTGGTTAGTTGGTTGGCTGGTTGGTTGGTTAGTTGGCTGGTTGGTTGGTTGGTTGGTTAGTTGGCTGGCTGGCTGGTTTTGTTTTTGTCATTGGTTTGTGTGAGTCTGGGTCTTTTGTAGCCTGGGCTGGCCTCGGACTACATCTTCCAAGGGCTGGGTTGTAGGCATACATCTCAGATTTGTTTTCCCACCCCACCCCCAATCTTATTATGAGTGATCTTCTACTTTACCCTCCCAGGTGCTGAGATTATAAGTGTATGCCACCATTAGGCTAAGATTTTCTTCATTTCAGCAGTGCTAGAGCTTGAACCTTTAGCCTTATATTTCCTAAACAGATTGCCTACAACTGAGCTACACCCAGCCTTTCAACCCTTTGTTTTTTGTTTTTGTTTTTTTAAGATAGGGTTCCGATGTGCCTACCAGACTGGCACATTGAACTCACTGTATAATTCTGACTGACCTTGCACTCGTGATCCTTGTGCCTTTTTAAAAAAGTGCTAGGGTTATAGGCATGTACTATCACATACATTTCTTTATAACAAAAATGGATTTAGAGAACAAGACAAGCAGTACAAAAACAAAATAAATAAGCTACACATGCACAAATCTAGAACATTTACTAAATATGGCACTTTTTCCATTTTGGTTTTGTTTTTCTTTTAGGAAGCTCTGGGCTGGGAATTTCCTTGTTCCCCCTAAAGACATAAGTATTAGGGACTGGAGAGATGGCTTATCTTCATGTTTTTTCAGAGAACCTATGTTCAGTTCCCAGCACCTGTATCAGGCAGCTCATAATCATCTGTAACTCCAGCTCCTGCTTCCAGACCTGACACTTCTGGTATCCATGGGCATGAGTACTCATATGAACATATCCACACACAGACATGCACACATATACATGCTTTTTTAATTTAAAACCATAAGACAGTGTTGTAGGAATTTTAGTAGGCTATCCCATCCTAAAATTTAATAAACCATATTTTATAAAATTTCTGTTGTCTAATTAGGTTTAAGTTATTAAAGCTGCCCTTTCAATAAACACTATTATGTAATAAATGGTTAGGAGATAATAGTAAGTGAAATGAAATGCACTGTGTATCCTGCCCTTGTAGAAGCAAGTAAGAAACTAAATTGCTCATTTTTTTGGCTGTCTTTTTAAAAGTTTTTCTAAACTAAATTCAGAAATATTCTCCCCCACACATAAATAACTGAGCAGTAAGGGAGTTGGAGTGATATATTTTAATAAAACAAACAGTTGTGGTTTTTTTTTTTTTGTTTGTTTTTTGTTTTTTTGGTTTTTCGAGACAGGGTTTCCCTGTAGTTTCTAGAACCTGTCCTGGAACTAGCTCTTGTAGACCAGGCTGGCCTCGAACTCAGAGATCCGCCTGCCTCTGCCTCCCGAGTGCTGGGATTAAAGGCGTGCGCCACCACCGCCCGGCAGTTGTGTTTTTTTAAAAATATTCTTGTGAGCACATATTGCAAAAAATAATACAGTGTTTCTCTTAAGTATAGTTCTGACTCTGAAGTATGCATGTCCTTCCTTTGTTTCTTCTTCCAGACAGGGTCTTGCACCCACTGTGTTATCTAGGCTGACTTATGATCCTCCTGTTTCAACCTCCTGAATGCTGGAATTAATCAGATGCCTGTCTGAATGACACACAAACCTAATGAAACCAAAATTGCATTCTTCCAAAGTAGTTTGATCTGTATATAACAGGTATTTCTAAAACTAGAGCTTTTGTGGGTATCTCCATTAAGACTCCCTCCATGTTCTCGTTGTGCCTTCTTTAACTTACTCCACAGGCATCCCAAGAGGATCACAGTTTATATAAAGAGAGGACTCCTGGTAATGGAATTGTGGTTAGAGGGCCCATGAAAGTCCTTGGGAAGCTGTGTAACTGCTGCTTATAGAACTTCACACTTGAGAGAGACACTGACCCACAGTACAGAGGACACTAACTGTAGAGCCAGTAGACTAACTGATCCCAGGTCACCGTCATTGTCTGTGACCCAGGACAAGTTTGTTAACTTCTTTGTGCATCAGTTTTCTAGTTTGAAAAATGAGGGTAACAATCCTTGCCATGAAAATTACACATCAAAGGCTCCCACTATCCGTTATTTCATTGGTTCAGCAAACTTACTGGTGTTGTACTGGACATTTGAATGGTTTCTGCTACTGTTAACAATTGATGAATGTTATGTCAAGCCTTATCCTGCTGTCAGACTGCCTAAATCAGGATATGGTCTGCAAGAATCCCGAGTTCAAATCCTCAGCATTCATGTAAAAGGCTGGCATGGCTGCATGTGCCTATGACTTCAAAAACTGTTAGGCAGAAAGACGCTGGTCCTAGGAACTGTAATGTTGATTTTGGAGAGAGAGATCCTCAGCAGAGCAAACTAGAGGAAGACATACATCACATATATGACCACATACACCACCACACACACCCTCTCCCTCCCCCCGAGTAGAAATAAAGTGAACCAACTTCTTCTTATTTATATTAGGTAAACTTAAGGTTTCTGAAAGGTTGTAATTTTTCAGAACTTAATGTTATTCTTTAGGTTTCTGAACAAATAGTTTGTGAGTCTGATTGTTTCCTTTTTAGGAGCCTAAAAGCAAGAATTTGTTTCATTGTATATAATCTGAAGGCAGGGCAATGAAGACAAGAAAGTGTAGTTTTAGCTGGGCGGTGGTGGCGCAAGCCTTTAATCCCAGCACTCGGGAGGCAGAGGCAGGCGGATCTCTGAGTTCGAGGCCAGCCTGGTCTACAAGAGCTAGTTCCAGGACAGGCTCTAGAAACTACAGGGAAACCCTGTCTCAAAAAACAAAAACAAAAACAAAACAAAACAAAAAAAAAAGTGTAGTTTTGTGCAGGTGAAAGTGAGGGTGAGTGTAAAAGCTGGGTACTTGGATTAAAAAGATTATCAATATAATCTCTTAATTTACATAATCAGACTTGAGGGTGGATATAAGTAGCCTTAGATACATTGAATACAAAAATTTGAATTACTAAGATTCCTGTTTCCTTTATCTGCAAACTGTGTTAATTTTCTTGTGTGATTGTCTCTGTGAATCCAGAAGCACTCCATCTGCGTTCTCACAACTCCTCTTTACTCAAGTAGAGGGGCCTGTCCCACTGGCTCCTTTCATAGTTCTAGTCTTTTGGGGGCTGATGGAGGACTTGTGATACGTTTACTGGCGGAGTAAAATGGGAAAAAAACCATTGACTGAGAAGAGAAACAGTAGGCACCCGAAGCGGAAGTTGACAGGGAAAGATTGTCTTCGTGGAACAAGACTGGGATGAGACACCGTGTTAGTTAATGTTGCACATGCTGCAGCTGCCACCTCCCTGTCTTAGGCCCCTTAGCTCCCTTTTCCTCCTGAGAGTGCAGTGCTTCTCTAGCTGTGAAGAAGTCAATTTGCATAGTGATATGGACCCTGGGGAAGAGTTTGCTGAAAATCCTACGTGGCAGTATTGTCAGGTTCATTCCATTCGTAGTTTGAGATTAACAGCTTTGTGAGTTGGAATTGTATTACTTTCTCCCTTTTTTCTTTTTAATTTTCATACTGTACATCATTGTAGAAGGAATCTAGATCTCATGGGAAAAGATGATGCATATCTCTATCTAGCTTCTGCTTATTAGAGGCAACGATCCCAGTGCTGCAGTGTGGCTGTATACTGCTATTGTCAGAGCCTTTAGTCTGAAGCAAGGTGCAGGGCTGGAGCACTGGCTGCTCTTCCAGGGGATCAGGGCTCTTTTCGTAGTGCCCCATGTGGAGGCTCGCAACTATCCATAATTCCAGTTACAAGGGATCCAATTCCCTCTTCTGACCTATGTGGGCACCAGGCATGCACACAGTACCCAGATGTATGGGCAGGCAAAACACCCAAACACATAAAATAATACATGTTTTTATTTTTTGTTTTTTTTTTTTTTCAAGACAGGATCTCAATATGTAGCTCTGGCTGTCCTGGAACTCACTGTTTAGACCAGGCTGGCTTTGAACTCAAAGAAATATGCCTACATCTGCTCCCCAAGTGCTTAAATTAAAGGAGCGTGCCAACACAGCTGGCTAAAATACTATCTTTTTATTTTTATTTTTATTTTTTTGGTTTTTTGAGACAGGGTTTCCCTGTAGTTTCTAGAATCTGTCCTGGAACTAGCTCTAGTAGACCAGGCTGGCCTCGAACTCAGAGATCCGCCTGCCTCTATCTTTTTATTTTAAAAAATAAAGCATAGCATGGGTAGAATTCACTTCTTGATCAAGATTAAACATCTCTACAGTTGAAATGAATATTCTGTTAGATGACCCCTCATGTCATGCCCAGGACTAGTCTGACATAAGTTTATGTGATGTTGGCATAGGGTGAGACACGATCTCACCAAGTAGCCCAGGATGACCTGGAACTTAGATTAGAATTCTTCCTGCCTCTGCCTCCTGAATACTGGGATTAAAGGCGTGCACCACCACACTGGACTCTGGCAGAGCTTTTAATGTGTCTGCTCTTACAAAGAAAAATATGCATAAATCTTTAAAGTTGCTGTTTAGAATTACATCAACAGTGCGGCCAGATGGCATTGAGACACTCACTGTAAGTATTCTAGGATTTTCTAAAATAGCTGGCAGAAATAGAAAAGCCGCCTTTTCTCCCTAAATGTATTCCTGTCCTTTTATCTTACTTGTGTGTTTTAACTATTGCATTTAGATTAAAATCATAATGCCAGAGTGGAGAAATTTTTTGAGAATTAGGTTTTATTTTACTTTAAAATCACAATTATCCAGGTCTAGCAATTTCACAGATTAATGAGCTTCGCTGTGACATTTCCATATACACGTTTCCATATACACGTTTCCATGTACACATTTGTTCTGGCTATATCCACTCTCTACCACCCTCTTATTCATGCATTCCCCTTCCCCCAGAGTGGATAATTCATGAAGTCCAAAATGTCCTGTGCTTTATTAAATAACGGCATTCCGGAAATTGTCAGTACAGGTGTTCCTGTATAGGTCAATGATATACTTAGTTTGGAAAAGTCTATTGAGTGGTAACATTTCAGGCGGTTTAAATAACAAGTAGATGTCAGTGAAATAGGGACTAATTTTTGAAGAGAACTTTTGAAAATGTCTACATCCTTGCTTTTAGTGTGTAAAGTTTACCTTTAAAGTTTTGGTTACCATGATTAAGGCAGAAACACAGAAGGGACCAAACCTCACAGAACTATTCCTGTAACTCATTGGCTAGAAATTTTTGAGTTTTTTGTTTGTTTTTTTTTTAAAGGAAAATTTCTTAAATATTTTCCAGTCCTTCAGTATTGCCTCAGATTTCTGGAGCTTAGAAGTTATAATCAAAGGAGTATTGAAAGAAGTGAAATGTCTGCTATTTATATTTGGATGGAGAAAGATACAAGAGCCTTAATACTGGGAACCTGACACTTGAGCATCAAAAGGGAAGCTTAACGAGCCAGTGATGAATCTGTCAAAAGGCCATGAAGGCGCTGGAGAGATGGCTCAGTGGTTAAGAGCATGGGTTGCTCTTAAAGGGAACAACTGGCAGTTTGGGCTGCCAACTTTTTATGACTTTAATTCCAGGGATTCCTTTTGGTTTTTCGAGACAAGGTTTCACTGTAGTTTTAGACCCTGTCCTGGAACTCTCTTGTAGACCAAGCTGGCCTGGAACTCAAAGAGATCTGTCTGCCTCTACCTCCCGAGAACTGGGATTAAAGGTGTGCGCCACCACCACCCGGCTAATTCCAGAGATTCTTACATCCTCTTCTGGTCTCTACAGACACTGCCTACTCATGGTACACAGACATACGCAGACAAGACACTAGTAACACACATAATAATAATAAATCTTAAAGGCACACTGTAATTAATTCCCCATTCCGACTTCCATTTCCAAGTATCAGAGGAAAAATGAACTTGTGCGTACGTGTGTCATCTTAATTTTTCTTAGTAAAGAAATGAGACCTCAGGAGGTGGTGCTGCATGCCTTTAATCCCAGTACTCCGGAGGCAGAGGCAGGCGGATCTCTGTGAGTTGGAAGCCATCCTGGTCTACAAGAGCTAGCTCCAGGACAGGACAGGCTCCAAAGCTACAGAGAAACCCTGTCCTCTGGAGGAGGGGAGGAGTGGTGGTGGCACACTAATCCTTAGCACTAGGAAGGCAGATGCAAGTAGATCTCTGTGAGTTTGCACTCAGCCTGGTCTACAGAGTGAGAGTCAGGACAACCAGGACTACACAGTGAAACCCTGTCTGGAAACTCACACCCTCCCCGCAAAAAAAAAAAAAAAAAAAAGAAAGAAAGAAAGAAAGAAAGAAGAAAGAAAAAGAAAGAAAGGAAAAAAGAAATGAGGCCTCTGACTGGGAAGATGGTTGAATAGGTAAAGGCACTTGATACCAAGCCTGATGGCCTGAGTTCAATCCCCGGAACTCACATAGTGGAAAGAGAGAACCAACTCGTGCCAAGTTGTCCTCTGACCTCGTGTGCTATGGCATGTGTGTGTATACACTAACACACCACAAATAAATATAATTTAAAATGTTGAAAAGAAATGAGCCTTAATGAATCTACTTTTTAATACACTGTGATCAGGAACACGGTTGATGAAATCCTTTACCAATTTGTCAGATGAAAGTAATTTCTGTTGCAAAACAGAAACATTCTGTTCTACAGCAGTTGCTTGCAGAGACACAGTAGCAGGATGTGCCTGCCCCTTGGCCCCATGCTCGCCTTAAACTGTGTCACATTTGAAAAAAAGCAGTTCACCCACATTTAAGTTATTTTTACCACGTAACTCATGTAAATGCCAAACATCCATAGAGCGGAGGGTTTCTTTTTGATAATGGAAAAATTTAAACTACACTACTATTTATAATTGACCACGTTTTTAATGTTTCTTTTTTTTTAAATCTAACATTCTTGAGTATTTTTTTTTAGATTTATTTATTTATTATGTATACAACATTCCTTCCATGTATGCCTACATGCGAGAAGAGGGCACCAGATCTCATCATAGATGGTTGTGAGCCACCATGTGGTTGCTGGGAATTGAACTCAGGACCTCTGGAAGAGCAGTCAGTGCTCTTAACCTCTGAGCCATCTCTCCAGCCCCAGTGTCTTTTATTTAAGAAGGTTTAATAAATGAGTTTCATCTTTTTGTGTATGTGTGTACCTAACATGTTTTATTTTTCAATGGGTAAATAAAACTCAAATCTTTATACTTACAAACTCACATGCTCATCATGTGACATTGTTGCCTCTGCTTCTGTAGCAGATTGAATTTCCATTTTTGTTTTATGGCAGATATCACTTGGGTTTTTAATTATTTTTCTATGTGTTTATTGCCTTATTTATCTTATCTTCCCAGGTTGGCCTGGAGTTTATTGTGTAGCCCAGGCTGGCCTGAATATACTAGAAGCAATCTTGTCTCAGCTTTCTCAGTGATTGAATTTCAGGAGTAAGTCATGGTTCTCTGCATTTAAGTTCAACCATGTTTTGTTGTTTTGTTTGTTTGTTTTTTACCAAGATTTAATTAAGGACTCTGTCCCCACCCCTCAGCCACAGAGCTATTTAACAACTATGCTAGTTGACAAAATGTTTGGTTCTTGGCATTTCGAACTTTCCGATTCTAAAATTTTCAAAGACATTAACTGATTTTTAATAGATTAATTAGTCATCCTTAGAACTAGAAGTGACTGGTTCTAGCATTGTGACATTTTCCTTTTATAGATAAATTATAGTTCCAATAACCCTAGTTTAAAAGGTGTACACACAGCTTGTTTTTACTCATATCTGAGAGCAAACTGTAAGTAACTTATGAAGCAACTTAATGTCTGGGCCAGAGTACTCTTGAAATCAAAGCTGATCATTTGAATGACACTTTAAGAAAGTCCTAAATCATCTTGTTGTTTGTTTGGTTTGGCTTTTCGAGACAGGGTTTCCCTGTGTAGGTAGCTCTGGATGTCTTGGAACTCACTCTGTAGACTGGGCTGGCCCAAAACTCAGAGATCGGCTTGCCTCTGCCTCCCAAGTGCTGGGATTGAAGATGCCACTGTCACCATCACCTGGTGCTAAATCTTGTTTTTGCTTTTCAGACAGTCGTACTGTGTAGACCTAGCTGTTCTGGAACTCACTGAGATCTACCTGCCTCTGCTTCCCAAGTGCTGCGGTAACCCCCCCCCCCATCATTTATCATAAGAAATAAGCAGTTATGACCTTCTGTGTTCATGGTAGGCTAAAGAGGGTAGGATTTAATAGTAAATCTGGATGCTTTAATAGCGATAACTTACATTCCCTCGACTAGGAAATGAACTCAGCCTCTTTGGTGCTGGGATTACAGGTACTGTTTGGTGTTGAAATTCACCAGGACTTAAAATGGGCCCACTCCTTTCTTCTTTTTCTGTGAGGTCTGCTGTGCTAATTGACAAAAGTTTGACATCTTCATTCCTCAGAAGGACACGTATATGTTAATGATGGGTATCTTGTTATTTAGGAAAACATCTAACTTGGGTGTACAAGGTTCCCCTGACTCAACTATTTATCACAGCTAGACAAAGCTTTTCAGTGACACTCTTGCATAAGTTTCATTTGATTTGGTTGTTCCTGTAGTTAGACTTCACGGAAATAGAATTGCAGGTCAGAAGTTCCAGTCATTTTTTTAAGGATCTAGGTGTACAGTACCAATTTATTCTCTAAAAATATTGTGCTAATTAACACCTTCCATCATGAGAATAAATTTTCTAAATCCATGAGAAAATAGCTCATAGTTTCAATTTAATTTCTTTTAATAAAAGTGCAAAGAACTGTTTCTTTTGTTTCCTCATTTTGCCTTCTCTTAAAATTAACATTTATTTACATACAATAATATTTACCTATTTTAAGTGTACAGTTTAATATATTTTGGTGACTATGTATAAATATGGGGTCATCACCACAATCAAGGCATAGAATGAGGCTAGGAATATAGTTCAGTTGCTAAAGTGATTGCCTAGCATACATGTAGCCTGGGATTTGAGCCCTAGCACTCTGTAAACTGATCATTGTGGTACATGCTTGTAATCCAGCATGCAGGAGGAAGAGGCAGGGCGTTGGAAGAGACTGCACAGCAGTTAAAGATGAGCCTGAGCTATATGAGATCCTGTAAAAGAAAACAGGGAGGACCTGGGAAATGGCTCAGTTGTTACAATTAAGATGATCTGAGGCCGAGCGGTGGTGGCGCACGCCTTTAATCCCAGCACTCGGGAGGCAGAGGCAGGCAGATCTCTGAGTTTGAGGCCAGCTTGGTCTACAAGAGCTAGTTCCAGGACAGGCTCTAGAAACTACAGGGAAACCCTGTCTCGAAAAACCAAAAAAAAAAAAAAAGATGATCTGAATTTTGGTCCTCAGATTTTATGTAAAGCCATGCACAGTAATGCACACCTGCAACTTCCCGCACTCCTGCAGTGAGGTGGGGGCAAAGACAAGAGAATCCCTCATGGCTCACTAGCCAGCTAGTCTAGTGTTTACAACTGCAACCAAGGTACCCTGTTTCAAATTAGATGGGAAATGAAGTCTTTAGCTTCCCACATGCACATGGAACAAAAGCACCTATAGTCACGTAGAAATGCATGCACGTGGGTATACACATGAACAAAAGGCAGCTGTGTATATTACTGAGTTATATTCTACAATATAGCTATACTAAAATTTGTTAACTGGTTACTTGATGAGTCTAGACTGCTGAATTTTTGGCTTTTTTGTGCACAGATCTTTACATGTGTATATATTTTCATAGCTTTTGGGTGACTGTCTAGGAATAGCAATGCTAGATCACATAACTATATTTATTTAACCCTGTACAATAGTGTGATACTGCTTTACACAGTGTCTGTACACTTGACACTCCCACCAGCAGTAGAAGCCCCACATCCTTACTGCTGCTTGTTTTTCAGTATTTTCTTTTTTTTTCTCTATCCATTCATGTCTTGGGAGCAGAGAAACATGAATCCAGTCAGAAATAGAGTATTGCTGGAGGTGCACACGGCAGTGTTGAGCTTTCACCGTTCTTGTCCACGTGAGATCTCGCGGTGTTCTGATTTCCATTTTTCTGGCTGGTCCTATTGGAGTTTGTTTGTTTCTTTGTTTATTGCCTATCTACAAATGTGTGCAAGTTTTTTGCCCATTTTGAATTAGATCGTTGGTAATTCTGGATAAAGGAACCTTGTTAGATATGATTTTAAAATCTGCCTCTGGTTTAGTAGCTTGCCATTTCATTTTTTAACAGTGTCTTTGAATGAGCAAATTTTTAATATTAAAAACTCCACTTCATCATATATATGAATGTATGTACTCCCCCCCCCCCCCCCACACACACGTGCGCGCGCACTTCTTTGGGTCCTGGTGAGAAACTTTTTTTAGCCTGAAGTCACAAAATCTTCTCTGCGATTTTGTTTTTTCTTTTTCTTCTGAAAATTTATTAGTTGCAGCTCTTAAACTCTTAACATTAGAATTTGTAGATTGATATATTATATTGATATATTTTTCTATTAATTTACCATCTGTTTTATAAGTTCCTCAGGATTTGTTATGTGAATTATCATGCATATTACAGTCAGTGATGACCATCCAACTTTCTCCCCATCTGTGTGCCTTTTATTTACTTATTTTGATCCTTCTGCACTGGATAGATATCCTTTATATATTTATAACTGATAGCTCTTGCTCATAAACTACCTTTTGTGTGTGGGGGGGGCTTGTTGTTGTTTTGTTTGTTTTTTTGAGATAGGGTTTCTTGGCCAGGCGGTAGTGACGAATACCTTTAATCCCAGCACTCGGGAGGCAGAGGCAGGCGGATCTTTGCAAGTTTGAGGCCAGCCTGGTCTACAAGAGCTAGTTCCAGGACAGGCTCCAAAGCTACACACACACAGAGAGATAGGGTTTCTCTGTGTAGCTCTAGCTGTCTTGGAACTTTAGACCAAGCTGGCCCTGAACTCAGAGATCCAACTGCCTCTGTCTTCCAAGTGCTGCCGCCCAGCCATAAACTACTTTTTTATGAATATAAAAATCTTTGATTTCTTCTAAAAACTTCCTCTTGAAATCTATTTCATCTAAATTTAACATAAGCATTCTTGTCTCAGGCTTGCTTTTTATTTGGTGTCTTTTTTGTTTTCATTTAATTTTTACCTGTCTTTATGTTTAAAGTATCTCTTTAGACAGCATGTAGGTGGACATTGTTTACGTTAAAAAGATTTGACAAGTCTTTGTCTTTTTGTTTGTTGTTTCCAACAGGGTCTTGGTGTATACTAGACTTTCTGCCCTTCTACCTCTGCCTTCTGAGTGCTGGGATTACAGGTGTATGCTTACATGTCCTGCTAGTCTGCCCCCTACCTCCCCCCCCTTTTTTAATTGGAGGTTGCAGGTTATGAATCTTTAAGGTGATTAGTGATATACTGAAGTTTTGTTTTCTGTTGTTGTCTGCATTTTTAGATTTTCCTCACTTCCTATCCTCTTCATTTTTTAATAACTTGAACCATATTTTCATCAAAATACAGAGGCTTGTATTAATTTTTAATCATCTCTAGAAGTTTGCTATTAATAGTTACTTTGCTCAGGGGCTGGAAAGATAGCTCAGCAGTTAGGAGTGTGGGTATTGTTCTTGCCCTAGCTAGTAGATGTCTTATGCCACCAAGTAAAACCTCCAGAAGACACAACTTACTTATGTCATTGAAAATTAAGAAATTGAGCTGGTGCCCAACTAAAGCTTCACCCTCACTGACTAGTCTTCACATTGCTGGAAGGCATTTTCCATACTACCAGAGCAAAAAAGTAGTAATAGATATCACACAAGAACAAACCCTGCCACCTATGAGTGATCTACCTACAAGTTATACTTGTTTAACAGTGGCACAAAAATGTTATGGGAGGATTAAAGAGATGACTCAGAGGTTAAAAGCACTGTCTGCTCTTCCAGAGGTCCTGAGTTCAATTCCCAGCAACCACATGGTGGCTCACAACCATCTATGATGAGATCTGGTGCCCTCTTCTAACTTGCAGGCATAAAATCTTAAAAAAGAAAAAAGAAAAGAAAAGGAGGAGGAGGAGGAGAAGAAAAGGGGGCTTTGATTCTACGGCATAGATGGGCTCTGTGTGAGCCTTGTCAGTTTGGATGCTCACCTTTCTGGACCTGGGGGGAGTTGGGAGGACCTTGACTTCCCATAGCATAGGGAACCCTGACTGCTCTTTGGCCTGGAGAGGGAGGGAGTGGGGGTATGGGTGGACGGGAAGGGAGGGAAGTGGGAGGAGGGGAGGAGATGGAAGTTTTTAATTTAAAAAAAATGAAAAAAATTGATTTAAAGACCACTTCATGAGATGAAACCCATACCTTACACTGCTGAAGTGGCTGAAACTAGGTAATCATGGGCCTTCAGGAAAAACCTGCTGCTATTATCCTGTAAAAGGAATACAGTAATAAAATTATTCCTAGTGACACATTGCTGCACCCATAGATAAGTGCATCCATCACTCAGTCCTCAGTAGAAAAGCTTCCTCTTGAAGTAGGTGGTGATTAACACAGAGACCCCACCTGAACAATAGTGTGCAAAGTACCTTCCAGCACCATGAGTACTAGTCTTCAGAACAGGGCCTTGACCATAGCCTTGGCAGTGCCATGTAGCGATGGAGCTGGGAGCCTATGGGACCCTTTTGGCCACAACTCAACAAGATGTAACACATTTCTGGCACTGGAGGTTTTACTTGGTTGGCATAAGATGTCTAGTTGAGGCATTTTTTTCTCATATGATGAGTGTTTAAATTCCTTTCATATATGTATATATTTTAGGAAACTTCTGTAGTAGATTTGTTTTGTTTTGTTTTTCGAGAGAGGGTTTCTCTGTAGCTTTGGAGTCTGTCCTGGAACTAGCCCTTGTAGACCAGGTTGGCCTCGAACTCAACAGAGATCCACCTGCCTCTGCCTCCCGAGTGCTGGGATTAAAGGCGTGCGCCACCACCGCCCAGCTCTGTAGTAGATTTTCATATGACTTTTGAAAAGCCATAATCCTTCCTTTATGCATGTTTTAGTTGGGGTTTCTATTGCTGTAAAGAAGACACTATGACCATGGCAACTCTTGTAAAGGAAAGCATTTAATTAAGGTGGCATTTACAGTTTTAGAGGTTTAGTCCATTATCATTATGGTGGGGAACATGGTGCCTTGTAGGCAGACATGGTGCAAGAGAAGGAGCTGCTACATGTTGAGATGCAGGCTACAGACTGATGCACTGGGTGTGTCTTGAGCATTTGTGAACTCTGAAAGTCGGCCTCCACAGTGACACGCTTCCTTCAACAAAGCCACACCTCCTAATAGTGCCACTCCCTTGGGGGGGCATTTTCTTTCAAACCACCACATTCCTCTCCCTGGTTCCCAAAGGCTTAGCCATATCATAATGCAAAAAAGCATTCAGTCCAACTTCAAACAGCCAAAAACAAGCTGGGCAAACTCCGTGTCTGATGTCAAAACACTCTCCAACTTGACGGCAACACACTTCTTTTTCTTGGGCTGGTCCCACTCCCTGTTAGCAGCTCCGCTTGGCAGGTATCCCTTAGCTATGGAATCTCCAACATCTTGGGGTCTCCAAGGCAATCTAGGCTTCAACTTCACAGCTTCATGCAATGGCATCTTTAAGCCTCCATTTAGGGGCACCCCTGACACATGCCTGGCACAGCAGTTTTCCTTAGTCGTGGAGACAAATCCTGTAATCCCTTCTATCCTTAACTCTAAAGCCAGAAGAACCACATGGCTGAAGCTGCCAAGTTATGCTGCTTTCTGGGGCTGGAAGATGACACTCTTGTTCAATTAAATCTGCACTAGCTTTCTGTTTTCCTTCACTGCCTAAACTTGACTGTCTTGGAACTTGATCTGTAGATCAGACTGGCCTCAAACTCAGGATCTGACAGCCTCTACTGTGCCTGGATTAAAGGCATGTACCACCATACCTGGCTCTAAGCTTTTCCTTAATTCCTTACTACAATTTGGAAATTTAGCTGGGTCGGATCTTACCCTGAGGTTACCACTTCCTTTATTCCATTTCTTAGTCCATTTATCTCCATGAACACGGGATTTTCTTTCTTTTTTTAAAAAATTATTTATTTGTTTGTTTGTTTGTTTGTTTATTTATTTATTATGTATACAATATTCTGTCTCTGTGTGTGTGCCTGCAGGCCAGAAGAGGGCACCAGACCTCATTACAGATGGTTGTGAGCCACCATGTGGTTGCTGGGAATTGAACTCAGGACCTTTGGAAGAGCAGGCAATGCTCTTAACCTCTGAGCCATCTCTCCAGCCCACACAGGATTTTCTTAATCTGTACATTTTCTATATTTTATTTGCTCAGCTTGCTCCTTTTCATTATAAATCTTCATTAGAGTTAACACTAATAACCATACAAGAGTCTATACTTGGCTGTTTTGAAATTTCCTCTGCCAGTGGAATTAATTTAAAACTCTTCACTTCGGCCTTAGGCAAACTTTTCAGACAAGGGCAAAAGGCATTTCGTCACCAAAATATCACAAGAATGATAGACCACACTGCATTCTAAAATTCTTCTCTGGAATCTCTTGAAACAGCCCTCGACAGCTCAAATCATATCAGCACCACTGTCTTCCATGTTCCTACTAGTATGGCTTATTAAGCAATGCTTAAAGTATTCCACTGCTTTCTGAATCCAAAGTACCAGTGTCCAAGTGCCTCAAAAAAACAAAAAACAAAACAAAACAAAAAAAACTTGGTCAGGCCTGTCACAACAATACTGCAGTCCCTGTCCACAATCCTGTTTCCCATCCTGTTTTCCATTTAACCCTTCATTCTAGTTTTCTTGTGACTCTCTATAGTTTCTATTTTCACTTCCTTGTGAAAACTCCTTTTCCCCTGGTTTCTTACTCAGTACCTAACCTTTTGATTATTTGGATTGTAGCACATATATATAACATCCATATATAAGAAAAAACATGCAAAACTTTTATTTTGGGTCTTAGATTTTACTTGGGAACGATTGTTTTTAGCTCTACCATTTACCTAAAGATTTCATAATTTGATTTTCTTAATAACTGAATAATATTTTATTATGTAAATGTATCACATTTTCATTTTCTGTTAGTTGATGGATATCTAGGCTATTTCCAACTTACGGATATTATGAATATAGCAGCAGTGAATATGGATGAACAAGTGTCGCTGTAGTAAGATGTAGAGTCCTTTGGGTGTTGTCAGTTTTGTTGTTATTTGTTTGTTTTGTTTTGAAGACAGGGTTTTTCTGTATAACAATCCTGTCTGTACAGGAGCTCGTTCCGTAGACCAGACTGGCCTTGAACTCACAGAGATCTTCCTGCCTCTGCTTCCCAAGTACAGAGATTACAGCCCTGTGCCACTGCTGCCAAGTGGTCAGTTTTTTGTTATCTGTGGATTTTGTATATGTGCTCACACCTGTGCGTTGGGCTGGAGGCTGTCATAGTTACTTTTCTATTGTCATGACAAAACACCATGACCAAGGCAGCTTATAAAAGAAAGTATTTAATTTGGGGCTCATAATTAGAGTCCATAATCGTCATGGCTGGGAGCATGGTGCAGTAGCTGAGAGCTTGCATCTGATTTACAAGCACAAGGCAGAAAAAGCTAACTGAAACTTCAAAGTCCACCCTTGGTGACATATGTCCTTCAATATGGCCACACCTCCTAATCCTTCCTAAACAGTTCCATCAAGTGGGAACCAAATATTCAAATATGAGCCATTGGGGGCCATTCTTCACCAAACCATCACATTCCTTTTCCTGGTCCACACAAGCTTGTGACCATATCATAATGCAAACTGCTTTTAATCCAACTTTAAAAGTCCCATAGTCTTTCACAGTTTCAGCACAGTTTAAAAATCACAGAGTACAAATTCCAGCATGGTAGTCAGTGCTGTCTGGCCTCTGCTGTCTCTGGTTACTTATTAATGTCTCCTTGTTATTTCTGGTATTCCTTTTTTACCTTGATATGTTTGACAGTGAAGTGTCTATGTGTGGATCTCTTTGTGTTTATCCTATTTGATTTTATTATGATATTTGTAAATTTCTGTTTTTTGTGTATGAGTGTTTTGTGTACATGTATGTCTGTATACCACATGTGTGCCTGGTGCCTGAGGAAGCCAGAAAAGGGATCAGATTCCCTGGAACTGGAGTTGCAGGCAGTTGTGAGCTCCCATGTGGATAGATACTGGGAATCATACCTGGGTCCTCTGGAAGAGAAGTCTGGCTCCTAATGGCTGAGCCACTGCTTTCCTTTGGTCTGAGTGTGGGCTTAGCACTTTTCCTCACCCTTCGAAAGCTTGGAGTTGGCCTGATGTATGTGGAGGTTGAGCCTTCTCTGGTATCTTTTGAGCACGTACTCAGCCTCTAGTCCTCCAGGGATGTGTTGGTTAGAAAGCAGAGTATCTTTGTTGATTTTCTTCAGCCCTCCAGGGATGTGTCAGGGTTAGGAAGCCGAGTATCTTTGCAGATTTCCAGGTTTGTGTTTACCTGTTGGAACAGCTGCCTGGGTCTGGCAGGGATGTTAGCCTTCTCTGCCCTTCTTCAGTGGCACTTGATGCCTGAGCACACAGGTCCACTGGGTGTTGATGTCCACTCTCCACTTAAGGTCACATTGCCTTTGGATAGAGAGGCTGTTTTCACTGCCGCCCTGCTCAGGGGACACTGGCTTCTGTGACGGTGGAGAGGGTGGCTCCAGAGCAGCCCCTTGCAGCAGCCAGTGACCTCCCACTGTTCTTATTCTCACTTAGGTCATTTTTCATAAGAACTTGTAAATGTGTCACTTGATTCTGGCCATTTTCTAGAGCCCTGACATTGTCTTTTTCCATATTGTCTGCTTTCTGCTTGTTCTCTGCAGGGGATTTGCTGACCTCTTCAGTTCGCCACAGCTGGAGGTCTTTCTTGCCTCTTGTCTTTACAGTGTTTTTTGTTTTGTTTTGTTATTTTTAACAGGCTAACTAATTAAAACCTGAAGCACATCTATATATTGTAGCTGCTTCAGCATTTTGCTTCACAGTGGAAGAAGTTGGAAGATTGTGATTAGATCAGATCGGGGTGGGACTCTAGTCTTAAATTCTGCTGACAACTCTCCTGTGGAATGCTTTTTAATAACATGTTCTTGTGTAATGATGAAGAAATGTTTATTTTTTTAAGCAAGCAAATTCCTTTGAAACTCTACCAAAACTCAGAAAAGATAGCAGCCTAATCCTCTGCAGAATGAATCTTCAGCATAGAAAGAAAAAATATCAAATCCATTGGGTTAATGTAGATGTGTGCACATGAGAAAAATAATGGACAAGATCATCTTCTTTTTAAAAAATTGCTTACTATGAAGCTGAAATGCTTCCTTCCCCCCCCCCCCCCTTAGGAAATTAAACTTGGCAGTTTGTTTCAAAACCTTTGGCCACATGTGGTGGTGTACACCTTTAATCCCAGCACTTGGGAAGCAGAGGCGGTTGGCTCTCTATGCATTCAAGGCTAGTCTAATCTACATAGTGAGTTCCAGGCTGACATTGTGAGACCCTATCTCAAAAAAGGATGAGGGTATGATAAGGGAGATGGCTCAGCAAATAAGAGGACCTCTTGCAGGGCTGGAGAGATGGCTCAGTCGTTAAGAGCACTGGCTGAGTTTAATTTCCAGCAACCACATGGTGATTCACATCCTTCTGTAATGAAATCTGGTGTCCTCTTCTGGCCTGCAGGCATTCATGCAGGCAGAACACTGTATAATAAATAAATAAATAAACAAACAAATAAACAGGCTTGGATGAGTACCCACGTGGAAACTTAAAACATCTCTAACTCTAAGGGACCTAGCACTCTTCTTATGGCTTCTGTGGGAACCTGGCATGTACATGTATACTTACATGTATGTACATACAGAAACAAATGCAGGAAAAGCATTCATACATATAAAATAAAAATAAGTAGATCTTTTTTTAAAAAAATTTAAAACCAGGCCAGGCATAGTGCCACACTATGGAAGCAGAGGCTGGGGATCTCTGAGCTCAAGGCCAGCCTGGCCTACATAGGTTTCAGGCCAGCCATAGCTACATAGTAAGACCTTATCTTGAAGAAAGACAATTTAGTTTTTAGTTACATATTAACACATGTACAGGAGCAGTACATGGAATGCTGGGCTCTGTGACTACCGTGCTAGTGGGAACAAGACTTTTCCAGCACCAAAATGTCCCTGTGCCCTCTCCTGCCACTGCCCCCTCCAGAGCAACAACTGTCCTGACTTTTGTGGCAATGCCTTCCTTTCTTAAGTGTCTGTTTTCCAGGTATGCCTCCATGAGCATCTTGAGTTCAGCATTGCTCATATTTTTAGTATTATGGAAATGAAATTTTACAGTATGGCTCCTTCTTTCAAAATTATGTTTATTTATTGTTTTCCATAGCAGTACTTCATGTTAATTGGTGTAGATTATTCTCAATGAGTTTATTTGTTCTGTTTGTATTTGAATTATTTTCACTATTAAGGATGGCACAAAGTTTGCTGCTATGAACATATGCATATATGTTTTTTCATACATATGCATTCCTTTTTAGTATATACCAAGGAGTCAGATTTTGGGTCTGTGTATCTTTAGTAGACCATGCCAACTGCTTTCCAAATGATTTGCCATTTTATACCCCTACTTGTTGTCTGTAAGAATTGCTGTCACACAGCCAGGTGGTGGTGGTGCACGCCTTGAATCCCAGCACTTGGGAGGCAGAGGCAGGAGGATCTCTGTGGGTTTAAGGCTAACCTGGTCTACAGAGTGAGTTCCAAGACAGGAAGGTTGCTAGTGTTGGTATCTAGCGTAGAGGATGCAATGAACTTAGTCAAGAGTCAGACTGTAAACTGAATTTACCTGTTCCTGTAGTAAGCCCCTACTGCTGAGAGTGAAGAGTAGTGCCAGGTAGCATTAGAGAAACAAAACACAGATAGGAAACCCACTGGAAAGAACAAGTTTCTTCATCCTCCAGCCTTGCATCCTCCCTATTGGAGAACCTGAGCCAGCTGACAAAGCATAGCATACAGAGCTAGCCCCCCCGCCCCCCAGTATCATAGAACAGTGTTAAACTGGGTGACTTTGAAGTTAGGAGATCATAACTTAGTAACTGGCACAGCCTTCCTGCCTCCCTTGTTCTGCAGAAACACTTTCTCACTTTGGGAGTCTCACAGGGTAGCTCTGGCTGGCCTGAAACTCTGCAGTCCTGTCGCCTCAGCCTCCATAGTGATGCCATTACAGGTATGGCCATGATGCCTGCCTTTTTGTTGCTGAGACACCTTGTGGTTCTCAGGCTGCATCAACTGACTATGTAACTGGTGCTGGCTTTGAACTCCTGATCTTGCTGCCACCTCAGGCGATGGAACTGCAAGTACATCACCTCCATCACCCTGCTAGACAAGTGTTATGAATCTTCCTGTAAGTTTTTTTAGTCTATAGTTATGTCAAAATCATATCATGAGGTTTATTGTTTAATAATAATTCTCTGTATGTAGTAGGATGGTTTCTCTAACATTGTTCTTTTATATTTTTAATGATTCTGGAGCTCGAACCTAGGCCTTTATACTTGCCAGGAAAGTTGTCTACTACTAAGCTGTAGCCCTAGTTTTTCCTTTCTTTTAATCTTGAGATAAGTGGGTCTCCCCGCATACTCCCCCCCCCCCCCCCCCCGCTGAGGACTGAACTGTTACGTGCCTATGCCATGACTCTGCTGGTAAGATCCTCAGCCTGCAAAGTTACACAGTTGTAGACCTGCTGCTGCATTATTGGAACTGTTCTTTGTGTGACATTTTCTATCTTTATGAAACCTAATATACCACAAAAACTGCCTAGTCTTTTAAGGGTTTTGATTTTTCTCTGTTTGCTTGGAGTTTCCATTCCAAACTGTTATTAAACACCTGTCTTTAGGAAGTCATCCCTGGGATTAAAATGTTTTGATTTTAGTTGCCTGTTGTGACCCCTTCTTTCCCACAGTTGTTGAAATGCACATGAGAGATGTCAATGATTTTCCACTGTGGCTTTGCACAGTGGTTTTGTGAAACCTTTCCTTCATTGCCACTGGTTTCCTACCCATGTAATATTTATAAGTCTGTTTCTGAGAGAGAACGGTGACCAAAAGGCTATGAGAACTTCTTGTGGCAAACTGGCCTGTGTCATATTTACCCTCTGACATAAGAAGGTGCCTATTGAAATGTCAGGGTGGCTACTTTCTTGCAGGCAAAACAGACTCTTCACAGAGCCACCTGATAGTGACTGACTGCACATAGACCATAACCCCCATAATAGGTTTCTCTACTGACACAGTAAGCCAGATCAAGGTGTATTGAAACAGTATAACAACAGGTTTATTGGAGCAAAGCAACTTCCGGGTGTGTTCTCTAGTCCCAGAGATTGAGGTCATTGAAGCTGCACCCTTGAGCTGAAGCAGGGAGACTTTAGGCTTTAGGCGAAGGGTGATGACGTGTCCACCACAAGTTGGGTTTGTGCCTGAGTATGGTCAAGCTGAGCAGTTAGATGGGGATTTGGATTGGTGGTGGCAACAGGAGAGGCAGTTTCGAAAGTCAAGAATGCAGAACTGGCCTTTTGGCACCTTTTCTTTGTTTGGAGACTCTCTGAGCAGGTGGAGTTTAGAGAGGGGGGAGGGGGAGGAGAGAGAGAGAGAGAGAGAGAGAGAGAGAGAGAGAGAGAGAGAGAGAGAGAGAGAGAGAGAGAATAGGGCTTTCTGGATCATTCAGGGGTGAGCTGGACCCTTTCGGCACCTTTCTTTTGGAGACTCTGAGCAGGTGGAGTTTGGGGGGGGGGGAGAATATGGGACTTTCTGGATCTTGCAGGGGTGAGCTGGAGGTTCCAACCAAACAATATGTAACAGAGATGGAACTAATTTATGATCTTAAAAACAATCAGATGGGGGCTGGAGAGATGGCTCAGCGGTTAAGGGCATTAACTGCTTTCCCAAAGGACTCAGGCTCAATTCCCAGAACCCACATAGCAGCTCACAACTCCAGGATCCAACACCCTCAAACACATATACAGACAAAACACCAATAAAATAAAAATTCAAAAACCATAAACAAGCCGGGTGGTGGTGGCACACACCTTTAATCCCAGCACTTGGGAGGCAGAGGCAGGTGGATCTCTAAATTCAGGGCCAGCCTGGTCTACAAGAGCTAGTTCCAAGGACAGCCTCCAAAGCCACAGAGAAACCCTGTCTCGAAAAACCAAAAAAAAAAAAAAAAACAAAAAAAAAAACAAAAAACCCAAAAACTATAAACAATAAGATGCTCTCAAGACCATGGGAATTAACATAAAATGGCTCTTAGTTATATTTTAACTTATCCAGCATTAATGGTTGGGGACTGAATAAGTGTTAAAAGTAAGGTGTGGGCTAGCAGGCTAGCAGGTAAAGTCTTTTCGCTAGGCCAGAAGACGGGGGGGGGGGGGGGGGGGGGGGGGGAGTATTGTTGTTTTGTTTTGTTTTTTGTTTGTTTGTTTTTCTGGATTGCTCTGGCTGTCCTGGAATTCACTCTGTAGACCAGGTTGGTCTTGAACACGTGAAGATTCACCTGCTTATGCCTCCCAGGTGCTGGGATTAAAGGTGTGTGCCACCACCGCCCAGCTGAAGACCTACCTGAGTCTGATCCCCAGAACCACATAGTGGAAGGAAGGAGCTGACTCCTACAAGTTGTCCTCTGATTTCCACACATGTTGCGGCTTTGGTTTTTCTCTTTAAGCAAGGTCTTACTAGCAAAAATATTTGAATACAGTTATAACAGTCTGGTTGGATGGCCTGCCTATTCCTTATCAGCACTCGTGGGTTCACTACAGATGTAGGTGTTGGTGGGTAGAGGAAATTTAAGTTCACATTGACTTCTTTCATTTAAAGGTAGACGTTTGCTTCTTCTAATCAGTATTATCTGGAAGGTGGGGGGTGGGGAAGAATGAACATTTTCACTGCCTTAGGTTAGCTATCTTAGAAGGCCCTTTCCCTTACAATAGAGATTGTTTTCTAATGTATATAGCTAACTCAAATTCCAAGTTTGAATTGTAGAAATTAAAAAACAGCACTAATAACAAAAACCTGATTAGAGCAAGTGATCTAGGAAGATATGAAGGGGTAAGAGGCTGGTAAGCTTGAAGTCCTCAGCTAGCAAGCCCACGGCTCGGCGCAGACTTACCTGTTGAAGTTCTGATGAGGAAGAACAGTGAGACATGAAAATATATTCTTTAGTCCTTATGCTTCTTGTGTCCTTGAATATATAATAAGGACTAAAGTAAAACATACATTTTTCTAGACTTGTCAGAAATTTTACCACAGTTTGCTATTTTCTTAAGTTGGCTTAACCTATTTGTAAAAATAGCTTCTAAATAAATTATTTTCAAAATTAATATGAAAGCATAGTGTTTAGAGTTTAGTAAAGAGATTTTGTTGCCAGGATGTAAACTGCATTGGTGTAGTTGAGAGACTAATTGTGTAGGTGACAAAACCCAGCCAGTTGGGGATAACAGTGTAACAGGAGTAGAATGAGAAGGGCTTGATTTTGTTAAATCATTTTCACTATAAATTATTTGATTTGAATGGCTAAAAGCCTGTGTCAGAAAGATAAACTTTTAAGAGTGCCATATAAAAAAAGACTCTTCACATAAAACTGAATGAGGAGCATAACAGTTTCTTGGAGATTCTCGCCAACCAACCCAGTGATACTTAAACAACAGTTTTTAAATGTTTTTCTGGTTTAACAATATCTTAAGTGGCATTTTAATGCCCAGGAAAGTGTCTCTAGGGATAAGTTCCATCTTGGCTCCTTCTAGCCTTTGGATTTGTCCGTGATCAAAGCAGATATGCTTCAATGTCCAGGTTCCTGGACTAAGAGAGCTTTATTTCCGAGTGACCACAGTGGTCTAAAAAGCTTCCTGCTTTGTGGTTGTACTCTTGACAACCTCTGTCTCTGAAGAATGGCTTGTGGGTTCTTCTGACTTTAAAACAGTTGAACTTATGTCCTAAATGCAAAGAAGGATTGATAGAATTTGGGCAGATGCAAAGAGTGATTCTTTCTCAAAACCTTTCTAATTTTTATCATGGTGCTTGAAAATTTGAGTATTAGGTTTGTGGTGTAGCTCTGTTGATAGAGTTATGGCCTAGCTTGCATAAGGCCATGAGTTGAGTTCCTCAGCACATTAACCACATTAACCGGGCGCGATGGCACATGCCTGTAGTCAGAAGGTAGAGGGGGAAGAGGGCCAGAAATTCTAGGTCATCCTCAACTACTTAGCAAGTTCAAAGCTAACGTGGCATATGTGGGACTGTTGAAGGAAGGAAGGAAAGAGGGAGAGAAGGAAGAAACAAATGAATAAATGAATCAAATACTTAGGAAGTTCCACATGCTAATATAATGGGAATGCTTTTATGAGGTCAACTGTGTGAATAGGGCAGTGTGCTATTTCGGGCCTCTAGTATTTAGCAGGGAAAATGACTGACCGCTCAATGAATTATAGTTCTAAAAATGGCTCCCTTTTCCCAAAATAAAGGTGCCCTAAGTGTTATCTGTGGCTGTGGAGCCTCATTAACAGGTACAGCTGGAATAGCCACAACATTGCCATGCAGAAAAACTAAATGCAGCAAGCCTTTGAGTAACAGAGCAAATAGAGGAATACCTACGTTCTTCTTCCACGTTTGCCTCTGCTCTGTTGTATTGTTTCTACTGAAGTATCTGCTACTTCAAGTTAAGAGAATAAATTCAACATGGCCTGAATTCCTGCACAGCCATTCACATTCATCATAGCTCTATTTTACCAACCACAAGCTCGACTGACTTCTTCGTGAGTAAGAGTAAACTGTTACACAAGGCACAATAGTAGCTTTGACCCTATGTAAGTGGTTACAGTGTGGGCTCACCTGAGAGTAACTTTACCACAACAGGGTGACCAGTAGAACAAGTCAGGCTAGGAAGAACAATATGAAACCCTTGCTATCCATTTTTAAACTAGTATTTATTGGACTGGGTTGCTAAAGATGCTAAAAAATTATCAAAGTACTGTTTGACAACCATCATAATAACAGTTGACTTAGGTAAAAATTGTCATTGGATGCCTACAAATGTGATGAGGACTAAATTTAGCTGGGAGATGCCTCATTGCAGTGACTAGCGTTATTACCAATGGTGACACCACGTGCCTCCTAAAATGATACCTCCCGAAGGTACTTCTTTGTCAGCAGTACATAACCTGACTCAAATGGGAGAACAACAGAGAAAAACAAATTGAGGGACAATCTATGAAGTGACTGACCTGTATTCAAAAAATGATAAATAACTGTTGGATCCGAACAGACTCAAATACAAGTTTGATCCAAAATTTTTCTTCCTTTTTGTTTTATTGCCATTTTAATCTTGTACTAGATATTGTTCTATACTGAAAAGGGGAAATGACTCTCAGCTAATAGTCTGACTATAACTTACATTTGCTTTCTCCTCCTTTACTCTCTGATTTTATATGGATTTTAAGTGGTGTTATAGATTTTGCTTTTTATTTCCTGTGCAACAATCTATAATATCAATCATTGGATTAATTTAGATACATTTTAAGCTGTTGGAAACTTAGGCTAGAGATGTAGCTTTAGTGGGAGAACTCTGCCTGGCATGCACAGAGCCCTGGATTTGAGCTCGAGGACTGAAAGGCAAAAATAAAAACAGCTTTTGTGTGGTGCACACCAGCCATCCTTGCACTCAGGGAGCTGAGACAGGAGGATCACTGCCAGCCTGGCCTACATCATGAGATGCTGTTTTAAAAAAAGTAAAGTAAAATGTGATAATTCTTGTTTTACCAAATTTTTAGTTGGTAGGACCAAGAGCAGTGTTCTTGTTTACAAATATGAGCGTGTATCTCTTAAGTCTCTCGAACACTTAGTAGGGCCACTAAGATGAAGGAGTTCAGTGTGAGTCTTAGACAGACAGGTAGATAATGGGATGCTTCATTTGCAGGAAGGCAGACTTTGATGGTCATCTGATTTTTGTGCAAACAGGATAAGGGAATTGAGTGATTGTAGTTAATTGAATGAGTAATTAATTAGATAAATTAATTAATCAGATAACGGTACCCAAGATTATGATTGGCTGTCAGTCCCATAAATGGTTTCTGGTGCTGTAGTAGCTGCTGAAAGCAACTTGCAATCCTGTTCTAAGATTTAATTAGTAACTTGAATAAAGGCCCTTCATGGCACATGGGTCTCGGTTTTAGGTGACCCAAACCTAAAGCACAGGGTGATGAGAGAGAGCAAGAACTGAAAATGATCAGCGGGGTGGACACTCAGGTGGACAGCGGCCAGAAAGAAGCAACATCTTATGGGTCTTTGGTTGCCAAATAGCCAGTTAATGATTTAAAGTACTTGGTTTAGTGTATGGATTGAGTCGTCAGGAACATGGTTATACAGGTGGTTAGAAGGCTGTGAGGTGAAAGGGAATACTAGTTGTTAAAGAAACTGTAACCATAGGACAGCTCATGCCACAAGAATGTTGAAGCAAAGAGGGTCACCATTCAGGGCTTCCCCACCCATCACTCCAGCTTCTGAAGAGGGAGCATCAGTGTAGTAATTACAGATGTCCATCTGTTTGAGAAACCAAATTATATAAATTGTATTTGACCTTCTCTTCAGTCTTGAAAATGGTTCTGAAAATAAAATATAATAAGATTTTATTTTATCATGTTGTCCTATACTGTTGTTTACCCCAGTCTTCAAAATAGTGCTCCCACTAATATTCCCATCTCAGTTGGATTAAGTGATCTTTAAGAATATTCATAGAAATGTAAATGAAAGAGGGCATCGGGGGAGGGAGAGAGAGAATATATGAGCTATTTGAGACAGGTTTTTCCTTAAACTCACCGTCCTCCTGTCTCAGCTTTGTATTAAATTCTGGAATTACAAACTAATGCCACCATATTTGGCTTCAGATAAGGTTTCCCTTAAAAATACGACAGCTGAGCGGGGTGGTTAGATGTTCTCTTTGTATGTGTACTCTTGTCATCTTTTGCACTGAAGCCTTTTAGCATTATTATGTGGACTTGATAACAAGTGTTTTAAGGTACAAAATATTTGTCATTATCTCTGAAACATTGGAGAATGAGGTTTAGAATTGATTTCTCTTTTTCCCTCCCTTTTCCCCCCCAAATATTGCTTCTTTAGGTCAGTAACAGATCCAAGAGATGGAAAGAGAGTAGCACTCAAAAAGATGCCCAACGTCTTCCAGAATCTGGTCTCTTGCAAAAGAGTCTTCCGGGAATTGAAGATGTTGTGTTTTTTTAAACATGATAATGTAAGTGCAATTGGTGTTTGGGGGAAACTTTTTACTAGACTTGGTTCGCTGGCTCAGTTGAGAACAACAGTGAGTTCAGAGGGAATAGAATTCAGCTGTAGTTTTATGTCGAACTCTGAAGAGCAGAAAGTATGGTGTGGTACTTGAAATACTTGTTGGCAGGCTTCATTCCACATGATCTTGCAGAAAAGGTCACAACAGAGGAGTCTTATGTCTCCACTGTTGGTGCATGGTTCAAAGCTTCACAGTGTGTTAGAATCACTTCAGAGTCCATTTTTGCAAAATTTGACCTGGAGCTTTGAAAATTCTACTCTACAGCTCTGACTTACACAAGGCCTGACCCCAAATTAGAAACACCACGCACATTTGTTTCCAGGCTAGCTTGGAATTACAGTGTATACTCTATTTGTTGTTTTTGTTTTTTGAGACAGGGTCTATGTAGCTCTGGCTGTCCTGGAACTGTTCATATAGGACCAGTCTGGCCTCGAACTCATAGAGATCCACCTGCCTCTGCCTCCCAAGTGCTGGGATTAAAGGCGTGCGCTACCACACCTGGCTTGGGTTGTCTTTCTGATTCAAAGAATTTAAGCTACTAAGTAAGTTTAAAGGCCCTCCACAAAGGAACACATTTGTTGGGAAAATAAATTAGAAAAAAAAAAAAAAACAGCCAAGACTGAAACAAATTAGACTTTTTCTGTGATTGAACCATGAACAAATTTAAGTGGGTTCTAGATTTATAAACTGACAAACTAATATTAAGTGAAGCAAAACAAATGTTGGTATTTAGTTGAGGAATAATTCCAATATTCAGCACAAAAGTAAAGCATGTATTTATATGGGTAATTTAAGTTCAGGAATCATTGGCCCTTGATTTTAAATGTTTTGTTTTTATCTTTTAACGTTTAGGTTAGAATGTAGGAAAAACAGTTTCTGCTATAAAGACAGGATAGTCCTGAAGGTAAGATAGATAGTTTGCTTCCGGCTGTTTAGAGATACAAAGACTCATTGCACTTTAAGAAACCACATCTTCTCAACTAATCCTGAGTTAGGCATCAGATTCATGTTAAGTTTACTTGGAGTTTCTTCGCATTGAACTGTTTTGTTTTCATGTGAAAAGAGCTGCCTCATTCTTCACATAGTACTTAACTATTTTTATTGTTGTAATTAAAACCTATCAAAAAATATTTCTTGTGAGTCTGTGCTTGACTGCACAGAAACCTTAGTAATTTTGGCCTAAGTTCCAGTCTCACTTCTTAAGAAAGAAATGTGCTAAAATGTATTTGCTTGAACTAACACTATAAGACTTATTGTAATGGCTCACTGGAAGCTGCTTGGCTTGACATGTCTTGATTTATTGATTATCCTTCATGAACTCCCTCCCTTTCTCCCTTCTTTCTTTCAAGACAGAATACTCTATCACATAGGCTGGCCTCAAACTCATGACAGTCCTTCTGCTCATCCTCTAAGGGTTAGAATTATAGCTGTGAGCCACCATACTTTACTAAAATCACTTTTTTTTTTTTTTCTGAGACAGGGTTTTTCTGTATAACAGCTTTGCCTCTCCTGGAACTCATTATGTAGACCAGACTGGCCTTGAACTCATAGCGATCTGCCTGTGTCTGCGTCCCAAGTGCCAGAGTTAAAGGCGTGTGCCACTACTTCTTGGCAAAAATCACATTTTCTTAAATTTTTCTAAGAAGTATTGCTGGGCTGGATAGGCATATGCAAGGCCCTGAATCTAATTCCCTGCACTGTGGAAATGCTTCTTATAGCCCACTCAAATTGCCTAGCACTGGCGTCTGTTTACGTTTCAAAATGACATTCAAATTGCTGGTTTATACCTTTATACACCAGGGCCCTAGATTTTGGAAATGTAAGCTAGAATGATGTCTCATGCTTGCTTAGTTCCTCATTTCTTGAATTCACCCCGTACCACCCAACATGAGAGCACAGACCTGCTGTCCAGTGAAAGGGTCTGATGAACGCTGCTTTCAGAGGAGAACTTTAAAAAGGCAGTGGCATCACAAGCTGCTGTTTAGCTGTGCTCACAACTTATTCCTATAAAGTAATTCAGTTCCTAAGGCAGTGCCAGAGTAAGTAGTGCAAGAAAAGAAACAGAATTCAGAAAATTGCCCCAGTTTAGACACACAACCAGTTCTAAATGGGGTTTGTAAGAGGCACCCTAAGATCAGAGCTAGGTTTGAACTGTAGTTCTGATATTTGCTAATGATGTGTCTTTAGTTTGTGCAAGGTTTGAGCTTTCTTGTTTGCAAAATGAGCACGATAAAAACAGAAATAGTTGTCTTGAGTGTTACAGGAACTAAATTTTTTTTCATGATATGGACAGGTATACACAAACACTTCTTAGAGTTTCCAAGCTCTGTCAGAAAAGTACCTGTGACATCCGTAGGAATATTTGACGTGAGTCACTAGTAGGATGTGAAGACGGTGTGACAACACTGTTTTATACATAACCACTTTCTCCTTTGTTTCAGGTCTGTCTATCTCAGCACCAATGTGCTTGGTATATGTAGAATGCCAATCTTAAGAGGCAACCAATATTTGATGTAGCTAAACCACAATTGGTCCTGTGGGGAAAGTGCATTAACAGGTCAGATTGAGGATACAAAGAGCTGGGTGTGGTGGCACCTGCCTTTAAATACTCTGAAGGCAGAGGCAGGTGGGATCTTTGTTGAGTTCAAGGCCAGCCTGGTCGAATACAGAGTTCTACACCAGCCAAGGCTGTGTAGTGAGGCTTGTCTCAAAAACAATTTTGAAACACTGTCATTTTTGAAGGGGATAAATCCAGCTGTTTAATGCTTACTGTTATGTATAGAAAAGTGTGCTTTATGCTTACATACACTAATTTATTTACTTCATAAAAATCTTACAAAGTAGGACTCATTAATCCCACTTTACAAAGAAACCAACAACTTATCTCCCATAATCATGGTCACAGTTAAAAATCTGGCTCCAAACATGAATGAGCTGCTAGTCCACTTAGCAACTTGGATAAATCTTACAGGAATATATGTTTAAAAGAAACTGTGTAGACCAGCAAACAGTACACCTCAGCCAAGAGAGATACCTGCTGTCAAACTGGACAACCTGAGTCACCCCCTAGGACCCACATGGTAGGAGAGGATTGATTCCCACAAGTTGTTCTCTACCCCCACACTTGCCATGACACACAGTCACCCTCCACATACACCCAAAAGAAATGAATGAAAGTATAATTTGGGGGGATCTTTTTGGTTTTTTTTTTTTTTTTTTTTTTTTTTTTTTTTTTTTTGAGACAGGGTCTCTGTAGCCCTGACTGCCCTAGAACTCACTCTGTAAATCCCACTAGGCTTAACTCAGACCCATCTACCTCTGTCTAATTCCTCTACTCCTGAGTGTGCCACCATGCCCAGCTTGAAAGTGTGGTTTAAAAAAAAAAAAACAAACAGAAAGACAGAAAACAAGAACTTCTTAAAAGCTGTACATAAGAGAGTGTGTGTCATTTTGATTCAATTTATGTAAGGTTTAAGAATTATAGTGACAGAAGTTAGGGTTGTTTCTAAAAGGGAGGAAAGGCACTTTCTAAGATGTTGAAATGCTTGATTTCTTGTAACTTTTACATGACTGTATATGCATAAAATTCATCAAATTATGGTCTTAGAATTTGTGCACTTTTTGTTACAAACATGTAGCAATGATGTGGTTTCTCTACCTTAAGAGAATGCCAGTCATAGAACTTTACTGGTGTTTGTGTTTTACTCCTATCTTTGCGTCCTTGGCAGAGCAGAAACTCTTGTTTGTTTGGTGAATGAATACTTGGGTTTCTGTCACCTCCACCACCACCTAAGAGGCGCTCGTGCATGCTGGTCAAGTGCTCTACTACTGAGCCAAATGGCTAAAGTTCTTGTCTTTAGACTTAAGATCATTCCTCATAATGGTTTTACTGATAAAAGACAGCTGGAACTTAGTTACATGGTCACCATGTAAACCCTGTCATGAATCTTCTAACTGGTAGATCAAAATCTTAAAAGTCAGCTTTTCACCAGTTCTTCAGAGAATTGAAGAGTATGCACTTCTCGTCATGACCATCGTTTTTAAAAAACAGATAAAATCTGGTGGGGTTTCTTCTGATTTGGGGTTTGGTTTTGTTTGTTTTGTTTTCTTTTATGCTGGATCTCATTATGTAGCTCTGGCTGGCCTGAAGCACGTAGACCAGGCTAGGCCTTGAACTCAGAGATCTTCCTGTTTCTTCCCGAGTGTCACCACACTTGGCTACGTTTTACTCCTTTGTTGTTTTTTTTTTCTTGTGGGTGATGGGGATACTTGGCTTCCTTCCAAGGCACCTTTATAAGTGCCTTTCCGTTTACATCAAAAGGCTAATTTTTCTTCCATTTCCCCAAGTGATGGTGGAGTCGAGAAATTCCTGGCTGTTTATCTGGGAGAGTTGCGCAGAAGCTCAGTGTTTGCGATCTCTAGCGTCCTGTATCACTTGCTCATCCACATTGCTTTTGAGGTCCTAGGCCCTTTCTGCTGGTCTGAGTACCGCTTTTGTTCATGGAAACACTGTGCTATGCACTGCTAGTAAACACTTAGATTAACAAAAAACAACAGGCATAAAAACTTCCAGGCAGAATTAAACCAGTCAGCAGCCAAATGGGATAGGGCAAACGTCTGTCAGTGTTTGTGGCTTTTCTATAGGGAGCCTCATCTAGCACGAAATAAGAAAGCCTCATTCTTCTTAAAATAGGGTTGTCACTTCCCACTAGATAACCTCTAATTAGCACAGATAGATGTGAAGTGTAAAGGAGCTGTGCCTAATAGACACTGTCACTCTTTGCATCTGTTTCCCCCAAGCCGGAGTGTGTCTTGCTCAGGTACAGAGCTGAAAGCCTGAAAGATACCTAGTGACATGCTGCTTTCCAATCACTCTCTAGCTTCAGACATTCGTGTGAGTTTTTCTGATGTGACACAAGTAGGAAAGTTATACAGATTTGCTACACTGTCTAACTAAAGATTTTAAAGTATATAAAAGTGAGGTAATTGTTTTATATGATAAAAAATTTTCTTTGAAGAAACTGGAAAATGTTTTCTGCTTATCAAAATTCTAAGTATAAACATTTTAATTTAAAAAGAAATCCTTATAGAATCATCCAGACTATTTAAAAACCTCTATATTCAACTGGTTTTAACTTGAGGGAAGGCTTTTTCATTAAAGAAAGGTTTAACTGAAAACAGACTTTTGAAATGGGGTCTCACTGCAGCTCTGGCTGACCTTGAGTTCCTGGTATAAACAGGCTGGCCTCAGACTCGAAGAGATACAGCTGCTTCTCCCTCCCAAGTGCTGGGATGAAAGGCTTGTGCCACCTACCTGACAACACACCTTAATTTAGAATTTTAAAGTGGGGCTGCAGAAATGGCTCAGTGGTTAAGAGCGCTGGCTGCTGTTCCAGAAGGCCGGTATTCAATTCCCAGCACCCACAAGGCAGCTCACAACTGTCTGTAACTCCATTTCCAAGGATCTGACACCCTCACGCAGGTATACATGCAGGCAGAACACCAGTGCACATAAAATAAAAATAAATCATTAAAAACTATAAATAAAAATTTAAAGTGAAGAACACGTGATTTAAAAAAGAACAGCAGGGCTGGGGAGATGACACACAGTTAAGAGCGCTGGCTGCTCCTCCAGGGCTGGGTCAGTTGCCACCAACCACATGGTGGCTCCTAACTGCTTGTGACATCCATGCAGGTATTAACACCAGTGGACATGGAATAAAAATAAGTTTTTTTAAAAAAGAACAACCATTAAAGTGAACAAGTTTTCTTGCACAGTTAAATTACAAAAGGAAAGAAAAGAGGTAGAAGAGAAATCTTTGTATTGAAATTAAAAAATGATAATCATAATGTCTGTTTTTACTAATAAGCAGTTCATGTCAATAGCCAGTTGTTACTTGTCATTAGTTAACATTTACTTGCATTTGTGTCAAACTTTGTTTTCTTTTTCATTCTTTAAAGTTGACTTTGTGTTTTGTTTTGTTTTTTCCCTTTTCTCAGGTACTCTCTGCCCTTGACATACTCCAACCTCCACACATTGACTATTTTGAAGAGATGTATCCTAACCAGGGAATGTAAGAGAAGGGGACATTTAAAATTATCATTGTTTATTGCTAACCTGTTTTACCACCTTTTGGTAATTCATGTCATAAATTACGTTGTCTCATCCTTGCAGAAGTGGTTGAGTACCTACCTGAAAACCAGGTAATTTGAAATCCTAAGTATGTGGAGGAGCTCACTGTTACCAAGGGGTCCTGTGTGGTAGCAGATGGATGTCTGGACAGATCTTGTATTTATTCTCCATGTGGTTTTGTCAGCTACATGATTACTATCCCACTTGGCAGGCAACCAAAGAGGCAGCCATATTGTATAGAAACCCTATGGAATGAGTGGCTTTGTTGCCATAACTGACAGCTGTCTGTCAATAGGATAATATTGTACTTGCTTTTAACACTTAGGGTGTGGCAAAGTTCAATGTGTTCCATTAAACAGAATGACAGTAGCGGTGGTGGTGGTGGTGGTGGTAACTATTACTATCTAGACGCCAAGCACACTAAGCTCTTTACACATACTTCTTTAATTCCTTTAACAAACTGTTGTGTGAGGTACTGTATTTATTTTCATTTTACAGATGAGCAAATTGAGGCACAAAAGGTAAGAAGCTCAGTGGAGATCACAGAGCTAGAAAATATTGGGATCAATGTTTAATTCAGTCTGGCTTGAAAGTATCACGTTCTCAACTCCTGCCTGTGTGAATCTCTTCCGTTTCCACTAATGCTGCCTGTAGATTGCTTGTTAGGTATCCAGAGTAATAACGAACAGTAAAATAATGCATGTAGCAGCTTTTGAGACTGCATGAGGAGAAGTGGAGTATAGACGAGGCTGTCTGCTGGTCGTAGCTGGGTGTCACCGGTTTCCATTGCAAGGAACCCAGTGAAGCACCACGTTAAAGATGGGAGCTGGGTGAAGTCCCGATTGTATGGTCCGTTGCTACAAGGGTTTTTATGGATACTTTAGGCCTGTTATTCGGAATGAAAGCCAGTTATCTGTTACTTTCCTAATTCAGCACTGAAACAAATGAAGATCTTTACTGGTAGCAATAGCTGCTAATCCCATCCTAGACAACTGTAACTGGGAAGTGTTCCCAAAGAGTAAGAGAGCAGCTCAGTGGGCTAGGGAATGAGGAACCTTATAAGGTGATCTTGGAGGCAGTGAGCCACATGGCTAGAGTGTTTCAATCTGATAAACCAAACTCTTAAGTGCTGTCATCCTTGGCAACATTTTAATCCATGAATCATTTATGAAATTGATCCTTTGTTGCAATTCAACGTGGTGCACTTGAGGTGCCTCAGCAGTACACATTCCAAAGAAAGGACTTCTGACTTTTGTCCCTTGTTCAGCTCCTAGTTGATAAGAGAGACTTTGCATGCCTAATACTTTTGGGCCAAGCCAGATTATTCTTGCGTGCATAAAACTGGTCCAGTGTGGTAGCACACATCCATAATCCCAGACTCAGGAGGCTGAGACAGGATCTTGAGTTTAACGTCAGCCTGGACCACATCATGAATTCAAAACCATCTTAAGACCATATCTTGGATGGATGGATGGATGGATGGATGGATGGATGGATGGATGGATGGATGGATGGATGAGGGGAAGGGAGGAGAAAGAAAAATTACCTGTGTCTGAAAGAACAAGTGTTGGAAAAGTACTTTCTACTCAGTTTGCTACTCAGGCAAAAGCATTAATTACTGCATTTCATAGGCTTTATGAAGTTGCTTGGAGAAAAGGAAGGTGCCATGGGGTGAGCAGCACTTCTCTCCGTCCTGCAGAAGTGCCCTCTTAGGCTTGCCCAGGAGCTACCTTCTTTAACTTTTAAGTTGGTATTCTCAGTCTGAAGTAGTATTCCTACCTCTTTGGGAATGAAGTTGTTGAAAACAAACCTTTCTATCAAGAGAAATGTTCTTTTAGATACATATATTACTATATTATAGTTTGTATCAGAGGTTCCCAAGATTAACCTCAGGATTGTTAGACTTTCTGGAAGAACTCAGAGGACTCAGAAAAGCTGTTATTCTCATGATTATAGTTTATTATAGCAAAAGACTACAGATTACAATGAGCAAAGGAGAAGGCTCGTCGGGCGGGTGTGGGGTTCCAGTTGTGCTCTTTCAGTAGAACAGGTGTCCCAGCTTTGATGTATAACAATGTGGGAAAGTCATGCCAACCAGGAAGGCTCCTTTGAGCTTTGCTGTTCAGAGCCTGTATTGTGGGTCATGCCTAGTATGGAACCGCCTGTGTACCCACATTTCATCTTCCGCCGATTCTCCCTCCCCTGGTAGAGGCCAAAAGAATACCACAAAACACAAAGCCCTGGGCATACAAAAACAGGTGTTCAACAGGAATCGTATTGTAAGCATAAACTTAATGTGCCATAGCCCAAACCCCAAGGATACAGTGATATCAGTATCAGGCAGAGATATTCTAGTGGCTCAAAGGTGATTTCCCAGTCTGAAGACTTTGGAATATATAGGGTTTGACTAAATGTGGATGACTGAATTTGTCTTTGCTGTCCATAAATTATCTGTGGAGAAAGAATGTTTTCATTTAAAAGAAAAAAAAATGAGTATGAGCACACTGAATAGCACATTTAAAGTGTTCAAGTAAAGTGAAAGTAACACATTTCAATTGACTTCATTGAACATTGTCTAATTCTAATAACCATGTGTCTACATTATAGTTCAGTCACAGATTGTTTATATCAAGAATTAATTTTGTGTTCTAAGGTTTGTTGGTCCTTTAAAAAGGATGAAGGTGGCTTAGCAAGGTAAGGGCACTGTCTTCAAGCCTGACCATCTGAATTTGATCCCTGGGATCCACATGTTAGAAAAAGAAAACCAGCCTCTGACCTCCACACATGCACACCTCTCATACACACTCACAGACACACAATAACCATGTAAATGTAATGGCATGGAATCTATCAGGGAGGGATTTTTGGTCACTTATATCAACCACCGTTTCATTGTTCCTGAGAAAATCTTGATTCATCATGATTTCATATATTTCCAAAAGAAAAGTTAGGATAGTTAGGTTTTAAAATCATGAGTGGCATAGCTATCTTAGTAGTGTTAGTCATTTTCAGCCCATTTTATTAATTAGTACATGTTTATGATTCATCAAGTAAAGGACCTTTGTCATAAATACTCAGGGAGTCTTCTTAAAGCTTTCTTAAACATTTACTCTTTTTATTCTGCTTCATCGTATCACTTTGTAGCTTTCTTTTAAAACTGACTCACTGCTCTTAAAGTAATGGAAAAAATCTTTTAACTCTAAACCTCAGTATTCTTATGTTTCCCGTCTTATAATTTTTGCTTATATAGAATCATGAAAAGAAAAAGGCAGTTAATCTCTGTGTGGTGTTATTTGTAAAAACTGGATGCTTTAACCATGAGGAGGGCCATACCTGTGGCTGCCATACAGGTGTAAAGATTGAGAAGGCGTGGTTAGCTTAGACAGCAGGAGAGCAGCTGGCAGGTGAGAGTGAAGGAGACGCCTTGGTTCCATGTGTGCTCTGCCATTCTGAAGCTTTCAGTGTCCTAAAAGGAGCTGTCTGCTTTTGTTTTCCTGTGATGCAGATGAGAAAAAAAGTCTTTAGTTTCTCTTCACACCGATATATTAAAGATTATATATTAAAAACACGGCTATATTAAAGATTAATAGAGGCTCAAGTTACCATATGGATTGGATATATTATTTACCTATGTCAGAGCCCCCTCTATGGTATCTCAGAAATATGCTCACATATTATACACATGGTTTTAGATAGTGGGTTGTTTTTCTTTTTGGAGTGTTGCTATGTCTTTGTGAATTTTAGAGTAGATAATATTTTGGCTTTTAAATACAACTGGCTGTCTTCTGGTTTTGTGTTCCATTTCTAGAATTCAGCCATCCTTAGATGGAAATATTCATGAGAAAACTTCATCTGTAACAAGTGTGCACAAATTCCTTATCATTTTTTCCTAAACAGTATGACAGATATTTACACAATGTACATGTTATATTAGGTATAAGTCAGCCTAAAATGTCCTAAAGTAATGAGAGGAGCTGGCAATATAGACCAGTGCTTAGAACATTTGTCTAGTGTGCACAGGAGGATCTGTGTAGATGACACGCACCATGTATTTGAGGGATTTTAGTATCTGATGTAGGGCTTAGAAACAAGCTCACAAAGATGCTGCAGGGAACACATTGTATATGGTCATGGCATAGTGCTGTTAGACACTGTTTCTGAAGCCTACTTGAGACTTGTTTTAGACAAGTTCTAAATATATTTATTCTTACACATACTGGACTTGTTTGTTGGATATTTAATTGAAGAGATCAGTTCTTAGAGTCAGTCTGTCTCTTTGTTTCGACTCTCCCTCCCCCACCGCCTCACCTCTTGTGTGTGCTCACACATATATTGCCGAAGTTGTGAGGGGAAAGAAGTAATCTCCTGTTGTACATACATTTACCACATAGTTGCACTTTGTCTAAGGTAAGGAAAATTGTTATGTAATTCACTTTTAATACACAAATATTTTTAAACCAGAAGGTGGGACTGGAGAGATGGTTCAGCTGTTAGGAGCACTTACTTACTGATCTTTCAGAGGGCCCAAGTTAAGATCCATTGTGTATATTGAGTGACCCACAACTACTTGTGTCTCCAGGGAGATCCTACCCCTCTCGCCGCAGATACACATACAGACATGTAATTAAAAATAATAAAAGTAAACCTTTAAAACCAAAAGATGATTTGAGACTTAATTGAAAGCTGGCCCTGGTAGAAAATTCTTGTAATCCTAGCACTTGGGAGGGGAAAGGTGGAGGAGGATCAGGAGTTTAAAGCCAGCCTTTGTTACATGAGACTCTGTCTAAAATCTCCCACTATTTTCCCCAAAGCCCTACTTGAATAGTTAATATTGTTCTAGAAAATCTGAGTTTTATGACCATTTTGATGTAATCAGATGTACAGAATCAATATATAGCTTTGTACAGTTAGTTATCTTTTTCCCCAGAGAGACTGAAACTAATTAAAAAATTATTATATTGTGCCTTATAGGAATTTTGCTTATATTTTTAAATAGTATGATTCTGAAGTTATCCAAGCAACTAAAAATTAGTCAATATATATAACTGTCTCCATACCTCCCTGAAGAAGGCAGCAGATTCAGCCCAAGTCAAGTGCAGAAGGAACAGGAAGTCCTGTCCACCAAGACCTGTTACACCTTCCAGTATTATTTTATTTTACATTTTTTTAAATTGTGTTAGAGTAGGTGTGAGTACATTCATGTTATAGTGCACACGTGGAGGTTAAGAACAACTTGCAGACATCAGTTCAATCACGTGGATGTCAAGCTTGGTCGCAAGCACCTTTCCCAACAGGACTGCCTTGCCAACTCCAGAATGTTGTTGTGTCTTGTTTTGTTTTGTTGGGGTTTTTGTTATTGTTGTTTTTGTTTTTTGAGACAGATTTTCTCTGTGTACCTTTGGAGCCGATCCTAGAACTCACTCTATAGACAAGGCTGGCCTCAAACTCACGGAAATCCTCCTACATCTGCCTCCCAAGTGCTGGGATTAAAAGATGACCTGCCATTGCCGAGCCAGTCCCAGTTTTTAATAGAAAAGTATCAACATGGGTATATTATTTGACTTTCTTAAAGATTATATATTTTTTTTCTAAACTAGTGAATTAGCTTTGAATGAATTACATTTTTGTTTTGTTCTCTGAGTTTCTGCTAGGAAAACTAACTGTATAAAAACAGTTTGCAGCTTAATTACATTCCGCTGCTGAAGTTAAACTCAGAAACAGTTCTGTTTGACTGAGAGACAATATTTTCTTTCGTCAGGATTCTGCACTCTGTGCAGTGCACATAAACAGGCCCGACACAGTACCAGATGATTACTGGATTAGAAATAAATACTGGTTTGTTTTGAGAAAGGCTTATTTTTAGCTTGAGATGCTATCTTAGTGTCTTGTGCTAAAAAGTGCCTATGATGCAGGTCTTCTGTGGGATGAGAAGTCTAACGGAGTGACCACAGGTCCTCGTCTGTTGCCCGTTTTGGATTTTACCTTCATCTCCTGGTCTAGTTATCAATGTTAGTTATTTCACTCTCAGAAGTACCCCTCTTTGGATGCTAGATTTGCTTGGTTTGCTTTGCTGGATGTTGTCTGTTTTGAGACATGATTTACTGTGCCTAGGCTGGGCTTGAATTCAAAATCCTGGTGTCTCAGCCTCCTGAGTGCGGGAGTTACAGGTGTGTGCCACTATGACCAGCTTTTGGACAAGTTGGCTTGGGTATTACAGGAGTGTTTCATGATAGTAGTTTCAGCCCATTAAAACCTCTGGTGCTGGAAGACAGCCCGTTCGCCTTTGGAAAATCCAGGTGCCAGTGCAGAGAGAACCAGCAAATGAAGTACATGTGTAATCTCACTCTTCTTCTACACAGCAGCAATGTGGCACAAAGCAGAAACTTGCCCTAGAGTTTTAAAGAGACACGTTAAAAATTCCTTGTTGATATCTTCCATGAGCATAAGCATTATTAACCTTATTTGCAGGAATTTGTCCTTTTTCAGGACTGTGTTCCTGTCACTCAGTACCTGACATAGTAGGTACAAAATCACCATTTTTAAGTGGTAAAATCAAAAATCTCTGCACTACAAATTTTATAATCTAGTGTAAAATTCAGTCACATAGATAATGATTATAATACAAATCTGAAAGCATTGTGATGATTTAAAAACAGAGACATCCCTGTAATTCCAGCTCCTGGGAGGCAGAGGAATGAGAACCAAGAGTTCAGTGATAGCCTGAGCTACATGATGTCTCCAGAAACACACAGGTATAGTGAAGATACTGAGATCTGATTTGCACTGTTCCCGTTTTAATTTTATAAGCTGGGTTACTTGAAAGAAAAGCATTTGATGATTTTAAAGCAAAAGCTTTCACTTACATAGTGTCACCAAGCATAACCTTTTACTGCTGATGCATAGGACAGAGGTAGAGGCAATGCCAAGAAGAATGTAGCAGAGCGAACAAGGAGTAGCCAGATTCCCAGTCAGTGATCATTTTTTCTGTGTCTGGTCGGCCTTGTTTATTCATTCAGCCAAACAACTGTTATTTGTTTGACTTTAACTTCTGTGAATATAAACTTTATAAAGACATTTAATATGTCCTAATTACTTTACCCCTCTCTTCATTTTTAAGATAAAGAAACTTGGGTCTAGACAGATGGCTCAGTAGTTAAGTTTACTGGCTGTTCTTGCAGAGGACCCAGGTTTGATCTCCAGCATCCACATGGTAACTCAGCTGTCTGCTAACTTCAGTTCCAGGGGATCCAACCTCTTCTGGCTTCTCTGGGCACCATGCACACATGTGGTAAACAGACATACATGCAGGCAAAAAAGAAAAAAAGTAAATTTTTAATTAAAAAGGAAGAAATAAAATAACCAATGATTGTGTAGGATATGCCAAAGGAATACAGACAAGTGATGTTAGACTTTAAAGGTGGGGGTGGAGGGACTGTTGCATATAACAGGAAAAATAAATGTGTTTGTGTTGAGGAAAAGACATTTTAGGTCTTCATCAAAGGATAGTAAGAGTTTGGACAAGTAGCATTGAAGAGGGTGGGTGTTCCAGTTGGAGTAGCAGAAGCAAGCTTTAATGGATGCTCAGTCTTTGGCTAGAGATTAGCATGCAGTTTCATAATAATTTAGACTGGAGTAAATGCTCTCAAGTTCAGAATGACATTTTAAGCTAAATTACCTGGACACAGAGTAGATTTCTCAGACCTGTTGTCTGCTTAGACTAATTTGAGCTCTTGTTGGCTTTTGGAGAATGGGTTCGTACTTGTTAGCTGTGGTATGGACATTGGTTAAATGTTTTCCAGGCTATTAGCCTCCTTGAAATGAGGGCTCACACAGATATGCAAAAAGGCATGGTAACTTTACTTGGAGCATGACAATAGTACAGATTAGAGAGGATACACTGTTAAGATTGACAGCAGGCCACATAAGGAGAATTCTTTTTTTTTGTTTGTTTTTTGTTTTTTGTTTTTCGAGACAGGGTTTCTCTGCAGCTTTTTTAGAGCCTGGCCTGGAACTAGCTCTTGTAGACCAGGCTGGCCTCGAACTCACAGAGATCCGCCTGCCTCTGCCTCCCGAGTGCTGGGATTAAAGGCGTGCGCCACCACCGCCCGGCTAAGGAGAATTCTTAAGAGCCACAGTCAATGGCCCCTTCTCAAGGTGTCTGTAAGGAGAGTGTGATTACTAAGAGGTGTAGTTTGGGTAGATCTATCTGTTGAGTCATAGATTTGGTACACAGTCTACCTTATCTGCATGCATTCAAAACCAGTTCAAGCCAGATCAGCTTTCCCATTCTTCATACCTAGATATATTTGAGTAGAAGTTGTCTAAACTTGATTGTTGTTAGGGTGGACATACACTATTGTTCAGAGAGGTGTATACTTAGCCCAATTCAGGCGATCTAAAGGTCTGATGTTACTGGGTATATTGTTTGGGGGGTGGCTTATGAGCATAGTGTACGCAGATAAAGGAGTTCAGATTGGAAGAGGGAGGAGGCACGTGCATGACCAAAGCCAAATAGTGTCCCAGTTACTAAACTATTCCCTGTGCTTGCCTTCATCACACTTATTGTATTGATTTAAAAAAATTACGTATTTTGCAGCTTGTGGACTGATAGTGTTCATCTTTTACTCTGAGTATATTAAGAGATCATTGAAGATTGAATTTTTGTAAATGAAAATTATGGGGCAATAAAATGTTCTCAGTGTAGATAGAGGCTTATTTTTAAAAAAAAACTGATTTAGGTGTTTATATTTTGAGACATCTATGTAGCTCAGGCTGACTTCAGGTATGCTGTGTAGCTGAAGATGGCCATGAGCTTCTAGTCCTGCTGCCTCCACCTCTCAGTTGCTGGGATACAGGTATATCCTTATACCTGTAGTGCTGGGATCAAACCTAAGGTTTCACGCAAGCTAAACGAACATTCTTAATGGGGGACTTCAGCCAATCTCGTGCTTTATAAGGTGTGTGTGTGTCGTTGTCGTAGTAGGCGTAGTCCCCCCCCCCCCCCCCCCCCCCGTTCCCCTGTCCCTGTCCCCGTGCCTGTCCCCGTCCCCAAATAGCCTATAAAACCATCGATGTGCGCTTGTTTTCTCTCTTTGGTTCCCTGCACTCCTGGTGTTCGTGGGATCTTTGGTGGTGTAAGTTTTCCCTTTTTCCTCAATTATTAAAAACTAAATCTTTTGTATTGAGCTGGTCTGGTTATTTATCAATCGACCACGCCCCTACACATTCTGCCTAGCTACATCTACAGCTCTTAAAATTGTTAAATTAGTTTAAAACAAAACAGAACTATTCCAGTCTTTGTGGCTTTTATGGCTTCTGTTAATTGTTTGAATTTTTTTTTCTTTTTAAATCAGGGTCTCAACTAGCTGAAGTTGTCCTGGAACTTATTCTGTAACCAGGCTGGCCTCAAACCAGGGTTTGTTGGTTCTGGATTTGTGCACATATATATGTTTTGGTGGTCACTGTTGGTGATCATCAGGCTCTACCATCCACATTTGACGGACACAGAGCTTGTTGTCTTCCCAGTGCACTTTGTAAAGCCTAGGATTTAAAATAACACCCTTTTCTATGAGACGCTCTTGGGTTTTGTTTGTTTGTTTTGTATTTTAGGCAGGGTCTTTTGTATCCCAGGCTAGCCTCAAAATCCTGACCCTCTGTCTCCACCTCCCAAACAATGAGATACAGGTATGCTCTACCACATCCAGTTTTATGCAGTGCTAGAGACTGAATCCAGGGCTTTGTGCAAGCTAAGCAAACACTTTATCAATTGGGCAGGCATATCTGCAGCCCTCTTGTCTTATTATGTATATACTTAGAGTTTTAGTGACAAAGACTCAGCCGACAACTTTCCTGGACAATTATAAGCTAGAATGACAGCTCTCTGTCTTGTTCACTGTTTTTCTGTTGATAAAGTAGGTTTTTAGTCAGTTTTAAAAATTATTTTGGGGGATGTGTGCATGTCTGTCTGCCTGGGGTCAGAGATGTCTCATCCCTCTGGAGCTGGAGTTACAGGCAGTAATGAGTCACCTGCTGTGGGTACTGGGAACAGAATTTGGGTTCAGTGCAAGAGCAGTCTGTGTTCCTAACCAATGAGCCATCTCTCCAGCCCCTGTGATTTTTAAGTCAGTTTTAAGTTGAGATTGAGGTAGTTCTAATTTTTGACATTCTGTACAATAAATTAGTTTGCTTTAGCGGGGAGGAATTTGTCTTTGCCTGGGAATGCTATGCCATTCAAATAGTTGAAAAGAATGACCTTTTATCCCATTGATTTCTGCGGAGAAGCACGGGTGTGCTTCAGAAAAGGTCACTGGTTCTAACTGAAGCACACACAGGTTTCTCTCTACTTGCAAAGGCACCATACTTTTTGTTGCAGGGATGATGATGAAATTTAGGGCTGACCATTTGTTAAAAGAGAACATAACTTGCTTACTCTGGCATGTTGCTGTTTTTCTTTTCTTCAGAAAGCATTGTTTGAAATCGACACTGTCCACAAACCAGGGTCTCTTTGTCCATGTATTTAATGCTTTCGTTTTCATTTCTGATGAAATCTAGGATGAAATTTCCTTCTCTGGACTTGATTTGAAAAGGATAGAGAAATTAAAGGAAGAAAATTTATTGTCTTATGTATTTATGTTTGGAATGTTCTTTCAACCAGGAACGGCAGGAGTTTAGAATTCATATCTGAAATGGATTAGAGCATGTTTTAACTCTCATTCATGTATAAGAGAAACTGGCTGGAGGGTTTAATAAACTATAGTATACAAATCAAGAATTTACTGTGTCCTTTGGGAAAGTCGCTTGACTGCCATATTTGTTCCAGCATGTATCACATCACAATGAAGACGTTTTAAAGGTGCTTGAGCCAAGCCTGACAACTTCAGTTTGGCTCCCAGGACTTCCCGTCCTGTGGCCTCTGTAGGCAAGCTATGGAGTGTGCTCGCACACACAGACTCACATTCTGATTCTTGATCAATCCAGAAAATGAAGACCAGGTTCAGTCCTAGCTCCTGGGGGCCAGAGTAGGCAGATCTGTATGAGTTTGAGGCCAGTTTGGTCTGCATTGTGAGTTCCAGGCCAGCCAGGGCTGCATGATCAGACCTTGGTGCACCAAAATAATGATGATAATAATAATAATGAGAAAGACCATTTTTTAAAGACAGAATTTCAATATGTATCACAGACTAGCCTTAGATTTAGAGGTCTTCCTGCCTCAGCCTCCTCAGTTCTAGGAATAGACATGTGACTACTACACCTAGCTTAAGATGAAGATTCTTTTAAAAGAAAGAAAAGATAATTATAGAACTCTCCAAGTGTGGCGCCTATTTAATATTTAATACTACAAGGTTTCTTTTGAATAATCCTGATTAAACTTGGTTGCTGTCAGTATAAATTGGAAATAGATTGATGTTTCTGTTATTCAAAATCAGTTTAAACAACAGAAAAGCATTGCTGGGCAGTGGTGGCACACACCTTTAATCTCCCAGTACTGCGGAGGAAGAGGCAAACTGGCCTACAGAGCGAGTTCCGGGATAGCCAGCCAGAACTAGCCTGTCTTGGAAAACAAACAAACAAACAAACAAACAAACAAAAATCAGTAATAAATAAATAAATTTGTGATTAAGATTAGCTTTAGCTTTTCAGAGCTTTCTGTTCATATTCATTCTACAGGGAGTAGTAGTTCGATACAATGAGTTCTCTGTTTTCCTAATCCGATTAGAGGCACTGATTTTCTCTGAAAGTATATAGCATCAGTAGTTCCTTGCATATAGAGAACATTGTGCTTTTCTGTTGAATAGGAAAGCTAGCCTGCTCTACATTTGAATTCTAGATAGTTTTTTTTTTCCTTTGAGACAGGGTTTCTCTGTAGCTTTGGAGTTTGTCCTGGAATTGGCTCTTGTAGACCAGGCTGGCCTTGAACTCACAGAGATCTGCCTGCCTCTGCCTCCCGAGTGCTGGGATTAAAGGTGTGCGCCACCATGCCCATCTAGGTAATTTTTATGTGATTGTATCACAACTTTTCTATTGTGCTCAACTTGAACTGCTTCAGTGGTTAGCCCAATGCTTGCTTGGCCGTATTTTATTGGGACATATGTGCATAACACTGTGGCAGTGTAGAAGAAGTTTCTAAGAGGTTATGGACTCGAATACTTATCATTTGGTGTGTTATGTTTCTTTTGGTTTTGTTTACTTGTTTTGATTCTCTATGTGTGTTGGTACATGTGGAAGCCAGGAGTCAACATCAGCTGGATTCCTCAGTTGCTCTCCACCTAGTTTTTCTATTTTGTTTTTTGAGACAGGGTTCCTGTATGTAACAGCCCTGTTGTTTTGGAGCTTCCTTTGTGGACCAGGTTGGCCTCAGACTCACAGAGATCCTCCTGCCCCTACCTCCGGAGTGCTGAAATTAAAGGCGTGTGTGTGCATGTAAAATAAGACGATTATTCTATGTTCATTTCAAAATCCTTGCTAGGCAATGGTGGCACACCCCTTTCATCCCAGCACTTGGGAGGCAGAGGCAGAAAAACCTTTGTAAATTTGAAGCCAACCTGGTCTACAGAATGAGTTCCCAGGACAGCCAGAGATGTTATACACAGAGAAACCCTGTCTTGAAAAACCAAAAAGAAAAGAAAAGGAAAAATCCTTGTGATTAATTTAGACTTTGTTGTGCCAGAAGCTGTGTCATTCTGAAGCTAATTCCTATGCTTGAATATCAGCTTTACCTCTTACTGCTTATGTGATCTTGGGGCATGCTTCCTGATCTCTCTGTGCCTCAGTTTCCTCATTAATAAAATTTAAATAATAGTGATACCTGCCTCAGAGTTATTTTGAAGATTAAAATGAGATGGATGGGCAGGAGAGCATTTGGAGCAGTGTGTGGCAGCAAGTACTGGGAGAGTAGTCAGGGAAGGTCACACAGGACTAGACCTCATTGAGACCTCAAGGTAGCAAGGTGTGTTCATCCACAGGTGTCTGATGCATTAACATAAGCGGGTGGACTTCCTTTTAAAAAATATATTTATATTCTGGTCATATTTACTGTCTACTCCTCCCAGCTACCCACCACCACACACCTTCCTATTCCTTTATAACTTTATGTGCTTTAGTGTTTTGCGTTTTTAATGACCCTTGTAGACCAGTTTGTGCTGCCTGTATATAATGGATTTGGGGCCACCCATTGGAATGTAGTCTGCCTGCCAGATTCCATTCCCTTAAAGAAAACTGGCTTCCTCTCTCCAAGAAATAAATCATCAACTGTAAAGAGCCCCTCCATTATACAGGAAAGCCGACTGGCTTGATCTCATTCGGGTCTGTGCAGGTGACTGCTGTGAGTTGGTGGTGCCCAGATGGACTTTTGCAAAAGTCTAGAAATAAACCTACCCTGCATGTGGTGGGGAAAGTTTTAAGTCTTTTCTTTTTGTAATTTTTTTAAGTTTTATTTTTATTATTTTTTATTTCTATGTATGAGTGTGTGGTTCATGCCCAGAATAGGCCACTGATACCCTGAAGTCCAACATAGGTGTTGGAAACCAAAGTCCTTAGGAATAGTAGCAATTGCTCTTGATCTCTGAGCTATCTTTCCAGCTCCTGAGTTTTATTTTTTTATTATGTATATAAGTGTGTCTGGAGGCGTGTATTTTATCATGTACATAAGTGTGTATGGGGCGTGTGTTCTCATGTGAGTGCAGATGCCCTGGAGGCTGGAGCGAGAGCTACGGTGGCTGTAGCTGCCCAGTTCCTCTGTAAGAGCAGGAAGCACTTGGGTCATCTTTCCAGTCCCTGGAAGAGGTTTTTTAAATGACTTATTTTTATATTTTGTGCATTGATGTTTTGCCTGCATGTATATCTGATGTGAGGATGTTGGGTTCCCTGGAGTTACAGACAGTTGTGAACTTTCATGTTGTTCTGGGGATTAAACCGGAGTTCTCTGGAAGCATAGCCAGTGCTTTTAACCACTGAGCCATCTCTCTAGCCATATAATAGACTTTTGTAAAAGTAAGATTTTTTTTTAATTTTTTTATTTTTATTTTTTTTATTTTTAGCTGGACTGGGGAGATGTCTCAGCGTTAAGAGCACTTGCTGCTCTTCTAGGCTATCCAGGGTATCCAGCACCCCTTTTGGTGTCTACGGGCACCTAACATTCATGAGCATGGATATACATTCAGGCCAAACACCCACATACATAAAAATAAGCATTTCTTTAAAATAAAGTTTTAGAGGTGTTAGCTGTTAATTTGGAGTGGACTTACTTAATAGCTGTGTTCTTTAACCTTGGTTCAGCTCAGCAGCACTCCTAACCTCCAAACCTCCGTCCAGACCAACTCCGCAATAGCTCTCTCTTCCTCTCCATTACCTTTACCAAACCTTTCTTACGCATAGGGATTATGGCATAAATTGCTCTGTCAGCCTGAAACCTCAAGAGCCTCCTCCCTGTAGCAGCTGTGCCGTCTCCTTTAGGGCTTTCCTGTCCACGGGAAGGTCACCCAGGCCTTAGTTCATTACAGAATCCTAGGGTTGTGTTAAAAAGAGCTTGTTTAAAAATTCTCACTCAGATTTTCCCCTTCTCTCCTTTTAAGAGAGCCACTACAGCTGCAACAACTTTTTCACACCAGCTCTTTGAAGCACTTCTGTTCCTGATGAAATCGGGGGGTGGGGGACAGTTGGGGGGAGGGGGGGCAGAGGGGGGCAGTGGGAGGGCCTCCCCTCTAGTCTTTTCACCTCTCTATTAAAATATAAATATATCTAAAACTCGCCAGCTGGCGCAAAGGAAATGCCATCAGGTTCTCAACTTCAGAGGATCAGATCTACAAAGGCACACCTAATTTGAGCCTCTGAAAAGCCTGAGAACCCTATTATCATCCCCAAACTGCTTAGCCTTCCGCTTAACCTTTGATTGTGAGCTGCCTGCCGAACTAATTCAGGTGTGAGGGTTTAAGGAAATTCGTGGGACTGTATTTATTTGATCTTTTCTGTCATTTCCCACTGTTGTTACTCCTCCACTTCTATTTTTTTTAGGATGCATGTGTTATGTGGGGACCTGGAGGTTTCAGAAGCCACTATAAATATATCAGACTCACCTTAATTGGAGGATGTGGGGAATCAGTGGGGCGCTTAGCTGCTTCACAGACCAGCTGTGTCTCCTGCTATCAACTCTACTCGAGAGCAGTACCTCAGGAAACTTAATAGACCTAACACTAGCACAAGTCTGCATTTTATCAGCGTGCTCTTTATTTCTATGCTACTGGTTCTGTGCTTTGCTCTATGCATGTTGTTAAATATTAATACCCCTGGATCACATAATTGGCTGTAGGTTTAATGTTACATGTCTAATTAGAGCTCTTTTCCTCTTACTGGTGCTCACTTAGAGGAGGCAGGAAAACCAGATGGTAGAAAATAGGATTAGGTTGTACTGGGCCTGGGGTGAAAGCTACTGAGGAGGCTGAGTTAGAAACTGCAAGGCCTGCCTAGACTACAAAGTAAGTTCAAGGCCAGCTGTTTTTACTACTTTTATCCATTTATGAGGGAGGGTTGCTCATATGGAGGCTGAAGAACACTTGCAGGGATTGGTTGATCTGGCCTGGCGGCAGCTGCCTTCACCCCACCACACCCCTTTGCCATCCCTGGGCTTGAATTTGGATGTGTGTGCTGCTCGGTTGCAAGATGCTAACCTGTAGCTAGTTGCTAACCACTGTGAGTCCACGGCTGCAAGACCCTTTTCCAGTACCAGGAACCCACACAGGAAGTTCCCTCAGTTCTCAGAGACTGACTCTTGGAATGAAACCAACTATATATAGACCTACTTCTTAAAGTAGCACGTCCTGTAGAAAACTTTGTTCTGGCTCAAGAACTTTTTGCCCATATGTGACTGAACTCTAAAGAAAACGTATTTTCCAGTCAGAACATCTCACATAAGACTGCATTAATGCGTGAACAGTGGGAGCTGGAAAAATGAGCCATCCCAGTGGTTAAGAGCACCAGCTGTTTTTTCCAGAGGACCGAGGTTCGATTCCTACCACCTACAAGGTGGCTCACCATGTGTAACTCCAGTCCCCGGAGATCTGACACCCTTTTCTGGCCTCCTTGGGCACCAAGCTTCCATGTGATACACATGTGAGCAAAACACTCATACACATAAAATTAAACAAAAACAAAAAAAAAAGTGTACTGTAAGGCCAGAAAGTTTAAAAAGATAATTAAGTGAAGAGCCAGGAGTGGGCACATTTATAATCTCAGCACTTGGAAGGCTAAGACAAAGAGGCTAGCCTGGGCTACAAAGTCTTACCTCTCTTACTTAAGAGTGAATAGTTTTCCTTCTCTTTCGGCAGTGATGCTCTTTTGAGATCATGGCTTAGAAGAATGTTCTAGAAGAATTGTTGAATGGTTGTTGGTTTCCTTTTTTGCCTGCCATGTTCAGTTTGCCTGGAGTCTCCCCCTACTTCACCCACATATACACCTGGTAGGAGGAGAGACTGATGGGAGAATAAGAGCACAGTTGGACATTTGTATTTCAAGCAGTCCTGAGTTCCAGCTGCCCTGCCCAGCTTGCTAACCTTGAGAAGGTTAGTGTTCTTCTCGATGAGAACGAAGCCTGCACTCTTCCTCCTGGAGTGAATGAATAATGCAGAGCGCCCGGCACAGCTCCTACCACTAATGTTAATAAACTCCTCACCCTTCTCCTCCCTGGAACGATGATGGGGGTGACTGCAACTTCGTTCCATTCCCCTTTGTGCCAGACTCCATGTGATTCTAAAACTCGATGTCTAAATCCTGGCAAGAACAGCGTTGTGCCTATTTTATAAGCAAAGAAATGTGAAAAGTTACGTAACATACCTAATGTTACCAAGCTGGTAAATGGCAGTCAAGACTGTAACCCTGATCATTTGGGCTCTACATCACACCTCCTTCCCACTGGCTAAATCTGTTCGGCCTCTCATTTTCAAAGATCAGTTTGCAGGCCTTTTTCCTTCAGAAGTGTAATTATTTTGCTTTTAGCTTGTCATGTGGTCTTATATTTCTGGGGTTTGCTTCATCTTTTAGCAGACAGGGTATAGTTGAGGACAGGGGTGGAGTCTAGCACCAGAGGTCTGCTTCAAGCTAGGTGTGACCTTTGATTCATCATTTACCCTTCTAAGCCTTTCGCTTCTTTATGTGGTGATTTTGGTAATAGGACTGACTTCTTGGAGTTAGTGGACAAGACAAAGCAAAATAACAAAATGTCAAGTATATAGCAACTGGTTTTCCTTTTCGGTCAAACAACTGTGTCCATGTACAGAAAGAACCCAGTTTCCTTGTCCTTGTGGGTCATTTTCTATCAGTCTCAGTCTCTCCAGTCCCGGGACTGTCTGCCTTGCGTTCCTGTGTCTTTTTTCCGTCCCCTCATTGAGCTAGCATGCTCTCCACACCCACTTGGTACCCAGTCAGTATTTATTGATGTTAATGATGATGGTTAAACAAAGATGCTCTTGGCATCAGTCCTGCAGCCTCTGAGACTGCTTGAGTAATCATGACTTCCTAAAAACAGAAACGTTCAATCATCGTACTCTAATCGAAGGTCAGAATTTAATGTCAGCGTTTGTTTCTGTGGTGATTGTGCCTCTTTTCCTCTGCAGCATTATCTCTGACAGTTAGGGCACTCGGGGTTTCTGGCATGAAGCTGATTATCCCTGCGTTCTTAAATTACTTCCTGAAGGAGATGTAGCATCCTAGAGATAAATGTGTTAAATAAATATTGATCATAGTTCAGATTTGTTTTAATTGGAGCATGAGGTCAGGGAAGGCTCAACATTGAGGTGTTTGTTGTTGGCTGCCAGGCTCTAGATGGGGTTTCTAATCGCTCATAAATTACGCAAACCTGTTTGTCCTTTGGAGAGCCCTCTTTTTTTCTCTTCCCTTTTGTCCTACCTCATTTGCTTGATCCCGAGGTTTCTTAACCCCGCCCTTTTCCTCTAATTCTGTCCTAAACAACGTTTGTGGGAATCTGGCCAGTGTTCACTTGGAGCTCAGCCACTGACACATGAGTGTGTACTAGCTAAAATGTCCTATCATCACACATGAGTGTGTACTAGCTAAAATGTCCTATCATCAGGGTTGAGTTTCTAACTCAGTTTATGGCTGATTTGTTTGCATGATCTTTTTAAGGTTTATTTTTACTTAATTATGTACATCCCTTTGTGTCTGTGTAGGAGTGCATGCACACGGTGCTGTTGCCGTGGAGGTCCAAAGACTTGGGCAGCAGAGTCCCGAGAGTTGGAATTACAGGTGGTTGAGAGCTGCCCAATTTGGGTTCCAGAAAAAGAATTCAGCTCATTTACAAGAGTAATACATGTCCCTAACCACTGAGCCATCACTCCAGCCCCATAATTTTCATGCCAAGATTTTTTTTAATAAAGGGATAAAAAAAGTGTGAATTTCTTTTGCAGAGAAATGTGAGATAGTAGCCAAAATGAAAATGCCCTTCACATGACCTTTCACTTGATAGAAAGTAAAGATTGCTATTTCTTTTTTCCTTTTCCTTCTGTCTGTTGGATTGATTGGGTTTGGGTCCTGGAGACTGAGCCAGTGCCTTGTATGTATTTTTCTACTGAGCTGCATCACCCGCCTTTGTATTTTGAGACCGAGTCTCACTGAGTTGTACAGGCTGACTTGAATTTACAGTGTGGTACACGCAGGACTCAGACTTGAAGTCCTCCTGAGGAGCTCATGGCATCACTAAGCTCCATCCCTGGCCCAAAGAGTTAACAGTGGTAGCCACACTTCTCTCCCCCTGCCGCTGCTGGGGATGGGATCCCAGGGCCCTAACACTGTCTAAGCCAGCAGTTTTTAATGAAGGTAAATCCCTGGTCCTACTCTAATTCATTTTATCATATCTAATAATTCCCAAACTTACATTTTATTTCAACTTTGACTTCTCATCTAAGGCTTGACTTAATATTTCCAATAATCTAATTTATAATCTTTTCTTTTTTTTCTGTTTTTCTATCAAGGGCCAATAACCAACCCCTCTATTTTACCACAGCCCAAAATTTCCCTGGAATATCTTGTCACATAAACAATAAACAGACAAATAAATGTTAACATATACATGGAGGGGGGCACACGCTTTTTAGTTTTATCAAAAGTATTTAATAGAGACTGAGTGATTTAGGTAACCACATATGATTCAAAGATGGAGAGAAAATCTTTCTGTTTTCTTTCTTTCTTTCTTTCTTTTTTTTTTTTAAAGACAGGATTAGCCCTGAAGAACAGACTGGCTTCAAACTCTATCCACCCGCCTCTGCCTCTCGAGTGCTGGGATTAAATGTGTTCTCCACCACTGCCTGGCTGAAAAAAATATTTCTTGAGTTGTCAAGAGTTTTATGATTTGCCTAACAGAATAAAGTGAGTAAGTTTGGAGACAGAGGATACTCAGGAGGTAGAAGTGGACAAAGGTAGTAAAATAGACATGTTCGTTGAGGTACTTTTTAACCTTGTTTCTTTTTCAGATAGGGCTGAAGGGTAGCATCATTTGATCTAGCAGTCTGCTGCTCATCACTGAGAAGGCCAACACTGTTAAGAGTAGATTCAGCGCATATTATGCCTAGCGCCTTAGCCACTCCCAGCTGTACTATACTATGTCTCTAATAGGAATAGTTGCAAGTTAGTTACAAATGAAATGACACAGAAGCAAATACAGGGTTTCTAATTTGAAAAAAAAAAAACAAAAACAAAAAGGTCAAGATACTTTCCGCTTTAGTCCTCATAACCTGTAACTAAAAGTTCAGAATTCAACCATGCTTTATTTCAAACTAGTCTGCAGCCCTGGGTAGTTTTTATTGTCAACCTGGCACAGGCTAGGGTCATCTGAGAAGAAGGAACCTTAAATGATAAAATGCCTGCTTAAGATTTGGCCTGGAGGTCAGCCTGGGGGAGGCATTTTTCTTTATTGATGCTTGATATGGAAAGGCCCAACCTATTTTGGTCGATGCCACTTGTGGGCTGGTGGTCCTGGCTGTATAAGAAAACAGACTGAGCAAACCAGTAAGCAGCATTTCTTCATAGCCTTTGCACCACTTCCCACATTCAGGCTCCTGGTTTGAGTTCCTTCCCTGACTTCCCTGCATGATTATGTGCATACACACATAATTTTAAAATAATAAAAATAAATCCTTTTACAAAAAAGAAATGTAAGATAGTCTTTACTTTATGCTGACAGGAAGTGTGACCTGGGGTAAGTCACATAAACCCTCTAGCCTAGGTTTGTATGCCTGTTAAGTAACATCCTCTGGTAATCAGTATTTGAGAAAGCAGTAAAGGAGTTTGAAACGGTAACTTTTTAAAGGAAATCAACTCCTTAAGGCAGCACAGAGACGTCGTTGTCTTCAGCACCTGAGCTTAAGAGCTGCAGTGCCTGCTCCCAAACTCACCCATTTGTCGTTCATTTGCATCATTCATTTTCCTGAAACAAATCAGAACATTTTGAAATTCATATTTCACGGAGCTACTTAACTAATTGCCGCAATCAGCAGCAATTTATTTTATACCAGGGCTGTTCAAATCACTCTGAGGTTGGCACACCATGCACAGTGTGTTTTTAATGACAAGTTTTTATCTAGGAAATGGTTAATCTGCTAATATTCTCCTGGAAGTCCAAGCTCTGGTTCTATAGGTCATCTTCACCCAGTCATAACTTAAAAGACCATAGCAAAGCCATTGACTCAGTAGGTACACCAGCTGTTAGAGAGGCTGTCCTATTTAGAAGGACCAAGAGAGGGTAATAGCACCCTGTTTCTACTCTTGCGTGGAGACCCTCATTAAATTACTCAAACAATAATCAGATAGATGCTGTTCAAGTTAATGGCACCTCTGAGGCCCTGTCAAGAGAGCTTTATTTAATGTGCAACAGACCTGGAGTGATGCAGGTGCCTTTTCAGGCCCTCATTTAATTTAAGCTGCTTTAGTTGGCATGGCAACTAGTTTAGACATCTGGGAGACAGTATGCTGGGGATTGAGACTTCAGAGGATTTTGCCAGAGCAAAGCAGAAACCTTATCATAATGCAATATGTGTTACCGCTGAGTTTGTGCAGTTACAGTGCTAAATTTTCAAATTCAGCAATTGTGTTTTCCAAAAAAAATTTAAAATTTTTGTCCTAGTGGTTTAATTGTTTTGTGTGATTTTGTAAAAATGTTCCATTCGTGGAATAAAGATGTATTTCTCTTACAATGTACTGTGCTAAACTTAAAGCATAGAAAACTAGTTTTCTGCTATTTAATAATTTAAAAAAACCTCCTATCAAACTTTCCAGTGTTATATGTTCAAGAGGGATTAGAGGGAGTGAAGACATTTCTATACAGAGATGACAGAGAAGCATAGAAGTCGACAGGAGCTCTGTGTCATTTGGCCTAGACTTCTGGCTTATCTAGAATTTACTAACCCAGCCTGTCTTCTCCTGAACAAGGCTTAGTAAGCATTCACTTAAATTTCTCCTTAAACATCTTCCTGGAAAACTGGAAGGGTTTTCAAGTCCCTCGATCCTGGAGATAGTGGTATAGTGATATAGCTGCTTGGGCTTAGCAGAAGAAATGCCAGCTGGGTTATGTTTTGTTGGGGGATTTTGCACTTGAATTTGTGGTCTTTGTTTGGAAGAACTGACTTGTATAAATCACTCTCTGTTCAATGGTATGAAATTTTCATCTGATTCATCTAGCTCTATTAGGTATGAGCCTCATTGTGATTTGATGTCTATAAATGCTCAATGAAGTGTCATATTTTATTTAGAAATTAGTAATTAGTTATAAAGTATCTGTTGTGGCTGGAGAGGTGGCTCAGCTGGCAAAAGTGCTTCCTGTTCTCCGAGTCACAATGACATGCAGCTATTGCCACCATCTCTCTGTCTAGAGGACTGGTTCTCAACATTTGGAGGTCAAACAACCCTTTCATAGGAGTTGCATTGATATCCTGCATATCAGATATTTATATTACGATTCCTAACAGTGGCAAAATTCAGTTAACAAGTAGCAATGAAAAATATATGATTGGCAGTCATCACAACAACAGAAACTGCTGTATTAAAGGGTCTCAGCATTATCAAGGTTGAGAACCACTGGACTGTCGTCATGACTATACCCTGATAATGTGAAAATGGTGCTGTTGCCCTCTGCTTGCCTGTACACCAGCTGCCATGCTAACACTGAAGTTTCTGTCATCACAGCTGGGCTGCCAGTCCTGTAGTGCAGAAGACAGAACAGATAGAGCCTGTTCTTCATCCAGGCAAGAAAAAAACATTCAGTGCTGGAGAAGAAAGCTGTGGGTAAACTTAGCAGATATGACAGATGAATGCTTTAGCGTATCCTTTAGGACTTCTTTCCCCTGAATAAAACGTCAACTTGACAACTGTCTTACTCCATTTGGGCCACTATAAAGAAATAATTGAAACCTTTGTAGCTTATAAATGGCAGGAATTTGTTCTGGAGGTTGGAAAGTTCAGAGTTAAGGCGCCTGATGGATTTGATGTCCAGTAAGGGCCTTCTTCCTATTGAAGAGTCTTTTCACTATAACCTGCAATTTTCGTGGAGCTAACGAGCTCCCTCGGGCCTCCTTTATGGGGACACTAATCCCATTCATGGGGCTCTGCCCTCATAACCTAATCATCTCCCAAAGGCCCTCCCTCCCAGTGTTCTGGAGTTAGGATTTCAGCATGAGAGCTTTGGAGGAGCATCAGCATTCAAACCATTGGAAGACAATAATGGCATCTGTGCAGGTTTTTCTGTTTCACGTAGTTTTCCTCTATATAATGTTTATTTACTTGATCCTTCAAACTTAAGAGAGCCAAGAATAGAATTCAGTCACGACACACACTTGTAATCCCAGCATTGGAGAGGCTGTGAAACTTGGACTACATACAATTAGTGAAACCTTGTCTCAAATTTCTGTTTGTGTATGTGCAAAGTAGTAGTGTTTTTTATTTTTGTCCTGTGATTAGTATTTCTTAGAAAAAAAATGGTGTATACAGAAGGATTAATACTCTTAACATGGAATCTGCCTTACAAGTGGAATGTATTACAATGTACAAAATACAGCAAAGGGCCAGGGCATGTGGCTCAGCTGCAAGAGTGTTTGTCTAGTGCCTTAGTTAGGGTTACTATTGCTATGGTAAAACACCATGACCAGAAACAAGTTGGGGAGGAAAGGGTTTATTTGACTAACACTTCCAAATCACTGTAGATCATCAGAGGGAGTCAAGACAGGAATTCAAACAGAGCAGGAATAAATGCAGAGGCCACAGAAGGGTTCTGTGTACTGGCTTCCTCCCAGTGGCTTGCTCAGCCTACTTTCTTATAGATCCCAGGATCACCAGTCTGGGCTGGCCCCACCCACAATGGACTAGGCCCTTCCAGTTAATCACTAGGAAAATGCCATGCAGGCTTGGCTGCGGTCCGGTCTTATAGGGGCATTTTTTCAACTGAGGCTCCCTCCTCTCAGAAGTTTGTGTTGAGTTGACATTAAAGTAGCAAGCCCATCTAGCATGTTTAAGTTTCCATCCCCAGCATCTCATGGACCAGGCATGGTGCTCATCCCGGTACTGAGGAGGCAGAGGCAAAAAGAACAGGAATCAAGGTCATTCTCAGCTCCATAGTGGGGCCCTCCTTTTTGAGACATGGGAACCTTTTAAATGACTCAGTGACTGCAAGAGGACCTGAATGTTAGGGCCTAGAACACAAGGTTACCATTGGCTATCAAGTTGGGCCAGCCTGGGCTGTAGTAAATCCTGCTTTTAAAGGGGGGGGGAGTGGGACAAGATTGGCTCTCGTTATCATGTTCCTCTTTTTCTCTCCAGCTCACACATGTGACCTGTAAACATGTAAGTGGTTTTCAACCTGAAACTGTTGGTTTTCATTCCTTTCTACACCCATCCAAAAATGTTAGTAAATGATTAAAGGCTAAGACTTAAAAGGGCAGAAATCTAAGCTGGCTGTAATGAGAACACAAAACAGCTTCATTTTTACAGGATATAAAAAAAGCATAGGAACTGGAGGCATTAGGTGTTGCCTCAGAAAGCAGGAATGCAGATGAATAATAAAAGATTGACTACACAATCAATCTGCCTCCTCAGTACCGGGATGAGCACCATGCCTGGTCCATGAGATGCTGGGGATGGAAACCTCGGGGCTTAAACATGCTAGATGGGCTTGCTACTTTAATGTCAACTCAACACAAACTTCTGAGAGGAGGGAGCCTCAGTTGAAAAAATTGTGTGTGTGTGTGGGGGGGGGGGGGAGTACCAAGACTGCATCATCCCCTAACCTGCAGGAGAGTACACACAGCATACTAATCCTTGGTATCTCTGACTCTTCACCCCACTCATGCAGGATCCTGGCATCCCAACCTATGCTTCTAATAGGGCTCTTTTAATGGAAAATGAATTCACCAGAGAGGAGCCACACATAATTGAGGTACTCTTGGATACCAGTACATACAGCTTCAAGAGCAACTCATGGCATAGTATAGAAGAGAGGAATATTAAATAAGCACTTAATATAAAAAGATCTGAATAGCATGAGAAATTGTTCACTATATTTTAAACTTCAAAATGATGTACTGTAATTCTGCTTGAAAAAATTGATTAGACTTACATAAAGCTGTATATAATTTTTGCTTCAAGCTTGTTTAGTACAGTAAAAAAGGTAACTTAGATTTTCAATAGTGATGGATTAGTTAAATGAAAATTCTGGAAATGGGGGTAGTAGCATAAACCTGTACTCCCAGTACTTGGAAGGTAAGGGGCGGAACAGAAATTCAAGGCTGTCTGGTGAATTCAAGGCCAATCTGAGCTCTATGAGGCTGTCTTGTAAGAAAGGGGGACATGGGTAGTTTTCATCTTCTTTTTTTACCGAGTTTTGTACAAAGAAAGTTTTTATTGTACTTTGCTTTTGTTTTTCAGGGAAAAGATATAGAAAACTTCAAAAATACACCAAAGTAGAGATGAGAATATAACTCCTACATCACTCTGGATGCAGAAACAGGTGGATCTCTGAGTCTGAGACCAACCTGGTCTACAGAGTGAGTTCCAGGACAGCCAGGGCTACACAGAGCTCTGTGCCAGAAAACTAAACAAACAAAAAAATCTCCAAAAATGCCCAGCTTCAATATTTCTCATTTTTTCCCATTCTTCTCTATCCTTATCCCTCCTTTGAGGAGGGCAGGATTGTTTTAAAATAGATTGCAAATATCACATTATTTAACTTATAAATTATTTATGTGTTTTTTATAAGGACCCTCATCAGAACATATAAATGTATCATTATGGTATCTTAACATTGGTTTATCCTTAATACCCATCCCTAATTGCCCCCAGGGCTCTCTTTGAACCAGGTTCTAAACAGAAACCACATAGTTGTACTTGGTTATTAAGTCTCCCTTTGATCCCAAGCATCCCTTTTTGCCTTCCCTCCATCTATCACATGTACTTTTTGAGGAAGCAGGCAGGGGAGCCTATGTGACTCAGGCTGTATGATAGTGGTTACTCTCTGGGTAGAGGAATAGGGTTTGGTTAACATGTGATCTTCAAGAGTGACCAGTGCCAATTAGTCCCAGTACTCTGGAGGCAGAAGCTGGCAGAACTCTGAGTTTAAGGCCAGCCAGAGCTCTATAGATTCTGTCTCGAAAAAGGAGAAAAAAAAAAAGATTTTAAGATGTGACTACTCACATAACTTCCTGCCTGGATAGCACTGGGGCTGGGTGTATCCCCAGCCTGCTTGCAGCCCTCTCTGCTTAAGACCTGCTTCCTAGAGGGCTTGAGTTCTGTGCAGTAAATGCCAGTTCCTACATAAAAACACAGGTTTGTACTGGCTGCTGTATTTTAGGGATGTAGGGCCTCCGGTGAAAGTGATGGCAGCAGGTTGGTGAATGAGAAGAGGCCCAATTGTAGGTAAAGCCCGCAGGGCTTTCTCTTGGAAAGATGGAGAGAGTGAGATCCCAAGGATGACTTCCAGGTTTGTGTTTGGTGGTGTGAAGAAAAGGAGTAGGTTGGATTTGAATATTCAAGAGGGTGAGTGTGATGAAGAGAAGGGAGGACCAAGGCTGGGATGTTCTAACATTTGGAGGAGAGGAAAGGAGAAGGAACAGAAGACAGCCAGAAATAACAGCCAGTGAGAGACGAGCAAAGCCTCCCAAGTGTCCTAAGGCCATCTAAAAGTATCTCTAGGAGGGGGCAGTTTTCACCCATTGTGTTAGATGTTAGCACAGCTTCTCCCCTGCCTCTGTGTTGTCCTTAACTGCCAGCTTTAAAAGCTGTGAAGGGAAGATCATCTAAAGAAAAGTTCCAGTTCAATCATAAAATCATGCAAACTTTTAGTGTGAGTTTTTAATTACATCCAGGGTAAAACATAAGTCTATTATTCTAACAAATATAGTAAAGGGGTTCCTTGACATTGATGTGGCTTGTCAAAATTCTGGGTTCCACTTCTCCATGGCTCCCTAGTCTCCAGCTTTTGATCTCCTGCCATGTGTCAATTGAACAAACAGCCTGAGACTACAACAGCACAAAGTTGTATCAGAAGCGTGAACTACATGTACTAATAGGCTTTCATAAACACATGCAGAGTTAAGGAGGTGGAAGGCTACATTGTTCTGATTGTGAGGAGGCTTGAATTAACCATTTCATGTGTTTTGAGCAGTACCATACTTTATAAAGTACTTAAATCACAGTTGATGGGTAGATTGTGATCATTTTTGCCGGTGTTTTAAAATGGGCTCACCAACCCCATATTTTCATTTGAAGGATACCCCAGTTGCTCACCAGAATCTTGAGATTAATGGATCTTCGTTCTTCTCCTTGGCTTGGTGGTTATATGTACATTTCTCTTGTTTGTGATTATTGTAGAGTATCGCTGGTTTTTTACTTCAGTTCTTAAACTTGTGAATTCTTTTAATTTAGGCACTGTTAATCCTGTAGTGTCTGGAATTCTCACCTTCATCAGTCTAAAAGCTAGCTGTCTTCACTTCCCAGCCTTGAGAATGGAAGTTACTCTTTAATCTGATGACTTCACTGAGGGGGTTGGGGGCCAATTCTCTGACATCTCCTTAACTTAAGATTTGAAGATACGTTGTCACAGAATTGATGCAGAGTGACCTACATAAAATCATCGTCTCTCCTCAGCCACTCAGCTCAGATCATGTCAAAGTTTTTCTTTATCAGATTTTGCGAGGTAAGATTTTTCCTTTACCAAGAAAAAGGCAGTGTGGTGGTGTAAATGAGTCGTTTTGCTCTTCATTTGAACTTTATTCTGGCCTTCCAAGCCTTGTTCTCCAAAGATCTTTTTGTCTGAAGCAAAGTTGTTTCACTGTTTTTGATGTTAAACAAGAGGCGCGGGTGTCAGAGGTGCTAGGCGTTGGCCTTGGATCCTTGAGCATGCTAGTCACATCCCTGCCAACCAGAGGCTCTTAAGGTGGCCAACTACTTTTTGTTTTTATTTTCATTAGGGCAGAGAAGGCAGGCGAGTGGGCTGATGTAGAAAGGCAAGTAAACAGTGGTTTGTCACAAACCCCACTAACTGCCTTTAGCTCTTCACAGCCTGTGGCATCAGATGACTAAGTTAAAAAGTGACTATCCTCTATGGAAGACATCCATCCTTCAAGTCTGAGTATCGCCTGGCATAGCTGAGCCCCACTTAGCTCAAAATGACCATTAAAGCCCAAAGCAGATGGAGAAGACTGGTAGAGAGAGCAGCTAAGTAACTCCAGACTGTGCATGAAGAGCACAGACCTGACTGAGAAGCAATTTAGGCCACTATGACTGATGCCTCCTCTAGCCCTCAGCTGTGTCCAGAGTTCTACCTTGACAAACGGAGAATTATTTAAAGGTGAAACCACTTTCTTGTCTGGTGAATACATTTTTTTTTACAGTATTCACAGAATTGCATTCTACAAAAAAAAAAATTGAAAACGTCTTCCAAGTATTAAAACGCATAAGCAATATTACTACAACAAACAACAAAAAGTTCACCTACAATGAATTTGTTGATATTCTGTGGTGAGGGAAATGAGAAAGGTTCTTGACTTATTTACTGTTGTGAAGAAAATGTCTTACAAAGGTTTATTTTTTTAAAGAGGAAGAAAAGAATGAGTGTAAGATTGAGGCTTAAAGCAGTACTGATGATGTCTTTCAAGATGTCACATACATTTTGAGATGACTTGGTGTCCTCTTGACTGTCAGCAGTCACAGTGCTGCTGGCAGATTTGGGCACGACCCTGAGTTTTGTCCTGTCACTGAAGTGCCTGTCCTGGCTGGGAAAGGCCTCTCACAGGTTAATGGAAACTTCTTCACTGGAGCAGGTTCAGATTCACAGGTTGGGCGTATCAGTAGCAGAACTCCATCCACATGGAGGAGCATGGCCTGACAGCCTTACCTATGCTTCAAGCCATGTAATCTTTTCAATTATAGACATTGTCTCTGGCGTGGGCAGACACTATTGTGACATTTTACCCTACTGCAACAAAATGACAGTGTCTTGAAGGGGACTAAGGCAAGCTTTCAGTAATATTCTTGAGCTTTTGTTTGGGGAATAATTTTAAATCTTCTAGTCCATTTCCATGTAAGGTTAAATATCTGCAATTAAATGTGTTTATTATTTCAGGTTTGAAATATCTCCATTCAGCTGGCATTTTACATCGAGACATTAAGCCAGGGAATCTCCTTGTGAACAGCAACTGTGTTCTAAAGGTAGCTTTTCAGTTATTTAAAGGTCTAGAGAAATCAAATGTCTGGCTCAAGAGTATTATTTTCCCTACTTCACCAGAAATAAAGAGAACAGTTTTCTTCAGCCCCATCATTTATCAAAGCCGCTGGAACTAATTTGTAATCCTGGCTCTTTCTTCCTTCCTTCCTTTCTTTCTTTCTTTCTTTCTTTCTTTCTTTCTTTCTTTCTTTCTTCCTTCCTTCCTTCCTTCCTTCCTTTCTTTTTTTAAATTTTTATTTATAAAAGCTCTAGCTTGGGGCAAAATAAAGGTTGTTCTTCCTTCAGCAAAAAAAAAAAAAATAAATAAATAAATAAATAAATTTTTATTTATTATGTATACAGTGTTCTGTCTGCATGTCTCTCCTTGCAGGTCAGAAGAGGACACCAGATCTTATTACAGATGGTTGTGAGTCGCCATGTGGTTGCTGGGAATTGAATGCAGGACCTCTGGAAAAGCAGCCTGTGCTCTTAACCTCTGAGCTTATCTCTCCATTCCTGACCATGTCAACTCTAATAAATTGGGCCTGGCTTACAGTTCAGAGATTCAGTCCATTATCGTCATAGTGGAACCATGACAGGCAGACATGGTGCAGGAGAGGTAGCCAAGAGCTCTACATCTGGATCCACAGGCAGCGAGGAGAGAGTGAAACATAGTGGGCCTAGGTTGAGCATCTGTGAAACCTCAAAGCCCGCCCCCAGGACATACTTCCTCCAACAAGACCGCACCTCCTAGTAGTGCTACTCCCTATGGGCCTTTGGAGGCCATTTACTTTCAAACCGCCACAGAATTGTTTATCAGAAGGAATTAGACTCTTAGCTTCTTCATCTGTGACAGTGAAGTGTGGCTTTTAGGAAAGTGTCTGCATCTTAAACGGCTAGCATTACTATATGGTGTTGCACTTCAGTAGCAAAAGGAAGCACAGGCATGTTTAATTAAAAGTTAAAGTTCTGTGCCAGGAAAAGGCAGATGAATGTATTTCTACAATATGGTAGTCATATCTTCCCCCTCTGGATAAATTTATATTTAATAATTCCCAGGTCTCAGTTTAGGTGCCAAGATGAGACCATGTCCCGAAAACTTAACAAGGCTGCACATTCTTTTGCATGTTGGTAACCCCAGTATTTCAGAAGTAAAGGCAGGAGGGAAAAACGCCTAATACAATATCCCCAAACCTCAAATCATCAACTTAAGTTTTACTACTTTCCTGGTTCTTCTCACTGTCCTTTGTTAGTTAAAAGAGACTTATTGATAGCAAGATCCATAGTATGCATTTCTCAAACTTCTGATATATAAATATATTTTCCAAATTCTTGAATAGTAGAAGGTTCATCATAATTTTCCTCTTGATAGGGGCAGGAGAGTAGGCTCTGGGGTTAAAAAGCTTACTGTTCTTGCAATGGACCAGGTCCAGTTCCAGGTCCAGTTCCCAGCGCCCACCTGGTGGTACACAGCTAGGCAAATTCCAGTTCCAGGGCATCTGATACCTCTTCTGACTTCTGTGGGTTCCTGTACACATGTGCACATACATACACATAAAATTAAATACTTCTTAAAAGAAAAGTAGAAGCTGGGTGGTATTAGCACACACCTTTAATCCCAGCACTTGCGAGGCAGAAGTGAGCAGATCTCCCAGTTTCAGGCCAGCTTGATACAGAGTAAATTCCAGGACAGCCAGGGCTATACAGAGAAACCCTATCTCCAAAAAGCGGGATATGGGAGGAAGACACACAGAAGAGAAAAACAGCATTTATGCCAAGTCTAGCAAAATAGACCTTGCTTATGAGGCCTTTTTATGCCTCCTCCTATGAGTCCATCTGAACGTAGCTTCAGTGTGCATTCAGCTGTGTTGGGAGTTCATTGGTCTTGATTTTGGTTTAATAATCAGTTTAGAGTAGGTGAAAGTTTTTGTCTATCTGTTGCTGGGCGTTGAACTCACGTCCTTACACATGAACCTGGAGAATGTTTTTTTTTTTTTCTTTTTCAAAAGAAACATAATTTTAAAGGGGGTAGTGGCTCTAGAGAGAGAGATCAGTGGTTAAAGCACTGAGTTAGAGTCCAAGCACCTACACTGCAGATCATAATGGTGTGTAACTCCACATCTGATGCCAGATCCTGGCCTCTCTGGCTACCGAAGCACACATGTTCCACAGATATACATACTGGCAAAACTCTGATACACATAAAATAATACAAAATTCAAATACGTATAATTTTATATAGAAACTTTAAAGTTGGTATTTTCTCCCTTTTATCCAAATAAGATCATATTTTTATACTGACAGAAGTATACCTGTATCACTTTTTAAAGCTCATGGGCCCATCAAGGTTTCTTCGTGTATGTGTTATGTGGTTTTCTTTAGTTCTGCTGCTGTTTTTCTAGCCATAAATGTGTCCGTCTAGCTGAGTGTCTTAGTTACTTTCTATTACGATATGATAAAGACAATGACTAAACTCAGCTTGGGGAGGATGGAGTTTATTTGGCTTACATATTCAGGTTCGTAATCTATAAAAGAACACAAAGGCAGAAACTCCAGGCAGGGACTGAAACAGAAGCAATAGAGGGGTGCTGGTTTGACAGCCTCCTCTTTTTTTAACCACCCAGGACCACTTGCCCAGAGATGGCCCACAGTGGGCTAGACCCTTCCACATCAATCATCATCAAGAAAATGCCCCACAGGCCAATCTTATGTGGGCTCCCACCCCACCCCACCCCCCGTTTTGAGGTTTCTTCTTCTCAGATATGTCTAGGTTTGTGCCAAGTTGACAAAATCTAACCAGAGTATTGGCATAGTGGCACATGCCTATGATCCTAGCACTTGGGAAGTACAAGACAGAAGAATCAGATATTCAGGGATATCCTCAGCTATATGGTAGGCTTAAATCTCTGCTGTCTCAAAAATGAAGAAAGGAAGGTAGGTGTCTGCTTGATAATGTCTTAATTGTCTTTTCTATTTAGATTTGTGATTTTGGATTGGCCAGAGTGGAAGAATTAGATGAATCCCGTCATATGACTCAGGAAGTTGTTACTCAGTATTACCGGGCTCCGGAGATCCTGATGGGCAGTCGACATTACAGCAACGCCATTGATATCTGGTCTGTCGGCTGTATCTTTGCAGAACTACTGGGCCGAAGAATATTGTTTCAGGCACAGAGTCCCATTCAGCAGGTATGATTTTGCTTCACGGTTTTACTTGCTTTTAATTCCGCTGTAGATTTGAAGGGAAAGCCGTCTTGCACATGTCATGACGTTTGTTCATTGTACTGTCTTAATTGACTTTTAGCAAATCAGGTTCACTCGAAAGCCAGAAAGGTACAAAGTTGAAGACTGCAGAGGTTCGTTCAGTTAGGAGCCTTTTAGAGCAAGTGTTGACTTTATCCTGTGCACTGGTGCCTGGCAGCAGACTCAGCTCTACCGTTGCATAGGTATGATCTTGAGTCCTTAGAAGGCATCTGCTCCTTCCAGCTGAGTGACTGCAGCTTCAAACTGTACATTTCTACTATTGATTTCTTCAAATCTCAAAGTAAGCTGGGTGATGGTGGTACAGCACTTGGGAGGCAAAGGCAAGCATATCTCAGTGAGTTCAAGGCCAGCCAGGTCTACAAAGAGAGTTCCAAGACAGCCAAGACTGTTAAATAGAGAAACCCTGTCTTGAAAAAAAAACAAAACAAAACAAAAAAAAACTATTATTGGGCTAAAATATTTAGATACAGCATAAAACACCAGAAAATAATTAAAATATAGATTCAAGAAACCATTTGTGGCCAGGTGTGTCGGGACATACCTTCAATCCCAGCACTCCTGAGGCAGAGGCCATAGGATTTCTGTGAGTTCCAGGCAGGCCTCATCTACATATCAGGTTCCAAAGTTTCAGTCTGGCCAGAACTATATAGTAAGACCCTGTCTCAATAAAAAGAGGGCTGGGCGGTAGTGGTGCTCACCTTTAACCCCAGTACTCAGGAGGCAAAGGCAGGCAAATCTCTGAGTTCAAGACCAGGCTACTCTACAGAACAAACCCCATCCAGAGCTGCGCAGAGAAACCCTGTCTTAAGAAGGAAGGGGTGGAGGGAGCTGCAGAGAAGGCTCGGTGGTTGAGAGCACTTCCTCTTCTCCCACAGGCCTGAATTTGATTCCCAGCAGCCACGTCTGGTGGCCCACAGTTGCCTATCACTTTAGCTCTGGGGGATCTACCTTCTCTGATCTCTGAGGGTGCTTGCACCCAAGTGTACGCACACAATCAAAAATAATATTCTAGCTTTAAAAATAAATTGAAGGCAGCCATGTTGGCATATGTCTGAATCCTTGTACTTAGGAGGCAGAAGCAGTGAATCTCTATGAGTTTGAAGCCAATCTGGTCTGCATAGAGAGTTCTAGGCCAGCCAAGAACCATTTGTGTCTCATAAAGGGGGCTAGGGGTCAGTTTAGTGTATTAAGAGCACTGGCTGCTCTTGCAGGGGACCAGAGTTTGATTCCCAGCACCTATCTGGCAGTTCACAATTGCCTGTAACTCCAGTGACAGGAGTTCTGACATTCTCTTCTGGCTTGTTCAGGCACTTCATACATTTGTTGCACAGATAAAATATTCATAAAGTAAAAATAATAAATCTTTTTTTAAAAGAAGAAAACTCATTTGGAGCCAAGTGTGGTAACACATCCCTATAATCTCAGCACTTGAGAGAGAGAGAGAAAGCCTCTGTAAGTTCAAAGCCAACCTGGTCCACGTAGCAGGTCCTGGAGAAGTATGAGAAGTGTCAGTGTGAGCTCTCCAGTCTCACAGAACCACTGGAGAACTCCTCCCGGGGTAGCCATCATCACAGAGCAGACATTGTGTACGCGATGTCTTCCATGCGGGAATGGTATCTCGTGATATCTCTTTTGAGAAATGAATACACTGGGTACTGGACAGCCAGCAGACTTTATAAAAGTGTTTCTCATCCATAGATCTGTCCTGCTTTTTGCAACGTTTGAACATGTCCATTAGGCAGTCATTTCCTTCTGCCATTAGTGTGGTCATTAGAGCCCGGCATGTGTCACTCATGCTTCCCTCAGAGGCCAGCTAGAGATCTTCAGGGGACAGCAAGCGTCTCACGCAGATTCCCTGCCTGGATACTGCTTCCGTTGGCCATCTGTTGTAGTGTAGATAATGCAGACAGTGGTGTTCTCCATGTCAGCCGCCTGGCGTGTAGATAATGCCGACAGTGGTGTTCTCCATGTATGACTTCCCCTTCTTAGGGGGTCCACACATGAAACATTGCTCTTGATTGGGTGACAGAGTCAGAATACTTTCAGCACTTCAAAAAACTGGTGAGGTGGGCCTGCTGCCTGCAAAGACTTGTTTACAGGGACACCAAGGCCGGTCCCCTTTACTGTGCCCAGCTAGATAAACTTGGCATCGTGGTTTTCGAAGTTTCACATTTTTCTGCCAGTGTAAGAGGTTTCTAGAATGTAAGAGGTTATGTGCTGGTGCAAACATTAAGTGCTTAACTTTTATTTCAGGCATGAATGCTTTGAATGTTTATTATATCACATATATCTGATGTGTAGATTAGCTTGATGGGCTTGAATCCATTTGAAGCATTAAAATCTCTTCATTAACTGTTTGAAAAGAACAGGCATTCAGCCACTGTCTGCAAAAATAATAAATGCTATATGTTGTTTTGTTTTGTTTTTTTTCAAGACAGGGTTTTTCAGTAGCTATGGATCCAGCTCAGGAACTCACTGTATCAATCAGGCTGGCCTTGAACTCACTGAGATTCACCTGCCTCTGCCTCCTGAGTGCTGGGATTAAAGGCGTGCGCCACCACCACCCAACATGCTATAGTTTTAGAACAGTAGGGCATACAGATACAGACTCCAAAGTTACCCTAGTGTTAGAACACTGTCCAGTTTTCCATGGAATGTAGCTTGACTGGCCTCAAACTCAAAATTCTCCTGTCTTAGCCTCCCAAGTGGTAGAATTATAGCTGATTTCTAAAAGGGGGAGGGGAGCAGAAAGTAAAAGAAAGGATTCTTTTTTGGTTTTTTGTTTTATTTTGTAAGACAGGGTTTTTCTGAATGACTCTGGAGCTCACTCTGTAGACCAGGCTGACCTCAAACTTCGCAGAGATCCTCCTGCTTCTGCCTCTCGAGCACTGGCATTAAAGGCGTGCACCACCATTACCCGGATAAGAAAGGACTCTTATCAGAGTTTACTGAAGCTTTGTGGTTCTAAGGCTTAAAAAAAAATGACACTCACTTTAAGGCTGGAACTTGAGTCAAATGAAGTTGTTTCTGTGAGCTACTGTCAACCTGTATTTCACATTTCCTTGCAGTTGGATTTGATCACAGATCTGTTGGGCACGCCATCACTGGAAGCAATGAGGACGGCTTGTGAAGGTGCTAAGGCACACATACTCAGGGGTCCTCATAAACAGGTAAAGAGGTAAAGAGGGGACAGTCTGTCTCTGGCAGCTAACTGTGAGGGGAGGACTTCTATTGCAAAGATGTTGCTTATAGTTAATAGACACACATATAGACATAAACACAGAGATATTCCACTAGATCTCTGTTATATGCATATGACCATAAATAGAAAGTGGCTTATAGCCATGCCCAGTATAATAGAAGAATTCATGTTTTTATAGCACTATTGTTTATTGACCCCTTGGTGGTCTCCTGGTTTATCAGTATGTGGGAAGAAAGCTTTGGCCTCAGTGTGTATGAGTCAAGATACCGGTCCAGATACTGAGCCCAGATAGCCGGTTGCCTTGCAAGGATGTAAAGCAGTTGCTGTTGCGCTCTTACCACTAAATCAGACCCAAGTACAAAGAAGGTGCCTGCTTCTTTCTAATCAATATCATTTGCAGCCAGCCAAATCATGCTGAGAAGCCAAGGTGCTTTCTGTCTGCACTCTTGATCAAGCAGTCTTTTCTGCCAGCACTTTCCGAGTCCCCTTTAGAGAAAACAGCTTAGTGATGTGAGGAGGTGTGAGGGGAGTGCTCTTCCTAGGAGCAGGAAACAAGCAGAACCAATAGGGCTTTAGCCAAGGCTAGTTTTCCTGGCATTGCCTTGGTTTCTTTAAAATTGGACATTTAGGTGATCTGATTGATTGTTTAGGTGAACAGATTGGTCGATCAAAAAGACAGATGGAGTTTGGCATTCTTCCCCTGAAATTGCCCAGCAGACATTTGATGAAGGCTTTGCCCTCTGCTTCAGTCCCTCTCTCTAACCCCAGTGACTCCTGTGTCCACAGGTGAACACGGTAAGGGAACGTGTTCTCCAGCACTGGCTCAGGCCAGTAAATAGAGATACATAGGTGCTTATGGTTTTTTTTAAATTCACATTTGTTTATTTTTTGATGCAGGGTTTCACCATATATAGAGATATAGCTTATCTGTAGCCCACTGTGTAGATCAATCTAGCCTCAAGCTCACAGCAGGCCCTCAGGAACATTAAACTAATTTGTTAGTGTCTTATAGTAAGTGTGTCCTTGTAAATAGAATAGTTTTCCTCCTTTGTTGACCTCATCAGTGTACTAAATCTACCTGGCCAAAGGGGAACAATAATAAAATATGAGGATCAGGTACCCTGGTGTCCTCAGAGTGCTATGAACAGCAGCTTAGAGGGCTGGCCTTTCTGAGATGTTCCTGACACGTCCAAAGCAGCTTGAAACTGCCTTACTGCATCAAAGTCGCCGTGCGCTCCTTTGAGCATTCTGGGCAAATGTGTCGGTTTTCTCATAAAAATTTTGAACCCAGCAGCTATAAAAGTATAGAGCTCTCAACTGGGTATGGTAACACACTCCTATAACTCCCAGCATTCAGGAAATGTACAAGAGGACTGTGGGTGGAAACCAGCCTGGGATACCCCTCCAACAGACCCTTTTTCAAAAAAGGGCTTTTCAAAACCTAGATCTATTATTTAAAAAAAAAAAAATCACATTATTTTCTAAAACAAAATAGGGAGGAAAGGAAAATGTGAAAGTCTTATTTTTATTTTAAGTTAAATAAGCTTAAGTTAAATGAATTTTATGAGAGGCCTTCCTTCTACATTCTCACATGGCTTGGTCTCTTGGTGAGAGGGAGGGGTACCTCCTGAAGGTTAAGGTTCTGCTCAGCGGGTTGTCTGGTAGTAGTCTGAGGAGAGCACCACAGAAATCTTCATCTTGGCTTCAGAATATCTGATTTTGAAGAAAAAGTAGGGAGGGTGAGAGTTAGAAGACCCTCCTGCCCCTCCACCTCCACCTCCACAGATCCAGTCATTGTTAACGTGCCAGCAGCTCCACTGGAGCTATCTCTGTTCATGTCCTAACTTCTTACAGCTGAGGTTAGAAGACACAGCGGCAGACAAGCTTATTTGGCATGTAGATAACTGTATTTTCACTTTTTTTTTCTGTTCTTATTTTAGTTTTTAGTTACTTGTTTTTCATCTTGTAGTTTTTCTATTTGAGTTTTGTTTTGTTTCCGTGTTTTGAACTAGAGCTGGCCTTCTTGTGGCCGTATTGTGTATGTCATGGCTGTTCCACTAAATGCATGATGTTCAGTTGGCTCAGGGTTTGGCTTGGGATATGCGCAGTCAAGTTTTTCTCTGGACTGGACTGAAGAAGAATGCAGCCTGTGGTGTCAGGATCAGGCTTGTCACATTACCCAGCGGGTTGAATGGTGTCCTGGTGTGGGATTCCCCACTGTATGCCGTTAATACCATTGGTTAATAAAGAAACTGGCTTGGCCTGATAGGGTAGAACAGAGCTGGGCGGAGGGTGGGGTTAAACTAAACTGAATGCTGGGAGAAAGAAGGGCGGAGTGTGGAGCCGCCGCTGGAGACCGACATGCTGAAACTTTGCTGGTAAACTACAACCTCTTGGCGATTAATAGAAATGGGTTAAATTAATATGTAAGAGCTAGCTGATAAGAAGTTAGAGCTAATAGGCCAAGCAGTGATTTAATTAATACAGTTTCTGTGTGATTATTTTGGGGGTCTGGGCAGTTGTAAACAAACAAGAAGCTAAGCCTTCCTACTACAGTGCCCCATGGGTTGTACAATGTAGTTTGTAGGCAGATTGTGTAAGGATCCTGGCCCTACTGATAACTCACTCTATGACCTTGGGCAAGTTACTTAACCTCTGTCAGCCTTGGTTTCATTCTTCAATAAAACAGAGATAAAAACTGTTTCTCTGGCTGATGAGGTGGGTCATTGGGTGACGTACTGGCCTCCAACCTTCAGGGCCTGCTTTTTAGTCCCTGGAGCCCATATGGTGGAGAAAACTCACTGCTAAAAGTTGTCCCCTAACATCTGCACATGTGCTTTGCCACCAGCACCCACCCACACACCTACGCACACAAAGCAATAAAAATAAAATTAGTGCCCTCCCACATCAGTCAGCAATCAAGAAAATGGCACAAACATGCCTACCGGCCAGGCTGATAAAGACAGTCCCTCATTGAGCCTCCTTCTTCCCAGGTGTATGAAGTTGACAACCAACGCTAGCCATCACACTGAGCTTTTAAGTAGTTTTTATGTAAACTCTTCTCACCTTACCAACTCTTCCAAGTTAGGTGGAAATAGTTGTTTTGTTAGTAGTGGTTTCTATCAGTGATTAGAAGTTCACTCTGACATGTTCCGAGACTACTCATAAACACCTTATATTCTACTCATAAAAACAGTTATTACCACTATTAACCCTTTGTCTATGGAAGAGAGAGGACTGCAGAGATTAAATAATGTTTTAGGTTGTAAGTCTGATCTTCAAATTAAACTTCTTTCTTTCTCTCTTCCTTTCTTTCTTGTTTCTAAAGTAAAAATGGCTTGTTCATGGCACAGTACACAAGAGGCAGAGTGTCTCATATCACAGACAGCATATCCAACTCCCTGAATATTCATTTCTTTGGCATAGAGGAGAGGATGAAGGGAAAGCCAGGCAATGCTAAGGCAGATAAGATGGGGAATGGGTCTCTATTGTCATCGTCACAGGGTAAAACTGAGGGGTCCATTAGTGGCAAGTCAATTCTCTAGCATCAATACTGTGCAGGTGTCTCCAGTAGGCCCAAAATCACCGTCTGCGGGTGGCCAGATAAGGCTGACCTCGGCGCTGATAGGCAAAGACAGTGTCTTGTCTGCGCACATTGCTGTGGTTCGTCAGAATGTTGATGATGATGACCTCATCTATTCGTTTGGTCTTGCGAGCTGTCTCAAGGAGAGGGATACTCTCGACACCAAAGTTGGTGTAGGCTTTGACTGACCATAGGCACTTAGGTGTGTGATCACCCTCCAAGCTGAGCTTGTACAGGGTTTTATAGGTAGTAGATGTTTTTTGTAAAAATCTGAGCCAAGCACCAAGCCCTGAGAGTTGTCTCTAAAAACAAAATTAAGCTCTTAACTCAGCATATGTGCTGCTAATCTGCAATCTCGGCACTCAGAGGCTGAGGCAGGAGAGTCTGTAGACACTGCGGGCTGAAAAGATGAGTGGCCAGCTTTCTGATTCTAAATGGGAGGAATGGCTTGGGTGTGTTGGACCTGACCATCTCATTGCCTGTTTAGGGATTTAGACTATGAATCCATTCTGGAGCCAGGTTCGGTTCTTAAAAAATAGTGTTACTCAGTTGTCTAGACCTGTCTGCGAAGGTGGTAGAATGAAGTCAAGCCAACCAAACCCCTGGTTTTGAAAGTGGAAAAATGTTCACTGCAAGTCAGAGGTTCTTGGCAGGCAAAACCACTATATAACATTCTTATTGTATTGTCTTTTCTACAACTCAGAATCTTAGATAGAGGAAAGCTCAGCTTAGTAAAAAACAGTCCTGTCTCCTGCAGGGACCTTGTCTGACATTCAGCAGACTCAGAGGTAATAGAAGTTGGCTCTGGTAGAGGTTTCTTTTATGTGCATCCTGCTATCCAGTATACATGGAGTATCCTCAGTTAACATGCTGACCCAGTCACAGGCCCATGGGTGCCAGCCAGAAAACCACCATAGCAAGAGCACACTCAGGAGGGTATGGTCCAGATTCTCTCTCTCTCTCTCTCTCTCTCCTCTCCCCTCTCTCCTCTCTCTCTCTCTCTCTCTCTCTCTCTCTCTCTCTCTCTCTCTCCTCTCTCCTCTCTCTCTCTCGACAGGGTTTCGAGCCTGTCCTGGAACTCAGTTGGTTTTTCTTTTCCCATCCTTAAACATGTTAGTCTTCCCTTCCTTGTCAAAGCAGCCTCCTTGCTTACCGGATCAGTTTTCATTTCTCATGATTTTTTTGTACTCTGACTAGGTATGTTGCTGGAAGTCACTGAGAATTTTCCCTTCTGAAGACTGCTTTTCATCTCCTCCCCGCCCCTACTTCGAGCTGTTCTGAGACAGGGTCTCACTGTGTATCCCTGATTGGCTTTACACTGTAGACCAGGCTGGCCTCGAACTCACAGAGCTCCGCCTGCCTCTGCCTCCTGAGTGCTGGGATTAAAGGTGTGCGCCAGCACACCTGACTCACAGCATCTTTTTAGCTGGCTAATTTTTGTGCTGTGAATTGACTATATTCCATATCCATATATAATACCTAAAGGCCTAAATGGTTGAAATTTTTTTCTCTTTTTCACAGCCATCCCTTCCTGTACTCTACACTCTATCCAGCCAGGCCACACATGAAGCTGTTCATCTACTTTGCAGGATGTTGGTCTTTGATCCAGTAAGTGTGTTTACTTTTATCTCTTTTTATTTCTGTAATTTTGTGTGTTGACTGTTGTGCGTGCATGTATGTCTGTGCACCACATGTATGCTTGGTGCTCTCAAAGGTCAGAAGAGGGAGTCAGATAGTTGTGAGCTACCATGTGGGTGCTAGAATCTGAATCCTGGTCATCTGTTAGAGCAACAAGCCATTGCGCTAGCTCCTATTTTTAGATTTATTAAATAAATTTTAAAATAGTTTTCTAAGAAGCATCCTGGCTTTGAGTAGACTGGCAGTGTCGTGATGACTGGAATGACAGGCTCCAGCCCCCGTTTTGTGTTCCCCATGCTAACCCATTATGTGGACATTTGAGCATTGGTGCTCAGATATAAGCAGAGCTCAGGCAGAGACCTAGAAGATACTACCATTTTTATGATCCTGTGTTTATAAAAGGGTTTGACACCAACATTAAACAAAAGGGGGAAAATTTGGTTGTTTGAAAAATCACCCACTGGGTGGCATGTGGAAATGTTTGCTCTTTGGGTTGAGGGCCGTAACTTTCCTAAACCTCTTTTCTGGGCTGGACATGGGCTACTAACTGCTCTGTGATGTCTGCCATTTATTTGTTCATTCATCCAAAGATTATTTATCATTCATATCTGTGGCAATAATTATTGTCAACAAAAATGAAAATGGAAGCATTTAAAAAAGAAAATGCTTTTAAAAAATCCACAAAATTGTGGACGGTAAGTTTACCTTGGTCTATGGTGAGAAGAGAGCATCTTTCTCATGATCCACATAACTATCTGTAGGTAGGTTCACTAGGGGGCTGGGTGTGGCTGCACATGCCTGTAACCCCAGCACTTGGCAGGCAGATCTCTGTGAGTTCAAGACCAGCCTGGTGTGAGTTCCAGGACAGCCAGGGCTTTGTCAGAGAGAGAGAGAGACAGAGAAATTAGGGGCAAATTTGTTGGGTTTGAACCAGTCTCATTTGCAGGGTGAAGTTGGGGTTTCAAGGTCCTCTTAGCCACATGGTGAATTTAAAGCCACCTTCCCATAAGCCCTTGGGATTGTGAGATGATTTAACTTGTGGCCTTAGGAACCGGAAAGCCTGAGGTTGTATGAATAATTGCTACACATCCTGTAATCAAGGCAGTGCGTCATCTTTGCCCTGTCTCCCATGGAGCCCATCCTTGAGTCCTATAAGAGCCACATCTCCATAGTTCATTGAACACTGAGGATGGATGGGTTTTTGTTTTTTTTGTTTTTTTTTTTTTTGTCTTTTTGCTGGAGTTTGAAGTGTATGGGTCAGTAAGCCTGGTGCGCTGGTGTGTTAACTGTTGGAATTGGAAGACTTCAAAAGCCCAAAGATAGGCTGCTGCTGCTGCTAGTGGTGGTCTCAGTCTGACGTTCACAACGACCCCTCTGCTAACCCTCAGCTTTACCCTGTCACTCTAAAGTCAAAGAAAACAGAAGTTCTGAGCAGCTTCCTAAAATTGCCAGTATGATCGCATCTCCTCAGTGCTGACACTTCTTCAAAGTGTGGCCTGTTGTCTGAAACGCAAAGCATTGCATATTTAAATGTCACGGTATTTGTCATTTGGGGCCCTGTGCACATCTGTCTCAAGGTAGGAACTTCCCAGATTTTCAGAAGGACATTTCGAAGTGACAGTTGTTATTCTGAGTCTACTCAGTCTCCTGTCATCCACCCCTAAATTCAGCTCTCCCTCCCTACCCAGCATGTTCTGTACATCAAATATAAGCTGCATCATGTAATTCAGTCTGTGAAAGATTCTACATGAACAGCCATGCTCATCTGTAGTGTTGATGTGCTGGTCTCTGAATTTGATTTCAGTCAAAAAGGATTTCCGCTAAGGATGCCTTAGCCCACCCCTACCTAGATGAAGGGCGGCTGAGATACCACACGTGCATGTGTAAGTGCTGCTTCTCCACCTCGACGGGAAGAGTCTACACCAGTGACTTTGAGCCTGTCACCAACCCCAAATTTGATGATACCTTTGAGAAGAACCTCAGCTCGGTCCGACAGGTTAAAGGTGAGTGACTTTTGTCATTCAGTCAGACACGGTGACCAGGCACATCTTTGATTACACAGCAGTGATTCAGTCGGGGGCTTGCCAAAGCTGGCCAATGTCTATTTCAGCTTTGCATGTAGCCGACTGTGCAGAGCATGTGTGTGTGCAGTGAATGGAGAGTTAGCATTATTTCCAGGGGAATGAAAACTCAGTTTCTGTTCCAAGTTGTAATGGGTGTGACTCAGAATATCTGTTTTCACAGTGTCACTTCAGTAAATAAAACGTATTGGACTTCTTTATGTAACATTTGATGGGGTTTTGTTTTTAAAAAAGTAAAAGAGTCCACTAAAGAGAATGGTGATGAGAAAGGGAATTTGAAAATTTACTCACACAGTTGCGCTGAGGATCCCCTATAATGCTGTGCGTGCAGACTCTCCCTGCTGGCGGAGCTTCAGCCTGGGCAGCGCCTCCAGGGAAGTTTATGTCTGTTTTTAGCAACAACCATCATTTCAGCTCCAGAAAAGTAGAACTCGACTGGGACTGATAGAGGATGTGCGTGTGGGTTAACTAACCCAGCAGGCCGCTGTGCTCACCGGGAATCCATGCTTCCAGCCTGCGTGTTGGCAGTGGCGTGGACAGTGTTTGTTTTCTCCACAGAAATTATCCACCAGTTCATTTTGGAACAGCAGAAAGGAAACAGAGTGCCTCTCTGCATCAACCCGCAGTCTGCTGCCTTTAAGAGCTTTATTAGGTAACTATCCGCACAGCTCGCACCTCAGAGCTAGAGGAAGGGGCTGTGATTTTGTTCTTCAGCATGGTTTGGGGGTTTGGGGTTTTGTTTTGTTTTAACTATTTTGTGTATGTGTATGTATGTGGGAATCAGTTCTCTCTGTGTGAATCATGTGTATTCTGGTGATCAAACCTAGGTCATCAGGGTTGGTGGGAAACACTGTTTCTTGCTAAGCTGTCTTTTTTGTTTGTTGTTTTTGTGTTTTGTTTTTTGTTTGAGACAGGGTTTTTCTGTTTAACAGCTCTAGCTGTTTTGGTATAAGGTTTGCCGACCAGGCTGACTTCGACCTCAGAGAGATCTGCCTGCCTCTGCCTCCAAAGTGCTGGGGTTAAAGGTGTGCACCGCCACCGCCACCTGTTTTTTGTGTTTTAATAATACAGATTTTAGGCATGGTATCACATGCCTGTCATCCTGTTGTAGTGGGCCACTTGCTTGTTCTTGGCTGCTCAGCCCTGAAATAATCACATGGAAGCCATATTATTTGAAATAGTGTTTGGCCAATAGCTTAAGCGTATTTCTGGCAAAATAGACCCATCTTCATTAATCTGTGTATTGCCACATGGCTGTGGCTTACCGGGTAAAGTTCCGGCGGGGCAACATGGCTTCTCCTTGACTCTGCCTTCCTTTCTCCCGGCATTCAGTTTAGTTTTCCCCACTACTACTCTGCCCTGTCAGGCCAAGCCAGTTTCTTTTTTAATCAACCAATAAAAGCAACACATAGACAGAAGGACCTCCCATACCATCATCCCAGCACTTAAGAAGTAGAGTCAAGAAAGGAGTTCAAGGTCAGCCTGGGCAACACAGTGAGTTCAAGCATAGGCAACATGAGACCACAGCTCAAAAAAAAAAAAAGTTCAATAGGAAGTTGATGTAATAAATATCAGTAAGCCTCTGTCTTCAGTCTGGGACTGACTCCCATGGTGAGTTTAGCAATTTTGTTTTTTTCTCAGAGAACTATTGCTGCTCTGTTGTAGGGTGGGGAGTGGGTCTCTGCAGCACCAGTGCGAGTCCTGCCACCTTCCCATCTTCTTTTTTATTATAATTTTTTTATTTTTTTTTATTTTTTTGTTTTGTTTTGTTTTTCGAGACAGGGTTTCTCTGCAGCTTTTTTAGAGCCTGTCCTGGAACTAGCTCTTGTAGACCAGGCTGGCCTCGAACTCACAGAGATCCGCCTGCCTCTGCCTCCCGAGTGCTGGGATTAAAGGCGTGCGCCACCACCGCCCGGCAATTTTTTTTTTATTTTTTATGTGTGTTGATGTTTTGCCTACATTTACGTCTGTCTGTATGTGGGTGTCAGATTTTGGAATTACAGACAGTTGTTAGCTCTGCCATGTGGGTGCTGAAAATTGAGCCCGGGTCCTCGGGAATAGCAGTCAGTGCTCTTAACCGCTGAGCCATCTCTCCAGCACCCCTTTCCCATCTTCTTGATAACACAGCCAAGGGCGCTGGGAGTGGGCTTGATCTTTATTATTTATTTTTTGGTTTGTTAGTTTATTTATTTGGTCAGTTTGATCTGGGTCTTCACCAGGTGAGCCCAAGTCTGCCTTGTTCTTGATCCTCCTGCCTCGGCACTACCAGCCGGGCGTGTACTCCACCTGACTCCCTCTTTGCTTATTGTGTGTTTACGTGTTTTGTCTTGTTTTATTGTTTCTTTGAGACAGGCTCTCACCTTGTAGGCCAGGCTGCTCTCCCATTCATCTTTTGTCTCAGTCTCCCGGGTCAATAAGCCTGGGGCAAACAGGTAGATGATTCCTATCTAGAGAAGCATCCGGGATGCTTGTGGGGAGCTGTGAGTTACTTTGGATTCTAGCAAGTGTCATTCTGTCTTTCCCTTGTTTCCAGTGGGAAGACAGAAGCCACTTTAACAATGTGGGGAGATTTTAATCCTAGGGATTGCTAGCCAGGAGAAGACATCTAACTTCTAAAATAATACAAAATTAGCTTCGGGGGTGGGGGTCTCGAAGTAGCAAATGCAAAAGATAGCTACCCTGTATACACCAATAGAGGAAAAAAACAAGGAAGAAATTGAACTCAGAGGTCCCCTACCCAGGAGCCTTTTTGAAGAGGGTCTGCATCTTCTGGAGCATATGGCATTAGCGGGGAGGAGATGTACCAAGGTGGGCAGAACTGGCCCGTCAGAAAGGCGCAGAGAAACTTAGAGAAGCATGAAGGGAAGCTGTTGCCTGTTGCTCCAGCCTGCAGCGCCCTCCTGCGCCCTCTATTGGCAAATATTAATATGAAGCCAGGTAGCAAAGAACCAAAGCTGTGTCACGACATAGAACAAAGGGTGGATTTGAGTTTCATCCCACTCCCACCCCTACCCCTGGCCTTTCTCTCTTTTCTTTTCCCCTGCTCCCTACTCTTTCCTTTTCCCACACTGAAGTAGGGCCTTCCCTGCATTGAAGCTTCTGAACCAAACTCAAGAATTGTGTCTGAAATTAGTAAAGTCAGTTGCCTTTCATTCCTTCCATTGTTTTTCCATGTAGAAAGCTGGCATTAACTTGCATCTTGACTTTTCTGTGATTTTAGATTACTTTGTTTAATCTTTTCCCAGAAGAGTCGGTGACCCGGGAGATTAGGTGTTCTAGCCCCTTCCAGGTGCTAGTCATTGTTCTCCTGGGCTCTGGGCGGGAAAGTGATTGCAGTTCCTTTCCAATAAGCAACCCTAGACTCTGAGACTAATACCAGGTCTGTGATAACAATTGCTGGACCCTGGCTCATCCGCACCAGTAATGCCCCTGAGAGAGTGCTCACGAGGCCCCTTCTCATAGGCCCTCTCTAGCTGACTCTGTTTTGAGAGGTACTTCTTAAGGGGATTTCCTGATTGAATATGGATAACGTTGTTTGTGATAGCTACCATTTACTTTACATTACATCATGAAGTAGACTCCATGAAAGGCATTGTACGTGTATTTGCCATTGAGGATGGCCCTCTCCTGTCCCCGTAAACCCCTGAAGATAACAGATCTCTAAATGAATGTTGGCAAACAACGGAGAAAAGTTAAAGCAACAGAAACAAAAGATGCAGAAATGTTTCTGGGTGCTCAGTGGAGCTGCCCTCTCACCCTTGAGGTGCCACTGATTGTGGGCTCTCCCTTTTCTTCCAGTTCCACCGTTGCTCAGCCGTCTGAGATGCCACCGTCTCCTCTGGTGTGGGAATGACAGTGGAAGACACTGTACTACTGAAGATGTAATGTAGCTTTCACTGGAGTCTGGGATTTGCAATTCTGGAGGGTTAATCATGCTTGTACTGTAATTTTACTAATGAAGTTTTAAATTAACAACCACTACTTGTATGATATGAATAATATTTAGAAATGTTACTAGACTTTTAATCTTGTAAAGTGGTTGTGCTTTTAGAAGAAAAAAAAATATTTTACCCAGAGTTGCACATGGTTAAAGAATTCGGTGCAGCTGTTATAGCTCAACTCAGAACAAACGAGAATTGAACCAAATTTGGGCGTTTGGGGTTTATGTTTTGTTTTTCTTTCTTTTTTTTTTTTATGAAGCGAGATTATTCACATGTACACACACACACACACACACACACACACACAGTCATACATTTTAATATTTGAGCCATTCCTAAAGATTTAGGGTTTTCTAAAACTAAAGAGTCTAGAAAGCTTGCCTGTGACCAATCATGGAGCCACGGGAGCTGATCGTGGCTGTACCTGGGGGAGGCTGTGGGAGGGGCTTGCCACCTAATGATCAAGCCCTATAACTGGCTTCTCATTAGAGCCGTGATGGTGATGTGTGCTGTCTGAACTCCAATGTCGTGAGTAGAGAGACTGAATCTGACTAGGAGAGACTAACCCTGTTTTCCTTACCCAGTATAAATATATATATATATATATATATTTAATCTATTTTTATTAGAAGTTTTTCTGCTCTTTCTTACATAAAAAGAAAAAAGACCCAAGCATGCATCCTTCATGTGTGTAAATAATTCATCTCTGGGCTAATTTCAAAAGAATCCCAACACTGCTGTATAGAGAGAACTAGCTGCACATTTTAGGTCTGTGAAATTCTGTGAGACTTTTCCTGCACTGGACAGTGAAAAATAATAAATAAAAGACAAAAAGAAATTTAAAAAAATTAAAGCCACAAAGGCACATAGGGAATCCTGTCAAATGTGTTTGTGTCTTTAGGCAGAGCTGTGGGAGTCTTGAAATGTCACTGTAGTAAATAGCTTACCGCTTTTCGACAAATTCTTTTTCCTGCTGGAACACTGAACTCTGTGCATATGTAAATACGAACACCAATCGAAGGCCTCTACCTCCTGGAGTTACACAACTTGGCTTGTTTACCTCCACACGCTGATGATGACTATTTTTTTTTTAAGTTCAATGTGGAGACTTGAAACTTGAATGTCCCTTCCAACTTTTATATTAAAAATAAAAAGACAAGAAAATCGAAGAGTGTTTTTCACCTGTACAAGAAGTACTAACGGATCGTCTTAAAACTGGTCTAGGAAAAGCTTGGTGTGTGTTATGGACAATTAACTGTTAAAGTTATTGTAAGTTATCTGTATTTAGCAGAGTATTTTCATCTTGAGTGATCTGAGCTGAATTTGAAGACTATTAAGTTATGTTTGGAAGTTTTAACTTCAATGAAGTAATTATCTGCTGTGAAAGAAGCAAACATTGAATTACTAAACAAAGATGGTGCAATATCTTTGTTTTTGTTTTTGTTTTTTTATGAGGCTCCTGAGAATCAACCCAACTGAAGCATTTCAATTCACTTGAATGAGAAACGTGTTTAGTATCAAAAGAGCCCGAGAAGACACTGGTATGAAAGGTACAATCTCAGAGGTTGGTCAGTTACCGTGGCACACTTTCTGGTCACTTTGTACAATGTAGATTTGAAGTACAGTGGTGAAGACATTAAATGTGACATTTGAAAACGATCTGTCGCTGTCTTACTTCCACCCCCTGCCCCATCACACACACACACACACACACACACACACACACACACCTGTTGTTTCTCTTCAGTGCAGCCTTTGCTCTTCCACTCTTAGCTTTGTGGAAATTGTTTATCTGTTTTTAATCCTTCCCAAGAATGTATTGGAAGCTCAGTTAAATGACACCAGAGACTGCATGATCTAAATATGTACAATAGGAATGTCCTATTTTCATGTGGGATCTTCCCCTGATATATTGGGACTGAACACATTAAATAAAAGTAGGTGGCTATGGGTAAGCAGACTAGTGAGACACACGGCTTTCCCTCCTCCTCTCTGTCCCCTGCCCCTAGAAGCCCTAGACACTATAATTCAGACCAGAAACCAGACTGCCTAACCTTCCCATACGTGTCCTGAGGCTGGACAAAAGAATACCATCATGTTGTTTTTGCTCATGCTGGCTGTGAACACAGTGTGTGGCCAAGGGTTACTACCCCACCCCTGAGACAAGGTCTGTCTGTGTAATAGCCCTGGAACAGAAATCCACCTGCCTCTACCTCCTGAGTGCTGGGATTAAAGGCGTGCACTGCCCATCTGACTCTACAAAGATTACTTTAAATTTTTGATCCTCTTGTCTTTGCTTCCCAAGGTCAGTGCTGGGGGTGGAACCCAGGGTTTTGCACACGATAGACACTCTGCAAGCTAAACTACACTCCCGGCCCATGCTGTTACGCATTCTTGAATCTAAAAGTGGTATTTGCATCCTCCCTTTTTGTACTGCTGAGGCTCAAACCTAGGGCTTCAAGCATTTTTGACACAGGGTGAAGCTGAGTTCCCAGCCTTGAATTTGTAACCTTCCTGCTTCAGCTTTCCCAGTAGCTTGGATTACAGAATGGGGCAACCAGGTGCAGCTCAAAGGAAATGAATGGGAAAGTTGACTGTTGGTATTTTGTTGTTGGTTTGGTGTTTGGTTTGGTTTTGTTTTGAGAGAGGGTCTCTCTGTTATCTCTCTGGCCCACCAAACTTGCCATGACTGATATGGTCCTGCCTCGGCGCCCAGAGTGCTGAAGTACAGACATGAGTACCCAAAGTTCTTCACAGACAGTAGAGAGAACTTACTGATGGCTTCCTAATAGGACCTGCTTATCAATCCAAGAGAGTTGTGGGTGTCTTGTCTAAATTAGTTGGGAGCTTCAGAATTGCTAAGGCTTCTAGAAGAGTGAGTCTGGACAGATCAAGTCAGCTGCAGTTATTGGCAATAATCTCTTATCTGAAATTTTTATTTTTTCTTCCATACTATATCACTCAAAATGTTACTTTTATATTAAAAACACCAGGGGCTGGAGATGGCTTAGTAATAAAGAGTACTTAACTGTTAGAAATATTTTCTAACACGAGCGCTCTGTCGATGCAGAAATCCCAATCAAGCCGAATTGAGACAAGCTGAATTAAAAGATATTCAGGTTTAATAGGACTCTTGGATAAATCTACAGTACCAGGCATGTGTCTCTTCCTGTGGAATGGGTCATAAGTCTAGTAAGAAAGTGGTTGGTTATCCCCAAACACGCATGCCACTATTATCTCCTTTGGCGATCTTACCACACTGGTCGTTATTGCAGTTCACAGCTGGGTAGGACTGCTAATTACTACCCCGCATCCCCTGGCAGCCTGCCTGTCACCTTCTGGTACTGTGGCAGAGAGCCAGTAAGGAGGATGCTTCCTGGTCAGTATCAGCTTGACTTCTCCATGTCCTGTGGCCAAGGTGTCCAGCAGCAGTCTTAGCATCAAGTTCTGGTGGACAACCAAGAGCAGTGGGAATAGCCTATATTGTTTTGGGGTCTCAGGATACCCCCTAAAGATATACCTGAAGGGAAGGTATCCCATACCTGGCACTGAGAATTTTATTTGGCAACATACGACTTTTTGTTTCCTGTGTAAGGTGACCAGTTAAACTCTTTTGAATGTATTTATGTGTGTATTGATTGAGTCAGGGTCTCACTTTGTAGCTCCAGCGTGGCCTGGAATTCACTAAGTAGACTAGGCTGGTCTCGAACTCACAGAGATCCGCCTGCCTTTGCCTCTCAAGTGCTGGGAGTAAAGGCGTGCACCACCGTGCCATGGTTAATATATATACTTATATATTTAAGAAACTTATAAAACAGTAGCTTCCATATGACTTTCAAACATCCTTAGTGTTGGTCATCCCTCTCCCATCTCCTCCTCCTCCCGGCCCTCCCATCCCGCTCCTCAATGAAACCTCCGTCTTCGTTATTCCTTGTCCGCCCAGGGACCATTGAGAAAAGGTGGCAGGAAAGACTGTAAGAGCCAGAGGTTGGGAGGACTCTTCTTCTGGGTGTGACAGGAGCACCACACTCACGGCACTGTGGTTGCCTACACACCAGTCAGCATTCCAGCATGGAGTGGGAAGGAACTCGTGAGGCCCTATCCCTTGCTGAGGAGCTATTGACAGCTGATGGCTTCTGGAAGAAGGAAAGTCGGTTTTCTTACGAGTATGACTCCTGCCTGTCGATGGTGAATCATTCCTTTAATCACAGGCCATCCTGGTCTACAGAGCAAGTCACAGGACAGCCAGGGCTACACGGGACCCTGACTCAACAAAAAATGACTCCTGGTCAGAAGACCACAGTCCAATGAACAAACACACACACACACACACACACACACACACTCGTGTATATGAACAAACTTGTGTATATGGATGGACACAGTTATGTACATGTACAGATACATACTCATGTATATGGACACAACACTCATGTTGTTGGGGCAGCTGGCCCAATCCCTGCGTTCAGGGCGTGGCTGCCCCAGCGGACTAGGATACCCCTTAAATAGGATCGGGGCGCCGGGAGGAGCCCCGTTTTGCTCTCCCCTGCGTACCTTCTGCTCCGCTGGACCCTAGGTTCTGTAAGTTCCATCATCATGTATATATTTGGTCAGCATAATCAGTGAACTATAAAAAAGGGGACATAAAGTTGGGAGTGAGTGGGGCAGATCATAAAGGAATGGGTCACTAAGTTCACCTCCACCACCAAAATGTACTTAGAATTTGAAAGCCATGTAGCTGAAAATGCCTAAAGCTGGAAAGTAGGTGTGGTGACACATGCCTTTAATCCCAGCCCTTGGGAGGCAGGAAGATCTCTGAGTTCAAGACCAGCCTGGTTTACATACTGAGTTCTAAGCCAGCCAGAGCTCCACAGTGAGACCCTGTCCCAGAAAAAGAAAGAAAACTGCATTAGAGGGTGGAGCTCAGTGGTACAGTGTTTGTCTCTCCTCTGCCTCCCCGGTGCTGGGACTGCTGGGATTAAAGGCAGGTGCCGCCAGGCCCTGGCTAATGCAGTGCAGCTTTCAAAGCTTAACTCCAGAAGAGCTAAGGATGAAACAGTTTTGTCCTTCAGGATTAACCCCTGCCCTCTATGCCCATCTGCCAACACACACTGGTTCTTTGTCACCAAAAAAGATAACCTCTCGAGGCAGCCCAGCCCTAGCGGCCTGGTGAAACCACGGAGCTCAGGGGATGCTTCTCAGTCTCCTAGTCCCCACTCCCCACCCCATGCAGAATCTCTAGCATTGGCAAGATCCTAGCTCTGGTTTGATGGCTATCCTTTGGTGAGTGCCTGCCTCATGGTTTCATTTTGAGGTATGAGTATATCTGTCAGTGAGAAGCCACAGCAGTTTTCCAGGGCTTACCATTTTCCAAAGCACTGGACCGTCTTGAATCTGATCTTACACCATAGGCCACAGTCTGCACGGGGCAGAGGGGGGCAAGTGGAAGACATGCCCAGGGCATGCTCATAGTGGAAAGGGACAAGCTCTCAGAGCCAGAACATCACAGACGTTCACAGGTGGCGGTGCCATCAGAGAGTGACCGTCACCTAAGCATTAAATACACAAGGATGGGATGGAGGAGGCAGGTTGCGTGGTACGGAGGGAAATGTAGGTTAAGTGGAGGACGGAGGGAAGCAGGGGTGATTGTAATGCCAGGATTCCCTTCCTACCACTAGGGGTCACTGAGGTGCTTTTCTCAGATAATACACACATTTTAAGATTTATTTATTGTTCTGGGCTCTGACTTAAGATACCCCATCGAAAAGGATTTTAGCAGTCTTTGTGACAAGCAGCCAATAGGAAGACTTCTTTTCAGACAATTTTGTGATACAAAACCAGATCTAAAGAGATGCATTGAATTCTTGGATGCTGTGGCTGAGTATGAAGTTACATTGAAGAGGAGCAGAGAGAGTTTGGGCTAGCCATCTTAAATAGATTCTTCGACGAGATTAAGAATAAATGACAATTAGAATATTGATTCAAAGAATTCTGTTTTATTTGCCTAATTTGGAATAACATTTTTTTCCCAAAAAAAAAAAAAATATATTGTGTTATCAGCATTCTCCCTGCATGTCTGTCTGCCCGCCAGGAGAGGGCACCAAATCTCATTTCAGATGGTTGTGAGCCACCATGTGGGGCTGGGAGTAAAACCTCTTAGGGGTTAAGAGCCCTACATTTTTTTTTTTCCAAAGGCAGGGTTTCCACGTAGTTTAGACTGGCAAATGTAAGGCTATAAAGCATGTTTCCTTCTCTGCTAGCTTTTGTTACGTCCACTTACTGAGGTTTTCAGAAAGCTAAAGCCGTATCTGAATTATTAATCCCACTTGTTGGTGACACACGTCTGGGACTCATCACTGTATAGTGTCTGTGTATCACAACACTTGGGTCGATTGGATACACCGATTTCACAGAGCCGCTGATGTGTTTTGCTTTGTCTAGTTGTTTTTGTTGTTGTGTTCAATGTAAAAGGCCTGGTAGGCACATAATTTACAGAGGCCTTAAGCACAAGAACGGGGGAAGTCACTGAATACGGCAATGACTGCAGAGCGGCTGTGTGCCCCTCATCCAGTCTCTCCAGGGCCACTTGACTTCCCCACGGTAATAATTTCAGTTTGGGGGCTGCAGAGATGGCTCATCAGTGAACCATGTATACTGCTCTCAAAGAGGGCCTGGGTTCAGGTCCCAGCGCCCACACTGGGCAGTTCACAACCACCTGTAACTAATTCTAGTTCTTGAGCATCTAACATCCTCCTCTAGCTTTTGTGGGCACTGTACCCACATGTCTGTACCCTACACACACAGACAGAGACAGAGAGAGAGCTACACACACACACACACACACGGAGAGAGAGAGAGAGAGAGAGAGAGAGAGAGAGAGAGAGAGAGAGAGAGAGAGAGAGATTTAAAAAAAACAAAAACAAATTTTTTTTTTTTTTTTTTTTTTTTTTTTGCTGGGAGGTGGTTTAATGCCAGCACTCCGGAAGCAGAGGCAGATGGATCTCTGAGTTTGAGCCAGCCTGGTCTACAAGAGCTAGTTCCAGGACAGCTAGGACTGTTACACAGGGAAACCCTGTCTCAAAAAACAAACAAAAAAACAAAAATCAAAACAAAAAACAAACAAACAAAAACAAAAAAACCACAGAATAGCCAAAACTATACAGAGAAACCCTGTCTCAAAAACAACCAGGGGCTGGAGAGATGGCTCAGCTGTTAAGAGCACTGGCTGTTCCTCCAGAGGACCTGGGTTCAATTCCCATCAACCATATGACAGTTTACAACTATCTCTAACTTTAATTCCAGAGAATCTGATACCCTCACACAGCTTAGTAAAACAAACAATTTTATGATAGTTTTAAAGCTCTATTTTTAGAAACAAAGCTTTTAATCCAAAAAAGAAAAAAAAAGAGCCAGGTGTGACTCACTTCTAATCCTAGCACTAGGGAGGCAGAGGCAGGGTAATCTCTGTGAGTTGGAGGCAAATCTAGTCTATTGAATGAACTCCAGTACAGCTCAGGCTACATAAAGAGACCCTATCAAAAAACAAACAAAAACTTAAAAAAGAACTTCTGGTCTCTCACTAAAGGAACTAACAAGACTGGGGCTGGTGTTGTTCATTTGGAGGAAGGGCCTTCCAGTGGAAGCATTTGGCCTTGAAATCTTTATCTATAGATAACAAACTTGGCTGGGTACACAGCCTTACACACACAGCTGCACACTTGCTGTGTTCCCTGGGCAGAAGCCTGCTTGGGGCCCCACATGTCCAAAGCTGGAAGCCACAGGATGGAGTACAGGGTCAAGCAGAACGCAGAACAGCCACTCCTTCCTTAGGACTATTCTGTGTGCTGGGAAGTGTTTTTCTTTTAAAGATTTATTATGTATACAGTGTTCTGTTTGCTTGTATGCCTGCAGGCCAGAAGAGGGCACCAGATCTTATTACAGATGGTTCTTAGCCACCCTGTGGTTGCTGGGAATTGAACCCAGGTCCTACGGAAGAACAGCCAGTGCTCTTAACTGCTGAGCCATCTCTCCAGCCTGGCCAGGCCTTTCCTGGGCCCTGGTCTGTAGAGGACTACAAACCTTGTGAAGAAAGAACCGGGGAAGGTCTGAACTAAACACAATTCCCACCAGTTTTAAGAGTCTGGGGCTGGAGGCAGGTGCAGCTCTAGCGGTGTTACTTCTGTCCTGGACAAACAGAGTCTCTTTCCTTACAAGGTGTTGGGCCCTCAAGGGCTTTACACACACATGAATGGTTTGGAGAGAAGGGAAGCCTGAGCTGAGGACAGGAATGGCTTTCCTCGAAAGCCTTAACTTCACACAGACTCTCCTCAGCAGCCTAAGGTTCCTTTGGTACTTGCCTTTTGTGCTGTTTTGGGTTTGTTTGCCTGTTTTGTTTTAGGAAAATTACCTGGGAGCACCTCTAAAAGGTTCTGGATACTGAGCATTCATTCTCTGACCCCGAGGGCCTAGGCAAGCCAACCTGAGAGTGGAACCCTGTTCCCAAATGGTCATCTACTCAGATGTCCGCTGCTGTTTTCCCTCCCGACCCTCCTCACTGTCCACACCCTCAGAAACTGGCACTTGGCTTTGTCTAGGGCTTACTTCCCCCACAGCACAGGCTGTTCATTTTCCCACATTCCTTAAAGCCAGCCCACCAGCCTTCCTGCTCCCCAAGGCTACACCTCCACCCTCACCCACCTTCCTCTGTTACTGCCTTGTGGCACTGGGCGCTTTGTCCATAGGCCACGTCTCCAAAGCCCTTCCCTCTAAAGCACTGTGGCCAGGCCCTCTTGAAGGCAGAACACTGACATTCTCAGCAGGGCCTCCGACGTTTACCTCTCTACTTCCTTCCAGTCACGAGTGTCCATGGCTCGTCTCTCCCTGTCCTCCTGGGGTCCCACACTCGATCGCTTCAACCACTCTTGTCCAGCTTCTTCAGATCACCCTTATCTTCCTAACCATCCCCTCCCCGATGCATCCAACATCCTTTTCCTAAGCAGACCCCACACTGCGAGAAACGGCCTAGGAGACTGGGGTCTCCGGGTCAAGGGCCACCCGCTTCATCGCTGTTGATCCCTAATCTTTGCACTCCCCTAACTATACTTTTTCTGTGGGCAGAAACTTCGAACCCATTTCTTTTCTGTTTTTTTGGCTTTTTGTTTGTTTTGGTCTTTTTTGAGACAGGATTTCTCCGCCCACGGAACTGCTTCACTCCTCCCTGCCATCTCCATTCTCTTGTTATCTCCCTTGACCCCCAAGGCTGGAGCTTCTGTAAAATATCTTAAGTGCTCTTTGCTCCCTAACCTTCAACCCGCTTCGAAAGCCCTCTTACAGATCTAGTCACCAGGTTCACCCAACTTCCGGTTAGGCGTGTTCATCCAGATGCTGCAGCCTGCTCGAGATCTGTTTCTATGTTTTGGCTTGAGACTGGGTCTCTGTATCCCTGGCTGACCAAGGCCAGGCTGGTCTAGACCTCACAGAGGTCCGCCCACGCCCAGCCCTTTAGTGGGGGTCTGTTTCAAATCCTGCAGGTGACAGAACCCAGATTTCTTGAGCGCTAGGCAAGAGCGCTACCATTTAGCAACAGCCAAGTCCTAACTTTGTGAAGTGCCTGCAAGCCCAAACTGAATTAACTTCCTTTGAACCCACTTCCTGTGCCCCCTCTTCTCAGCGAAGGGCATTCCTCATCTTGTCCCGAGCCTAGCAGGACCCAGGATATAAGATCGTTATTTCCGGGCTGGACAGTGATTTTTGGAGCCAGCACGAAGGCGAGGCTCTCGGCGCCACAGGCCGCAAGTCCAGGTGCGGAACAGAACGCAGCTAATGAAAGCTACGCCGCACGCGAGACACCACGGCTCGGAGCACCACTCCGTGCAGACGAGCCCGCCGACGTGGACGGCTCGAGCCCCGCCTCGTCGCGCGGCGCTCCCAACAGCCAATGGGAACTATTGGGGGGCCATCGCTCAAACTACAGCCCGGGTAGGTAAGGGGCGGAGCCCGTGGGCGACCGCCCACTCGCGCGCCGCGCTTGTGTCCTCTCGGCCAATGGGCGCGGCTTTGCGTAGGCCGGGGGCGGTCAGCGCGGCCCACAGCTTGGGCGCCAGGTTTCTTCCCACGTCGCGGGCTCCCGGTGCAGGCGTGTCAGCTGCGTCTTAACCGACGGGACGAAGATGGGGGCTGTGGCCGCCAGGCGCTGCGTCGAGTGGCTGCTGGGCCTCTACTTTGTCTCGCACATCCCCATCACGCTGTTCCTCGACCTGCAGGTGGTGCTGCCGGCCGAACTGTACCCGCAGGAGGTGAGGGCTCAGGGGTCCCCCACGTGCCGTCGCGGTTCCCGTCTGCTCGGTGCCTGACTTGGGCCCAAGCTGGGTCTAACAAGCCAAAGACCAACGCTTTATTCCTCTCAGGAGCATACCTGACACTCAAGAGGTCCTGGGTTCCAGCTACATTTACTCCCCAAACCTTTGCAAACCCTTTGTCCTTGGGGTGTGTTTCGCTTAGTTCCACCTCCGGCAGGTGGCTGGGGGGAAGTTGCCTGGGTGAATCAATGTCTGTCAGCTGTTGGACTTGGTTAAAGTTGTGTGGATGGGCTTTAAAACTCCAACGTAACCTCAGAGAAAAAGCCCCAGTAGAATCGAGCCTGTCTGAAGGGTTTAGCCTTTGGTTAGTGCTGCGTGGTAGCTCATACATCACTCCTGGGTCTGGATCTAGCTGCAGGCGCTTTGAGGAAATGCCTTTTCAAGTACACTGTTTGAATTGGGTTTGAAGGGAGCTGCATTCTTTGACCCCACTTATCTAAATCTGTAACCTTCCAGGGAATGCCTGCATGCTTCTTCAAACTACGGGTAGAACTCTAGGCAGGACTGACTTATTCACCTAAAGATTTGAACTGCTGGGCTGTGGTGGCGCATGACTTTAATCCCAGCACTTGGGAGGCAGAGGCAGGTAGATTGATGTGAGTTCGAGGCCAGCTTGGTCTACAGAGCGAATTCCAGGACAGCCAGGACTACTCAAAGAAAAGCTGACTAGAAAAAAAAAAAAAAAAAAAGAAACAAGAAATGCCTCTGAAATACAGGGCAGTTCTTAATTTTGAAATCCAGGAGTTCTCAATGGTGTCTGCAAAATTGTATATATCTTGTGCCCTCTGAGGAGGGGGAGACTGTAGCTTCCATCACCGGAAGAGTGCCACCCACACAATGAGGTTAGGAGTGACACAGTCAGCAATGTCACCCCCCACTCCCTTAAGTCTCCTTTTGGTTTGTTTGTGGAACCACATAACTAGGAAGACCTTTGACCTTCTTTTCCATGGGAAACTCTAGATAGTATGTGGCAAGAACACTTGGTTTTTCCAAGAACTGGCTGAGTATCTTGGCATGTTTAGGGCTCTATGGCTCCAACTTTTTTTCCTTAAAATAACAGTTCATTGAGTACATTGCAAGAGGGCTGTAACTAGGGTACCACGTGCAGCCACAGCTTTGCAATAGGTTAGATAGTAAACTCAAAGATAAATTGTAGGATTAACATGTGGCTCCTTGGTTTAAAAAAAAAAAAAAAACCAGCATGCATGAGGCCCTGAGTTCACATCCCAGCACTAAAACACAGCGTGTGTTATGTGTGTATACAAGTTATATCATTGTGTATCACTGCTCTAACACATTGTCAAAAATGTAGTGGCTTACTTTACCCTAGATTTATTCTTAGGCTGTTTGGAGGTTAGGAATTTAAAATGATGGGTCCCAGTGCTGTAAGGAGGACTATGCTCCTTGCCGCTTGCAGCTTTGTGGTGGTTGCCAGTGTCTTGCAGCTTGTTTTACAGAGCTGAGAGTCACACCTAAGACCCAGGCATGCCACACAGTCTACCCCCTGAGCTCCATCCCTGGCCTTGGCTGTGGCCCTTTCACGTCAGTCTTTGCGGGTCACCCATCAGACTGCCACGTCATCGGTGTCCACACCTCCCTCTGGCTTTTATAAGGTCACTTGTGATACATTTAAGGCCCACCGTCTAACCCAGGAAGATTCCTTTGAATGTCCTGTTGGACATGGATAAGGACATTATACCTTTGAGTGCCATCGGTCTCCTGCCACCAAGGGGCCTGAAACCCTAAAGAGGCCATCAAAACAGCACTAGCTATTAGTTAGCCTTTTGGATGGTTTTGTTGTTTGTTTTTTGAGGCAGGGTTTCTCTGTAGCTTTGAAGCCAACCCTTGTGTTTTGTATTTTGGTAATTTTGAAAAGGATCTCAACGGGTAGTTGACAACATGCCTTTAATCCCAGCATTCGGGAAGTTCAAGGCCAGCTTGGTCTACAGATAGTTCCAGGACAGCCAGGGCTACACAGAAACATCTTGAAAAACAAAAAGAAAGTAAGGGATGGGGGGACTCATGCTAGCCCAGGATAGCCTCAGAACCAAACATTCACTATCTCAGCTGTATAGGGTTTACAGGCATGAACTGTTCCACCCAGTTTGAGTGATGGGCCTTAGGAGATGGGGTCTCACTACTTACAGCTGCCTCTGCTTCCCTCACAGTTCCTGGTGTCTTTCCTGACTGCTGGTCCCCATCCTGCTTACCACTCTCCAAACAACTACAATTTGACTAGCATCATACAGACCACCAGTTCAACATTTGTTTTTGAGACAGGGTCTCACTGTGTGCTCTAGCTGTCCTGTAACTCAGTATCTAGACCTGGCTGGCCTCGAACTCAGGTTCCCTCCTCTGCTTCCCAAATGCTTAATTCTAGGTTTATTGTCACCGTGCCCGATCAGCTTTCAAGCTAGGGATGTAGCATTGGTCATGGTCTAGCATGCACACAGTGCTGGGTTTCATGTCTAGCCCTTTATCTCTGTCCCCCTTTTGCCTTTTTTGAAATTTTATTCATTATTGTTGTGCTGCAGTACCTGTGTGGAGGTCACAGGACAGTTAGGGTCAGTTGTCCCTCCCATCTTTACAGGAGTTCTGGGTAGGGAATTGGGTCATCGGGCCTGCGCACCAAGCACTTTACCCACAGAACCATCTTGCTGGCCCTGCCTTTTTAATGTCTTGACCAAAAACTGTGGTATTAAAGGCATAAAACTGGAACACCCTGCCTGGAACACTATCCCCTCCCCCTCTTGTTTCATTTGGATGGGGAGTGATTTTGTTGCTGCTCCATGAAGAAAATAATAATCTGGGCTTTAAGTCAGTCACAGATTGTCTTGGATGATCCCTGAATTTAGAACCGGTTTGGTGGCACTCAGGAGGCTACGAGACAAGGATTACTGGGTTCAAGGCCAACCTAGGCTACATAGCAATACTGTCTCTAAAACAAACAGCAAAGCCCAAATTTACACTCACAGAAAGATCATTTATAAGAAGCTACAGCATATCATCAAGGGTTTTTCCCCAAAAAGGTAGAAGGCCTCAGTGACTGGGCTGAGTTTTGCAAACTAAACTTTGTTGTTTGAATCAAATCACCTGGGCTGAGCTTAAAGACAAGCTTGGCTTCAAACAGAAAGGAAAGGAAGCATTTTGTAGTATCTCTTACAACTGAGTAAACCAATCCTGTTAAAATAAGAAAACCGTGTGAGCCCATAGATTTAAAAGCAGTTGGTCCTGATCCTAATTGAGGTTCTGTAGGATTCTGTAGCAGACCAGTTCAGAAAGACAGTGTGTTCCAGGTAGGTGTGGTGTAAATGGAAAGTTTTTCTTTTAAACCTTGGAGTGCAGGGCTTAAATGATGTTGAGCAATTGCGTGCTTAGATTTGGTAGTGTTAAACTGGAGCATCTTTGGCTTGGACCAAGCACACACGCCTTCATCCATGTTCACTGCTGTTGTACATGGATTCACTGCATCTGAACACAAAGATGGAGAAATTGTGTGCTGGAGCCAGGCCCTTGCCGCTAGCCCTGCAGCGCTACCACACTCACTGCTTGTCCAGGCTGTGCTGGCATCCAGTAGGTAGGTGATAGCCCCATGGGCTCCAGCTGCCTGGGAGCGGGGCAGCCAGCTTTGCTGATCTTACCCTGCAGCCTTTCAGCTCTGCAGTACTGCACATCAGTCTGGACCTGCAAAGTTGGCCACCCTCAGCTCAGTTCTTTACAGCGGCATTCAAATGGGCAGAAATGCCTGCCAGTACTTCACTCTGAGGTAAATCTTGCCAAACAAGTAGTTATAATGTGAAGTTGTGTGTGGTGGTGCACATCTCTAACTCCAATACCTGGGAAGCGGAGGATCAGGAGTTCAAGGCCAGTTTCAGTTACAAGAGACTCTGTTTTCAAAAAACAAAACCAAAAAAAAAAAAAAAAAGCAACAAGGGGCAAAAATATTTAGCCTGACTTGCTCAATTTACAGGTTAGGAAGTAGAGACCGAGAGCGGCTGACTTAACCTTTCCTGTCCCTACCTTACTGCCCAGAAGAGTGCTCAGGGGATGCAAAGGGTTTTGCCAAGGATCCAGTTTCGCATCTGTGTGCCCTGACACCTGTGACCCCAACACAACAGTGTTTCTGGGTGCTTGCTTAAAAGCTCATGGTAGCAAGGCCTCCCTTTCACAGAAGCCAGCCTGTCTTTGCTGTTACTTGAATTTTTCTTTGTTTTTGAGATAGGTCTGTAGGCCAGACCTAGCCTCTAACTAGGCTAACTTTGAACTCTGATTGTCCTGCCTCTACTTCCCAAGTGCTGGGATTACTAAGTGCCACCATACCCAACAGCCTTTATCTTTTGATTGGAAATTAACACCAAAAAAACCTCCCTAGATTTTCCATTGTATTTAGCATCATATCTTGACACTTACTTGGCTTTGAGGTGCATTAGTGTTATTTCCAGGCTATTTTTTTTAATATTTATTTATTTATTATGTATACAATATTCTGTCTGTGTGTATGCCTGCGGGCCAGAAGAGGGCACCAGACCTCATTACAGATGGTTGTGAGCCACCATGTGGTTGCTGGGAATTGAACTCAGGACCTTTGGAAGAGCAGGCAATGCTCTTAACCTCTGAGCCATCTCTCCAGCCCCCTCCAGGCTATTTTTTTGTCATTTCATTTTTGAGGCAAGATCTCATATAGCCCAGGTTAGCCTTAGACCATGTAGCTGAGCATGACTTTGCTTTAGGATGTTAAGTTTGACAGGCCTTTGGTGGTAGTGCCCAGAGTGGGCAGCTGCAGGTTCCCATCGCCTACTGCCTGTAGCTAATCAGCATGGAGCTGCATACTTTGGTCTGTTAGGTTGATTACAAGTGTGAGGCTGGAGCTAGACCCATACTGCTGACTCAGGCCTCACCAGAACCATGATGCTGTGTACTCTGGTGTAAATCCACCAATTCCCAGCTAGTCTAATTAAAAAAAAAAAAAAAAAAAATGAAGCCAGTGAATGAAAATAGATGTATTTGTAATATTAGGATTGAAATGTCTGTGTCTCCACAGAGGTTAAATTTACTTCCCTTCTACCCTCAACCCTCCCCCAGGAAAACTCAACTGACGTCTGCATTTGAGGAATCTAGATGTCTGGTGTGTAGTCAGGATGAGTTTCCATTTCCGTATCAACAGATGAGAGCAGAATGGTCCTAAGTGGCAGTTACTGTAGCTCTGCAGTGATGCAGCTAGGTGTGTGCTAGTGCAGTTAGGGACAAATGCACAGTAGCACTAAGACGAGATTGAAGAGCCCAGGAAAGCTTACTCTGCAAAGAAGGTAACATTTGAATCACGACTAGGAAGGTTTTATTAAGACCATCTAGGCCAGTGTTTCTCAACCTGTGGGTCATGACCCCTTTGGGTGTCAAAGGACTCTTTCACAGGGGTTGAATATCAGATATCCTGCATATCACGTTTACATAATGATTTATATCAGTAGCAGAATTATAATTATGAAGTAGTAATGAACTAATTTTATGATTGGGGGTCACTACAGCATGAGGAACTCTAATAAATGTGTCAGAGCATTAGGACGGTTGAGAGCCACTGGTCTGGGTGTCATCAGAGCCAGGCGTGTATGGCACTGCTGCACCAGGGCTGCACAGTGAGGGCCTTGGTGCACTGGAGCCACTGAACCTCTGTGCCACGTGTTAGTACTCACCGGACTCTTGTCTTTTCCAGTTCAGCAACCTGTTGCGGTGGTACTCTAAGGAGTTCAAAGACCCTCTGATGCAAGACCCCCCAGTGTGGTTCAAGTCCTTCGTGTTTTGTGAGCTTGTGTTCCAGCTGCCTTTCTTCCCCATTGCAGCATATGCCTTCTTCAAAGGTTGGTAGTGTGGGAAATCTTAGTTTTGCTCAGAAATCTCTTGGAGGAGCAAACCCCTGTAGCTTCAAGGATCTGGTGTCTGCTAGCATAGATGTTACAGGGAACATTAAATGGGCTCAGCTGATGTCCTGTAAACTGGGCTGCCTCAGTTACCTAGAAATCCCTCATGATGTGAGCCTAAGGCCAAGCATAAACTTGTTCCCTTTAACCCACCACACACATAGTTTCTTTTATCTGTGGCCTTATCTTCCACTTAGGATAGCATATTGCCTTATAAGCTGGAAGCAACAAGCCAATCCCTGAAGAGTTTAACTTCTCATTTAAAAATTTTTCTTGGGGCTGGAAAGATGGCCCAGAAGTTAAGAACACTGGTTGCTCTTCTAAAGGACCTAGGTTTGGTTTCCAGCAATATACAACCATCTGTAACTCCAGTTCCAGAAAAGCCAACACCCTCTCTGGCCTCTGGGGGACACTGCACACAACATGAATGCAGGTAAAAACAAAAACAAAAAAAAAAAATGTTTTTAAAAGTCTACATGCCAACATATAATTAGTGCCGTTATGAAGTAGCCGTGGCCATCCTTGGAAAACTAAGCTCATTGCATAGGGAAGTTTATTTCCCACTGGGACCCTGTAAGCACGGGATCCAGCTGTACCCTCTTGCCCGTGTGGATCCTTTATGGGTGCTGTGTTCTAGATCTGACTGGCCAAGCTGCTTTGCTGCTCCCATTTCCTCGGTTGGGTCCTAGCTGTCACATAAGCTTACCTGTTGAGTGGTATAACACATCTAGTTTTTCATGTGTGCAGTCTGACTGTCCATCAAGAGGCAGAACCATTGAGCAGAGAGGGAGCAGACAAGCAGGGAAGGGGCAGAGCGTGTCCCAGACACCCTCCCTGGAAGTCACCAGACATGACTTTTAACCTAATTGTCCTTTTTTTCTTCCTCTGCTTGCTTCAGGAAGCTGCCGGTGGATCCGAATCCCTGCCATCATCTATGCAGTTCATACCATAACGACATTAATTCCAATCCTCTGTACATTTCTACTTGAGGATTTCTCCAAAGCTGTTGCTTTCAAAGGACTAAGACCTGAGAATTTCCGTGAACGACTGACCCTCATAGGTGTCTATGTCCCCTACTTAATAATCCCCATTATACTCCTCCTGTTCATGTTGCGGAACCCTTACTACAAGAACGAGGAGAAAAGAAAGAAAAAATAACAGACACTAGCCTGGTGGTGGAGATCCCACAGTACAGTTGCCTTCTGGACAATACTAGAAAGACTGCTCTGAACCCATGTTTCAGCAGCACTTGAAACACAAGCAGCAGTGTACAAGATAGTGGCAAGAACCATGCCAGGCCCTCACCTCCCAAGGCCATCAGCAGGGGTAGGGACCAGCAAAAAGGTGCCAAAGTTCTGCCACATCATTGCTAACCAACAGGCAAACAAGAAGCCAGTTAGCACACACCTGACTAGATCCTAACTACCTCTGTAGCTGGTCACTTGTCAACCAGTGAGCTCTGGGTGTTTAGGCCACTTTAATGTCACAAATTTTGTCTCTTTAACATCCATGAAAAACTACCTGTTTTTTTGTCTGTACCTCTGCCTCACAAGTCTAAGCCAGAAATAGTTTACAGTGGAAGGTAGCCACTCACAGGTAGTCCCATCTTCAAGTTATCCTGCTAGTCCTTGTACTTCCCAACTCTGGCGGCTCAATGCCACCGGGCTCCCTGGTAGTTTTGTCCTTCCCATCTTGTCCAGAGTGGGGAACAGTGTGTCTGCTGTTCCACTAGCTCTCCTCAGAGAAATGAAAGATTGGTGGGTGCTAGGAAGTGCTGTTTTGCCATATTGCTGTGGTTATTACTGTCTGACTTGTGTGTCTGGTCCAAATAAAGGTAGCTGCTGATCACTGCCTGGTTTGTTGTGTGAATGGGGGTTAGAACGCTGAGTTCTCCGAGGCTGGTAACAGAGCACCAGAGAAGACCACGCCATTTGCTAATGGTATTTATTGCTTGTCATTGAGAGCTTTTTAAATTAAAAAAAGTGGATCAAAGTTCAGTTTGTGCTGAGAATGCAAGAGGTGAGGCCCTGTGCTGCCTCTGCCACTAGCAATGGCTGAGCACTGTTGACCAGCTGCCCCAGAGGTGCCCAGATAGCAGCACTGCCTCCTCCTACACTGCCATTACACACTTGGTCACCAGTCAAGTCACTGGAATGGTACAGAGGTTTTTCTGTTTGTTTTGGGTGCTTTTTTGCTTTCCTGCTATAAATAATGAAAATTTCAGTTCATTTCTGAAAAATAAATTGGTCAATAAATTCATTTTGTTCTGCTTCTACTTTACACAAAGCTTCATATTCAACCCGATACCTGAAAAACAAAATTGTTAGAAGCCCTGAAAAGAAGGAAATAAAAACAAGATAATTGAGAGTATAGAGCTTTAAATAGTTGCAAGAAATGGTTAGCTATGAAGTCAGGGCAAGAGTGTGAAATAAGCAAAGCCCTACTTAGAGCCTCCCAGGAGAAACCTCCATCCCTAGGGAAGGCACAGGAGGTAGCCTCAGCCCTTGTTACAGGAACCAGTGCTCAGACTGGGAAGTCATCTGGAATTAACTAAGTCCCCACTTTCTTATCAAATGTAATTTAAAAAAATCTCCAGGATACCCAGTGAGGTGCTCTACCTGGGAAATGATGAATAAAGACAAGGTGATGGAGAAGGAAAATAAGAATCTGCAGTTGAGTACTGGCTTAGCTGGCTGCTTACCTTTCTAGCTGCATTTTCTTCTCTGCTATTAGGGCTTGCAGTTGCTGCTGTTGGGCTTCTCTCTGTTTTGCTATGGATTTCAGCAAGTTCCGAGCACCAATGGCCTAAGAAACATCATTGCCAAAGAAGGCATGGTTTAAATTCACCTAACTTCTAAAAAAGGGAAAAGCCACTTGGGAGGGGAAAAGAGAAGAGCCCCACGGTTTTAATGGCTAGTCAAGACTACTAACCCACTGATCCCAAAGTGCTTGGTGAAAAATGGCAAGAAAAAGTGGTCTGGCCTGCAAGTGTATGCAGTGGCTCATTGGGAGGCACCACTTAAATGCCTTTTACCGAGCCATCTGTACCCAGCAGTCTTTCACATCTTCATCTGTAAAAGGAGGGTAAAAACACCCACCAGTACCATGAAGATCAAAAGGAGTAACCACAAGTGTGTACTGGCCAGGTTAGAAAGGACACAGTGGTTAAGAGCACTGGTTGCTGGTGGAGAGGAACCAAGTTCAGTGCTGCAAGCACCCACATGGCAGCTCACAAGTATCTATAACTTCAGTTCTGTGGAATCCAACACCCTCTCTGACCTCCATGGGCAAGGACACCAGGCACACACATGGTGCATATACATGCAAGTAAGCAAAAGAGTTATACATAAATCAATCTAAAAATCTGGGGACTGGAGAGATGGCTCAGTCATTAAGCACTAGCTGCGTTTGCAAAGGGTCTAGGATAAAGCAACTCACAACCAAACATTTCTAATTCTAGTTTCAGAGGATCTGATACTTTCTGGTCTTGAGACGTGCACATATGTGTGCACAGACATCCATGCTGACAAACATTCGTTCACATGAAATAAGTTTTAAAAAGAATACTGGGGGCTAGAGAAATGGGTCAGCGGTTATAAGAGCACTGACTGCTCTTCCAGAGGACACAGGTTTGATTCCTAGCACCCACATGGCAGCTCACAACATTCCAGGGGATCCGACACCCAATCACAGACAAAAAGGCCAACAAATCGCCAATGTGCATAAAAGAAAAAAGAAAATACTGGCATAAGCTCACCATGTTAACTAGGCCAGCATCTATTGATTATTAAATGCCTGTATTAAATAAATGAGCCTACCATCCCTATAATAAAGACGAGGCCACGGGGTTCCTGGCCAAGGCCAACTGCTAATCTTACCTTCATCTTCTCGTTCTCCGCTTCTTTTGCAAGCTGATCCACAAGCTCAATTAGACCACCAACTATCTTCTGAAACTGGCCAATTTCTTTGAGGGAAAGCACAAAACATTCTCATTAGCATTTCTTTGAAGTAGGGAGGCAAAGCCAACTGCCCCTTCTAATCTGTGTTATAGCAGCCTGGTGCCTACTAACCTGAGCCTCCCACTATCTGGTCAACCATAGAGAAGAGGGACCAATACCAGAGTTAGACTTGGACAATAAGCCCCAGAAAGTACTCTAAGGACACAAGCATAGCCTTTGGACTGGCCAAAGTTTCAGTAGAAGGTGGTGTGGGGATCCCCACCCCTAACCACAGCTGGTAAAAAGCACACATCACTTAGGTGCCCCATTTCCTAGTCACTCTTTTCAATGTTCTTGGTATGTTGGAGCCCTGTTTTATTTTATGAAAATAGGCCAGAGAAGTGGGCCACAGCATACAGCAACCATTAAACTGGGAACAGACACCAAGCAACTTGCCACAAAACCATGGCCCATAAATCTCTTGCTTCAGCTGAGTATGTGACACAGGTCTGGAACCCCAGCACTAGGGTGGCTGAGTTAGGAGAATCCTAAGTTTGAGGCCAACATACAACATACACAGTGAGACCCTCAAAAAAAAATGAAAGAAAATTCCCTTGCTCCAGCTTAATCTGGCTTTTTCCAAGGCTTGCTTAGCAGTTAGGAAAGCAAGCCTCCGGGAGATCTGTAGCCCAAAGGTCACCACTGTGCTGAGCTGCTCCTGGAGACTTCAGTTACCACCTCTAACTCCAAATAACACAGATCCTGCCACCAAGACTATTCTACCAAGAAATCAAATCAGAACATACAATTTATTTCCCACCTCCAAGTCATAATTCTCTATTAAGAATTTTAAGGTTATTCATTCATTTAGTGCTGTGGGGACTAAATGTGGGACTCGATGGCAACACAAGAGGGCAAGTAGAGAAGGTTGGGCACACATGGGAACCCGGAGACTAGGCTCAATCCAGGTAGCAAGCACTCTGTTCTGGCAGACCTAAGAGCGCTTGTCAAGGTGGGATAGTGAATTTGCTCAAAGCACTGTGTCTCCAAGTGATACTCACTGTCCACAAAATCCTTACACTCTTCCTTGAGCTCTATGGTCTGCTGGGTAACCTCTGGGTCCAACACCCGAAGCTTGTTCAGCTCATCAAAGTGCAGCCCTGCTTCCCCCAAGATGTCCTTGGCCATAGCTGCAAAGAAATCAGCCCCAACCTGAATTTCAGCCCAGACACCCAAGGAAATTCAGGCTCGACTTCAGCCCACTCCAGTCCCCAGATACCAACAGCAAGCCCACCTTACACTCCCCATTCCCTCTGCCTCCACCGCACAGCCTCACCTGTTTCCCTTCCAGGCTCCCTAGAGAAGCTCTGCTTTGAAGGGGTGACAGTGGCAGTCAGGAGGTATGTCATAGGAGCAAGGGTCAGGAAAGAATAAAGTCCAGTTGCTTGTCACAGGCATCGTTCATTCAACATACATTTCTTGAGTGCCTACTACATGCCAGCACTGCTAGATGCTGCGTGTGAAGATGAACGCAACACGGTGCCTGCCCTGGAGCAGCACAGTTTAGCTGGAGGAAAACAGCCATGGAACCTGAAAAACTATATTGCATTAAGTGATTTTAAAGAACTATCACTAAGCCAACAGGAAAAAAAATAAAAACAGCAGCTCACTTGGGTGCATCTGGCCTAAGCTGTGAGCAATAAGCACAGTTAGAAATCCCCACTTGTGCACCCCAAAAGGCTTTTCAAATGCATGAACTGAAATAACAAAAGAAAAAATCTGGGTGAATTTAAAAAATTAAAGCGCTAAAAGCCAGCTATAGTCATAGATGACTCTGACCCGAGTTGTGCCAGAGGACCCCAACACAAATTTAGGACCAACCTGGGCTACATACCAAGTCCCAGGCTATCCTGTGCTACATGAGGCCCTGTCTCAAAAACAAATTGTCTTCTTAAGCTGTTCTATTTGGACAAACAGTTGTGCACTTAAGAGCTACCAGGGATTAACTGGACCAGGTGCTACAGAAAAGTCCGTGTCATATGAGGGTGCACACACCTATTTGAACTTCCGTTTGCATGCATTTCTTCAAAAAACTGGAATCCCTGCTCCAGGGACAGAGTGAGCACAGTGTCTCTAGTCTGACACAGCAGGCAAACAACCACAAACTGTGAGAAGGCCATGAGGAACAGTGCTCAGTGCTTTGTGAAGCTGCTGCAAGAGCACGGTACTCACGGGGCAGAGGGCGGTCAACAAAAGCCTTCAGGAAAAAAAAAAAATATGAAACCTAACTAAACGTGTCCCAAAAAATCTTCTAAGAGAAGGTGGGAGAGAGGCATTCTGGGCAGAGGGGAAAGCGCGTGGGAAGATCCTGAAGCTAGAATTTGACACAAAAGCTGTGGTATCAACGACAAGAGGGAGCAACGAGGCCAGACTGGCTAGAGCTGGATGGTTAAATGCTGAGAAGCTCCAGCCCTGAACTTGGCTTTTTAATATATATATATCGGTAACAGCTAGTAATGGATTCCAGCAGTGCTTGTCGATCAGATTAGCAAAGATCACTGCCTTGGCCTACGGGAGGGAACAGGAACAGCAGCTCCCAGATCCTTCGCTGAGAGCCTAGCATCTAAGCAGGCTGCCTGCAGGTTAAGTGGCACTCTGTTAATGTCTGCGGAATGAATGGATGTGGAAACGGTAGGCTTAACAGAAGAAAAGACTTCAAGCTGAAGGCGAGTTCGGAGCTGAGATGGTTTCTGAGTCTACAGAATTTAGTAACAGACCTCTTAATGCAGCAGACTGGAGATGAGGGTAAAGAGCCGAGCGTGATGGCCATGAATGTGGGTTGGACCGAGTGTGTGGCTGGAAAGGACAGTTGAATGAGACGGGTAAGAAAGAGAATTGCAGGGAAATGGTGCGCAGCGGACTAACAGATCCCCGCCTCACCCCCAGCTTCCACCAAACACGTGCCAGGGACCTGGGGTTGAGGTTCCTAAGCATGAGGGCGGTGGCGGGCTCCGCAGGCACTGTGGACAGCCGCGGCTGTGGGGTGCGGAGAAGACGCGGGCACAGTCAGGAACGACTGGCAAAGGACGTGGCGGTCTTTACTACGTTTTCCTCCTGCACTGTCCGAGCCTCGGTTTCCCGCGGACATGACAGGGAGCCGCGCTCTAGGGCTGAGCTGGGTGTAAACCGGCTCTCTCTAAACCACCGCTATCGGCCTGGGCCTGCCAACCGTCAGCGCGGGGTCACCTCGCCCTCAAGTCCCAAGTCCACCAGGTCCCCCGACCTCAATCACGACATACCTGCCGACCCGTCGCGGCGGCACGCTACGGCCCAGACGGTAACCGCAACCGGCCGCTGCCACGGATACAGGACCTAGTAGCCACACGTCACCCCCTGACACCAGAACCACTCGCATCCGCCCACCCCGCAGTGCCTGCTGGGAAATAGAGGCACTCCGAGAGGAGCGGTAACGGCCCACGAGACCCAGAAGCCTTTGCGCCGGAGGCCGGCGGAAGTAGATTTGCTCTCACACCCGGAAGCGGAAGAAAGCCAAACCTCAGCGGGATTCCCGACTCCACCGCCTACTCGCGCGCTGTGCATGCTGGGCCTTGTAGTATATTTCCCGAGCTGTAGGGCTGGGTTGTAGGTCCGGAGTCGGCGGGCGCAGGATGTGAGCTCACAGCCGAGATTGCAGGCAGCCACAGGCCAGAGGCGGCTCCGAGTCCGCTCGCCACTCGGCTGAGAGAAGGGGCGTCCTCGCGGACGGTGAGTACCAGACGTGTGGGTGCAGCGGGAAAGAACAGACTCTGCCGGGTCCTGGGCAAAAGGCACAGAACGGCGCGCGGGATGGAGTTCAGGTCCTCTCTTGGGACCACGAATCTCAGTTTCTCAGAAGAGGAGGGGTGTGGCGGGAGAGCACCCTGCACTGCCATGAGAGAGGTGGGCTATCTCTTCATTTCCACTAGGGACTCTTTGGGTGAAGCCTAAGCGTCGCTCCCACGATTTCTGACCTTTCTAGCCAAAATCAGCCTTCCCACCCTCTCTCTGTCCATCGTGTCCTTCCTTTAGGACCCCAAGTCCGCACTACCGCGATCGTTTGCCCTTTGTTCTGTTTTGCTTCTCTTGAGGTTCCCGTAGAGACACGTGCAGGTCCCTAACGAAGTCCCGAGGGAAGAGCACTGAGGCTATCGGTGGAAACTTCATCCTCGCAGAAATTTCTTTCTAGGGCGTCACCTGCCACTGGACTCTTGGTCTGGTGGAATTTGATCTGACGTCACCCAGGACTCAAAAGTGGCTGCTTTGTGGGAAAAGAATAGATTAGCTCCGGATTTGATTTCTTCAGTTGGCAAGCCTAGTCATTGAGTTTCTTTGATTTGGTAGAACGTGTGTATATATGTGCTTCCTTTGATTCCGGGGAAATAGGGATTGAACACAAAACGTGAGGAACTTGCTAAAACTTGTTAAAGGGTTATTTTTGCTTTGAGGTAGGGCGATTGCTTACCATTCTAGCATGCTGGTGTCACTTATTGTTAGTCTTCTGGACCTTATTTCATTCATATTCTATCAGAGAAGCAGATAAGCCACCAGAAGGATGTGCTACATCACACAGCCCCACTCCCAATCCAGAATCTTTTCCCAAACAGTTTTCGTCTAACAAGCTGATGTGTTGAATACTTAACAGTGTGTCATTCTCGTTTGAGGAACAGCATCCTGGGTTTCACCTGGAAGACATGAAGGGTAGCAGTAATCCACTGAGTGTTCTAGCATTTAAAGAGGTCGATTCCACTTTGGGATTTTTGTTTCTGTCTCCAGCCTTGCTTCTGTGATCCATGTCTTCATCATCTCGTGCCTGGACCACTACTTCCTCTGATCTCTCCACTTCCCCTCATGCACCTTTGCAGTCCTACACAGCATCAGGTTGTTCTTGGAAACTATAAATAAATCAGATCATATCACTTCCCTGCTTAAAGCCTTCCAGTCAGTTCCCAAAGTATATTTTAATTCACAGAAAACTCAGCTCTTTGTGGTCATGTAGCACGTGCTTTCCCTGGCTTTCCATCAGACTGCCTTCCCCCTTCTCCCTTAGCTGAACCTCAGCCACGATGTCACTACTGTTCCTAAAACTTGTTCCTTTTCAGCAGTTTGTGTGTGTGGTAGCTTTGCCTGCGTGTTATGACTGGTGCCCACAAAGACCAGAAGAGGGCATCGGATCCTCTAGAACTGGAGTTAGAGACCACTGTGAGCCAGTTTATGAGTGTTGTGAATTGAACATAGGTATTCCAGGAGGCCGCCAGTGCTCTTAACTGCTGATCCATCTCTCCAGCTCCATAAAACTTGTTTCATTTTTAAAAATTTAAATGTACACGTGTGTGCCTGAGTGTGTGTATGTGCATGTAGCCGGCAGCAAAGGCCAGAAGACAGGAGTTACAGATTACTGTAAGCCTATTGATGTGGGTGCTGGGAACTGTACCTGGGTCTTCTGCAAGGGCAGTACACGTCCTTGCCAGTGAGCCATCCCTTCAGCCTCTAAACCTCGCTTCACATAGGAACTTTGCACTTGCTCTCAGAACATACTTTCAGGCCTTAGCTGAAATGCCATCCTCCCTTGGTCTCACGCCTGATAATTCTCATGCCATTCTTGTATTCTCAGTTCCATCAGTCATCTGCTTCTCTGTTCCCTTGTTTATAGTCTGTCTTCTGGTTTGTATTTTTTGTTTGAGACATGGTTTCTCTACATAGCCTTGGCAGCCCTGGAAATCACTACATACCCCAGGCTAGCCCGGAACTTCTAAGTACTAGGATTAAAGGCATGCACCATTATGCCCATCTTGTCTTCTACTCTAGTGTGAGTTCCATGAGGGCAGGACTCTTCTATATTTGTTCTTTTCTATTTCCAGTGCCTGACACAGTAAGAGCATAGTAAATGATAACTTTATTACTATTTTTAAAGTCTGGTTGGGCTGGGGATGTAGAGTTCCTTGAACTACCTGAAGCAAGGACACTGTCTTTATATGGTTCCTACTGCTTAAGTAACAGGTACCAAATAGTTTTATTGTGAAGTGAATTAAATAAGATAAAATATATACCCAATGCCTAGAATATTCTCTGCTACATACTAAGCATGCAGTGAATTTAGCAATGATACTTTTTTCTTTGGTGAATGGATATCATTTTTTAATTTATTTTTAATTTTTTTAACTTTATGTGTATGGGTGTTTTGCCTGCATGCTATCTGTATACCATGTGTGCAGTGCCCATACAGGCCATAATTTGGCATCCGATCGATCCCCTGGAACTGGTGTATGAGATGGCTGTGAGCTGCTATGTGGGCCTGGAAATTGTACCCAGGTTCTCTGGAAGAGCAGCTGGTGCTCATAACAGCTGAACCATCTTATCAGTGTGTGTGGGTTTTTTTTTATTATTGCTATATTGTTTTTTGTTTTTTGTTTTTTTTTGGTTTCTTGTTTGTTTGGTTTTTTGTTTTTTTGTTTTGTTTTTGGGGGTGTGGTTTTTTTTGTTGTTGTTGTTGTTGTTTTGAGCCAGGGTTTCTCTATGTAAGAGTCCTGGCTATCCTGGAACTTACTCTGTAGACCAGGCTGGCCTCGAACTCAGAGATCCGCCTGCCTCTGCCTCACGAGTGCTGGGATTAAAGGCGTGTGCCACCACCACTGCCCAGCTTTCTTTTTGTTTTTTTAAAGACGGAGATCCTACTATTTGGCCCAGGTCGGCTTCTGTCTCACTCTGTATTCAAGGCAGGGCTTGGACTTGAAATCCCGAGTGCTTGCTGGTATTACAGGTGTATACCTCTGTACCTCACAGTACATAATATTTGGGGTTTTGTTTGTTTTTGAGGCAGAGTCTCTTATAACCCAGACTGGTCCCAAACTCTCTAGGCAGCTGAGAAACTCGTGGTCTTTCTGCCTCCATTGGCCTATATCTGGATTACAGGCAAGAGCTATCATATTTAGTTTATATGCTGCTGGGAATCAAACCCAGAGCTAATACATGCTAGAAAGGCGTACTACATTAAGCTACAACTTACTCTTTTTTTCCCTCGAGACTGGGTCACTGTAGTTCAGACTGCCTCAGCCTTCCAAGTACTGGATTGTAGGTGTGAACCACCACCCTTGGCCTGGTTAGCGATAGTTTGGATAAGCCAAAACATTATAGCCGGGGGTTTTGGCACACACATTTAATCCCAGCACTAGGGAGGCAGAGGCAGGTGGATCTCTGTGAGTTTGAGGTCAGCCTAGTTTATATGCCGAGTTCTAGAGCAATCAGAGGTATGTAATAGAGAGACCCTGCTTCAAAAAATCTGTCATTATAATACAATTATCTCAAATACCAAATATGAGGATGCTCAAGTCCCTTACATTAAGAGTTGTTATATTTACATATAATCTATGCACATCCTCCTGAATTTCTTCTATCATCTCTGGATTATTTAAAATACCTAATACTATGTAAATGCATGAAGTATGATACACGTAGTTGTATCTATATGTATACAACTAGTTGTTACACTGGGAATGATAACCGCAGTAAGTCTGTACCTGTCCTGTTCTGTAAAGATGTAATTTTGTTTGTTTGAGGGTTTTGTTGTTGTTTGTTTTGATATAAGGTCTCTCTGTAGTCCTAGCTGTCCTGAAACTCCCTCCATAGATCTGGCTGGTCTGGAACTCACAGAGAGTCTCTTGTCTCTGCTGAGTTTTTTTTTTTTTGGGGGGGGGTGAGTCTTTTGAGACCAGGTTTCTCTGTAGCATTGGTGCCTGACCTGGAACTAGCTCTTGTAGGCCAGGCTGGTCTCGAGCTGACAGAGATCTGCCTGCCTCTGCCTCCTGAGTGCTGGGATTAAAGGTGTGCGCCACCATCAACTGGCGCCAGAGTGCTGGGATTAAAGGCATGTGCCATCATATCCATCTAGGACTCATTTTTTTTTAAATTCAGAGTCTACAGGTTTAGAATTTAGAATATAGGTCACAACAACAAAAACAGAATGCAAGCCTGAACAGAATGGAAGATGAACCAACTTTTCCTTTAATCATTTCTCTGATGGCTGAACTATTAGTTTTTCTTTCCATATTCCTTGATCATTTTTAGGGTCATCATCATATCTGTTCTCCCCATTCTTGGTGGAAAGGAAAAGAAGAGAGATAAGGCTCTCAGGAAAAAACAACAAAGTAGTCATCCTGTGTTCTGCCTTGAAAAATGGTGACAATTACAGGAACTTGGGGCAAGGCTAATGCCAAGAAAGGGGAAGGTCAGGAAACCCCGTGGGAACTCAGGTAGCCCCTGCCAAGCTCCCTGGCTGGCTGCCTCCAAAGCTAACCCTCTCCAACCTCTCTTAGAACCACACTCATGTTATTCCCAGATCCAGGCTTCCTTTAGCTGGTGCTAACCTGAGTCCTGGAGTGGGCTACTCCTGAGACAGGAAATGCATCCTGTCCCTCTGACTCTGGGGAAACTCCTAGGCTGGCTAGATTCCCAGTTGGTTAGTCTGGAAGTCTGGAATCCTGGGAATATTGGTAAAACATTTTCTGGAGTCAGTATAGTGGATCCCAAGGTGACCTGTTCGTCTGGCAACCCGAAGCAGAGCTGAGCATGGAGGAGTTTATGCTCCCACCTGTGAGAGAGGACCAAGAGCACGGGGTCATTTTTGCGGTTGCCCAGTGTCCTAGTTTGCTTTCTGTTGCTGTGATAAAATGCTGTGACCAAAAGCAACTTGGGGAGGAAAGAGTTTATATTTTGCTTACAGATCCCAGGTCCCAGTTCTTCACTGAGGGAAGCTGGCGAAGGAACTGGTGATAGGAACCTGAGCTAGGAACTGAAGCAGAGCCCATAGAGGAATGCTGTTAACTGGCTTGCCCAGCCTGCTCTCTTATACCACCCAGGACCACCTGCCCAGGAATGGCACTGCCCGCCCCATCAATCATTAATCAAGAAAATGCCCCCGCAGGCTTGCCTCCCGGCCAATATGCTAGAGGCATTTTCTCAGTTCAGGTTCTCTTCCCAAATGACTCTAACTTGTGTCGACTTGACAACACTAACCAGCACACCCGGGAGCTTGGCCTCTGCGCGGGAGTGTTTGGGCTTATCTAGTAAGTAAACTGTGTCAGAGTTCCTCCTGCTGTCCCCTTGTGAGCTCTGCCCTGCTGACTCCCGTGTTCTCTCTGCCTCTTACTTACAGCACTGAGAGTATGAGGTCCTGGCCTCTGTGGGCCACTCATTCGTGACCACTTCCACCACGGCAGAGCCTTCCAAGCCTACCTCCTGCCGTGTGGTGATCTACCTGCAGCGGGAGATGTCAGGGGACACCTGTCTGTGCCCAGCCTCAGGGGCCAAGCCCAAGCTGAGTGGCTTCAAGGGCGGCAGGCTGGGCAACAAGTACGTGCAGCTTAATGTGGGTGGCTCCCTGTACTACACCACAGTGCGGGCCCTCACCCGGCACGACACGATGCTCAAGGCCATGTTCAGTGGGCGCATGGAGGTGTTGACCGACAAGGAAGGTGAGACATGGTATCCGGGCATGCTGGGCAGGGGAGGGAAGGAAGGGGCATCCTGAGATGACATCAGGGCAGGGCTTGAGCTCCACAGATCTAGAATCTGTATCTTTTCCTCTTCACTTCTTACAGGTCTTAATAGAGCTTCAGAATTCCTTGAAATTGTACATAGAATGCTGTATGTTCATATATCATCCAGAGGAAAAAGACTATACTTAAAATTTAACATTCAGGCTAGGTATGGTGACACACATTTGTAACCCTAGCACTTGGAGATGAGGACAGGAAGATCAGAAATTTGAAACCAGCCTCTACTACATAGCAAGTTTGAGGCCAGCCTAGGCTACATGAAACTTTGTCTCAAGAAAAAAAAAAAAAAAGTTGCCTCCCCTCCCCCCCCATAGAATCCAGAAATGCTGGCACATGCTCGTAATCTCAGCACTCAGGAGGTTGAGACAAGTCAATCTCAAATCTGAGGCTAACACAGACAGTTTAGCAAGACCCTAAAGACCCTCTTTCAAACGCTGACCTATGGGCCAGGCATGGTCAAACATGCCTTTAAATCCCGGCACTTGGGAGGCAGAGGCAGGCAGATGTCTGTGAGTTAGAGGACAGCTAGGGCTAAAAACAAAAGGATGATGTATGTATATGTACCCAAATAAGTAAGATTGTCATAAACACAGTAGAGCCTGGGCAGTGGGCAAAGGCAGAGACTGGTGGATTCTGTATTACCAGGGTGACCTGAGTACCCCCAAGCCTAGACATTCAGTCCTCCACTCTCAGGAGCGCATGAGTTCCTGGACTCGGGATAGGAAAGAGCAGCACAGACCTGAGGCCTGGAGTCTGCGTGCACCCCTGGCCTGGGCTCTGCACTCTGCACTCTACTGGAGCTTCTTTCCCTGCTGCCTGCTGCCTGCTGCCTGCTGCCTGCTGCCTGCTGCCTCTCTCAGGTGGCCTCTGCTGCATCGGACACAGCTGGAGGCTAACAGTAATCCTTTTGGATCCCTCCAAATTCCTAGGCTGGATCCTCATAGACAGATGTGGAAAGCATTTTGGCACCATCTTGAATTACCTCCGAGATGACACCATTACCCTCCCACAAAACCGGCAAGAAATCCAGGAATTGATGGCTGAAGCAAAGTATTACCTCATTCAAGGGCTAGTGAATATGTGCCAGACTGCCCTGCAGGTATGGGAAGAGGTGGTTGGCTTAGCAAGTCGGGAATTGTCTCTCTGGGGACATTAGGTTTGGATCCTGGAAAGCTGTGGTGGAAATGAGTTTGTGGAGTCCAAACTCAGAACAATGGGGTACTGCCCAGACCCAGCACACTGCTTGGCAGCACAAATAGGCTTTGCCTTTAGTTCATTCGCTTAGCTAGCTAAGCTTGAGACTTTTGGCAGTGGGGATTTGCTTGCTGGCTAGCAGTTACCTATTACCAAAAACGTCATGATCTGCCTGGTACCTTCTCACCAGGCAGGGGGTGGCAGTGGCTGAAGGCCTAGGGAGGTACCTGGTTAGTGTAAGATTCTAAAAGCAGCTTTCTGCTGTGTTACCAGGACAAGAAAGACTCCTACAAGCCTGTGTGCAACATCCCCATCATCACCTCCCTGAGAGAGGAGGACAGGCTCATCGAATCCTCCACAAAGGTACTGGGCACTCTGCGGGCCTGGGCCTGGGGACACCAGGCTCCTGGCCCAGCCCTTACTCTCTCTTCCCTCACAGCCTGTGGTGAAGCTGCTGTACAACAGGAGCAATAACAAGTACTCATACACCAGGTACGGCAGGCGTCTCTGCTAGGGCTGGGGAGGGCGGCAGAGACAACTAAAAGGCTGAGCAGCCAGAGCCGGTTCTGGGCAATAGGCTCAAGGGACTTCACAGATTCCTGACACACACAACCTGGGGCTGGGTTGAATCCACCTTTCCTAAGGGCAATGAACAGGCATAGAATGAAACTCGGGACAGAGACATTTGGGATTTGTTACATGGCCTGGTTGGGATGTAAATGATAAAACGTGAAACATGCCTGTAATGTGTCGTAACAGGAGCATGCCAGGGATTTCCGTCCCCACTGTCTTAGTGGGTGAAGAGGGGTGCTAGGAAGTCATGAGCTGAGTCCTCCTGAGGCCTGTGCTCCTTGACCATGTCCACATAACAAACCATGGTTAGGTAGACCCAGGCTCAGCTTTAGTCTCCTGGTCCCCTGTGGACACTGCATCACCCCACAGCAAAAGGACCCTGACTAGCAAGTAGCAGCGAGGGGCCCTTTCTCCGAGGCTTCAGGAGGGGTCATCACTTCTTTCCCTCAGGGCTCTCTGCTGTAACTGAGAGCCAGTTCCACCCCTCTCTTTCCCTCACAGGCCCCAAGCCCTACAGGTTCCTCTCTGCCTCCCTGTTCCTCTGCCATGTCTTCATTTTAGCATGATAGGGGCGGGGGGAGGGGAGAACTCAGAATGTTCCAAAAGCCCTCCCTCGTGCTGGAACCTCATTTCAGGCTTGCTGGCCCTTGTGGTTTTCCAGCAATTCTGATGATCACCTACTGAAAAACATTGAACTGTTCGACAAGCTGTCTCTGCGCTTCAATGGTCGCGTGCTCTTCATCAAGGACGTGATTGGTGATGAAATTTGCTGCTGGTCTTTCTATGGCCAGGGTCGCAAGCTGGCAGAGGTTTGCTGTACCTCCATCGTGTATGCCACAGAGAAGAAGCAGACCAAGGTATGGGCTTTCCTCTGCTAGCAGACAGATCCCACAGACTCCAGGGTGGAGAACCGCTCTTGCCCCAATGCACCCTTCCCACAGTAACAACTTTCCCAATAATGGTATGGTGCTGCCAGGTAGGACAGAGCCAGAACAAAGGGGAGGGTCAGAAACTGTTACCAGCTCTGAGAAAGAAGCCCACTGACCAGCAAGGAACTTTCTGGTGTCCTGGAAGGACCAGGTCTTTGGAGCTGTCACAACTCAAGTTGTAGTTCTGGTCCCACCACTTCTCAGTTATCTGACTTTGTGGAGCCATTTCAGCCACATCGGTCTGTTTTTCCTGCTTAGAGACGCGGGGATGAGTCTGAGTGTAGCCAGTTCATGGCAAGGGTGCAGCTTTCCACCGCAGCCCTGCTCTAGCAGCCAGGCCAGCAGGGAGTTCCCAGTCAGCTGGCTCCTGAGCCCATGGATGGCATCACAGTGCCAGATGAACACAAGGCACCTTGTTTCCTTTTTCTTTTTGAAACAGGGTTAGTGAAGCTCAGGCTAGCGCTTGCTACATAATCTAAGTTAGCCACAGACACATGGCATTCCTCCTGCCTCAGCCCCCTAGGACTACTAGGGTTACAGGTATAGTCCACTATAATTAGCTGTATGAATTACTTGGTAGGGACAATTTACATAGACTCAGCTCCTCCTCCCTTTCTGCAGAGCCAGCAGGTGTCCTCCCTGGAGTATAGACTTGGAAACAGCAGGGTTTTACTGGGTGGAATACCATGCAGATTATCTGGGAAGTGAAGGAAAAGAAGGGCTCAAGCACCCAGATGCAAGAACCTTAGCCCCAGACTGTCTCATCGCCTGAGGCCGAGTGGTCTGCTGAGGACTGTCCTGAGGGCCTGTCTGGCAGTGGGTGTGTATGAGGGCGACATGACTTGACAGTGGAGTCAGTCAGGATTCAGGGCCTGAGTCACAGCAGAGGTGGCAGTGCCTGTCTTCTATCTAGGTGCTCTCTTCCTTCTTCTGTGTACCCCTCTAACCCTCACACCCCAGCTATTAGACGGGCCCAGCTGGAGAGGAATGCACAGCAGCTCAGTGTGACAAGTTTGCTAGGATTGCTAGGATTGTGGGAGCCTGATCTCTTCCCTGATCTCTTCCACACTGATCCTAGGAATGGGCTTGCTGGACTAGAAAAGCAACAGAACTGCTTATCAGAGCTCCTTCTTCATTCCTACATTTATTTGTGTGGGTGGGTGACAGATAGGACAGCCTGACTTCCAAGACTCCATCTTGTCCCCTTCTCCCCAGGTGGAATTCCCAGAGGCCCGAATCTACGAGGAGACACTCAACGTCCTACTCTATGAGACCCCTCGAGTCCCTGACAATTCCTTGCTGGAGGCCACAAGCCGGAGCCGCAGCCAGGCTTCCCCCAGTGAAGATGAAGATACCTTTGAACTGCGGGACCGAGTCCGCCGCATTCACGTCAAGCGCTATAGTACTTATGATGACCGGCAACTTGGCCACCAGTCTACTCATCGAGACTAATGAGACCCTTAGGAAGTCAGAGCACGAAGTCATGTCTGCTGTCCTGTGGAACATGCCCCATTGGCCACCTATGCTGCTCCTGTTAGCTGGGAGCCTGTTCTAGAGTGTAGCAGTGCCAGGCCCTGCTTGGTAGGTCAGGGAGCCTGGCAGAGGAAAGGCCACATTGTCTTACCTGGTCCTCCTCCTCCATCACTTCTAGGTGCCACCCCACTTCCTGTCTGACAGGGAGCTACTTCTCCAGGGTGAGGGCACTGACTTCCACCTCCTGCTGAGAACATTCCCCAGGCCCTTGGCCGAGTGCGCCTTTCCTCTGCTGAAGAGCTCCTTCAGTTCCTCAGCTGAGGTCCATGGGAACATCTCTGTTCTACAGGAAGGGAGGCTTCTGGTGCTGCAGGATTCAAGTTTGAACAGAAAGGGCAGCCTTCTTTTTTCCTAAGGTTTTAAGCATAGGTATTGCCTTATTTTTTTGTTTGTTTTTAAATCTAGATGTTAACATGGTGACCTTGCCTATAATGCCAGCTATGGAGAGGCTGAGGCAGCATAACAAGTTATAGGCTAGCCTAGATAATTTAGCAAGATGTTGCCTCAATGTAAAGTTTTAAAGAGTTGGGCTAGTGGCATAGCTTAGTGGTAGAATACTTATCTAGTATGAATGAGGCCCTGGGTTCAATCCCCAGTACTGCCACACACACACACAGAGCACCTAGGAAATGACTAGTTTCTAGTCTGGTGAGGGAGAACCTAGGACTAAGCATTTGTTACCCCTGCAGGATGCCAGGACCCCACCTAGGCGGACACATACATACTACACTACACTTTTTCAAGGCCCTAGGACCCATCCTTTTTTGTTGTTGTTACTGGTTTTTTTTTTTTTGTTTGTTTGTTTGAGACAGGTTTTCTCTGTAGCTTTAGAGCCTGTCCCGGAACTAGCTCTTGTGGACCAGGCTGGCCTTGAACTCACAGAGATCCGCCTGCCTCTGCCTCCTGAGTGCTGGGATTAAAGGTGTGCACCACCACCGCCCAGCTTCTAGGGCCCATCTTTAAAGCACTTTGTATATCGTCATTCAGGAGTATATCTGCCTTGATCCAGAGCTTTTTCTGACACTAAATCCCCTCTTGCAGACTCTGAGGGAAGAGATAAAGAAGCAGTTAATAGCCAGGTGTGCTGGCAGATGCTATGATGCCAGCACTCAGAGGCTAAGACAGGAGGATCATAGGTTCGAGAGCAGTCTGTGCAATGTAGTTAAAGTTCCAGGCTATCCTGGGCTACAAAGAGAGACTCTGTCTCAGGAAAAAAGTAAACTGACTAGCTCTGGCTTTGTCAACCTGACTGGCCAGCCCAAAGAATACCAGGAGGGGAAAGATGCCCAAGTTGAGGCTGTGGTTTTAATAGCACCCTATGGGAGAAGATACCTCACTCCCTGTGGGGTCACATCACTGACTCAGACCTAACATAATTGTTTTGTTTGGGTCTCATACTTGCATATGTTCAGCTCTAAGACATGCTGTCCCCACAGACCATAAAGACAAAAGCTATGATGTAGGCCAGAAACATAAGCTGCAGCAGAAGGCTATGGAGCCATCAGCTAAAGACCACAAACTCTTGGATCCCCATGCTGCCAGCAATGCCCACAGATTTGGCCCAGGTTTGGCCATGCCCAGCTCCTAATGTCATATCCCAGTTTATGTTCTGGCTGTGGGTGGTGGTTCTGTTTAGTGATGAGTCTCCAAGTAGCCAGGGTGACTTAAGCATTTTGAAAGGCCTTTATTTCTTTTGGGTCACCTGACCATGGAGGTAGCAAGGTCTAGACTGGATGTGAACTATCCTCTGGGCTTTGGTTTTCCTCCCCTTCTTTGCTGGTCTTGGCCCTCTTAACTGGATTCTTTCCAGAGAAAATGTCACTGGAGGGAGCTGTTTGCAAGCCTGGCAAAGTGTGGCCCTCAACAGTGCTCACAAGAAACATAGGTTGTCAACTCCATCCCTTCCCTTGATCACTCTTATAATTGCCAAATGGCTGCACATAGCTCACCTCTCAGAGCCTATGGGCAGATGCCAGGCCCAGGGTTGGGCTCTCATAAGGCCCTGACCTGACATGATAGAGCAGGGGAAGTGTGACTTGGTAATCAGGCCTTTGACGTGTCTTGACTGTAGAAAGAGCTTTAAGCTGTTCAGGTCAGGCGCCTGGCGACCAGCAGCTACTGGTTCTTCAGACTGCACTGGAAGGAAGATGACAATCCATTTTTTTGGGGGGGAGGGGCAAATTTAGGCTTTGGCTTTGAGGCTTTCCCACAGACTTTGGAATGTTGTAGCATGAGGCCACTAATCTATTTTCTCAGCTGTCCCCAAGAAGCCCTTTAACATTCAGACTCCTGACTCCCTGCTGCATATTTCTAGTTTGTTCCTTGACCTCCACATCCCTTTTAGCCTCTACTTGGTGCTTTGACGATCATATCCTCAGGAGTTCAGTGGTGTCTAGTCCTTGGGCCTAAGGAAGAACAGTAGCAAGAGTCCAGGGCTGGCCATTCATCTTTTACTGAAAATATCTTGGTTTAAAGTAAACACTAACACCAAAGTGATTGAGCTTCTTTGCTTGGACTTTGTGGGATTTCACACTCCTAGTCCTACAGTAGCTCTTGGCAGGATGAGTTTTTCGATCACAATCAGCCCAGGAGGAATAAATACAAAGTACGGATGAAGGTCAAACTGGGAGCTGTTACCAAACACCAAGCAGCTACTGGGCTTTGCTGAACTGGGGTGGGTGTGACTGGTCTGCCTGAAGAGTAGCACAGGTTCCGCCATGAGAGAATGTGTCTTTTACTGCGTACCTGCAATCCTTGATTGCTTACCCTAAGTGACAGGTAAACACTAACTTCTAATAAAATTGTGTTACACTGCAATGGTGCTGAGTCATGTTTCCAGTGAGTAGAGCCTGGCCAGCTCACAGCTGTGGACTCAGTTCTTGTATCTGTTCCCTCCATGACCTTGTATTATAGGGAGGTCACAAGATTCATTCATCGGTTGTCCTACAAACCCACACTCCCCCTGGTGGAAGAGTAAGAACAATATTCACAAGGACTGGAACAGATTTAATGCAAGAATGAAAGGACCTCTTAACAGTGACTACAGGGGTGAAGGAATCCTGAGAACTGCTCCAAAGTGCAGCCCAGTTCTCCCTCCCATTGATCTGACAGAAGCTCGGAAAGTGGCTTGGCTTGGTCACTGTCCATAACTTAAGCTGCTTCTTGGCTGAATTCCTGCACTTGTGGTCTGGATGCCTGACAGACTTTTGCTCAATGCTCAGAAGCCCACAGCTCCAAGAAACCTGACTGGTTTTGCCTCACCCTTCTCCAGGCCTTGTGAAGCCAGAGGTGCTGGTGGCTAATCAGTGTTTACAGTCAGGCTACTTGAACCCTACATGCTGGCCTACTGGCCTCTTCTGTACTGGGCAGAGGGTAAAGAAGAGACTGAGAACTTAGTCCAGCACAGCCCACTATCAGCCAGTGTCCCCAGGAGATGCCCAGCCTCTGAGGAAGACACACTAGCAGAGGCTCCCTAGAAGAGACTTGAAAGCAACCAAGAGTTACCAGAGGGCCAACAAGGGAGCCTGAGACCCTGGGGATAAAATGGCCAGCATGGCCAAGTGAGCACTGGTTTATTGACCACACCTCACATTCCAGACGACCTGTGACAACTGAACACAGTTCCCTGACAGTTTTGCTGGAACATGGTGTGGGCAGGGGCCAACCTTGGAGGAGTCTTATGTGGGTCTTCCAAGAAAAGTTATAATCCCCCTCCAAAAACAATCCCAAAAGAGGCCCACTTGGCCCTAATAGGGAGAGATTTAGAGTTCTGCAGCAATTATGTGTTAAGAGCTGTTCAGAGGGCCCAACCTGAGCACTTGAGGACCTCAACTGGCCTACCAGTGAAGGCCTGAGGGTGGTGTCTTCTCGTCTTTATTGCTTTCCAAGGAGAAGGGTGGGATCCGGACATCAAAGTGGGAGCCATCAGGTCTCTCAAAACGAAATGTGCCCCTAAGGATTAGAGAAGCTGCTTTAGAAGGAGAAAGGGCTGAAATGAAAGCCCTCTTGATCTGTGTACACCCATGTCCTCTGATCCAGAGCCACAGCTGGATAAGAAAGATTGGGGTTGTCATCTGCCTAGCTCATGACAGGATAACCGAAGATCCAAGAGCCCCATGTGGCCACACATAAAAGCACAGCTATTCAGATTCTGTCACTTGGATATGTACTATATGAGCAGCCCATTTGTACTTGAGATTAAGTGGGGGAACCCAACTACAGTACAGTCAAGTCTTGGAACCATTTCCTTAACCTAAAAATTGTAAGGAACTGATAGCCATGAAATCCAGACAGCAGTGAGTAACACTGATTTGTGCTCACCTCAGGACCTCACTGAACTGTCCACAAGCTCGGCTTGCTCAGGGTTCTCCCAAGTGCTGTGATTACAGGTATACAACTACTACACCCACCTCCAGCTTTCACGTTTCTAACTAGCAGCTGTGTGTGAAGCTGAGCAACATATACTCTAGAGGATACACTCACCACATGTGCCCACTGGAAGCTTGCAGGGAGACATGGCTGCTATACTGGAATGCAGGCTGCTCCTTGGATAACACTGGTTCCTATAAGAATTCAGGTGAAATTGGTCAAACCAAGCCCCAGAAACACATTCCCTCAACTCTGGGGTTGCCAAATACTAACTGGATGCCTCCTTCCACCCAAGCAACCACAAGAGCAGATACTCCTACAATGACCATCTTTCAGTACTTCCTCCTACATTAAGGGCAGTGGCTTCTTAATCTATCTCTAGGAAAAACAAACTGGGGGCACTGAGGGAAGGATGCTAGGCAGATTCTCTTACTACATCTCTCCCTGCATTCACTCACATGAACAACTGCCAGACACAACAGCATGCCTGTGCCTGCAGATTTTATTCTCTTGGTGACTATTAAGTACTATGTGTGGGGCTGGAGAGATGGCTCAGAGGTTAAGATCACTGACTGCTCTTCCAAAGGTCCTGAGTTCAATTCCCAGCAACCACATGGTGGCTCACAACCATCTGTAATGAGATCTGATGTCCTCTTCTGGCCTGCGGGTGTACGTGCAGGCAGAATAGTGTATATATAATAAATAATAAAACATTTAAAAAATGAGTTTATAGTTTAAGTACTATGTGTGATTCAGCAAGAAACAGATTTGGGTTTGGGTTACATATTTGCCCAAGCCAGGCATGACGGCACCCACTTTTGATCCCAGCACTAGGAAGGCAGAGGAAGGCGGAGCGTGAGCCCAGCCTGGTCTACAAAGTGAGTTCCAGTACAGCCAGGACTATTACAAAGAGAAACTCTGTCTCCAAAATTTGAAAAGGAAAGAAGAGAGGGAGAGAGGGAGGGAGGGAGGGAGGGAGGGAGGGAGGGAGGGAGGGAGGGAGGGAGGGAGGGAAAAAATGCCCCAAAGTTATATAGTATATGAGTATATGGCTGGAATTTGAAGGCAAGCCCTACTTAGAATTTTATTGATTGATTGATTGATTGATTGATTTGATTTTAAAGACATACCATACTTGAGGTACTTGGCCTCAAGCCCACAATAATACTGCCTCAAATTCTGGGTACTAGATTATAAGTGTGCATCACATACCCAGTCCAAACCCTACTGACTTCTCACCCCACTTTCCCAAGTGTCTTCTAAGTAGTGCTGGATGACACTAGTACCATTTGTGACTTAATCTCTCAAGAGACAGGGTAGGATAGGCAGGAAACATAAAATCAAATCTCTTTAAGAAACACTAGATAGCCGGGCAGTGGTGGTGCACGCCTTTAATCCCAGCACTCGGGAGGCAGAGGCAGATGGATCTCTGTGAGTTCGAGGCCAGCCTGGTCTACAAGAGCTAGTTCCAGGACAGGCTCCAAAGCCACAGAGAAACCCTGTCTCGAAAAACCAAAAAAAAAGAAAAAAGAAAGAAACACTAGATAGATGAATCCAAAAAGAGACATAACATAGGTGGTACATGTCCCAAAATCAGAGTGATTTTGTTTGTTAGGGGGAGTGGGGATTGTGTGTGTGTGTGTGTGTGTGTGTGTGTGTGTGTGTGTGTGTGTGTGTGTGTGTAACTTGTCTTATGTGTGGAAGTCAGAAGATAACTTGAAGGAGTCAGTGCATACCTTGCACTGTATGAGTTTCAGGGATCAAACTCAGATCAGCAGGCTTGGCAGCAAGCACTGACCCATCTTATCAGCCTTATTTTTTTTCCCCCAACAGGGTCTCATGTATCCAGGCTGACCTCAAACTTTCTATGTAACCCAAATATAGCCTCAAATTCTGATCCTTCTGACTCTATTTCCCACAAATTCAGGGTTTTAAAAGGCATGACATCTGGGTATGATTTAGCTAGAGTGTTGGCCTAACATGCACAAAGCCCCCAGTATGACCTCAGGCATTGGAGTATGGTGGGAAGACTAATAAGACATGCTGCTCAAGAGTAAGTCCATGAGCTTTGGGGCCGAAAGAGAGCCCAGCAGTTAAAGAACTCTTGTAGAGGACCAGGTTTCCAGAGATATGTGTTTCAAGACAGGGATTCGTGTATCCCAGGCAGTCAATGATGACCCTAAACTCTCCAAGTGCTAAGATTATAGGCACATAAAACCATGCTCAGTTAATCAAATTCATGATGCCAGGCAGGCACTCTACTGAGCTACATCCCATGTCCCTTATTAATTAGCTTCTAAGTCTCACTCTTCGTCTGTGAAACAGGTTACAGACAAGCTACCCCACAGGGCTGTTGTAAGACTTTTAGCCACAGAGAACCCAGGGTGTCACTCTGTCCATAACCAGAGAGGAAGAAAACATACCCGAAGTTTCCAGGGCTGCTAACAGGACTAGCAGCTAGGCCATAGTGGCCCAATGATGCTCACCCTGCCCACGACCCCTCGTCCTCGAACTGTCTCCAAGGTGCCCGAGAGACTGAATATCCGCCAGTGCCGCTCCCGAAGCTGTACCACATCACTGTCCAAGTTCTCCAAGCGTATACAGTAGCGCCACTGTGAGGCAAATGGTAACCCTTAGGCCATCCCATCCAGAATTCCACAGAGTAAAAAGCAACAAAAGCTGACACCTACTTTTACATCCACCCTGGCCAAGAGGCAAACACTGTGCCTCCACACCTCCCCCAGGCCCTTCCTGAGCTCTTGCCAAGGGAGACACTCACCCAATAGACGTGGGAATTCTGGGCTTCCTGGAGGGGGAAAAGGTTTGAGGATGAGACTAAGTCTGTTCCAATCAACACATCTCAAATGAAGTATTCCTGGAAAGCGGCAGAGACTGATCAAGCTGTGAATGTCTGGGAGCCAATGGCAAATGTGATAGAACTATGGTCAACAGCCTCCCGCATCCTTCCTGCTCTGCCCCCTCTCCAATCCTGTTAAAACCAACATATTGGATGCCTAGAGAAATCCATTACAGGGCTCTGTTTTCACCAGCCTCCCTGACAACCCTGACCCCATCACTGCCACCTGGGCCCCTGTCATCCTCCCTCCAGCCCTCTTATGGCCATTCTTTGATGGATGCTGATACCCCCTATGCCTGAGTCCTAACAGGCAGAAGTTTTCTGTATACTTGTATCTGCAGACCTAGCTTGAAGTGAGGCAAGACATGGATCAATAAATATTTGGCTACTAAACACAAAGTGTGATAATCAGCCCACATTGGTTTAGGCAAGTATATGTATATATATTTTTCACAAGAAAGAGTTCCTCTACCAGAAAGGAGAATGAGGAGCTGACTTGGAGGACTACTTCCTGGTCTGTGGGTTTTCTGCTCTAAGTCATGGTGTGGGCCATTATCAAGAGGTTACTCAACCACACGCCACACATGAGCACTTGACAGCAGAACCATGAGCAGGGTTTGGGGTCAGATACACTCCCACCCCCATCCCAACAGGCACATCAGGGATATCACACAGAATCTGGGGCCTAGCCTGGCAGGAAGAAGCCCAGGCTAGCACATACCCTCATGCCCATATAGAAAGGGATGACTGTGACACGGATGTTCTCAGTTGTTTCCCGGTGGACATCAGAGAGCTCTAGCCAGGGGTGATTCTTCTCTTGCCAGGCCCGTAGTGTTTCTCGAGCCACAAAAGGGGGTGCTAGAAGAGACAACAGGGTAGTGCAGACCAGAGACCTAGGCACAGTACTCGCTCTCTGACTGTCTCCCAGAAACCCCTTCCCAGTTATACCCAAAGGAACGAGACAATACATACAGCAAAAGCAAGACTGGAAGAAGGGCCGGGCGGTGGTGGCACACACCTTTAATCCCAGCACTTGGGTCTGGCCCGTTAGCTCAGTTGGTTAGAGCATGGTGCTAATAATCCCAGCACTTGGAAGGCAGAGGCAAGCGGATCTCTGTGAGTTCAAGGCCATCCTGGTCTATAAGAGCTAGTTCCAGGACAGGCTCCAAAGTGACAGAGAAACCCTGTCTCAAAAAGACAGGAAGAAGGTGCAGAGCTGCTACTGAGATTATGTTCTGAGGAGTGTGGCCATGGGCCCTGGTTTTCAGACTTCTAGTTGCTATTACCTAGAAATTGTGAACTGCTTCTCATCACCAGCCTGTTTCTACTGGTGTAAGGAAACAGTAGCCACCAAGCACACAGGAGAGGAGAAATTGAGAAGGGATATGGGACTAGATCTAACTGCCAGTTATTTCTGACACTCTGCTTGAAGAAACGGCCCTCCCTTCCTGATTTCCTTCCTAAGCAATTACCTTTTGTCTGGTCATAGAGAAGAAATCTTTCAAAGAGCTCATGTTGGATGGGAACCTGATCCGTGGAGGTGTAGGGGAGGATGTCTTCATGGCTGACATAGTCCAAGCCTGGCACGGAAAGGCAGAGCTGGTAAGACTCACAGAGCGGAGGAGTGAGACAGAGAGGAAAAACTTCTGACCTTGCCCAAGGTAGGTGACCCTGGCACTACAGCTCTCGGTACCATGATCCCTCCATGCAGATGACAGGACATTAGATCCTGCTCCCTGGGACACACCAGGTACCATTTGCTCCTCAGGTACCATTTGCATGATAACTCCTCACCTGGGATGGCATAGAGGGCCCGGCTGTCATCGTGGTTAGCCAAGAAGGTCACAGCTTCTGTCTGAGATCTCTGAGACTAAAGCAGAAGGTGATTTAAAGGTTTCTTGGCCACTACCCAGTTTTGCGGCTTTGAGGCCCAGAGCTGACCTGAGCTCTGTCTGAGCCCTCTTTGTCCCCAAATGAGTGAAAACCTCTCCCAAGGAGAGGACCCCAGGCCCAGGCACTTGCTTACTTACTATATGTGGGCAGTCCCGGGCATCAATCAGCACCTGATAGTAAGTGTGAGTTTTGCCTTTCACCTCCTTAGAGCCATGGCCAGCAGGGTTCTCTGCTCTGTGGGGTAGAAGAAGCCAAGATCACCACAGAGAAGTGGAAGCTGTACCTGGCTCAGCTAACCACCTCCTCTCCTAAATGGGCTGGTTCATGACTGGAAGGGCCTTGGCACAGGTCAGGTTAGCACCTGCTCAACACCACCTCTAGCTAGCCTCTCCCCAGTGATAGCAAACAATAGACCCTACTGAGCCCATGCAGTTACCACTCCCCGAGCACCTCCTACAGGAGGGTCATCACAAAAGAATCCAATTGCTACCTGAGTCCCCAAGGGCACAAGGACCCTGTGCTTCTCCCACCCCAGGGTGCTCTAGGATCATTCAGTGGCACTTCCTTCTTTTTTTAATATATCCTACACCCTCTTTTGGCCTCCAGGAGTACTGCATGAATGTGGTGCACAGACATGCACACAGGCAGAACACTCATATACATTATATAAAAATAAAATCTTGCTAAGCAGTGGTGGCACACACCTTTAAAGTACTTGGAAGGCAGAGGCAGGTTGATCTCTGTGAATTCAAGGCCAGCCTGTTCTACACAGAAAGTTCCAGGACAGCCAGAGCTACACAGGGCAACTCTGTCTCAAAAACCAAAAATAAATAAACAAATAAGTAATAAAAAAAGAGCAGTAGGAGCCCATTTTGGTTTTTTGTTTGTTTGTTTGTTTTGTTTTTTCTGTTTTTTGTTTTTTTGTTTTTCGAGACAGGGTTTCCCTGTAGTTTCTAGAGCCTGTCCTGGAGCTAGCTCTTGTAGACCAGGCTGGCCTCGAACTCAGAGATCCGCCTGCCTCTGCCTCCCGAGTGCTGGGATTAGGAGCCCATTTTGGGAGGCCGAAAGAGACTCTACATAATTAGTACTAAGCACTTTTTTCTCCATGGTTATGAGTGCCAGAAAAATACTCTGGGGTTATTTATTTTGTTTGCTTTTTGAAACAGGGTCTCTCTACATAGCCCCGGCAGTCCTGGAACTCACTATGTAGACCAGGCTGGCCTTGAACTCACAGAGATCCTCCTGCCTCTGCCTCCTGAGAGCTGGAATTAAAAGTGTACACTACTATGCCTGGTTGGGATTGTTGTTTTTGTTTTTTAAAACAGGGTTTCTCTGTGTAGGCCTGGCTATCCTGGAACTTAATTTACTATGATCTCAAACTCAGAGAGCCACTAGCCTCTGCCTCCTGAGTGCTGGGATTAAAGGTGTGCGTCACCACTACACAGCCATGGTTGGGGTTATTTCTAAAGCCCAAAAGGATGCTGTTTTCACCCCTGAAGCCCCAAGTCTGTCTGCCACAAGTCAGGCCACCCAAGGACACCATAAGACATGACAGGGAAACTTACTTTTCTGGAGCTGCAGAAGCCACATCCCGGTCATATAGTCTGGCCTGCCAGGGAAACAGGACAACCCCTCGGTAGCCAAAAACGCTATGAAGGAACAGCTGGAAAGAAAAAGAGAGCTCACTGAGCCTGTAGTCCAGCAAATCCATCCAGGTGGGACATGACCATAAAGTAGCATGGTTGCAGGCAACTGTAGCACAATCTTGCCAGCTTTCCCTGCAAACTCTGCACTTAACCTAAACTGCAGTATGCTCATACCTCATCCCTGGGTGACCCCACTCACCTTTGGCCTTTAGGGAACTTTCCTTGACCCTCCTCTTAGTCCAGTATACAGTCACTGGCTCTCTTTCTTTGTCTTTTTTAAAGATTTATTTTACTTTTAATTGTGTGTATTTATCAGCATGTGGGTATGCACATGTGAGTGCAGGGACCCAAGGAAGTCAGAGACACTGAATCCCCTGGAGCAGGAACTGTAGGCAGGTCCTCTGGAAAAACAGTAAGCGCTCTTACCCACTAGACTATCTCTCCAGCCCCTACTGACCATATCTCTGTCAATGTCCTGGACCTGTGAACTCTAGGATAGAAAGAACACTACAGCTTAACACCTGGTCAGTTTTAGGCATACAGATAAATATATAGCTTCCATTACTTACAATGGCCTTTTGCTTCAGAGGGTTTTGAATTTTTGTATGCCAGTCTTGCTAGGTAGCTAAGAATGACCTCAAAGTCCTGATCCTCCCACCTCCACATCCCAAGTGTTAGGCTCACAGGAGTAAGCCACCACATTCAGTCTGTGCTGTAGGAGAATGGAAACCAAGGCTTCAAGCAAGCAAGGCACTCTAAACTAAACAACATCCCTAGCCTTATTTGTATTTTATTTTTAATATTTTCTTTTTATTTATGCACTGGTGTTTTGCCTCATGTATATCTGTATGAGAGTGTCAGATACCCTGGAATTGGTATTATAGACAGTTGTAAGCTGCCATGTGGATGTCAGGAATAGAACCCAGGTCCTCTGGAAAAACAGCCAGTGCTTTTAACTGCTCAGCCATCTCTCCAGGCCCCTGATTTGTATTTTTAACAAGGATCTTTTTAAGTAATAGTTGTTATTATTACTTTGGGAAGCTGTAAATGTGTACAAGTGCCATGGTGTGTGGAGGCCAAAGGATGACTCTGTGGAATGGGTTCTCTCCTCCACTTTTACTTCCAGGCTTCCTCAGCAAGTGCCTTTACCAATGCGCCATATCACTAGACTCTTATTGACCTCAAAATTGAAGTGTTCTAGCCGGGCGGTGGTGGCGCACGCCTTTAATCCCAGCACTCGGGAGGCAGAGGCAGGAGGATCTCTGTGAGTTCGAGACCAGCCTGGTCTACAAGAGCTAGGTCCAGGACAGGCTCTAGAAACTACACGGAAACCCTGTCTCGAAAAAATCAAAAAAAAAAAAAAAAAATTGAAGTGTTCTTTCTGCTCCTGCTTCTGGAGCAATGGGATGAGATGCTACTGTACACCTATCTCCAGACACTGAAGGGGCGTGGTCGATTGGTAATTATGATTAACCAGACTAGCTTTAATATATAATATTCAGCTTTAATAAAGGAGAGAAAAAAGGAACTTACAAAAGCCAAGGTTCCAGCGAGGAGCCCAGGAAAACAAAGAGGACAAAACAAACAAACACAGATCTTTTAAAGGTATTTTTAGCCCCAGAGGGGTCACGACCCTCAGACAAGGGACTGGTCAGCTTCCCCAACAAGATACCTCCTCTTTAAAAAGCTTGTAATTCCAATACATACAAGGTGTGCACATGCACCAACACCCAGGCACACTAAATAAATAAATGTGAAAGATCTTTTGGGTCAATTAGATGGTTCACTGGGTAAAGGCAATTGCCAGCAAACCTAATGACCTGAGTCTGATCAGAGCCCCAAATGGTGGGAGGAAAGAACCACTCTCCACAAGCTGTCCTTTGATCTCCAGGCATGGGCACGTGCTCGCTCTCTCTCACACACATTAAGTCATTGTAAAAACTCATACATCTATAGCCCCAGAATTCTGTAAATTAAGGAAATAAGATTACAAGTTCAAGGTCAGCCAGGATTATAGAATGAATTCAAGGCTAAACGAAACTATATAGAAGACCCTGCCTCAAAACAAAACCAAGACTTATGAACTTGGTCTACCACCAAACATGAAGACAGACAGAAGCTTGAGGGTTCAGCTCAGCAATACAGCATCCGTCTCTAGCACTATGGGGAAGGGGATGTGGAACGAAAAGAAATAGCACTGAGATTCAGTACTGTGGCCAAATATGGATCAATCCCGAAACAGAATAGTCCATGAAAACGGGAGCTGACCCAGCACATACCTACCTGCCCAGTGTCATATTTTCCGTTCTGTTTTGGCACCTCAAACACACCAACTGTCTCCAACACCTTGCCCTCTGCACGGTTTCTGGTTGGTAAGGAAAAGAATAAGCAAATAAAATGCTAAGAAGGTAACAGTCCTTCTCCATCAGGAGAAACAAAACAAACAAACAAAAACCCTCGCCTACTGAGGAGAGGAGCCGGTGTTTGGAGGGGCCAGGGCAATGACAGCAGAGATGGCCAAGAATTCTGCCTTTCCTCCTCTAAGACTCAGCCATGGGCCTCCCTCTACTTGGTGAAGACTTCCCAGTCTCCCAGTGTCAAATCTAACTACTCCTAATTCACTTTCTCCTGTCTTCACTTAGCATGCCCAAGGTCATGCCTGCACATCCTGTTGAAATGTACATCTTCACCCACTCCCACCCCGGCCTCCCACAGCATTTTAACAAATGTCCTTCCAGTTCTGCACTTCAGTCACTGGTGTCCTCGCCTTGTGTCCATGAGAAACTATTTGTTCCAAGAGCAATGCCTAGTGGGTAAGAAGTGCTCACAAAGCGGTTGTTCTGAGGCAAGCCGTTCTCTTTCTGCTCTTACCCACTCCTCCTTGCAGTGCACTCAATAAACCTGTCATTTGCTACTCTGAAAAATTGTTCTGAATGAATATGGTTCCCCACGTCTGTAATCTCAGGGCTCTTGAGGCTGAGGCTGGAGGATCACAAGTTCTGGGCCAATCTCTGGGTACAAAGCATAACTGTCCCAATTCTACACATCCATCTACCCTCTAAACTGTAACCGTCTTTCCGCTGACCTCAGGACTTAACATCTCTAGATTGCCGAAGGTACAGCATACAGCACACTTACTACTGCTGTCTCTCGACATAGTGCTCCTCACCCCAGAATTATTTAAGTCTTAAATATAGCAAATACCTCCCTCAGCCACTATCAGGTTAGTTCCATCTTTTTAAATAGGACTAATTTTTCTGTGGGCCCATCAAAGCACTGTGATTTTATTTTGGAAATGTTGACTTCATAACCAACTCGATCTGTCCTGCCTGGTCCCTAAAAGGCTTTGTTTACACCATTCCCAAGCCTCGAATCCTCTTTCCCAAGTCACGTGGGCAAAATCAAGTTTCCCCAAGGTCACACGGAAACCTAGGTACCCACAAAGGTAGACACTTAAATCTACTTGTTTCCCACGTAATAGCATCTTTTTGGGAGAAGCCATGAGCCAATAAGGACTGGGGATCAAAGTCAAATCCCTGTAGTTGTATTAAATGGCATCCCACTAAAGGTGCTGCGGACCCCAGCAAGGGAGGCAGGATTCGCTGAAGAAACGTTACTTGTTCTCCCTCAGAGTGCCCTGCACGCCAGGGCCCTGGGCCGTGCTCCATTCTCTGCTCCTGGCACATGTCCCAAGCAGCGCATGTCGGCTCCCTGCTCGGAATCCTTTCTCTTTTGACACTCCGGCTGCCCACAGACAGTCGGGCCTTCTGGTCTCCTTAGTGGCTAGGAAAATGCTCCCCAAATTCTGGGCCCGGCTCCCTGATCCCCTGGCTCCGTCCCTCACCGGGACGACAGATGCCTTCGCGTCGTCGCTGAGGCCACCGGCGGAAGGGCCCCTGCTCCACCGACCGCACACAGCGGCCTCGACCCTCGGGCCGTGGCCAGCGACCGAGACCACCAGCGGCTGCCCACGGCCAGGGCCCGTCGGGCCACACAGCCAGCCATGTCCCGCCCGAGCGCCCGCTCGGCTGCTGACACAGGGCCCGACCCGCGGCGGGGCGGCGTCCCGCCCCCGCCCCACACTGCCCCGCGCCGAAGCCCCGCCCCTTGGCCCTCGGGCCCGCCCCCCGCGGCCGCGCGTGCTCGTCCAGCTACTTCCGGCGCAGGTGAGCGGAAGTCCTAGTCTGGGATCAGCTGACCCGAGCGAGAGCTGGAAATGGCGTCTTCTTTGCTTGGGGGTGAACGATTGATTCGCGCTTTGGGCCCTGGCGGAGAACTGGAACGGGAGCAGCTGCCCCGGAATCTGCGTGCTCAGCTTGAGGCTGCTCTGGGGAAGAAACACACGAGCAGTGATGGCGCCACGGGCCCCCGGCGCCTGATTCCCTTCCGTCTGATCCGAGAACTACATCAGCATCTGAGAGAAAGAAGTGAGCCGACCCCAATCAAGAGTCGTCGCCTCATTTTCAGATCTAATCCCTCCTGAGACTTTTTTCCCTCTATCACTCTCGCGTGCCTACCAAGTTCTCATTTAGCCAGTCCAAACCCCTCTTAAACCAGGTTCACCACTTCCATCTTAATTTCCGTGGGAATTCTTCGGATTTGTGCAGATTTTGTTGAGTGCCCTCTTTTAAAGTCCACCTAAGTCCACCTGACTCTTAAGGAATTAGAGATTCAAGCCCAGTACTATTTACCATTTTAGGTTTCTACATTGGGGGGTCATTTAATGTAGTGAGCTCCTGTTTGAGAATAGTGATTTTCCTTTAATCTCAAAGACAAGGGCAGGGGATTTTTTTTAATTGTTTTTATTGAGCTATGTATTTTTTCTTCTCCCTTCCTCTCACCTCAAGGGCAGGGAATTCTGATCCCCACCTCAGTCCCTGTTTAGGGGTGACGGAAGGGAAATGGAATGACCAAAAAACAAAAACAAAAAACACTATATTGAAAGGTCTAAACCGAGAGTCGCATCTAGTTCTAGTCCTTTCAGAGAAGTCATTTCTCCTCTTTGGATCCCTTATCTGCTAAGGGAGGGATAGGGTAAACTGGCATGTAACATGTTTTGTCAGAATTAACATATCCTGGCCAGAAGTGCAAAGAGTAGATACTCAACTATTAGGACTGAAGAGGACATTAGGAAAAGATCCTCCAATACCGTGTCCTCTGAATATTTAGCCCCTCAATGACCCAGTCCTATCTAGGACGGATCTATTATTTTTACAAGACTAACCTACCATTGGCAGGGATGACTGAAGACTGATAGCTAAAGTCAGCTGTGTAGCACTAGGAAATACTAAGGTGGAATTGTCCTGGATTTATCTTGGTTGAAATTTATCTTAATTTAAATTAAAAATAAAAAGAAAAAAATGATCACAAGGCTGGGAATGGCACATGCATAAAATCCTAGGACCTGAGAGACTGAGGCAGGTGGCTGGGTGTGGTGATGCATTCACATGAATACACCCATGTACACATAGGTATTTATGGAGCTATATACCCTAGGGACGGGTAAGCCGGGATGGCCATGTTTTATTTGGGCAAACTTAGTCTTCCAGCCTCAGCTTCACGGGTCATTATGTGGAGCCTTTTTCTTCCCAGATTCCAACCTGTACCTTCATGAACTCCTAAAAGGCAGTGAAATCTACCTCCAAGAGGTTGTGAAACCTCCTCGGGTATGTAGGGGATATATTTGTGAGAGTAAGTACATGCTGAGTTGGGTATGGATTTTATTAACCAACTTTCAGAGGTTTGAGATCTTATATTTTAATTATTTGGAGTAGCTGGAATGTTGCTTTGTGGAAGAGTACTGGACAAAGCCCTGAGTTCAGTTCTTAGCATCAAAAAAATAAATTACATTTGGGGACCAGTGAGATAGCAAATTGGGGCAGTTGCCACCAAACATGGGAACCTGGCTTTAGTCCTCAGGACCCACATGGTGTAGGGAAAGAGGCAACTTCTAAAGCACTGTGGCTTGTATGTGCACATGTACAAAGGATTAAACAACAACAAAGAAAATATTTGGAACCAGGCAGTCGTGGTGCATGGCTTAGATCCCAGCACTCCAGAGGCAGAGGCAGGCAGATCCCTGAGTTTAAAGCCAGCCTGGTCTACAGAGGGAGTTCCAGAACAGCCTGGGCTACCCAGAGAAACCCTGCCTAGAAAAAAAACAACAGTAACAAAATCTTTGGAATCTAAAATCAGAGAAGGAAAATTTGTCTGACAAATTTGGAAAACTGAGATCCAGTAACCCATTTTCCAGGCAATGGAAGTAAAACCAGTATGCAGAGGCCCCCAGCACCCTTTGCAGTACATTGCACATTGGAATCAATGATTATATTTTGTATCAAGAAATATGTGGAAGAATTTCATTCTTCTCATGAGATTGTTTTTGCTTTAGAATCCAGAGCTGGTTGCCCGACTAGAGAAGATTAAGATACAGCTAGCCAATGAGGAATATAAGCGGATCACTCGAAATGTCACTTGTCAGGTAAGGCCTACTCCTGCAGCAGAAATACCTACAGAATTTTAATTTTTATTTTTTATTTATTTTTGGTTTTTTGATACTGGGTTTCTCTGTGAAACAGTTCTGACTATCTTGGAACTCGCTTTGTAGACCATCCTGGCCTCAAACTCATAGAGAAACACCTGCCTCTGCCTCCCAAATGCTGGGATTAAAGGTATGTGCTACCACCGCCCAGCCAGAGTTTTAATTTTAAAAACAACAGTAGCAGAGTATAGTGGCACACACCTTTAATCCAAGTACTCCTGATGCAGGGGCAAGTGGATCTCTGAGTTTGAAGCCAGCCAGAACTATATAGTGAGACACTGTATCAAAAAGGGAAAGAAAAGGGGCTGGAGAGATGGCTCAGAGATTGAGAGCATTGCCTGCTCTTCCAAAGGTCCTGAGTTCAATTCCCAGCAACCACATGGTGGCTCACAACCATCTATAATGGGGTCTGGTGCCCTCTACTGGCCTGCAGACATACACACAGACAGAATAATGTATAATTAATAAATAAATAAATAATTTTTTTAAAAGAGAGAAAGAAAAACATGGGAATTCAAGCTCACTTTATGTACTGTTCTAGAACTGTAAGATCTCTATGTTCTGCCAGGTGTGGTGGTGCATGTCTTTATGGCTGTTAACACGGAGAGGCCCTGTCTTGAAAAACAAACAACAGCAAAAGACCTCTGTTCTGTTTAGAGCAAACATAATCTTGAGTGTGTTCACTGAGACTCAGCTTAGATGGTAACTGATTCTTAAATATCATAGAAATGGAGGTGAACCTTAGCGTTCTTTCTTCATTCAAGGAAGGGGCTCTGTGGCCCAGGCAGGCCTGGAATTCTGTATTCTCTTGTCCAGCCTCCCAAATGTTAGGATTACAGGTATACTTACAGCCTTTTATTTTTCCTGACAAGACTCCTTTGGCATGTTCTGCTGTAAGGTAGGAAAGGAGATGGATCCTGGGAGCCTGTGTCCTCCTTTTTATCATCTAGAAGGCATCATACAAGTCCAGGGAAAAGAATCTTTGGAGAGAACAGAATTAGTCTGTTGAGAAGAAAGGGCTGAGACCAGACTGGCAAAGATAGATTTCTGAACAGAATTTCATTCTCAAATCATATGGGTTTTTTTGTTGTTGTTCTGTTTTTTTTTCCCCAGGATGCACAGCGTGGGGGGACTCTGAGTGACCTAGGAAAACAAGGTGAGGTATTAGGAACCCAGGCTGCCCAAGCCTCTCAGGACTGGTCCTGGCCTTCCTTCCCACTGCGCTCTTCTTGGCACAAGGCCAAGATATTCAGTCTTGGTCTCTGAAGGAGAACCCAGTGGAATGTGGGGGCAGCTTGGAGGCAATAGGACCTCCCTGAGAATGTTGACCTAAATGTTTCTCTGAACTGCTTTCCAAAGTGAGATCGGTGAAGGCTCTGGTCATTACCATCTTCAACTTCATTGTCACGGTGGCAGCTGCCTTTGTCTGCACTTACCTAGGAAGCCAGTATATCTTCACAGAAATGGCCTCGGTGAGTAGGCACTGGGCAGGACAAAGTGCCCCTTGTTGGGGTTAATGGGAAAGGGAGGATGTGTGTGAAAGTGCACAGGTTATCAGTTGCATATATTTATTCAGTGAACAGGGCAGTGGTTCTGATCCTTCCTAATGCAGATGCCTGGTAACACAGCTCCTCATGTTGTGGGAACACCCAGCCATAACATTAGTTTCATTGTTACTTCATAACTGTAATTTTGCTGCTGTTATGAATCATAATGTAAATATTTGATATGTGACCCCTGTGAAAGGGCCATATGGATTGAGTTTGAGAACCACTGACTTAGGGACTGGGATAGGGAATCTTCATCCTTGTTAGAGGTGCTAAGGGCTGCAGATTTGGGTGTTGGCCTGCATCCCCTACCTGGTTCTTCCCACTGGCAGAGAGTGCTGGCTGCATTGATCGTCGCCTCGGTGGTAGGTTTGGCGGAGCTGTACATCATGGTGAGGGTGATGGAAGGTGAACTCGGGGAGCTGTAACTGGTGCTTCACATCAAAGTCTGGAAGAAGTTTGGGGAGCCCCAGACTGTCCATTGTCCATCACTGACTCTCAGTCAAGCCATGAAGCTCTATGTACTCAGCTGCAGTTAGTTAGAGGACCAGGTCAAGCTCTTCCTTGGGGAGCCGTATCTGCTGTCAGTTTCCTTGGAGAGGAATAGAGAAGATTCAGACAGCAGTGATTCAAGAACTGGTCTCAATAACTGCTCCTGAATCCAGTGTTCATTTGCCTTCTGCGGTTCATTCTGAGTCAGCTGAGTCTGGGGCTTTCCCATCAGAAGAAAGAATCCAGACCTTCTCCCCAGACTGCCATGAACTGGCCCAAGTACATAAATCAGTCACCATCCTTCATCCACGTATCTTGGCATAAGATCTGTAACTGAGAGCAGAAGACCCTAAGGAAGCAGAAGGCATGAATATGAGAAGAACCAGTCAGAAAACAGGCATCAAATAAGAGAAAAGTGTTGATATGGGATGGTGGAGCTAGCTGGAAGCCAGGCAGCTAACTTTTTCTAGAAAAGAAAATGGGATCAGGCCATTTTCCAGAATTCAAAACAGGCTGAAAACCAGATGATCAGCTGTGATCCTTTTGTTCAACGGAGCCACAGGTGTCCACATTGTCCTGTGTCTGTGTTGTGTTGCACTTTTCAGAACGTAGATGAGTTAGAGCATCTGTGTTCAGAACTTAAGTTGGAGAAACTGTTTAAGATCCTTGAAAAATGTTATTTATCTAATAAATATTTCTTGTGTTCAGTGTGTTTTTATTTTAGATCCTATAAGAGTACAAAGCACAAAACTTGCTGTGATTCTGAGAATTGCTCAATATCTGCCCATTCTTTTATTAGTGACAGGGTCTTCCTATGTAGCTATGGCTGACCTCAGACTTGTGGCAGTCCTAGGATCCAGGCATGTGCCATCATGGCAGGTCTTTGAGATCTGCTCGGCCTACCAGCTTTCCTTCCTTCCTTTCTTGTGTATGTGTGGCTATATATGCATACAGGAGCCTGTGGGGATGAGAGGAGGAGCTCGAGTTCAGCTGCTGTATGGTGCTTGGGACTGAGCCACCATCACTTCAGCCCTCTTCTTTTTTATTTTTTTATTTTTTTGGTTTTTCGAGACAGGGTTTCTCTGCAGCTTTAGAGCCTGTCCTGGAGCTAGCTCTAGTAGACCAGGCTGGCCTCAAACTCACAGAGATCTGCCTGCTTCTGCCTCCCGAGTGCTGGGATTAAAGGCGTGCGCCACCACCGCCCGGCTTCAGCCCTCTTCTTAATTGTAGACTTTGTTTCCTTGATGTGCTCAGATAGTGTGGTTTTTTTCCTTAATTTTTTTGTAATTTATTTTACTTCCATGTGTAAATGCGTGTATATGAGTCTCTTGTTTGTGTTACTCCACTGCCTACTGCAGGCTACCTTTTCCTGTCTCTATAAATGCTGGGATCCAACTCTTTCTGTGACTCTGCTCCTCAGGCTTGTACAGCAGGTGCTTTTACCTACTGAGCCATCCCTCTGGACCATCTGTTTTTCTCTAATCTTCTCTCTATATCCTTACTGATCAGTAGATATTCTGTCAGTTGTTTTTACCAGATCCTGTTAGTAGGGAGAAGTGTCGAGTGCAAGAAAATATAAGTAGACCAGGCTGGCCTTGAACTCACAGGGATCAGCCTGTGTCTGCCTCCTGAGTGCTGGGATTAAAGAAGTGAATCATCGCTGGTTTTGGTGGCACAAGCCAGTAGGATTTGCTGAAGGAGGCAAAGACAGGTGGATCTGGAGTTCGAGGCCAGCCTGGACTACACACTTAAAAAAAAAAAGTGAATCATCATGCCCAGGTGACTGTATTTATAAAGGGTTTAGGGACATCTACAGCCCATCTCTGAAACTTGAGTTCAGAACTCAGGCCAATGCATGATCTAGCTTCTAATGCAAGGACCTCAATGCACAGAGAAGTAAAAAAAAAAAAAAATGCCTAGGATCACACAGTGACAGTATTCCTATTTGAAAACAGTATTAGTAGACAAAACAAAAACAGTTTCTGATCACCAGGGCTGCTAAAGGTTGGGTCAGCCTCACTGAAGCCTTGTATGTGGGGACAGGGGGACATGACACATGACTCGTGGTTCACTTCCCTGTGCTCTCTGTATGCCAGGCTGCCTATATATCATTAAGTACCTGGATTTAAGTCGAAGCCTTCCACATGTTAGAGGTTTGACTTCAGCAGAATCTCCTCCAACAGCCTTGGACCAGCCTAGGGTATCTCACAGTAAACTTGGGGTCCTTTATTGGAAGAAATTGTTCCCTAGATCCTGGTCCCTTCCAACAGGCCAGTACGTTTCAATGGCATCGAGCTCTTACGAACAGTAGTTCTGTGGGCCAGGCACTATGCTAGCATCTGGAGATATTAAGCGAAGATCTAGCTTAAGCCTTGGTGCAATGAAGCAAGAGGCAAGCTCCAAGGATTTTCCATCTGCACAGGCAGAGGGTGTTCAGAATTAGGTGGCCAGTTCACAACAGAGGAGAGGGAACTCTCCCAGCCCCTTCCTCTCTGCCTCATCCAAAGCACCCAGGGTCCAGGAGGTGCTTGGCAGAGGGACAGGAAGTTGGGGCCTTACCCATTACTGACTTCCTATATGGAGCAGAGGGAAATAGCATTTACTGAGTTTTTATCACGTGTCACCACGTGAAGTTTTTACCTATATTTTCCCAGGACAAGAGTGATTGCATCCTGCTTTGCAGATGTTGTAGTCACATAGAATTTCAGAGTTGTAGTCACAGCAGAGCTAGGGTTTGAAGCCAACACAGACTGAAGCAGACTCAATGCTTTTCTCCCCAAAGCAGCTCCAGAGGTGGAGGTAACTAGAACATCCTGGAGTGCAAGCCAGCTACTGTGTCCCCAGAGCCTGTGTGAGCTCTGAGCCCTTTAATTAACCACTCTCTAATCCCAGCAGAAGCCTGGACATGATTCCTACCCGGAGCCTGTGGCACCAGCCCTATTTAGGGATTTGGTGGTGGGAGATAAACTACTTCGCAGGCAAGCAAGCCTCATCACCATTTGCAATACAACAATCCAGATTAAAGTAAAGAGTTTTGTTTTATTTGGAGATTAGTTGGCATTACAGATGACAGTGATACAAAAAGCCCAAGGCTACCACACCCCCTCCCCAGGTTTGTCAGGTTGTCCCCACAGCCCACATCAGAGGACAGCCAATCTGATCTTTGGGCTTCTATTTCTGTAACTTTAATATCATTCCCTCTTCAAATCCACAATTCCGATTAATTTGTCCAGGTGGCAGGAAGTCAGGCAATGGGGCTCTGAACCATGAAAAGGTGTGTCTCCCAGCAGTCCAGCACAGGAACAGTACCCTTCCCCTGCCTCATAGATAAGGCCCTGACAGGTGGTGGCTGCCCCTTCAGAGGGAAGAGATCATCAGCTAAGATAATGGGAATGGGGGAGCCAAGCCTGGCGGTAGAGGTCGACAACATGGTCCCTTACCTTGGCGATACCTCCTGATGAGATAATGGGCATATGCCTCGAAAATGACCAGGCTGCCAGGTAGTAAGAGCTAGGCTCTAGCCAATGCACGGGACCTTCAGCTAGGTTGCTGGAGGTTGGGAATGAAGGGATGAGTCTCTGAGCTAGACTCTTAGAGAACATTCACTGTGTAAAAAGAGGCAGGAATTCTTACTCTCCAGGAGAGATGGAGAGTGCTACAAGAGCCAGAGCCAAACTCCTAAGTGCTCTACAGCTAAATTAAGAGTGATCTCTATTGGTGACAACAGCTGAGGTATAGATAAGGTCAGATAGGCTGCTCAGTGAGGTCTGAGGAACAATTTGCTCTAAAAAAGGGTGAACCCCTAAAGCCCCACTTGGTCCCCATGGGGCTGCAGCTTTAGCCTCTGCTCCACCCTGCCCTGGACCCAAGCTGGGAGCTCCACAGGAGGTCTGTGGGCCTGCTGAAGCCTGCTGAGCTGAACTGGTGAGGTGTAGAGGCTGGCCTGGTGTACCAGGGTCCCAGGGTTGCTGGGGAGTGTCTGGAAGAGAAGAGGCGTTTGGAGGAAGCTCCAGCCTAGGGTTTAGGGCTCCTGGCTTTCTGTTCTTGATTCTCTTGGCTCGGCGGTTCTGGAACCACACCTGATAGGGAAAATGAGGGGATACATTTTGGCACCAGCACACTCTCCTGGGACAGAAATCTGAATATGAAGGCAGGATTCCCAGAGAGGAGAGGTGCTGTGTCAAGCCCAGAAGTTGGACTATTGCAGCTCACCTGGATCTTGGCTTCAGGCAGGTGAGTTACCTGGGCCAGGTACTCACGGGTACTGATGTCGGGATAGGGCCTAGCTGCAAAGACCCGTTCCAGCTCCAGCAACTGCCCAACACTGAAAGTGGTCCTCTTTCTCCGCTGGGGACCCAACCCACTGGCACAGCCTGTGGGCCGGGATGGGAATTAAACCAGGACTCCCTAGCAAGAGCCTCAGCCCAACTTCAAATCCTTGCTGAGCCTCCGCAGCCCCTACTCCTTACACTCCTCACCCTTCACCATCCCTCCTTGCTACTCTCCCTCACCCTACCCACCCTTTCCCTACCAGATCACCTGGAGATGCTTCTGCTTCCGCAGGACTGGCCATGGAGCTGGCACAGGGTGAGGAGTCAGAGGGCCATGCCAGGGCTATTGCCCACACCAGGCTCAGGCCTTAGGGTTTTAAGCTGTTCAGAGGGGGTGGCTCCGCCTCCAGAGGGAAGAGGCTTAGCATTCACTCAAGGGAGGTTGAAAAGGGGGAAGCAAGGCAGGATTGGGACTGATAGAGGTCTAGGTTGGACCAAATTGATACACATCCCAGCTTTCACCAAGAAGCTGGTCACACCTCTGTCCTCAAACTTCAGCCTCTGGCTGTCTCTGCTTTTGGTCCTGTGCTGTGTGAAACCCTTCCCCGAAACCACAGAAATCTACCTCCCCAAAGTTTCCAGGGCTTCAGCTGCCCTCTAAGATCCTCCAGTGCCCTGGTCTTGGTACCTTCAGGGGAAAGTGAGTGAATTGCTGTCCCACTCTCTGAGGACTGGGCAGTAAAACTGGGTGGGATGAGGATGATGTTGGAGCCACTTACTGTCAGCAGGGCTAGGGAACAGTTGCCACCACCAGCCTCAGGGCTACTATAGAACCCTTTCTGGCTCCTCAAAAGGCCAGGCAGAGGCCAGGTGGTGGTGGCACACACCTTTAATCCCAGCACTTGGGAGGCAGAAGCAGGCAAATCTCTGCATTCAAGGTTAGCCTGGTCTACCGAGTGAGTTCCAGGACAGCTAGGGCTAAACAGAGAAACCTGTCTCGATAAAGAAAAACTAAAAGGCCAGACAGGTTTCCTGAAACCCAGGATCCTGGAGCCAGGGAAGGTTCCTTGGGTGAGCCAGGGATTCACAAAGACTTTCACTTTTACAGCCAAGCTTTCCTCTGGTGAGGGTCCTCTGAGCTGCTTTACAACGAGAAAGAGGATGTATGCCAATGTTCTTTCTGCGCCCCCACCCCAGCCTATGCCCAGGGCAGAAGCCTCAGAGAAAAGCTCCCGTTAGGTAGTGCTGTGGGAGTCTATCCCTCTGTAATCTAGATTCATGGTAGACAGGGTTGAATTCCACTCTCTAGCTCCTCATCTCCTCTGAGGCCCTGGTTAACTCCATCATCAAAGAAGCCTCACCTGGAGAGGGTGGCTGGGTAACTTGTCATCACCACAGGGGCTGGAGTTCATGTTTAACTGTGGAGCAGGATGGACTAGGGGTTGGGGGGGGCCACAGAATGTGATGGATGGGGACTTGGAAGCGTAGCTCTCACAAGCCTCCAGTGTTTCTGGTTTAGGAAGAGCACGCGAGCCAAGTGGGGTCTTCTCTGTCCCTCTCAATCAGCCCTGAGAGCCCCACTGGTCCTTCTTTGTCCAGGGGACAGGGCTGCCCACCCTATTCAGGACAGTAGTCTTAAACTCGGGGTCAACAGACTTTATTGGGCTGGAAAAGGCTGGAGGATGGGTTTCCTGAGTCTCCACTGTGTGGGCTGACTCCTACTTTTCAGGGACTGAGCAGCCCAGCCAATACTGAGCAATAGAGCGTGGGTATGGAGGGTTCACAGAGTCCACGCGCCGCGTTCTAAGGTTGACTCGGTAGTACTTGTCTGAAAGAGAGAATGGAAAGAAAGTGTGAGATCCTTCCTGGTCCTGTCACTGGAAAAAAAAAGAAAAAGAAAGAAGAAAGAAAGGAAGGAAGGAAGGAAGGAAGGAAGGAAAGAAAGAAAGAAAGAAAGAAAGAAAGAAAGAAAGAAAGAAAGAAAGAAAGAGCAAGAGTTTCTCTCAGAAGTGAAAGTGAACATCCACCAGGCAGATAAGGTCACCATCTACAGGCAGTGTTCAGCACTCAAGGACCAAAACCTGCAGGAAAGGCCCCAGCAAAACCAGCTTCAGGGGTAGTAGGGACTCCCACCTCCAGAGAAGAAGTAGACGCTTTGAATGGGCTCGCAGGTGGCAGGTACGAGCCAGTTCATATCATAATAATCATCGTTGTAGGTTCCTAGATCACTCTCCTCACTAGAGAACAAGAACCACGATGGAAGCAATGAGCGACGAGAGTTCAGGCTGTGGCGGCTGCGGCGGCTGCGGCGGCCATGGCGTGATCGGTAGCCTTTTCGGCTGCGGCGCCTAGACTTCTTTTTTTTGGCTCGGAAGGCATGAGATGTAGAGTCTGCCATGTAGATGTGGCCAGCCATAGCAGCATCCACTTTCCCTGGCACACCATGCCAGTCCCGGCTGATGAACTGGGGTCCGCTGGTGCCTTCTGTAGCAGGGAAGGGATTAATGAATTTTGAGGATCCAGGCTTTGATTTCTCCAGCAGGACACACACACACACACACACACACACACACACACACACATATTGAAACAAGGTTTCTCCCATGGCTGGTCTGAAACTCACTATGAAAAACAGGCTGGCTTCTTAACTCACAGAGATCTGCCTGCCTCTGCCTCCTAAGTGCTGGGATTAAAGACATATGCTACTACAGCTGGCTCCAGCAGGCCCTATAGAGTTCATCTGTTGTCCTGCTCAAGATACACAGGTCATGCTAGAACTCAGTACCCAGCACCTGGTCCTCAGACTCCCTGTCCAGTGCTTTTCCCTGTGTCCTCTCTCCATTGTATCCCTTGTGTCTCTGCCCCATCCCAAACCCCTTATCCTCTGGCCCCTCCTTCTGCTGTGTTAGGCAAAGTTCAAGGTATGGGGTCCAAATGGAGCCAAGCCTCACCCCCAAAAGTCAACAGAAGCAAAGTCTAGCCGGAGCAAACAACTCTTGATCAATGGTGCCACAATTCCAGTCCCCTCCCCCTTAGTCCCCCACCACCATAGTCCAGCCGTGCTCCAAACCCACTTTCTGGAGAAAGAAGCCAGACTTGCTCTCCTTCCATACCTGAGGAGCTATCCCAGAAGAGGAGCTCAAAGATGTTGTCCCAGTGGCCCCGGTGAAGCAAGGCAAAGCGCTCAAACACGGTTGACAGAGAGCTGCCTTCACAGTCCTCTTGGCTGGGCTGCTGTTGGAATTCATACTCCCAGTACTGCTTCCCTGAGGAGCAGGACAGCGGGCATCAGAAGGGCTGGGGAGCTCTGAGGCAGGGTAGGAGCATACCCCCAAAGCCCTGACTCAGGGAAGTGCAGGAGACAGTAGGGACTCCTCCACTACCTGCCCCTGCCCCTCCCACCCTGAGTACCCTTGAAGAAGAAGGCTCTCTCCCGGCCACTGTAGCGGTGGGCAGGAAGGGCTAAAGCGGCATCGATATTGTCTGGTATGCCACTGAAGCCTTCAGAGATGTTTCGGGGATAATCAGGGTCCAAAACACCATCTTCGAAGCGCCAGTACTGACTTCCCTGAGAGGCACGGAAGATGAAAAGGTGAGATCCTACTGCTGGGCAAAGAGGCAGTCCTAGATCCTGAACTGGCTCCCAGCATCGCCTGGAACCCCTGACTACCTTGATACTCTACCTTGACTCATAGGCTTGGGTCGGGTACCTTGAAAAAGTAGGTCTTCCCCTGACAGTTGATGCGAGTGAAGGCAGCATCAATGGGACCCTCGATGCCCCAGACATCTCGGATGAGTTTGGGGTACCCAGGCTTCACCGCCGTTTCGTCTAGCTCATAGCAGTACTGCCCTAGAGTAGGGGAAGTTGTGTGAGAAACAGATGTTCCTAGGGCAGACCCCACCACCACCAGACTTGTCCATTGAGGCACCTCGGAAAGCAAAGATGGAACCGTTCTTGAGGTCCGTGAAGGCGTCAAAGGGCTTCCCATTACACAACTCTTCCTCTGGGAAGTCAGAGGTCCCTTGATCAGTGGTGTCAGGCCTTTCCTGGTACCCCACTTCAGGTTCTGGGATGCCTGCCTCCGGTTCAGGAGCCTGTTCCTCAGGCTTCAGGAAGGATGTTGGCTTTGAAGTGCTTTCAGTTCGGGGCTTCAGAGAAGTGCTCTCTGGTTGTACAGGGGAGCTGGTGCTGTTCCTGGTCCCCTCGGAATAGTCATAGTTCCAGTACTCATCTTCCGGCATAGTGAACACATCCCCCCGAGTCACTGCAGGCAGAGAGGGCGGCAGTGAGTTTCCAGGCGCACAGGGGACCCCTAGACCCCCCCACAGGTTCTGAACAAACCTTGGGGCTTGCACTGTTCCATGTAGTCAGCACAGCAGCTCTGATAGTAACTGCAAAGCTCGTCACACTGACACTTCCTGGTGGCCACAAACCCCTGCGCGCAGCGGCCCTTGCATGACTCTGCGGGAGGGAATACCAGTCTTTACAGCCCAGGCCAGGCAACCTGCCCACCCTGCACTGCCCTAGATGCCCACCAGTCACCTCCATACCTTGGTCAGCCAGAGAAATCCATGCCAGGAGGGCTAGTATGAGGAAGGGCCTCAGAGGTGCCATGGCAGGCCTCAAGCAGAGGGCCTGGCTAGCTGGCCTCAGAGCTTCCAGAGTCTCGCTGTCCTGCCTGGAAAAGGAATCAAACTGAAGAGAAGTTGCTATTTCACTGGGTTTCTGCTTCTGTTTGCTCATCCTCTGGCCCAGCCCTATTCCCCTCCTCCAAACACAGCTGCAACAAAGGGTCACATTCCCAGAACCCTACCCCTAGGAGAGCTGGGAAATAGAACCCTCGCCAAGACCAAAGTCAGGAGGGTCATGGGCAGCTGGGATAGCATGGTGGGTTGGGAAGGCAGAAAGAAAGCAGGTGTTGTCAGCCTGTGAGCCGGTTACATTCATCTCTCCAAGCCTTGCTTTTCATAAAATGGGACCATGGTGCCTGGCCTCATCAACCACAAATAAGCAGTTATTGATTTATTGTTTAATCAGGGCCATCCCTGACTAGATGTTTGTCCCATCCTACCCCCACTTCCTAGTTGAATATTTGGGGCAGTGGAGAGAAAGGAGGGGTGGAAGGAGAGCTGCTAAGCACTCTGGAGGAGGTTTCTTTTCTTATCATAGAAGAACAAAGCTTTATTTCTGGCCTCTCCTTGTGGAAACATTGTTCTCTCTAAGCTGGGCTCCACAGCACAGGAAGCAATGACTCCTAATGCTTTGGGTCACAACCCATTCCTTTCTTCTCTTTCTTTTTTATTTTATTTTATTTTGTATTTTATGTTTTATTTTTCGAGACAGGGTTTCTCTGCGTAACAGTCCTGGCTGTCTTAGAACTTGCTCTGTAGACCAGGCTGGCCACGAACTCACTAAGATCCACCTGCCTTTGCCTCCCGAGTGCCTGGATTAAAGGCGTGTGCCACCACCACCTGGCCTCCTTTCTTTTTTTTTTTAAACATTTTCCTAGCCGGGCGGTGGTGGCGCACGCCTTTAATCCCAGCACTTGGGAGGCAGAGGCAGGCGGATCTCTGAGTTCGAGGCCAGCCTGGTCTACAAGAGCTAGTTCCAGGACAGGCTCTAGAAACTACAGGGAAACCCTGTCTCGAAAAACCAAAAAATAAATAAATAAATAAATAAATAAACATTTTCCTTTTTTCTTTTTTTTTAAGCAGAAACTCTTTATTTATTTATTTATTTATTTATTTATTTATTTATTTATTTTACAACATTCTTTCTACGTGTATGCCTGCAGGCCAGAAGAGGGCACCAGACCTCATTACAGATGGTTGTGAGCCACCATGTGGTTGCCAGGAATTGAACTCAGGACCTTTGGAAGAGCAGGCAATGCTCTTAACCTCTGAGCCATCTCTCCAGCCCCCCGACCTCCTTTCTTTAACTTTAGATTTACATATTTTATTTTTTTTGTTTGAATGTCTGCACCACATGCGTGCCTGGTGTCTGTGGAGGTCAGAAAAGGACTTTGGACAGCCTGGAACTGGAGTTTTGAACAGTTGTGTGCTGCCATGAGCATGGGGAATCAAATCGGGATCCTCTGCAAGAATGAGTGCTCTCTCTCTCTCTCTCTCTCTCTCTCTCTCTCTCTCTCTCTCTCTCTGATTTATTTATTGTGTATACAATGTTCCTCCTGCATATACACCTCCATGCCAGAAGAGGGCATCAGATCTCATTACAGATGGTTGTGAACCACCATGTGGCTGCTGGGAATTGAACTCAGAACCTCTGGAAGAGCTGCCTGTGCTCTTAACCTCTGAGCCATCTCTCCAGCCTCCTAAGGATAAGGTTTTTTTTTTTGTTTGTTTGTTTGTTTGTTTGAGACAGAGTTTCTCTGTAACTTTGGAGCCTGTCCTGTAACCAGGCTGACTTTGAACTCACAGAGATTGGTCTGTCTCTGCTTCCCGAGTGCTGGGATTAAAGGCATGCGCCACCTCCGCCCAGCTAAGAATGGTTGCTCTTAAGGACAAAACCATTTCTCCACTCCCAGAGCCCATTCCTGAGGCTCCCACTAATCCACTGGTCCTCAGTGGACCAGCCCTGAACTCACCTTCAGTGACCCCATCTATAAAGACTCGTTGAGCACACTTTTACACTCACATAGAAAGTGCGATCCCTCTATGAAGAAAATGCTCATTGGTACAGAACACCAGGATGGTCTTAAACCAAATTCCAAGCACCGGTATGCTTTTGAAGCCCCTAAGTTCTCTGTTCTGAAATCACAGGGGAGTATGCCTTTGGTGTCTCTTCTCTATGGGGCTCAGTAGTCTCAGCAGCAAAATAAACAAAATAAAGCACTAAATCTTACTCCCTATAGACACGCGAAGCCTAAGTGGAAACAGGCATTAAAGGACCTTAAGAATCTCAGCTGAGGGACCACTGGCAGTGGCACCAGGATTTATCCCTTCTGCATGTACTGGCTTTTTGGGAACCTATTCTCTTTGGATGGATACCTTGCTCAGCCTAGATATAGCAGGGAGGGCCTTAGACCTTCCCCAAAGCATGTGTCTTACCCTCTTTGTGGAGTGGATGGGGGATGGAGTGGGAGGTAAGTGGAGGGAAAGGGAGGAGGAGGGGGAGTGGGAACTTGGATTGGTATGTATAATAAAAAAAGACTGTTTGTTTTTTAAAGAAATAACAAATTAAAAAAGAAAAGAAAATTCAACTGTACCCTGTCATTTAGAAAAACAAAAACAAACAAAAAAAGGGGAAAAAAAAGAATCTCAGCTGCGATTCTTTAACCATCCGAAGGGTGTGTGGGTACATTCAGCCTGTTCGCTTCCACATCACCCGCGGCAGGGCCAGCGATGGGGAGCCAAGACTGCTCTTTCCAGCCCTTTCCACAATCTGGCACACCGCAAAGGAGGCGGGCCAAGGGATGCCTGGGGTGGGGCTTGCGCCGATGGCAGGGACGAGCTTGCGAGACCTAGAGGCGGGGCGTCAAATCTTTGACTCCGCTACTCAGAGGCGTGGTTGCTGTTGAGCATCTCACTCAGCATCACCGAGCAAGAGGCTGGAGCTGTGCTTTGTTCTGGGCACCGGCGCCTCTATCTTCTCGCCTCTGTTCCATCCTTTGCTTCCCTCTCCCCGCATCCCTTTCCCCAGCCGCTGCGGCTGAGCGCCCTTGCCAGGTTCTGGTTTTTGCTTTTTCCTCCCAAGGCGGGGGTCTCTCCGCCAAGCCCCGCCCCTCCAGGCCCGGCATGTCCCCTGCTGCCCCGCGCCCATGGTCCTGACGCTGCTCTTCTCCGCCTACAAACTGTGCCGCTTCTTCGCCATGTCGGGCCCACGGTCGGGTGCCGATCGGTTGACAGTGCCAGGACCGGAGAGGAATGGTAGCGCCAGCCCGTGGTGGGCTGCGGGCCGCGGATCCCGCGAAGTGTCGCCTGGGGTGGGCACCGAGGTGCAAGGCGCCCTGGAGCGTTCGCTGCCGGAGCTGCAGCAGGCGCTGTCCGAGCTGAAGCAGGCAAGCGCGGCGCGGGCGGTGGGCGCGGGCCTCGCCGAGGTCTTCCAGCTAGTAGAGGAGGCCTGGCTGCTGCCGGCCGTGGGTCGCGAGGTGGCCCAGGGTCTGTGCGATGCTATACGCCTGGACGGTGGCCTCGACTTGCTGTTGCGGTTGCTGCAGGCACCGGAGCTAGAGACCCGCGTGCAGGCCGCGCGCCTGCTGGAGCAGATCCTGGTGGCTGAGAACCGGTGAGGGAGCGCGCCATGAGGTGTGGGGAGGCCAGGGCAGCGGAGGTGGTTGGAGCTGGCATCCCATTGCTGATAGCCGCCTGAGCCCATAGTTCTCCCTTGCATCTGGGTGCCCTTCTGTGCTATCTTCCACCAGGCCAGCCATGACCTCATTCTGCAGTGTCTGATCAGGAACAAAAAGTTTTTTTTTTCTGGATTGAGAGGGTGGGGGCAGAGAAAACTGAGACACATTTCCTTCCTCTGTATGTGGGAACAGACTAAGCCTGGCTGTCTGTCTTTCACCTACCTCTTGGGACCTTCTCTGAATTATGAAGCACACAGAGAGCTCACTTTCCCAATCCTCTGGTGCCAGAGCAAAACGGGTTGTCACTTTCCTAATTCTCGCCCAAATCTCAGACTCTCAGCTCAGAAATTTTAGAAAAGTCACTTTCAGCACGCTGCCCTCACAAGTATCAGGGAAATGAGCGAGGGGCGTTTTCAATCACGTGGAAAGACTACAACGGTCAAAAATGCACATACAGAACGGTTTAGGTTGGGAAACCCGAGGTAAGATGCCGCTTGCCTTGCCTCTCTCATCTAACACCTGGTGTCCTATAATGGGCTTGGGCCGTGAATATAGAACCCGAAAATAGAGTGGATGTTTGCTGAATGTGTTGGGGTTCAGTTTGACTGGTGAGGGCTTGGTATGTGGGTTTAAGAAGCTAGAACTAGTACCTATGGAAAGTGGGTACAGGGAGCACCCTAGGAGAAGCAGGACTGCATGATGCAAACATACTGATATATTTCAACAATGACAATGACTATCCTCACCTATTGAGAGCTCTGAGAGAGGAACCACTAGTGACCAGTCCCCAAACACAGAGGATATTGCTTCAGGACCAAGGACAGGGCACAAGATCCTAGCCTTCACGCTCTTGCCCCAGAAACCCTGGGTCTCTGCGTTCTTGCTGAGTGTGCAGGGATAAGACTGGAAGGGAAAGAGGGAGGAACACACCGAGGGTTTATGAGGATTCCCCTCCTCCATCAATCAGCCTCCTCACTGACTCTTTTTGCCATTCTACTCTGGCAGTTTTAGTCTTCCCCAGGATATTGCTGCAGTCACTTCCCGGAATCCTAGATGGCTTTCTCTCACCTCTGAACTGCCAACAGTGCAGGGCTCTTCAGACCTGGTACCAGCCGGGCGGTGGTGGCGCACGCCTTTAATCCCAGCACTCGGGAGGCAGAGGCAGGTGGATCTCTGTGAGTTCGAGACCAGCCTGGTCTACAAGAGCTAGTTCCAGGACAGGCTCCAAAGCCACAGAGAAACCCTGTCTCGAAAAACAAAAACAAAAAACAAACAAACAAAAAAAAAAAACAGACCTGGTACCATGACACCCAGTGAGGACACCGTCTAACAGCTAAGTCATAGGCCACCCCACCAGGGGAGCAGAATGAATATAAAGGACAGACAGACCCTCAGGGAAGCTAAATGGTCTCCCCCAGAATACTGAGTGAGTAATAGAGGAAACTGTTTTTAATATAAGGAAAGAACAATGCTGCACATAAATTTAAAAAAATGCAAAGGTGTGCAAAAAAAGGTACAATGCTAAAAGTTCTCAACAAAGCCTCCTCTAAGGAGGAAAACCACTGGACTAATGTACATCCTTCCAGAGAGGGGCAGAGCATACACAAACATTTGCTCACAGTCACATATAAGCAACTGTCCCCTACTTGGCAGCTGGAATTTGAAACTAGAGCCCCAAAGATTATGGCCATTTCATCAGACCCACAGTCTCAGACAGCAGAATTGGGAAGGGAATTGACAGTTTTCACAACCAGCACACAGCTTTATCTTCAGGACTGTGTCTGGGTGGAGGAAAAGGTAAGGGCTGGAGGCTAAGACTTAGGGGTCAGAATAAAGTTCCAGCTGTGAACTGATGTTCCCAAGTAAGCCTTTACTTCACAGGGTCTTCGGTGAGTCCTCTGAAAATATGAGTGTTAGATGAGATGGTTTCTTCTTTCAATTTTTCTTTTTATGAGTATGAATGTTCTACCTGCATGTATATCTGTGTACCATGTGTGTGCAGTACAAACAGAGATCAGAAGAGGATATTGGATACCCTGGGCCTGGAGTTATAGAGGATTGTGAGCCACTATTTGGATTCTGGAAATTGAAACCAAGTACTCTAGAAGGCCAGCCAATACTCTTAACTGCTGAGCCAACTCCCCAGTCCTGAGATGATTTCTTAGGCACATCTAGCCCCGATAGCCTAAGAGTTGACCTAGTCCAAAGTGAAGGTGAAGGATCTTGAACTCTCGAGACAAAGAGACTGACCTCAGGTTTGGCATGACCTGTCTCTGACCTTAGCTTTCCTTGCTGGTGAAAGGAATGCCTGAGTTCCGATTCCAGGATGGATAGTTAGGATCGTTTGTTCCTTTGGGGGTAGGCTGTAGAGAGGCGGGGTAATGAGGTCAGGAAAGCTTTACTGAACTTACGGCATCTCCAGGACTTAACCAGGCCACACGAAGTGTGCAATGCCCTGTACACTGTGCACTGTGGTCACTGTGGCATCCACAGAGCAAGAATCCTGTTGCCCATTAAGTCTTTGGAAGTCACCTGACTAGGGGACATCGTCTGTGGAGGTAGGTGAGGCAGGAAGTTTTCATCTCTGCCTGAAGAATGGCAGCTTGCTTACTCTTCTGGCTGCCTTCGGGATCTGCCTTGGGCAAACCTTCCCTGCAGCAGCCAGTTCCTTAAAGCCTAGACACAAACTAGGCATCCCTTCCCCGAAGCTCTTTAGCAGCTTCCTATTTGTCGCAAAGGTAAAGTACCAGGCCTTGAGGAAGCTGAAGAGACTGTCAGGACTGATTTCTTCCCCACTCTTTCTTTGGATCCTCTGCTTTAGCATGAGGGAGTGTGGTTAGCTCCCTGGGGGGTATCAGCTCTCATCCAAAAGTTGCAAGCCTGTGCTTGCAACCCTCTGCAATGCAGATCCCCTTCTCCTGGCTCACATCCCAACCATCCTCCTGACCTAATCCCTAAGCAACTATTGAACATATTTCATGTATCTGGTGAGTTCTTTTCTTCTCTTTTGTGATGCTAGGATCTGGAGTCAGGACCCTGAACACGTTAAACAAGCACTTTGCTGTTAAGCTGCATTCCCAGCCTGTCTGTCTGACTGTCTGTCTGCCTGCCTGCCCAACTTTCTGTTTGTTTGACATAGGATTTAACTAAATTACATAAGCTTACCTCAAACTCACAATCTAGTCCTGGCCTTGAGTTTCAATTCTCAACTTCTTTTTTGTTTGTTTGGTTGGCTGGTTTCTGTGACAGGGTTTCTCTGTGTAACAGTCCTGACTTTCTCGTTGTCTCCCAAGTGCTGGAAATAAAGGTGTTCGCCACCATGCCCCGCTTAATTCTCGACTTCTTGAGTAGCTGAGATTAGAGACGTGTGCTGCTGTGCCCACCCTGGTAAAACCTCCAGGCTTGTTTTGAGTGCAGGCATTTTTAATTTACACAAATGTCGCTGTGGTATATAGTACATTACGTTTCCTTTTCCAACTCCATGTTAGGGTCATAAGACCCTTCATGTTACATACCAGATGTACTGGAACACACCTTTAATCCGAGCACTCAGGAGGCAGAGGCAGGTGGATCTCTGTGAGTTGAGGTCAGCCTGGTCTGCCTAGTGAGTTCTAGGATGGCCAAAGCTATATATAGTGAGACCCTGTCTGGAAAAAAGCAAACAAAAACAATAATAATGAAAAAGTTACAATGTTACAAATCTTCTCAGTCATTTGTCACAGTGGGTGAGCACCTGTCCAGTTACTTCTGAGCTTGGTATTGACGGCTCCAACTTCCTCCCTTCACAAATAGCATCTTGACACCTGTGTCCTCATGACACCTGTGTCCTCAGTTAGACTCTTTTTAGGAGAGATTGCCTGCTCCCCAGATTAACCTGCCCACCTGGCACCCCTCCTACAGTGCTCAGGACCGTCGCAACCCTCCCGCCCTCTGTGTTGCCCACCTGCCAGGCAATCGTTACTCCTCTGACTACCCAGAAGGCTGCAGTGTCTCTTGGTTGTAGTGTCTCTTTATGTTCGCCGTATTTTGGATTTTCTCCTTCATATATTGTCTAAGACTCTGCTCATTTTTCTATTGAATTCACTGCATTTTGTTGGTTTGATTATTTACTTACACACTCTGTGCATAAGTAAACGCTTTATTGTTTTTCTCTTTTTCCTGACTGATGTTAGACACTGTTTATCCCTGGCCTTTCTTCTCTTCCTCAAACATGCTAGCTCATCCATGGCAGGGCCTTTGTCCTGGCTCGTCCCCCTCTCTCTCTCCCATTAGGCTCTTCTCTGAGTCATTTGCAGGCAGGCTTCTCAATATTATTTCCCAGATAAAATCTCCTTAGACGCATCCCACCTCCATGACATCATCCAGTTTGCTAGCATGGTGCCTTACTACTCAGAACTTGAGCTCTTATTGGTTACTTGTCCACCCCTGGCCTTGTTGGCTGGGGCTGAATAAAATGTCAGGCTTATTCATTGGTTAGTATCAGCCTCTCGAGTGCCAAGTCGGGAGCATGGGAGGTCCTCAAACAATATCGACCGAGTGAATGAATTAGCACACACTAGTCATGGACTATGAAGGAATGAATCATTCAAGGACAGGCTTAAGAGTGTCGTACTTCCAGAGACACATCAAATGACAGGTTCACATTTATTGTGTTTTACGAATGATCTTTTTAAAAATTTATTTTCATTTTTTATTGTGTCTCTGTGCTTGTGTGTGCATGTGTGTGCAGGTGCACTCCAAGACCAGGAGAAAGCAAAGGTTCCCCAGAATTGGAGTTATAGGCACTTGTGAGAACTGAACTCTGGGCCGCTCTGCAAGAGCATCAAGCAGTCAAACAGCTGAGCCATCTCTCCATCCTCTTTACGTATTATCTTGTTAGTCCTGATAATATTTTTATAAGATAGGCATTATTTTCCCGTTCGTGAGGTGAGGAAACTGAAGTTGACAAATGAGGTATTGGCAATTAGAAAGCAGCAAAGAAGAACCCGGAGGGCCCAGGGATCGGCTATAGAGTTGGAAGCATTCAGCCAGCTTTAGGGAGAAGGTAAAGAGGAGACGGCTGCTGCCTGCGGTGTCTTTTATGGCACTAGTGAGGCCCAGGAATCAGGCCAGGCCTCCGTGAGAAAGCCAAGCTCCGGAGACTGCAGCCACATCATGTTCTCTTTCTCCTGTCGCCCGGCAGGGACCGTGTGGCGCGGATAGGCCTGGGCGTGATCTTGAACCTGGCAAAGGAACGCGAACCGGTGGAGCTGGCACGGAGTGTGGCGGGCATCTTGGAGCACATGTTCAAGCACTCGGAGGAGACGTGCCAGCGGCTGGTGGCGGCCGGCGGTCTGGACGCGGTGCTGTACTGGTGCCGCCGCACAGACCCGGCGCTACTGCGCCACTGCGCCCTGGCGCTGGCGAATTGTGCGCTGCACGGGGGCCAGGCGGTGCAGAGATGCATGGTGGAGAAGCGCGCCGCCGAGTGGCTCTTCCCTCTCGCCTTCTCCAAGGAGGACGAGCTGCTGCGGCTGCATGCTTGCCTGGCGGTGGCGGTGTTGGCTACTAACAAGGAGGTGGAGCGCGAGGTCGAGCACTCTGGCACGCTAGCGCTCGTCGAGCCGCTCGTGGCATCGCTGGACCCCGGCCGCTTTGCCCGCTGCCTGGTGGACGCCAGTGACACAAGGCAGGGTCGCGGACCGGACGACCTACAAAGCCTGGTGCTGCTGCTCGATTCGTCGCGTTTGGAGGCTCAGTGCATCGGGGCTTTCTATCTGTGTGCTGAGGCTGCCATCAAGAGCCTACAGGGCAAGACCAAGGTACTGGTGTAGAGGAGGTGGCTCAAGGGTTAGAGAGAGTCTGGGAAGGTTTCTCAGAGGAAGCGATCTGCAACTGGGATTTGAATACTAGTAAAATTGAAGGGACGCGGCCGGGCCGTGGTGGGGCACGCCTTTAATCCCAGCACTCGGGAGGCAGAGGCAGGCGGATCTCTGTGAGTTCAAGGCCAGCCTGGTCTACAAAAAGCTAGTTCTAGGACTGGTTCCAAAGCAACACAGAGAAACCCTGTCTCGAAAAACCAAAAAACAAAACAAACAAACAAACAAAAAAAGGACGCATAGCATAGACAGTGATATGGAACATGTCTACAGAGTCAGATAGGTCTCTGTGACTTTGAGGCTAGCCTGGCCTACATATTGAGTTCCAGGCCAGATAGGGCTTTTAAAAAAAAGTATAAGGACTTAGATGAAGCAATCAGAAGGTAGAGGGACCAGTCATTTTGGCCTTGAAGGCAAGGCTCAAAGTTGTACTTGGTCTCTGGGGACAAGAGAAGGGACTGAGAAGTTTTTAAATAGGAGACCCTCGATGTTTACAAAAATCAACCTGGCTGCTGTAGAAGCGGGGGTTGGGTGACAAGGGTAGCTCGAGGCTGTTGTGAGTGCTGGGGAGGCAAACTAAGAAAGTGGAGGAAGGAAGGAGTGTGGACGACCGCAGAGAGAAGCAGACAGATTAGGGATTTATGCTTGGGAAGGGGTGAGGGAGCTGACAGTGCTTCTTAGCCGTGAATATGAGGTGGTAAACTGACTGGAGATCACAGGGGAAGAGGGGAAGACCCGCAGGCACTACTGAGTTCTGGGTGCCCAGCGGAGGTTCAGTTGGCAGCTAAGCCACCTGCATCTAGAGTCTGGGAAAGAAATGGCAGCTGGAGAAAGAGGACCTCGATGTAAATGGCGGTCACCTAAGTCACAAAGGGTCCCTATGGCCAAGATCTAAACCGCAACCTTTGCCTGCTTCCCCACCTACTGTAACCTTGGGCAGCTAGCTTTCCTCCTCTGGAACATGTTTTGTAAATTTTTTTTTTAAGATTTATTTATTTTTATTATGTATACAACATTCTGCCTGCATGTATGCCCACACGCCAGAAGAGGGCACCAGATCTCATTACAGATGGTTGTGAGCCACCATATGGTTGCTGGGAATTGAACTCAGGACCTCTGGAAGAGCAGCCGGTGCTCTTAACCACTGAGCCATCTCTCCAGCCCTGTTTTGTAAAATTGAAGGAGTCACTGGAATGCATGGAGGAGTCTCTGATCTATCTGGATTCCCATGATGTAGTGGGGTTCCAATCAGGCTAGAAAAACTAAGGATTTAGGAACACTTCAGATGTGGGAGCTGGGAGTATAGGACTTAGGGTCTGCTGCCACCTGGCGTCCATATTGAGAATTACAGGCTTTATCCTAGGGCGGTTGGGCGTGGAAGTTGGAGGTCATAATCAAGAGTGAATGCGTTTTAGGAGGGAAAATGCATCGAGGACAGAGGGGAAGGGACGACACGCGTGACTTAGTAATGAAGGCTAGGACAGTTGGTGGGCCTTTCCTCAGAAGAGAGATGCGACTGGGCACGTCTGGTGGCAGCTGGGGAGCTGAGAACCTTAGGCTCCCTCATCCGTCCTCCTTCCTAAGGTGTTCAGCGACATCGGTGCCATCCAGAGCTTGAAACGCCTAGTTTCTTACTCCACTAATGGCACCACGTCGGCGCTGGCGAAGCGCGCGCTGCGCCTGTTGGGCGAGGAGGTACCCCGGCGCATCCTGCCCTGCGTGGCCAGCTGGAAGGAGGCCGAAGTCCAGACCTGGCTGCAACAGATCGGCTTCTCCCAGTACTGCGAGAACTTTCGGGTAGAGCCCCGGGCAGTCATCTCCCCCTACACCAAGCGGGCGCATTCCTGACGGGCGTGCGGCTGCTGGGGGCGTCCTGAGCACAGGAGCCCGCTTGCCCTGTAGGCCTCACGTCAGCAGCGCCACCGTGGCCTTTTAGGGGTGGGAAACCCTCAGCCACCCTCAGAGTCCCATCGGCTTCCTCTGCCACCTCCTGTTCCTTTCCCTTGCGTCTTGCACTGTGGGGTGGAGGGAGGGGAAGGAGAGCCTTCCTCACTCCTCCCCCTCCCCCAGGATCAGCAGGTAGATGGTGACCTGCTTCTACGGCTTACAGAGGAAGAACTCCAGACAGACCTGGGCATGAAATCGAGCATTACCCGCAAGAGGCAAGGAGCCCCCAGCCAGTGCAACCCATTCTCCCCCTCTGCCACGAGCCCATCCTTAGCACCCTTAGCATCAGAACGGTAACATCGTTTTCTACCTGCTGGGCAGGTTCTTTAGGGAGCTTACGGAGCTCAAGACCTTTGCCAGCTACGCTACATGCGACCGCAGCAACCTAGCAGACTGGCTAGGCAGCCTGGACCCTCGCTTCCGCCAGTACACCTACGGCCTGGTCAGCTGCGGCCTGGATCGCTCCCTGTTGCACCGCGTGTCAGAGCAGCAGCTCCTGGAGGACTGTGGCATCCGCCTGGGGGTGCATCGCTCACGTATCCTCTCGGCAGCCCGAGGTAAGCGCGCCCACCTGGGAACCCCACTCCAGCTCCAATCCTGAAAGGGAGGGGCGGCCGTGGCTGGAGAGTCAACCTCCCTGGGGAGTGAGCTTCTGATTGGGTTACACTGGCTTTGAGGATGTAAAGATGATATTGCAGCCTTTTGCCCTTAAGAATTCCTCCACCTGAGATGGGTACCAGGGAGGGAGATAGGAGGCATACAATCAACAGGTGGCGGTGGTCGGAAGCATTCGCAGGACTACTGTGGGAACCCAGAGGAATCACTGCCTGTCTTGGTCACCCAAGTTCAGACTTGGAGAGGAGGAGGTGTTGTCCAGGTTTTGAGGGACGTGTGGAGGCAGGGAGAACAGGAAGGGCAGCCAGGCAGGGGTAGCTTTAGCAAGGATAAGGACAGGTAGGGCAGTACATGTGGGTGCCACTGAAGGGCACTGGTGGTTTGGGGAGGGGATGTGAGGGTTGGGGGAAGGCTTACCCTAGTATCTGGCAGCTTACGCAGCCTGGGTTCTGGCAGTACATCCTAGCAGAGCCTAGGGCACTGGCAGCCTCCTTTTCTTGGACAGTCGCTCTTTGGCTAGCTCTTACATGTCCATAACTGTGTATCCCAGGTATCACAGTTAGTTTTTTTAAAGACTGACTGTGTGTATATATATATGTGTACCTCATGAGCTTCTGGTGCCCATAGAAACCAGAAGGGGGGTGCTGGAGAGATGGCTCAGAGGTTAAGAGCACTGTCTACTCTTCCAGAGATCATGAGTTCACTTCCCAGCAACCACATGGTGGCTCACAACCATCTATAATGGGATCTGGTGCCCTCTTCTAGCATGCAGACACACATGCAAACAGAATACTGTATACATAATAAATAAAATCTTTAAAAAAAAAAAGCAGAAGAGGGCATCAGAGCTCTTATAATGGTTGTGAGCCACCATGTGATGCCGGAGACTGGACCTGGGTTCTCTAGAAGACCCGTAAGTACTCTCAACTTCTGAGTCATCTCTCCAGCTCTTGTAGTAAGTTTTTAATATATAATCTCATAACTGAGTGTGGAATTATGCACCAGTAACCCCAGCACTTGGGAGGCAGAGGCAGGAGGATTACTGAAAGTTTAAGACCAGCTTGGGCCGGGCGGTGGTGGCGCACGCCTTTAATCCCAGCACTCGGGAGGCAGAGGCAGGCGGATCTCTGTGAGTTCGAGGCCAGCCTGGTCTACAAGAGCTAGTTCCAGGACAGGCTCCAAAAAAGCTGCAGAGAAACCCTGTCTCGAAAAACCAAAAAAAAAAAAAGAAAGAAAAAAAGACCAGCTTGGTATACATATGGAGTCCAAGGTCATCCAAGGCTGTGTGAGGCAATCCTGTCTCAAAAAGCAAACAAAGATAACCCACTTATTTCTACAACCATTCTATCTAGTAGGAGTTCAGTATTTTAAGTCAACTTTTAAAGAACAATAAGAGGCTCTTTGGGCTGGTAAAGTGGCTCAGTGGGCAAAGGTTCTTATATGCTAAGCTTTATGCCCTGAGATCAATCTCCATGACTCACACAGCAGGAGAGGATACACTTCCCCAAGTTGCCCTCTGGCCTCCACAGGTGCTCTGTGGCACCCCACCCCATGAATATATAAATGTAAGAAACATTTTTTTTGAAAGAGACCTGAACTTGAAAAATAAACATACCAGTGTCCAACTTGAGGTATTTTAAAAGGTGTGTCCTGTGCAATCAAATGTTTGTATCATAGGCTTTCATTTTAGAGATAATAAAATAAAAATAAAGGAATTTAAAAACATTCCCAAGGTTATAAAAGCCATTAAATGACGAATGGGATCTGAGCCCACTGTTTGTTTTTTTTCTTTCTGCATCACAAGCAGACAAATGTGTGTGGTGTTAATTATGAATATTATTAGAACATGAGTCCATTTCACTTCATCCTTCCGTTCAACAAGAACTCCTAAGCATCGACACAGCACTGGGGACTGTCGTCTGCCTCAAGAAGGTCGGCTTTTATCTTTTAGCTCCCAATGAAACTCCAAGATTTCTTTTGATGCTGTTGCTTGTTTGTTTTGTTTTGTTTCATTTTTTGAGACAGAATCTCTCTATGTAGCCTCAGAACAGGCTGGCCCTGAACTTCAGAGATTGACCTGCCTTTGCCTCCCACGTGCTGAGACTAAAGGCTTGCGCCTTCTCATCCAGCTAAGATTTCCTTCTCTCTCTCTCTCTGTAAGGTTCTAAGGCAAAAATAGTTGTTACTCTGAGGAATAAAGAAGCCGCAGTCTTCACTTTTTGTTTTGTTTAGTTTTATTAATGAATTAATTTTGTGGCAGCGTTTCTCTCTCACAGCCCCGGCTCTCCTAGAGCTCGCTCTGTAGACTAGGCTGGCCTTGAACGCCTCCCGGGATCAAAGGTGGCGTGCATCACCACATCTGGCTGTTTTGCTTTGTTATTTTATGTGTGTATAGTTTGTTTCTATGTCTTGTGGGTGTATGTGTGTTCTTGCACATGGAATCCAGAGGCCAATGTTGAGGTGTCTTCTTCTTTCTCTATTGCTCGACACTGTGTTTTGTTTGTTTTGAGACAGGATCTCACTATGCAGCCCCTCTGACCTAGAACTCAGTAAATAGACTATGGCTGGCCTCAGACTGATAGAGCTCTCACCTCTGCCTCTCAGTGCTGGGCTCTAGGGCATATGCCACCACAGCTACATTATTTTTTGAGACAAGATCTCTCACTTAATTCAGAACTCCCCAGTTGGCTAAGCTGACAGCTGGCTCTGGGGGGTCCCCCTTTCTCCACCCTCCTCCCTTCTGCAGTGCCAGGGTTACAGGCGTGAACCACCATGCACGGTTCACATTTTTCACGTTTTATTGTCTTTGTGTGTGTGTGGTATCGCAGTCAAGCCAATGGCCTTGCACTTGAGAAGCACGTGTTTCTCTTCTGAGCCACATTCCCTGGCCATGCATGGTTTCTTATCTTATTACACTTGTGTGTGTGTGTGTGTGTGTCAGTATTGGGGGGCAAGCATTCCATAGCACACGTGTGGAAGTTGGAAGTCAGCTTTGGTCACTTGGTTCTCTCCTGGCCACCTGAGTTCCTGGGATTGGACTCAGGTTGGCAAACTCGATGGCAAGTGTCTGTCACCACTGGGTCATCTTACTGGCCCATGCAGCTTTTTGGTTTTGTTTTGTTTTTTTTCATAGGGGCAATGACCTCCTCAGAGGGCACTTTTAAGGAGATCCCTCTGGTGATGTGGCACATGGAATGGGATGGTTAATCCTAAATGGCTTGGTTAATCCTAAATAACTAAGCTGTCTTAGTTAGGGTTTCTATTGCTGAGAGACGCCATGACACCGCAACTCATATAAGGAGCACTGGCGTGCCTGGTTTACAGTTCAGAGGTTCAGTCTATTGTCACCATGGCGGGAAACATGGCTGCGTGCAGGCAGACCTGGTGCTGGCTACAACTTGATCAGAAAGTGGGCTGAGATATGGGCAGTATCTTGAACACAAACGATGGCAAAACCTGTCTCCATAGTGACACACTTCCTCCAACAAGGCCACACTTACTTCAACAAAGCCACACCTCCTTATAGTGCCTCTCCCTATGAGATTATGGGGCCACTTGCATTCAGACTGCCACAGGAGCCCATTGAGGAGGCTGGTGCCGGACACCTGCAGCAGGGATCCCAGATGTTGAGTAAACCGAAGGGAGACTCCACACAGTAAGGAGCCTGTGCTGACTACCGCACACTGGCGCCACGAAGGTAGAATTTGCCCTGTTTCGTTTCCTGCTGTATCCCTAGCACTGAGGCTGACAGCCAGCCTCGTGCACAAGCTTAGTGAATTAGATGATCCCGGCTTGGAGCAATGTGACTCTCTCTCCCTCTCTCATGTGTGTCAGTGTGTATGTGTGTCAGCATGTGTGTGTGTCAGTGTGTATGCATGCCAGTGTGTATGTGTGTGTCAGTGTGTGTCAGTGTGTATGAGTATGTCAGTGTGTACGTGATCAGACAGGGTCTCATGTAGTTTAGTCTGGTCTTAAACTTGCTATATAGTTGAGACTAGCCTTGAACTTGTGATCTTTCTGCTGCCACCTCCCTGGGATGACAGGCACACGCCGCCATGCCCAGCTTTCAGTTCCCCTCACGGTGATGTGAAGCACAGCCGCGTTCCCGCTCACATCACAGTTCTCTAGATTCTGTGAGGCTGGCTTTGCATTGGCTGTCTTGGCTTAGCTGCAGGTTGCTGTGGCTGCTCTGAGCCCGGCTGAGTGGGGTGTCCAGGAGGTGTATTCAGTACACCTCCCCTTGCAGTCCTTCACACTCGCCATGGCTTACCAGGACACTGGCAGCATTTGAAGCTGAGGAGCACCAGCTTTCACTGACTAAGATGTTAGGCAGGAGTTGAGGCAGAAGCCTGGGTTCCTGGTGGAAGTGAGGAAGAAGGGCCAAGGGGAAGGAAGGGCATCACCTAGGTTCAGTTTGGAGTGCTTGTGGGCACCTGGCTAGAGTCTGCAGTTCAGAAGGCAGGTAGAGCTAGGGAGTCATGTCAGTGTCCCTAACCACTGACCCTTCCTGCCCAGGACTAGCCGAGGGGTGACTTTCCTTCCCATGGGATCCTCTTCTCCGTCTTAGTGTCCTCAGTGGCCTTTTCTGCCCAGACTGGCCTGAGAAGTTTGAGTAGACAGGGGACTAAGAGGATAGACCTCGTGCTGAGTAGTGGGGAGGGGCCACCTTCACCTCCATGTCTCTTTTCTTGGCCCCAGAAATGCTACACTCACCATTGCCCTGTGCTGGCAGCAAGCCCAGCGGAGACACCCCAGACGTCTTCATCAGCTACCGGCGGAGTTCCGGTTCCCAGCTGGCCAGGTGAGGGGGTGGGCAGGTGACTGGGGTTTGGAGGCCGGGCCACAGTGTTGACCCTGTTTCTTCAGCCTCCTGAAGGTGCACCTGCAGCTGCACGGCTTCAGCGTCTTCATCGATGTGGAGAAGCTGGAAGCCGGCAAGTTCGAGGACAAGCTCATCCAGAGTGTCATGGCAGCTCGAAACTTTGTTCTGGTGCTATCTGCTGGGGCGCTGGACAAATGCATGCAGGACCATGACTGCAAGGACTGGGTGCACAAGGTAGGTGCTGGCCCAGGCTCTGTGTTGAAACACTGGGTGGGGAGGAGGGGCCGAAGCGTTCCCCTCAGCCCTTGTTTTCTGCACGGCCCCCGCCACTCTCAGTCCCAGGTCGTCTTTCTGACTCGGCTGAAGTCAGGAGCCACTGCCGAGTCTGGAGTGGGATTTTAGCTACCTAGGCTCTCGCAGCCTCAGTTTTCTCATCTACAAGGTAGGGATGGCTTACCTGTCCTATTCGTGTGTAAGGCTGGACAGTGAGACCAGGGAGGGGATGAAAATGCGTGCAGAATACAACATCTGTGAGCTGGATACGGTGGCGCATCACTCGAGAGGCAGAGGCGAGATCACCTCAAGTTCAGGACCAGCCATGTCTATTTATCAATTTCTGGACAAGCCAGGGCTACCTAGTAAGACCCTCTCTCAAACACCCAAAGTTAACCCCAAAACAAGACCTTTCACAGGGGTCACTTAAAGCCATCAGAAAACAGATATTCCATTATGATTATGATGGTAGCAAAATTGCATTTATGAAGTAGTAACAGAAATTGTTTTATGGTTGGGGTCGCCACAGCACGAGGAACGGTACTAGAAGATTGCAGCATTGGGAGGCTGAGCCGCTGATCTAAGGTGTTGTGAAAAGGGCTACAAGGGCTCAATTAGGAAGCCTTCAGCAGAAAGTGTGGCACATAATGGCAGCGATTATTATTATTGATTGAATTTTTGTGACTACATCAGTTTAATTCCCCATTGTACCTCCAGTGGATGGTAGAATGTCTTAGCCCTCTCAGAAGGCACAGACCACAGGTCCATAACACACCTATAGGTTATCAGTCACATATCAGTCAGTAAGAATCAGAGCTTGGGCTGAGGAATGCAGTAGTCAGCTGAGGGATGCTGTAGTCAGCCAAGGTTTCTTTGCCTCCATGCAGCCGAGGACGAGGATATGGCCACAATGAGCCTGAGCTGTGGCACTGGCCTGTAGACCCAGCCACTCAGGAGGGTGAGGTTGGATGATGGCTTGAGCCCAAGACCTAGTCTCTTAGAGACAGAACAAGACAATGAGGCTGGAGAAAATGCTGTGGTTATCGAGGAGGACCAGAGTTAGTTCCCAGCACTACAGCCTCCTGCGATCCCAGTTCCAGGCCATCTGAGGGCACCTGCACTTATGTGCACACCACACAAGCACACATACATGCCCCTCACATGCTCACACAAGCATGCATATGCACACAAGCATACACACAAATACACGTAATTTAAAATAAAAATTAGAGCTGGGGGTGGTGGCACATGCCTTTAATCCCAGCACTTGGGAGGCAGCAGGCGGATCTCTGTGGGTTTGAGCCTGGGCTACATATCAAGATCCAAACCAGCTAGGATCAGCTATACAGTGAGACCCTGTCTCAATAAAATAAAATTAAAATTAAAAATGAACAAACACTGTAAAAAAAATTATGCCCACAGTGGCTCATGTAAACTCTAAGCCAGGGCTGGAATGATCAGGGGAGGAAGCAGAACTGGAGAAATGTCTTAAGAACACTGGTGCAGGTCTGGTGAGACAGCTCAGTGGTTAAAAGCACACACAACTCTTACAGAGGACTGGAGTTCAGTTCCAAGCAGCCCCACCAGGAAGCTCACATCCTCCTGTACTTTCAGCTCTCCGGGATCCAGCACCCTCTTCTGGTCTCTGAAGCTACCTGCAACTATCCATACACAAACACACATAGTTAAAATAAAATGCATATTCTAAAAAGTAGGCATGCAGGTGAACAGAAGAGAAGGTGCTCCAGGCCGGGTACAGCAGCTCGAGTCTTGAGGGAGACAAGCAGCGAAGGGAAGCTGCAATGTCATGCTCCCCCAGGCTTCAAACATGACGGCCTGAGTTTAAAGCGAGGCTCAGAGATGCAGCGCAGTTGTGGTGTGGAAATCGGAAAACTTGGACTTCAAAGCCCATTCTCTTCCCCAGGACCTGTGTTGTGTTCCATGACATCACATGAGATCACGTGGGGGACTCAGCTGACCTGAGTCCTAGTATCTTAGTTAGGGTTTCTTATTGATGTGAAGAGACACCATAGCCATGGCAAAAGTTTTGTTTGTTTGTTTGGTTGGTTGTTTGGTTGGTTTTTCGAGATAGGGTTTCTCCGTAACTTTGGAGCTAGCTCTTGTAGCCCAGGCTGGGCTCATACTCACAGAGATCCTCCTGCCTCTACCTCCCGACTGCTGGGATTAAAGGCGTGCACCACCACCGTCCGGCTTTTTTTGGTTTTTCAAGACAGGGTTTCTCTGTATATCTCTGGCTGTCCTGGAACTTGCTTTGTAGACCAGGCTGGCCTCGAGCTTACAGAGATCCTCCGCCTCTGCCTCTGCCTCTGCCTCCTGAGTGCTGGGATTAAAGGACTCACCCAGATGCTTAGCAGAGGCAGCAAGGCTTGGATGACACAGCCCTGGATGCACTTAAACTCTGAAGGCTTAGCCTGGAGTTCTCCTGGGCTGCATGTTTGAGGAGCTTGGGAGGAAACACCTTCTGCTCTTGGCTTCCCTCCCCGTTTTCATAAGATGATGAGGCTCCAGGAGCACAGTCTATGAGAAAGCGCCATAGCTCTCTTCCCAGGCTCCACCACTGAGCCTGGTGAGGGTGGAGCATCCAGGCAGCTGGCATGGCTTACTCCTTGGATTTTGTCCCAAAGCCTCTGTCATTCTCTTGGGTTGCTTGCGGGGCCTAATTGTCTCTGGTTTTCATACTCCCTTCCCGGAAGCCACATTTAGTGGCTAATCAATATACAAACCCACAAGTGAACTGCACTTTAAAAAGTCCCATCCCTGATGGGACTTGAAAGGCAGAACCCATTTGGTAAGTGCTTACATGATCACTATTAACAGTGAATAATGTCCCCTGAAAAGTCTGTGGGGCAGGTTTTAGCTCTGTATATTAAAGAGAAGGAGCCCATTGTTTCCTTTTTAAAAAATTATTTTTCCCTTTTTGGAGATATAGGGTAGCTATGTATACCCCAGGCTAGCCCCAAATTCACAATCCCCCCATCTTAGCCTTCCCTTGTGCTAGGATTACTGTCCTGAGCCACCACACCCCACTGCTCCTTAAATATGCAGTTTTTAAGAGCTAGCCCCTGTTCTACCCACTTGCTGTGGAGTGTTGCCATTATCCCACCCAACAACCCTGTAAGATCACTGGCTGGCATTAACCCATTCTACATATTGGAAAACAGACTTTGAAAGCCTATTATCCTTGCCTTGGGTCACAGAGCCTGTGTCAGAGACCCCACACAGCCCTTATTTCTTTTGAGGTTGTAACCGAACACTGGACAGGAGGACGCTCCGGGGAGGAAGGGCTTATTGTAGCTGACAAGGCGGGGGCTACCTCCATTGTGGAAAGGAAAGCTGGGAGGTCAGCCGCAGGGGGAGACTGGTAGCTCTCACCTTTGGAGCAGGAAACAGAGGGCATGCCATTCACCTGGCTTTCTCCACCCCCCCCTCCGCCTCCTGCAGTCAGTCTGGGACCTCAGCCCATGGAATGGTGCCAACTACATTCAGGGCAGTTTGTCCCCCCTTAGTTATTCCCTCCCTCCCAGAAATACCCTAATAGACATGCCCAAAGGTATGAGCCTCACTAATGCTCTGCGTGGTTTTTTTTTTTGTTTTTTTTTTTTGTTTTTTTTTTTTTTTTGTTTTGTTTTGTTTTGTTTTGTTTTTCGAGACAGGGTTTCTCTGTGGCTTTGGAGCCTGTCCTGGAACTAGCTCTTGTAGACCAGGCTGGTCTCGAACTCACAAAGATCCGCCTGCCTCTGCCTCCCGAGTGCTGGGATTAAAGGCGTGCGCCACCATCGCCCGGCTGCTCTGCGTGTTTTAAAAATGCATTCTGCTTGTGTGTGTGTGTGTGTGTGTGTGTGTGTGTGTGTGTGTGTGAGAGAGAGAGAGAGAGAGAGCGCATGTGTGCACGCACATGTACATGCACATGAGTGCATGTAACATAGCACAATGAGGAAATGGGGGACAACCCACTAGAATGAGTTCTGGACTGATTCAGAAGGGACTGATCCCAGGTTGTCAGGCTTTGTGGCAAGCACCTCTACCTGTTGAACCATCTAACTATCTCACTGGCTCTCTGGGGTTTTTGCTTGCTTGGTTGTTTGGTTTTTTTGAGACAGGGTTTCTCTGTGTAACAGCTCTGACTGTCCTGGTGCTCACTCTGTAAACCAGGCTGACATTGGATCTTCTGGGTAATTTTGCTTTGTTTTGTTTTTTGTTTTTATTGAGCTATACATTTTTCCCACTCCCCTTCAACTTTTTTTTAAATCCAAAAATGTCAGCAATCAAAATGAACCTGGATCTTTTTATTTCAGAATACAGCCCCCAGCTACTATGTGTATCGCTTCATGCATTCATCTGTCCAGTCAGTACTCAAGAAGGGCTGACTACGGGCAGGGCTTTGTGAAAGATGCCAAGAAGTATGGTTAATGAAAACCAGGCATGGCCCCTGCCCTTAGTCACCTTGTGACACCAAGGAGAAGAAACTTCAACTAAATCACCCCTGAATTGAATTAGTTGAAGTTTGCCGCAGAGCCAGTGGGAACCCGCACGGGAGAGCTGACTTGATCGGAATGTGCGGACAGGTTCCTTGGGGAAAGTACTGACTGAGCTCAGACCAAATCCAGGAGTAGATATAGGTGGGAGAGCAACGGTCTAAGGAAGAGAGGCAAGATGAGAGACCAGAGTGGTCGAGCCTTGGTGCTTGCTGAGTTCCACCCCCATGGTCTATGAACCACCCTGGAAGCTCTTCAACCCCCACTCATGAGGGGATCTTGTGGAAGTTTTAGACATAGGCACCGCTAATGAAATTGTGGCTATTGGCACTGAACTCATTCTGCAGCCCCTCCTGAGAAGTGGGTGGACCTCAGAAGTCCTAAGCCCCGTGCTGTGGTTGGTCTTTCTGAAACCCAACCCCCATCAGGAATTTTCTAGGCCACTTCCCCCATCCAGACTCTGGGGCTAGGGTCATGGCAATAGTGAAAATACACCCAGGAGACTCCAGTAGTTTTAGGCGCTCTAGGCCTGCCTGTCCCGAGATAAAGACACGGTTTATAAATTACCGTGAAAGCTGAGAGCATCAGGGTACATTCCAGAGGGTCTCAAACCAGGGGTGCTCTCATATATGGTGGCCTCAGGGCTGTTGGGTGGGATGGAGGTCTTGTGTCAGTCAGATCTCCATCACATGACAAACATCCAGGACAGTCAACAGGAAAGATTTACTGTGGTCCATGGATTCTGAGCTTTTGATCCACGGTCACTTGGCCCTGTTGCCTTGAGTCCTGCTGTGAAGTAGAACATTCATGGTGGCCAGGAGGCACAGAGGGGGGAAGGCACAGGGTACCTTTCTAGGGATACCCTTTCCTGCCCCCCATGACCTACTTTATGCAATTAGTCCCCACTCCTGATGTCTTCACCGATTCCCAACAGTGATTCCCAACAGCGTCATCTGCTGGGGACTGAACATCCAAGACATGAGCTTCGCAGGGGTTATTCAAGATCAAACCACAACAGCCTCTTTCTCTTTCTTTTTCCAGGAGATTGTGACTGCTTTAAGCTGTGGCAAGAACATTGTGCCCATCATTGATGGCTTTGAGTGGCCCGAGCCCCAGGCACTGCCTGAGGACATGCAGGCTGTGCTTACCTTCAACGGCATCAAGTAAGACCCAGGGAGAGTTAAGGAGCTATGTGTGTGTGGGGGGGGGGGGCATCTGTGTGAAGAAAATGGCGCTGGCCCACAGCAGCCCCTGCCCACCCTCTGACCCATTTGGCCTCTGTGTCCACAGATGGTCCCACGAGTACCAGGAGGCCACCATCGAGAAAATCATCCGCTTCCTTCAGGGCCGCCCCTCTCAGGACTCCTCTGCTGGTTCTGACACCAGTTTGGAGGGAACTGCACCAATGGGTCTGCCTTAGCCTGTCCCCAATTCCCACGCCCTGCTGTGACCCCTGGTTCCATCATCTCCCCACCCTTAAAGGAATAGCTCCTCTAGAGCCGCCTGGGCTGAGGCAAACCAGACCCTTCTCAGGAAATGGCTTTCCCTGCTGCTACACAGTGGCCTACTTCTAACCCAGAGATGCCAAGCACGGGGTTAAATGAGAGGACTTTTCTGTCAGGCCCTGCCTTCAGGTTCCAACTCCCATCCAGCGCCATGCCCCTGCTTAGTTCTGGATACTCAAGACAGGGGAAGGACATTCTCTGGTCTCCTGCCCCAAGAGCAGCCAGCTTGAGTAGGGTGAGCTTGGCAGGCTCTGGCAGGAGTCAGGACAATGCCTAGTCCCTCTACCTGGGCCCAGGAGGCATCTGGGGTTGAGGATCCCCCAAAGGCTGTCCACTCACATTGTGCCTAGCCCCTGGCTCACCTGGATTCCCACTGCCTCATGGCCTTGCTCTGTAACTACTTGGTACCCCGCCAGATTTCTTTAGGCAGCCTCCTTTGCCATACTGGGAGTCAGGGTGCATCTGGGCTGGCCCTCTGCCTGGCCTTGCTGCCCTTTCTGGTGCAAGAAAGGACCCCTTGCTTGTTCAGGGAGACTGTAAGAATCCACCCTAGCCCAAACCTCTGTGCTGTGCCTAAGGCTCTTGCCTAGCCTGCTCTACCTGGCTTCTCCAGCTCCTCCCCCACACAGGGCTAAGAGAAGCAGACCAGGGAAGAAGCTTCAGCAGAACCAGCAGCCAGGGTAGAGCCTACACCCTGGAAAAGAGGCAAGACCTCTGCAGACAAGGGCGGTCTTTCCCACAGAAGTGTGTCCACTTCCACTGGGAATCTTATCAAAACACAGAGCAAGCCATCCGGGAAGTTCCTGAACCACCGCCGTCTTCAGATTTCCAAGGGAGCTAATGCAAGGTCCTCACCAGCTCCTGTCATGTTCCAAACACCCTACTCTGGTTCCTAACCCTCCCTGGAGCCTTTTCCAGTCCTGTCACCCCAGTTTTACAGAGAGGAATGGCTGAGGTCCCCAAATCAGTGGTGGCAGCCTCAGATTCTGCCCTAGTCCTGACACCCAGCACCAGTGTCCAGACCATTGGCTCTTGCCAATACCCAGCCTTCAGCTTGGAGTCAGCTGTCCTCATCCTGCTGCTGACCTCTGGAGGCAGTGGGGTCACACACCTCTCCAGGAGCTGGCAGGGTTACTTGCCCTCAATCCCTACTGTCAGAGAGCCAAAGGGCTTTCTCTCCAGGCCTAGGGACACCTTCCTTGACTGTCCTTCCTGCCAAAGACCCCATCGTCCATGGGTCATGGCTGGCCTCTGGCTGTGACTATCTGTCCTGCCACCAGTGCCAACCCCACACCCTGTTCTGAGGTGAGGCAGATGGAACGGTGCCCTTGATGACGAAGTCAATAACGATACAGTATATGAGTTCCTCCCGGGAAACTACCTATCTCCAGTCCACACTTTCCAGAGGGCCCCGTGGGCAGCACTCAAGAAGTTTCTAGGTTTTCTTATTTGGGACACAGGTCACTACTACTACCTCCACTGTCTGGCCTTCCACTGACCTGTCCCCTCCTGTCTTTCTGGGGAACCAGAGCACAGCCTAGTGCCCCAATCAGGGTAGCAGTGCCAAGCCTGCTCTAGTGAGGTACTCTGCTCTGTGGTGACACAGCTCAGACTGCAGGCAAAGCCGGCAGCTGACCCTCAACTTCTGCCCAGCAAGGCTGACCACACTGACCTCAAGACGGGCTCTTCAGTAGCCCTTCAGACTGCCCAAGTTTGCATGGTCTGTGGGTGAAGGGTTTTCTGCCTGGCTGGGCTATATAGCTGTTGCCCCAAGCTGGGGCTGAGTCAGAGTGGTCACTACCCTACACCCGCTACCCCTCTCTAGTGGGCGATGAACTCTTCACAGACTTTAAGAGGGTAAACATCTAGCCATGATTCGTTCATCCCTTCACTAGGCATGCAGAAAGATGGAGGGATCCAGAGCATCCAACCACTGTGCTTCCTAACACATCCAATTAGAGGGATCCTTGTAACCAGACAGTTTGGGTGGGAAGCTGACCCAGCTTTCACTAGGTTTATTCAAGGTCAAGATGCCAGAGAGGAGCCTTTCCCTCCTCACAGTGGCGGGGTCAGTAAGGCAGGATGGACCCCACTGCGTTTCAGGGGGCCTTAGAGGGGCAGTGAGGCAGGAGTGGACCCTGCTTGTGTCTGACCTGTGCCAAACAGGCCGAGAGTGGGAAGACAGAAAGCCCCAAAGCCCAGTGACTCTTCAGTCTGACTCAAATGATTTACTGTGACAACTGACATAGCTGAGGTCAAAGGTGAATAGGCTGAGGTCAAGGGTGGGCAGGCTGAGGTCAAGGGTGGACAGGCTGGGGTCAAAGGTGGATAGGCTGAGGTCAAGGGTGAACAGGCTGAGGTCAAGGGTGAACAGGCTGAGGTCAAGGGTGAACAGGCTGAGGTCAAGGGTGGACAGGCTGGGGTCAAAGGTGGACAGGCTGAGGTCAAGGGTGGACAGGCTGAGGTCACGGGTGGACAGGCTGAGGTCAAAGGTGGACGGGCTGAGGTCAAGGGTGGACAGGCTGAGGTCATGGGTGGACAGGCTGAGGTCAAGGGTAAACAGGCTGAGGTCAAGGGTGGACAGGCTGAGGTCACAGTAGACAGGTCGAGGTCAAGGGTAAACAGGGTGAGGTCATAGTGGACAGGCTGAGGTCATGGGTGGACAGGTTGAGGTCACAGTAGACAGGCTGAGGTCACGGGTGGACAGGCTAAGGTCACAGTAGACAGGCTGAGGTCACGGGTGGACAGGCTGAGGTCAAGGGTGGACGAACTGAGGTCAAGGGTGAACAGGCTGAGGTCAAGGGTGGACAGGCTGAGGTCAAGGGTGAACAGGCTGAGGTTAAGGCTGGACAGGCTGAGGTCAAGGGTGGATAGGCTGAGGTCAAGGGCTGATTCTTAACCACAGTGCTTCTCCCTCTGGGCCAATTCTCCCCACAGGTACCACACTTATCATTAGGGGTGGCTGGAGGCCACAGCACTCATCACAGACCTAGTCCCATGGGCTGGAAGAAGAGGTCGGTCCCCATGCTTCAGTTGGTCCCTGAAGTGCTATCTCCTTCATTCTGGAGGCTTTTGAATGGCAAATGGCTTAAAAGGGTGAAAAAAAACACCCTTGCCTCAAATGGCTCCCTGCAGCCTGCCCTGAGTGGGTGCATCCTGGTCAGACTATAGATCCTATGCAGGGACTGGCTCAGTGGGAGACCAGGTGATGCCCATCACTGGCTTGACCACCCTGTCCAAAGTGAGTACTGCCCTCAGAGGGCTGGCTGGTGTGGATCCACTGTTCCATGGCCTCGAGCAGATCAGGAACTCTGAGGAAACTGCTGGAAGTCAGGATGTGGAATAGCTTTCTCCAGTACCCTGTGAGAGACCAGAGAGATGGTTCAGAATTGAAATGGAGAGCCTCCAAGCCCATTCTAGAGAGGTGACATAGGACTGACTTGGGTGGGCGACTCCAGGTGTGTCCCTTCCCAAGCCGACAGGCATAGGACAATGTCCGTAGGCAGAGGACTCTGGAGAAGAGCTCTCAAGACTTCAGTGGGTCGGTCTAGCCTGGGGCTCAGCCACAAGTAGCTGAGTAAGTTTTCTTTCTGTTAACACAATTCGAGGATGGGGCAGGCTGTGGGGGCCTGAGGGAGGACACAGCCTTGTCAAACAGTAGTGTTAGCCTGGCCCCTCACCACATGTCTATCTTACTCTGGAGATGGCTCCTAAAACATCAGGCAGCCACCTGCATGGGGTAGGGTCAGCCCTGGATGCCATACCCAAAGGACAAGGATTCCAGAGGCAAAGCTGCCGTTCAGTTAGGAGCAGGGGAAGGAGAAAACCTCTCAGAAATTAAGACACCATGATGAGCAGGCGAGGTCAGGACCCTCCATTACCCAATCAGAATGGCCGGGATGAAGAGGAGGCCAGCTCCCAGGAGGAAGGGGAAGCCCTTCATGAAGTTCAGAGTGGCTGGGTAGAGTGAGTTGAAGACGCTAGAGGCCACCAACATGGCCAAGCTGTTCACACAGGCCACCGCAGAAAAGAGAGCACCTGGAAGAGAAGAGATGCCATACCCAGGGTCAAGGGAGGGCAGTGCCACCTCACCAGCTGTGTGACCTGGGCGAGACACCTGGCCTCCCTCACCTGTGCCTCCTACTCAGTGCTGTGGTAAAGACTCAATGACGTTACACACGGGAAGTGCCTGGCAGAGGGGCTGTTAGGCACATAGCTGTCAACTGTTATTAAATTCACAGAAAAGCCTGCGTGGGGCCTCTTACTTAAAAAAAAAAACCCTACTTTATTTAATGTGTATGGGTGCTCTGCCTGCATGTGTGCCCCCGTGCCACGTGCATGCCTGGTGCCCTTGGAGACTGGAAGAGGGCGTCAGAGCTTCTGGAAATGGAGTTACAGGGGTTGTGAGTCACTACGTGGGTGTTGGGACTGGCACCCACATCCTCTGCAAGAGCAGCCAGTGTGATTAAACGCTGAACCGTCTCTGCAGCCCCAGCCTGGTTTGTTTTAAGAAATGGTCTCGGGTTGCCCTTAAACTTGTAGCCCTCCTGTCTCAGCCTCGAATGCTAAGATTACAAGGCAGTACCACCATGACGGCTTCTTTAAAAAAAATGTGTTATTACGTTCACGTCACTTGTGCCAGGCATGTGTGTGGCGGTCAGAGGACAACTTTCAGCAGCTGGCTCTCTTCTCCCATGTGGGCCCTAGATAGCGAGCCCGGGTCATCACGTGCGGCGGCAAGAGCTCAAAAGCCTGCCGAGCCTTGCCAGCTACACGTGATGTCTACGAGAGCGTGCCGGCTTTCCCCTCCTGAAGCGTCATTTGATCCCATGTTCCACACTCACAGCCGTACCATCACTGAGGAGCTGAACTTCCTGGGTCGCTGCTCCGCCTTCTGTGTATGAAGGACAAGAGCTACTACGTGGACTGCCAGTAGTTTTAAAATGGAGAGCACCTATCACAGGTGGCCTCCGAGAGGGGCCTGCTATTTTCCCACAGTGGGTACAGTGAAACGTGCTGGGTGGGAAAGGTCCACTGCGTGCAAACATGGTGAAACGCAACTGTAATGCCAGCTCTTGGGAAGCTGAGGCAGGAGGATTTTACTTCAAGGCCAGTTTGGGCTACTTAGCAAGAAGACCCTGTTTCAAAATAAACAAAAGCAAAAGTATATTGAATGAATGAGGCATTTCAGCAGACACCCAAGCCTGTGCCAGAACCCAGCTTTGTAACCCAGTTGTTGCAAAGCGAGCAACAACACAACAGATACAGAGACCCAGCTGCCAGACTCGAAGGGTCTACAGTGTCCCAGGGAATAAAGGCCTGATGTGACAGATGAAGAAACAGGTCCAGAACAAGCCAGAGCTGGAGCCCAGCTACAAGACCAAGTGCTCTTAAAAACACATGGAACGGAGGTGCGCGCAGGGAAGGGTGTGTGTGAGTGTGTGTGTGTAGCTGGGTGAGCACCAATGCTACCATGAGGACCAGAGTTCGGATACCACATGAAAGCTAAGTGGGTGTAGCGGGCACCTGTAATCTCAGGGCTTGAGAGGTGGAGACAGGAAATCCACGAGGCAAGTAGTTAGCTAGACTGCCCAAGTCAAAGACTCCATGTTCCTCAAAACACTGAAGTCACATACATGTGAACGCATATACATATGCACACACGCATCCCTATCCCATTATTTACCGAGCAACCTTGAAGAACTCAGTTTAACCCTCTAGGCCTCTCTTTCTTCATCTGACAACTGGGAACAATGAAATCTCTGACATAGGTTGTTTATTCCCTCTGGGCCTGCATCCTCTGACCCCCAGCATGGCAGGAAACCCTGGTATCATCACACCCACTTCACAGATGGGAAAGACGAGGTCTGAAGAGATAAGCTCTGCTGTGCTGCTGTGGTTACTCAGAACTGCATTCTGCTCTACCGATAGCAATCTTAGTTCTGAGGCACAAAACCCCACAGCATCGGTCCCTAGCCAGCTCTGAGCACCTGGTAGAAGAGCATCTGTCTTGGCTGCTCACTCCTCCAGGTTTGAGGGCAGAAGGCAGACCCTCCTTGGCCAGAACTGCCCATCCAGGCAACACTGGACATGAGGGACCAGGGACAGATGACTCTGACACTCACCGTGCTCCGACTCGCTCACCAGCTTGGAAAGCTTGGCCCGGATGACAGGTGTAATCACCAGTGACAGGAAAAGCAAGCCATATCCTGCAAGAGAAACACTAGTCAGGAAAGAGCCATCAAGGGCGGGTGTCCTGAGAGCAGCTGGGCTCCTACATACAGCCCAGGAAGGGCAGATGTGGACCCAAGAGGAAAGGACAGCAATTTTCCTCAGCTCACCGGTGCATCTGCTCACTCTTTCTAAATGAGAGCTAAGCCCTACCAACTGCTTCTTCAGAACACCTCCAGTGGCCGCGTGGCACTACAAGGGAGATGACAGGACCCAGAAAATGAGCATGGGCTTTGGGGTTGGCCCTGAGTTCAAACCCTGTTACCACTGCTTACTGTGTGCGTGTGTTACCTTGTCAGAGGGTGGTTGACCAACAGCCTCAAAGACAGGCCCTGAACCTGTGACCTGTCTTCTGTGGTAAATGAGTCTCTACAGGTTTAAGCAGGAAGGACCTTCAGGGAAGCTCTCCCTTCTATCAGACTGATAAAGATGGGCCCGGTCTCAAAGGAGGCCTACCACAGCAGTCTCAAGCCTATGGGATAGAGCCTCAGTGTCCTTGAGGGAGCAGGGACATTCTGATTTCAGCCCGGGCCTCTAGCACTGAGAGACTACCAGCTACACAGTATGTGGGAATTTCCTTCAGCCACCCTGGGATAAGGAGGTGGCATCGATGAAGGACGAGAGTTGAGGGCATACCATGTGAGTTCCTTTGCTCCTGCCATCCAGCTACCTATAGGCATACGATGTTTGCAATTCTGCTGAGACTCTGTGGTACAACATCTTTATCTCAGCACTTCTGAAGGCTGTGGCCTTCAGTGAATGGTCCCCATTCCCTGTGGCTTCACTGTTGGTCCAGCAGCAGAGTTAACATAGCTGCTGGCTATCAAGACAGATGACTGCACAATGCAAATCCAGGCTCCAGCAAGAATACTTTTTATTTTTAGAAAGTTAACCTCTGGGGCTGGAGAGATGGCTCTGTGGTTAAGAGCACTGATTGCTCTTCCTGAGGACCCAGGTTCAATTCCCAGCAACCACATGGCAGCTCGCAACTCCAGTTCCAGGGCATCTGGCACCCTCACACAGATATGCAGGCAAAACACCAATGCACATAAAATTTTTAAAAAAGAAAGTTAACTTCTTCATTTTCCAGCCAGCTGCCCTTTTCAGGAGAGTGGCGAGGGGAGCAGCCTCAAGAGGAAGGGAAAGAAGAGGAAGCGAGTCAGCAGGAATGTCAGAAAGTCTGGCGTCTTAACAAACACAAAAGAAGGCAGAGTAAGGTTGTTAAGGCCTGTGAGTCCCTGGGAGATAGAGGCAAAAGGATCGCAAGTTCAAAGTCATCTTCAGCTACACAGAAAATCACTTGGCCAAGTCTGAACTTGTCTCTAAACAAATAAACAAGGATCCCTGAGGAAGGGCCCTGTGATTCTTATCCAAGAGCCAAGGATCAAGACATTAGCAACATGGACTTTGCTTAAGAACACTGTAAATAAGCTATGAGAGGCCAAGGGGTGAAGCAATTAGCTCATGAGCTATGCTCTTGTCTTTGCTCTACATTCCTGACAATATTTATGATTGATAATGTGCACTAATTACTCTAGCTACTGACGCTTTATATTTTCTATATATGAGAGAAGGTATTTTTCTGGGGTTTCTCAGTTGTCTGTCCTCTGCACAGGCTGAGAGTGTAACTCTGGGTCCAAAGACACAGGCTTGAACCACATTTGGGAGCAATGCGAAGATGGCCCCGTTTTCAGTTTACCTGTAAACATGAGGGGTGTGGTGGTAGCGAACGCAAAGACCACCATGCCCAGGATGTTGAAGGACAGGCCGATCTCAGCCACCCAGGTGTCTGCCAGGCAGTACTGCAGAAGTTTTAGGCCCACCAGGCTGGTGAGGTAGGGTATGTGCTGGGCTGCCGAGCCGTAGCCAACCAGCTTGGAGTCCCAGCAGAGGGGTGTGCTCAGCTCATAGAGCGTCATGATGTCTTGAGCCCCAAAGTGCACAGTGACCACAACGAAGATAGCCAATGAGTACAGGGCTAGATGCTTCCTGGACTTCTCTGGGGCTGGGACCGCATACAGCCGGACAATGGATCGGTGATGATGGAGCGTGAAAAGCCTGGTGGACTTTGGCTCCTTCACTGTCTCACCAAAACAGAACGCTGCATACAGAGTCAAGACGATCAACAGGGCCAAAGCCAGCCAGAAGGGGTTGGCATAACCCTGGGCCCGGAGCCAATGACCCCCGAGAAGGCTTGCCAGGGTCCCAGCCACACCAATGCATGCTTCCAGCAGAGCCATGCGGAAGGTGCGACTGTGTTTGGAGCTGACATCCGCCACAGAGGCAAAGCTAGCGGCCAGGAGGCCATTGAAGTCTCCTAGAAGGGCACAAAGGGCTCGGCCAAGCACGAAGAAGCCAACGTGCAGTTGCAACTGCACCACAAAGATGTTCACCACGACCTGGACCAACAGGCCAAGAGAGGACAGCACCAGCAGTGGGCGGCGACCCACACGATCACTCCAGGCTCCCAGGAGGGTGGACCAGAAAAGTCCCACCAGGAAACCGCCCAGGTTCATGTAGAGGGTCCAATGGGAAGTCAGGGTCTCCACTTCCTGTGAAAACAGAATCGCCAGGGCGCAGGCCCTTGATTTAGTTAGCTACCATCATCAACCTGGCAGCTACAGGGTTGAGGTTTTGCTTTGGAGCCCTAAGCCTCTTGAAATGTTCGTTGAACTCGTAAAAAACGGGCCCCGGAGAAGCATTCCCTCCGTCTCCGCACTTGGGTTAACCCTCAAGGCCAGGCATTCTCTGAGTCCACTACCTGCACCCCAAAGTACGGGAGGCCCCCTTTGCTCTAGCTCCGCCCACCACGCCATGTGCGTCCCCTCTCCCAGGGACCCCATCTTCCACAGGCCTCGCCCCGTGCCGTGCTCCGCATTCACAACCCCGTGGTTCCCGCTACCTGCATGACGGGATCCGCGCTTTGGTTCCCGCAGTTTCCCCTGTGGCGCGTGCCATTGTAGCCGAGCTCGGTGCTGAACCGGTGCCACAGGTACTGCGTGGTGAGCGGGCCTTGCAGGACCACGGCAAAGTTGGCCAGGAAGACGACGGGCTCCACGGGGCCGCGGAACAGCACGGCCGCCCCGGGCATACTGCGGGACGACCCCTTGGGTTTCACGCGCCCCTCCATGCACGAACGCGGAGGGGCTGGCACCTCCGAACCAGCTGCCGGAGGCCCGGGTCAGTCAGCACTGTCTGCGCCGGCGCGGGCCTCCTGCTCCTCTCCCTGTTAAAGTCTGGAGGGGCGGGGCATGAGATCTCAGCCTCCAAAACTTTGGCCTGGGTGCTCTCGGCTGGGTGTAGTCGAGTTAGGATCCTTGCTGGGTGACCTCACTCCAAACAGCGCAAAGATACCGCCTTGCTGCAGCCCTCCCTCCTGGACCCAGGAACACTCAAAAGAATAATTAGAGTATCAATAATTAACATTTATCGAACATTCACTTTATGCTGGGGTCAGAAATTCTGAGTGTATTATCTATCTCGTGGCAACCTTATAAACTAGCCATTTATTGGTCCGAATCCAGAGATGTGGAAGTCAGGTCAATGGGTACGCAGGGCTAGAACGCAAGACTGCTGTGTGGCCTCTACAGCGCTGCCTAGGGGCATCTGTGCATCTGTACAGGGAAAGCTGAAGCCTGAAGGCTCGCACTGGAGCACTTCGCCTGGAAGAAAAGCTGCGTGGAGGCGGGGCCTATTGGCACATGCTATTAATCCCAGCACACTAGAAACAGAGGCAGGTGGATCTTTTTTTTTTTTTTTTTTTTTTTTTTTTTGAGACAGGGTTTCTCTGTGACTTTTGGAGCCTGTTCTGGAACTAGCTCTTGTTGACCAGGCTGGCCTCGAACTCACAGAGATCCGCCTGCCTCTGCCTCCCGAGTGCTGGGATCTCTGTGACTTTGAGGCTGTTTGGTCTACACAGATAATTTCAGACCAATCAAGGCTTTACAGTGAGATCTTATCTTGAAAAAGAACAAGATCTGGTACCTTAAAAGTGCCATTACTATCATTACTATTTGTATATACTTTCAGACCAGGCTAGCCTCAAATTCATAGAGATTCTCCTGCCTCAGGATCCTGGGTACTGGAATTAAAGGCACGCCCCTTTGCTGTTATACTCAATAGCTATGGCTATTAATGACTAGTAGGTTGTCCCTTGCCCCTGCTCCCACCCTGGGAGCCTTTTCTGGTCCTGAAGTTCCCTTAGGGAGCAGAGATGAGATGAGCAAGGGCATGGTTGAGACTCCTGGGTACGGTCCTGTGCTTTTTTTTTTTTTTTTTTTTTTTTTTTTTTGGTTTTTCGAGACAGGGTTTCTCTGCAGCTTTTTTTTTAGAGCCTGTCCTGGAACTAGCTCTTGTAGACCAGGCTGGCCTCGAACTCACAGAGACGGTCCTGTGCTTTTGTGTGCTCCGGGTTGTAGGAGCTGGGCCAGAAAGCAGATACCTGCACTGTTGTTGAACAACGCCGACTTCCTGCCTGTCGGGGCTTTTGTGTTATTGCCTGAGAAAGGAATTCACAGTAACAGCCCTCCTCCCTTCATTTCTTCGTTCATTCATCTCACACCCTAACTGATGGCCGTGGAGGTCAGAACACAACATCGAAGGAAACAGACAAAGCCTCCCCCACCTCCCCACCTCCCCACCCCTAATTTGACAATTTCTAGATTGAGGGCGAGAGACAAAGACCAGACTGAGTAATCAGTGTAGAGTCCAAACATAACAGACATTTTAAAGAGTATGAATAGGGGCTCCTGGTGCTCATGTGGGGACCTGGGAGCAGAGTCACCAAAGTCCCCAAGAACTACCAGGGTCCCATGTGTCACCTGAAGGGCCCTGATTCTTGGGGTGGAGAGTGGTTTCATTTCTGCCTGGGCTGACCAGTGACTATCATCTTTGAGGCAGTAAAAGTCTAAGGCTCAGAATGAGTGGATGTCAACCCTCACATGGGCTTCTAGAGAGAAGGAATTCTGCTTCAAGTAAGCAGGCTGCTGTGCACATCCGTCCACCACACTCCCCTCTATCCTGGCCCATACAGAGCACAGGAGAGACTGGCTAAAATCGTGGTTCTCAACCTGTGGGTCAGGACCCCACAGGGATCCAATAGCAGATATTTGCAGTACGATTCGTAACAGTAGCAAAACTACTCTTATGAAGTAGCAACGAAAATAATTCTTTGTTTGGGGGTCTCCACAACACGAACTGTATTCGAGGGTCACAGCATTAGGAAGATTGAGACCCACTGGGCTAAAACCTTGCAACTATTTCCTATATAGGAGCTAAGGTCAGGAGCCGTCAGGGTCTCTCAGAGGAGAGTGGGGCAGGGTGTGTGTGTCTCGGTCTATGTGTCCATTAACTAAAGGCCTCTCCAGACCCTTTGCGGCTTTCACTTGGTAAACGACAATTCTACACAAGTCTGGCTTGCTGAGTTCACTGGTCTTTTCTACAGGAGCACGGGAGACAGCCGTTTCATCAAAAGGCTCACTCTGGCAGGGATGATGGCCGTCTGGTAGCTGCATAGCCAGAGTCCCCCTTTCAGTCAGCCTTCAGTCTGTATCGTTTTATGCCCCCAGAGGCATCCTGCAGCAGGGGCAGGATTACAAACCACAGGGCGAGGGCCCAGAGGGAGGAAAAAGCCAGACTCTCAGTCGTGGCCCGGTCGTCCTCCCCACTCCCTCCTTCTTTGAGGGATGGTCAACATTCCTTGAACATAGCTCAGCCCATCCAGTGATTTCCACTTCACTAGCGAAAGTCAAGTCATCCTGAACGCCACAGTCACCTGGGCCACCTCCACCCTCTCCTGCTCTACCCACCCCATTCTGGCCTCCCCCTCCCTTCACTCTGGTTTCCCTGGCCTCCACAGGGTCTTTCGAATCTGCCCCTCAATCTTGTTCCTGCACCTATCATTTCGCCTACCTGGAATGCTGTTCTCCCAGACGTCCACGCCACTGGCTGCCCCACCTCTGCTAAAAATGTAGCCTGGCCCTGTGATTTATGACAGCCACTCCCTACCCCTCCTCCTGTTGTTATGAGTCTCTTGTCTGCGTTTGTTGTCTGTCTCCCTTTCCTAGACGCCAAGGATCTTGGGTTCTTCAGTCCTGTATCCCCAGCCACCAGAATGGTACCTCGCACATGGTAGATGCTCTAAAGCTGTTAAGAGGAAAGGGTTCCTCAGCTGGAGCCCAGGGCCATGCAGAGACCTGTCCATGTGGAGCTGCGCCGGGGAGGGCAGAGTCCAAGAATTTATACTTAGAAGGAAGCCACGCGATCACCTGTCAACCACCCTCTTGGAAGACAGAGAGAATCAAATGACGTTGCTTTTCAAATCTCCAGAGCAAGAACGATGTGATCACAGAGCCGAAGGGCTACAGACCGGCTCTGTTTGAATTTAACATCATAGTTAAAAGGCACACAACAGAGCAGTACAAAAATGTCTGTCCTCCAAGCCCCTACTATCTTGTACCAGGGACCTCACACTAGCTAAGCAAGGAACTTCTCACTGAGCTAAGTCCTCAGGCCCACAAAATGTTCCTTAAAAAGTGTGGTAAGGGGTCTGGAGAGTTGTCTCAGCAATTAAGAGAGCACTTGCTGTTCCTGCAACAGTTTTTCCACCATCCACAGGGCAGCTCAGTGTCTGTAACTTCAGTTCAGGGACCTGACACTCTGTTTTGACCTCTGCAGGCACCAAGCATACCCATGGTACACAGACACACATACGGGTAAACACTCATATACACAAAATAAATCTTTTAAAATGTTTTAAATCATGATGACAGATAAATTTTCTTACTATACATGATAACAGTATTAAGATTTCTCCATATGGGTACTGGAGAGATGACTCCACAGTTTAGAACACTGGCTGCTCTTCCAGAGGACCCAGGTTCAATTCCCAGCTTTCCTATGGTGACTCACAGCCATCAGTAACACCAGTTCCAAGGGAATCTGCTGCCCTCTTCTGGCTTCTTCAAGCACTGCACACGGTACACAAACATGCATGCAGGCAAAACACTGTACACATAAAGTAAATGTTAAAAAAAAAAAGACCTAAGCTGGTGGTGGTAGTACATGCCTTTAATCCTAGCACTCAGGAGGCATAGGCAGACAGAGGACAGTCAGACAGACACAGAAAATCCCTGGGTTTTTTTGTTTTTGTTTTTGTTTTGTGTGTGGGGGGCAAAAAAACTTTTTTAAAAAAGCATTTCTCGAGTGGGTGGTGGTGGTGCACGCCTTTAATCCCAGCACTCAGGAGGCAGAGGCAGGTGGATCTCTGTGAGTTCAAGACCAGCTTGGTCTACAAGAGCTAGTTCCAGGACAGGCACCAAAGCTACAGAGAAACCCTGTCTTGATAAACCTAAACAAACAAACAAACAGATAAATAAATAAATAGCATTTCTCCCTATTCAGTAATTGAATAAAGACTCAGTCCTCCTGAGAGTTACTGCACAATACCATGGGTCACATACACAAGCTCTACCCCAGAATGTGAACACAGCACACACACACACACACACACACACACACACGCACATGCACACGCACACACACACACACATGGCTCTAAATAAACAGGAAAGGATGTGACTTCTCCTTGGTATGTTGGAGAGGAAAGTGTGTTGTAAATAGGCAGAGGCAGGGACATCTGGGAGAGTCCAGAGTGGTCCTGACCCTGAGCCGTGTAAGGATGGGGGTGAGAGGAAGGGAGAGGGGAAAGAAAGGAAGCAGGTACAGCCGCCAAGAAGCCCAAAGAGGATGGGTAACCAAAATGGTTGATTATAAAGGGAAGGGCAGCTGGGGGTCCAGAAACAATGTGTGAAGGAGTGTGAAAGGGACTCTCCAGAAACAATGTGTGAAGAGGTGTGAACAGGACTCTCTGGAAACAATGTGTGAAGGGGTGTGAACGGGACTCTCCAGAAATAATGTGTGAAGGGGTGTGATCGGGACTTTTTGGAAACAATGTGTGAAGGGACTTTCTGGAAACAATGTGATCAAACTTCATCAAGACTCATGATTTATTTGTTTTGTTTCTGTTTTTTTTTGAGACGGAGTTTCTCTGTGTGGTCCACCAAGACTCTTAAATCCTCAGATTCCACAAACCAAAGGGATTAATCTGAAGTATGGAAGATGACGTTATATACCACATTTTTCAGAACACTATGATTACAGTAAAAAAAAAAAAACTTGTAGATGGAGCTGGAGCAGCTCAGAGGTTAAGACCAGTCAATGCTTGTAGCGAGTCTTTCTTTGTATCACCAACCCCCAAATAATGACATGGAGACTTATTAATTATGAAAACTTGGCCTTTAGCTTAGGCTTGTTTCCAACTAGCTCTTTATAACTTAATATTTTCATATTTTAAAATCTATTTTCTGCGAAGTGGCTCTTTATCTCTCCTTAGTACAACATATCCAGCTTACTCCGAATCTGCTGGCGAAAATCTACATGCCTAGATCCCTCCTCCCAGTTCCTCTCTCTGCCTGGAAGTCCTGCCTGTCCTCTCCTGCCTAGCTCTTGACTGTTCAGCATTTTATCAAACCAATCAGAAGGCTCCTTAGGCAGAGACACATCTTTACAGTATACACTAAAAAAAGATTATCCCACAACAGATGCTCTTGGAGAGGACCCATGTTTGATTCCCAGTACCCATATGTCATCCACAACCATACAAAATTCCAGTTCCAAAGAATCTGATGCTCTCCTCCAATCTCCTAGGGCACAAGGTACACATGTGGTGTATATACATGCACGAAGACAAAATACTCATACACATAAAAAATAAATAAATCCTTCTGGGCATGGTGGCACACACCTTTAGATCCAGGACTCTGGAAGCAGAGGCAGGCAGAGCTCAGTGAGTTTGAGGCCAGCCTGGTCTACAAAAGTGGGTTCCAGGACTCTCAGAGCTGTTACACAGAGAAACCCTGTCTCCAAAAACAATAAACAAACAAACAAATAAATAAACTAAATCAATCTTAAAAAAACAACACAAACCTTTCAGACAACCTGTGTATCTGAGACAAGTGAATTATAATTATATATACACTAATACATACAATCTACCTCATATTATATAGAACTCAGAGAATGTGACATTAAAATGATATATTCAAAAATAATATATTCAGAGAGATTGCAATAATACATAGGTAATACACGATATTTGGGAAAGAGAGAAGTCGTTCATGAGAAAAGTTCCAGGTTGGAAAAAAATATACAAAGTCGAGATCAGAGCCATGGCAGAGAAACGTTAGAGAGGTGAGGTAAGAATATTTTCTTTGTTTTAAAATATTTTCCATTCTTCTCATGTAAGCACATTTTTATCATGGAAAATATCAAACTTTTAAAAGTCTGATGATGTTCCTCCTTCTTAAACCTGTCCTGCTGCAGCTGGCAGAAGTGGATTCTGGGAATGCCACTGTGAATCTATCGGGCGCCTGGCAGTGCTGAGGGACTTCGAAGATGGGTACAGTTGATTCTGTAACGCAACTGTCGCTGAGGAACGAAGGGAACTGGTCCCAGCTGCACATACTCAGTGCTGTAAACTCGCCCTGGTGAAACTGCCTCCGAGCGGTGAGACCGGCAGGGTTTAACAGCAGGCAGATAAAGGGGGACACAGCGATCTCCTGGCACAATGATGCTGCTGGTGCAGGAGGATTGCTTCACCTAAAATGCTGCCATGTGGATCAATTTAAATATTATATCTACTTCCTCACCACACCTGTATAGAAGAGATATCACAGATCCTAAGATATCACAGTTTCTAAGTGGCCTGCCTGACCACTGGCACACTCTGCTAACATCTGCATGTGATATCTAAGTTATTGTTTAACTTCATCAGTACATATAATCTACCCCTTTCCTCTCAAGCCTGGGTCTGGAAAACCCACTGGGACCCCTCTCCATTAGCTTCATCTGTCTTTGCCTCTTAATAAACCCCTCCCTCTGTTCATGCTCCACGTGCTTCCTTTCTGTGCTTGAAGAGAGAGGGGCTTCCGCAACATCGTGGTTTTTAGCTACTCTGAGCACAGTTGCAACCTCCCTACAGACTGTCCAGGGCTTTCTATATCTCATGCTTTAGTAGGTGGTTCTGAAGTAGCTACTTTTCTGCTCCTGTGATAGCACACATTGTCCAAAGGCAACATAGGGGAGCGAGAATTTATTTCGCCTTTAGGTTCCAGAGAGACAAGAGTGCATCATGGCAGGCAGGCATGGCAGCACACGGCAGACAAAGCGGAAGAAGCAGGATGCTGAGAGAGACCACATCTTCAATTGTAAGCGTGAAGAGAGAGAAAATTGGAAGTGGGGTGAGGTCATAAACAAAGCCTACCCTCCCAGTCCATGACGCCGTTCCTCCAGTTAGACTGGACAGACCTCCCCAGACAGTGCTGCCAACTAGCGCCACCTGTCAGCAACCCCATGTTCAACTATCTGAGCCTGTGGAGGTTGTTTCTTGTTAAAACCACCACAGACTTCTTACCAGCAATACCCAACCCATCTTGCTTGGTCAATTTAGATTCCTTCCAGCCTTCAAGTGGGATCCACTTCTGGGCCATACTTTGTGGGTGGTTTGAATTAAAACGACCCCTATAGGTCCAAGGGGAGTGGCACTATTAGGAGGTGTGGCCTTGTTGGAATAGGTGTGAACTTGTTGGAGGAAGCATGTCACTGGGGGTGGGCGTTGAGGTCTCAGATGCGCAAGCCAGGCCCAATGTCTCCCTCTCTTCCTACTGCCTGCCAGTCTAGACGTAGTTTTTAGCCACCTCTCCAGCACCTTGTCTGCCTGTGTACCATCATGCTTCCTGCCATGGTGATAATGGACTGAATCTCTGAGCTGTAAGCCAGCCCCAATAAATGTTTCCTTTATAAGAGTTGCCATGCTCATCTCTTCATAGCAATAGAAACCCTAAGACATACTTCTAGGTAAAATTAGTCCTTGCCTTGTGTGCACTTCTGAAATACTATGACATGACTTAAGTTCTGGTGTAGAACCATCCACAAGGCTGATTAAAGATTGTTGAGAAGTTGGAATATTGCAGGCCCACACCTAATTATAATTTATCTTTAGTTATCCCCACCCACCATTACTAGCTGTTCATTTATCACCTCTGTGTCTGAGCTAACATATCCTATGACTATCAGATCAAGCCTCTGAGTGTATATTAACTTAGCAGACCACTGGCTTCAACAACCCCAAAGCTAAGCTGTCACCACACAGCACCTGAGTCTATAACGGAGGGCTCCCCGGTCTTTGCTGTACCCCACCCTCTAATGCCTCCACCAGTGTACTTTTAAAAAGAGTGACTTGTGACTGTCTTGTTCTGTTACTGCAAAAGTGTGAAACAGCTCCCAAGTTGGGACATGATATTCGGGGTGATCTAAATCTGTGTTCTTGGGCCATGGCTGATATCTGGCTCCAGATTAAACTATCTTTTCTCATTGCTACCCTCAGGTTTGGAGCTTGGCAAAGTCTCCTCTATCTACCCATCTTTATTTCTTTACTCCTCTCTTCTTGGTTCTTTGGAAGTATTTTTTATTATTTTTGTTTTGTTTTGTTTTTGTTTTGTGAGACAGGGTTTCTCTGTAGTTTTGGAGCCTGTCCTGGATCTAGCTTTTGTAGACCAGGCTGGCTTCGAACTCACAGAGATCAGCCGGCCTCTGCCTTCCTAGTGCTGGGATTAAAGGCGTGGGCCACCACCACCTAGCTCTACTTTTTATCTACCTCCTCAGTTAGCTTCTTTGCAACATTCTTTGTGTATGTGTGTGTGTTTGGGATGATACACCCTTAACAATTTGCAACAATCTCAACCTAGTGCCTTCTGTTGACCCCCTGAGGTTTGCTTATGAACAGCTTGACTTTCATCTCCTCTTCTTAGGGTGCTAGCTTTCCTCAGTGTTCTGAGCCTGTCTGCTCCTGACCCGACTACCTACAACCTCTTCCCTGGGTTTAGAGAAAGTATTCCTTTCCATTTGTCCTGTAGAATAACTCTTCTGGCAGAGCATCCTCTGGACTCCTGTTTATCTGAAATAGTTTTCGTTTTACCTTGGTTGGTTTTGCTGGGTACCAAGGTCTAGGTTGGCAGCTGTTTCCTTTCTCATCCTCTGAAGATGTCACCCTTCTGTGTTTTAGACCCCCTCACACATAAACAAATAAACAAAAGTGGTGGGTTTGTTTTCTGTTTTGAGACAGAGTTACTGTACATAGCCATGGCTGTCCTGGAACACTTTAGCATGCCAGGCTGGCCTTGACCTCACAAAGACCCTCCTGTCTTTGCTTCCCAAGTGCTGGAATTAAAGGTGTGAGCATCACACCTGGCTCTTTTTCTTTTTAAGTCCTTTAAGACACCCAGCCTCAGGAATTCTCTTGAGAACCCAGAAACCGGCAATATTAACATGAGCAATGAGTGGTGGGTGCTGGAAGGAGCTGTGCTCTCTCTTCCTTCACCACTGGTCCACTCACCTCAGGAATACCTACTGCCGGCTGCCACTTACCACCCCTTCCCTGAGCTGTGACAAATCTGGAAATAGATTCTTAAAGATCTACAGGGCTGGACAGGGCTTTCTCCATATGCCAAGCCACTCTTCCGAGGGTCTATGAAGCATAATTTTCTCAATATAGGTCATTTTCATTAGCTCCAGGGAACACTTTGGTGTCCGGCCCAGCGTGGTCTGGAAGACAGTGAGACTGGAGAACTCAGGAGGTCAGGAGCCCAGACAGTGCCTCTGGATCCTAGCTTGTTCACAGCAGTTGGAGGGGCTGTGTCCTGATGGGTTGGAGGGGCTCCTGTCATCTGTGCCCAGAGCTCACAGGGCAGGACGGGCACCGTCTACAGTAGACGAGGTACAGCTGTGGCTGTGGACAGAGAGCCACGTAGAGCCAGGTAGAGATATTACAAGTGACAAGGGATCTGGGCAGGGGGCCGTTTCAGGATGGACAAAGTGGAGGAAGAGGAAAAAGGAGGAAGGAAAGGATTGCTGAAGGAGCCACAAGAAAAGGATTTACTGGTTAGGGTAGTGGCTGAGTCCCAGAGAGGCCCAGGGAAACCTTGGCAATCAGGGGTCGACAATGAGCAGGTCGGAAGTGTCAGCAACTGTGGTAAGGGAAGAAGAAACAGAAATTAGATCACAGCGGGCTAAAACTCCGCACCCCTACTCCCCACATAGGGTCACTCTTAGAGCAACTAGCGGGCAAGCCACACCCCAGCCTAGGCTGAGATCAGCACCTCTGCCAGAGGCAGGACTGAGGGGTATGGAGGGACAGGCAGGCCTGAGCTAATGCTTGTCCACCCTGAGGTTCTTTAAACAACTGAGACAGCTTTTTAAGGAAGACTAGCTGCTCACTTCCATTAAATGTCTGACCCTGGGGGGAGAGATCACATCCTCCATTCCTCTCCTTAGCCTGTCTTTCTACCTCAATTCCCTTCCCATCCACCCTACTCTCTACCTGCCCAACCCCGACTTTCCCTGGATCCTCCAGCTGCTTAAGGGGTCTCCTACATTCTCATCTTGATCTGTTTCCAGCCCTTTCTCTACAACAGTGCTTAAAACTGTGAAGAGTGCCACCTCCATGTTTATGTGTATTTAATTGTGTGTGTGTCTGTGTGTCTGTGTGCTTGTGCCCTGGGAAGTTAGGAGAGGCTGTTGGATCCCCCGGAGCCGCTGGGGTTCAGGCTCTATAACAGGATGTTGAGAATGGAACCGTAGTCCTCTGGAAACACAACGAACCATCTCTCTAACCCTAGGTTTTGTTTTTGAGACAGGGTCTTTCTGTGTAGCCCAGGCTAGCCTCAAACTCTCCATCCTCCTATCTCTGCTCCCAAATGCTGTTTTTAAAGGTGCCACCCCGCTCTGCATGAATCTCATTTTGTCACTCCCCTTTAAAAGACTTCCAGTAGTAAGAGGCTCTCACTCACCTGACACGAGCTCCCTTGCACTTTGGGCATGCACTACACAGAGTCCAGACACCTGTCCACCGCTCCCTGCTTGGAAGCCGCCCCTCCCTCCCTGACATTGGATCATCTTCCTGCTCAACCCACCAGTCTCCCTTCCTTCCCCAGGAAGCCTATTCCCCATCTGGGTTCACTTTTCCTGGGGACAGATGACTACTCACCCCAGACTGGGCACCAAAGACCGGTCTGTGGAAGTCTCTGAGACGCTCCCTGCCAGCAGAGCGACAAGACTCAGAAAGAAGGAAGGCATTTCGGCTCAACACAACTCAGTAGCCAGTGTTGGTTCAAACTTTGGGAGTCTGACTCCAAGCTGTTTATTTTAGGCATATTTAAGCACAACACAATTTAGTGAAAATTATTCTGGTGATAATTAACTCAATCCTGCGTGCATAACAAAGCATACATAAATCTCCTTAAGAAACAAAGTAAGCTAAATAAATATCAGACATGACTACATCAAAACTCTTTTTAAAGGTCATAAAGGTAGGTTTTATAGATTGACTGGGAAAATAACAAATTTATTATGAGAGTCTGGGGGAGAATCTCGTGCTGGAAAAAATCTCTGCCCACACGGATAGCACAAAGATCATCCAGCTTCAAAGAACAATGTCCACTCTAGCCTTCTGGGAGGGAAACAGGCTTTGCCTTCCTTCCCTTGAAGGAACAACCTTGTGTGCCTAACATTGCAGGCTTCCTCAGTGTGTGTCTATGAGCACCTCCATGGCAAGCCCCCGCCCCCCTACACGGACCAAAGTAAGGATTTCACCCATGTCTAGCTTGGTAAACCGTAATAGAACCATGGTGAGTGGTTGCCTGAGGGACCCATTGCAAACAGCTTCATCATTCAAAAGCCTCACCCCATTGTAAATGATGATCGCCCATCACTGTATAGGTGGAGTCCCTGTCTTAGGGTTTCTGTTGCTGCGAAGAGACACCATAACCACAGTAACTCTTATAAAGAAAAACATTTAATCAGGTGACTTACAGTTCAGAGGTTCAGTCCATTATCATCATGGTGGGACATGGGGGTATGCAGGCACACATGGTGCTGGAGAAGGAGCTGAGAATTCTACATCTTTGATCCACAGGCAACAGGAAGTAAACTTGAGACACCGGGCATGGCTTGAGCATTTATGAAACCTCAGAACCCACCCCCACAGTTACACACTTCCTTCAGTAAGAACACACCTGCTCCAAGAAAGTCACACCTCCTAATAATGCCACTTCTTAGGAGTGTATGGGAGCCAATTTCATTCAAGCTACCTCAGTCCCCCATTCTCTTAATCTAATATATATATCACCAATGGTCTCTGTCTGGACCAGATGCTTCCAGGTTCTTGGTGCATCGTGTAAAGAATGACACACACACACAAACCGTAAAGCAACAAGAGAAAGTGCAGGCCTGGGGCACTGCTAGAGGGCAGGAGGCTCTGGTCACTCCTGGGCTTTCCTTTATTGGGTCTGGAGACCACTGGTTTGTTGTTAAGGGGTGGGTTGTGGGTGGTTTTCAGTTCTGATTGACAGCTGTGGGTTATATACGCCTTGTAGACTCTACATGTCCTTGTGATGCGTCCAGCTGCAATCGCATGAGTGTTCAGTTATACAGAGGCACAAAACAGTACGGAGAGTTTTTCTCTAAAAGTTGATTTTGACACAGTCTGCCTTGATACACATGCACCCAAAACCAGTCTGAGCTGGACTGACGCACAAACCCTACTCTCAGGATACATTTCAGGATTTTTGGCCACAAAGGGCGGAGGTACTATGGGTTGATAGGGAACTATAGGTCCCTATAGAGCTACTAAGGGTTGATAAGGAGTTATAGGTCCCTATAGTGACCACACTACTGTTTGGAGTGGGGTTTGCAGGCAGCTCAATGCAGGTGGGGTCCTAAGTAGCTAAGTACATTGCTGGAAAAGAGGATTGTGTAAACCAAGCCATGCACGGTCCCTGGTTGCTAAGTGATCCCTATGCTTGCTGGTGTCATATATACTCGAACAGCTGGGGGCGTGACACAGGAGTCTCTAATTCTCCTGATCCCTTCTTTCTGTGAAAGAATGTCAACAGTCTTCATCTGTCTGAGGGGTGATTGTGGGTGCTCACAGCTGCTCTGATAAAGACAGTAATGGCTTTGTGATTGGAGGATAGTACTCCGCAACACCCTTTCCAAGTGGGTGTGGCCAGACCCCTCTTCTTCCTTCTGAGAGTACTGGACGGTTGGCTCTCTGGGGAGAAGTGTCTTCTCTTGTGACACTGGCATGCTGTGAACAAAGGGATGTGTTAAGTCATTATGAATACTGGGTTTAATCCCCAGTCCTGTGCAAGCAAGCTGGGTGTGATGACACACTCTGGTCATCCCAGCACCTGAGAGGTGGAAGCAAGAGGATCAGGAGTTCAAAGTCATCCTCTGCTATGTGGGTGTTTGAGACTAGCCTGGGCTATAGGGGAAAAAATTTAAAGGAAAAGACTGCTATCAGGCATGGTGTGGCTGTAACTTTTTCCTCATTGAGGGATCACTGCTTTGCAGAATAAATAGTATATTTTGTTTATTTTTTAAGCATTGAAAATGCTATATATATATATATATATATATATATAGAGAGAGAGAGAGAGAGAGAGAGAGAGAGGGTTTCTCTGTATAGCCCTTGCTGTCCTAGAACTACCTTTGTAGACCAGGCTGTCTTAAATTCACAGAGATCCTCCGGCTTCTGCCTCCTGAGTGCTGGGATTAAAAACATGCACCATCACTGCCCAGTTATATGTATATTTGAATGTGTTTTGTGTGCATGTGTGTGTGTGTTTTGTGTGCATCACACACGCATGCTCCATCCCTGTGGTGATGAGAAGAGGGCATCAGATCGCTGGAACTGGAGTTATAGATGGTTGTGAGTCACCTTGGGGATGCTGGGAGTCAAACCTGGGTCTTCACAAGAGCAACAAGTGCCCTTAATGGCTGAGTCATCTCTCCAGTCCCATATTTTATTTTTAAAATTAAATTTATTTTTAAGTGATATGTGAAAACATCAAAATTGGGCCGAAGAGATGACTCAGCAGCTCAGAACAAACACACTCCTTACAGAGACCAAGTTCACTCCCCGGCACCCACATCAGGGAACTCCCAATACTCCTAACTCCAGCTCCGGGGGAGCCAATGCTCTCTTCTGGTCTCTACAGGGCACTCAAATCACACGCACATCCACATACTTTTGGAAAAAGATTTATTTACTTATGTATACAGTGTTCTGTCTGCATGTGTGCCTGCAGGCCACAAGAGGGCACCAGATCCCAGTATAGATGGTTGTGAGCCACTGTGTGGTTGCTGAGAATTGAACTCAGGAACTCTGGAAGAGCAGCCAGCGCTCTTAACATCTGAGCTATTTCTCCAGTCCTACACACATACTTTTAATACACACACACACACACACACACACACACACACACACACACATTTGCACTTTAAAGGACTAAATTGATGTTTCAATACATGTACATGTTATACCGTGGCTGTATTTTATTTGTCAAGGAATTTGTCGAAGGTTCTGGAAGGGTAACTCTCAGAGTATAAGACAGTCGTGGGAATCTAGGTGACAGAAGCTAGAGCCAGCTGATGCCTCTATCTGTGGGACGTTACTGGCTGAGGACAGCAGCAGTAATCCTGCCTGTCACTCAGAAACGGCCACTTAAATGCCTCAGAGCTGAAACCACAGGTCTTCTGGCCTCTGTCTCATCGCTTCTATAAACTGTAAGGCTGCCGCTGACACCTGGAAAACAGAGTAGGTTCTTTTTCTCTCTGTTTGGCTAAACTGTGAGTGACCCAGCTTCCTTTCACAAGTTCTATCTCCCGAGTTCTTTTGGAATACAGGGCAACTCAGATGGCAGGTACAGAGCAGACCGCAGGAACTCGAGGCTCTGGTCTTCCGGGAACAGAATGGCTGGCTTCACCGAGTCCCACGCCTCCCCTTGGCGAGGTGTCTTGTCTGCCCCCTCACAGATTCTCCACAGTGGCCGGTGCAGCAAGGCACCGTTTTCAGGTGAGAGGAATAGTCGCGGGAGAAAAGGCTGATACTCATTTCATTCTCTTTTAGTTAGGACTCGAGCAAATTCTGGACACAAAGGAAGCCACAATCGGGAAGATTTGCGGCACTTTGGGTCAATCTCCCACACCTTGCGTCCCTGGCCCTGTGGCAAGTGGACTGTTAAGGGCAGACCCCTTCCTGGCACTGGGTGAGACTTGGTTAGCCTACGAAATATCTAGGATTCCCTGGAGATCGATCAGAGTGGTCTTTCTGCTGAGTCTTACACTGTACAATGGCCACCCAGGCTAGAGATATATTTGGACCTTCCAGTAAGAGCCAAATCTCAGAGAACTCTTTGGTTAGTGCATTGTGGGCAGTGAAGGGACCCTCTTTCTTTTAAGCCTCAGTCATGACCCTCGCTGGAGAGCCATAGTAAGGGCAATTACCTCTACTTTTCAGGAAGACATGGGAATGTCTGAGAAGAGGCCCTCAGTCTATGACCTCTGAAACCATCGCATACCCCCAAAATTTATTTCTTGCCCCCATAAAACTACTAGCATTGGTGACCCAGGAAGCTCAGCTTGGGAAGGTGTCTAGTCTAGTACTTCAGGCTCCATTCAGTAATGCTATCGAGAGGGCTGAGGGACAGGTCAAAATGAGGCAGCAGGATTTGAAGACTGGTCAGGGCTTCCAGTAAGTGCTAGCACAGCGGTTCTCAATCTGTGGATCGCAACCCCTGAGGTTTAAACCCCCTTTCACATGGGGTTGCTTAAGGCCATAAGAAAACACAGATGTTTATATTACAATTCATAACAGCAACAAAATTACAGTTATGAAGTAGCAACAAAAATGATTTTATGCTTGGGGTCACCACAACATGAGGAACTGTATTAAAGGGACTCATCATTAGGAAGGTTGAGAACCACTGGGTTAGGATCTGTAAGCAAACCGTCTGGTATTTCTTGACTCTGCTCTCTGAGACCCAGTGAAAGGCCCTCAAGTTGAGAGCTTCAAAGACCCGATGGGACGGGTGTGTCATCATACTCTGTCCAGGGTTACTTAGACACAACCTTCCGCACTTCAGGCTTTGAATGATGTTGGGGTCCTCAAGGAAAACTGGAAGGGTCCTTTCAGGGCAGCTGTGACAGGGGTGGTTGCAAATGAACACTCAGGAGTAGCGATGCCGCAGACTTGGGGGTGATGGGGATGATAAAGAGGTCTAGAATGGACATTAGAGGGAGGGACTAGGAGGCTCCAGACAGCTCCAGACCCTCACAGGACAGGGTACATGGTGTCTGGAGTGACATAAGAACCCTTATGTCTCAGGAAGTCTTAAATGAGCCTGAAGTTTAGACATGATGTCCCCATGCAGGAGCAGAAGGGGGCATCTAAGTGGGACCAGGAAGGGATGAGTATAAATTTTTTTTTTGTCAACTCTTCAGGTTTTAAGGTATGTAAAGCAGGTTGATTGGGTTTGCTATCAATACCAGTGACCAGGCTCCAGGAGAGACATTAATAAGGTTCACCCATAGAGATGGGGGGTATGAGACCAGTCTTTGGCAGAGAACCTCTGTACCAGGTTTTTTCCTTTAGGCCACCAGTCAGCTCCCAGATCATGACACAGAGACTTACTATTAGTTAGGATCGCTCAGTCCAGCTTAGGCTCCTTTCCGGCCAGGTCTTCTAACTTACATTAACCCGTTTCTCTTTGTCTACCTTTTGCCTCCGGACGTTTTACTTTTCGTTCCTTCTTTATATCTTACTTTCACTGCTTCTTTATGTCTGGCTGCCTGGTGTCTGCCTGGCTTCTTGCCCCGGGCATGTCTCTTGTTCTCCTCTTCCTCCTCTTTCTCTCAGTCTTCCTTTCTTCCTGTCTTTCCTTTGGAGCCTAGATTTCTCCTCCTATTTATTCTCTGCCTGCTAGCCCTGCTTATCCTTTCTCTTCCTAGCTACTGGCCATTCAGCTTTTTATTAGACCAAGCAGGCACCTTAGGCAGCCAAGGTGAAACATGTAAAATATTTCTACACAATTAAACACACATCCTTACGTTACTAAACAAATGTTGCATGTGTTTAATTGTTTGAATTTAAGGGATTGCAGAGTTTTCCCCCACTAAGTTCTAGCAAAAGAGGTCTGCTTGTAGGATGCAGTTAAAGCTTAGTATGCCGTGAGTGACCAGATTTCCTGCTCTAGAAGTGGGTACGAGGGGCAAATTTTGTTACGATGGAGCATTAAGTTTTCTTTTTTTTTTCTTTTTAAGGGTGTGAGGATCAAATTTAGAGAATACATCCAGGGTGTGTCAGAGGGGATAGAGGGTATAAGACTCACTGAAGGTCCAACTGGAGGTACAGCATCCACCCAGAGGGCGTCTCTTGAGGGCAGTGTGTCTTCTCTATTGTCAGGGCAAGGCTGGTGTCATCACTTTAACTTGACTGGGCTGGGGTGTGCTCTCAACTGAGAACAGAGACCCTCGTGACTCATGGGAGTAAATCCCAGTTTTACTCTGGAGCCAAACTTGGCTGGCTGGTTAGGCTGGACTGACTTTGAGGGGCAAACATTACACGGTGCACCTGTCCAGCAATCAGCAGTGAGGGAAAGAAGACTCAGGACCCTAAAGGAAGTGCACACCTGATTATCTGTGTGTCTTGAATCAGGAGGTCATCCTGGGAGGGGAAACGTCAGGTACAAACAGTGTGAGCCATCAGCCCTGCTCCCTTCCCCTCCAAACAGCAGAGGTAAATGCAGAAAAAAATGGGAAAGGAGGTGAGAGGAGAGATGATGGGAAAGGGGGTGAGAGGAGAGATGATGGGGAAGGGATGGGGGAAGAGATGATGGGGAAGGGGTGGGGGGAGATGATGGGGAAGGAGTTAGGGAGAGATGGGAAAGGGGAGTCTTTACACCTCGGACCAGATGCTGCCTGCTGCCTTACGCTAAGCGTGGGCACACAGGAGGAGGAATAGCCTCTTACAGCCATTCTCCCCAGTTGCCTTCAGGTCTTGTTAAACTGTAGCCAAGACCAGCATCCTTCAGTTACATATACAGGGAGTAAGGCACTTTGCAAGAGGGCTGGAAGGAACTTTTTAGCTTTTAACTTGATGTGTGATGGCAGTCTTCAGTTCTGGATTTTAGGAGCACTGGAGAGCCACTCCAAGCAGGGGCCTCTAGTTGCTCACAGACCTCTCAGCTAGCTATCATGAGCACCAAAGGGAAGAAGGACCCCGAGAGACAAGGAAATAGTGCCCTATGTGACCACCAAGGCTGTATTAAGAACAATGGGGATAAACAAAGGGCACGGGGCAAATGTATTTAGCAGACAGAAGAGACCTTAGAAGGTTATTAAAGAAAAGATACCGCAGGGATTGGAGAGCGGCACTGTGGCCAAGAGCACTTTCAGAAGACCAGGGTTCAGTTCCCAGCATCCACATGGCAGCTCACAACCATCTGTAACTCCAGGCTCAAGGAATCCAAAGTCCTCTCCTGGCTTATGTGGGCATTGCAGGCATGTGGTACACAGATGTAAATGCCAGTACAACATCCACACATAAAAATAAAATAGTCTACAAGACAGACACAGAGGGCAGACTAATGGGAACTATTTTTATCACAGTTAATGAAAGTTCCTTGGTCTTATCTGTGGGATTGTATTTAGGTAGATAAGCGAGCATCTTACTACCTTATTAAGTAGTAAAATTTACAGCATGAGCTGTCTTTCTTGAGGCTGTTCTTCCGGGGTAAATGGTGCATGGGTCACCAGGATGTAGGCTCTAAAGATTTTATAAGATATCACAGTCGTTAGGGTTGGAGAAGTAACTTAGGGTTTGATTGTCAGAATGTGGAAATTTGTTTCATTTTTGTCCTATTAATCTTGTGGGGTCCGATAAACTGTGGAGCACCTTGGTGAAATCCAGTTAAAATAGAGTCATTCCAGGGAATGGGATTGTGCTGGATGACTTCAATAAGTATTCCTGGAATCAAGTTCTTTCTGAGTTGAGCATCATAAATGGCAAGAACAATCTGATGACTGATCGCCTTAATTATTCTTATCTGGGAAGCAGGAGGAACAAAGCTGGCTTGGAGTGGTCTTTGGTCCTCATGCATTAGTCATTTCTGCTGGCTGAGAGGGAGGCTGCTTGGTGAGTTCTGGTTGCACGGTGTCCTTGACATGTGGTTACCCCTTCTAATGTCACAGTTAATAAGATAACATAATAGTATAGATACTGGTAGCTAAGCTAGTACAATGACCAACCATCCAGGTTTGCCTGGGACTGAGGACTAGCCCAGCATGCACCACCTTCAATGCTAAAACTAGGGAAACTGGGGTGACTGGCAACCCTACCAGCCACTGGCAAACTATCAGAATCTCTCTCTCTCTCTCTCTCTCTCTCTCTCTCTCTCTCTCTCTCTCTCCCTTTCTCCCTTGGTACAGTGATTCTCCACAGAGGACTGGTCAAGCCCTTCCGAGAGAGAGAGAGAGAGAGAGAGAGAGAGAGAGAGAGAGAGAGAGAGAGAGAGAGAGAGAGAGAAAGTGCCATTCGCCCATTCCCTGTATATGCATAATGATGTTTTGGTCAATGATGTATACATGGCAGTTCTGAAAGGTTTGCTTTGTTTGAGATTTCTCACTGTGTAGCTCAGACTGAGTTTGAACTCCTCATCTGCCTGCCTTAATCTCTTGAGCACTGGGATTACAAACAGGCACCATTATCTATAGCTAGTAGTCCTATAAAATTATATCACCTGGTGACATTGTAGCCGTCCCCGTTTGCACAAGCACACTCTATGTTTGCACAATGGTGGCGGATTGCCCAACAAGGCATTTCTCAGACCATACCTCCGTTGTGAAGTGATACATGACTCTGTACCATAAATCCCACATACATGTGAATACATGTAAACATACAGACAGACACACCAAACATAAGCATATAACTAAGGCCATCAAAGAGACGGCAGTGTGTTCCAGCTAGTCAACACTGGGAGGACCAGAGCATGGGCCTATGGGAGTGACACTGGAACCAAGTGCCAGGGTTTGAATCTTTCTCTCTTCTAGGAATGCTGGGTTAGTTCAATAGTAGGGTGCTTGCCTAATACACGTGAGGCGACCAGATTCAATGCCTAGCATTTCACAAGAAAAGAAAGGGAAGGAAATAGGAAAGATAAGGAGGAAAGAAAAGGAAAAAGAAAGGAAAGGAATAAATAAAAAGAAATTTTAGCCAGGCAGGGTGGTACAACTTTTAATCCCAGCACTAGGGAGGCAGAGATAGGCGGTTCTCCTGAGTTTGACGCCAGCCAGAGTGAGACTTTGTTTTACAAACAAAAAAGTGGCAATAATTGTTCTTATGAAGGATTATGTGGATTATTTTTGTTATTTAAATTATCTGCACGCATGTGTGGCTTTGGAGGTTAGGGTGGATGTGTATACGTGTGCAAGTGCCGTGGAGGTCAGAGGCAATTGATTCCCTAGTGCTGGAGTTACAGGCAGGGGTGAGTCATCAGATGTGGATGCTGGCAACCAAACTTGGGCCCTCTGGCAGAGCAAAAATGTTGTTAATCACTGAGCCATCTCTCCATCCCCCTTAAAGGCATTTCAATAGCGCCTTGGTGTTCATAAAATGGTGTTTCAGGAGTAAAAAAAAAAATGTTTTTATATACGTCATTATCATTATCCTATCTGAAGCTGGAAGCCAAGGGTGCTGAGACACCCTCTTAAAGCGTGTAGTTGGCTTGCATTGCCTGAGACGTCCAGCAGGGGCGCGATCCAGTGCCTGGCTGGGGTGCGGAACCCGCTGGGCACGGAAGTCTCCCTGGTGCTTCCGGCCTGGGTCCCAATTTAGCTGAGCGGAGAGCTGTCCTACAGCATTCCTAGGAGATTTAGGTCTTATTTACGAGCTGTGTAAAGCAAGGTCGTATTCTGCCAGAAGGCCACTGTTCCGGCCTTTTGCCATCATTGGTGCCACCCACCATCTCCAAAGGGCCTTTTCCACTTTCCACTCCCAGCCAGGAGTGGGAACTGGGTCTCCCGGCTACCTTCTGGCTTTGGCATTGCCCAGGAGAGGCTGTAGGTATGGTGGAGAGTGAGGAGCTGAAAGGGTCAAGTCTCCACGAGGTCACTTGCTTAACATGAGGCTGGGGACCACTCATGTTTGCCTCTCTGTTCTGTGGCAACAATGAAATTGTGGTGTGGAGAGGGGCTGGGCAGGAAGGGTCAGTGGCGCTGGGGAAGCTGGGAGAAGGAAGATCCGCAGGGATCTACGAGAGTTGTGAAATAGAGAAAAGAGAGCCGCGAGTCCATTATGTGCAGGCTTGAGACTTCATTCTCTGAGTCCTGGCAGACAATGCTCTCTAGCGCCGTCCAGCGGCAGGATTCTAGAATTCTCAGAGCATCTCCTTTAAGGGCACAGCATAGCGTGTTAAGGGTTTCAAGACTAGAGACGGACCCAAGAAGAAAGAAGGCCCCCTACCCTAGGCACCTATATGCTCTGCAAATTTAATAGGATAATACACTTGACCTTCATTCATTCTTTTCTTTTTTATTTTTGTATTTTTATGTAGACCAGGCTGTCCCTTGAACTCACAAGGATCTCCTTGCCTCATTCTCTCAAGTACTAGAACTACCAGCCACGAGCCACCATACCCTTTTTCTTTAACCATACTATTGTAGTTTCTTAGGATTGAACCCAGTGCTCCACGCATCGTAGGTAGGCACTCTACCACCGCCTTGCATCGCTTGCCCGATTTTGACAAATTGTTGAAGGAAGTAGATCACTATGTGTGTGTGGGGAGGGGTTGCTTATAGGGTGGTGGATGAGGGGGTCCAGCATGTTTGTCTGCCAGCCATGCAGTGTCTGTCGCTTGGCACCCACATTCTTCAGACTCGGCTTCCAAGAGCCCCGAGCTACAGCACACACTGAACCTCAAGCAGGGAGGTGAGTCTGAGCTCCGCTTCTTCCCCAGGCTCTCACAGTCCCATTGGGGGCATGCCAGGGACAGATGAAACCACCAAAAGGACAGGTTGTGCCAGAGACCAGAGCAGCCTGTATGTCCTAAACACTTGGGTCGAGATGAGCCAGAGCGTCAGACAAGGCTGGCAGCCAAGGGTGCACTTCTGGGGGAAGGGAGAGCTTTCATGGTGGAAAGCAGGTGGGTGGAACCCTCTAGAAGCCCAGGCCTGTTCAAGGCAGTGGTGATGAGCATGGGGGCCTGAGGGAGGCTGGGCCTGGAGGGGCACACCTGTCACACCTATGTAAATGGAGGTTTGAGATTAGAGGGAGCTGGAGGGAGGAAGATGGGGCCTTCGCTGCCTCGGAAGCTCCTGTAAGCAGGATGCTCTTGCATCTTCTCACGTCGGCAGCACACCTTCCTTAGTATTTTTCTCATGTTTGTATTACAAACGAGGCTTCTGAGATACCACAGAGCCAGGGTCAGAAGTGACTGGGTCAGCCCCAGGCTCCCCATCCCAGCTTAAGTGCTTGGAATCTTGTCCTGGCCTGCAAAGACCAGCCTCTGGCCTGGAAGACCAGAGGCTCCTCACAGGACATGGGGTCCGGGGAAGGCCACTCCCCGTCTTGGCAGCTTTCCAGGCCCTGTCCTTACAGAGTGCAGCGCTTACCTTATCTTCTCCTCCACCCAGGGCAATCAAATCCCTCTGCTCTTCATAAAACTTAAAGGTCAGAACTTATAAATTAAAAGCTTCCTCGCCGTTGCCACCAGGGAAAAGCAGACAGGATTCTGCTTACCTTGCCGATGACCTCATAGGGAAATAATTGAATTCCCAGGAAACATCAAGAGTTTTTGCTTTGTTTTGTTTTGTATTTCCCTTTAAGGGAGGTTCTCAGTGTATAGCTCAAGCTGCCTGCAAACCCACAATCCTCCTGCCTCAGCTTTCTGAGCCCTGGGATCATAGATATGCACCAACTTGCCAGCTTAGCATGTGTTTGTGTCCCTGGAGAAGCCTGCATCCACCCAGTGCTGGCCTGAGAAGCAAACAGCCTGGCAGACCCTCTCCATTGCATGGCTAGTTCCTCTAACAGCATACCTCGGGTGTGGTAGGCAAGTGCTCTTCTTTGAGTGGCAGACCCAGTCCTCCAATCTTGCCTCTGACACTGCTTTTCAGAGACAGAGTGGAAACCCGGAAGACTGACATGACCAGAGTCATGTGTGCTAGGCTTACTCGGACAAGCCCGCTCGATCCTGAAGCTCTGCTATTCCCTCGGCCATGAGTGCCGGACGAATGAGGAACGGAGTGAGGGCCTGTGTGGAAGCATGTAATTCAGGGATGGAGTCAGGTTCAGACCCAGAGACGGAAAGTTGGCATCGGTCGTGTAAGTCCGTCTGGCTCCATGGCCTTTTCATTGTAGCAAGCTGGGTGAAATTAGGCAAAGATCAGCCTCAAAGGCAAGTTGAAATGCTAAAACAGGTCTCGAAAGAGCTGGGCAGGTGCACCCAAGGAAATGAACAGAGGGAGAAACCCCCTGCAGAAGTGAAGGAAACGTGGGATGTGCTCATGCACGCCTGTGATCCCGACACTCAGAAGGGGAGGAAATGTGGGATGTGCCCATATACACCTGTAATCCAGACACTCAGAAGGGGAGGAAACACGGGATGTGCCCATGCACACCTGTGATCCCCACACTCAGAAGGCCAAGGCAGGAGGACTGAGAGTTGGGGCTAACCTGGCCTCTACAGTAAGAACCTGTCAAAGGAAGGAAAAGAGAGGGAAAGTCTTGAGTCTGTATATCTGAGAAGAGGTCAATACCTAAACTAAGTGAAGAACTACAGTTCAACACTAACAACAGAAGTCTCTATGGACTTCAGCAACATTTCTCCAAGGAAGATAAACAAAATGTCTGCACGGATATATGGAAGATTGCTCAACATTGCTACTAATTAGAGAAATCCAAAGAATCACAATGAAATATTTCTCCATACAGATTAGGATGGATCCTTTTTTTATTTTTATTTTTATTTTTTTTTTTCGAGACAGGGTTTCTCTGCGGCTTTAGAGCCTGTCCTGGAGCTAGCTCTTGTAGACCAGGCTGGTCTCGAACTCACAGAGATCCGCCTGCCTCTGCCTCCCGAGTGCTGGGATTAAAGGCGTGCGCCACCACCGCCCAGCATGGATCCTTTTTTAAAAAAAAAAAAAAAAAGAGTCAAAGGCTGGAGAGATGGCTTGGTGGTTAAGAGCATTGACTGCTCTTCCAGAGGTCCTCAGTTCAATTCCCAGCAAACACATGGTGGCTCACAACCATCTACAATGAGATCTGGTGCCCTCTTCTGGTGTGCAGGCAAAACGTGCAGACAGAACTCTGTATACATAATAAATAAATAAATAAGAATCTTAAAAAAAAAAAAGTTAAATGGCGGCCTGGACAGGTTAAGAGGACTTGCTGCTTTTCCAGAGGACCCAAGTCAAGTCGTTCAGAACTGCCTGTAACTCCAGCTCCAGGGAATCAGAAACCCTCTTCTGACCCTATGGGCACCTAACACACAAGTGACACACACTCACACATACATAAATAAAATTTTTTAAATCTAAATCTAACAAAAATATTTTAAAATCAAATAATGAGGATGCTGTGTTGGTGAGAACGTGGAGGTTTGGAACCCTTCTGTGCTGCTAAAGGGAGTGTAAGAGGTCACAACCACTGTAAAAAAAAAACAGCACTGTACATCCCCTAAAAGTAAACAGCTGGGTGTGCTAGACACACCTTTAATCCCAGCATAGGGCGGCAGAGGCAGGAGGATCTCTGCGAGTTTGAGGCCAGCCTGGTCTGCAGAGTGAACTCTAAGACAGTCATGGATACAGTGAGATCCTGTGTCAGGTAAATAAATATCTGGGATGCTGGCACATGCCTTTATTCATAGAACATAGTGGACAGAGGCAAGCAGATCTCTATGAGTTCAAAGCCAGCCTGAACTACATAGTGAGTTCGAGGCCAACCGAGGCTACAGAAGCAGACCTTGTCTTAAAACAAAAATAAATTAAATAAATGTAAAAATGAGAACTGGGTGTGGTGATGCTTGTAATTTCAGCATTTAGGAGACTGAGGCAGGAGGATTGCTGTGAGTTTCAGCCAGCCTGAACTACATAGTGAGTTCTAGGACAGCCAGGGCTACATAGGAAGACTCTCAACAACAAAACAAAACATAGAAATAAAATTCCTGTGATATCCAACCGTAATACTGTGTGTATGTATTAGTTATTTCCTCATTGCTGTGCCAAATACTTGATAAGGAGAGACTTAAGGGAAGAAGGCTCAGTCCATTATGATGAGAAAGACATGGAGCTGCTATGGAGCTGCTAGTGGCTGAAGCAGCCTGCTCACACTCAAGGGAACAGAAACCCAGCACTCTGACTGTTCTAACCCTCTAGTCACACAAACTTCTATGTCTAGCAGCTAGACATATCCAAAAGGCTGCCCAATCTCCCCAAACAGTCCTCTGGGCTAAAGATGAAACATTCAAGCGCATGAGCCTGTAGCGGCATCTCACATTCAAACAACAGCATTCTGCTGCTGGCCCCACAGGCTCGTGGCCATCCCATTATGCGAAATGCATCCAGTCCCATTTTCAAAAGTCCCCATAGTCTCACGGTCCCCACACCGTTCCAAAGTCTAAAGTTGAAAGTCTCCTCTAAGACTCCAGACAGTCTCTTGACTGTGAGCCCCTACAAAATCAAAAGACAAACGACATGCTTTTATTTCAAATGAGTTACACCCAGGAGCTTTCAATTTCCTATTACCCCAGGATCGACTACACGGTTTCTCTTTAAGGGCACTAATCTTCTCAACATTCTAGCCCCTGTTCACATTCCCTGTCTGTAGGAGGAACAGCTTAAAGAAAACACTGGAGGAATCGGGCTTGTTAAACAGCTGGGCCCATATTCTTAAAAAAGGGGGGGGACGACTGATGCCTGGCCCCCCAGAAGCTAGAGTGGACGTTGTCTGGCAACCTGGTGATCTTTTTGCTCTTCTCTGGAGCCAGCCTTCCTGAATCCCCAATATCCTGAGCTTAGTCTTTCGGTGAACAGAAACTCATCTTATGAAAGTGGTCCCAAGCACTTTGTATCCTCCATCAGTAGAATCTTACCACAAATCTTCCTGCATAGGCCCTTATCCTCAGCCAATAGAACTCACTCTTTCTGTGAAGGAGCTGGGCCACTTTGCTAGAGAGTTTCTAGGCTGTGATGCCTACAGCTTTGCCGTGATAACTGTCACATGGAATCCCTTTCCCAAAGTTCTACAGGACCTAAATGTGTAAGAGAAACAAGCCCTGAGGCCAAACTCCGGAAGTCTTTGTGAGCAGACTCTAGTCCCGCCCTTCACCTTGCCCATTTGGGTCGTTTTCCTGTAAGGTTGTAGAGCCCCATCACCTGTCTACAGCATTAAGCAGGCTAACCAGGTTCCTGCTCCTTTCTTTACCAAACTGCACCCTTTTCACACCTTTCTGTTTCTTTTTGTTTTGTTTCTTTTCTTTTCTTTTTGAAGACAGGGTCTTAACTATGTAGCCTTTTATCCACCTGGAACTCACTTTGTAGACTAGACCAGGCTGACCTCAAACTCAGAGATCCACCTGCTTCTGCCTGCTGAGTGCTGTTTCATTTCTCTCTCTCTCCCTCCCTCCCTCCCTCCATCCATCCCTCCCTCCCTCCCTCCCTCCCTCCCTCCCTCCCTCCCTCCCTCCCTCTCTCTCTCTCTCTCTCTCTCTCTCTCTCTCTCTCTCTCTCTCTCTCTCTCTGTAAATCTCTCTAAACACAGTGAGTAATAAGTATTCCCCAGTCTGAATGCTGTATCATCTTGAAATTTCTTCTGCTAGACAATTGAGTCTGGTACTTTTGGATTTAACCTCACTCAGATTTTTAGGATATGAGCAGAATGTAGACAGATTCTTTGCTGGTCTGGGTCCTTGTCGTTACCCTTCTAAAACCCTGTGAGCGGATTCTTCACTGTCTACATGCTGTCGGCATCCTGGTCCTCTAAACTCCTACCAGAAACGCCCACTAACACTCTCCCTCCAGAATCCCAGACTTCTCCAGGCTCTTCCTCATTCCTCCCAAGGCTGACAATCCACAAAGCAGGGTTTCTCACATCATCAACCCCATTCTCGGCACTGATTTTTTCTATCAGTTATCTTTCTCAGTATTGTTACTAATCACCCAGCAAGGGACAGATAGAGATGAAGGACTTATTTTGGCTCACGGATTGAGGGGATACAGTTCACCATGATGGTGAGGGCACGGCGGCAGGTGATTCTGTGGCGACAGGAGCACAAGACACCTTAGTCTTATCTTGGTGACTGATCAGGAACAGACAGTACATATAGAAGGTGACCTGCCTGAGGTCCGGAGTAAATTCAAATCCAGTCTGGGCAACTTACTGAGACTCTGTCTCAAAAAAATAAAAAGGCTGGGGTGTTGCTGTTTTTCAGTGTGTGACAGCATGTACAAGGCCTATCAATCTCTAGCATGATAAACCCTCTGGCCTCACCCCTACACCCTTACATCTGCCAGCTGGATCCCATGTCTAAAAGGTCCTACAAACCTCTCGAAACAGTGCCACCCGCAGGAGACCAGGTGTTCAAATACCCGAGAGTCTGCAGAGGACACCTTGCATTTAAATCCTGTCAGCACACAGCCTGACATGTTGAAAACACACTCTTGGAGACGTCTGCATACTCACTGGGGTCGTCGCACTGCTCACAATAGCCCGGAGGTGAAAACAGCTGAAGACTCATTGGCAGATAGGCGGACTGTAGATACGGTGCAAATCTACAATGGGCATCATTTGACCTTCTGAGGGAAGGCATTCTGAGACCTAATGCATTATAGATGGACCTGGAGTCGTCATGCTGAGGGCAATAAGCTTCTCAGGTAAAGACAGCCCCTGTATGATTGCCTTTCTAGGAAGTATCCAGAGCCGTCAAACTCACAGAAACCAAAAGCAGAATGGCAATTGCCAGGAAGTGGGGGAAGAAGGGGTGGGAGTTGGTTAATAAGTGTAGAGTGTCGTGTTTGCAAAATGGAAGGGTTCTGAAGTCAGTTGTGCAACTGTGTGAGCAATGAACACCTCTGCCCTGTTGGCAGAAAAAGTGCCTAAGATAATAGCTTATACTATGATTATTTTATCAGAGTGTCAAAACCAGCCTGGCATGGCAGACCTGGTAGTACAGGACTCCCGGATCTTCAGGAGGCAGAGGCAGGAGGATCAGAAGTTCAGCCCTACCTAGGCTAGACAAGCCTGAGCAACGTAACGAGAACCGACGAGACCAGATCTCAAACTCAAACAAAACAAAGAAGTGAACACAGGAGAGGATGTCGACGAGAGGCAGAGAGTCGCCTAGAGTGTGGAAGGCCCTGAGCTGGATCCCCAAAACTCTGCCTCCAAAAGAAAAAAGAGCTGGCGTTGAGGCTTAAATGAGAAGCAGCATCTGAGGAGACGGCTCAGAGAGAGAAATGCTTACTGTCCAAGCATGAGGACTGGGTTCAGCACCCCGGTACCCACACGGAAAGCTAAATGTGGAGACGCACGTTGTTCTCCAAGCGCTGGGGAGGCAGAGACAGGAGGATCCCTGGGATTTGCTGACCACCTAGTTTAACCAAATCAGTGAGTTCCAGGTTCAGTGAGAGACCCTGTCTCAAAAAATAATGAGGAGAGTAACTGAGGACAAGACCTGGTCTCTACCTCTGGCCTCTACACAAACACACCGAAAGATGACAACTTGGGGCTGGCTTCCTTGTGATGCGGGAGGTGGTTCTCGGGCTGGGTGCAGGTAGATGAGCCTCAGGTCTCTGAGGAATGAACCCAGCGTCACTGTCTTGCTTTCAGAAACTAATTCCTCACGCTCCATGGGGATCTTGACAGAGGCAAAAAAGCCATTCACTTCTTTTCTCTCTGTTGTGTGACCAATGATTCCCACATCCCCTACCCAAGCTCCAGTATGTGCCAGAAAGAAGGCTGAGTTCTCCAGCTCCAACCTTAGGGATTATCTCATGGGAATGCTACTTTATCCAGCTATCATCTACCCATACATTCAATCAACACCCATCTGTTGGGAACCGACTTCTGATGAAGCATGGCCTGGCAGAGGACCCCCACAGCACTCCAGAGAATGTGGGGTGCGGTGTGACACCTACCTTGAGAGAGCTGACCTGGAGCACTGGGCAGGGGGCCTCACCTACCTGGGCTGACAGTACACAAAGCAAGTTCAGTCCTCATCTGAGACTTGAAAGATCAACAAGACCGAGCCAGTAAGGTAGGGAGGAGGAGACAGGGACAAGGCGCCTAAACGACACAGAGCATGGGAACTTCCTGGAGACCTGAAAACACAGAGCCAGCTAGGCATCTGAAAACAGAATCTGGTTTATGGAGGGAGAGGCAGGAATGAGGAGGACCAAGCCAAGGGGGAAAGCCAGCAATGGGTCCCATAGGGCTATTTAATCAACTTCCGAGCACTTTGTCAGATGTGGGATAGGGGTGGGTATAAATATTTATATTTATAGTGTGTGTGTGTGTGTGTGTGTGTGTGTGTGTGTGTGTGTGTGTGTGTGTGTTGAGTGGACCCAGTGGGAGAGGCAGTAGAAGATGTGAAGATGGTTAAGGATTCTCAGAGCTATAAGCTGGACCCCCACTCTTCTCTCCTCTCCCTACCATCTCAGGGCAAGCTGGTCTGTGGGAAAGATGCTTCTTTTGGTGAGGAACTGGCTTTCTTGACAATAGCCTCACGCACCTGCCCAACCTCCCGGATCCATGGTCCATTCTTGGCCCTTGAGAGCATCCTTGCCCTATTCTTTCAAGACGTGGCATCTTCATCGGGCCACCTCTGCTCTGGGCTGCACAGTTCCATGTCCGACAAATCATCCCAGATGCTGGCATATCTGCCTTCCCTGTCATTCTTGGGGTTGCACTGGGGCCTCTGAATGCCCTCCCTTCACCTGTCCAGGTATGAACTTGCCAAGAGTCACCTTTGCCCCCCTAGCCCAGATCTACGTCCAGCTTATCAGCTATTTAAGGGTAAGCTGACTCATGCAATCTGTGCACATGTCTCATCAGCTGAGACTTTCAGTTGTCTCTGACGGCCCTCTCCAGGAAGGTCACTGGTCCAATCCACTGAGACTTTCAGCTGTCTCTGATGGCCCTCTCCAGGAAGGTCCCTGGTCCCATCAGCTGAGACTTTCAGCTGTCTCTGACGGTCCTCTCCAGGAAGGTCACTGGGCAAAGCACAAGGCAGGTGCCTTCTGATTCTGACTTTCCCCTAAGATAGGACACAGGGCCCCCAGGAAAGGTCCCCAGCAAAGACTGAAGAGGGCTGGTCTCCTACTTGTATTCCCCAAAGCCCACCAGGAGTCATACAGAGCATTAACTGAAGAAAGACATGGTGGCGGGCCTTGCAGAGTAGGGCCCTGGCTTGGTTACTAAGCAAGGAGCAAGTTCTTGTGTTGTGTGTAACAGCTGAAGACTTCCCAATACTCTCGGGACACTGACTTTGAGATAAATTAATCATGGGGTCGAGGTGCCTGCATGCTTCTGATTCAATCATTTTCAGGACTGAGCCTCAAAAGAGCATCAGAGAAGGGGGGAGGAGAGATGGCCCAGTAGGTAAAAGCACTGGCTGCTCTTGCAGAGTTCTAAGGTTCAAAACCATCCATAACTCCAGTTCCAGGAAGCCTGATAATTCCCTTCAGAAGACCAGGCATGAACGTGGTGCGTAGACACACATGCAACAAAACACTCTTATGCCTGAAATAAATAAACCTAAAATAAATCTGTCTTTAAAAGAACAGCAACAGTAAGGCTGGGGAGATGGTTTGGTCACTAAAGTGCTTGCCACACAACTATGAGGACCTGAGTTCAACCCAGGCACCCCTTTAAATAATAATAGTAACCTGGGTTTCACACCTGTAACCCCACGGCTGGAGTAGAGACAGAAGGATCTTGCAGACTTACTGGCCAGTCAGACTAACCTAGTCATGAGCTCCAGACCAGAAAGAGAGCCTGTCTCTGAAATCAAGGTTGGACGGGTACTAAGGAGTGACATCTTAGGTTGCTCTCTGGTCACATGTGAGTCTATACACACATTCACATGTCTACACACACATGCATGCATAACCTCCCTGCACCCAACATGCGTACACACACCAAAAGAAGAGGAGGAGGAATAAGAGGAGAAGGAAGTAGATCAGCCAAGGCCCCCAAAGTCCATAGCGTGGAAGAGGGTTATTGGGAGAAACCAAAAGCAGTAGCTGAAGCTGACTAATTTGGAAATAATGAGTTCTATCCCAGCTCCATCAAAGTAGTCTGGAGCAATCGAGACAACTGAACCAAGGGCATTGGGTGATATCGGAAAATGAACCTGACTTCACTCATTCATGTGTTGTGTGACCCTAGACAATTGACCCCACTGCTCCGAGCCTACGCTGGTATGAAGGAGAATTAGGATACAGATTTTACAGGTTGTAAATGTTGTTCTTGGGAAATGTTGTTCTTGGGGGAAGAGAGCCCAGCCTGGCGGTTGTGGTGGCTCCTCCAGAGCCCTAGGCCATGGGAGAGGCTTCCTTCTGGGAAACTAGAATTGGGGTATTGTCCTGCACATCTGAAACTCTTTGTCTGCCATCTTCCTGCCTCTTGCTCACTCTGGTAGCTCTGCAGGAGTAGCCAGGGCTGGGAGTTGGCTGTTGTTTGTGTTATTGTAACTTCCCATCCCGCCTGGCTCTGCAACCTAGGCCCATTCGTACCTCTGCAATCATCCTGCAAGGCATTGGGGGTGTCTCTTACACAGAACCCCACTGGGTCCAGGGGTGCGTTGGTGACTTAACAGCCTGAAAACATGACTGACAGTTGACAATCCCACCCTCTGTGGTGCACCACCTAAAACAGTCTTTCTAGCATTCTACCTTTTTAACCTGGTCACCCACAGGTCACCACACTGTGATATTATCAGAAACACCCATCAAACACCTACTGTGTGCAGTATGGGGCCAGGAGGGATAAAGGCACCCGAGAGACAGCGTTTCCAACCAGATTCCGGACACCACAGTATGTACCCTGTCTGACCCCCAGCACACCACAGTATGTACCCCGCCCGACCCCCAGCTCACCCACTGACCTCCCCACCCTCTTAAGTCCCACTTTGCCCTTCTGTGCTGTGTCCTATGCCCCACCTCCTCCTGCCCTGTGACTCCACTCTTGAGCCTGGACCCACACAGGTCCTTTTCCAGACAACCTAGTTGGGGTGTCTCCAGAGCTCACTCTTTCCCCGAGCTCCCACAGTGGGTTGGCACCTCCCCTGGGGCACTCACTGAACATATTTGAAATCTGCCTGGCTCTGTGTCTTCAGGCCTAGTATCCCCACTTATAAAACAGAACAGTAACACCCAGTGGTTTGTGAAGCTGCTGAAACAGTCCATCAACCAGCCTGAACTAACGCTGGGGACATCATGCCCTCGTGTGCAGCATTTTAATCTCTGTATCCTTAGCAGCAAACAGTGCCCATGACTGGTGCCAAAGGCTTTGTTGAGTAGCTGGCTGATGTGTAGAATGGCTGAATGTGTAAATAGAATACGAAGCAATATTTGCTGTTTTCCCCTAGCAGTCAGGGGGCGGGGACCAGGAAGATTCTGAAAGAAACTAATCTTTACTGTCTATCTATCACACATCAATGCTCAACTTACACAAGGAAGGATTTCTGCAGAATGAGGAAGCGGCTAGTGGCAAGGATAAGTCAGGGGGCCAGTCTCCTGCGAAGGGGATGAAGAACGTGTGGCTTTGACAGACTCCTAGGAGGAGGGGGCATGCTTGCTTGCTGGCTAGCCAGATGCCCCAGGCCTCCCAGTCCTGATCTTAGGCTCTGAAACTCCTGAGGACGGGATGCCTGGGTAGGCAGGGTAGGGGCAACGCCCAGCTCCAAGGGTCAAGTGTCAACTGCTCAGCTGAGAACTTGGCTTGGGGGATTCAAAGGCTAGAGGTGGGCTGGGCTGGGCTGGAAGGAGCGCTTGGCTCCTGCCCTGTACAACCCTGACTGAGGGCTCTACCAGCCCAGTGCCCCAGCAGCTTCTGTGCCCAGCAGGAGTGAAGTCTGGGCTTTCCTTCAGTAACCTGAAGCTTTTCTTTCTCGTCTTTGCCCTCCCTGGCCCCACTAAGTCTTCCTGGTTGTTACTCCTCCTGCGGTCCCTCCTCCTTACTCCCACCTCCTGATTCCAAAAACACTCTGATTGCCAGGGTGGGTCAATGGTTAACACTCAGCTGGCTTTATATAAGCTGCCCCGGGCCACCTGCTGTTCACAGTCTCCTTGGTCCTTCAGTTTCGTGGCTCCTTCAGGCAGCTGCTCTGGCAGCCTCAGTCCCGCCTGGCTCGTCCTCACTATGGCCACCTGCTGGCAGGTCCTATGGGCCTATCGTTTCTACTTGATTGCCATATGTCTGCCCATTTTCCTGTTGCCTCTGCCAATCGTTATCCGAACTAAGGTAAGGATTGTGGGTCTCACTCAGCATAGGTAACTCTAGGGGTGGCAAGGGAGCGATCACTGGGGCCAAAGGGGGGCATCTTTAATTTCCTCTTCACTTCCCCTCCCCTGAAAGTGAAGCTACCACTTCCTGTCTTTCTGGGAGCCAAGGGTGGTTTCATTCAGCACTCAATCCCTGTGCAAAGTGCTCAGGTACATTGGAGCCTGCCGGTCTGAGAATAGAAGCAGTTGCATAAAGGAAATGCAGGAACAGGGAGATGAGTTTCTCTGACTGCTGTGTGTCTGCTCAGCCCTGAACTTAGTGCCAACCAGGGACAGAAGAGGCAAGTGCATAGCCAGGTTCTGAGAGGGAGGGCAGGAGAAAGCTGGCCTCAGGGAGTTATACCATCCCAGGAAGAAACAGAGTAAGTGCTGACCTGTAGTCTCCAGGTGGACCACCCAGGAAGAGCCCTTTCTGTAACAGGGCTGGAACAAGGCTCCTGCCTTCTTCCCTACTTCAGAAAGTTATGCATAACCCTGCTCTTATTCATTTGAACCCCACCACCTGCCTGTATGTACTGTGTGCACCTAGGAGCCCTGTTCCCCATCCTATGAGGCAGGTCCCCCTGTCCCATCTACAAAAGGGGGAAGTGAGGGTAGGTCAGAACTCAGTTCTGTGGAGTTCGGGTCATATGCCCTCTTGGGTTCCTCTATAAGAAAATAAACATTAAATAACAGATCTCAAATTAGTCTGGGAGCCTGGGGATATAGCTCAGTAGCAAGGCTCTTTCTTGCCTGCCACAAGCAAGACCCCAGGGTTTGACCCCTAGCAATACCAAAACTAACAAGACATCCCTAAATTTTAGTGAAATTATCCTGGAGCTTTGGGAAGGAAGCCCCCAAGAGGGTCTCATACTTAACTTTGCAGTCTAGCTGCCTGTGCAAATGGCATGGCTTGAAAGAGACAGAGCTGGAGGTGTAGCCCGGTCCCTAAAGCTGATACTGAATCTTGGCCCTGGACCATCCCACGCCCCTGCCCCCAGGACTACCCAATGAGCCACTACTTGTTGCTACAGATAGGGAAATCAAGAAAGGCCTTTGGTTATGTTATCTCTGAAGGAGGAGGCCCAGAATATGGCCCCTGACACCTGCTTAGGAAGAAAGCCTGACTGATTTTTGAGATGACCTTCTCGGGCCCAAACCGGTGGTGTCTCTATGCCGGGAATCTATCAGAGAGATTCCAGACAGGCTGGAACCTGTGTGACACCACCGCCACCATCCTGGGAGAAGCATACATAGTGCAGAAAGATTCCCTGTTTTGCCCCAGGGTAGGGAAAGCCTGAGTTGGTACGGGAAGCTGTGCCTCTTGATGGGAAGAAACTGTGTTAGGAACCTCAGGCTTCATTCCATTGTACGTGGTCCTGCTCCTTGCCTCCAGCACACAGCCTTTGCTTACCCTCTCCTGACTCAACCAACTATCCTGAGAGGCCAGACCGACCTCTGGACCTTGGGTTCCCACCCCACACAGGAATTCTAACCCTAAATATGATCAATTTCGCCTACCTTGCTTGGCCGCGCCCATCAGCATATAAACAAGCTCTTATGTGTCTCACGTCAAACAAACAAGCTTCCTTCAGCTCACACATTCATTCCTTCTCTGAGATGCCCGCCCCCAAGAGCAAGCCTCAGAGTGTACCTGTGTGCACACACACCTATATTCTTTCTCTCTGCTATCTAAATTCCCATCAGCTTCCAGGGTCCCAACCCAAGGCCCGTGCTCACCTTCCTCAACCCTGCAGCAAAATTTGTCCCAGCGGGTCACATCCTCTTTGCCATCGTGTTGTCTTCACTTGGCTTCGGTGACACCTAGTTTTGCCTCCCCTCCCTCCCATGCCATTCCCAGACTCCTCTATCAGACTCTGCAGGTTTCCCAGCAACCCTCCCGTGCCCCCACACCCCTCCCAACTTCTGGCCAGGTAATTGTATGTTGTCTTATGATCTGAAAAGCATCCTCTAGCCGGGTGTGGTAGCACCCACCTCTAATCTCAGCATTCGGAAGGTTGAAGTAGCAGGATCATGAGCTCAGTACCAGCCTGGGCTGAGTTGTGAGAACTTGCCTCAAAAACAAAACAAGAACCCCACCCGCCACCCCCAAGTGTCTCGATGCCCACAAATCCTCAGTCTGGGATCCGACTGCAAACCTCTATAGCTGTATGAGCCAGCTAACTTGGTCATGTGGCCCACAATATTTCTCTATATGGAAACTTTGCTTCTCCCCAACCAGCTTGAAGCTCAGACCGCCATCTCCAGAAAGCTCTTCCCACAGTCTTGCTAAGACATGTTTTAAGCTACCACCTTTCAATGCTAGCCTTGACTTAGGTCGTTCTGGTTGGTTCCGCTTCCTCCACCTGCTCACACAACCAAGAGCAGGACCTGTGTGCTCACTGTCCCCTCCACACGCTACATGTGTTTCCCATTTATGATCGGATCAAATGCCAGTAAACTCATTCTAAGTCAAGACTTTTACAAATTGAAAACACACTGAGTGTACCCACTAACACCCACCCACTAATCACAGCCTTGCAACGCAGCTTGGGGCAAGGCATGGTTTGTTCCTTTTCCTTACTCAGCCCAGGAGCTGTGGCTTGCTACCAACACCCCTTATCACCTCAGATGATCTTACCACAAGTCTCCAGCCCAGGGGAAAGATCAGTTCGTCACCTCTCCACCTTCCTAAAACCAGGAACCGTCAGAAGTTAGGGACATCTGTATTCTGAACATTGTCCCCACCTGGGCAGTCTGTCTCACCTGCCCTGCCTTCTTTACATCATCCCCAAGACTCCTGGCCAACCCTATTCAGCCTTCCCAGTATGGTTAGAAATCAATATGAACTTAAGATGCCCGGGGCCCCAAGACTCCACACCGGCAAGCCTCCTGCTCAGACTCCACTCCCGCTATCCCACCTCTACTGCCGGCAGCTGCTCTCTGCTCCTGTCTGGGCTCTTCTCCTCCCAGATCCGTTCTCCTCCTGTTCCTCTTACATGTATCTTAGAAGCCCTCTGTCCCACTAGTTGCTCTGGTGTCCGGGGCTGGGGTTACGGCTCTGTAGATAGAGTGCTTGCCTAACATACGTGAAACCCTGGGTTTAGACTCCAGCGCTGAAGAAACTAAGCATGGTGACACACTCCTGTAATTACAGCAGCTGGGACGTGGAGGCAGGAGAATCAGAAGTTCAGAGTCATCCTTAGCTACACAGTGAGTTTGAAGCTAGCCCATGATAGACGAGGTTCTGTCTCAAAAAAAGGTGTATATTTGTTTACTTTCTTCCTATTTTTGAAACAAGGACTTTGACATACTCTCTGTAGACTCCCATGGCCAGGTGTATCAGAGATGCTGGGTGAATAACTGAAGGGATGTGGGCAAAGGGAGAACATTTCCTGAATTCCTATTGAGACTGCTCTGAAATTAGCCCCCAAACGTAAAACTGAGCCTCCTAGCTCTGGCCCCTAGCATGGGAAGGAGAGCCCCCACTGAAGTTCAGCACTCTGTAGTAAAACAGCTAACATTTATTGGATGTGTTTTACGCACTCGGCATCGGGCCAAGCACCTCGAAGCCTTAGCTCACTTGTTTCCCACGGAGGCCTCTGCTCAGCTGTGGTGTTACTGCTGCTGTCTCCATTCCACAGACATGTAAACTGAGGTCCAGAGGGATGATGTAACTTGTTTTCAATGTCATCTGTAAAAAAAGAAAAAGTGGAGGCAGTCATCTGGTCTTGGGGTCTCTGCCTGAAGCTGTCTGGAGAGGCAAAGAGGCTCCCATTACAACTCCTCTCGTTCATGGCCACCCAGCCAAGAGTTCCACATTTATTCTGTCACCAATGTGAGGGACACCCTCTCTTTTTCCCAGGGGTAACTGGACAAAAATGCAGATATTTTGCCCCCAACCTCGTTAGGGTCCAAAGGAGGAGACACGTGTTTGTTCCACACAGATGGAGCGAGGGAGCCGATGAGCTCAGAGTAGACAGTGACTTTTCCTAAGGAGTCCAAGTGGACTGAGAAGCCACAAAGGGGCAGGTGAAGCCACAGCAGCTGGAGGCCCCCTGAGGGCAGGAATGGGGGAGCATGGGACCAGCAAGAGCCATTACGTGAAAAGAATGGCCATTGGCCTCTTGATCTGCTGTCGCCTTTGACAGCTGACAGGGCCTGCAGTGTGGTGTTTGCTCAGCCCTGCAAGCAGAAGCACCCCTGTTCAGCAGAGACCTCTTCCCCACTCTTCTCTTCCCTTACGGGTAAACCTCGCACTCAGCGCTGTGAGTGGCAGGCACCATTTATGTGTTCTGGAGAGAGGGTGTGGAGGAGCTGTCTTTCCTATAGGGGTGACATGGGACACACACACACACACACAAATGTACTGCACAAGCTGTGGAAGCAGTATGGCAGGTATCACCATATATGACCTAGGGAGAAGCTGCCCTCAGTACAGGGCTCAAGTAGGGCTCCCCAGGGAGTAGACAGTTACCCTAAGACCAGAGTGGCAGTAAGAGCCAGATCAACCCAACTCTGGGTGAAGAATTGTCTAGGCAGAACCTGTAGCAGGTGCAAAGGGCCAGTGCAGGGGTGAGCCTGGCAAGCTGACCGGGAAAACAACAGTGTGGAGCTAGGGGCCTGCGCCATTACAACGTTGGGATGGTCAAGTTCAGAAAGGAGGGGAGAAGGCAGCCTATGGCAGGCCTGGGGAAGAAGTGGGGACTTCATTCTTCAGGCAATGAGTAAATAGAATGCTCACGTCTCTATAAATGTCAGTCAAAAATGCAAAAGCCTCTTGGAACCCAAAAAGATCATCTGCCAAAAAAAATAATGGTGCCATGTTGGTCAGAGATCGACTGAGACAAACATGTCTCTGCTAAGAACAGAAGAGAGCAGCGTCTTTAATCGTGGACACAGGACACACAGTCCTGTGCACTTTAGAACTGGTGATAAGTATCCTCAAGACAAGCCGAAGCCCAACGGCAGAGGAGATCTGTGCAAGGAATTTAGACCCTCTATCACTCTCTGAGGAAGCAGGGTGCAGAGAATAGAGCACGACTTTTGGAGCCAGGTAGATAACCGAGGGCACTTGAGGGCATGCGTGGAGAATATGCTATCACTTATCCACAGATCTAAACACCGAGGCTAGGAGGAGATGCTACAGCCAGCATCAGGGTGTCCCATCTCTAGGGCTCCGGAAACTCCACAAACTTCCTGTCTGCCGCTGGCTCCTGGAGGCACAGAAGGCCCTGGGACATGTGTGGACGGCCCACTTTCCCACTGCTGCTCAGATGAGCTGTGGCTCCACCAGGGCCTCAGACCCTCCTGTCTATGAAGCAGGGAGGCATGTCTTGTCACACAACCCCAAGTGGTGAGCTGTGGTCCCCAGGAGCGGCAGAGAGTGGCCCCTGGGATGGATGGAGATAAGTTTTGCCTGGAAGATTTGAAAGAGGAGTCACCCCCCTCCCCAAAGGAGGTCCCTGAAGTAAAGGCAGAAAGTATTCTGACATAGACTTTACCCCCTGATTACTAAAACCGGACCTGGCTCATCAGCCCCCCTAGGAACATTGTGGGAAGGAAGGTAGAGTCTTCAATGGTAAAACCTGATTCTAGTGCGGGTGGTGGCCCTGGGCTTCCGTGAGGACCAAATTCACTGAGGGCTGTGGGATTGCCAGTTCGCTCAACTTGACTGAGTCCACTCAGACACAGCAAGCCTGGCTCCAGGCACAAACTGTGATGTCAGGAGTTGTCCCCAAAGCTTTGTTAAAAACCCTGTGGCAGCTGGCTGTGGAAGACAGAAGCAGGAGGATATCTGTGAGTTCAAGGTCAGCCTGGTCTACAGAGTGAGTTACAGGATAGGCTCCAAAAGCTACACAGGGAAGCACTGTCTCAAAAAACAAAAACAAAAAGCCTGTGGCATTGTGAGCTCACTGTTTCAATCTGATGTGCCGGAAGCCCCAGATACTTGGTAGAAGGAGGCCGTTATTTGAGCCTGGGAGTTCAGGGCCATCTTGAGCAATACAGTGAGACCTGGACAAGGAGAAAGGGAAAGAGGGGGGGATGGGGAGCAGAGCTGACAAAGGCATAGCTGTCTTTAAGATTTTTCAAGTGATTGGCTAAAACTCTGTGACTGTGAAGAGTTGGAATGTGGCCGATCAAGAATTACAGAATTACCTTCAGTTCCCATAGTGGCCACTTGCTTCTCAGCTCAGTATCACCCTAACATCTTCTCAATGGCAAGGTAAGGCTGATGGAATCCTTAGAATCCCAGTAGCCTCTGTTAAGCCTGGAGCTGAGAAAGCCATCAGCTAGCACGTGAGTGAGACCCATAGAAGAGACCTTCCAGCTTGGCTGTGGCCTCTCATTGCCTGTCCCTACCAGTGTATTCAGGAAATGATTTGGTATCGGACTTTCTTCTGCTCTGCAATCAAAAATTGTGCATGTACCCAGGTGTGGTGGTACAGCCAGGCGGCGGTGGCGCACGCCTTTAATCCCAGCACTTGGGAGACAGAGGTAGGAGGATCTCTGTGAGTTCGAGACCAGCTTAGTCTACTGATCAAGTTCCTGGACAGCTAGGGCTACATATGGAGACCCTGTCTCAAAAACATCAAGAAAAATATAAGTGCACATGACCTTTCCCAGACCTGCACCTGGCAAGGATACTCACCTGGGCCAAAGATGCTCACACTTGGCCAGAGAGGTTCACACCTGGCCAGGGATGTTCACACCTGCCAAGGATGCTTACACCTGGAACAACAGACCCTTCTTTTTGAAAGAGCTTTGTTTTGGACGTGGAGGGATTGGAGAGAGAAGATAGGTGCTGACTTTCTCTAGTTCCAGGAAGGTAGAGCAAAGAAGCCAAGAGGAACCAAGTAAATGGCACTCACCCAAACGAGAACAAGGCTGTAGCCGCCATCACTGTGCTTGGCAGAGCCTCAAAGGCAGGCAGGGGCACAGAAGGCTTTTGTGGGGATGGTGACTTCCGGTGCCCCTCACGGAGGCTGCTGGGCAAGGCCTAGAAGAGGGTCACACAGGGCCATTGCTTGGTGGGGGATACTTGGCTGCTCCTGGCTAGCCTGGAGTTGGAGATGGGAGACAGGAAAAGGACATACTCTCCTGCTGAGAGTTAAAGAAGCTGGATGGAAGGATAGGGCTCTGAGCCAGTTGCTTCAGAGACTTGGAGACAAAATCTCATAGCTGAACTGTCCATTGTCCCCTTTGTGATATTCATCTATTCGGTCATCAAAGGTATTGGGCAATTAACATCTGCCTGTTATTCCTGTGAAGGATATCTCTCTCTCTCTCTCTCTCTCTCTCTCTCTCTCTCTCTCTCTCTCTCTCTCTCTCTCACACACACACACACACACACACACGAGTTCTCTCTCTCTCTTCATTTCCGTGTAGCTCATTTTCTTAAAGTTCTGTGTTGCTTTACTTTGTACATTTTAAAAGCTTAGTCTGAGGAAATGCAAGGCTTCTTCAGGTGTGAAGGGGTCCTGGTTCCCTCCCAGGGTAAGAAGCCCTCCGAGGTCCCTCATGTGTGTACAAATGGTGTGCTCTCACATGACCACCGTAGCACCCGTGCGGCCTTCCTCCTTTCCCTTCTCTTTTTTTATTATTATTCTTTTTCTTCTTGGGCTGAGATGGAGCCCAGAACCTCTCATGCTAAGCATGGTCTCTGCTGCCAAAGTTTTTCCGGCCTTTGTACAATCAGGTAATTAAAAGACCAGGCTGACACCCTACTGTCCCTACTTCAGCCCTTCAAAGGCCTCCCATTTCCATGGTCCTGTCTTCTAGATAAAGTTCTCGATCTCTCTCGAGCAGACAGAACTCTTTTCAAGTATGCCCATCTCCAGGAACCTGACCTAGGCCTATCTCAACCCCTGGAAGTCTTCTCCAGCCTAGCAGTAGGGGGCTCAGGAAAGGTCATTTCTCCTTGGGACCCTCACTCTTCTGGCCTCTCCTTTGCAGCAGTGCCTGTCAGGTTACAGCTTAAATGCCCCAGCTTCCTCCAGGCCCTGAGAATGTCCCTGCACCCTACCAGTAGCATCCCCATGTTCTAGAGTCCAGGGACAGTGGAAATACCCTGCTGTAAGCCAACCATCTCCACCCCCAAGTTAACCTTCAATCCCCAGGAGGCGCAAGCAGGGACACATTTGAGACTGTGGGTGTTTGCTCCTGCCTCAGAGCCATGTGCTGCATGCACTGTGTCTGTGATGGGTAAAGGCCATGTCGTCCACAGCCCTTCCCTTCCCTTCCCTGCCTTTTCTATTCCCCAGGGTCCAGAGTCTGCCCTGGCTTCTCTGGCACCCTCATTTCCATGCGTGCCTCATATAGTCACCTGGTTCTCTAGAAGTCTAAAGCTACTCTCCAATGAACCCTGCCCTCTGTGTCCTAGGTGCACCCCACCTCCACCCCTCCATACCTGCTCCCCACTTCCTCTCTATCCTATCCCCACCAGAAAAACCACCCCTTTTCTTCCTGTAAAGGAGACACATGCATGTATGGCTGGAAACACTTCGTAGTGTTTTTTAGGGTTAAAAAAAAAACACTCCAAGAGAGGTTAAGGGACTTGTTCAAAGCTGCACAGCAATAAATCTGGGTCTGGGTTCTTAGCTTTGCTGAATAGATTTTTTTTTTCACTGTGAAAGAAGCCTCCAACTTGTACCCGGAGGATCCTCTAAGGAGCTAGTCTTCCTATCCACTGCTGACTTTGCAGGCCAGCCCACACAGACTCCCTGAAGACCAAGCTGGGTTTATCACGCCTTTTTTCCCCAAAACAGGGTTCTGTGCAACAGCCCTAGCTGTCCTGGAACTCGCTCTGTAGACCAGGCTGGACTTGAACTCACAGAGATCCCCCTGCCTCTGCCTCTTGAGTTCTGGGACTAAAGGTGTGTGCCACCACCACCTGTTGGCATTGCCTTTTAATGCTGTGCATTGGTTCACTCTTTCAGCAGAAACAGGCTTGGACAGTTTATGGTCCAGTGACAAAATTAATACCCATTTATTTCATAAAGTTAAATGCTGCCAAGCAAGGCGGCACACACATGTGATCCCAGCACCTGGGAGGCAGAGACCAAGAGATCCCACCCATGACCCATAGAGTGAGCCTCGCTCTAAAAAAAGATGGGGAGGGGATCCCCTGAAAAAGGAATACCCAGCTAAGATCTAGGAATGACATCCAGCTAAGATCTAGGATGTCAACGAGGCAAAATGGGGAGGAAAAGGAAGTCTAAAGAGAGGGAACTCTGCAAAGATCTCTGTGGCCAAATAGAGGACAGCGTGCTTGAGGAAATTGAGAGAGACCAGTGTCTGCTGAACTGGAGCAGAGTAGGCAAGATCAGAGTGTTGTGTGTAAGGCACCCAGACCCAGCTGTGGGACTCGGTGGTAGAGCATACCCCTCAGCTCTGAGGCCCCTAAACAACAAAAAAATGGTTACTATGACAAGAATAAATTGCTTTAGTGTTACAGAGAGGACCCAGAACTGGAAACAGCTCCCCTCCTGGGCCTAGGAAGCAGAAGGCAGAGAGGCTCAGTACAAAACTCTCTGCTGTTTACTGAGCCCTGAACCCATGACACTCCTAGCACAGTCTCTACCTTCGCTCCAAATGGGAAGTGTGCCCCTGGGATCTGGACCACACAGTGGTGCTATGGTGCTAGGGGTAGCCAGACGCCAGCGTGTAAGCCACTGAGGCTTCGTGTCAGGGCTGCCAGTCCACAGGGCTGTAAATCAGTGAGCCCCAGTATGGCTTGGAATCCCTGGATTCCCCATTCCTAGAGCTGGGGATGCCGACCTGGGATCAGACATACTGTGGGACAGAGGAAAAAAGTCCCACCAGTGCCTCTAGCAGTGCCCAAAGGGTGGCATCTAACCACAGAGCCTTGCAGAACGCTGGCAGCACACCAGCTCCAAGCTGGACCGTCCCACCTTCAACAAGTGCGTCACTTCTATTTTTCCCAGAATATTACTTGTAAAGGAAAGCAGTTAGGAATCCTGGTTTCCAGGAAAACCCTGTTGCGGTTTTAAAATACACATTCCATTGTTGGTGCCTTAGAGAAAAATATGGTGTAGAAACTACTGCATTTCCAAACAGTGACAGTGTAAACAGCATGCTGAGTGGATTGGGAGGTAGCTGCCGGAACTGATGTGGGCAGGCGTCCAGTGTCTGATAGCTACAATCCAATATCTGTAACAGAGCCAGGCCTGGTGGCACATGCCTATAGTCCCAGCTACTTGGGAAACTGAAGTCATTTGAGTCCCAGAGTTTGAGGCCAACATGGATAACTTAGTGAGACTCTGTTTCAGAAGCAAAATATCTGTAACAAAGTCCCCCAAAATAATGATGACAAGGAGCTGGGGAGACAGCTCAGTGTGTAAAGAGATTGCTGGGAAAAACGAGTCACAGATCCCCAGTGCCTGAGTTTAAAAGCAAGTGCAGGGCCTGGAGAGATGGCTTGGAGGTTAAGAGCACTGCTTGTTCTTCCAGAGGCCCTGAGTTCAATTCCTAGCAACCACACAGTGGCTCACAGCCATCTGTAATGAAATCTGGTGCCCTGTGATCCCAACTGTGTGGTGCTGGAGACAGGAGAATCCCTGAGATCCCTAAGGCTTGTACATGAAACGTGAAAACCATACAGATAAGCCTCACCTTCATAATTCTGTTTTCTTTTTGTTGGTGTTGTTTTGTTTTGTTTGGAAACAGAATTTCTCTGTAGCTCGAACTGTCCTGGACTCATTCTGTAGACCAGGCTGGCCTCGAACTCACAGAGATCTGCCTACCTGTGCCTCCTGAGTGCTGGGATTAAAGGTGTGCACCACCACTGCCCAGCCATAAACCTGTTTTAAGTTGAGATACTTCTAAGCTAAAGCAGACAACTGCCTTGCCTGCCTCAGATATCCTCAGAGCGCTTCACTTGTCTACGTGGGCAAACTTATCCAGACCTACACTTCTGTTTTTGGATTTTGAGTTATTTTATACATATGTCTCTGTTTATATATTGTGTGTATGCACACATGTGTGTTGTACATGTGGAGGTCAGAGAACAACTTGAGAATTGGCTCTCTCTTTCCACCATGTGAATTCTAAGTTTTGAACTCAGGTTATCAGGCTTGACAGCAAGTTTCTCTACACACTGGGCCATCTTTCTGGCCGTTGTTTGTTCTTTTTTTTTTTTTTTTTTTGCTTTGAGTAAAGGTCTCATATAGCCCTCAGTATGGCCTTGAAATCCGACCCTTCTGCCTACCATGCAAGTACTAGGCACCGCCATGTTGGCACAAGCACCGCCATGCTGGAACAAAGCCTACTTTATAATGAAGTGTTGAATGCCTCTTATTTATTGATCACTGAATTCAAAGTTAAAGACATACATTGAGAACAAGGTATAGCAAGATATGGAAGGCTGTGGGAAGATGTATTGGTATGGGAAGGCGTGGTAAGGCGTGGTAAGGCGTGGTAAGTATGATAAGATGTGGCAAAGTATGATAAGGTGTGGCAAAGTATGGTAAGGTACAATAAGATATAGTAAGATGTGGTAATGGATGGTATGGGGTTGGTAAAATATGGTGACATGTGGTAATGCATGGTAAGGGATGGTAAGATGGGGCACACTTTGGTAAAGTATGGTAAGATGTGGCGAGGTATGGTGATGTCTGGAAATGTATGGTAAGGTGTTCACGGTAGTAAGGTAAGTCACTTCACGATAAGGTGTAGCAAGGTATGGTGCCTAGAGAATGCTTATCAGTTTGAACATTACGGTGTAGAAGACTCACAGCGGAGACATGTGTGAGCCAGGGCAATCTCTGCCGACTCTGTTGGCTATGCTCATAGTCTTCACAAGTTCATGGGTCCTCAGGATTCCACGTCCCAGCTGAAAACCCATAATCCAGGAAGAACAAGCTTTGGCAGACTGCTAGGGAGGTGGAATGGGGACCCAGGGCTAAAGCCACCAGGGTCAAGGTGGAGCTTTGAGATGATACCCTGGAGGAGCCAGGCAGGGCCATCAAGGGTGAGGGTGGGAGTCACGTGCTAAACAGACAGGCACTCTATGCGCTCCAGACAGCACCGTGACAGTGTGCTAATGAGGCCTCAAAAGTGAAGCACCTTCCCTGGGTGTGGTGACATACACCAGAAGGCTTAGTTAGGAGGGTAGCAAGAGCTCCGTAGTTTGCCCCAGCCTCCCAAAGGCTGAGGTTACAGGCATGGGGTACCGTACAAGCATGAGGACAGAAATATGATCCCTAGTACACACACAAAAATCCAGGCATTGTGGCACATGCTAGTAATCCGAGTGCTGGGGAAGTGGAGGCGAGCTCCCCGGGGCTCACTGGACAGCCAGCCTAGCCTACAGGTAAGCTGCAGGCCAGTGAGAAACCTGGCCCAAAAAATAAGGCAGCCTTCACGTGCACACACACACACACACACACACACACACACACACACACACTCACACATGGGCAGCAAAGCCCCTTGATAAATCCAGGCCACAGGAGGTGGCAGGCCCTGAGAAGGTGGTTCTGTGGCTTCAGATCTCCAGTTCATGCCTCTGCCTCTCCACACAGGGAGTCTGAGGGCCCCGCAAAGGGGAAGAATTGAGCACAGGTGGAAGGTAAAATCCAGGGTTTAGGAGCCAGATGGCCTGGTTTGACTACTTACTACTTGTGTGACTTTAACATGTTGACCTTTATATTAACCTGCATCTTTCTCTTTTCTTTTCTTCTTTTTTTGTTTTGTTTTGTTTTTTGGATTTGTTTTGTTTTGTTTTCATTTGGTTTTGGTTTTGATTTTTGAGCCAGGGTCCCCGTGTAGCCCTGACTGTCTGGGGACTCACTCTGAAGACAAGGTTGGCCTAGAACTCGGAGATCTGCCTACCTCTTTCTCCCCGGGTGCTGGGGTTAAGCACTACCACCCGACCGTGTCTTTCTCTTTTCATCTGTGAACTGGGGAGAGTTTTTGGAACCTCAAAGAACAACTGAATGTTACTGAAAAGCATTTGAAACCCACTGGTCATGGGACTTGGCAGGGAGACGGCTTGGGATGTCCAGCAGGGCAGTTTTTCTGGAGTCAGCAGTGTTGACCCCTAACCTCCTCTGTCTCTGGTCAGACAGCACGAGGATCCAGAGGGAATGGCCTGTCCTTAGTCTGAGGGGTGGGTAATCAGTTGTTTGTCCAACCAGGGCAAGTACAGAGGAGCAAGAAAAAAACTGGCATCAGCAGAAACCAGCTGGTGGAGGAAATAGGTGGATCTTTGGTCAAGGGTCATGGGGACCTTACCCCTGAGCTAATGAGTTCAGGTTTAATGCTAGAAGGGGTAGAGGCTGAGTGTGTTCAATCAATTCCTGGCATCACTAAACAAATGAGAGCTTGCCTAGAGACAGCCAAGAGCGTGGCACCCAGTGTAGCTCCAAGAGCACCTTCCTCCTATGTGTTTATAAGGGCGTGTTCTCTGGAACCCTCGGCCTTATGCAATCCTGCCACTCAACCCGAGTGCCTGTTCTAATGCCTGTCCTAACTCAGCCACTCCTCAGCTGTCCTGGGACCTTGAGCAAGCCACTTGATCTCCAGACACCTCCATAAAGTGAGACCACCACACCCACCTTAATGGCGCTTATGTTTTTAACAGAAGTCCTAAAAGTTGCTCAATAACAGCTTCCTCTCCCCCCACAGGTCTCTCCTCCTCACTCCCCAAGAGAGAAACTCTCCCCCAGCATCAGAGAACTAAGGCTGCAAGGCTGCAGGTGCTGAGGGTGAGCCTAGTGGTAAAAAGAAGGCAAACAATTGGACGGATAGGGAGGAGAGTCCCAGCCTACAGCTTATAAACACCCCTTTGCCCCACCACCAACCCTCCCTATTCCCCACTTCACCCCTGCCCTGTTCCTTCCTCAGCCAACAGTCTGGGCCAGTGTCTCCCTCTGGCTAATCATTCTTTGGCCCTGGGAGAGGCTCTGACAAGGAGGCTAGACCCCTGATGTCTTGGGCCCATGTCTGGCCTCTGTCTAGCCTAGGCTTAAGATCAGGATCTGTAGACCTAAAGAAGGAAAGGGGGGATTTCTGGTACCCCAAATCTATGCCTTGGAGTGACCCCAAATTCTTTGCATAATGCCAAGATGGGAGACGCTCTCACCTTGTCTGAAAAAGTGAACCGCGCCTTGGTTTCTGTGCCGAGCAACCCCAGCAGGAGGTAGATGTTCAGCCTCCCAAAACTCCAGGAGATCCCTTCCCTTGGACAAGATTAGCTTCAAAACTAGGGCTCCACGGACCCAGATGTCACCAAGCTGTCCTGGGGTAGAGCTCAGAGGCAGAAGGCTTGCCTATCATGCACAAGTTTGACTCCCACCAAGAACCACTTAGTAAAGAAACGTGAGTTGAAGAGGATCAAGGACCTGGGCGATGCTTTCCACCCCTCCTCTCGCTGCCTCTCCTGGAGTCTTCTTGAACTATGTGAGGCCTGTTATAATGCCCAGCCCCAAGGTCAAAGACAAGAGGATGACACTGTTTTGTTTTTTGTTTGGGATGGGGTCTCATTGGTGGTATACACCATTAATTCCAGCTCTTAGGAAGCAGAAGCGGGTGGATCTCTGTGAGCTTAAACCAAGCTTGGTCTACATAGTGAGCCTGGAGCTAGCCAGTGCTACACAGTGAGATTTTATTTCAAAACAAATACAACAACAACAAAAAAAATGAATGAACCCAAACCTGAGATAGCGTCTCATGTCTAGTCCAGGCTGTCCCTAACCTTGCTATGTCGCCAAGGATAAGTTTGAACTCCTGAACAGCTCGCCTCTACCTCCTGAATGCTGAGGCTTACAGGCTACGTGGTGCTTGGGATTATACACAATGCACTATACATGCTAGAACACGCTACCAAGTGAGCCATGTTTCTAGCTCGCTCTTCTTTATTTCCATTTTGAGATGGGAACCTTGAACTTGGAAATCAAGTATTCTCAGGCTCTCCTCATGCTGGCACAAACGGCCCGGTTTCTCTTGAGGGCAGAAGAGAAGGTAGCTATACCTTCTAACCCCTCTGTCTGCTTCTCTCCTCCTGCCCACAGGAAGCCTACTGCGCTTACACCATTATCCTCATGGCGCTGATGTGGTGTACAGAGTCCCTGCCCCTGGCTGTCACCGGCATGTTCCCCATCATCCTCTTCCCCCTGATGGGTATAATGGATGCCTCTGAGGTAAGCACGCCCGTCCACAGGAGGAAAGGCTACAGGGAAGGGGTGGGGGGATCTTACCTAGAGCCTTGGAACCAAGGACACCGCTTCACAAAGTTGTGGAAGAAGACAGCCAGCTAGGAGGCAGAGAGTATCCTAGAAGCGTGCATGGCTGTTGTGCGAGTTCATTCACAGCAGGAGTTCTACTGGAGACGTGCAAGGCCTGCAACTGGAGGGGGGCAATGAAAGCCAACTGAAGAACTCCCCAGCAGCTGGTCCTGCTAGCACATTGCTGCAAGTCGGGCACTGAAAGGCCGGCCATGAGGATCTTAAGTTCAAGACCAACCTGACCTACCTAGGTAGACCCTGTCAAAAACAAACAAAAAGATAAACTGTCACCTGTCTCCGTATCCACAGAGCCAAAGTGAGGATTTTTATATAAGACACCCTCTGGATGTCCCAGGATGCTCAATTCTCTTACTTAAGATGTGTAGTGTTTCCACAGAGACTCACACACCTTCCTTGTGATACCCAATATGAGTAAATAGTTACCATAATGTATTGTTTAGGGCTGAGGAGGTGGCTCAGCAGATAAAGGCACTGCTGCCTAGCCTCACACCGTGAGTTTAATGCCTGGGATCCATCCACTTAGTGGGAGAAGGGACCGACTTCTACAAGTTTTCTTCAGACCTCCACATTCTAGCCATGGAACATACACACACACAAAAACACACACACACGTCAAACAAATTTTAAAGACAATCATGTAGAGGCAAGCATGTACACATTTGGCACAGATGCAGTTTCTGCCTGAGTATTTTCTGTACAGGGGTTGCCTCATCTATGAATGCAGACCCCACATCCAAAGGCCTAAGAGAGGACTGGCTGTATATACTTTTTAAAGGTGTATTACTAGATGTGTATATTAAGTCTGTGTGGATGTATGTATATGCATCACATTTGTGCCTGGTACCCTCGGAGATCAGAAGAGGGCATTGGGTCCTCTGAAACTGGGGTTAAAGATGGTTGTGAGCTGCCATGAGGGCACTGAGAACCGAACCCAGGTGCTCTGGAAGAGCAGCAAGTGCTCTTAACTGCTGAGCCATCTCTCCAGCCCCCGACTCTATACTTCTAATATAATGGCTCTTCGGTTTGAACCGCACCAGAACCACCTGCACTGAGAAGCAGAACAGATAGATGGGCCTCCCTCTGACCTGACTCCGATGGTGCTAAAAAGGGGATCTCATCTCAACCTCATTTTTCCTTCTCTTCCCCTTCTCCACCACCCCATCTTTCTCTTCTTTTTATCTTCCTCCTCCCCATCTTCTTCTTTCTCTTATTCCTCTTCCCCCTTCATTTTAACACTGGGTCTTGCTGTTCAGCCCAGGCTGGCCCAGTCACACTCTTCCTGCTCCTGGGGTTCAGCAGAGCTACCAGGCCTGGCTGAGCATTTTGTTTGTAACAAGTCTCAGGTGATGGTGATGATACTGGTAGAGACCGCACACACTCTTCAGAAAGAGCCGGGGAATTAGTTATCTTCCGTGCTCTGCTTAAAGCACACCTGTTCAGGCTACAGTCTCTTAGTCTCTCAGAGAGAAGAAAAGCAGTGAGTTTGGCAGGAGCCTGGCTCCTGTAGAACGGCCGATTGCCCAAAGGGCATTTCCATTTGGTTCTGAGGTCCCAGAGGAATACCAGTTTGTGAGGATGTCATGACCGGTCCCCATAAGTATCAGGAGGAGACACCAGCATCTCAGATCCATCCCCACTCCCCAGGTCGGCATAGAGTACTTCAATGACACCAACATACTGTTCATCGGGGGGATGATGGTGGCCGTGGCTGTGGAACACTGGAAACTGCACAAGCGCATCGCCCTCCGAGTGCTCCTCATCATCGGAGTGCGGCCTGCCCTGTGAGTCTGTGTGTGATTCAGGGTGGGAGAAACATACGGCATCCCATGTCTGGAAGGAAGCTGGAATGGCGGAGTGTCTGTCTCTTTGCCTGTAGGTTGCTTCTGGGCTTCATGTTGGTCACAGCCTTCCTCTCCATGTGGATCAGCAACACAGCCACCACAGCCATGATGGTGCCCATCGGGCATGCGGTCCTGGAGCAGCTTCAGGGCTCACAAAAGGACGTGGAGCAAGGCAGTGAAAACCCTGCCTTTGAGCTCCAAGAAGCAAGTCCCCAGAAGGAGGTGACCAAACTCGGTAAGAGACCTGAAGCAGACTCTGTCCCTAGACCTAAAGCAGTCCCTGCCCCCAGATCTGAAGCAGAACCTGCCCCCCAGACATGGCTTCCATTCTGAAAGGCCCATGGGAAAAGAGACAGGTGAGTGACTGACCCAACCAGGTCTTCCTGAGGTTTTCCCGGATGTAAAATGCCAGTGGAGACTGCTGAGATAACTCAGGAGGTGAAGGTGCCTGCCACCAAGCCTAAAGACATGAGTTTGATCCCCAGGACCCACATAATAGAAAGAGAAAACTGACTCCTGCAAGGTGTCCTCTGACTTCCATATGTGCACTGTGGCATGTGTGCATGTACGTGTTTGTATGTAATAATAATAATGTCTCAAAAATATTAAATGCCAACATCCGTGGGCTAGGTATGTAGCTGAAGCGAGGGTACTCGGCTGGCATGTGCAAGGCCCTGGGCTCCATCAAAACAGCAATAACAACAACAATACACACTGAGCACAAAGCTAAGTGGCCTGGGCTAGCACATCATAGCAACCCAAGAGTTTGGTGAGAAGTGAGCTGCAGTCTGGGGAGCAAGAAGTGCTCTGGGCTTCATCCCTCCTACTTGGTCTAGGTAACCCTTCTCGCTTCTTTGTGACTGTTTCCCGAGAGAAGTTGAACTGGATTGTGTCTGAGAACACTCCCAGCCCAAAGCTCCAGAGAATGCTGGAACCTGGGCACAGTCTCTGTCCCCCTGGAAACTCAAGTCCAGCTGTCCATCACCAAGGGGCCCTGGAGGCCCCAGAACCCAGCCAAGATTCCTGCAACTCATCTTGTACCTGTCCCCATGTACTTTCTTTCCCTTGTTGGCAGATAATGGACAGGCTGTCTCGGCCTCTTCAGAGCCCAGCACACAGAAGACTCGGGAGTATAGCAGCTTCCACAAGGGACTGAGTCTGTGCATTTGCTACTCGGCCAGCATTGGGGGCATCGCCACCTTGACAGGCACTACTCCCAACCTGGTGCTCCAAGGCCAGATGAACTCGTGAGAGCCAGGGAGAGGGGGGCATGATGAATGGGGATTTGCACTCTTGTTGTGGTGAAAACGGGACCAGGCAGTTTCAGGGACATTGTCACACAATAGCCCATGTCCCCTTCATCAGGCTCTTCCCCCAAAATGGCAACGTGATAAACTTTGCTTCCTGGTTTGGTTTTGCCTTCCCCACCATGATCATCTTGCTGACGTTGGCTTGGATATGGCTGCAGGTCCTCTTCCTGGGTTTCAAGTAAGTGGTGCCATAGGTAAGAGAAACCCAGCTTCCTACTTGTACCCCAGGAGCCTCTGATTCATCCAAACAAGGTGGGGGACCATACCATGAGAAGCCCTCTTCTCCTCTAAGTGACTGGTCTCCCATGCGATGGAATAAGCAAGCTGAGTCTGGAGGAATGGTGAATCCTGGGATTGAAAGTCATGTCTCGTGTGTGTGTGTGTGTGTGTGTGTGTGTGTGTGTGTGTGTGTGTATGTGTGTGTGTGTGTGTGTTTATATGTATGCGCAGGTGCACATGTTTATATGAATGTGTATGAAGACCAGAGTTTGACATTAGCTGTCTTCCCCAACCATTTCTCCCCTTATTTTTTGAGACAGGGTCTCCCAGTGAACCCAGAACTCATCCAGGTGACCATGGCTAACCAATGAGCTCCAGGGAGCCTTTGGTCTCTGCATCCCTAGCTCCATCTTTTATGTACAAGTGCTGGGGCCGGAACTCAGATCTTGATGTTTACATGGCAAGCATCTTACTTAGTCAGTAACCATCTCTCCAGCCCTGAAAACCACATCTCCTGGTACTCCCACCCCATCCTCGCCAGTCATACACCTTCCCATAATGCTCCATGGTCCTGGGATAAGCACTTGGGGATTCCACATGGAGCACAGTCAGTTAAAGAAGCATTTGAGGTGGTCCTTCTGTTTGCCTGCCCATGTACTGAACACTGGGACTCTTGTCTCCATTCTCCTCTGATAAGTGATGATATGGTGGGGGCCACAAGAGAGGAGAGCACAGGGAGTGGGCATTCCAGAAAGTTCCTGGACATGAAATCTCAGTTGATTCCTGCAGGACTGATAGTTAGCCAGGGTTAGAAGTGGGGAAAGGTATTCAAGCAGGAGAGGCGAGAAGCACAGGGGCCAAAAAGCCCTAGGTGTGTCTGAAAACACTGCTTCTCAAGGGCTGAAGTGCATGAGGCTGTCAGAGAACAATCACAGAGGACTTTGTGTGCCGCATAAAGTTGGGACCTTGTCCTTGAGGCTAAGATGAGGAGGTAGACTTTATCTCCATGCAACCCTGAGTTACTCCTCATTCCAGTTTAGAGACCTATGTTGAGAAATATTGGGTAGCCGGGCATGGTGGTATATACCTGTCATCTCAGTACCTGGGGAGCTGAGGCAGGAGGATCATGAGTTCAAGGCCAGCCTGGGTTACATGATATCCTGTCTTAAAAACCCAAAGTGAAGTAAAATAGTCAGAGACCCTGCTAAGACTCAGCTGAACTCAAGTCTGCAATCAGTTAGTGATGTCAACGAGCACACGGACCAGAGTGGTGATCTGAGTATTACCGGGGTGTGAGCCATTATTCATCCATTCCTTCCAGGCAGAGAGGAGCCACAACAAGTTGTTAAGCTGTACTTTGAACAAATCACTTGGGCAGCTGCAAGGAGGCTGGCTTAAGGCTGGGAGCTGGTGTGAGGCAAGGGAGTAGTTGATGAAGTCAGCATAGTGTTGGATACTGGAGGAGCCGCAGATGTGTGAGACACGGTCTTTGCCCTGAGAAACTCACAGACCAGCAGATGATAAGATTTACCCAAGTGTAAAGCGAAATGCCAGCACAAGGTAAAGAGACAGCATAAGGGGGCAGGCAAAGCCTTCTGAACGGCTAAGGACTATGAAGGTATTGCTGAGGCTGGCAGAGACAGCTGGGGTAGGCATGAGGGAAGGGAGTAGTTCCCGGAACGTTAACAGAAAAGGGACTCAGAATCAGGACTGAAAGGACACTCAGAGTCTGGGCCACTCACCCCTCTCACTCTGGGCGCAAAAGGCTCAGCACAAGAGACCCTTCAGAAGAAGGGCAACAATGGGGTCTAAGACAAAGAAGATACAGGTTTCTTGTTGAAGAAAAACCACAATCCCAAGCCAGGCCTGGTAGTACACACCCATAACCCCAGCACTCAGAAGGCTGAGGCAGGAGGATCAGGACATGGAGACCAACTTGAACTAAAAACGAAACAAAGGGTTAGAAACGTAAGACAGAAGAGAGTTTACCTAGCATGCGTGAAACCTGGGTTTGGTTCCCAATCACACATAATCTGGACATGATAACGTATGCCTAGAACTCAAGGTCAGTCTGAGGGGAAGTGGGGGACTATGCCAAGATGCCCCTCTGGGTCTTGGACTCTCTTCTAGCTGTAAAGCCAGAACCTAAGGGGTTTGCCCCATGCCTGGTACAGACCGTTCACACACTGCCCCTGCCTCTGCCTGCAGCTTCCGGAAGAACTTTGGCTTTGGGGAAGGGGAAGAAGAACAAAAGCAGGCAGCCTACCAGGTCATCAAGAACCAGCACACGCTGCTTGGCCCCATGAGTTTTGCAGAAAAGACTGTCACCGGCCTCTTTATTATCCTGGTGGTTCTCTGGTTCACCAGAGAGCCAGGCTTCTTCCCAGGCTGGGGTGACACGCTGTTTGCCAATGAAAATGGCCAAAGGTGAGACCTGCAAGACGGCAGAGGGGAGACTGCCCGGGACTCTGAACTAGAAAGGAAGAAAAGGAAGGCAGTGGGAGGGAAGGGAGTTGAGGCAGGGACAGGATGTCACCAGGCATGTTGATGGTGGCGTCCCTTCTCCATCCCTTCCTCAGCCTTGCCCTCCTGTCCCTTCCACAGCTTAGCATCAGATGGGACAGTGGCCATCTTCATCGGCCTGATTATGTTCTTCATCCCCTCCAAGATCCCAGGACTGACCCAGGACCCAAGTAAGCACCTGGCCTGGGGCTGGGAAGGGTCTCCAGAGGGCCCTGCCTGCAGGTGTGTAGCCTACTGCCTTCTACCACATCCAGCAGGAGCTAGCAAAGCTTAGAGGGGTTGGAGTGACCTGTCAAGGACACAGGGACTCAGGGACAGAGGTGGGATAGTGTAGGGATGGAGACTGAGGGACTCCCTTCTACCTAGCTTACTAGGAATCCACTTAATAGGAACCCACTCAGGAAGGCCTCAAGTGGATGGGAGGGAAGGCCTATTGACTTTTGGTGACCATCCTTGTCTGCTTGGGGAGTAGACAAACCAGGGAAGCTGAAGGCTCCTCCTGCCATCCTCACCTGGAAGACAATGAACGATAAGATGCCTTGGAATATCCTGATCTTGCTGGGTGGGGGCTTTGCCCTGGCCAAAGGCAGTGAGGTGAGAGCCTGTTTGAGGGAAACCCTGGGATAGTCCCTCACCAGCCTTAGGTACCTCTCCCCACATGGGTTCTTGAAGCCCAAAGGAAAGTAGGCCTCTCTCAGTGATGCGCCTCACCCGCACACCAGCCACTTATTCTCGAAGCCAATGCTTCAAGAATAGGCCTGAGCACCCACAAAGATAGTATGGGCTTTATGCCATACCAGATGAAGCCTCCAGGGGGCGACAGATAACAGTCTTCCAGGGACCAGAGCATCTTTTTCTTGACCTTCCATCCAAAAGAGCAGAAAGATTCAGGATACTGCAGCCCTACACCCCTGGGTCCTGACTGATGTAGGAGATTCCTGGGTCTGTGGTTAGTATATCCACAGACTGTGCCAGACACTTTGCTTGATGTGGAGGAGACAGGAACTCAGCACTGGGCATAGCATCAGGTCCCACAGCCTGGCATGACAGTGGGCAGGGACAGACCCTGGAAATTGCCCATTTTCCAAGTAGCCTCTTCAAGCTCCATCACCACCACCAAAAGCAAGGTCCCTTCAGCCCTAACGCTGGAGTGGAGGGGCTCAGATGATCCAGGAGCTTCAAGAGAGCCAGGAAAGCAAGGCGCTTACACTCACAAATCTCAGGTTTCCCACTAGAATCTTCTCCCCTCATCCCACTGGTCCCAAGGAGCAGTAGGGAGCCCCCTTGGTCCTAACTGGGCACCAACTTCCTTCAGAGTTGTTTGACTTGAAGGCCATGGAGGTGTAGGCAGGGCCAGGGCCTCCCAGAGTTCCAGCTGGGGACCTGGGAGCTTTTCTGTCTCCTATCTGTCGCCTTCTTCTGCCATCAGGAATCAGGTTTGTCTGCGTGGTTGGGAGAAAAGCTGACCCCGCTGGAGCACATACCGCCAGCAGCCACAGCCTTCATCCTCTGCCTATTGATTGCCATCTTCACCGAGTGCACCAGTAACGTGGCTACCACTACGCTCTTCCTGCCCATCCTGGCCTCCATGGTGAGCTGACAGGGCAGCCTCTTCCAGGCAGCCCTCCTGCCTGTTCTCAACCCTGCAGCTACTCAGAGGAGCTGGTCCAAACCTCCTCTTCTGCACGGAGAGAACCGCCTCCCGGGCTACCCCCAGCTCCAGATGTTGAACTCTTAGGTCCCAAGGCCTTCTGGCCCCTGAGTCACCTGTCCCGAGTGACATCACTCTTTGAGTATCCCAGTGGGGCTGACTGGAGGCCTCACCCACCTCCCCACCCAATCCCTGTTCTGGTCATTCCAGAAGCGATGGGGGTAAAATTGCTCCCTGGAGCGTCCCCAGCCCCTTCCTCCTGAGGCGTGTTCCCACAGCCTTTGATGACACCTCCTGAGCCCCTTTGAGATCGGTTTTATGGGCCCCTCCCCTCACTACACCCCACAGGGCAGGGCAGCACATTCATCTCCTCCAAGAGGTCAAGGGGCCTTCTCCAGGTCACCCAGAGCACTCTGCCCAGGAATCGGGTTCATGACCAGAGGGGGGAGTGGCGGGGTAGCCCCCTCAAAGCGAAGAAGCCCGGCCTCCCCACTGAGCGGGGACCAGCATCAACGGTGCCCACTGTCACCCTGCAGGCACAGGCCATCTGCCTTCACCCCCTCTATGTCATGCTCCCCTGCACCCTGGCTTCCTCCTTGGCTTTCATGCTACCTGTGGCCACTCCGCCCAACGCCATTGCCTTCTCCTTCGGAGGCCTCAAAGTGTCCGATATGGTGAGTGTCTAGGAGATGGGAATGCCTCAGCCCGCCACCTGCCCTGTCTCTCCCTCTCAAGGCACCATAACGCAGCTGAGGGTCACTGAGGTTCCCAGAGAAGACCTGGCCCTGGGGCTGGGGGACGGCAGAAACGCTGGCATCTTTATATTCTACAGTCCCAGGTCACAAATAAAGGGAGGGGACATTCAGAAGTTCCAGGGGTGGCGGCATCCCCACTTAATGAAATGGCCTAAGAGAAAACAAGGCTCGGAGCCCCAGAAGCTTATAAGGAACCCCCACCTTCCCTGTTAGGATGGGCAGTCAAATAAGTGACGAAGACTTTGCCTAATACTGCAGTTTAGACCGAAGGCAGGACTTCCCAAGGGCTTTGCTGATGAGAGGGGTCCTAAGCACCCATGAGAGCTGAGGAGTGTGTTTCTGATTCACATTGGCTTGCCTCACCCTAGGCCCGGGCTGGATTCCTGCTCAATATCATCGGGGTGCTGACTATCACGCTGTCCATCAACAGCTGGAGTTTCCCCATCTTCAGCCTGGACAAATTCCCAACCTGGGCCAACTCCAACACAAGCCACTGCTTTCCCAGCCCGCCCAATTCCACGGAACCAGGCCTTTAGACTAGGATACCACATAGTTCTGCTAGGGAAAGCCCACTGGTACCACTCCTCAGAGCCAGGAGAGGGCGCTCCAAACGCCAAGTCCAGGGCCAGTGTTGGAGAGTCGGCCGGCGCATGTGCAATCGTGTATTCCTGTGTCTGCAAAGATCGTGTGTCTGCTGTTTCTCTGGGTACAAAGGAAGATGCTCGTGTTTCCGTATGCTGTGCGGGGACGCGCGTGTGTGGTATGGCCTAAGGGCGCCTGGGTGGCTTTATGTAAGGTGATAGCGCCCGCCCTCTGTCTTCCAGCTAGACCTCCAGACCTATTTGCACTGTATTTATTGAAACTCTGGGCTGGAGGCGCCTGGGAGCGGGAACTCCAAAGTTCATTAAAGATTTTTTTTCAATAGAGTCCGGGTGATTTTCTCGGCGCGCTCAGGGCCTGGAAGCAGAGGTCGCTCACCCCTGCCAGGCCGTTTGGAGTGGGCGCAGCCACCCAGCAAAGCTGCAGTGACTTCACCAGCGGCTAATTGGGAGCTGCCAGTCTCTGCGTGCCTTTGGGAAAACCGGCCTCCCCGTTCCCAGAGCACTCCCTGGACATTTACATAAAACCCTCTGCCCCTGCCAATTCCTCACCGACCCTTCCTCCAGCTGGAAAAACCGGTCCCGCTAGACCGGAGGAGACAGGCTGACCCATGCCAGGGTGCTCAGAAAGATGGACCCTCATCCAAAATGGCAGCCCACAGGAAGATAGATAAGACACCTAGATAGGCACACAGGAACAGGCTCAAACCTGCTGTGGCCTTCAGAGTCCAGAGCCAGACAGTATATAGCAATCTGCCTCCTTACCCATCCCATGCGACGCTCTCATAGACCCCAGATACCAGCGTCTGGCAAGGTGGGGATGGATGGCACATCACCATCCGTTCTAGCATCAACACCTCACCCAGTTTGGAAGTCCATCGCTGTGCCTGTGTGTCTGTCCTAAGTCGCCCAGTGCGGATGGTGCCATGCAAGCCTGGGATTCATTTGTGGAGTTTCTTACCCAATTCCCTTCTGCAGCAGAGGGAAAGAGAAAAAGATATTAACAGAGGGGGTATCAGCTGTGAAGACAAAAAAGAGTTCACCCTGTTCACCATCTTTACAGAGCTGGGGACCCGTAGGGAGAGCAGCCAGGAAGGAATATGGCTGTCTCTGGGGGGGACATGGATCCTGACAGAACATGCCAAGCATCCAGGGGGAGTGAAGTGTGTTAAGAAAGTGACTCTGCCCTTACCCCTGCCACCACCACCACCACCACCACCTCCCTCCCCCCGCAAGCTGGCATTCCTCACACATGAAGTACAGCCACGTGAGCCCACAAGGCCTCAGGGAACTGTCCCCCAGCAATGCAATGGGCTCCCAGGAGGGCAGCAAGAAGGATCTTCTCTGCTACTATGGGTACCTGAAGCCCAGCCCTGGCTGGGGACGGCTTCACAGGGCACAAGCAACTGCCTGCTCATTTGTTGTTTTGAGTTTTTGAGACATAGTTTCCTCCTGTAGCCCAGGCTGGCCTAGAACTCCCAATGTAGACTAAGCTGACCTTGAAGGTAATCTTCCTTCCTCAGCCTCTTGAGTGCCACCAAATCCAGCTGGTGCCCACTCAACTCTAGACCCTGTTAGCCCTGCTCAGAGGGGCAGGTGGGCTTCCTGGTCCTGCCCTTTTCAGGGCAGATGGACACCAGCCAGGCTAAGGCCAGAGTTGGTGGGCCATCCAGGTACTGTCCAAGCCTCCCTCAACTGCTCAGACATTCCCCTCCTCAGCAAGCTGGATCCAGGAGGGCTAGGCTGCAGGCAGCCCTTGTCGGCCTAATCCCCATCATTAGCTGGGTCATAAAGCACATGGACTGGTCTGGCCTTTGCAGGAAAGGCCTGTCAGCTTGGGTCAGGACCTCACAGCAGCCTAGATGCTCCAGGCTGCATCAGGTAGATCAGGCCTGCTAGCCTAGAATCCTGGGGCACCCTGCTAGGCACATACACCCCATTGCTGCTGCCTTCTGGGACAGGGTAGCAAGGGGTCTCGGGTGTCTCCTCGCCAGTGGGATTCAAAATCTCAAGACATGAGTTCCCCAATCCTGTGGAAAATCAAGAAGCCAAAATGCTTCACCATAGCCTGCCAACTGGAGCTGTGTGCCCAGTTTCTTCCTGCGGCCTGGCACAGGGACTGTATGTACACCTTCCCATGGAGGCCAGCAGGATTCCCTGTCCTCAAAGCCCTTTCCAGTTGCCTTATGGGCCACGCTTGACCTCTCAGGCCTAACCTCACTTGAGTCTCAGCAAAGAGGTCCAGATTTCTGGGCCAACTTTAGATGTTTCCCCATTGCTGTGTCCTGAGGCCCCGGGTGGAGGTGGCCCCCGTTTCTTACTCTCCCCCTGCCAGCTAGCTCAGTCTCTATGGGCAGCCATAGTGATCATACTGCAGAGGCTGCTGCTACCAAGGCTGTGAGAGACGCCTACAAGACAGAAAAGAGCTTGTCAGGTAGATAGGAACAAGTCAGGTCACCCCCATTGCCATGTTCATCTTCGCCGGAAGCACTCTAGGGTTCAGCCCCTCCAATTAGGACCCATTTGGGGGTCTCTGTCTCCCAGTCTCCAAGGGAGGAAGGGGCTGGGCAACCGCCTAAAGTAGTAGCCTATGGCCTCCACCCCAGCTGGCTGGAAACAGGAGGCCAAGGCAAAGCCAGTCTTAACCTGAAGCACAGATGTGTTGAAAGGAACAAGGGAAGGGGGTGTAAGACTGTGATGGAGTGGGTGACCCTTTAAGGGTGGGTCACCCTGAGCCACCCTTAAAGGGTGACCCTGAGCCCAGAGCCCTGGAGGAACTCAGCACCATTCTCAAGCACATTCCTGTACCCTCACAACCCCTACACACCCACAGTCACAGACACCCGTGGCTCCATATCACACCATAGCCGTGGACAAGCCTGAGAGAGAGGGTACCCATGCATTGGGCAGCAGAAAAAGCTCACTGTTCTTAGAGATACTTCCCACCTCCTCTGATCCCAGTGGGGAGGGATTATTAGGACCTGAGTACAGCAGCCATCCTGCCTGAAGGATTCTGCCCTGCTCCTCCCCCCTCAGACCCTCCCCACCAAGCTTGGAAACTCCCTGCGCTTCCCAAGGGTCAGCCAACCAGAACAGGGCGGACCTCTCTAGCCAGTTCCCCTGAGGCTCTGGTCCAGTTGTTCCACCACCCAAGCAAGGAGCCACCGCCCCCAATATGCCCACCCTGTGACAAGAGCCCTCTGGACCTTCCAGCCAGCTTCTGCTGTGAAGCCTGGCCTGCAGTATTTCATGCCAGACGTGACTGGGCTGGGGTCTGCAGGGGGCAGTGTGCTGGGGCCTCAAGTATACTAAGTGGGAGTTTAACCTGCAGGCCCGCTCCCGGACCCTTCTGCAGATATTCCTCTGGGTCTTCTACCAATGCAGGGAGATGGAGAGTCTGGAAGGGCAGGCCAGCCAGGGCCACAGAGTAATCTGTGTCTAAATTGAAAGAGAGAGAAAGAGAGAAGGGGACCAAGAGTGGTAAGAAGGTTCAGTGGGTAAATTGCTCCTCACGCAAGCATAAAGGCCTGAGGTCAAGCCTCAGAATCCACATAAAAGCCCACTGCTTGCCATCCGAACCCCAGTACAAGTGGGTCTCTGGAGCACCCCCAGCCAGCCAGTGTAGCCAAAGAAACTCTAGATTCAGTAAGAAACTGTCTCCGAAAATAAGGCGAGGAGAGAGTGAGTGACCTCTGGCCTCCACGCACCCAGACACACCCACACAAACACAAGCGTACACCCCACCCCACCCAATCTCTCACACACATGCATAACTTGACACACGGTGGCCCGTTCTAATGGAAGGTGAGGATGGCCCTAGCCTGTTCCACGACACGGGTGCTCCACGCATGGAAATCATTCATCCTGCTTGGGTCTCCACAATCTTTCTCTCAACTGGAATCTGGAGACCCCACTCCGAGGATTTCCACCCCTGGCCAGCACTGGTCAAAGCTTGGCTAGCAGGTCACAGTTCTAAGCCCTTGGCTTCTCAGGCCTGTTCAAACACTAGTGGGACCAATGTCAAGCTCAACTCTGTCTGCTGGAGGTTGGGAGTGTTATCTGAGCCAACACTGCAGATGCTAGAATTGAGGCGAATGCTAGGATAGGGCTTCTGGGCCAAGGAGAGAAGCTGAGGGCCTGGCTTGAAGAGAGAAGCCAACAGTCCTGTCTGTCATCAGGAGAAAGATTCTTGATTCTAACTCTGCAATTTTTTTTCAGTTTTTCAAGACAGAGTTTCTCTGTGTAGCTTTGACTGTCCTGGAACTCACTCTGTAGACTAAGCTGCCCTTGAACTCACAGAGATCCACCTGCCTTTGCCTCCAGAGTTCTGGGATTAAAGGTGTGTGGCACCACCACCTGGATTTATTGTCCATTTTCCTGAGAGATGGCTTTTTATTTATTTGGAGGAGTTCTTTATATATTATGAGTACTGATCCTTTGTCCTATGTGGCACAACGGTTTCTTCTAGGTGTTACTTTTGTCTTTTAGCTGTTTATATTTTAATATAAATAAATTTTGAATTTTTAGATAGTAAAATCTGTCAATATAATCATGTATGGCTTCCTGATTTGATGTCAGGCTTCAGGGTGTCTTTTCTATTTCATAATTTAGTAAAATAGTTTCAGTATTTTTTTTATTGATTTGTATGGATCTCTACTTTTTAGTCTAGTGTGGGTTTGGAAGGTATGCGGTTGGCCTGCTCATTTTGTTTGAATCTCACTGTAGCTCAGGCTGATATGGAACTCACTATGTAATTCAGTCTGCTCTGAGCTCTGGCAGTCTCCTGCCTCAGTCTCCCAAGTGCTAGGCTTTCGGGTGTGAGCCCCCACACATGACTTTCATCACCCCATTGGTTTGTTCTATTTGAGACAGGCGTTCACGCAACCACAATCTCTTGCCCTTTCTGACTCCAGACTCCATCACTGTTAACAATAACATGAAGCAGGGCTTGACTGTCTTAACTGTTTCAAGTCCAGCAACTCAGGCCCATTACTGTGCTTTTACATCTCCCCTGCTTGTGTGTCATCTCATCACACGCCCAATTCTCGGAAATCGTTTACTGTATCCTGGACTCTTTCCCATTAACTAATTCATTTGTTTATTTTGATGCCAAAATCACATTTAGGTTTTTTTTTTTTTATTTGGGGGTAGATTTTTTTGCATCATTTCTATGTCCTGTTGGGGGACACATGTGGTATCCCATGGCACATATGTGGAGCTCAGAAGACATTTATATGGAGTCAGTTTTATCTGTTTTCCTTCATGTGGGTTCTGGGGACCAAACTCAGATGGTAGGCACCTTTATCCTGGGAGTCATCTCATCAGGCTAGTATTGTTTTTATTTAGTTTTGAGCCAGAGTCTTGCTATGTAGCCCAGGATAGCCTCAAACTGAAGCTCCCCCTGAGTGCTCAGATTCTCCACCTGCAGCACCATGCCTGACTCCACCATTCCCCTGGGGCCTCGCTGGGAGACTAAAGATTGTCAAGGCAAATTTCAAAAACTCTAAGCCATTTGCATGTACCGATTCTTCTCAGACTCTACCTGTCAAATTTAAAGGCCAAGGAAGTCAGGTTTTGAATTTGGCATTCTGTTTGGAGGTTACTTGGACAAGAACCTACTTCCGTAAGACGCCATGTTCAGCATTCTTGTTCCAGAACAAGACACATATTTCTATTTCTGTGGTCCTTCTTTTTATGTCAGCCAGTAAAAGCCTATTGTTTTCCTCGTGTGGATTCCTGATTATTTTTGTTTGTTTGTTTGTTTGTTTGAGACAGGGTTTCTCTACGTATCTTTTACTGTCCTAGAACTCACTCTGTAGACCAGGCTGGCCTTGAACTCACAGAGATCCACCTGTCTCTGCTCCCTGAATGCTGAGATTAAAGGTGTGCGCCACCATACCTGACTAGATTCCTGATTTTCACGGGCGTTCTGCAATGTTGTTATTGTGGACGCATGGGTCTTCTGTGTCCGTGTCCAATCCTGATGTGAGGTGGCTGTGTAGCCCAGGATGGTCTTGAATTCAGTTCTCTGGTTTTCAGAATGAGGCTACAGGTGTGCAGCGCCGCGTGTGGTTGCTGTTTTCCAGCTTGTTTTCAGTGCACAGAAATGATTTTGACCCCTACAGACATAACTGCTATTCGGCTACCCAACAGAATTCACTTGACTCCTCTCACGATCTTTCCTCTGACTCTCTTTAGTTTGTTAAAGAGCTCTATCATTTGTAGCTTTTTGAAAAATTTATATCCTTATTTTACTTATACCCTCTCCCTTTTTTCCTTTTCCCTCCCCCTCCTTTCCCCTCCCTTCCTTCTTCCCTCTTCCTCCCTTTCCCTCTCTTCCCTCTCCCCTCCCCCTTTCTTTCTTTTCCCCTCCCTTTCCTTTCCCCTCTCTTCCTTCTTCCCTCCTCTCTCTTCCTTCTTCCCTCCCCCCTTTCTTTCTTTTTCTCTCCCCCTCCCCTCCTCTCTCTTCTTTCTTCCCTCCCCCTTCCTTCCTTCTTCCCTCCCTCTCCCTTCTTTCCCTTTTTTTTCCTTAAAAAATAATCTTTTAGCCGGGCGGTGGTGGCGCACGCCTTTAATCCCAGCACTCGGGAGGCAGAGGCAGGCGGATCTCTGTGAGTTCGAGACCAGCCTGGTCTACAAGAGCTAGCTCCAGGACAGGCTCTAAAGCTGCAGAGAAACCCTGTCTCGAAAAACCAAAAAAAAAAAAATAATAATAATAATCTTTTATTGCATGTAGTTATTTGTCTGGAGAAGGGAAGAAGCCTCATGCCACAACATATGTATGAAGGGCAGAGGACACTTTCAGTAGTCAGTCAGCTGGCTCCTCTCTCGACGCAGGTGCCGGGGATTGAGCCCAGGTCTTGGGGCTTGGCTGCAGGTATCTTTACTGGATTTTGTCGGTGCCCCCCTTCCCGCTGCTTATCTTACTGCACTGGATAGCCATGGTGGTAGAGGTCCACCCATAACTTTCCTGGTTCTCTATTTCTAAAATATCTATACAGAAAGTATTTGCAAGTCTAGAAAAGACAATCGACCCTGAACACATCAGACAGAGCAAACAATTCCCAAACACACAAGACAGTCTCCTTCACCATTAGCTGTAAGGGAACAAGGATCCCCTTAAAACAATTCCCTTTAAGGAAAAGGCACTTTTTTTTCCCTAGAGAAAGATGAAATTGACTCAGCTCCTCCAGCCTAACCCCAGAAAGCAAATCCTCTTCCCAAGTTTGTGTGCAAGCATGCTCAGGGCTTAGTGTAGGGAAGGGAGATGCATATCTATTGACCGTCAGCTCTCACCATGGGTCGTCCTGGGAACTGAGAACATACACCTTTGTAATCCTTCCAATCCTCGTGCTCACAGACGAGGAAAGTGGGACTTGAGGGCCAAGTGTGGAAGAACACACAGCTAAGCATCATGTACAAATGGGCCCATTGAGTGACGAAGTAGAGAATGCCCGTGATGCCACAACTCAGGGAGCTGAGGCAGAATTACAGAGAATTTTTAGGGTACAGTGTGAGACCATCTCAAAAACCACCAGAAGGCCATGCAGTCAGCCACTGACAGTGCCCTTCTACTGAGCTCTGCTCGGCCTGCACTGAGACCAAGATATCTCCAAATGTGCTATCTGTTGGTGTGGGGTGTGTGTGTGTGTGTGTGTGTGTGCGTGCGTTTGTGTGTCTGTGCACATGTGTACACACATGCATGGGTGCACTCTCCTGTGCATTTGTACATGGAGACCAGAGATTAATGTTTCAGGTCTTTCTCACTCACTCTTTACCTCATTTTTTTTGAGACAGGGTCTCTTACTGAATACGGAACTTGCTGTTTTGGCTAACCCGACTGGCCGGGGATCCTCTGTCTTCCTCAGGTTATGAGAGTGCCCTGCCAGGCCTGGCTTTTACATGGGTTCTGGGGTTCCAAATTCAGGTCCTCCTGCCTCCCGTTCACTCTAGCCCAAGATATCGTCAAGTGTTTTTAGTCCATTCTCACTTGTGCCGCAAGACCCAAACTACCGTCCAGCCCCAATCCCACTGTGTCTTTAGAGGGAGATGCTGTGAATGAGGAGAAGGCCCGCTGCACCCTCAGGCCAGAAACGATGTTCCAGGCCCACAAAGTAGTAGCCTTGCCATTGCACACCAGCCCTTAGCTCCAGGAAGTGATACAACTAGGCGTAGAGGCTGCACAAGAGGAGGGGGAGGGAAGGAGAGAAAGGCTGGGGACATTAAACAGAAATGGTACCAAAAAGGCTGTGGAGAAGCAAGGACAGGCCCCACGTCTAAACTAGGTGGGGTTCATGGTGGCCAGCTCCTAGACCCACCAGGCACTGCACCCCCACTGTGAACCCTGAAGGGCTGGGGACCAGCAGCCACTCAGATATTTCCATCCTGTAGATCATAAAGAGGGACGGTGGGGGGTGATGACACATGGAACTAGGCAACCTCCATCTCCACCCACACCCATACGTGGGGCAGGATGTCCCAGAGCACAGACACATGACTATAAACTCAACGTGGACACATAGCAGAAAGATACAGACCTGGGTACGGGGATAAGAGCCTCAGATGCACAGACATCAGGGAAGACAAAGGTGTGAACAGATAATCCCTAGGAGGACCCATGGAGAAACAAGAGAGGACGTCTACAGACATGGAGAAGTCGCACATGGACTTGGAGGCACACCCACACACACATAAGGAGTCAGAGGCAATATGACAAGCAGATGAGACAACCCTGTAGACGTATCTCAGAAAGCACTGGGTCCTTGAAGGGTCCCAATCACTGCTGGTCCACACTATGCCTCAGAGGACTCAGTACTGCAACCATGCGCTGCTTCCCAGAACCCCTCACCGGCTCCATGAACACACATGTGGCGGCTAGGCTCTCCTGACACACAGGTGCATGTCCCAACAGGCCTGGGCCCCACCCGTGGGGGCTGACATCTCTGTTCTGGGGTGCAGGTGGGGGCCATAGAGCCACCCCCTCCCCCGCAAGCCACAGGCTGTGCCCGCTGGCAGAGACTGGGGGCCCTGGTTGGTGCAGGAGGGGAAGGCTGGGGGGCCGGGCGCGGCCAGGGCGGGCACAGGAGCCAGTACCTGTCAAACAAGAGCCAAGGAGCAAACTAGCTTCTTAGTCACCTTTCTCTTCTCCCCATTTTTGGCAGCAACCCCTCGGGGCAAGGGGAAGCTGATATCATAATTATTGGCTCACCCAGCAGCTGCCTCCCCTCACCTGATGTCAGCGCAGACCCAGGACAACCAGGCTGACGGACTGACAGACAGTCGGAGCTCCTGGCCCCCTAGACCCAGGCCCCCACGCCGACCTGCTTCACTGAGCAGGTAAGAGGAGACCTGGCCCAAGTCAGCCGTGGAGGCCAGCAGGGGAGGGGGCTTGGCTTTTTAATGGGCCCCAGAAGGCACTGGGTGCTCCTCAGCGTCTCACTGTCTTTCAAGGGAGGCTCAAGATCAGGGTGAGTGCTTGGAGGCTGAGGGGGACCCCTCCTCCACACTCCTCTCTCTGTGTTTCCTGGCCCAGGTCTTCCAACTTTGATCCTTCTTGTTGTAGGGTAGGACTCTGTCCTGCTGTGCATGGTGGCTTTGTGTGGTGGCTCTGTGTAATGGCTCTATGTGGTGGCATGCACCCTGGGCTGGGAAGCAATAGTGACTCTAGCTGGAAAACTAGAGGTCAAAGCCAAGCAGGCAGAGCCCCAGTCAATGACTGAGTGGCTTTGGGTAGGAGATAAGGCACCCAGCTCTGGAGACTTGTGCTATCCATCTCTCCAGGATGCCTGGGCTGGGGTCTGTATGTTCCGTATTCCGTGCAGAGGCTTGACTGGCAGAGAGGAGACTGTTGCACCTGGTGCAGAAGCAGACAGGTGGCAACAGGTGCTGCGGCTTGGAGTCGGCGATGCTGGGCTGGAAGCACAGGTCTCTGAGGGCCGGAGACATTTCTCTGCCTCAAGACCCCCTAGTAGGCAGGAGTAGTGAGCAGATCTGAGACAGGCAGAGAGTTCACAGATGCCCCCCCAACACGTAGAACTGGGGTATCTAGAGAGTGAAGTCCCACGGGGAACAGTCAAAAGCCCCTCCAGCAGCCGAGACTGCCCTCCGCCCCCTACCTGACCGGCCAAAGTCCTGGGATTTGCTGTGGAGCCCCCCAGCTCTCCTTCAGTCTCCAAAGAAGCAGGTTGGGTGAAGGCTAGAGTAATAAGTGGGCGTGTTTGCCTCTTCACTCTGCACCTACAGGCTCAGGGGACATGCCTGGGTATGTGCAGATGTGCAGTGATGGGACACAGCTGCTCAGGAAGAGAGGACCAGATGGAGAAGATGCCTCCCCTTGTGATACTATCTCGCTTTTTCTGTCCCCTACCTCTGTGCTGGGCAGGTCCCACACCAGACGGAGCTCAGCCCTCTCTGTTCTAGTCCCTTCAGGAGGAGATTTGATAGTTTCCCCTCACAGTCTCTCTAAAGTCTCTATCTCTGTAGAGTCCATTCCCACCTTCCCCAGGTCCTTCTCTTTCTGTTACTGAAGAAATCCTGTTCACCTGGATTGACGGATGAGCCCTGGGAGTAGAGAGGGTGCAGCGAATTCTAGTCCTATCCCACAGGGCTTGGATAGAGCCCCCTTTCCATCCTGACTCACAGAACCTGACTAGATGCCAGTAGTCTAAGGGCAGCCCGGGGATGAGGTGGGCCAGCCTATCTTGCCTGCCTCTTCTCGTGGCCCTGGGAAGGGCCGATGGTGAGCCCAGCTAGGACAACTGAGCTGGGTCCTGGGGAAGAATGGAGGGCCCAAGTGCCGCCCTGAGTTGAGGAGGATCCTCAGGGGTGAAGATGCCATGGGGAGGGGCACTTGCCCTCCCAGCTCTCCACCCGGCCCCGCCCAGGCAGCCTATGCCGAGCTCAGCTCCCGGCTGGGAGGCCTGCCGAGGCACGCTGCACCCCCAGGCCTCGTGCCTCACTCCGGGCCAGGAACCTGTTCTCCCGGGAATGCCAGGGAGTTCTCAGAGGACTTTAGTTCCCAGGGGTTTAGGGAGCCCAGAAATCCTCTGGACCAGTGAATGAGCCGTGGAAAAGCAAGGAAATGGAAAGGTCAGGGGCCTTGGGGCTCCACTGTCCTCACAGAGATCCCCACACTTCCCCCAACTGACAGCTTTATTGTCCTTCGTGAGAAATAAACCTTGGGACAGTTACAGACAAAAGAAAAAGCCCCTCGTGGCACACGCTTTCTGTCACACGCCTTCCTTTGCTCCAGGGAAAGCCTTCCTTTGGCCCCCATGGAAAGTCCCTTCCGCCATCTAAGAAAGTCATAGGGCATCCTAGTTGGACCTTCCAGCTCCCAGTCAGGGAGCCTTTTCTGCTGTCCAGCTCCACCGCCTCCTTCTAGCTTGAGTTGAACCTGGTCTCAAGGGACCAGCAAACCCCCCAACTGCCTGTCCTGGGTCTACACATAGCTAGCGCATGTTCTTCAGTCGCATAAAAAAGTCCTGGGAACTTCAATGCCCGCTGCACTCTGACGTTCTCTCCCGCACCATAGTCTGATGAAACTAGGACCACCTCTTTTTTTTTTTTTTTTTTTTTTTTTTTTTTTGAGACAGGAGCTCCCTATCTAGCTCAGGCTAGCCTTGAACTCACAATGATCCTGCCGCCTTAGCCTTCTGAGTACTGGAGTTAAAGGTGTGCCTAGCTTATGGGCCACTTTTGGTTCTCCATACCGAAACGATAGAGAGGGTGAGGACAGAGGCCACCATCCCTGCTGCAGCCTGCCAGGCTCCCACAATGGGAGATCGTGAATTTGGGGAAATGGTTCAGTATTTTAAATTGAACTATACCAGCCTATGTAACCCTAGCGTGGTTTCCTGGAGAGGGCAGGCCAGCATCGATCTGGGGTGAATGAGGTGGACTGGGACTGGCAGCATGCTCAGAGCAGGGGAAAGATGTGCTGGCCTCTGAGAAAGTGCATCCCAGAAGCACCCATCAGATGGTCCCTCGGTAGGTTGGGCCCCTATCCCTTCCAGCCTGCCTTGGTCCCTGCCTCCTTTCTCATCCCAGCCCTAAACCTTTTATCAGCTCTCCTTACACACCGCACCGCAGGCTTGACTTGAGCTGGAGGTTCTGCTGCGTCAGTCTCCTGCATGCTGGGGTTACAGGTGCAGCTGTGACACCTGGTCTCCCCTTATCTTCACGTGCAGCAGCCACAGCTCAACCCCTTCTTTTCCACCTTTTCTCCCCATCCTCAACTTTGCCACAGTCTCTACAACCCCATCTCCATCCTACTCCCTCTCCTCCCCAGCTCCCCCTACTCTACCTCCTAGCCCTGTGATCCCATTAGCACCCCCACAGGTTGGATGGGCATCCCTGTGCAGAATCCCCTAGGAATCTAGAACTTCTCCCAGTACCCCCTACTTTATTCTCTTAGGACTGAGGAGCCCAGAGCTGTGCTCCAGGGACAAATGGATTGTATGGGATCGGCTGGAGAAACTCTTAGCTTGCTGATCCCCTGTGGGCCTTCCAAAGCTGGATGCTAGCAGACCAGGAAAATGGAGTTCAGTCGGGGTTTATATAGTTTAGTGGGAAATCCTGTGCTTTATAGACCTGAGGTCCTGGGTGCCAGCCTCAGCCCCTCAAAAGAAACAAAACCATCTAAGTGAGTTCAGATGAGCGAAGCCTGGATGCTGCAGCTGTGTAGCAAACTGAGGGGGAGGGCCGGAGGCATGACTGATCCGGTCAGGTATGGCCAGGTCAAGGCAGGAAGGTGGACAGAAGCTGAAGCAAGGCCGGCTGGGTGGTTTAGGAATGACTGCCACTGTCATGAGTATCCCCCAGTCTCTACCCCGCCTGTGGTTCTTGCTTAGTCAGCTCAGATGAATGGAACTGAGAAAGAATTAGCTGAATCGTGATCTCTCCAAGGGAATGAGAGCCTGCTGTGAGTCACTGGGGAAGGGAACCTGAGCTTTCAGGGATATTCTGGAAGCTCCCTGGGTGTGTGTGGGGGAGGGGATTTACTCCTCAAGACACTTCCTCTCTGAGATGCTACCCAGAACCCGCTAGGAGGCACAGCCTTGACCGGCCACCCCAAGCTTGCGGAACAATCTGTGATCAGCCAGCTACCAACCCTGTCCTCACAAACACTCTATGGGGCCTTCAGCACCTACTCACTCTCAGCCTGAAACCACTACTTCTGACAAACTGCAGCCAGCCTAGGCACCAACACATAGTCAGTCAGTTTCTGTGGCACCAACACACACTCAGTCGATATACTCTTAGACACCCAGAACAGGGCATGTCCCTGGAGCCGGATCGCCTGCAGACAGATGGAAGTCCCACCTGCACTTGTAAATTCCACAGCCGTGTCCCATACTGCACCAGCCTATCAGGTTCAGAGGCATAGGATGTGAACAAGGATGAATGCGCGCGCACACACACACACACACACGCACACGCACGTGCATGCATGCACTCACACATGAACGCACACACGCACACACCACTGTGATGTAAAGACCCAGTTATCACATTTGTTGACCCTCCCCAGCACACAGCCAAAAGAACTACAACATTTAGTACGTGGGAGCCTGTACCCTGACCCTCTCTAGAAGGGCTACCCTGGGCACCTACAGAACAAGTGACTTAGAAAGGCATCTCTTGGAATCCCAGCAATGGGCAGGCTGAGGCAGGAGGATTGCTATGAGTCTGAATCTAGTGTGGGTAGTCCAGACGACATAATGAGTTTAAAGTCAACCTGGAATCCACTGTGAGACCCTGCCTACAAGAAAAAAAGGAACACAAAAGCAAATGAGAAAAAGGAAAAAAAGGAGGGAGAGAGAACCTGAACTCGGAAGGAACTTTCTATGCCTATATGCAAGATTCCTAGAGTGGGGGGAGGGGGAGAGAGGAAATTTGAGTAGGGGGGATGGGAATGCCGGAAGGATGTAGAGAGTGAGTCTCAAGGGAGAAAGGTGGAAGCTGGAGCCAAGCAGCCCCAGCAGCTCAGAAAGCCCTTCTGAACCTGTCGCTTCCCCAAGAAATAATGGGATCTCAGAGCCAGTCAGACAACATGGTCCAGGCACTCAAAGGAAGAAATGGTATGTACAAAACACCTACCTAGAAAATAATCCCTAGTCTGACATAGCAGTGCAGGCCTCCAGTCCCAGCTACTCAGGAGGCTGAGGCTGGGGGGGGGGGTGGCATGTTCAAGGCCTGCCTGGGCTACATAGTGAGTTCAAAGCCAGCTTAGGCAATTTAGTGACTAAGACTTTGAGCTGTGTCTGATGCTCACTGGTAAAGCACTTGCCTAGCATGGGTAAGACCGACGTTCAATCCTCGGCACCACAAAGCCATCCTTCTTGGTGGGACTTCAGTTTTCCTATTCATCACACAGAAAGAGTCTTGGATCGGAGCATCTTCCAATGGGCCTCTCCTTCCATCGTTCAGGCTTTGGAGCCCAGCCTGTCTGCCTTTGGCTTGGACAGGAAGTATACCAGCATTCTGTCATCTGGTGCTGAATCAGTGTTATTAGCAGTGGTGGCAGAATTAATACCCCTAATAATAGATCGGTGATAATGAGCAGTGCTGGTAATAATATGTACAGAGAGGGGCCCTGGCCGAGGGACGTGCAACCCTGGGCTACCCGAGGCCCCTACTAAGGTAAGCAGGTAAAGGACAGCTGACATACCAGCACTTCTGTAGGGAGCATCTCAGTGAGGAGCAAAGCTCTCATGGAGCGCTGTGGCTCCCTGGGATCCCAGGCGAGGAGGCAAGAATGTCGAATGTTTCTTCATGGTTCTCACCTGGTCCTAGGGACAGTGGGGGAAGAATGCAAGGCCAAATGAAGTTACTATCTCACAAAGGAGAAAGTAAGGTTTGTGCCAGTCCCTAGCCCATGCAGATGACAACCAAGAGAAGGCCTTCCCACAGTCCTTGCTCAGGAGGACTCCCAGTGAGGGAATGGGGGGCTCTATAGGAAGCTGGGAGAGTCCAAGCTTGGTGAAGCCTTCAGGAAAGACTTGCAGGTTAGGGGAGGAGATGACATAAGGTCCCATCACCCTGACAGATTTACAGATCAAACCCTCAGCTGCCAGTTACTGACATAGCCAATTGGCTCTGCACCCAATTTTGTGTGGGGGGGGATGGCTCAGTTCCAAATGATGTCATTGTGGGGCGGGGTTTCCTGGCCTCAGAGACTCAGAACTAATGGGCGCTCAGAGGCCAGCAGCATCCTTCTGTCCTTCAGCTGTCCCCCCACTCTTCAACAGATGCGGCTTGTCACAGGAAGGATGAAGGTGAAAAACCTACTGGCTCTTCAGTCCTTCCCACATCTATTTTTCCCATCCTTGGCCCCTTTCCTGGCTAGGCAGACTAAGGTCTTGAGGGACCTTTAGGGTCTAAGGTCCCAGACCCAGCTCTCTGCAAGGTGCATCCAGAGGATTAAGCAGGTGCCCCCACCCCAGCTCTCCATTTAGATCCTAATATTTCTTTCTAATTTGTTATTATTGTTATTATTTTGGTTTTTCAAGGCAGGGTTTCTCTGTGTAACAGCTTTGACTGTCCTAAAATTTACTTTGTAGGCCAGGCTGGTCTCACACTCACAAAGATCTGCCTGTGTCTGCCTCCCCAGTGCTGGAATTAAAGGCATGTGCCGACACCACCCGGTCTATTATTATTTTGATACAGGGCTCACAATGCAACCCAGGCTGACCTTAAATTTGCAATCCTCCTTTCTCTGTCTCCTAAGTATGAAGACTACTTGCCACCAGCCCAACAAGGACAATAGTTCTGTCTCCAAATCCTTTGTCAGGCTTGTCCCCACCACTCCTAGTTTCAAAAATCCCCTGAAAAGGTGGAGCTGGGGGCTTTTCCCTATCTGGCTATCCAAGGGTGTCATGTTCTTGAATATGAGAATGCTTGCTAACCTTGGAGGGGAAGCCACCTTGCTCCTGGAAACAAGATCTAGGAGTAGGTTCCTGGTCTCAGAGCAGGTAGGCAGGAGGAAAGAAAAGGCAGGTCATAAGTGACCCCCAAGAATAAGAGCAAAATTTCCTGTGGGTGAGGGCAGTCAGGTAGACATGGGAGATCTCTAGAAAGAGGTCTCTAATGGGGGATAGTCCAGACAGACCAATCTCTTAAACTAGGTGGCCATAGCAAGGAGGAAGGGAGACCCTACATCAAGTCTAGAAGGATTGGATGGCAACTTTGACAGATAGCCTTTCTTGTTTCTTTAAAAAAAATTTCCTGACCATTTATAAGACAGACATTAATAAGTATGTCCATCCATCTATCCATCCATCCATCCATCCATCCATCCATCCATCCATCTACCAGCCTATCCATGGCTCACCTATCTCTCTTCACCCATCCTTCTGTCTGTCCATCCATACATCCACCCATCTATCCATCCACCTGTCTTGAGAGGTCAGGGCTACTGGGAAGGGCCTGTGGTCCTGTGGCATTTATGGGGCGTATGACCTGCCTGCCTGGCCTGGGGAGGCAGTCCCACCCCCTGGCCTGGGGCAGGGGGCCGGTCTTGGCATGTGGGAGTATTTATACCTGGATGGAGGCTCCCCTGGCTGTAGGCTGGATGACTCCCCAAAGCCAGGATGGTGTCCATGGCCCAGAGTCCACTGTGAGTGTTTAGATTTGGCTTCTTTGGGGATCAAGACTGGGTGGAATAGGATTGGGGAAGGGCTGGAGAGTGGGGAAGCTGCTCAGAGGTGGCCAAGGACTACAGAAAGAAAGCATGCTAGGCAGAGGTTTGCCGGTGGACAGGAGGTTGTCAGCATCAAACATTCTCAGCAAAGCTGCCACCTTCCCTGGAGAAGGGATGAACCTATTTCTCTTAGCTAGAAGGGAAGAACCTGTGCTCCCTTAGGGAGAGGACCTTGATGTATAAGACAAGTGGACAAGATTATAAGAATTAAGACCAGCCAGGATGTAGTGAGTGGGGCATGCCTTTAATCCCAGCACTCGGGAGGCAGAGGAGGCGAATCTCTGAGCTCCAGGCCAGCCTGGTCGACAGAACGAGTTCCAGGACAGCAGGACTACACATAGAAACCTTAAAAAAAAATCTAGAACTTCCAGGTCTGTCTAGGGCAGAGAGCGGAGAAGGTAGCTCAAGAACCTTTTCAGGACAAGTGTAGTGAAGTAAAGGATGCTTGCTGTCCAGCCTGGGGGATGACTGAGATAGGTTTAGGGGAGACCAGACTTGGGAATGACAGCCACAGGTCTCAGTGGCTCACAGAACACTGCAAGAGGGATATGGTTGTTTTTTTTAATTAGGTTTTGTGGTGTGTGTGTGTGTGGTGTGTGGTGTGTGTGTGTGTGTGTGTGTGTGTGTGTGTGTGTGTGTTTGTGTGCATGCCTGCCACAGCAAGAGTGTGGAGGACAAAGAACAACTTGTGGCTGGTTCTCTCTGGCCACCATGTAGGCCCTAGGGATCAGACTTAGGTTGTCAGGGTTGAAAGTCGGTACCTTTATCCTGCTAAGCCATCTCGCCTGTCTGTGGCTGCTTTGCCTCCATCACCCTTCATCAGCCTAGGCAGGATGGAGAGCCAGAGAGAGAGTTGGGAGGGCTGCCTTCAGGACATTGGGAGAAAAGCTGATAGAAACCCCTTCTTGACACCCCTAGACTCCCAGAATCCTGAGATGTGCAAGCCTCAGGCACAGTCCCCAGGTCCTCCCCTGCCACCCCCCCCCCACAACAAGGTAATTAGGGACCTGCTCCAGGGAACCCCTCCCAGCAGCCAGGCAGGTGGAGCCCCGGGTGGGGCTGCAGGCGAACACTGGGCACAGCCCCACCCCTCATAAAACATGCTGCCGCAGCCAGCAACAGAAACCATTAAGGTGGAACCGAGCCGGCTCCGCCTGCTCATAAAGGGCAGGAAGGAGGGCGCCGACAGGTGGGAGGGGGGGGATGCAGAACCCCCTGTGAGAGCCGTTGGCCAGGCAGGAGTGACTCAGCTGCCAACAGGGGCTCCAGGGACAGACCCTCCCAGGGAAACCTCCACCTTGCTGAGGTGGGGCTGTGTGGTATAGTGGTTAAGGAGATTAGCTTTGAAGACTGGGTCTGGATCCTGGGGAGCACAATTTACTAGCTGGGGGACTTGGGCGAGTCAGGTTAACCTCTCTGAGCCTCAGTTTCCTAATCCATAAAAGGGGGTGACAATGCAGTTCCTCCCTCCTGGGACATAACCAGAATTCCTGGTATGAGCCTGGCAGTCCACTCTACATGTATGCATACTCTCTCTCTCTCTCTCTCTCTCTCTCTCTCTCTCTCTATATATATATATATATATATATATATATATGTGTGTGTGTGTGTGTGTGTGTGTGTGTGTGTGTATGTATATGTATGTATGTATATGTATATATATATATGTGTCTATATATACATACACATACATATATACATACACTCTATATATACATAGATACACTATATACATCCACAGGACCAACATCAGCATCTTAAGATTCAAATGATCCCCGGGCTTCATTTTGCCTCCTACAGAAGAACTGAAATGCAGACGAGGAAATAACTTGTCTCAGACCACAAAACCAGAAAAGTGGGTGTCCCCTAGGCCCCACCCTTAAATGACCCCTTCTGCCTGCGTGCCGAGGAGACAGAGTTTGGGAAGCAGAGGTACCAATGGCTAGAGGAAGTGCAGATCTGACTGTTTAAGGGAAGGGTTCAAGGTGAGGATGCCAGGCATTGGGGGGGGGATACAAAGCAGTCCTGCAGCAATGACTGCCACTGATTCAGTATCCCTCCAGCTAGCAGAGTTGGGAGGGGCTTCCTCCCAACCTCCCCACTCAAGGTCAGAGTGCCGTTTCTCTCTTCTTTTGATTCTAGAGCCCGTCAGGTCTACATTTTCTGTCCCCCAATGTTTCTTTCCCGTCTCCAAGAATCACAGGAAGAGCTCAGAGGGCAGAGGGTGGCAAGGATGGCCAGACCATGAGAGGGTTTTCAACATGTCTTGCTAATTGTCGCACTGGATAAGAGTGTCTGTGTCTCGGGCTCTCTTGAGGCACCAAAGACAGGGTTTTCCATTTTCTCTGTGTGGCTCTAGGCATGTTTCTTCTCTCTTGACCACGGGTTTTTGTTTTATGTTTTTGCTTTTGTTTCCTTGAAAAAACGAAGTTAATGCCCTTGCTTCTCTACCTGCAGAGTGCTGGTAAATTTTCATCAAATACCAGCTTTCAAAAAGGGAAAGGGAAAATTCTGGTTTGGTTTTCATTTTGGCTGTGTTTGAATTTGGATTTTTTGAGACAGGGTCTCACTATGCAGCTCTGACTGTCCTGGAACTCACTATGTAGAACAGACTGGCCTCAGATTCACAGAGATCCATCTGTCTCTGCCTTCCCAGTGCTGGGATTAAAGGCACATGTCGGCATACCCACTAGGATTCTGGTCTGTGGTGTTTGAAAATTTGCGTGGGCAGCTATGGGCCATGGCCACCTTGCCCTTATTTTGCTGAATGTAAAATTGAAAGCGATGGATTCAGTTTGTTCCCCAAAGCCCTGGCTCTAGCATTCTATGCTCACTGACCTTGGGAACAGAGGGAGGAAAAGGTGAAGTCATGATAAAAAAAAACAAGCAACAGGAACTCCTGAGTGCTCCAAAGTTGTGGGTCTAGAATGATCATGGTCTTACAGGAGAAGGAAATGTGGCTCACAGCTTACTCTATACCCATGAAGTCTCTAGCCCATGAAAGAGACGTGGTGGGCAGAAGCTGGTTCTAAGTAGTAAGCCATAAGTGCTCTGGACCAGCTGCAGGGATTCTGGGCTTGGGAAAGGCGGAGAAGGGAAAGGAGAGAAGAGAAATCAGTTTGCCGCTATGGGTACACATCCTGTTGCATTCTCCGAAATCAGAAGAGATAGGATCAAGGTTTGACAGCAATGAAAAAAAAATTCCTTCCAAGTTCATAGGCCAGTGTCAGGATACTGGGGCGACCATAGATCTCCTGAGGGATCCAAAGCAGTAGGGATACCCTATCCCTTCCATTCTAGCCATTCAAGTTTCTGTAGCCACTGCTCTACTACAGGGGAAAGAACAAAATGGCTTCGGAGACCAGCGTCAAGAGGAAGTACAGTCTCTGTCAGTGGAGGAAGATGATGTTAGGGAGATGATGGTGGGGGACAGGAAAGGGCAAGAAGAGGGAGTTCCCTCTCCCACACCGGAGCTCATGCCTTAAATTAACTCTGTCCCACTGCTAATTATTAATAATAGCTATCATTTATTGAGTATGTACTGTGTGTTAAGCTATTTACAAGCAATATTTCATCCGATCCTCCAAAGAGGTATGTATTATTAGCTCTATTTTACAGAGGAGGAAACTGAGGCCCAGGCAAGGAAGTTAAGCAACGTGTCCAACCAAATTCTCATCCTGATTCCGGCTCAGACCCAGACCTGATTCCAAGTCACCAGCTTTAAGCTCCAGGAAAGGGCTGGGCCCAGGACTCCTCTCTCTGTCCCCTCTCTGTGCTGAAAGGATCTTCCCCAAACACCAACTGAGCCCTTTGTCCAGTCACCGAAGCACGTGACCCCTGTAGGATGAAGTTGTTTAAAGGCTCGTCTCTCCCTAGCTGTATGGCTTTAGAACAGTCAGTTCATTCCCTTAAGGGGCTCCTAGAACAGGGCTCCGGCTCTGGGAACTAAGGATGCACCAGGGTCACTGAGTGGGAAGTCAGTATTTCTGGAACCCACCCAGAAGAGAGCCTGGGTGAGGACCACTCTGGAACATCTGCATCCTCAATACAGATTAAGGGGCAGGCCTCTGAACTCCACGAGATAAGCTCAAATCCCAGAAAAGCAGTAGAGGTTTGCAGAGCCAGAGTGTGATAGTGCTGGCTAAGAAATGAGGCCTCTGACACAGGGGAATCTCTGCCAGGGTTTTTACAGCTAGCTCCAGCAGGGGAAGAAGGACTGGACAACGAGGTAGACAGAGCTTCAGGAGGGGAAGGCCTAGTGGAGCTTAGGCGCCCTGTTCCAGATTCAAGTCTCTGAGGCAGCAGGTGTCTTGAGTCTTGTGAGGTCAGAATAAATGAAGACCAAGCAGACAGGGAAGGCCAGCAAGGGCAGCAGCCACCTATGGACAGCATCATCAGCTCCTCTTCCTTGGACTACCAGGCCTGAAGAAGCAGAGCCATCAAGGAAACTATAGAGCCTGGGGCTAGAGGCCCTCGGGCTCAGCTACATTTGGCCAGCTGAGGCTGGAGGTGTGACGTGTGTCCCTGATCATTTTCTGGGGATCCGTACCTTATGCACACACAGCACTTAATCTTCAAGAAGCCCCAGTGAGATAAGTCCACACCCCCCACTTCTCTGAAGAAAATGAAGTATAGACTTGCACGATGTGTTCAGAATCACATAGCCAGAACGTGACAGGGCTTGGAACTGAAAAGCAGGTCCTCCTCAAGTTTAACCACTAGTGTTCACCCCTCCCCAGACTTCAGAGCCTGAGGCCTGGAGGGAGAAGCCCCTGGCCTCACACCTGGAGTGGGCTGGGATTGTATTTGGAAAACATCATGTCCTCCGGGGAAGGTAGCTCTGACCCGAGCTGTCCAGGGAGCATGGGCCAGGGTGAGCAGTCATGCAAAGCCAGAGATGGGGTGTCCTCACCCCTGCCTGCTCCTTTGAAGTGTCCAGTTACAGCCAGTTCCACGCTTCCCGGTCACGCCACATTTAGCATTGCTGAGAGTGAGCTTGCGCGGGGATATAGAGAAGGAGTGGGGAGACTCTTAGAGGGGTGGGAGAGAACCTCTCCACCCTCAGACCTATCCACCTTCCAACTACCACCCCCCTCCCAGTCTAATCCTATGTGAGACTCTGGGCAGGTCCCTTCCCTCTTTGTCACAATTAGCCGCTCTGGAGACAGCTAATTCATCAAAGATATGTCAACCGTTGACTGGACCAAGCTTGAGCCAGTGAGGCCCACCCTCCCTTGCAGACTTCCCAGAACTGCACAGCTACTCCACTGTGGCTTGAGGGGTCTCGGGTAGATGTAACAAGTGCAAAACTCTGGCTATGCTTGCTGCTTGGCTCCCAGACCATCCCACAGCGTTGACTGCCATCAAATACAGAAGTGAGGAGGGAAGCCAGCCAAAGTTTACAAAGCTTACTTAGTTCAAGTTCTGATTCTGCCAAGGATTGGTTGTGAGATTGGGAAGGTCACGGAATCCCCTGGGCCTCAGTGTCCCCATCAGAAGATAGGATTTATAATGTGCCATCCTTGCTTGCTTGTCCCAGTAGAGCAGTGAGCTTGGGCATGATGTCTCATGCTTCAAAGGCCAACCCTTGGGAGGCTGAGGTCAGAGGGTTGCCAATAGCTCAGGGTCAGCCTGGCCTACACAGTAAGTTAGGGGCCAGCATGGACTATATGGTGAGACCCTGTATTAATAAACAGCAGGGGTATCCGGCAGTGGTGGCACTTGCCTTTAATCCCAACACTCGGGAGGCAGAGGCAAGCAGATCTGTGAGTTCAAGGCCTACTGAGTGAGTTCCAGAACAGCCAGGGCTATACAGAGAAATTCTGTCTCGGCAACGGGGGCTACAGATAACTCAGAAAAGGAATTGCCTATCATGCAGGAAACCCTAGGTTTTAGGAGCACTACACAGCGGTAAAAAAAAAAAAAAAAAAAATGACATCTTGAATTTTGCAGGAAAAGGGATGAAGCTAAAAAACATTATTTTGAGTGAGGTAACCCAGACACAGAAAGGCAATTATCACATGTACTCACTCATAGGTGGTTTTTAAACAGAAAGCAAAGAAAACCAGCTTACAAACCACAATCCCAGAGAACTTAGACAACAATGAGGACACTAAGAGAGACTTACATGGATCTAATCTACCTGGGAAGTAGAAAGTAGAAAAAGACAAGATCTCCTGAGTAAATTGGGAGCATGGAAACCTTGCTGAAGGATTGAAGCGGGGAGAGGAGAGGCAGGGAGGGGAGCAGAGAAAAATGTAGAGCTCAATAAATATCAATTAAAAAAAAAAAGAAAACCCTAGGTTTGAACACAAAACTGGGCCCGAAGGTGCACGTCTCTAATCAGCACTGGGGTGGTGGAGAAAGGAGGAACCTAAGTTCAGCTTCAGTGTATGAGAAACCGTCCAAAGTGCGGCATAGCGGCCAGCACAAAGCTGTCCCTCAGCAAATGATGGCTGCTGCCAGAGATAAACTCGGGAGAGTGAGGTCAAAGGTTGTTGCCCTTTGCAAAGATGGAGGAAGGCAAAGAGTCAGGCTGATAATGAAGAGCTCAAGCAATAACACTGCTAATAGCAAGAGCTGCCGTGGATCAAGGCCTGGGTTCTGCTTGCACTGTGCTCCATGCTTTCTACGCATGATTTCATTCCACTCCCAGCACCCCATGTGAGGTTCTGTCACTCGCCTTGCTTGTCGATGCTGCTGTGGATGTGCTGGGAGCTTTGCTGACACAGCCTAGGATGAAAAGACCTCCCCTGGTGCTGAGCTTCTGGGGTCAGAGTTATTGAACAGTTCAGAAAGGGTCGGCCCTTAGATCTAAAGTCCGAGCCTCAGATTTTCATGAGCACGCAGAAGAGTTCAGAAAGAGGGCAGTGATGGGGGCTGGGGAGGAGCTGAGGAGCACCTGAGAGGCACTAGGTTCAGTCCACACAGAACAGGAGGGGAGAGGAGAAGAGTGGGAATAAGGAAAAGAAAAATAAAGGACAGAAGTTGGCAAAAGTCACAGATAAAACAGTTTAAAGGGTGGAGATAAACACACCTTTAATCCCAGCACTCGGGAGGCAGAGGCAGGCAGAAATCTGTGAGTTCGAGGCCATCCTAGTTTGCAAAGCAAGTTCCAGGACAACCAGGACTGGTTCATAGAGAAACTCTGTCTCAAAAAACCAAAGAGGGGCCGGGCGGTGGTGGCGCACGCCTTTAATCCCAGCACTCGGGAGGCAGAGGCAGGTGGATCTCTGAGTTCGAGGCCAGCTACAAGAGCTAGTTCCAGGACAGGCTCTAGAAACTACAGGGAAACCCTGTCTCGAAAAACAAAACAAAACAAAACAAAACCAAAAAGGGGAAAAAAATAAAACACCAGATATCTCATGGACTCTACCAGCAAGGCCTCTAGGTCACCCAGCAAGGCCAGCCTCTGTATCACCAGAATTACTGTCACATGAAGTCTAGGCATGACACATTCCCTAGATCCCCCTTATTCAAGGCCTATCCAGCACTGATAAGACCACCTGTCATAGACATAGGAGATCTAGCACCCAGGGCTCCCTGGGAACCAGGCGCTTGCTGACTCATTTGAACCAGCAAAGCTTGATAATGGACTGGACCCCCCCTCCTCTGAGTATCCTATCTGGTTCATTTCTCTCTCATGATCCTCCTGCCTCATCCAGCATTTGCCTACCAGCATGTACAATGTACAACCATGGCTGTCTGTCTGTCTGTCTGTCTATCTATCCATCCCTCCATCCTTCTGCCAATCTCTTTCCTTCTCCCCCTATCTCCCTATCCAGATGGCTAGCTGCAAACAGGGTCCCAGCCTAGGGAAAGGGTGAGAATGGAGGTGGCGCGCCTGGGGCTGGCCAACCCTAGACGTTGGTCCTCATTCTCATTGTAGCCGGCTTTCTTCGAGGCCAGGACTGGGTGATGGTGTCGCTACTCCCTCCGCAGTCTGACGTCACACTGCCAGGCTCCACCCGACTGGAGGGCGAACCCCAAGGGGACCTCATGCAGGCTCCGGGCCTCCCAGGCTCCCCTGCCCCACAGAACGTAAGTACCTGGTATCTAGGCGTGGCATTAGGACAAGCCTGGTCGCTGAGCAGAGAGTAGATAGTCAGTGCCCCACACAAGGACCTCCAGGGTCTGCCTTGCCCCCTACACCAACAAAGACGTTGACATTAGACCCAGAGGGGCTCTGAACCCACATGGATCTCTGTTCATCCCTTGGTGTTTCCCAGGGCAAGGTCTGGAGCCCCATCAGCCTTGGAGTGTCCCAGGTTTAGGAGAAGTATGCTTGTATCAGGTTGGGATCCCAAGAGCAGTGTATGTCCTTCCCATCATTTTGGGGTTCCCATGGGCTCAGTCAGAGACTCTATGATCTCAACACAGAATAGGGTCCTGGCAGGTCTCCTGGTCCAACCTCCATTTACAGGTTCTTTCTACTCTGTCTACCCAGAAGCATGCCAACTTCAGCTGCTCATCATTTGTGCCTGATGGCCCCTCAGAGAGAGCACCCTCACTGCCCCCCCACAGCCCAAGCATTGCCTCTCCAGGCCCAGAGCAAATCCCGGGCCACTGCACAGCTGGACCTGGCCCAGGCTCCTTCTGCTCCTCTCCCTCAGACAAGTATCCTGGCTTTGGCTTTGAGGAGGGCCCAGCAGGCAGTCCTGGGCGCTTCCTCAAGAGCAACCACATGCCTTTCCACCCCTACAAGAGGCACTTCCACGAGGACATCTTCCCCGAAGCACAGACGACCATGGCCCTTGATGGACACTCCTTCAAGACTCCGGGGGCACTGGAAGCCTTCGAGGAGATTCCCGTGGATGTGGGGGATGCCGAGGCCTTCCTGCCTGGCTTCCCGGCAGAGGCTTGGTGCAATGGACTCCCTTACCCCAGTCAGGAGCACAGCCAAGTTCTGGTGAGTACCAGCGGCCAAGTGCATCTTGCTTCCTTTCTCTTGCCCACCTAGAAAGACTTCTCAAAGCCAGTCATGGTGGCACAGGCCTGTAACCCTAGTACTCAGGAAGCTGAGGCAGGAAGATTGCCTGAAACGGAAGGCCAGGCAATCATATATGGAGACCCTGTCTCAAAGTTGGAGCTCCATTGAAGCAGCCAGCCCAGAGGGTAGGGGCCTCCTGGCTCTATGCTGGTTCCCTGGGCAGGGGGATACTAGACTAGCAGGCATGGAGGGGACCAGGTTGAGGAGCACATCAGAGGACAGAAGCTGGCAACTTCCCAGAGGGTGCTGAGTCAGGATACCAGAGGGCAATTTCTGTTTATCTGAGTGTCCAGAAAGCCTAGCCAGACCAATACTCCCCTATGCAAACATGAGAAAAAAAGACATTCCAGAGAGAAAAGGTGCCAGCTAGAGTGTCAGAACACAAACCCACCAAACCAGGGTGGGCTCAGGGATGTCACTAGTGTCTCCAGGACCCTTCCAGACCCTACTTTGATTTTTTTTTTTTTTTTTTTTTTTTTTTTTTTTTTTTTTTTTTTTTTTTGTGGCATGAGACAGAAAGTAGCTCCATTGCCCGAGGCTGGCCATGAACTAGAGAGTCTCCTGCCCAGGGTCACTGGTGCTGGAATTGCGGGCTCCTGCAGCTACGCTTTGGCCAGAGCAGGCTCTGTGTGCTCACATAAGTGCCTCGGAAACACTTTAGAAGGTTGGCGAGCACTTCCATAGCCAGATCTGCAAGCCCTGTGACCTCGGGCAAATCGTTTAATCTCTCTGAGCCTCGTGGGAAAAGGAATGTTAAGGGTACCTGTCTCATAGGAGTGTGGCTTTGGGAAGCAAAAGGGGGCTTGCTTCCTACGCCCTAGCTCTGATCCCAAGGCAATAACTGAGTGGGATCAGCCTGGGCTCTGTCTCCTCCAGGGGTCCACCAGCCTTCTTCACCTCCTGTTTCCCATTCTAGTCCTTAGCCACTCCCAACAGGAAGGAAGATGGGGAAACAGCCGAACACCCATCAGGCGTGGCCTAGACAGGATCTTATTCTGTTTCTGGAACAGTGACAGCTTTTTCTCAAGCCTTTAGAATGAGGCAGCAGGCCAAACAAATCACCCTATAAACCAGCAATTGTCCTCCACTGTCCACTCTATGAAGCTCCCAGTCACTCGGCCTTGTGCTTTCTTCCCAGGGCCCCATTTTATCTTCCCAACAATGCTCTAGAGAGTCCCCACTATCTCCATCTCGTGAATCAGGACATAGGGCTCTGTGTTGAAGTCTCATGCCTTGCCGGGATATCCCCTGGCACCATGGAGACAAGTAGTACCCAGGGGCCCACCGCTGCCTGGTCCACTCTCTGGGTGACTATTACCACATAGCTTCCCCTCTCTGGGATCAGCCCCACTATCTCTCAAATGAAGGGGTTGGAGATGATACCTGTGGCCCTTCCAGGCCCGAGATCCTGTGATTAGAGCAATCTCTGCATCAGCATCCCTGGGGCACACCCAGAAAGTGGTCACAGTTAGCTTTCGCCCCTCTGGGCCCAAATGCTGGCTTCCCAAAGGCCCCTGAGAATCGTGATAAGAGCAGTCTGATCCTGGCTTGCCTATCTGTTAGGACCAAGCTGCTCTCTCGCTGTCTCTACTCCGGGCTCTGCTCTGAGGACCCAGTGCTAGGTCCTGAGGACTCCACATGGACCTCTCAGAGATCTCTGGTCCCACTCAAGTCTGTGTGACCACTGACCAGTCTCCACCTTTTCTCTGGCAGCCTAGCCTATGCCCGACACCTGCAGTGAGGTGGAATGTGGGGGACATTGTCCATCCCAGTCTAGCCCTACCACTGACTTGCTGGTTTCCTTCAGGAAAACTCCTATCCATCTCTGTTCTCTGATCCTTCCCCAAGAGTCAACTTTCAGAGATGCAGAGAAAGGATTCCTTTAGTGTGAGGTTCAAGACAAGAGAAAGGAGAGGAAAATATTTTTTTTCCAGCAGAGGTCGGAAGTTAAGGTCAAGCCCCCAGCTCTGGACAGCGGGCCTGGCATGTACTGCTACCAGCCTCCTCTGCAGCATATGTACTGCTCTTCTCAGCCTGCCTTCCATCAGGTAGGTATGGGGCAGTGGGTACCCTTCCTGGAGACCTCGGGAGTTGTGTGGGTACTGCTGGAGCGGGGGGATTCCTGTGTGTGATGGGTATGCATATGTACGTGTGTATATGTGTGTGGACAGGTGAGGGTATCAGGGTCCTGAACCTCAGCAGGGCTACCCCAGGTGAAGAATGGTAGCTCATGGAAAGGAAAACAATTGCCCTTTTGTGGGGGCAGGGGAGGAGTTCAAGATAGGGTTTCTCTGTGCAGCCCTGGCTGTCCTGGAACTTGCTCTGTAGACCAGGCTGGCCTTGAACTCACAGAGATCTACCTGTCTCTGCCTCCCAAGAGCTGGGATTAAAGGCGTGCACCACCACTGCCCAGCATGATTGCCCTTTTCTAGGGGCATTCAGGATTCTCTGACCCCCTTGTGGAGGCTGGTGAGTCTCAAACAGAAAGTATAGCCAAGACTGAGGCAGTCATGATGTGAACCACAGAGGGAGGGAGAGCCATCCCAGACAGACAGGAGCAAAGAAGAAAGAGGTGTGTGGGGTGACACACAGGCTGGGCAGGGAAGGGAACACACCTTGCTGTGTGACCTTGTCCCCTTTGGCCTAGTGTGGGTGGGCATGCGTGTGGGGCTGGGGTCCTCGTTATCGTCTTTATCATCCTTGCCTTTCCCCACCCCAGCGCCCAGGTTAGCCTCTCCAGAATGAACGAGATGCTAACTAGTTGCCCCACACTGGCAAGGGATGGAGGATTTTTGAAAAGAGACAGAAAAGAGCCCCAGAGCAGCAGGCAGCTCCCTCGGAGTCACCGGGCAAGATAGAGCAAGTGGCTGCCCAGCACCCAGCTCCATCCACCTGCAGCCTGGCACTCAGACAGGCCTTGCCTGTGGAGCAGGTTCTACTCCAGCGCTGGCATTGGCCCCGATCCTAGCCAAGCCAGGAGGCAGGCTGAGAAGGTGGGGTGGGGGTCAGGCTGTCTGCTGTACGGAAAGTGACAGAGAGGGACAAAGAGACACGTAGCATGAGGGGACATCCTCCCTTCTAGGAAGGGCCTAACCGCAGAAGCCTGAGCTTCTCTGAGGCTCCTGATCTGAGTCAGAGTGAAGGGTGTCCCTAAGGCAGCCACATCAGGGACCAAGTCACCACAGGACGAAGGTGACCAATAGACCCTAAGTGGCCTTACCATGCCCAGCCTTGCTTTGAAGCTCTCTGCCGTCTTCAACATCCTTGAACAAGATGGCCGCACCCAGGGCTTTATGGTGCCCAGAGAGAGGGTGACTCAGGCGCTAAGTGTCTCTCGGTGACCTGGAAAGAGCACTTCAGCCTGGAGCAGCTGGGGGAGTCAGAGTCTCCAACCCCCAGCCCCCATAAAACACCATTCCTGGCACCGCAGCCACTCCCTTCGCCGTAAAACTACCTCCCACCCCCACCTGCCCACCATCATGACCGGCTCTTTCAAAGAGCCACTGAAACTCGTAAAGGTGGCCATGCCTAGAACACACCCAGGCTGGACATCCCACTTCCGGCCCAGTGCTCCAAAAGAGTCACAGAGGGCCTGGAGTGCCTGCCTGGAAAGTGCAGGACTATGGGCTGCTCCCCATCCCATCACCATGGCAACCAGGGTACCTCAAGGACTGAGAGGAAAGAGTTGGAAAGAGATAGCTTTTGAGGTCTTTTGAGATTCTGAGTTCTGGAGTGTGGATCTCTATCCAAGCCCATAATGTCCACTCCACCGTTCATTCCTCAGCCATGCCATTGGATAAGGAGTAGAGTTCATGACCAATGGCAGGAGAATCCAGTCTCAGCTCCCTGTCTGGATGGATATGTGTGTGAATGGAGGAGTGGTACTCTACTTGGGAAAGCTTGGTAGCATGGTAATTACTCTGTCCCCTTTGACCTTTACAGTACTCCCCGGGAGGAGGCAGCTACCCTGTGCCTTACCTGGGCTCGGCTCACTATCCCTATCAGAGGATCACACCCCAGGCCAGCGCCGACGGGCACCAGCCACTCTTCCCCAAGCCCATCTACTCCTACAGGTACCTGTCCTAGCACATCTGAGACAGAGCTAGGAGCATGGAGGACCCTTGGGGAAACTAAGGCATAGGATCCTAAAGATGTAAGGGTCATTGAAGAGGATAGAAATCATACCTAGTAATCTCCAAAGATGCTGGAAAAATGATTCCTGCAGGTGGGTAGGTAGTAGATACATAACCTTTGACCATTTGTCTGACCCTGTGAAGTCTTAACTCTGGTTATACTAGCCGATGCGCTGGTGATTTGGGTGGGTGGGCCTGTAAGGTCCTATCTTGGGACCCAGCGCCTAGTCCTAGAGTTTAGGTGGGGGATCAAGGGTGCTCGCTGCCTTCCAACATTTAAAAACAATAAACAAACAGTTCTGCTACTTGCTAGCCGTGAAACTGCTTGGTTGTCTGGAAGGGGAAGGGGGAGACAATTCAGGAAGCTGGAAGTTTTATGGAAGAGAATGTGGGGAGGAGAGCGCTTGGCATATGGCAGAAAGCCTTGGTCCCTTGCTACCGTCCAGCACATACACGATGAGCTGAGGACTGAGGGGCCAGGACCACGTCCGTGCAATGGTGCGTTTTAAACTTTCATTCCCGCAGCTCGGAGGAAACTGGCGACTGCAGTTTTTTTTTTTTTTTTTTTTTTCATTTTCATTTCAAAACTAAGAAAACCGAGGCTCAGGAAGTTTCAGACGAGCTCACACATCTAATTTCTGTGTCAGATAGCAATCTGGTTTTCCAGATCTCACAAAATGCTCCTATAGCTCAGTCGCAGCCTCACAGAGCCTGTTGGCCGCGGGAGACCTGAAGGAGGGCCAGACTCTCAGGAGATCTCTTTTGCAGCATCCTTATCTTCATGGCTCTAAAGAACAGCAAGACCGGAAGCCTTCCCGTCAGCGAAATCTACAATTTCATGACAGAGCACTTCCCTTATTTCAAGGTGAGTCTGAAAGCCGACCCAGCTGGAAAGCAGGAGAGGCTTGACCCCAACATGCTTCCCGTGTGTCCGAGGTGAAGTGCAAAGCTTCGGGGTGGGAGGAGCGGTGGTTTCAGGGCCACACATGACTCAGAGAGAGAGCATCGCCTCAGCCTCACATGTACCAGGCCCCCAGCTCCGTCCTCAGTAGCAAAGAGGGGAGGACTCTGTGAACAGAACATAAGCTGCTTGCTCCAGGCTGCACAGCAGCTCAGAGAAGTGGGTGATGCCAGTTCTGATAGGTTTCGGGGATCAGCCACCTATCCCCAAATTGAGAGAGGAAGACAGGTAATGGGAGTGTCTCCAGCCTTGGCCAGGGTGCTGTGGGCTGGAGGATTTCCAAGTTGCCGCTGGTCGCTAAGGTGACAGGAGTAAGATTAGCATATGCCTACGGGCAGTACCCTGAGCTTCACTTGTGCCTGAAAGTGGGGCTCACAGTCTTAGGGTACCCTGACCGTGTGCAACATTAGTTCCTAATTCCTACAGAAGAGACTTTAGGCAACTTCCAGCACCCTGGGGACAGGAGGAAGACTGAGAGGGACCCTGGGGAAACTGAGGCATGGGATTCCTCAGTATGCAACAGTTACGGCAGCATGAGGAGGAGGTCACACGCAGTGGATTTTCAAATGTTCCTGGACAAGATTCCTACACAGGGTGGGGGTGGGGGTCATGTCTGTCTCTGGGTTGACTTGGCAAAGCTGGTGCTTTGGATGGGCCTGCTGAGGTCCAGTCTCCTGGGGACCTGACAGGTACCCTTCTCTCCAGGTGAGCAAACTTAATCAGAGATGGTGATCCATCCTTCCGAGATCACACAGCAAAAGGCTCAGTTGTTAAGTCAAGCTCTCTGGCTTCACACACAGTCCTTTAGCCTTGACACATATACCCAAGCACCTCTTGCACAGACACAGTCTCCTAAGGTAGGTGCAGGAGAAGCAAGACTTTCTGTTGGGGAGTACAGTCCACAGGATGGATGCTATCTCATCCATGACCCAGGCAGGACAGGAACTGAGGCCCAGGTCTTCCCGAGTCAGCTCCATAGGTGATAGGAGATTCCTGCCCTCACTCTCTGCGCCATGGCCCTGCCTGGGGACAGTTGCTGGTTGGTGTGCAGACAACTTGGCATCTGCTATGCTCCCACCAAAGGGGATGGGCAACAAAGTCTTTTAGCATGGCTTTGGCTGGAGTGGAGAAGTATACTGACTTGAGGTTCTGAGAAAGTGAAAAATACCATAGCTTGTCTGGGCTGCTCCTGAAGCCCAGAATCTCCTGGAAGGAACAGACACTTGCCTACACTTAAAGCTGTGGCAAAGTCCTCCAAGAACTAGCCGGAGAAAAGGAGGCGAGGCCCCTCCCTGCTCCTCTGGGCCTTCTTCCCTGCCCACTCCTGGCCGTGCCCCCAGCCCCTCCCTGTATCTCATCTTCCTGGCTTAATTATTTTTCCTGGGAGCCGTGTAATCCCTGTTTTATGGGGCTGAAGAATGAAGAAGTCTGACAGCTTTTTTTGGTTTGGTTGTTTTTCTTAGCCGGTTGCATCACTCCTTCATGCCTGAGTTTACATCTGACTTCAGAGGGAATGTGTGAGGATAGGACCGGCTCCATTGGCAAGGCAGGCCCCATGGGATGACCTCGGCAGGGCCCTTTGCTGAGGAACAGAGCTGGAGTCCAGGCCCGGTTACTGTTTCCTTGTGTGATCCAAGGACAGCCTCTTTCCTCTCTGGGCCTCAGTTTACCCCTCCATAACACGTCTGTTTGGACCAATTCATACATAGATTCCTCCCAAGCCGACAGGTTCCTTCTGATCCTCCCTAAAGAAAGAGTTCAAAGACTCTCCACCTCCCACCCCTCACTTGAAGGTCCTTGTTCAGGGCGAGGACATAGTGGACTCTCAGGTGGACAGCAATTCAGGACATAGCAAATCCTAGGTGGACAGCACTCATATCCAAAGCAGCTGTTGTGGGTGTCCCACAGTCCCGTGAGTCAGGGATGTGGGACGGAGGAAGTGTCCGGCCACTGTGTATAATTGTTAGTGCTGACCATCCCGCTTCCAAACAGGAAGTGGCTGGGGTGGGGGCTGCCCTGGCATCCCAAAGTCACAGGTTTATGGGACCATAAAAGTTCCCAGTGCCCATTAAGTCTGCCCAGGGGGCGACAGAGCTTTGACTCTCAGTAGAGACAGTTGTGGGAGTCAACGGAGGTCCAGTAGCTCAAGAGCCTCCCTGGGAACCCTTGATGAACCTTGGGGAACATTGGAACCAGCTCCATGACAGGCTAGTTGTCCCCAAGAAAGGCTTCAGCAGCTGCTGCCAGCAACTCACAGTGACGCTGGCATCAGGGCCCGGTTCTGCTGGGCGTGATTCAGCTTGGCTGCTCCCTGGGGGCAAGTGAGCTAGGGAGGAGGGCGTGGCCATCTCTCATTAACCAGAAATGAGGGGCTAAAAGGGAGAGGAGCCAGAGATGGAGGGCTGGAGGGAGTTCCATCAGTTAGAGTTGTGGTTCTACCCACAGTCAGCCTCCCGCTAGACTCAGGACGGTCACATAGCCTTCAACTAAGCCAGAGGTAGGGGGCAGGAGGCCCATGCTCCCCCACACACACCGCCTCTCACCCAACTGAGTCAGCTTAATGGTTTTTACAACCCTCCTTGGGCACAATTACTGCACTGGTGGCATGACCAGGCCTCCTAATGGGTGTTTATTCTGTTGGCACGAGCACCCCCTGCCTGAGGGCTGGCCTCCCCACCAGGGCACACCTCTGGGGCACACTCATGCGAACTCACACCCACACACTCAATCATGGATACACACGTACTCTTAGGCACTTTCTCACACAGAGCCATCCTCACTCAGGAGTTCAGAGACCTGTGGTAGGGGATGCCGTTCACACCGTTCACACCGTGAGACTTCTAAGGACTTCAGTGCATATTTGCCTACATACAACTACCCCTGTCTTCACCAACAGCACATCTGCAATCAAACATGTAGGCAACAGATGCTCTAATTCCCACCCAATCACCAACCCTCTTCTGCCAAACCTGCCCCGGAGGGATGAAGCAGATCCAGAAGAGGGGCATTCTGCTGTCCCCCCCCTTGAAAGCTGGCCCCAAGACTTTAAATAGTGATCTTCCCCTTTCTACCAAGAGGGTACACAGACTAGAAGGCCAAGTGGGCACATCCTGCTTTGATGGGGACATAGACCAGAGGTCTAGGCGGCATTTACCAGTGTCCTTTAAGGAGGAATCACAAGTTGGACATGGGAGCTAATGCCTGTGATCTCAGCACTCAAGAGGCTCAGAGGCAGAATCACTGTGAGCTTGAGGCCAGCCTGGGCTACAGAGGGAGAGCCCATCTCAAAATGGGGGGTGGGTGGTAGAGAGCATTGGAGAGATGGCTCAGTGGTTAAGAGCACTGGCTGCTCTTGCAGAGGACCAGGGTTCTGTTCCCAGCAACCATATGGTGGCTTACAACTGGCTGTACCTGCAGTTCCAGGGATTTGGTGTCCTCTCTTGACCTCCACTGGCTGCTGTATGCATGTGGTATACATACACACAGGCACCCAGTATACACATAAAATAAATAAATAAATAAGTATATAAAGGTTCTGAGTCCTTTGAAGAGTCTAGGCTAAGAAGTAGGTAGGAGGAAGGCAGGCTTTAGATTTTAGCTGAGAAACAAACCTGCAGTGACATTTCCTGCCCAGTCCCCTCCCCTCAACTAAGGGTTCTAAGTATGATTTTGGTGCTGAAGACATCACACCACAGAGTGTGTAGAAATTCTGTGTCCTGAGTTGATGAAGGAATGTTCTAGAACCCAGACCTGGAGCCACTTCTTGTGCCTGAGTCCAACCTGAATTCATGCTCTGCTCTGGCAGACTGCGCCTGATGGCTGGAAGAATTCTGTTCGCCATAACCTGTCTCTCAACAAGTGCTTCGAGAAGGTGGAGAATAAGTCAGGAAGTTCTTCTCGCAAGGGCTGTCTGTGGGCCCTCAATCCTTCCAAGATCGACAAGATGCAGGAAGAGCTGCAGAAGTGGAAGAGGAAAGACCCCATCGCCGTGCGCAAAAGCATGGCCAAACCAGGTAGGCTGGCAGGGCTGTGCTGAGAAAGATCAGGGGACCCCTGCCTAAGACAGAGCCTGCATGAGGGCCCCAGGCTGGTGGGGGCCATAAAAGAGGGAGGCCTCACGATGTTTCCTTTTGGGCCTTTGCAGAAGAGCTGGACAGCCTCATTGGAGACAAAAGGGAGAAGCTGGGCTCTCCGCTACTGGGCTGTCCACCCCCTGGGCTGGCAGGCCCAGGTTCCATCCGGCCCCTGGCACCGTCAGCTGGTCTCTCACAGCCTCTACACCCAATGCACCCAGCTCCAGGGCCCATGCCTGGCAAGAACCCCTTGCAGGACCTACTGGGTGGTCACGCACCCTCCTGCTATGGGCAGACCTACCCACACCTTTCTCCCAGCCTGGCCCCTTCTGGACACCCGCAGCCATTGTTCTCACAGCCAGATGGGCATCTGGAGCTGCAGGCCCAGCCGGCCACCCCCCAGGACTCTCCTCTGCCTGCCCACACACCACCCAGCCACAGTGCCAAGGTGCTGGCTGAGCCTTCCCCAGCCAGGACCGTGCATGATCCTCTACTGCCGGATGGAGACCTTGGTACTGACCTGGACGCCATCAATCCCTCTCTCACCGACTTTGACTTCCAGGGTGAGCTGGGAGGAGGTGAAGGAAGGGTGGGATGGGAAGGAAAAGGTGCTCTTGGCGGTGTGGCCTGGCTTCTTCATGTCTCCAGGCTGCCACCTGCTGGCTCTGGAGCTTCTGGTCACCTGAGGCAGACGAGGAGGAAGTGTTGAAGCTACCCATTCACTCCCCTGCCATTCAGAAATGGGCTAAACTGTCCTTGCCCCCATCTTCCTCCTCCTGGTACCCTGAACATGTCCCAGATGATCTTGTCATCAAAACTCTCATCTCTGACAAAGCTGGGAAAAGCTAGAAGTCCCATGGCATACTTGGCTGTGAGGGACTGGGTTGGGTGGGTGGCTGAACATCTCAAATGCAGCTGCATTTTCTCAGAACTCACCCTTTGCTGCAGGAGACAGACCTTCTATAGAATGTGAGACTTGAGAGTTAGCCAGGCGTTTGGTGGTGCACGCCTTTAATCCCAGAATTTGGGAGACAGCGGCAGGCAGAGCTTCGAGATTGAGGTCAGCCTGGACTACAGAGCAAGTTCCAGGACAGTTAGGGCTACACAGAGGAAGGAAGGAAGGAAGGAAGGAAAGAAGGAAGGAAGGAAGGAAGGAAGGAAGGAAGGAAGGAAGGAAGGAGGAAGGAGGAAGGAAGGAAGGAAAAAAGAAGGAAGGAAGAAGGAAGGAAGGAAGGAAGGAAGGAAGGAAGGAAGGAAGGAAGGAAGGAAGGCAGGCCTGAGAGCTAGGCATGTCCTAGGGAGATTTGAGGCTAGAAGCCCAGAGAGGACGGCTCTCCATTCCCACCATCTTAGCGCCATCCTGTAGCCAGCCAAGCCCCTCCCTCCTCTAAGTCTCACCCCTGCCTATTAAACTGCTGTTTTCCCCCAGCCCTGTCACTGACCCTAGGAGGTTTGGAGGAGGCTGTTGATGCATCCCTTCGGTGATGTATAACTTCACATAGTTCTTCATCCCAGCCCTGCTATGAATGCAGAGACGTGACGGCTGCAGAGAAGGCCAGGGATGTGTGGGATACCATCAATATAGGTTAGAAGGCTGATGTGGCTAGGGGACAGAGCATTTGCCTGGCATGCACTAGGCCTTAATCAGGTTCAATATCCCAGCACCCACAACCAAAACAAAACCCTTGATTTACCTACTCAGAGCGCCTACTGTACATCAGGCAGGCATCTTCCAGATGGTTTTTACATGCATTCTCCCAGTCTGGACCTGTGGAACCACAAGCGATTTGACATGCAGAGATCATGCAAACTCACCAGAAAGAAGGGGTTAGGGTTGGAACCCCGGTGGCCAAAAGCAGTCAGAATCGCCAGGTCTCTCCCCACTGCAGTGCTGCTACTCCAGGTCTCATGACCTGGAGGGCAGTCAGTGGTAGCAATGTTTGTTCTTAGAGTCAAGCATCCTTTCTCTCTCATACGCTGGGTCCTGTGAAAGGGGAGGCTAGGGAGCCGGGCCTGTACCTCATCAGGTCCAGTGGTGCCCTGTGGGAAGATCTTAAACTACAAATCCACCTTCTTTGGAAGCCTAGATAGAAGCTTGAGTGAAGAGCTTTGGGGCCTACTATGCTGCCCCCAAGTACAGCCTTTGCAGCAGCCCTTCAGAGGAGCAAATCCTTAATCTTCTCCAGTGTCCTCACCCCACCAAAGAGGCAGAGAGGTCACCTGCATCTACAACAGCAGTTCTCAACCTGTGGGTCACAACCCTGACGGGAATCACAAAACAGATATTCTGCATTTCAAATATTTACATTACAATTTATAACAGTAGCAAAATTACAGTTATGAAGTAGCAACAAGATTTTTGTGGTTGGGGTCACCACAACATGAGGAACTGTAGTAATGGGTCCAGCAATAGGAAGGTTGAGAACCACTGGTCTATGACTATCACACTGTGCTACCTCAGAGCTGGACTCTGAGGCTCGGAAAAAAAAAATCAATGATTGCTTGGGGTCTCAGAGTGGGTGCCAGAGAAGGCTCTCCAAGGCTCTGGAGAAACTGGTGGGAGTCAGACTGGGTTTAGTTCTGTGCTGCCCTCCAGTGATGATGTTTCTCTCCTCCTCAACTAGGAAATCTGTGGGAGCAGCTGAAGGATGACAGCTTGGCCCTGGACCCCCTGGTACTGGTGACCTCGTCCCCAACGTCATCCTCCATGTTGCCGCCCCCACCACCAGCCCATTGCTTCCCCCCAGGGCCCTGCCTGTCAGAAACAGGCAATGGGGCAAGTGAACTGGCGCCTCCAGGCAACGGGGGCTCCGGGGCCCTGGGAGACCTGCAACTCAGTACCCTCTACTCGGCCTTTGTGGAACTGGAACCTACGCCCTCCTCAGCTGCTCCGGGCCCTGCTGTGTACCTCAGTCCTGGCTCCAAACCAATGGCGCTGGCTTGAGCTGTGCCCAACATCAGCTCCAGCCTTTTCCTGAACTGAAGTTCCAGCTAGCTGCCCATATCGGGCTCACCTTAAAGGTCAAGGAAGGAAAACACAACCTGTCTCCTATGCCACTCAGCCAACTTGCTAACCGGCAGCTGGAGGGACCCACTCAGGATGATGCCAGGTGGACCCGCTCCTCACACAGGCCCCAGCAGGGCAAGTGTCCGGAAAGAAGCAACAGCGCGCCCCCTAGCTCCAGCTCACTCGAACTTCACCTCTCAAGCGCGCACTCAGCCGCTCGTGTGCCTTACACTAAGAAGTAGCTGTAGAACATTGCAGAGACTGGCTTGATTTCTGGGGCAGCTGAGAGCCAAAAGCTTTGGTTAGCAAAGCTCAGAGCCAGAGTAACAGGTCAAAGATCCCCCCCCGCAAGCCACATCTAATTCCCGTGTACTCTGCAGGCCTGGCCCACTCCAGTCATGGTCTCCCCCAGAAGTCTGTATTTATTCTCCCATCTTCACCCCTACAGCCCACAAGGGCTCCTCCTATGTGACCTGTGAAACCCTTAGGGAGACTACTCCTTCCTAACCAGGCTTTACCAATCCATCCTCAATATATACTCTTGATCCCAGCATCTACCCTGGAACCAAACTGAGCCCAAATCCAACACAAAGTGCTTGGAAACAACCTTGTCCTCCGAAACTTGAACTTGTCCTCCTCACACAGTCTCAGCCACACAAAGGTCCCCTCCAGGCTGCCAGAGTCTCACTCTTTCTCAAAGAGACGTTCACTTGAGTGCCCAGCTTACTAGTCGCTGTCAACTGTCTCAATGTCTGGGTAACCAGAGATTGCAACCTGCTACAAGATGGGTGTATGTGTGTGTGTGATACCCCCCCAACACACACACACACCTGCATAGCACACTTGGGATACCCAGAGAGCGGGCAGGATGTTTGTGAAGCTGGGGCTGTTACTCAGATGTCCACTATGGCCCACCAAGTGGAATCCCCAGCCTTCTCTGGCCCTGAGGGCAACAAGTACCTCCGAAGGTTGTCCCCGAGCTCACACGAGGGTAAACAGATCCCTTAGTAGTCTACCATTGTCCCCTGTCCTGGAAGAATAAAATTAGTCCTGATGTCGCAGCTTCTGAGCCTTCGTTTCTGGATCTTCACTCCCCAAGCAGGACAGGACAGGACCACTAGGCACCTAGAAGGACTTTTAAAATATCTTTAAAATTTATGTGGTGTGTGTGTGCGTGCATGCGTGCGTGCGTGCGTGTGTGTGTGTGTGTGTGTGTGTTGGCAAATGTCGTGCTCTGCATGTCTGTGTGCGTGTGCTGGTCCAAAAGAAGACCTCAGATCTCCCAGAGCTGGAGTTGCAGCAGTTGTGAGCCTCCTGATGTGGGTGCTGGGAATCCCGTTTGGGTTTTCTAGTGGAGCAACGAGCACTCTTAACTGCTGCATGATAGCTCCTAGAAAGTTTTCTAGACCAAGCTGAGTGAGCAGCCAGGCAAGGCCTCTGCCTAGAGGAACTTGAACAATGTGAGTCTGGGGTTGCCTGTCCAGAGGAAGGAAGTGACCTTTCAAAGCCTCCTCTTACTGACACCTGTCCCCTGCTTCCCCTAATCACACAAGAGTCACTGTTGGGGCTGAAGAGATGACTCGGTGGCTAAAAGCACTTGCTGCTCTTCCAGAGGACCCAAGTTTGGATCCCGGCACCCATATCAACTAGATACCCTATAACCTCTGTAACTCCAGGACCAGGGGATCTGATGCCCTTGGCCCCTGCAAGCACTGCATTCACATGCATACATACCTACAGATATATTGGTTTTCTGAGACAGTATTTCTCAGTGTAGTTTTCAAACTTCTCCTGGAACTAGCTCTGTAGAACACAGGCTGGCCTTGAACGTAAAGAAATCCGCTTGCCTCTACCTGCCGAGTGCTGGATTTAAGGCGTGCAGATTCGCTGCCCTGTCTAGACTATGTCTTCCTGTCGCCATCACTTGGAAAGATGCCAAGTCTGTTCCCTCTAGTCACTGGTTCCACCGGTGACAAGGTGGAGCATAATCTGGGCACACTATTGGCCGTGGAAGATGAACTCTGGGGGTCAGGAGCTCACTCAGCCACATTGCACCCCATCCTCTAGGCTGGCCAGTAAGGGGCAGCTCTAAAGCTTCTCTTCAGAAGGAACTGCTTGACTCAGGAGCCAAACACACGCACGCGAGTGTCAGCATGCAGAGATCTTTGCCTTCAGTTATTCTAGGGCTCAGGCCTGGAGGCCAGTCAACACCTAAAGAGTTCTACAAAGAATCCCACAGTAGAGCCCTCCTCCTCCTAAGTCTCTAGGAAGGAGCTGGGGTGGGGTAGGATATGCGAGAGGCATGACCAGCTGGCACACCTGAGAAAAAGAACTGCTTGCCCCAGTGGAAGAGGGATACAGATGTTTGCTGAGTCGGGGGGGGGGGGGTATGCCCAGCTCTAATTCTGGAGGGGGGTGCCCAGTTCTGCCCAGCTCTGGCCAGTATCCTGTATCAAGCACAGGACAAGAGCTTCCTAGAATTGTTTTGGGACCTGCTTCCTTTGGTCTTGACACTTTGAACCTGGGGGTGAGGACAAGCCTCCAGAATCCCTCCATATACCTTAATCTAGGATACAACGAGGTATCTTGCAGGGGGCCTCCAGTAGGATCTGTCCCTGTGGGTCCATTCAGCTTGTCTGTGTGTGAGCTGGATGCCAGAGCAAGGACAGCAGGTGACAAGGAGATAGGAGTTTAGGTGTAGTTGTTTGCGTTCTTTGCCACCAGACTCTCAGATTTTAAAACTGGGCCCAACGCCATCCTGACAGTGAAGCCCACACTCTTGCTCCTGTGCTGCCCCCTGCTGGCCACCCTCTGTTAAGGTAGGAATGTGCAGCTGAGGTGTCTGTAAACCCCTCATTTCTGCAGAATCAATCCTTTTGTTGAGGGAAACATTCTCCACCTTTCAGGACATAGTGGTGCACATCTGTCATCTGGGCTGTTGGAGTGTGGAGGCAAAAGAATCGAGAGCAGAAAGTCAAGCTTCAGCTACCCAGCCAGATCGAGCCCAATGCTGGCTACAAACCCTGTCTCAAAATAAACTGATTAATTAAAACTGAAAAGATCTCTGTGAGTTCGAGGCCAGCCTGGTCTACAAGAGCTAGTTCCAGGACAGGCTCTAAAAAAGCTGCAGAGAAACCCTGTCTCGAAAAACCAAAAAAAAAAAAAAACTGAAAAGAAAGTAATTTGGGACTGGAGAGATGGCTCAGTGCTTAAGAGCACTGGCTGCCTTCCAGAGGATCCAGGCTCAATTCCCATCACCCATACCTGTCTGTAACTAGGGGTAAGGAAAAGCCCCCTGCATCCCCCCATATACCTTAATCTAGGATACGACAAGGTATCTTGCATGAGGCCTCCAATCAGATCTGTCCCTGTGGGCCCATTCAGCACATCTGTGTGTGAGCCATCTGCCAGAGCAAGGACAAGGGAACTGACACCCTCACACCAATGCACATACAATAAATTTAAATAATTTATTTTTTAAAAAAAGAAAGAAAATAATTAAACAGGCAGTGGAGGCACGCACTTTTTATCCCAACACTTTGGAGGTAGAGGCAGGTGGATCTCTGAGTTCGAGGCCAGCCTGGTCTACAGAGCGCGTTCCAGGACAGCCAAGGCTACACAGAGAAACTCTGCCTTGAAAAAAAACTGAAAGGAAGAGAAAGAAAGAGAGAGGGGGGAGAGAGGGAGGAAGGAAGGAAGAAAATAATTCGAAGGCCCATAAACTTGAAAAAAAAAATACATCATCAAAGACTGGAAAGATGAACCAGTGGGTAAGAGCATTCGCTATGCAAGGATGAAGCCCTGAGTGCATATCTCAGAACCCCACAAAAGCCACAGGCTCCTGTCACTCTAGGATTGGGGGTTGAGAGGCACAGACCAGAGCATCATTGGGGGTTGCAGGCCACCAGCCCTGTGCTAAGTTCATTCTCAAAGGAATGAGGCAAGCGCAATCGAGCAGGAGCCTCTGGCCTATGCACAGGTACAGCCACCCACCCACATGTATGCAATTACACACACACACACCATATTCACACACATACAGAGACACAAAATTACAACCTCATCTTCATCTTTACCTGTAATTTAGCAATGCCGACAACAAATCACAACCTTCCACAGTGCCTAAGATTTTATGAGAAACCATACCAGGTGTGCTGCTGCAGGCTCATTCCAACTCTCAGGAGGCTAAAGGGGAAAGAGAGCTTGAGCTGAGCTCAGGTGTTCAAAGCCAGCCTGGTCACCATAATGAAATGTTGTCTATTAAGACAGAGAAAAAAGGAACCACAGATATTGGTCTGAGGATGAGGCTCAAAGGCAATGGTTGAATTTTTGTCTTGTATGTGTGAGGACCAAGGTTCCAAGCTCCAGTGTTACAAAAAATAAAAACAATTAAAGAAATCTTTGTAGTATCTTATAAGCATTACAACACTCACACAGTCATTTTTTAAAAACATATTTATAGGATTGTAACATATTGTATGTTAGTGAAAACCTCAGAAGGTCCAGAGGTTTAACAGACTGATAGCAAAGGAATCCACAGGACATTCAAAAACAGAGATGGCTCAGCAGTTAGGAGCATTTCTTGCTCTTGCAGAGAACTTGGGTTTGGATTCCAGTATCTAAATGGTAGCTGTCCATGTAGCAGGTACAACTGTCAGTAACTCCAGTTCCAGGGATCTGATATTCTCTTCAGACACCAGGCATGCACGTGGTGCCCTTACATGCAGGCAAACACTCATATCCATAAAATAGAAATATATAATTATTTTAAATAAACCAATTATTGGGAGGCAGAGGCAGAAGATTCTCTGTGAGTTTAAGTCTAGTCTGGTCTACAGAGTGAGTATTAAGACAGTCAGAGCTATGTAGAAAAATCCTGTGTCAAAAAAAATCTTTAAAATAAAGTATAAGTGGTTTTAGATGCTACAGGGTGGAGGTGTGGAGGGAGACACTTAGGGGAGAGGCTGGGCTAGGGGAAGCACAGGGAGCCTTGGGCAGCTGCTCTTTACCAACTGGATAAGGCGTCTCCATGTTCTAACTCCTGGGCTGGCAACCCTAGCATGAACCTTGAAGGCCGGCCCAGGAGAGAGCCCACTGCGAGGTTCCCTGCAATGTCTGTGTTTTCTGCTCTATCCACGGTAGACATCCTCATGACACCCCAAAAGACTCAAAGCTAAAAAGACTAGTCCACTTCAGAGAGATTATCCGAGGTCTGGCAAGACCACGAGAATTGTCTCCTCAAGATGAAAAGCTCAGCCGGGCAGTGGTGGCGCACGCCCTTAATCCCAGCACTCAGGAGGCAGAAGCAGGTGGATCTCTCTGAGTTCGAGGCCAGCCTGAACTACAGAGTGGTTTCAGAACATCAAAGCTACACAAAGAAACCTTGTCAAAAAGGTTGAAAGGTTGAATTAAACACGTCAAGCCCTTCTACTTCCAATGGATGGTGCCAAGAACCAAATGCACAAGTCACACCATTGACAGAGGGACCAATGTGAGAAGCATGAAGACTCTCAAGGAGGAAAGAGCCAAGGGATGTGAAGAGCCCACCTTGTACCCAGCTGTAGGGATGAGGTGGGCAGAGCATAAAGCCCCCTTGTGGTCTGAAGGCAGAAGTGCAACAAACGCATTCTGGATGCTCAGCCCACTTCTACTTGCTGCTCTCTGGGGGTTAAGGATGGGGGTGAGGGGGATGAGAGTCCTTTACTATCAATCAGACCAGTGGGAGAAGGTCTTCCTTCTAACACAAGCGGAAGTTCCACCTCACTATGACTTTCTGAAGGCTTGTAACCCCACAAACTACAAGGACCCCAGGAATAATCCCCACACCTGTACACCTGTGCAGTCTCATTGACAAAAACCCTCCACATCAATTACTTTTAAAAAATTTATTTATTTATTTATTATGTGTACAATATTCTGTCTGTGTGTATGTCTGCAGGCCAGAAGAGGGCACCAGACCTCATTACAGATGGTTATGAGCCACCATGTGGTTGCCAGGTATTGAACTCAGGACCTTTGGAAGAGCAGGCAATGCTTTTAACCACTGAGCCATCTCTCCAGCCCCTACAATTTTTTTGAGAGAGAGAGAGAGAGAAAGAGTCTCTCATGTAGCACTGGCTGTCCTGGTACTGGTTATATAGATGTAGACCAGGCTAGCCTCATTCTGGGAGATCCCCCTGATTAAAGGTATAAATCACTGTCTAGGCAGTGGTAGCACGTCTTTAATCCCAGCACTTGGGAGGCAGAGACAGTAGGATCCCCAAGTTCGAGGCCAGCCTGGTCTACAGAGAAAGTTCCAGGACAGCAGAAAACCCTATCTTGAAAAGACAAAAACAAAACAACCAAAAAAAAAAAAAAAAAAAAAAAAAAAAGGTGTGTGCCACCATGCCCAGACTCATTACAGATTCTTACCACATGCCTTCACCACTTTTGTGGCCACTAAAGATTCCTGAGACCTGGATTTTCCAAGTGCAGCACTTCCCTCTGGGGCTGTCTCAGCGATGGGTTGCCTAGCAACTGAGGGCCCTGGGTTCAAGTCAAAACAGTCTCTGCCTCTCTTCTACCCTACTCTCAAATTCTGACCTTCCCAATGTCCTAGTTAGCATGTTAATGCTGTGATGAAACACCATGACCAAAGCAACTCGGGGAGGAAGTTTATTTGACTCTTACACCTCCATATTCACCATTGAAGAAAGCCAGAACAGGAACTCAAACAAGGCAGGAACTGAGAGGCAGAAGCTGATGCAGAGGCCACGACAGAAAAATGCTGCTTACTGACTTGCTCACCATGGCTTCTCAGCCTGATTTCTTATAGAACCCAGGACCACCAACGCAGAGGTGGCACCACCCACAATGGGATGGGCCTTCCCTCATCAGTCATTAATTAAGGAAATGCCTTAGCCAGGCCATGGTGGTACATGCTTTCAATGGGAGGCAGAGGCAGGTGGATCTCTGTGAGTTGGAGACCCAGGGTGCTCTACAGAGCAAGTTCCAGGATAGCCAGAAGTACACATAGAAACCCTGTCTTGGTTAGAGAGATAGCTCAGAGTTTAAGGCTGCTCTTTCAGAGGTCCTGAGAGTTCAATTCCCAACAACCATATGGTGACTCACAACCATATAGAATGAGATCTGGTGCCCTCTTCTGTCATGCAGGCAGAAGAACACTTTGTACATAATAAATAAATAAATCTTTAAAAAAGAAAGAAAGAAAAAGAAACCCTGTCTTGAGCCACCACCACCACCACCGCCCCCCCCAAAAAAAAGAAGAAAGGAAGGAAGGAAGAAAAAGAAAATGCCTTGCAGCCAGATCTTATGGAGACATTTTCTCAGTTGAGGACAACTGTACCACCCCACAGCATAGCCCTGAGCTCTTGATTTCCTGATAACATCCTGATAACCTTCACCCTTACGCAACCTGAATCCTCTAGCTCACTGGTGGCATCCCCATTCCCTAGCATCCACGTATAGCCAAACACTATATTGTTGCCTCCCCTTCTGTTGGTCCCTCACCCAGTCATCCACCAGTCTTGAGAATTCCCATCTTCAAAAGTCTTAAACAGAAGAGCTAAGGAGATACTAGGCGGATGAAGGCTGGAGTTCAGATTTATTTTTGTTTTTTTGAGACAGGGTTTCTCTGTGTAACAGCTCTGGCCATCCTGGAACTCACTCTGTAGACCAGGCTGGCCTCACGAAGATGTGTCTGCTTCTGCTTCCCAAGTGCTGGGATTAAAGGCATGTGCCACCACCGCCCAGCAAGAAACACCATGTTAATAGCAAAAGTTTAAAGAAAGATTTTTCTATCACTTGGGAACAAGCCAAGAAAACTATAAGGAAATGTCCTGCTTGTTCCCTACCTGCAGGGATTAACCAAAGGGTATACAAAGAAATGAAATTTGGCAAATAGATGTGTTTCATTTTGCAAAGTAGGGAAAACTAAAGTATGTGCACCACACCATAGGTACATATTTGAGTTCTGAAGAGGCTGATTCTGTTATCACACACTTATTAGAGGTTATGGCCGTTATGGGAATACCTGTACAAATGTGTCTAGTATGTGAAACTGCTAGCATATGTGTCTAGTCAAGGGAAACAGCTTTTATATATTACAACATAAGGAATATTACAGGTATACCACACAATCCTACAGACAAGCAGTTATAGAAAGATGTAATCTCATTTTTAAAAAATGCTTAATAAACAGAAAGGGATAACAAAGACCCCTACAGATAGATTTCACAATACTTTCTTAACTTTAAGTTTTTGAATGCTAATAAAAAGGGAACAACAGAGCCGGGCGGTGGTGGCGCACGCCTTTAATCCCAGCACTCGGGAGGCAGAGGCAGGCGGATCTCTGTGAGTTCGAGGCCAGCCTGGTCTACAAGAGCTAGTTCCAGGACAGGCTCTAAAAAAGCTGCAGAGAAACCCTGTCTCGAAAAACCAAAAAAAAAAAAAAAAGAAAAAAGAAAAAGAAAAAAAGGGAACAACAGCTGCAAAAAGGCATTAGATACTAGAAAAAAAAATCTACTGAACTAAATAAGTCTGTATATTTTAAAGATGCATTGACCCCACAATGGAAACCAGAGTATGTGTTACACTGAGGAATAGGTTTTGCTTTTGTTTCCACAGAAGAAGAAAAGCTATGGATACCATCAAAATTGATAAAGATTTGATTCGAACATGAGAGACCCCGTGATGAGGAGAGGCAATAGTTCATCAAACAGCATGCCAATTCAACCTGGTAACAAAAAAATGTCCTCAAAGTTAAGGTTGGGGCAGGGTTTTATTTTGTCTGAAGACTTTTGGATAAATGAAGCATCTGAAGAAGAAGGGAGAATTCATCCAGAAAAAAAAATGTTCCAGAAAAGGAGTAAATTGACCTAACCATATAACCACTTCTAGCAGTCTAAAATTTCATAAATCTTTCAAAATGTTTGTTTCTGCTGTCCTCTACAGACATGTTAAGCAGATGATCTTTGTGTAGTTCCAATGCGATTAAAAACTAAAGCTGGCAGCCGGGCGGTGGTGGCGCACGCCTTTAATCCCAGCACTCGGGAGGCAGAGGCAGGCGGATCTCTGTGAGTTCGAGACCAGCCTGGTCTACAAGGGCTAGTTCCAGGACAGGCTCTAAAAGTTGCAGAGAAACCCTGTCTCGAAAAACCAAAAAAAAAAAAAAAAAAAAAAAAAAAAAAAAAAATTTAAAAAAAAACCTAAAGCTGGCTTTGGAGTTGGAATGCAAGTCTCTCCTCTAAACCCCAGCATGTTTGTTAGAAGAAAATCCAAAGTCTTTGTGTCATGTCAGAAAAGCCACCTGGTAGGGGCCAAAAGAAAACCAAAATCTAGGGACTATTATATTGTCACTAATTTCATAACCCTTGAATTTATTTTGACTCTATTTAATACTGTTCTTAAGGTATAAATAGTATCTCAAAATTTATTATATACATATACATACATACATATGATACATACATATATATATATATAATATAAACTTTCTATTGTGATATTAATGGTCGTATAGAGTACTGACTATTCTAGCTTTAGGCTTCATATAGCTTCCTGTATATGATTTCAGGCTTGAGTCTGAAGCAGGTATTTAGGAATTAAGCCTATGTATCCTGGGTGTATTTAATAGATTATGGTCATTTAACCTCTCTGAGATTTGCTACGTGTGACATTTAAAATGTTTAGGTTTTCCACAGTGAATGATGAATATTTCTAACAGTGACCTTTGAAGTCTCCAAAAGATGGTGGGGACCCACAGTGATGATTCTACTTAGATTGTGGTAATGTCACCGAGCTGACAAACACCATCCAAAGATTGGCTTTGGACTACAAACTGCGCAGGACAACTTCAAGGAAGGTAACGAAGATAGCCCAGCCTCACAGATTACTCCATCCAGGAGTTCAGATAGCCTTGCATTGCTCCATCATACCAAGCCTAGACAACAGCTAGGTTTCCCCCGGGCTTGACCATTATCTCAATATTTTCAGGGTCCCCTAAAGATGCCGATGCCCCATGTCAGGTGGAAACAGTCTAGAAAACACAACACCCACATTCCCAAGAGGTAGGGTAGATAGTTTCTGATCACTCAGTGGAGTGTGGATGTTTGTCATTGTTGTGGGAGGGGTCAACGGTAAGTTGTTACTGGTCATGGTCAACATACTATTCAGAGATTAGATTCCAGGATCGCTTCCTAAAAAGAAAAAAAGAAGGACAGGCTCTAGAAACTACAGGGAAACCCTGTCTCGAAAAACCAAAAAAAAAAAAAAAAAAAAAAAAAAGAGTATAGGCACGAGAGAGGAAAAGGGTAGGTTATTGAATCTACTTTAATCCCAAAAGCAACTATTAATCCCCCAAAAAATCTTACATTGGTATGGATTTTGTATATTGATACAAATTTATTTTTGCCATATTGTATATGTTTCTGCTTTGTTTCAGATGTTCTTGTATATTGATACAAATTTAAGGTTGTTTTTGTTATACTGTACACATTTCTTTTTTTTGTTTTGCTTTTTTGTTTTTTTGTTTGTTTGCTTTTCAATACAGGGTTTTCCAGTAGCTATGGAACCAGTCCTGGAATGTGCTCTATGACCAGGCTAGCCTCAAACTCACAGACATTCATCTGCCTCTGCCTCCCAAATGCTGGGGTTAAAGGCATGTGCCACCACCACCCAGCCTATTTTTGTTTAAGATAGTGTACCTACACAGCTTGTTTAAATATGTAATGTTTTGTTACTGGTCATGGTCAGGAAAATACTATCCAAAGGAAGTTAGACTCAAGGATCTCTTTCTAAAAAGAAAAAGGGGGTAGAAGAACGCTAGGAGGAAAGGGTAGATTATTGAATCTACTTTAATACCAAAAGCAACTATTAATCTCAAAAAACTTTACATTGGTATGGAGTTTTATATATTGATACAAATTTAGTTATTTTTGCCATATTACATATATGTTGAAAGTCCTTGAAAGTTACTTAGGATAATAAAGAGACACAGGTTAACAGTCACCCTGGCCAGGCAGTGGTGGCATATGCCTTTAATCCCAGCACTCAGGAGGCAGAGGCAGGCAAATCTCTGTGAGTTCAAGGCCAGCCTGGTCATAGAGCAAGTTCCAGGACAGCCAGAGTTGTTACACAGAGAAACCCTGTCTTGAAAAACAAAACAAACAAACAAAAAATAGTCACCCATAACTATCAAACTTATAGTCATGTTAGGTATGTTTTTAAGGTCATACAGAGATATATTTCAGATAGATAGGTGATCTTCAAACACTTGAAAAAACCTACAGAATATGGCATTTAAGATGTTTAATATAGCCGGGCGGTGGTGGCGCACGCCTTTAATCCCAGCACTCGGGAGGCAGAGGCAGGCGGATCTCTGTGAGTTCGAGACCAGCCTGGTCTACAAGAGCTAGTTCCAGGACAGGCTCCAAAGCCACAGAGAAACCCTGTCTCGAAAAACCAAAAAAAAAAAAAGAAGCCGGGCGGTGGTGGCGCATGCCTTTAATCCCAGCACTCGGGAGGCAGAGGCAGGCGGATCTCTGTGAGTTCGAGACCAGCCTGGTCTACAAGAGCTAGGTCCAGGACAGGCTCTAGAAACTACAGGGAAACCCTGTCTCGAAAAATCAAAAAAAAAAAAAAAAAAGAAAAGATGTTTAATATACTAAGACTTTTTTCACTTGAGACATGTCTGCTCTTGGAGGTACTGATCTACTTCGAAAAAGGATCACAGGCATTGAAGAACCTCCATATGGAGTTTGCGTTCTTTGTGGCACAAGCTAGCCATTTGGGCAAGAAACTGCCCTTACCTCGAGTGCTGACAGTATGCTGTTCAAACTGACAAACGGGACACAAGGCAAAGCCACTGCCAAACTTTGCCAAGACAGAGTAGGACAGATTTTTTTTTTTTTAAATTTCCTGCTTCGGGCTGGAGAGATGGCTCAGAGGTTAAGAGCACTGACTGCTCTTCCAGAGGTCCTGAGTTCAATTCCCAGCAACCACATGGTGGCTCACAACCATCTGTACTGAGATCTCGCATCCTCCTCTGGCCTGCAGGCATACATGGAGGCAGAATGTTGTATACATAATAAATAAATAAATCTTTTAAAAAAAATTTCCTGCTTCACAGAAATGTCTAGGCCAAAATTGGATTCCCCAACATTGCTGAGGAACTGTTCAGGCAGCCAGATGTTTCTGTCATTTCTCTTAATTTTGGAAGTTGCTTGCTTTGCATTTCCTGTTTATTAGGTTATTTGATGGGGTTGAAGACTAGATAGTTACAGTTCTCCTTAATCATAGTTGAAAGTAAATTAGGTATGAAACATTGTACTCTTGGAGAGGACAGCTGATGGAACATTTTCTCTAATTTGCTAAATACAAATAGACTGGACATTGTGAATGTATTTCTTACTTGGTAATTGTTCTTGTTGTAGTTTCATTTTGTTAAGGTTAATACCTTTCCTTTCTATTTAGACAATACATGACAATTATTCTTATTTTATATAGTTTTACTATGTTAGAATTAGAACCTTTTCTTTTTAATTAGACAAAAGGGGGGAAATGTTATGGGGATTTTGTCTATGTTGTGGTCTGACGTCCAATGGAATAGAGCATTCGGTTCAAGAGGCAGGGCCCACACTCAACTGACTGTGGTGGATCATGGGGTTCCCTGGCAGACTCAAGACAAGAAAGATGAGGCCCTGGGAAAAGGATGAGGTGAGCCTGAGGGGTTGTGTGGCCCTTTTGTGCTGGGAAGTGGACAGTGGTGGTGTGTGTTGCAGCCACTTGTGATTATCTCAGATTCAAGTTTTATTTTATAATAAACAGTAAAAGAAATCATTATAATAACATGTCCAGGTCATTTCTGCTCAGTCTTCCTCAGGATATTTCATCTTCCTCAGAAGAAGCTGTAACTCCTGAGCTTAATGAATTGACCTGCCTTTCACATCATTATTTCTCCAATATACCTGATACAGCTTGTCTCTGAGTCTTTGCTTGGGCTGTTCACTCTGTCCTAATGCTCTTTCCCTCTCCCTCTCCTCTCTCTCCATCTCTCTGCATACCTTCCTATCAGAGGCATCCTGACTTTATACGCACTGATCCAAAGATGCTTCCTTCAGTAACTCTCCTGAGAAATCTCCAAGATTGAAGACCAATTCTCCTGCTCCCTGCATGCCCTGTTCAACATGTATCTACTCATACAGACAACAGTATCTACTAAGGTAAGAAGTCCCAAAGTTCTGGGCTGGCGAGATGGCTTTGGTCCGTAAGAGCACTTGCCCCTAAGCATGGGAACCGGAGTTCAGACACCCAACACTTTCACAAAATGTCAAGGATGGTAGTGTAGCGTGTGTCTGTAATCCCAGAGCAATGAGACTGGGGCGCAAACAGGCAGATCCCTAGAGCTTGCCCGGTGGCCTAGCCAAATGGTGACCTGCAGGTTTGATGAGAGGTCCGATCTAGACAAATAAGGTGACATGTGGCTGAGGAAGTGCTAACTTCTGCCCTCTACAGACATGCACCCCTCCTACACATGAACATATATATACATATACATATACATATGCATATACATATACAATTCCCAGGGTTCGGTAGAGAGCCAGGCTATCAGAATCCATAGAGCCACCAGGAGGCAGGCATTCTGGCCTCCCAGGGCTGGGGTTCCTCAGCCAGGAGGGCGGGCTAGCTTTCTATGTAGAAAAGAGGACCTGAAACATCAGGGCATGAATCCTAAGCCAGGCCCCGCCTTCTTCAGTTTTTCAATTTTCTCCACTAGAACAGGGGTCAGAGGCTAAAGTATTACACATAGGACTGACCAGGCTAAAGGTGTTGCCAGGCAGATGAGGGTAGGGACATGGCCCTAGGCCTGGTCAAAGTCCTGCCCTTCTCTGATGTAGGCTGAAAGCACACTTAAGAGTGGCCTCTGGAGGTCAGGGGAAGTGGGAAACAAAGCCAACCCCCTGTGTCTTTTCCTTCCCCATCCTGAGTTGATGGTTGTTCCTCTAGCCTCCACTCGGCTAAGTCATTACCTTTATGCCAAAGCTTCCCAGAGCTTGGGTCTCCATCATAGGAGGAATCCTAGCTTGTGCCATGTCCTATATGCTGACTTAGATGCTGAGACTCTGAGGCCAGGAAAAACCACTGGCCAGAGGGCACTGGGAAGTAGAAGGTTTAGTCTCTTGATATGAAGAGAGGGTTGATTATGAAGCATTCCCCAAAGGCTCATGTCAAAAACTTAGACCCCAATTAGTGGCAATATTGAGATGATCACGAGGGCCTGGATGGGGAGATGGAGCCAATCTTTGCAACATTGTATCTTGTTCTTAGCACCTTCCTCTCACTGGCTCGCTAGCTCTCTGCTTCTGCCACTGGGAGAGGAGAACGGGCGAACAGTTCTGTCCAGGGCCCCTTCTCTACCATGATGCTCTGCCTCACCACAGGCCCATAGTGATGGAGCCATGTGCCATGAACCGAAAGCTCTGAACTGAAGTAAATCTTGCCTTTCTAAAGTTGATTTGCTATGTACTTTTGTCATGATAAAGAGTGACTAACACCAACGCCCCCCATCCCTGCCTTTCCCTACAGACACACAGGCTGACCATACCCAAGAACAGAAAAGGAGGTTTATTGAAAACTATATACAGTTTGCCCAGGTCCTACCAGAGGCTGAAATCAGGACCTGTCCCTCTCACACCTGGAGCATTGTCTTGGCTACTGCTGGAGGAGGCCAGGGCTGAGACCAGGGTACCCACTGTGGATCTTCGTCAGTGTACTGACAACTATAAATAGCCTAGAGGTGGTGGGCAGGGGACAGGGAGTGGTTCCCTAACCTGATCTAGTCACAGCCTCGAGAAGGGAACACTATCTTGAAACTCAGGCCTAGTGGACCAAGCGAGGTGTCCAGAAGTCCTCTGCTTCCAGGAGGCTTTCCTGAACATAGGGGCCAACAGCCTCCCCGTCTGCCCTATGTGACAGGCCCCATGAGCTTCAGAGGCTTGGCCTAGGGGTGCTGGGCACCCTTCCTCTCAAAACTGACTCAGGGTCCAGAGCCGCGGGAGCCATCCCCAAGTTGAGATGATGTTGGAGAGCTCCCAGCACGAGGTCTAGGCCAGAGCCTCACAGGCAGGGGCAGCGTGGGGGTCAGGGTGTCCCACTGTAGGAATAGTCTGCCTTATTGTGCATCACCAGCCGGTCATCCACGAAGTAGAAGCTGTCAGACTGTGTCTCATATGGGTGACGAATCATTTCGCTGACTGCAAGAGAGGCCCAGCCAGGGCAGAACGTCAGGAACCTGTGCCATGCTACTATAAGGACTTCAGGACCGGGATGGGGGAAGGCAGGGACAGATGAACCACTTCGGAGGGTTTCTCGTCTCTCTGAGCCTGTTTCCCTCCTGGTGGTGTGGGAGTGGTACCCAGGATGTCTGAGAGGAGGTCCGCTGTACAGGTACCACCCTCCCATCCCGCACCCACCCCCACTCACTTAGCTCCTCAGAGAGAGGTGGGAAATCATAGATGTGTTCACAGGTATTCTTGCTGCTGGGTATGCAGAAGCCGAAGTGGAAGTCAAAACTTTTGAGAAGCTGGTTGCGGAAGTAGTGCCTTTCAATCATGCGGAAGTTGTTGACCGGCTTGTCTCCCACCGTGAACTCCACCCTGAGTTAAGAGAAGGGGGCAGGGCTGAGAGCGGCCTCCATGCCAGCCAGACAGTCAAGGGACCAGGCTCCAGGCAGACCACCAGTGAGAGGCTCTGGAAGAGCTGTTCCCACCCTCGCGCTCGCCCCCAGCCCTCATCCCAGTCGGGTGACTCACGTGGCTCCCACCTGCCTTAGGCGAAGGAAGGCAGGTGTGAACTGGTAGCGAACAAAGCGCCCTGCATTGGGGTCCAGGTCCCGCCGGTTGATGGGCAACCGTTCTGCAATGTACCCCAGCTGGGCTCAGTGGGTTTCAGGCTGGAGCCCTTGCCTCCTCCACCCTCCCCTCACCAATTTTCAGAGGCTCCCAGAATCACAGAATGTGCATAGGATTATGGGAAGTCTTTGGGACTGCAGTTTCCAGGGATGCCAGCAGGGGGCAGGACGGCCTGTATGAACCCGGACTGTGCTCCACCCTGAGACAGTGGCAAAAAAAAAAAAAAAGATGCCTATCTGCCTACAGACACCTGAGTATGTTGGGGTCTAAACCTGGATTCTGCTCTGACCCTCTTGTGGCTTAAGGAACCTAGGGAGCCCACTCCACTGTTTGCCCACCTCTTCCTGCCAATGACCCACCTGGCCACTAACCTGAGACAGGGGGCTTCTTGATTTCAAAGAGGACTGTGCCTGAGTCCATGTCTCGGATCTTGAACCTGACGAAGTCAATCTTGTAGATATTTTCCTCAGGGGAGCACAGGTAGTCTAGGGGAGACAGGTAGCTGAGCAAACAGGGACTCCAAACATCCACTGTCAATTCAGTTTCTGTAGGACCCTAAAGCTCGTTCTGATCCCTCTGGCCACTGCCCTCCAGAGAAAAAACCGTGACCCTGTCTGGGAGAAGTCCCCACCCTGCAGGGGACAGAATTCTGTTATGAGGACAAAGCCAGGGATTAACAGGCCCATCCTAGTGGCCTCACAGGATCAGGCAAGGGAGGTCACCTCCACCATATGGTCCCTCCCATCCTCTATTTGGGGGACCCTTATTTCAACCTCCACTCTGCCAAACTGGCATGCATCCTTTGGACAACTAGGCCTTCTGTCTAGTGGAAGCTTCCAGCATGAGGGGGGCACCTCACTCCAAAGGGAGCATGCAGCTCTGCTCTTCAGAGAAGGCTGTTAGGTTCTTCCTTGAACTGTGCCCCACCCCCACGACACACCCTGTGGCATGACATATAGATGCATCAAGCAAGGCTGATCTTGAGGGGACTTCCCCTTGCATGGGTTGTTTGGGGGGCAAGTTGGTACCCCTTCCCTGTTCTCTTGCCCAGTTCCCTCCTCCCTCTGTAAGCAGCTTATAGGAGCCCAGGTCCCTTAAGCAGCTTATGGGAGCTCTGCTGACTCAAGCTGGAGCCCAGGCTACTGGGGGAGAAGAGGCCGACTTTGCTCAACAGATCCTCTGCTGGTCTCCCAATGAGAGGAAGTCTTAGCAAACAGAGGGAACCCTTAGAGGTCATCTTTCCAGTCTTGGCCCCACACCAGCCTCAGGGATAAAGTGCTCGCTCTCTGGTTCTCAGATAAGCACAGGCCAAGCCAGAGAAGAGTATAGTGTGGCAGGGGATGGATGAGGCAAGGAGTCCTGGGCTCAGGGGGAAGCAGGAGAGCTAAGCATCGCCTAGGGAGTTCGCGGTCTGACCCTAACTACTGTTCTGTTGTTGCTGATTTTATGGCAGGGTCTCATGTAGCCCAGGCTAACCTCAACCCTACTATGTGGCAGATGCTAGCCATGAACTCCTGCTCTTCCTACTTCATGCAACTTACTGTCCTTACAGCAGCAACTGCAAGTCCTAGAGGAGGCCCTGGCAAGAAATAAGAAGGGGCAGAAAAAGACCAGGGAGGCTCTGGGTGCTGCCAACCTTCAAAGTACCACATCCTCCCCCAATGACCCACAGAGGCCCGGAAGTCACCCTCTAGGCCCCTGGGCCACCACCTCCTATTCCTCTGTGGTTAGAAGAGGAAGTGAATACAAAGTCGTTCTCTCTTCCCTAGGTCTTCTCCTCCCCAAGCCTGGGGGAAGCCCCCTCCAGGAAGCCCTCCTAACAGCCCTCTAGCACCTTGGAACCTGGCAGAAATGATATAAAATTTTAGAGGGTCCTGAGCCCTGCCTGTCCTGTCTACCCTAGCTCAGTAAGGTCTTACTCTTATAGAAAGACGCTGCAGGGCAAAGGGACGAGGGGGCAGACTGGCAGCAGGATCCCACCACTTGCCCAAGTCCCAGGAAAAGCATCCCTTTCTTACCCTGTGCCCAGCTCAGGAGCCTCTCCTCTCACTGGGAACAGCTCACACCCAAACCTCAGTCTCTCACACTGCAAACTCAATCAGTTAGCTCCTCTGCCCTTTCAGAGAGTGAGGGTCAGTGGCTGCCTAGGGTTCAGGATGCCACAGCCACTCCTTCCCCTCTGCCAATAATGAAGCCTAGGACCCAAGGTCGGGCCAGAGTAATGGCTCAGAACCCAATTGCTCTCTTGCTGTGGCCACAAATAGCTTCCTAAGCCGGATTCAGGGCCTGATAATCCAGGAAGAACAAACTCCAGACCTCTGTGATTAGGTCAGAAGACAGCAGGGAAGGTGGAGAGGCCTGGAACCGTGTTTCCAAGTCCCAGAAAGAAAAGGGCTTTCACGAGGCCCCTGTCCTTTCTCACCCTCTACAGGCTATGACTTCTCTCCAGATTAGGAGACGCGTGCTATGACTTCACTTAGAGGCTTCCTTAGCTGCAAAATGAGTCTTCAGTTATCCAGGAGTGAGGCAGGTGATCCTGCCCTCCACCCAGAGGGCTATGGGTGTACCAGCAGCTGTTAACAGAATGCAGCCCACTGGCTTCAACACCAGCCTGGTCCAGGCCCCTCCCTCCACTGATGCCTGCTTGACCAAGGGAGCAAAGCTCTGGAGGTCTAGCCAAGAATGCTGCTGCCTAGCTCTGAACGGAGGAGGGAGGCCCCTAGGGACCCAGATGCACAAGCTCAGGCCTGCCATCCTGGTCCCCTCCACAGCTGTCTGGGAAACCTCAGCTCTGCTGCTCCTGCAGCTCCAGGGTTCGGGTCTGCTCTAGCACCCGGGTCCATCCCACAGAAAGCGACTGCAGACTCACAAAGGGAGCCAGGGCAGGTTGCTGGCGGCCCACCCATTCCAAGGCAGTGTGCAGTTCTCTCCAAGGCTCAGCCAGCCTTCTGCCAGAAGACTCTCTAGTCCTTGTTCACCATCTGTAGTGATGCCTGCCTCTGCCCCAGTGCTCACTTGCCTGCCTGTAGGCAGCTGCTCTGAACCTGTGTGGCCTCCAGTACTGCTGATAAAAGAGCCCTATTGACATAGCATGCATAGCATGCAAGTATTGTCCAACATCACAAAAACCTTGAGGGAGGTAACATTGTTCCCATTTTACAGATGAAAAAACACACTCCTGGAAGTGAAATTATATTCCCAAGGTCACACAACCAATTAGAAGGCAAAACTGAGACGCTAATCCAGGCAGCACAGCCTGGAAACAGCTCCAGTGGAAACTAGACTTCCCTTGATGAGAGAGCCCTGGTTAATAAAACAAAAAACAAGCACCAGCCACTACAGGCTTGGGGCTCACACACTTGCTTCCATGACACAGCCCACAGTCAACATACTGAAACCCTGATCAGTAGCGTTCCTGGAAAGAGTATTGCCCTCGCCTTAATCGAGGAAGCAGGGTGAGGGTAATAATAGCCAGGGAACCAGAGGGTCTTCCTCGCTTCTACCTAGCAGGGTGGGTGCTGAAGACCGACTGCAAGTCAGGCACACTCCTCTGTGTGACCAGCCTCAAAGGGTCCCGAAGACTCCATAGGGAAAAGGGTTACAGATGCAGCTGCTGCCCCACCTCCACCATGGGAAAAGGGGTGGGCCCCTTGAAAAGGAAAGAGCGAGGAGGGGCGCAACAAGAGACCAAGGAAAAGAACATAGAAATCTCAGGCTTGGAGGCAGTGGGAGAGTAAGGGGGACACAGAGGAGGGGCACTGCGTGGGGGAGGGGTGAGAGCGGGGGGCCAGACTCTGAGCCTCGTGGGTCCCCTCCCGCGCTCTCCCTCCAGCCCGCGGATGGCGCTCCCTTGCTGGTGCTCACCGCCTGTAATCCGCTGCAGCCCCAGCACGTCGTCCGGCCCGATGGTCTGTTTGCCCTGCAGCGGCCCCAGCCTGGGCCCCGGGCCTGGCTCTGGCTCCGACTCGGACCCGGACTCGGATTCCACCCGAGGCTCCCGCGTAGGTTCCACACTCCGGTTCGAAGCTCCTGGAGCGGGCTCCGCCCCCGGCCCGGTCCCGCCACCGCCCTTCTTCACCTTCATGGCCTCGCGGGGCCTCGCGGATCCTCGCCTGCTGCCACCGCCGCCGCTGCCTGCGCTGGCTGGAGCCAGGGGAAGGGGGAGCGTCCGCCGCCCCACCCCCGGCCGGGCCCCAGGTGCCGTCCCGCCTTGGCCACGCCCATAGTGGGCGCGTCACACATGCCCCGCCCACCGCCGGGCATCTGCAGCGGTAAGAGCCAGGATCCTCTTGAACTTCACGGTTCTTTTGGACAATGTAAGGTATATTGAATACCTCTCCTTTTTCTCTGGGTTCTAGCCTCAAGGTCTTTCCATGATAGCTTTGTCCTGATACCAGCTCAAGTCTCAACCTCCCACACCCACCCAGTTCTAAAGTACTTCCTCTCAATTTCCAGCAAACCATCCTGTTTTCTTTCTTCTTTTAATGCATTAGGCAAAATTATTTGTTCCTCAAAGGTCAGCTCTATGAAAGCAGCGATACTCCATATATACATATATTCTATTCTCTTTAACACCCCAGTGCTAGCACAGTGCTCCCCGGGAGCCAGTACCCAGTATTCTCCTTTGTTGAACTGATAATATCCCAGGCTGTCATTAGTTCAAGCTATTCCCTGCTAGAATTCACAGGTTTGAGCACCTGACAACATGCAGACACCACAGCCCAGACGACTAGCCATCCCCAGATTCTACATGGGGACAATGAGGCAAGAAGGGCAGATACATGGCCAGGTGTGACATGGAGAACCTCTGAGATCAGGGCAGATCAGACTTCTTCTCACACATAAGTGAAAGTCATGATACATTGTATCAACTCATATTCAACCAGTGTTTATTAACAGCCTAATATATATTTTTAAAGAGCCCAATATACAGAACACTTTTACAAGCTTATCACATCTAATCCAAAGCCCTTCTAAGAGTGACATCATCAGGGCTTTCCGACAGATAAAAAACTGAGGTTCAATGAGAAGAGCAGCTTATCCAAGGCTCTCCATTCCATAAGTGCAGCAGGGGTTTGGTTCAGGCCTGCTGGATTCCAAGTCATGTCTCCTCATGTACCACACTGTCTCTCTTAAAGGGTAGAGGGAAACCTTAGCCACAAGGCAGAACCAGATCCTAAGCCGCTGCCTCCTAGACCAGGCTAGGCTGCACCCAATGGGTGACACCATGAGTCAGGAAGGAGTGGAAGGAGGGAGAAGGTCTCAGAAGTGGAGAGGAGAACTATATTCGACCCAAGGATTTCCCCTAAATAGTTTCTCTCAGTGTGGAACTATGCTGTACTGACAGGCTGGAAGGATGGGCAGGCAGGCAAAGGCCATTACGTTCACGCCAGATATGGAGATCCAGAGAATGTGTCCTCCGAGGCTCCTAGGTAAGATGGAGGGCCAGAGCCAGCAGAACAGGAAGGAAGGGAAGGGGAGTCCACCGTGGAGGGTCATCCTTTGGTTGGTGGAGAGCCATCAGAAGAATGCAGACAAACCATCAGCCCTCGCTTTGGCCTCTCAGCCCAACACGCCCAGCTTGGCCAGACAGAAGGCTTCCTCTGTCACATGACCAGGCTCAATCTTTCTTCTCAGACTTTTTCCAGGACTTGTGAGTTTCCAGAAAGATCTTGACCAGAGACAGGAGGATGGGGACAGCCATAGGCAGGAAAAGTGGGATATAGATAGCAAATTTCTGGTCATCAGGGAAATACAAGAGGTGGAGGAGTGAGGGATCAAAAAAGGCACGCTCAGAAGATGTCACGGCCTCCTGGCTGGCCACAAAAGCAGACGACAGGTGCCCAAGGGCTAGCTCCTCCGCAGCCTTCTGGACTGCAGCCACAGCCCTGTATACCTGGGAATGTGAGAGGCTAGAGTTACCAATACGTCCTAGGTATACGTGGGGCAGAGGAAGGGTGCTGGCCTTTCAGTACCTGTCTCCCAGGGAAGTCTCCTGGAGTCCACCCAAGCAATATGAAAGTTAGTTAAAAAGGGCTGTTGTTTATTTTCTGAAGGCCAGCTTAAAACGTTCATTTGTTCCCACTAGACTCCCACTGCGGAGCATAGCTTCTAGAGGAAGTCTGAGGTATTTATTTATGGATAGCATGCTCACAGGTGCCCTGGCCCATTTACCTCAGATGCCACATCATCCTTGATGACAATGTTGCTGATCTTGCCCAGAAGTTGGGCCAGGGAGGTGAGGGTGGTGGTGGCTGTGGCCAAGTTCTCCACTGACCGAGCCCAGAGCAACTGGTCCAGTTCCCAGGTCATGAGTCCTTCACTCTTTGGTCTTGAAAGCAGGCATTTTGGAGGCACCTGGGGCTGAGCAATCCCAAAGAGAAGCCTGTGGAAAAGGCACCAGGAGACCAAAGTTCCTGTGGGTAAGGGTGCCAATGCTAAGATTCCCATAGTCTCTGCCCTAAGCCAAGGTCCATGGGCACAGCCCCAAAGGGATCATGCAGGGCCTTACCTCAACTGAGCCAGGAACACCTCCATCACTTGTACCATGTTCACCTCAATTCTCACCGGCAGATCCGAGGCATTATAGATTTTGGGATCAACATTGTATATCTGAAAATGGGAAATGCAGTTATCTTCATACCACACAGGGCCATGCACATTTCTGCTCAGTATTCAGAGGTCAGGAAAGAAAAGAAAGATATGGCTTCTCATATCTGCAGGCTATAAGTCCTAGGGGCACAACAATATCCCTACTCCTTTTTTAAATTTTGAGTATACATTACTCTAATGGACCCGTTGAAAGTCCTATTAAATTAAAAACAGTTATCCGTTTTAGCATTCCTACCCATGGACCAGAGGATAAAGGAGAGGAAGGTCCTACCACTGCAAGACACCCCCAGGGAAGCTAACAGCTAAGATGGACAACTGGTAAGTATAAAGGGTCACAGTACAAAAAGCACTCACAAAAGTAAGAACAAGCTAGGCCAGCAAAGGAGGGGCAAGAGCACAGCCCTGTCAGCTCCTTGGGGCACGCTCCTCCCCACAGGGACTAGAAAGGCCCACCTACTCCCCCAGAGACAAGCTGATGGACGTTTCTTGGAAATAAATGTGGACTCTGGGGCCTGAATAGGGTGACTATTACCATAATGCCACCCCAGCGGGGACTGTGGAAGGCATTGGTGGCCACTGGAGCCCCATCCTTGTCCTGAATGTACAGAGGGGAGTGGGCGAGCTCAGGCACATAGAGTAGAAAGTTGAGCACAGGGTACAGGGAGGCAGCACTGGATCCTGTGGTACAAACAGAGGAGTTAGGACACCAAAACATGTGCCCTGGATCGTAGTTCCAGGTTCAGCCTCTCCTTGGCTGGTAGGACTCAGTTCCCCCAAATGACACTCATGAGGATACCATCTACTCTACACGGATGGGACAGAGTCCTCAACCCCTTAATGTCCCTGGCTTTCTGCACTTTGGGAGCCCACCCCCCACTGTCCACGGAAGCCCTCTGCAAAGAGGCTTCAGCTCTATAACTGGTGTTAGGATGACCCCGTCAGGTCAGCTCTCTCTGCTGTCCCTCCAGGACCTTCACAGCAGCTAAGCTCACACTGCTCACCACAGCGTTTGATGGTCTGGTGCCTGCCGGCCAGCCATACCAGCCTCATCTCTGGTCACCCACTCACATTTCAGCTTCCCAACTACTCCACGATCCCTCAGTTTCTATGCTCTGACTCTTCTTTGTCTAGGCCTGCTCCCTTTGCCATACAGCCTTTCTGTCTCTGTGCTCATGTGGCCACAAAGCCTCCTTTGGCTAATGTTGCGGGATGGATGAAGTAGTGAAAGAAGGGGGAGTTTGCAGAGGACACATGTGGCACCCCTCTTGAAATCCTTGGTCAATCCCTAACAATACACTCAACTCTGATCTGCCTGTATTACAGTTCTTCACCACTCCCCAGGCTCCTTCCCGTAAGACCAAAGATTATAATCCCAGCTTCAAGGTTCCCCTAATTCAACGAGTACAACTGTCCATTCAAATTCTGTTTTGGGCTGATGAGATGGCCCAGTGGGTAAAGGTGCTAGCCACCATACCTAATGACCTGAATCTAAACCCCATGACCTAATGACCTGAATCTAAACCCCATGACCTACATAATAGAAAGAGAAGATGAACTCTCACAAGTGGTACTCTGACCTCCACATGCATATCACAACAGTTCCCCCAACATCCACAAAACACATAAATAAATGGTAAGAGAAAAATCAAGGGGCTGGAGTGGTGCTCAGTGGTTAAGAGCACTGGCTGCTCTTCCAGAAGATCTGGGTTCAATTTCCCAGCACACACATGGCAGCTCACAACTGTTTGTAACTCCAATTCTAGGGGATGCAGTACCCTCATACACACATACATGCAGGCAAAACACTAATACACATGAAATAAAAATAAATAAATCATTAAAAGAAAAACTGAATTCTGCTTTCAAAGGCTGGAGTTGTAGCTAGGTGGTAGAGTACCTACGTGCCTGATATGCACAAGACCCAGAGCTCAATCCCCAGAACTGAGGGAAGAAAAATTACAGTGGTTTTTTTGTTTGTTTGTTTGTTTTTAAACTGGCTATGGTGGCAAAAGCCTATGATCTCAGCACGTAGGGAGTTGGAAAGCAGGAGGATCAGGAGTTCAAGGCTTTCTTGACTACACAGTAAGCATGAAGCCAGCCTGGGATACATAAGACCCTGACTCAACAAAAAACAAAGACGTCTACCTCTCTGAGGTACATGAAACTCTGCCTCAAACAACCCAAGGGAAAGATGAGAGAGGATGAGAGGATGAGAGAGGGGGGGAGGGAGGGAGGAAGGGGGGAGGGAGGGAGGGAGGGAGGGAGAGAGAGAGAGAGAGAGAGAGAATCTTCCCAGTCCAAAAACACCAACTCAACTCAAACCATCAAAACACACGCCCCACCTCCAGCCCCACGCTGTGCCTATAGTGCTCCTCCTGGCCTGGCAGAAGGCCTCCTCAAGGACTCACCCAGCCGGGACTCCACTGGGTTGATGACATGGGGGAGGCTGTGCATGGCCAAGTAGTAGCTTGATGAGGCTGGGTCAAAGCGGGGGTTCACTCCCAACATGGCATAGTAAAGGATCTGTGGAACAAAAAGAGGACATGCTCTTTCTGGTCCCCGCACACGGACTTAGAGTCTACCTTTTCTACGGAAAATTTGTAAAGATAAATTCAGGACAAGAGAAAACATACAAGACCAAGTCAGGGTGCAGAGAAAATAGGTGTACGGAAGAAAATAATAAAATCAGGGCAAAGTTAACAAGCTGAACTCATACTTAGAAAGCCACATATTTTACCAGACACCCAAAAAGGGAAACAAAGAAAAAGCATAACTGAGTGTCCACAAGGGCCAATCAAACCTGCTCTTCAGAGACAGCCACTCCCCGAGCAGGACCTGATAAACAGTTGCCCACATTTTCCCTACAAGGACAGGATGTGACACAGAAAGCAAGCAGCATCCTTTATGACTTTATTGTTACAGTGTTCGCATATTCTGAAAGCTTTATTTTTAAAATAAATTCCTTAAGGGCGGCTGATGGCTTTAATATCTAGGTGTGGCTGCTGAATAAGGTCCAGAGGGAGCCCTCAGGAAGTCGCTTTGTTAAGCTGCTCTGATGAACTCCTTGAGCTGGACACCAAGGAAGGAAGGACACTGGAACCTGCCTTCAAGGGATCAATGGACGGTAGAGATAAACAGGGGCACACACATAGCGCTCCCCACAAGTAACACACCTGTACCTGCTCACATGACACCGCCCTGTACATAGCTATGCAAGCAAACTAAAGAGACGGAAGAGCAGAAGCCCTCGTAAGCACTAAATCTGTATAGGCTTTGAACAAAGTCCTTAACTCACTCCCGGTCTTACCTGAGAGTCCACAGAGAAATTGCCAGCAGCACTGAGGGAGTTCAGGAAAGGCTGCACATAGCGCTGGACGGCCCCCTCGATGTCCCAGTGGACGTCATGGGACTTGGGGTCCGGGTTGAGTAAACTAAAAGTGATCTCATAGCCTATAGAAAGAGGAGTCATGGAATTCAGAGGAACATCAAGGAAGAAGAGAGGCAGCCTCTACCCCCCCCCCCATCTAACCTGGATGGAGAAGGGTGCCAGGAGGAACCAGAGAGGACAGACATAAGATAAGGAACACTACTGAGTGCTTTAAGAAAAAAATAAAGGGTTGGGTGATGATAGCACACACCTTTAATCACAGCACTCGGGAGGCAGAGGCAGGAGGATCTCTGTGAGTTCGAGGCCAGTCTGGTCTACAGAGGGAGTTTCAGGATAGTCAAGGCTATACAGAGAAACCCTTTTTCAGGGGGAAAAAAAGAAAAAAAAAAAGAAAAAGAAAAAGAAAAAAATGAAGAAGCCAAACATGGTGGCTCCTGCCTTTAATCACAGCACCCAAAGGCAAATGCAGAGGCAGGAGGATTTCTGTGAGTCAGAGGCCAGCCTGCTCTACAGAAAGAGTTTCAGGATAGCTAGAGCTATCAAAGAAAGACAGGAAGGAAGGAGAGAGGGAGAGGGAGAGGAGGAAAAGGGAGGGAGGGAGGCAGGCAGGGAGAGAGAGAGACAAAGACAGAGACAGAGACTGGGTAAACGGTTCAGAACTTGCAAGGGCACCGCTGCCCTTGCAACGGACCAAGGTTCAATTCCTAGCATCTATACGGTGGCTCACAACCATCTTAATTCCAGTTCCAGAGGATCCGATGCCCTCTTCTGACCTCCAAGCATCCACACGATAACACATAAATACATGCATACATACAAAACACTCATATACATAAAATAAATAAATCTAAAAAAATTTTTTTAAATGGAGAACAGAAAAGAAAGAAAAAAGCAGCTTGCATAGATTTCCCCACTCCTCCACCTGACTTATTTCTTCTCCCTTTCCATAACGAAGTCCAGAGCCCTACCCAGGCTGGACTTGAGAGGCCTCCTCTTGTCAGAGCTCCACTTGTCCTCAGGGAGGTGGTCGGCCAGAGCAGCAGCAAGCACATCCTCCGTCAGAGACATGGCCTGGGCTACTTGGATGACGCGACGGCCAATGATGTTGAAGGCTTCCCGGTGCACTAGCCCCCGTATGACTGCTGTCCTCTCAGGTCCAATATAGCTCATCATGTCCTGTGCAGGGTACAGAGGGATGGAAGACTGTGGGTGGCCCAGTAAAGAAAGCCCCGCCCCCCCTTTTGGAAAAAGTCTCTCGTTATATAACCCAGGCTGGCCTGCAATTTGAAAGTCTCCTGCCTCAGCTTTCCAAATGACGGAATTACAAAGCATGAACCATTATGCCAGCTCTGGCTCCTGCCTTAAGGTATTGGCCTAGTGCTACCAGTCAAAAGGCCGCACCACTCTCTAGACCTGTAGAGAGCAGTTTTTTCTTTCTTTTTTGCTAGTTTTGCTGTGTTTTTAAAGATACAGTTTGGGCTGGAGATGTGGCTCAAAGGCTAATAGCACTTCCAGAGAGCCCAGTTCCATTCCTAGCAACCACATGGTAGCTGGCTAACAACCATGTGTAATTCCAGCTCCAGAGGACCTGATGCCTCCACCTGCACAGACACACACACAGGCAAAACAACCATGCACAGAGTGTAAAATAAAATTTAAAAAACAATGGTTTATTTCTTTTTATTTCATATGTATGAGTGTTTCCATATATATATATATGTGTGTGTGTGTGTGTGTGCACCACGTGCCTGGTGATCATGGAGTCCCCTGGGATTGGAATTAAAACAATGAAGAGCCACCATGTGTGTGCTGGGAACTGAACCCAGGTCATCTGTGAGAGCAGCCAGCACTCCTAACACCGAGTCATTGCTCCAGCTCCTTTTTTAGTCAGTGTTTTAAGAAAGGGTCTCATGTAACCCAGGTTGGCCTTGAGCTATGCAACTGAGGATGAACTTGAACTCCTGACCCTCCTGCCTCCACCTCTCCAGTTATAGGCATGTACTACCATGCTTTTTTTTTATGTTTTCTTCATTAACCTGGCATTCCTGAGCACTGGGCTTATATGCCTAATCCCATATAGTTCCATTCCTTTTTCCAGTAGACACAGGTTCAGTCAACATTTAAATCTTTAGGGACTGGTAAGACAGTGAAGTAGAAACCAAGAGGTGATATGCTAAGCAAGAAAAGCAGATTCAACAAACAAACCGAAGTGTGGTCTCTGAAAAAGGCACATGGCCAGAGGCAAGTCTGCACGTAGCACTACACGAAGAGGGTGAGCTGGAAGTAACACCACTGCCCACCAGCGAGAAGACAGACATTAGATTTGTTCATACAGTGGAACACAGATTCAGCTACACATGCCACTACAAACGGTCCTCTAAAATACTGAACAATCAAAGCAGCAAAACTCAGAATGTATAGTATCATATATCTATGTTTTAAGATATGTAAAATTGGCTAGGGGTGGGTGGTGAACACCTTCAATCCTAGAACTTGGGAGGCAGAAGCAAGTGAAGCTCTGTGAGTTTAGGCCAGCCTGGTCTACATAGCAAGTTCCAGGATAGTTAAAGCTGCACCATAGAGAGACCCTAAAACAAACAAACATACATACATACATACACGAAGGAAGGAAGGAAGGAAGGAAGGAAGAAAGGAAGGAAGGAAGGAATAAAAATAAATAATAAATGGGAAATTGGACTGGAGGTATTAGGAAGCCCTGGGTTCAAGTCTTAGAACTACATATATAGGTATAGTGATCCATGCCTGTAATTCTAGTATTTGGGAGTTAGATGGAGGAGGACAGGAAGTTCAGCGCCATCCTTGGCTACAAACTGAGGCCAGCCCTGGTTACATTAGACTCTGTTGATAAAAAAATTAAATGATCACTAGCACTTTAACCACATACCTGTCCCAGATTTAACAAAAACCCAAATCGATGTGAGTAACTGCACTGGTGTGCTTATTGTAAAATGTGGAGCTTTCTGTAGCACGTGCAGGGTATATAGCAGCACCCCTACAGGAAGTGCCCGGGGAAAGGATGAGCTGACAGAACAGCCACCAGCCGGTCTCACCTGGGGAAGAAGGGAGGAGTGTTCTGAGATCACATACACAGTCAGGGAGCCCTCTGCTTGCTTCTCCGGCTCAGCTAACATGGCTTCTGCCTCTGTGGATAACGGTTGGGACACACCAAGAGCAACATTATTACAGCTTCCCCTGGACCCCTGGGTGCTTGAGTCACCCCACCGCTCACTCGCTCATGCTCAACAAACGCCACAGCCAGGCTTGAGCAGGCCACTCCTGCTTTCAGCCCAAGGCATCCCAGCTTTCTCAGAGAAGCTATGGAAGTTAAGACACAGCATGGAAGTCACACTTGGGAGATGTCCTAGTTAGGGTCACTATTGCTGTGACCAAACGCCAGGACCAAAGCAACGTGGGAGGAAAGGGTTTATTTCAGCTCCTACTTCCAGGTCACATCACTGAGGGAAGTCAGGGCAGGAACTCATACGGGACAGGAACCTGGAGACAGGGGCTGATGCAGAGACCATAGAGGAATGCTGCTTACTGGCTTGCTCATCATGGCTAACTCAACCTGCTTAACTCAGGATCACTACCCCAGGGCTGCTGGCATCACCCACAATGGGCTGTGCCCTCCCCATCAATCACTAAGTAAGAAAATGTCTTATAGTTGTCCTTCTCTCTCTCTCTCCTTTTTTTTGTGGGGGTGGGTGGGTGGGGGACTTCAGGACAGGGTTTCTCTGTAGCTTTGGAGCCTGTCCTAAAACTCATTTTGTAGATTGGCCTGCCTCTGCCTCCCGAGTGCTGGGACACCACCACCGTCAGATTAGAGTTGTAGCTTATGGAGGCATTTTCTCAATTGAGGCTCCCTCGTTTCAGATAACTCTATCTTGTGGGGCTGGAGAGATGGCTCAGAGGTTAAGAGCATTGCCTGCTCTTCCAAAGGTCCTGAGTTCAATTCCCAGCAACCACATGGTGGCTCAAATAACTCTATCTTGTGTCAAGTGGACATAAAATGAGCCAGCCCAGGAGAGCAGAAGAAAAAAAGGGCAACTCATCAAAACTGTTATACCTTGTACACTGCCCAGTGACAAGGCCTCCTCCTCGTGGTCCAAAGCTCTCCGGTAGGCCTTCTGGAAGCGGCACTTGATTTTCATTTTGTCTGGAAGGAAAAACACGTGAAGGGCATTAGACCTTACGTACCTGCCCAGCTGGGCACCTCCAGCATTAAGGACACCAGGATGGCACCTCAGAGAAAGAGCATGTACCAAACAGTGACAGCCACTCCGATCATTTCTGCAAAGATGACAGTAGACACCTGACATTCACTTCACCCTCTTGCTCCAGTTCTTGTCTCTGCCTGTATGCTCACTGGTCCTCCAGCCAGAAATCTCCAAACTGGGGAGTTTATTTCAATGTACAGGATATTGATTGGGGAGAGGAGAGAAACCATGTGGTAACTAGTCAATTAACTTTAATGTAAACCAAAGCATTAAGTACAACTCAGTAAGTTAGTAATAAAACAAGGAAGCCTGCTGTCGCCTCTGCCATTTAGGGTTACCCAGCATTCCTTTGTGAAGGTCCTGACCAACGTGGTAAGAAAGGAAAATAAAACCTAAAACATTCAGAAGGGCTGGAGATGGCTCAGTGGTTAAGAGCACATGCTGTTCTATCAGAGGACCCAAGTTCAGTTCCCAGCACCCACATGACAGCTCACAATTGCCTGTAACGCAGTTCCAGGGGACCTGACACAAACATATATGCAGGCAAAACACTAGTGCACATAAAATAAAAATAAATTAAAAAAATTCACAAGAGGGCTGCAGAGATGATTCAGTGGATGAAAAGTGTGCTACACAAATATAAAGAGTGTCTGCACAGGCATAAAGAGTGTGTTGTACAAGCATAAAGAGTGTGCTACACAAGCATAAAGATCTGAGCTCACACCCCCAGTTTCCACATAAAAGCCGGGTGTGGAGCACACGTCTATAACCTCAGTACTGGTAAACAGAGACAAGCAGATCCTGGGGACTCCCTGGCCAGCCAATCAGGCCGAAATGGGGCTAAACAGAAATATACTATCTCAAGAAACAAAGATAAAGTGAATTAGAAGAAAGAAAAAGATAAACTGGTAAAAGCATCTGGTCTGGCAATGTGGAGAGGTTTGTTGAGCAATACCAGGATATTTAGGAATTCTAAAATAATTCAAGGTTTAGTGAGCAACTTCCTCAAAAACAAAGGTGGAAACACAGAGGAAGATGTCTGACATTGGCTTTAAGTTTCCAGATTTGTACATACATGAGAGTACATCCATGCTCACATATATACATGCATGAACATGCCAAACACACATACATACACACACATTAAAAGAAGCAAAATAGCTATTTTGAAGTACTACAATTATTTTTCATACACACAAAAAAGAGAACCAGAGTTCAGTTCCCAGCACCCACATAGTGTATATTCTAGTTGCATAGGACGAGTCCTTCTGCTAGTGTTAGGAACAGTTCAGCAAGATGACCACACACAAAATGATCCAAGAACCCACAGCTGTACCAAGCAATGGCATCTGAGGCCACTCAATATGAAATGGGAACTAAAGTCACAGCAGCACATATTTTGTTGTTGTTGGTGGTGGTTTTTTTGTTTGTTTGTTTGGTTAGTTTTTTTCAAGACACGGTTTCTCTGTGTAACAACCCTGGCTGTCCTGTATCTCACATTGTAGACCAGGCTGGCCTCGAACTTACAGAGATCGGCCTGCCTGGGATTAAAGGTATGCGCCACTATGCCTGGCTCAGTAGCACATATTTGTAACCCCTGCATTCAAGAGGCTGAGGCTGAAGAATAGCCACAAACCTGGGGACATACTGTTTCAATAAACAAAAAACTGAACTGTAAGGAAAAAAATTAAATTATAAATACCTTTTGTAAAGGCACTGGATATAGAAATGTGAATAGGACTATGTGAATGAAGCCTGGGGATTTAATGAATACTAAGGTAATTTAGATGTCTTTAATATTTCCTTTCATTTTATTTTATGTTGAGACAGGGTTTCATTATGAGCCCTGGCTAGCCTGGAATTTGCAATGTAGACCAGGTTGGGCCTGGAAGTCAGAGATCCACCTGCCTCTGCCTCCTGAGATCTGGCACACACCTGTAATCTCAGTATTTGGGAGATGGAAACAAAAGGGGGGTCACTGGGCCATGGTGGTGCACGCCTTTAATCCCAGCACTTGGAAGGCAGAGGCAGGTGGATCTCTGTGAGTTCGAGGTCAGCCTGGTCTGCAAGAGCTAGTTCCAGGACAGCCTCCAAAGCTGTAGAGAAACCATGTCTCAAAAAAACCAAAACAATAACAACAACAAAAAAAGAATTCAATCTAGGTGGTGGTGCATACCTTTAATCCCAGCACTTGGGAGACAGAGGCAGGCAGATCTCAGTGAGTCTGAGGCCATCCTGGTCTACAAAGTGAGTTCCAGGACAGCCAGGGCTATACAGAGAAACCCTGTCTTGGAAAAAAAAAAAAAAGAATTCCGCCTAACAAATGAACCTGTAGCCACACGTGGTGGTGCGTGCCTTAGTACTTCAAGGTCTATATTCAGCCTGTACTTCCAGCCACTCCTGTTGTTTTACCTGGAATTTCAGAAGGCAAAACTGTCCAGATTACCCAACTCAAATCATATAGGAAGAGTGTCGTTAGTAGACCTGGATCTAATCCCAGCTCATGTTTACTAGTTTTGTTATTTGGAGCAAGATAAATCCTATAAATCTTGATTTCTTTATTTATAAAGAGAGAGTCATTCGGCTAGAATTACACGAAGACAACTGTGTACAGCTGTCTGCCTGGCTTCTGGCAGGCAGAGTGACTGACACCAGCTACCTTCCTATCTGGTCACAGTCTTCCTTCTATCTGGAAGGCTTTCCACTCTTCCCCTTAATCTGACCCCTGTGTGACAGTTCCTAAAAATCCAACTTCAAAAATCACATCCTCAGCTAGGTGGCGGTTGCACATGCCTTCAATCCCCACACAGAAAAATGCTGGGGGGGGGGGGGATCCATCAAACCCCTCTTCACCTTTCTTTTCTCTCCAGCAGGTGAGGATGGAATCCAGGATCTGCTGGGCCCCTACCACTAAACCAAACCTTCAGCCTTACGGCATTTTTGCCTGTTTCTTTCTCCTGATGTGACTATAAACATCTTGAAAACATTATCAATTTATTATTCATCCTCAAGTTCTTGGTACCTAACAAAGTGCCTAACAATAAATGTATGAGCTTAGAATGGCAAGAATATGTATCCGGTGTGACTTCAGACTCACGTGTCCTTTCTGGTACATCCTGCTTTCTCTACATACTGAGGGGTATCGACTGCTTCTGATAAGGTAGCGAGATTTACCTTATGAATTAACTTACCATAACAACACTGAATTTAAGGCTAGCTCCCACCTTCCTAAATAAACACACTGTTCATTCCAAAAGGATCTTTTTCGGAGGGAAAGGGACAGGTAGCACTTGTTACCAAGCCTGATGACCTGAGTTGGATTCCTTGGGGCCCATGTAGTAGAAGGAGAAATGAATCCCACAAGCTGTCCCCTGCACAGTTGGGCGCGAGCGCGCACATACACACACACACACACACACACTAAACAATAAATGTAATAAAACATTTTAAAGTAAGTTATGACACGCCCACGCTCCTCCTATGAAATCCAACCTCTGGATCTCAGGCCTGGCTCAGATGGAAAAAACAGCCCTGACTTCCTCTCTCAAGGGAACTCACATTTCAGAGGGATCTCTCTCTCATGCACAACGGTGAACGGGAGCTTCTCCTGGTCGTCCAGGGGCACAGAGTCCCGAGTAAACACAACTGTAACTGGCACCATGAGCCGGAGCTGCGGGGAGGGGAATCGGGACCTTTAGCGATGTCTGCACTTTGCGGTGGGCTGTCGCCGCTCCACTACCCTACCCCCGTCCTTCTCATTCAAGTCTCACCTGCAAGGCATTCAACCCACTGATCTGGGAGTAGGGCAACGGTGCCCGGTAGGTCTCCGTGGTCTTCCACCAGAGTGGCAGTCCCAGCAGGATGGCCACCGCCGCGAAAAACAGCGCGGCGCGCTTGCCCCGGACCACCTCTGAGGACACAGGAGGTCGACTGAGGCTCGGGAACCAGGATGCGGTGCCCGCCACAGGGCGATCGCAGAGAAGTGGGGGCAGCCGGGATCCCCGTGAGAGCCGCTCCCGCGTGGCACGTCCCCGAACCCATGCTGCAGGGACCAGTCTGCCTTCTCGCGCCCCACCCACACATTCCGCCCGCTAGACCTCCCCGCCGCGCCTTCCACCCGAAACCCACCGCACCTAGGTCCGTAGCCGCTGCCCCCAAGGCCGCCATGCTCGCTTCCGGCTGCCCAGGTCGCCGAGGGCGGGGCCTCGTGAGCTTCCTCCAATAGGAAGCCCCAGCATGAAGGGGCGGGACCACGGCGCTCTACTGCTGCCAATTGCGAGTGACACTGTAGACGCTCACTAGTGCGCAGGCGGAGCCTACGAGCGGGTATCCGCTGGGCTGAACCCTCGATCTGAATCTCGTTTTCACCCGCCACTGCCTAGCTCCACAGCCCCAGCTCAGCGAAGGCAATACTGGCCCTCGGACTCTGGGCAAGCCACCTGCCTCAGCTTCTCCAGTGCAGGGGATTACAGGCATGTACCACGCCCCTCCCAGCGGAAGAATATTTCAGTGAAGCCAAGCTTATCAAGAGCCTGAAAAAGCTTTCTAATGTCATCCCTAGGATAGGGCTTCTCTTGGGGACACCGGCTCTTCAAAGCTTAGAGACAGAACTCACAAAACCGTAAATTTTTTAGCATGATTGGCTACTCTGGGGTTAATTTTGAGACAGATTTCCCTACATGACCCAGAAGAGCCCAGTGCCTCAACCTGCCACAGGTCACCACATCAAGAGTCTAGAATTTAAAAATTGGTTCCAATTTGGAAAAGTCAGGATGCTTAGTTGAAAATTCCTGAGCACAGACTCCATATCCTAATGACTCCAGTTCAAATCCTGGTTTTACTTATTGCCTGAATTGCAGCTCTCTGAACCTGTTTCCTCCTTTGAAAAAGACTATAGTAGCTTCTTTACAGAGTCGTGTTAATACATATAATAGTGGCATGAAGAACACTGCCTGGCAGGCGGAAGCACACAGAAACTGCTGAACTAGCTGCACTTTTGTTAACAGATCAGGCCACCAGGGCAGAGCAACAGTGATTTCTCCAGCTCACCGGACACAGCCAGTCTAGTGTCTCCCTACCTCACACTCCAGCCCAGTGGTCAACATTCAGCACAAAGCCCAATCAGTTCTCACATTGCCCAGGCTCTCAAATGGATCTCTTCTCTGCGTGGAAGTGGAAATGGCAGTGGCCTTAGCCCTTGGCAAGCTCCTAGATACCTTCCTCAGCTCTGGCAGCCCAGAGTCTTTGGAGGTTTTCCTAGTGGAAAGGGGCTAAGTGCACATTCCCCCTAAATGTGTCAGGTCCCAGCAGGAATCAATGCTGCAATGGAGAACTGCCCACTCTCATCCCTGCTTGTCCTGTTGACTCCCTCCCCACTTTGAGCCCTGCACAGACTCAGCTCATCGTCCTGGCCTTTGATGTGGCAGTCCCTGGAAGACTTGTAGTCCCCGGTACACCTGCTTACAACTCCACTCCAGCTTTGGAGATCAGCAGGTAGAAGCCTGACGGGGGATGGTAGCCCAGGTAGGTGAACCCTTCCTCCATAAACTTGAAGCCCAGTGAAGCTCAGATCTCAGCTCTTCACCGCTAAGTCAGAGGGCTCTGACATAGGATGAACCAGCAGATCACACACAGGGAGAGAGGACTTTAATGTGTGCAACAGACAATAGTGTGTTTTGCTCCTATTTATTTGCTGTGTACTCAAGGCATGAGTCAGGGCTAGTGCACGTCCCCCAATCCCAAGGACAAGCTACATCATCATGGGAAAACTGTAAGGGTTGACAGTGCCAGGGGAAAGGCCCACATGTTCTGTTCTGACTTCTAGAAAGTCCCCCTGCCCTCAGACTTGGGAGGACTTTGCCTCCCATCCAGGGTTTCGGGTACAGCAATGTGAGACAGAGAATAAGATGAGTTGGTGCTGGGTGAAGACAGAGCTGTTCTGCATGGCTACTGGGCCCTGGCTGTGACTATGGGGCGCGTGTTACTAGGCCAAGGGCTGCGGTCTGAGGAGGTGTGCCTCAGTAGGCGTGGTTGGCGACGTAGAGTGACCGTGCTGCTGCTCCACCATCTCCACTGCCTTCGTACCTGCCCTGGGCTGCAAGCCCGTTCATCTGCAAAAGAGACCGGGGACAGGTAAGCAGGCTGAGCCAGACCACAGGCGTGGAACCCTGCCCACGTGTTTGGGATCTCTGGGTGGAACACACAATCTCTCCCCAGCCATCACCTCTAGCTCCCTACCTCCGCCCGCTTGATAAACTCCTCAGTAGCAGCCCCAGCGTTGTCCCTTTGTCCTCTCCAGGCATTGAGGGCAGATGCCTGCAGGGCACGTCCATAGGAGAAGGTGAGGGCCCAGGGCCGGGGAAGTGGGCAGCGATTGATAGCATTGAGGTTGAGGGATGCCTCCTCTTCGCTCTGACCCCCGGACAGGAACGTCACTCCTGGAGAAGACAAACTGACTGGTCACTCTGTTTTCTCCAGGGCAAAGGATCCCTGCGCCTCAGAAAAACCTGAAGTCAGACCTGGAATGATAGGAGCAATTCTGTACCTGGGACGGCTGGGGGCACAGTACGACGCAGGGCAGTGACAGTAGCCATGGCGATCTCTTCCGGGCTATACTTGATGGGACAGGCATGGCCAGGGGTTACCATGTTGGGCTTGAGCAGAGTCCCCTCCAGGTATACATGATGATCACTCAGGGCCTTGTACACAGCAGCGAGGACCTGAGGATCAGAGGTTTATGTGGGAGACTACAGGATGTGAGGGTCCCGTACAGGCTTATTCTCTGAAGCTCTAAGTGAGAGTGTGCCTGGATCTAAGCTGTAGAAATGGGGTCCAAGCACCCCTGATGGCTGTCCCTGGTCTGTCTGAGCTCAGCTGAACATTACCTTCTCTGTAACATACTGGCAACGTTTGAGGTCATGGTCTCCATCAGGCAGGATCTCAGGTTCCACAATAGGCACGATACCATTCTGCAAGCAAGAGAGGAGTAAACTGGGAGAAGCAGACGATGGGAATCGGAGAAAGCTATGTAAGCGTGCCTCCACCCACCCAAACTCCAGCACACACCTGCTGACAGATGCTGGCATAGCGGGCCAGCACATTGGCATTCTCCAGAATGGCCAGTGCTGAGGGTGTACGATCGCTGATCTTCAGTACACAGCGCCACTTGGCAAAATCAGCACCATCTTTCTTATACTGAGCACAGCGTTCCAAGAGCCCATCCAGCCCTGAAAACACAGTACCAGCTTCATCACCCTGCCCCTGTCTTGCCAACATTAACCATATCATACCTCTGTGGACTTCACAGCCACCCACCACATACCTTGAGTGGTGGTTTCCCCATCAGTCCCGGCTAGAGGCACTACACCCTTGTCAACCTGCAAGGAAAAGTAAATGGAGGGCTAGCCTTGCCACCCCTCCTACAGACACCAGTTTTCACACCCAGCTCCCACGCTGGGCCAGGGGCTATATACCTTGATGCCTACAAGAATGCCCTTATCCTGGATGGTCCGGACAAAGGGGACACCACTGTCATCTTTCTGGTAGAGTGTCTCATGGAAGAAGATAACGCCACCAATACACTTTTTCACACGGTCATCAGCGCTGAACAGGACCTGGCGGTACAGCCGGCGATTCTCTTCAGTGTTCTCTACCCCAATTTGGCTCAGCCTTTTAGCCATGCTTCCTAAAAGCAAGCAAAGGGAGACAGCCTTGTTCTTTGGCTGGAACTCCTTGGCAACCATTCCTCAACCCTGCCCACTGGCTCTCACTTACCTACGGACTCATCTGCAGCCAAAATGCCTTTTCCTGGGGCCACAATCCGTAAGGCAATATCAGACAACTCCTTCTTCTGCTCAACAGAAAGGGCTGGGTACGAGTGGGGCATGGTGACAGCTGTCCGGGATGGAAACAGGATAGAAAAGCTAGACCCCAACTACTAATTCCTCTGCTTCCCCTCCTGACCAAACAGGCCAAATGTCCTGCTCAGCACGGGGCCGGGAGCTGAACAGCAGTCCTTGGCCTGAGTCCTGGGCATCAAAGTGGCACCAATCTCTTTGACAGCTAACAGGGTTAGGGCCCTAGTTCCCACATCTCCTTTTGTCCCTGGTGGGCACCCTTCCCAGCTCCAGTAGAGATGCAGGATGGGGGATGGGGAGGTGGCAAGCCTGAAGCTATAGGTCTTCCTGGAAACTGCTGCCCAGTTGAGAATGCCAACCCTTCTTTCACGGCCCCTGGCCCCTTCCTGAGGGAGACATAAGACCTGCCTTTCCTGCTTTCCCTTTCTTTTCTTCTAAAGGGCCCCTAAGAAAAAAAACAAAAACACATTTTCCCAAGATTTGTGAATAAGACATTTAATCCACATGATCCTCACATCTAGAGGAAGGCAGGAGACAGGGTAAAGAGAAGCGGTGGTACAGATACCAGACCGGCCTCTTCTGTTCCATACTGAAAACCTGACTGCCTATGCTACTGCCTACTCCGCATAGCTATGGTGGAGATCGGGCCCAGAGCACTGCAAGTATGGCAGGATGGGGCCAACAGGCTGGCTAGATTTACATGAGAGGACAGGAAAGAGACACCATCAGGTCATCTCCAGCACCCAGGAGCATTCCCCAGTGTGCAAGGAGGTACAGGAAATAGGGAGGGCTGGCTCCCCACAGCTCAGACACCTAGGGGATACAGAGGCAAAGGATTAAGGTTGAGCAAGTGGAGTGGGAAAGAGGGAGCCTTGAGGGAAGGTGGGCCTGGTGATGGTGATGCAGACTAACCAGTCCTGATGCTCTTCCTGGGCCCATAGCCTACACCTGGGGACTAGCCAAGAAGGAGCAGAAATGGACTGAGATTAAAATGCCCTGGATGGGCTGGGTGGTGGTGGCGCATGTCTTTAATCCCTTGGAAGGCAGAGGCAGGCAGATCTCTGTGAGTTTGAGGCCAGCCTGGTCTACAGAGCTAGTTCCAGGACAGTCAGGGCTGTTACACAGAGAAACCCTGTCTTGAAAAATCAAAAAAGAAAGAAGAAGAGTAAGAAGAAGAAGAAAAAAAGCCTTGGATGAGAGAGGCTAACCTAGTGAAAAAGTCCTGGAGGCTGAGTAAGAACGACTTGGAACTGGAAAAGCCGAGTTCTAGTTAGGAGAACTAGGAAAAAAAGGGGTTAGCAGGGTTTTCCTGAGCCACAGGGTTTCAAGCATACAGAAAGCAGAGATGTGAGGCTAGACGAAGTTGAAAAGGTGGACCAGGGCCCCAGGGAGCAAAGCAAGGACAGCAGCGAAGAGTCAAGGAAAAGAAACAGGGATGCTGAGCATCTCTGCCTCGCCTGCGACCTTACCTGTACCAGTCAGCGGCAGGAGACACAGGTACAGCTCACTTCGGGTCTGGTTAGCAACAGACTGTAGCTCAGTCCGAATTGGAGTAAATAAGGCAGCGGATGCCGCAGAGCTACGTGACTCCTTGGGGGCGGGACAGACACCTCCCGCACTGGCCCCGCCCTCTCCCCAGGACTGGTCTGGGGTAAGGCCACGCCTTCAGAGGTGGAGCAGTGAGGTGGAATGACTCCTCCGCAGGTCCCCCAAGGTTGTTAAAGAGGATGCCCCTCCCACATCGCGGGCCCCCCACCCCCCCACCCCCGGCCGCCAGAACCCTAGAGGAATGAGATGGACCTTGTGTTTGTCTCTGCCGCGAATCCATGTTTTGCTGTGCTAGGCGTTATGCTGAATGTTGGGGATTAAGCCCCGTCTAGAGAAGAGTCGTGGAAACAATCAGCAGGTGGGAGGTGGCACGGATGCCCATCTACCAGGGTGCCCCAGTTCAAGGCATGGAATAATGAAATTGAGTTCCTGTTCTCTGGCCCACATTTACCAGTGCCTACCCCCTGGGGGTTGGGGAAAGCAAATGAATGGAGTCTTTTCTGTTCCCCTTAGGCAGGAATCCAGGGAACAGGCAGTCCATGGCCCATTATTTGTGGAAGCAAGAGACTCAAGCAAAGAAAAGCAGACAGCCCTGGCTTTAGCCTCAAGAGGAGGTGGTGAGGGTGTTAAGGGTGCCCAGACTGGAGGGCTGAGCTGCCTCCCTGACTTCATCTGCCCACTCCTACCTCAAAAATAAGATACAGTGGACTTAAGGAGTACATTAAATATACTTTATTTAAATAGCATAAAACATAGTTGGCTCTATCCCAGTTGGTCCTATTACTGGGGGTAAGGGACCCTGAAGGGAAAAGGAACGAAGTGGAGTCCAGCTTTCGGTTTCTTTGACAGGTTGTCAGCGCTATTCTCAAACTCCTGAGAGTAAACCATCCTCCTGCCTCAGCCTCTGGAGCAGCCGGAAGTACAGGTGCACAGCACTAGCCCACTCTTTCAGCTCATTAGCTCAGAAACTCCAGCAATCCTTGCAGCTCCCTGCAGCTCTTCACTACTTCGGGGACAGACAGCAGAGTCTGGGAAGAGGCAAAGAAAGCGTCTGTGGATCACAGTGCTGAGGCCAAAGCTCTGGCCCGTGAGGTGGAAAGAAACCCACTGAAGAGCTGTGCTCCTCAGTACTCCTGAGGCCAGGTCCTGGTACCTCCCTCATTTTTACCTCGTAGATATGCTGAATGGTGTCATCAAGTTTCTTTAACTCAGTGTCAGAGCGCCGAAGGTTCTCCTCAAGGATGTTCCTCTAAAATGCAAACAGGCTTCATAAACCCTACACATAAAGCCCACAGCTAGAGAAGACACAGGCAATATGGCGGGCGCTTGCTTGTGGTGGAGGAACAGTCCCTTACGTGGCTCTGGTACTTGACCATCAGCTTTGCTTTTTCATTTTTCATCTCGAGGAACATGACCCTCAGCTTGTCCACCTATAAATATGTCCAGATTAATAGGGGCACAGCCTGGTGCCCCCATTAGGTGCCCAGATCCTCTTGTTAACCCTGAATTACTTCCTGTGAGAGAGACACTTTCTCCTGGATCCAGTTAGTAGCTATCGGCTGACAGCTGGGGTCTAGCTGGCCCTCCAGGGCTTCCTGGAGCACTTTATTCTCTGTCTCTGCATGCCGCAGTGAATGTGTGAGCTCGGTCACCTCCTTCCTGAGACTCTGGGAACAAGAGCAGAGGTAACCCAACAGCACCCAGGGCCTTTCTCTCCCTATCCCATTAGGCGGGAGAAGCACAGGCCTCACACAACGTCACAAGACACATACTATGAGCTCACTACTCTTGTCTATCTGCCCGAGGATCTTCTCGCTCTGCTTCTGTATCAGCTCCTGGAGCTCCTTTTCATTCTGTGAAGAAAAAGAGAGGAGAGAAAGCACTGAGGAAAGGCTACCTTCTTTTACAGTCCTTGCCAGACGGCAGGATAGCATCCCTGAGCTGTGCTCAGCCCTGGGGACTAGTTCATCCGTCCACTTTTTCTTCAGGACCAAGAAGCATGGCAGGCACATCTTGGTTTCAGTTCTGCTTCAGTTCTAGGCTTCCCTGCTGGGTCTGCTTGAACGTGACAGGTCAGCCAAAGTCTCAGATATCAAATGTCTGGCCCCAAAAGGGCAAAACTAGGGCAGTAGCTGGAAAAGCCCCACTACCTAGATTCCTAGAGAGTGGCTCCCAGTGGGCCAGTGGAGCCGCCCCAGTTCTTCGTCGCCCCACTTTAAGGTCCCTCCGTCACCTTGTAGCACAAGCACAAGGTCTGGTTCAGCTTCTCTATGTCTGCTTCCTTTGCCTTCTGGGCTTCCTGGTGCTCTTCTTCTTGGTCCTGCAGTCTGGTCTGCAGTTCACAGCTACGGAAGGGAAGTCGGCATCATTCTTGCTCCCCACCATGTGCGCGAGGGCTGTCTTATCGCCCCATCATTAACACCACTCACATTTTCCTCTGCAGGGCCCCAACGGCTTCTTCTCTAGACTCTTGCAGCAGAGAACACAGGCTCTGAAGCTCCAGTAACGTAGTACTCATCTCTGCCAGGCTCTTCTCCAGGTCTGGGGTCTCTAAAAGAGAAAGTCCTAGATAGAGGTGCAGCCCTTCTGCCTAGGATGGGGTACACAACCACTGTTTCCACAACTTCATGTTCCCCACCCACAGGGTTTCAGTATCCGGAACATTACAGATCCCAGAAGACAGAAATAAAACAAGCCCAAGTAGAATTGAGGTTTTTAGAGCAAAGCACTTCTCTCTGCTTTTGACTCTGCTCATCACTACCACACTTGGAGAAAGGAGGCATGGTCCCTGGAGCCCGTCCTAACCTGTAGGCTGGGGGGACATGGCCGATGCTACTCGGGTGAAAGCACTCTTATCACTTCCAAGCAATGGCACGGGAACCGGTTCTGGCTCTAAAGCAAAAATAAAGCAGGAATGTTCAGCAACCTAGAAATTCAAGGCCACCCTGAGCTACATGAGACCTTGTCTCTAAAAAACAAATAAACAACAAAAAATATGGAGCATAGAGAGGGTCTCTCTGGTGACCCAACCAGGGGATTGCAGCAGTGGACATGATCAGATAAGTCTAGTGGTGTGCATCTTTGCCAGGTGAATCCCAAGGTCTTCACCTTCATCTGCCACTGCTGTCAGGGTGTTTTCTGAAATGGTACTGTCATTGAGTAGAGGGTGTTCCTGGGCTGGAGCACAGCCTGTGCTGGGTAGAATGACCTCTGATTCAGCCTAAGGACAAAGGAGAAAAACAAAATCAGCTGTTGAGTTGTATCTAGGGTGATTTCCTGAGCTCTGAGAGGCTCCTACCCGTCCAGAGCGAGCTTCCACTCCACCTTCCAAAGGTCCTACCTTCAGCTTCTCATAGTGCCTTTCCCCGAACATGCTAAAGCAACATTTAGAATGAAAATCAAAACCTTACATCTTTTAGCTCCGACTGTCCCTTCACTTGTATATGGGGGAGGAAGGCCTGCCCTCATTCTTCCTGTGACTCTCACCCCCACGACGTGAGCAGCGCTGTCATTACTTCACCACCGGTGTCCTCGCTCCCTTTTAAAAATGTTTTTATTGCTACTTATGTGTGTATATGTGTGTCTGTCTGTATGAGTGAGGACAGATGGATGTCGGAGCCCTGGAGCTGGAGTTACAGGCAGTTATGAACTGCCAGGTGTGGTGCTGGGATTGAATCCAGGTCCTATGAGGTCTAAACCATCTCTCCAGGCCTGGCATCATTTACTTTCAAATACAGCAGGTACTTCCCAGCTCTACTTACCGGGCCTGTTTGATATTGATGACCAGGCACTCAGGAAACTTTTTCTCTTGGATCATGACCTTGGATTATGACCTTCCTTCACAGAGAGGCCTTTCCTCAACTCACAGTCTTTCCTTAACTCTTGGCCCTCACATACCTACCTGGGGTTCAGTCCTTGGCTCTTTGACTCTGCTTCCACCCCAAGTGCTTTACTTCTAGAACCCTACAAAACCCCCACTTCAGACCGTCATTCCCACACAGATGACTCTTCAATTCCTTTCACTTAACTGGATCTTTTCCTCCAGTCTCCGTGCCCAAAGAAAACCACTGATGATCTACCAGAATGTCCCACACTAAAAACGAGCGTGTATAAAGCTAAGTTCACTATTTTCTCTATTTCACGCTCATCACTCTTCTAGATCCTAACAGGCAGCAGACTGTAGCCTGCTAAGGGCTCTCAGTGCTTCCAGACACACGCTTTCCCCTCAGTACTGTCAGTGGCTACTCCTGAGCTGCAAGGCAAAGCTGAATAATTGAATCAGAGCCAGATGGTCCACAGGCTGAACACTTGTGATATACGATATGGTCCCTGGATGGGAAAAGTACACCAGGTCCAGTTCTAGACACCAGGGTCACTTTCTGATTATTTTATGACCACTGGTCACTATTCTGCTTCTACATCCACCACCAAGTTCAGTTACTTCTAAATCCTATATTTTTCATTTTCCCTCTTTTGATGTGTGTTTGTGTGGTGTGCATGTATGTATGTATGTATTTATGTGTGTGTGTCTCTTCACATGTATGTGTGTACACCTAAAATTGATGTCAGGAATATTTTTGTTTTGTTTTTTTCAAGACAGGGTTTCTCTGTGTAACAGCTCTGGTTGCCCTGGAACTCTCTGTAGACCAGGCTGGTCTCGAACTCACAGAGATCTGCCTGCCTCTGCCTCCTGAGTGCTGGGATTAAAGGCGTGCACCATCAATGACCAATGATTTTTATGTATGTATTTATCTATTGTGATTTTGAGGCAGGGGCTCTCTACATAGCCCTGGATCACTGGATTAAAGGTGCGTGCCACCGCCACCCAGCTGTGTATAACTTTCTACATATAGGGTTTTGTTTTGGTTTGTTTTTTTGTTTTTCGAGACAGGGTTTCTCTGTAGCTTTGGAGCCTGTCCTGAAACTAGCTCTTGCAGGCCAGGCTGGCCTCAAACTCACAGAGTTCCATCTCCCTCTGCTTCCAGAGTGCTGCGATTAAGGCGTGTGCCACCACTGCCCAGCTTCTACATATAGTTTTTGTGTTGCCTTTGGCTGATGGGCTTTCCTGAATGCCTACCCTTCCCTATAAACTTCTAAACATTGACAGCCAAGGTCAGTAACTTGCTTTGAGAAGACATCCTAACTCTCAAAGGTAAAAATGACCAATCACGTCAGATCATAATCTTAAGTCACAACGGCAACTTTATATCTGTCTGTCTTCCCTGCAATTCACTGCAGAACTTCTAACATTTTATGTGTTCAGCCCCCAGTTGGAGAAGAGGATCTTGATTGTACCTCTAACTGTTGAATAAACTAATTAATGCTAAATGTTGAATAATATCAATCACTTCTCCACATACAGTGAAGAAGTCGAAAAAGCAAGGCTAAATTTCTTTTTTTTTGCTCTCTCTCTTTTTTTGTTTTTTCAAGATAAGAGTTTCTCAGCTGTCAGTGGTGGCGCACGCCTTTAATCCCTGCACTGAGGAGACAGAAGATCTATGAGTTCGAGGTCAGCCTGGTCTACAGAGGAAATTCTAAGACAGTCTCCAAAGCTACACAGAGAAGAAATAAAAAACAAACAAACAAACAAACAAATAACAGAGTTTCTCTGTGTAGCCCTGGCTGTCCTGGAACTCACTCTGTAGACCAGGCTGGCCTTGAACTCAGAGATCCACCTGCCTATCCCCTCAGGAGACACCACTGCCTAACTAAATTTCCTTCTTTAAACACCAATAAGCATAAAATAATAATAATAATAATAATAATAATAATAATAATAATAATAATACAAGTGCCTAAGGACAGCAAGTGTGTCAGGAGCACAGGAAGACACCATGGAGAGTTTTCATAGAAAAGAAGAAAGCATTTCAAACTGGAAACAGAAGAGAGTAGCTATGGGTATGGACTATCTGGAGCAGGCGTGAACGGAAATGAGATGTGTGGTGTACAAGCAGCCTACCTGGACCAAAAGGCTTGGAAACTGGAAGGCAGAAGGTGTAAGTGACAGGCTAGAGAGGTCCTGAAGATGACTTAGAATCATTGATGGTCACAGAATGAAGCAAGACTGAAGAAGTCTGCTATACCGGTAGGAGAGATGGTTCAGCAGTTAAGAATGCTTTCTGAAGCTGGGCGGCACTTGGAGACAGAGGCAGGTGGATCTCTGTGAGTTCGAGTCCACCCTGGTCTACAGAATGAGTTCCAGGACAGTGTCCAAAGCTACAGAAAAACCCTGGCTCGGAAAAAAAAAAAAAAAAAAAAAAAAAAAAAAAAAAAAAAAAAAAAAGAATGCTTTCTGAGCTGGAGGCAGAGGCAGGCTGATCTCTGTGAGTTCAGGGCTAGCCTGGTCTACAGAGCGGGTTCCAGGACAGCCAGGGATACATAAAGAAACCCTGTCTCTAAAAATAACAAACAAACCAAAAGAACACTTCCTGTTGGGGCTGGAGAGATGGCTCAGCGATTAAGAGCATTGCCTGCTCCTCCAAAAGTCCTGAGTTCAATTATCAGCAACCACATGGTGGCTCACAACCATCTGTAATGAGGTCTGGTGCCCTCTTCTGGCGTGCAGGCATACATGCAGAGAGAATATTGTATACATAATAAATAAATAAATATTTTAAAAAAAAAAAAAAGAACACTTCCTGCTCCCATTGAGGACCCTGGATCAGTTCCCAGCACCCACATGGGCATTTCACCATAGCTGGTAACTCCAGTTCCTGGGAATCCAACGCCCTCTCTGGTCTCCACAGCACCTACACACACGTAGCATATAGTGTACTCACCTAGTGTACACACATAATCATAAGTAAAAACATAGGAGAATCTTTTTTAAAAAGGTCTGTTCTACTTAAGAAAGATGTAACTGGTGGACTGGGGAATAGGAATAAGCTCAGTGTGGACCGTTTGACAACACTCAGTAGTAGAGTGCTGTCTGATGTGTGCGGCCCCAAGGCCACTTCTTAGAACTAAACATGAAAAAGAAAAGAGAAAAAGATACAATGGCAGGGAAGAAAACCCACTGTCTTGCCTTGTTCTCCTTTAGCTTTGCCTGTAAGAAGAGGCTGAGACTCTGTAGCTGCTGGGTCAGCAACCTCAGCTCTTGAGAATGCTGGGATGTCTTCTCCAGGGCCTGTTTCTCATGCCTTGCTGTAGTGCTGGCCAGCTCAGCCCTGAAATTCAGGACCCCAAAGGTGAGCAAAGACCAGACACTGACTCTGAGCGCTTCTCCCAGATCCTCTTTTTCTCGGAGAGAGAGACTTAACACTCCCATGGTTCTCTTCAGGGAGACTTTGGCTTCTGGAAGCATGGGTGGGAAAAAGCATCGTGGAAACACAAAAAGGCAGCGGGTTCTTACTTCAGGTTCTGCACAGTGTCCCTGAGAGTCTCGCATTGCAGGCTGCGCTCCCGCAGCACTTCTAGTGTGCCTCTCAGCTGACACTCGATCTGGCCCAGCTCCAGGTGAGCAACTTGACTCTCTTGGTCTGCAAACTGGACAGATAGATGGGAGAAGGAAGGAGAGGAAGGGATAGAAGGAAGAAAGGATGGAGAAAGGGAGGGAAGTAGGGAAGGAGGAAGGAAAAAGAGAAGGATAGAAAGAAGAAAGGGAGGAAGAAGAAAGAGGGAAGGATGGAGGAAAGGAGGGAAGGAGATAGAAAAGGAGGAGAGGGAACTTTAGAGCGTAGACAGGGGCTTTCTCCAGTCCAGTCTTGAACTTCACTTCAACCCCAGCAGGCAAGAGTCACACCCCTGAGGTTTACTCACCCCTTCTCCAAGCAGAACTGCTTACCTCCAGGGTCTCCTTCAGATCCTGCACCTCCTTGGCCAGCACAGCCCGCTGATGCTGCAGCTGTGCTTGCGTGTGTTGTAGTTCCATTTCCTTCTTTTGCCATCTGCCAACAGACCACCTATTAGATCCCATTCAGGCCTTTATGCTGGGCCTCTTGCCACAATCACCTGTTAGGACTCACTGAGCAGTCTGCTCCTTGTTGCTCTGGGTAAGCTGACACAGCAGCTCATCCTTCGTGGCCAGGTCCTGCACACAGTGGGTATGCTGACTCTGCAGTTCTTTCAGCTGGCTCTCTGTGCTAGTCAGACTCTGCAGCTGAGCCTGGAGCTCTAGATCAAAAGTATCCTAATGATACCATGGGAGCCTAAGTCAGGACCCCACTACCACCACCACCACCACACACAGTCTTGTCCCAAATCATGTGCTCCATCAACACCTCCCTACTCTTCTGCCACACGACAAGCAGGCCAACTGTTTATACACACCTGCACACACAAGTGCACACACACTCACACACGCACCTGTGGTAAGGTGACTATTTTCCAACTTCAGCTGTTCTATTTGGTCTTTATAATCCTCTAGATGGGCAGAGACTTGTTCAAGTTTCTTTGAAACCTAGAAAAGACAGTTTCCTTCCTATAGCTCCTCCTGAGGCAAGAACTGCAGGACTCAGTGCAGCTTTTCCTTACAGATAACAGCGAAAACTTCCAGAACAGCAACACTGCAGAAAATGAAGTTGATCCCCGGGAACAAGTAGAGACAAGAAAATTACAGAAGCGAAGGCACTGGGATCAAAGGAAACAACTGAGCTCCTGATGTCTTAAAGCCAAACAAAGTGAAAGCAGGGCCTAAGTAGCCCCACCCCAAGTTACCTGCTTCTTTTCCTCGACTGCAGCATCCCGCTCCTGAAGGGCCTGCCGGCTCTTGATTGTGAGCTTCTCTGTGAGTCCTCGAGCCCGACTCAGCAAAGCTGCCCATGTCCCATACTACCAAAGTAATTAGATCAGTAGAGCACACTCAAGGATGGAAAACTGAAGTGGTTGTGATGGCCCCAAATACTCACATCCAGGTGGACTGATGTCCAGTCCTGCTGCAAGGCAGAAGTCAGACTCACTGTCTGCTGAGCCAGCTCCTCCTGCTCTGTGTGAAGCTCTGTCTGGAAAGCAACGATTATGGAGGCAGCTAAGTGGGAGAATGGAACCATCTTGTCGGTGTCATCAAGAGCCCCAAGAACAGAAGATGCCCTAAGATTACCAGTTGAGTTGGGAGTAGTGGCACACATCTTTAATCCCAGCACTCAGGAGGCAGAGATAGGCAGACCTCTGTGGGTTCAATGCCAGCCCGGTCTACATAGCAATTTCTCAACTATACAGTGAGAGCCTATCTCAGAAAAAAAGGAAAAGACAATTACCAGCTGGGTCTGGGCCTCCTGTAGAAGGCCTCTGAACGTCCGCATTGATGTCAAATCCTGTTCCAGTTGGCTGATGCGCTGGCTGGCATGTGTGCGGAAAGCCTCCAGTACTGCCTCTGCCTGTTGAGGGCAAAGGTCACAAGGACTCAGTGTGTAAAAAGAAAACAGCACAGACAGCCATAAACACAGATACCCCGGCAGCTCTTTTTTTGTTATTTTTGTTTTGTTTTGCTTTGTTTTTCGAGACAGGGTTTCTCTGTAGCTTTGGAGCCTGTCCTGGAACTAGCTCTTGTAGACCAGGCTGGCCTCGGACTCACAGAGATCTTCCTGCCTCTGCTTCCCGAGTGCTGGGATTAAAGGCGTGCGCCACCACCGCCCAGCACCCCAGCAGCTCTTAACTCCCCAGGTCAGGCAGTTTTACGTCTAGTCACTCCCACAGAACCTTGAAGTGGAGCCCTGCATCCAAGCAGGGTCTGGCCACCTTACCGCATCTTTGCCTTTCAGGGCCATTTCCTCTCTGTGCCTCGCCTCCTCCCTTTCTGTTCTGAGGCTCTGGAGCTTTGCCCTCAGCTTCTTCAGGACATGAGAGCAGGAGGAAATCAGGGTGTCTGCACGCTGAGACTACAGAAGAAGAACGGATACTATGTCTTGTGCCTTCTTCTTGACTTAAGGTCAACTTCATGATGCTTACCTCCTGACTCACTGTCATCCTGTCTTCTGTCATGTGTGTCAGGGACAAGTGCAGCAAGGATATCAGCTCTCTAGAGACTAGCAGCCATGATTGCTGTGGAAAAGAAGGCAGCAAGGTTATATCAAATGTAGTCATTAAGCAAGAGGGACATTGTAGGAAAAAAGCCATTGACTGTCCCCAACTCCAAGTTCCAAATAGTGAGACATCCCTGACAAAGGTCTGGGATGTTCCCTTCACTGCCACAGCTACGTATCACCATCCACTAACCACCCAGGACCCACCATTTATCTTCACAAGGGCCCCCAGTGGCATAAGCTCAACCAACACTTACCATGACGTTCCTGGCTTGCAGCAGGGCCTGTCTAATCTCTTTGCTGTCCTGAAGAAGTTTAGGTGTCTTAGTGACCTAGCCACAGAAATAATGGCACTTTTTAGATGGATAACATACACCAGCAGCCTCTAATGCTCCCTTATGCCAGTGACTTTCATATAAGATGAGAAATCAGGCTCACAATCAGATGAAGGCAAGTGACAAAAAAATCTAGAAGGGGCTGGAGATAATGGCAAAGTGCTTGCCTTGCAAATAGAAGGGCCTAAGTTTGACTACTCGGGTCCATGTAAAAGGCCGAGTGTGGGGCTTAGAGAGATGGCTCAGTGGTTGAAAGCACCTTCTGTGCTCTTCTTATGTTCTACGCTTCTTCCAGAAGACACAGGTTCAGTCCTTAGGACCAGCACTGAAATCAGGTGGCTCAAAACTGCCTGTAACTCCAGACCTAGGAGACCAGATCTCTGGTCTACAAGTGTCTGGCCTCTGCAGATATTGTAGACATATGGTGTACCGTACATACACTCAAGCACACACACATACACATAAATGATGAGTGAAACTTATTTTTTAAAGCCGGATGCAAGTCAGGCGATAGTGGTGCCTCTTTTAAATCTTTCCGCTGTGTTGTGTACATGAGGCAAGTGTGCTCTACCCTAAGTTATGTATCTCCACTCTGAAAGCAGGTAGCTTTTTAGTGGAAAAAAGGCTATGGAAGGTGGGTTGAAGGGTACAGGGAAGGAGGGAGACTGGGAGAAAGGTCAGGAAAGATCAATCAACAAAAACATTGTTTGAAAATGTTATAATGAAGAAGGAAGCCAGGTGGTGGTGGCACATACCTTTAATTCCAGCACTCAGGAGGCAGAGGTGGGCAGAGCTCTGAATTTAAGGCCAAACTAGTATACAGAGCAAGTTCCAGGACAGCCAGGGCTACACAGAGAAGAAACCCTGTGTCTAAAAAAAAAGCCATAATAAAACCAATGTATCTTAACTAAAATATAAAATAAAATAAACCAGAGGCCAGAAAGATGGATAGACAATTAAGAAGATAGGGATAGGGAGGGGTTCAGTCTCTAACACCCACTTAGAGCTTATAACCAATCATCTGGGCATCTGGCACCCTCTTTTGACCTCCATGGGCACCAGATGCACATGTGGTACATACATTCAGGCAAAACATACACATAAATTTTTTTTCTTTAATTAAAAATAGCAGCTAGAGAAATGGCTCAGCAGTTACACATTCTGGCTGCTTCTCTAGAGGATCCAGGTTTCATTTCCAGCACCCACATTGCGACTCATAATTGTCTATAACTGTAGTTCCAGAGGATCAGATGCCCTCTTCTGGCCTCTTCAGGCACCAGGCACACAAAGACAAAACCCACACATTAAAAAGAAAAAAAAAAATCATTACACTATTACAAGTTTACACACGCCACCATGCCAGCTTTTTAACCCGTCTCCTGGGGATGGAGGGCAGATCTTCAGGCATGCTCCCATGCACTTCACCAACTGACTGCTCTCGAACTTCCTCCTTGCAGGGCGAGCAAATGAACTTAGGCCATCTATGCTAGGCACCTGCTCTATGACAGGGCTATATCCCAGCCCTATTTAAATCATTTCTATTTTCTTTTCTTAATTTTTACTTACATGTATATGTGTGTGTACCTATGTGTGTCTGTGCACATGGGTGCAGATACCCAGAGGTCAGAGATATCAGATTTCCCTGGAGCTAGAATTACAGGTGGTTGTGAGTTGCCAGATGTAAATTCTGGGAACAGAACTCTGGTACTCTGAAAGAGCAGAATATGCCCTCAACCACCAAGTCATCTCCAATCCCTATTTTCTTACTTTAGTTGTCTACTTTCTTATGGTAGAAAAAAATCTTAGCAAGAAGCTAGACTTGGTAGCAAACAGACTGTAATCCTAGCCCTAGGAAGGAGGAGGCAGGATGGTCACGAGTTTGCTGCCACTTGGGTTACAAAGCAATACCGTGTTCAAAAAAGAGTGGGAGTTTTCATTAGCACCCAAAGGAAGACATTATAAAGGCACTGCAGAAGCAGCAGTGCTGAGTCACTGAGCACTGCAGTCTGGCTTTCAGCAGGCGGTCACATTACCCTTGGGTCTCTGCCGTTTACAGCCCCCTTTCCCAGCAAAGCGATCTATCTACGCCATTGTGCAGAAAGGCACAGAGAAACCCCCAAGTCCTGGACAGGACCACACACACTGCTCAGAGCTGGGCAGTCAGGCAGGTGATGAGATTAATGTGAGGAGGCAGCCAAGCGGCAAGGACATGCATGGTGATGGCAAATGGCTGAGGGGATGCCATTTCCTTTCTCTGGTTCTGCTTCAGTGGCCTCCCAAAGGACCTGGCAGCTCCAGAGGAAAAGGATAGAAGGCAGATCTGAGGACATGAAATGAGGCCAAGGACAAGGAAAAAGATACAAAGAAATTTCAAGAAAGAAATCGGTCAGCTACAGAAACAAGGATCCCATGGTTTCTGGGTCTGGGGGGAAAGGTAAAGTTAACAGTACTTGCAAGTGAAGGGAGGGTTTGGGGGCACCATCTCTTCCAAGCATCAATCACTATAGTTACTACAGCCACATCCTGGCATTTTCTATTCTTTCCACAACACTATTCTCTTTCTTCCTAAGTGTGATGTCACAGCTAGCTTCGTCTAGAACAGTGCTCTTTATCACTATTTTACAGCAACAACAAAACCAAAACAAAACAAAACACAGGGTCTTGGGGCTGGAGAGATGGCTCAGTGGTTAAGAGCATTGCCTGCTCTTCCAAGGGTCCTGAGTTCAATTCCCAGCAACCACATGGTGGCTCACAACCATCTGTAATGAGGTAAGGTGCCCTCTTCTGGCCTTCAGGCACACATGCAGTCAGAATATTGTATACATAATAAATAAATAAATATTAAAAAAAAAAAAAAACACAGGGTCTTGCATAGCCCAGACTGGCCCTTAGCTCAAGGGCAGCTGAGGCAGACCTTCAACTCCTTATCCTCCTAGTCTTCCTAGTTCCACTTCCCAAGTGCTGGATTTACAGGTACACACAATTATGTCCTGCTAGAACAGAGGTCTTTAAATTACTTTCCTCTTATCCCAGGAACCACATCAGACAGCTCACAACCACCTGTAACTCCAGCTCCAAGAGAATCCTCTAGCATATGATATATATATATATATATATATATATATATATATATTCCCCTTAAGGTTTATTTTTCATGTGCAGGTACCCTTGGAGGTGTATATATATATCTTAAGAGAAATAATTTCCTCTCATACCTAAATACCTCCTGTTTTTTTGTTGTTTTTCTGGCTACAATTTTTTCAGTGCCTTTTTACATATGTGTGTGTGCATATGTGCAGGTCAGAGGACAACTGGCAGCAGCTGGTTCTGTCTGCCAATGGATCCTGGGGATCAAATGCAGGTCATCAGGCTTGTTGCAAGCACCTTTACCCTCCAGCCATTTCAATAGTCCTTTTCTGGCTTTTTTTTTTTTTTTTTTTTTTTAAAGAAAAAGCCATCTCTCCAGACCCCTTCTCTCAACTCTGTGTGTGTGTGTGTGTGTGTGTGTGGTTTTTCAAAACATGGTTTCTCTGTGTAACAGCCTTGGCTGTCCAGGAACTTTCTCTGTAGCCCAGGCTCTAGAACTCAAGAGATATACCTGCCTCTATGGATCTGGGTGCTAGAATTAAGGACTGAAGATATGTACCACCATGCCCGGCCACCTCTCAATTTCTGAGAGTGTTTCACCCTGAAGTCCAGCCTGGCCTGGAACTCATTAAACAGATTAGGTTGCTCTCAAACTTGTGTCAAACCTGGCTCTTCCTCCTGAGTGCTTGGACTGTTCACCGCCATGCCAGATAGGGTCCCTGTGCTCCCTCATGTCATTCATGACATTATCCATTCCAGCAACACCAAAATCCTTCTGCTAAATAATAGGCCTACCTAAGGCATGTAATCCAAGACTAAGAACTCTTTTGGGGACATATGCCAAAAATCTTAGTGAGCTTTCATCAGAAATGTTTAATAAGGGGCTGGCAAGATAGCCATGCAATCCTGTCAACTCGAGTCCTATCCCCAGAACAAAAACAATGGATGAAGAGAATAAAAGATAGCCTCTGGCCTCCAGGTGCTGTGTCTTGTACCTGTCTGTCCATCCGTCTGTCCGTCTGTCTATCTGTCTTGTTTCTCTCTCTCTCTCTCTCTCTCTCTCTCTCTCTCTCTCTCTCTCTCTCTCTCTCTGTCTCTCTCTCTCACACACACACACTTAATTAGCTGGGCATGATGACACAAGCTTGACCATATCCCATCACCTAGGAGACTAGATCACCATGGGTTCTAGGACATTCTGGGTTACAGTGCCACCTTGCCTCAAAAACACCAAAAGAAAAAGTTGGTTGAGCTTGGTGGTACATGCTTTTAATTCCAGCACTCTGGAGCAGAGGAAAACAGATCTCTGTGAGTTCTAGGCCAACCAGAGCTAATGATAGATACTGTTTAAAACTTTTCTTGCACCGGGCAGTGGTGGCGCATGCCTTTAATCCCAGCACTCGGGAGGCAGAGGCAGGCAGATCTCTGCGTACGAGGCCAGCCTGGTCTACAAGAGCTAGTTCTAGTTCCAGGACAGGCTCTAGAAACTACAGGGAAACCCTGTCTCGAAAAACAAAACAAACAAACAAACAAACAAACAAAAAAAACAAAAAACCTTTTCTTGCTTTGGGCTAAAGATACTGCTCTGGACTTTCCCAGAACACAGAGGTCCTGGGTTCAATTCTGAGCACCATAGAAATAAGTAACTCTGGCAGGGTGGCAGTGGCGCATGCCTTTAATCCCAGCACTTGGGAGGCAGAGGCAGGTGGATCTCTGTGAGTCCTGGTCAACAAAGCTAGTTCCAGGACAGGCTCCAAAGCTACAGACAGACTGTCTTGAAAAAAAAGGAAAGAAATAAGTAACTCTGTTTACTTGTCCTGCCTTGGGAAAGTCTGGATGCACCAAGTACAGTAAGTACCAAAAGCGTATAGGTATGTCAGACTTTTTTTTTGTTTTTGTTTTTTGTCTTTTGAGACTGGGTTTTTCTATAGCTTTGGAGCCTGTTCTGGAACTAGCTCTTGTAGACCAGGCTGGCTTCGAACTCACAGAGATCCACCTGCCTCTGCCTCCTGAGTGCTGGGATTAAAGACGTGTGCCACCACTGCCCGGCTTTTTTTTTTTTTTATTATTATTATTTTTAAACCAAGACAGGGTTTTTGTATATAGCCCTGGCTAACCTGGAACTTGCTCTGTGGACCATGCTGGCTTCAAACTCAGAGATCAGCTGACTGTTGGAATTAAAGGTATGTGCCACCACCATCTGACAATCTTTAACTTTTTTTAATGTTTTTTCTTTTCTTTTCTTTTTTTTTAAAGAAGAAATTTTTATTTATTTATTTATTTATTTATTTATTATGCATACAATATTCTGTCTGTGTGTATGTCTGCAGGCCAGAAGAGGGCAGCAGACCTCACTTACAGATGGTTGTAAGCCACCATGTGGTTGCCGGGAATTGAACTCAGGACCTTTGGAAGAGCAGGCAATGTTCTTAACCACTGAGCCGTCTCTCCAGCCCCTTTTTAATGTTTTTTCAAGATAAGTTTTCTCTGTGTAACCTTGGCTGTTCTGAAACTCACTCTGTAGACCAACCTGGCCTCAAATTCATGGAGATTCATCTGCCTCTGCGTCCCAAGTGCTGGAATTAAAAATGTGGACCACCACTGTCCAGCCTTCAACTTAAAAAATAAATAAACAAAATAAAAAAACAGGCTAGGGGCCTGGAGAGATGGCTCAGATATTAAGAGCACTGGCTGCTCTTCCAGAGGTCCTGAGTTCAATTCCCAGCAACCACATGGTGGCTCACAACCATCTGTACTGAGATCTGGCGCCCTCCTCTGGCGTGCAGGCATACATTGAGGCAAGAATGTTGTATACATAATAAATAAATAAATCTTAAAAAAAAAAAAAAAAAAAAAACAGGCTAGCCCCAAACTCTATGGCCCAGGCTAGCCTTGAATTTTAGGTCATTTTTAGGTCATTTTGCCTTAGCCTCTCAAAACTTGGTATTATATGCATGTACCACCATTCCTGGCTCAAGTTCTCAGTTTTTGCACATAGTCTAAGACTGACTGAGTCTGTGGCTAAGGCATCCTTTTTCCCCTCTGGCAGCTTCTCAGCTTACTTTCTTTTTTTTTTTTTTTTTTTTTTGTTTTTGTTTTTGTTTTTCGAGACAGGGTTTCCCTGTAGTTTCTAGAGTCTGTCCTGGAACTAGCTCTTGTAGACCAGGCTGGCCTCGAACGCAGAGATCTGCCTGCCTCTGCCTCCCGAGTGCTGGGATTAAAGGTGTGCGCCACCACCACCCGGCCCTCAGCTTACTTTCTAAGGCAGAGGGCCCACTGGGATCCTCCGAGCTCTCAGTCAGAAGCTCGTACCTCACTCGGAGAGCTGTCAGTCTGTGTGCTACCGTCTTGAGAGTCCCGGTGAGGGAGAGGGAGCTGCCTCTTCCAGGCTTGAAGCTGGTGGGAAAGAACTTCCAGCATAGCAAGGGAGTTCAACAGGTTCTCTTCCAGGTCGTGTCGGGACAAGGCAGTCAGATCCAGAGGACCGCAGCTACCCCAGGAAAGCAGAAAAGAGGACAGGAAGGAGAGAGATGTGAGTGGCAGCTCTAGGGATCAGCGCTCCAGAGGCGCAGGTCTGGAGGGGACACTTACCCCAAGAGGAGGCGCTCTGTCTCTGAAGCACTGTGCTTGGTGCCTGCTTCTGCTGGTGCTGGAGGAGTAAAAGAAGTTCCCACAGAACAGGTGGAGAGGGGTGTATTGCCAATGGCTGCATCCTGAAGCACAGCGGGGAAGGATAACCTCTGGCGGAGATTCTGTAGCATGACTGATGTATTCACACCATTTTCTAGCCAGGCCAGTGGGGACATCCAAGTCTCTGAATCTAAGCCAGGAATCCTACTAGCATCTTCTGTAGTTGGGCCTGGAGCTTCCTGGGTTCCCATTTCTACTAGACTCGATGTCAGAGATACAGATGGGACATCTGCATTTGTAGCCAGTGCTTGATGTCCCGATTCAACCCCCTCAGGGAATGTGGGAATGCTTGTTTCCTGTATAACTCTGTACTCAACAGTTTCCTCCCCTGGGTCTACGTGATCAACGGGTAAATCTTCAGTCAAGGCCACAGAGAAAGTCAAGACATTTTCAGAAGGTACTAAGTGCTCAGGTGCAGCTTCAGGGTTAACGCCTTGCGGGTTTTCTTCAAAGCAGTGGAACTGCTCAGAACAGGGTTCTGGTGGATATTCTGGGAGGTGAGATGGAGGGTCCTGAGATGCAGGTTGCTCAGGCCTAATAGAAACAACTTCTGTAAAGCTGTCTTCCATACAGGGCGCCACCTCTTTCTCCACCAGATCCTCCAGCCCTGAAGACTCATTTAGAGAGCTGCTGTTTTTCTCTGCTCTGGTATCTAAGAGAGCCTCAAGCATCAGGTCTTGCTGCTGCCCTAGTGGGAAGGGTAGAAGAACCATGGTCTCAATTAGACTTTCATCCATTGGTTCTACTACAAAGTCATCCATTGTGTCTGCTGCTTTCTCTGATGTACCAAGAGGAAAGGTGCTCTCGGGAGGTGGGTCAGACTCACGCTGACAAGCTTCTGTGGACTCTGAAGGCTGACTGACCTGTTCTGAAGGGCAGTTGTTCTCAGGACTGATAAAATCCACTGGAGATAAGTTGCTGTTCCTTTCCTGCCAGAACAAAAACAGTTGTCTAAGGCAACCAATTTAGTCTTCAACATATGACCGTGGGTACATCATGATATCCAAACTCAGAAAAAGCAAGGAGTCCTCGTTATCTCTTCTGAGGTAAGAAGCTAGCCAATCCTGGCCGGTTACTATGCAGAACCAACAAAGGGAAAGAAAACTAGGAAGCCACTTGGACCCTTAATGCATCCCACATATAAATGAGGATCCAGCTGTTAGCATAAACAGACCTAGCATATCTGTTCATATCAGCGGAAGATTTTAGCTCGAATATGACTTTGCCATATCTTTTTCTAATTCCAACCTATATCTAAGAGCTACAGTAGGGAGGGCTAGAACAGGGGGCGCCATGTTTCAAGGGCTGTCAGAATCTAGAGTTACTAGACACAGAATAGATAAAGTGTTTTGTTTTGTTTTGTTTTTGAGACGGGTTTCTCTGTAACTTTGCTGCCTGTCCTAGAACTTGCTCTCTAGAACAGGCTGGCCTCGAACTCACAGAGATCTGCCAGCCTCTGCCTCCACCACCTGGCAAGATAAAGTTAATGAAATAGGGCTGGAGGTACACAGTTCAGTAATAGTGTTTGCCTAGCAAGCACAAGGACCGAGGTTCAATACCCAGCACCATGAAATAAAATAACAAAGTCATGGTCCAAGGGGTGGGGGTGGAGAGTAAACTTTCATGTTTCAAAAGAATAAGAAGCTTCATGCTTCCCATTAAGATATGGATTGGATAGCAATTCTTCAGGTCGATTTCCCCAGGCAAGTAAGTTCTTCAAAATGCCTTTAGAGAACCCTAGGGGTGCTGGGTAGTGGTGGTGTATGCCTTTAATCCCAGCACTTGGGAGGCAGAGGCAGGCGGATCTCTGAATCCCAGGACAAGCTAATCTACAGAGTTGAGTAGCAGGACTACACAGAGAAATTCTGTCTCAAACAACAGCGACAAAAATAATAGAAAAGACTTGACAAAAATACAGCTCGGTAAAGGTAATTACACAAGGTAATACTTAAAGTACTGGACCCAGGAAAATTCTGACTACTTCATAGGATACTGTCTCACTCTCCATAAATGAGCTTCATAAATGAGCCAGTGTAAGTATTTCTCGGGAATTTGGTAGAGGTCAAACCAACAGCTAAATAGAGATGCGGGTACTCAGTGGATTCGTTTTAACTACCCCAGGGCACCTCTCTGTTGGCCTGAATAGCTGTAAATGGATGTCACGGAAGTAGAAGGCTTCATTATCGCTATTAATTACGTTCCAGCCCTGGCCCTCTGTTCCTCTGAGCACTCGGCCTGGGCAAACAGCCCAGTTGAGAAGCTACCTAGGCGAATCTCACCTTCAGCTCCAGCTTGCGCAGGTATGGGGTCAACGAGGAGAACATCGGCGGCCTTTTCTCTGAATTGGTGAGGGCTCCGGGCTGCAGTTTCAGCTCTCGGAGAGGAGTTCTCATAGCTGGTTTTCCCTGAGAGAGAAAGCGAGTGTGAGGAAACGTGGCTCAGGCAAGCGCGCCCCTCCTCTCTCCGGGAAATGTTTTCCCCGCAACCGCCGGGCCGCGGGGCCAACAAAGCGTCCCGCTGCCCGGCTCCGATGGGACCGGAGTTCACCGGCCTCGGCACCGCCGGCGCCCCGCCCTGGTACTGCCCTCTCCGCGGGCGTTCTCTCCTCACCGGTTGGGGCGAAGGCGACAAGCAGAGATTCAGTGTCTTAACCCTCCACATCTTCAATTTGATCACTTTTCTGGCTAAGTCGACTTAGTCACATTGACCCGCCGACTCAATTTGAACCCGATACGCGCTTCCGGATTGGCTGTGGGACCGCAGTACGTCGCGGTGGGCGGGACCTGCGTACGTCACGCCCCCAGGTCGCTACGCACTTAGTCTAACGCCTCTTCTTAGGCTACCGGCATCAGGGTTGCGTGTCCTCTGGTCAGGACACCGTGGGCAGCTGGAAAGTCAAGGCATCTTGTTTCAGTAGCTCTTTTCTCTCAGTTACCGAGTGAGCTGTACTTCACGCAGGGTTGGGCTGTCCAGGTGTAGATGCCAGATCCATAGGTGCCGGAGAGAGTCCCTAAGGGCCCCACTTCGGCCTTCAGGTAAATGCCTCTTAAGAATTTCTGGGCCTTTCTTATATCTAACCTTAGAGCCTGCAACAAGATTACTAGAATAACAGCGGACATGTACTGTACACTTATGATGACCGTGGCACTGTTTTCAAGTGCTTACTATATTATTAACTCATTCATTTTATACATAAGAAATTGAGTCAAAGATAATATAATTTGCACAACATCCCACGAACACAGGCTTCTGTCTACTGAATCCCTCTGTAGTTAAACAGGGTCTCACTATGCAGCCTTGGCTGGTGTGGAGCTCAAACTCAAGAGATGTGCCTGCCTCTGCTTCCTGAGTGCTTGAATTAAAAGTAGGTGGCATTGGGCCTGGCAGTGGTAGCACTTCTTTAATCCCGGCACTTGAGGAGGCAGAGGCAGGTGGATCTCTGTTGAGTTCAAGGCCAGCCTGGTCTACAAGAGCTAGTTCCAGGACAGCTAGGACTGTTACACAGAGAAACCCTGTCTCAAACAAAACAAAAAAGTAGGTGGCATATTAGCTGGAATTTATTAATCCATTTTTTATTAATAACTCACGTTTTCTTGAGATTGAACCTCAATACATAGCACAAGCTGGCCTCAAATTTGCTTCTGCCTCCAAAGCAAATTTTTTGTTTATCTTGTATAAGTGTCTTGCTATATAGCTTAGGCTGGCCCTGAACTCCCCATCATCCTGTCTCAACCTTCCAATTGGCTGGGACCACAAAGCCTAAAAAAGGTGAGAGTATTCAAATTAATCATTGATGGCACCATGTTGAAGCAGGGTTTTGCCAGCCTCTTAACTAGCTCCAGTCCTGCCTCAGCCTCTTGAGTGCTGAGAAGTCTTAATTTGTGGAGAGAAGGAAGCAAATCAAGAGGAGCTTTTGGTTTTTTTTTAAAAACAAGGTTTCTTTGTGACAGCCCTAGCTGTCCTGGAAACAGGTTGGCCTTGAACTCAGAGATCTACCTGCCTCTACCTCCCAAGTGCTGGGATTAAAAGCATATGGCACCACTACCTGACTTCTCTCTCTCTGAGACAGGGTCTCTCTGTGTAACTCTTTGTAAACCAGGCTGGCCTTGAACTCCCAGAGCTCTGCCTGCCTCTGGCTCAGCACTTACGTCTTTGTTCCATATGCATGCCTGGTGCTATTGGAGTTTACAAAAGGGTGCTGGAGCTAGAGTTACAAGAGGTTATAAACTGCCTGGTGTGGGTACTGGGAACCAAACTCACATCCTTTGAAAGAGTAGCAAGCACTGAGCCATGGAGGTACATTTTTTATATGGTCAAAACATTTTTTTTATAGCATTTGGATTTCCATCTAAAGGTTTGAGACAGACCCTTATGCAAACAAATTGGCCTCAAATTCAGTATGAGCCCAGGCTAGCTTGACCTTCAAGTTTCCTCCTGCCTCCAACCCCTGGATGCTGAAATTACAGGTATGTGCCACCACATCTGGTCTTTTAAGGTTTCTTTTTCTATCTTTTATTCTTTTTTTTTCTTTTTGATAAAGGTTTTCTCTTGTTATAGTCTTGGCTGTCCTGAAACTCATTTTGTAGACCAGGCTAGCCTCAAGCTCACTAAGATCCACCTGCCTCTGCCTCCTGAGCGCTGGAATTAAAGGTGTACACCACCATGCCATACTTTTTAGGTTTCTTAGAGTTTTGTACTGGAATGAACTAGGCAGCATAGGATGGCCTCAGTTATCCTTCTGCCTTTATCTCCCAAGTGCTTGAATCACAGATATGAGACATCACACCTAGTCCTCACTGTCTAAGAGAGAAATTTAGGCAACACATGACATTTATCTCTAAGCTATCTAACGTGACCTACAAAAGAGACCCAGTGACATATCCATCATTTCCTCAGGACGTTAGTTCATTGTGCTACTGTGATCAGATGAACTGATAGTAGTAGCCCTGTGCTAGGTACACAGTATCGTGTAATCTACTACCCTTGTCCTTATTCTGTTTTTACTTTGTGTATGATAGGGTTTCATAGTTCAAGTTGAAGCTGACCTTAAACTATGTGGATGACCTTGAATTTCTGACCCCTCTACCTCCACCTCCCAAATGCTGGGATTACAGGAGTTTTGCAGCACACTTGGATCAAACCAAGGGCTTCATGAATGCTAGGCAACAACTTTACCAACTGAACTATATACCCAGCCACCTGTATATGTATTTATGTATATATATATGTATATACATATATATACATACATATATATATATATATATTGTGTGTGTACATGTACACACATGAATGTGTAGAAGTAAGAAGACAACTTTCAGGACTTGCTTCTCTCCTTCACCATGTGTCAGGTCCAAAGGAAATTCCATTTCTCCAAATAAATTCTGATGGTTAGACAAAAGCCAGCATTCCTTGGGAACTTGCAAAGCCAGTTCTTCTCTACCAAAAGAGCCTTTTTCATTACCACTGGAAGATGGAACAAATGGTATCCATGCCGCCTTACTAGCATACAAAACACTTGCTGGCTTCCAGGCTCCCTTAGTATCACAGGTACTGCTTACATACTTGAGTCCGTGACAGCAGCTTGTCTTATCTCCTCTGCTCTGAGCTTTTCCAGCTCATGGGCTTCCCCCAGCTACTCATTTTCCTTATAACCCTGCCATTTTAGCTATGCTCACTTTCTGTCTTCATTTCTCTCTCTCTCTCTCTCTCTCTCTCTCTCTCTCTCTCTCTCTCTCTCTCTCTCTCTCTCTCTCTGTGTGTGTGTGTGTGTGAGAGAGAGAGAGAGAGAGAGAGAGAGAGAGAGAGAAAGAGAAAGAGAGAGAGATTAGAGGCATGTGCCACCACTGCCTGGCTCTCTTTTATTCTTTTCTATACCAATAATAACCTAAAGATTACAAAGATGTAGATAGTATAGTAATACAAAAGATTGGGTGCTGGAGAGATGGCTCAGAGGTTAAGAGTATTGCCTGCTCTTCCAAAGGTCCTGAGTTCAATTCCCAGCAACCACATGGTGGCTCACAACCATCTGTAATGGGGTCTGGTGCCCTCTTTTGGCCTGCAGGCAAACACACAGACAGAATATTGCATACATAATAAATAAATAAATAAATAAATAAATAAATAAATAAATAATTTTAAAAAGTAATACAAAAGATTATAACAGAAAAAAATGAAAATAAGAAACAAATCAGGACAATGACTAGTGTGCAAATTTTTTTGGAGGTAGACCCCCACGTTGGACTCTAATTGGCATATTATTAGTACAAGGAGCTAACTATAACTGACTATTTAGTGTCAGAGCAAGAACCAAATAGCAGCTCAGGAAAATCATAATTTGGTCTAGCAGGAATCCCCTGAACATTCTGACAGAACGTTCTGACCCCTAGTAACACCCTTCGCACTTTTGTTATTTTCTATGTATGAGTGCCTTACCTATATACGTGTGTGTGTGTGTGTACTGTTTGTGTGCCTGGTGCTAGCAGAGGTCAGAGAGGGCATCAGATACCCTGGAACTGGAGTTATAGATGGTTGTGAACTACCTACCTTGTGAGTGCTGGGAACCAAACTCGGGTCCTCTGCAAGAACTAGTGCTTCTAACCACTAAGCCATCTTTCCAGCCCCACAACACTCAATTAGAGCTTAATTCAGAGGTTCACATGAACTGCCAAAGCACAGACCCAAAAAATACAATTCTACCAAGGCGAAAAAAATGGAAAGCCTGGCCTAATCCAGAGCAAATATTAAGAGTATATATGATACCCTTTAGATTTTTTTTTTTTTTTTTGGGCTGAAAAGAGATCAGACACTTGGGAGGTGGAGGCAGGTGGATCTCTGTGAGTTTGAGGTCAGCCTGGTCTACAAGGGCTAGTTCCAGGACAGGCTCCAAAGCTACAGAGAAACCCTGTCTCGAAAAACCAAAAACAAAAACAAAAAAAAGAGATCAGACATAACTGAAAAATAATAGTCTAGCCTAGCCGGGCGGTGGTGGCGCACGCCTTTAATCCCAGCACTCGGGAGGCAGAGGCAGGCGGATCTCTGTGAGTTCGAGGCCAGCCTGGTCTACAAAATAAGTTCCAGGACAGGCAGGGCTGTTAACACAAAGAAACCCTGTCTCAAAACAAAAACAAATAAATAAATAAATAATAGTCTGGATTAAAACACATTTTAACTTAAACAGAACAAAGAGGCTGGAGAGAGTACATATACATACATGCAGGCAAAATACTCATAAAAGTTTAAAGCTTCAATTAAATCAGGGGAGGGCAGGCTTGAGTTGAAGAAAATGATGTCAAGTACCAGAAATGTACATAAGATGTTTAGGGCTGGAGAGACAGCTCAGAGGTTAAGAGCACTGGTTGTACTTCCAGAGGTCCTGAGTTCAATTCCCAGCAACCACATGGTGGCTCACAACCATCTGTAATGAGATTTTGTGCCTGCAGGCATACATGCAGATAGGACACTTTATATATAATAAATCTTAAAAAAAGTTTAGATGATTTTCCTTCTAACAGGAAATTATTCTTGAGATACACCTGTAACTTTAAATCCTAAAATGCTACAGCTCTCAATGCTTTCATTGCTCATCAAAACCCAATCTTAATAGGTCTAGTAGTGCAGGACTATAATCTCAGCCATATGGAAGACTGAGGCAGGAAGATCACAAGTTCAAGGTCTGCCTGAGTGAGTTCAAGGCACCAGCTTTGGAAACCTGAAGAGACCTTGTAATTCAATAGATACTCACCTAGCATACGTAAGGCCCCATGTTTGATCCCTAGGATCACAAAACCACTGAATCTTAAAACTAAAGGTGTTAGGAGCCAGGCCAATTTAAGGTTTTCCCTGAGGCCTGGTGTATGAGGAGGAACACAGTTCAAAACCAGGAATACACTTAGCAGAGCCAATAATGGTCCAGGTCCAGGTCCAGGGCCTTGGAGGAGCTGTTGCTTTATATTCTGACAACCAACTCTTCCCCTAAACCGCTGTGGTTACCAGTCCCAAGGCTGCTGTGTGCCCCATCTGTGAGGATCTTGTGTTCCCTTTGTGCAACACTGCTTGATTAGCATCCTCCTTACTTGGTTCCACTGTGGATAGTTTTCTGCTGAGTCTGGTCCATTTCTCTGAAAATTATATATAAGATGCTGTTCTTAATAAGCTCGCTTGGTGTGGCTTGAGGCCCAGTTTGTGTAAGACCTGATCCCAAACTTTCCTTCTTTACCTTCTGAATCCCTGATTCTCTGCTGGTCCAGTTCAAAAGGGAAAATAAACAAAAAACTCAACAACAACAACAAACTCTGAATCTTGGACTGTATGAAAAATAATCAGTTTAATAATGTTCGTGTCTTTTTAGGAGGCTTTGTTTTGGAATAATTTAGGAGGCTCTCATGTTATTCTAGAGAAGACATAATCCACCCATGCTGAAGTTTCTATTTTCTTCCTCACATTAGGCAACTGTTAGATTCACTTTCTAGTTTTTAAAATTTATATTTATTGAAGAGTAGCTTCCAGCTTCTAGATCACATTTTCTTTTTTTTTAAAAGACTTATGTAATTATGTACACAATATTCTGTCTGCATGTATGCTGCAGGCCAGAAGAAAGCACCAGATCTCATTACAGATGGTTGTGAGTCACCATTTGGCTGCTGGGAATTGAACTCAGGACCTCTGAAAAAACAGTCAGTGCTTTTAACCTCTGAGCCATCTCTCTAGCCTTTTTTTTTTTTTTTACTTTTAATTTTTATTTATTTGTTTGCTTGTTTGTTTTTTAAAGACAGGGTTTCTCTGTGTAACAGCCCTAGTTGTCCTGGAACTAGCTCTTGTAGACCAGGCTGGCTTCAAACTCACAAGAGATCTGCCTGTCTCTGCCTCCCAAGTGCTGGGATTAAAGGCATGCGCCACCACTGCCCAGGTACATTCATCTATTTATTTAGTTATTTGGGGGATTGCATACATGTTGTGTCTTTCCTTCTCCCATGGGAGTCTTGGGATCAAACTCATGTCATCAGGCTTCATACCAAGTCCCTTACTTACTGGACCATTTTGCCCTTTTTCTTTGAGATAGGGTTTCAGTATGTAGCCTGGCTGTCCTGGAACTCACTGTGTAGACCAGGCAAAAGTCACAGAGATTCACCTGCCTTGTTGGGTGCTGGACTTAAAGGCATGTGCCATCATGCCTAGCATATAAAATTAATTTAAAATTATTTTTATGTGCCTGTGTGGGTACGTTTATGTATGTGGGTATTCACTCTAAGGAAGCCAGAGGTGTTCCAAGGAAGCTCTCCTTGGAACTGGATTTATAGGAACTTGTGAGGTCCCCACTTTGAGTGAGTGCTAAAAACTCAACTGAGTCCTCTGCAAGAACAATGATCATTCTCAACACTGAGCCATCTCTCCAACTCCTATATCATTCATGGAAGGGGGTGGGGGCTCTCTGTGTAACAGCCCTGGCTGTCATGGAACTACCAGGCTGGCCTCGAACTCACAGGGATCTTCCTGCCTCTGCCTCCCAAATGCTAGGGTTAAAGGTGTGCACCACTACCACCTGGCAGGTCATATTTTTAACTGCAAATTTATTCAGGTGTTGAAATGCCAGTTTTTGCAATCTGTAAAAAACATTCACGTTGCTTCTGACTAGTTTGTTAAACATATAAATAGCACCTCAGGATCTCACAAAGTGTCATTATTGCCCAAGAAAGGAAGTATCGCAGAAAAACATGGAGATGGTAAAGTAAAAGAAGCCTTTGTTTGGCAGCTTAAGGAAAGTACTGGAGAAGTGCAATAAAGATCACCGTCTTGGCCTGCGATCGAGAGGTGAGCTGATGATAGGAAAGTATTAGGGACAGTTTGGCTATCAGCTGCAGAATGCCAAAGATCTAAACTCTGGCCCAATACCTACAATAGAATAGTAAGGGACAACAAAGAAAAAACTGGATCCTCAAGGTGGTCATACTGAGTTGGTAGTAAAAATCCTCAGGTTTCCAGCTGGCCCCCAATCTACAGTAGAGAATCAGCAGAGATGGAGTGGACCAAGGGCTCCAGGTCACAGTCAAAGTCCTTGAAGGGCATGGACTCCAATGGACTGGTATCTTGTGTCTCCATGACAAGGTTCACTGGCTGCTTCTTTAGGAGCTCAGGGTCAAAGGCCACACCCCGAAAGAAAGGGTGGCCCTGGAAGTGATGCAGATGACGTAGACGGTGCAGAGGGTTCTGGCATAAGAGCTGAAGGAGAACAGAAGGAGACTGGGCTAAGAAAGGCTAAACAGAGGCGAGAGGGAGCAAACAGTCCATGTAGCTATGGAAGGCAGGAAGATTTGTGAAAGAGAGGCATGGTGGCTGGAGAGAGTGGGAGGACTGGTGGGGATGAAGGAGATGAACCTGCAGATGATAAGGTAGAACTGGCCCATGCTCTTCAAAAGGACCTTCTCTTCTGGCGAGGAAAGGATTTAGCGGCAGAAACTCAAGAATGAGAACTGCAGTATCAGCTACAGGAGAAATGGGTAGTTGGAGCATCTCAACCCTCATCAGAGAGAGAGAAGGGCTGGGAAATCACTTCAATGGAAAGAAAATGGTGACTAGCTTGGGCGTCTAAAAGGAAAGGAGTTTGTACCCTCACCTCATGGAGCAGAAGTGAGAACTCCTGAGTGGCAGAAGCTGGCATCTCAGATTTACAGTGGGTCACACTTTCCAACATGGCCATATGATCTCTCTCTGCAGCCACTGGGAACTGCATTAAAAGGGTAGGAGGCAGGAAGAAGACAAGGCTTTCTAAGGTCTTTTTCCCACCAAGTAAAGCTCTCTTCCTGCTCCGCACCACTACTGTTCTCTCACCTTACCAGTTGCCAGACAGAAAAGCAACACTCCCAGGGACCACCAGTCAGCAGTGTGGTTGTAAGGCCCACCACTTAGGACCTCTGGGGCTATGGTATGAAAAGGTGCTTGTCACTCACTTCCCTAGGTGCTCCTCCCCACCAGAGCTTTAGCTGCTCTCTCACCCATGTACTGAAGAGTGCCACAGATAGTGTAGGCTCGTGCTCCCTGGGACAGGCGACGAGACAGACCAAAGTCTGTCAGTTTCAGGTGGCCTATGGAATAAGGAGACAGTGTTTTGACCTATGTCTTTTTTTGTAGAAGTACCATTCATCCTGAGACTGGAGAAGGAGAAGACATACCTCGCTCATCCAGAAGGATATTCTCCATCTGAAATCATGGGCGAAAAGGACATTATCTTACTCTTTCCACTGACTCCGATTTGGTTTTTCCATTGTTATTTTTGACATAGGGTCTCGTTATGTAGCCCAGACTAGCTGGGAATCTGGTATATATACCAGGCTAGCTTCAAACTAGTAGCATTCCTCCTGCTCCCACCCCCAACAGTGCTGGGTATAGGCAGGTATGACCACACCTAGCTTTCTTTCAGTCCACTCAGCATTCAAACCTATCTTTGGAGGACCCATACCTAAAATCCTTCACAGCCATAGAAACCCAAATAAACTGTCTCTGCTCCCCAGTGCCTTTTCAGACCTGTTGGAACTTCTTATTGAGGTTCTTCCTCAGACTAAGAAAAAAAGACTTAACTCTACCTTTACATCCCGATGGATGATACCCAAGTCATGGAGATAGCCTGTGGAGAAAGGTGAGCATAGGTGTCTGTAAAGTCTCGTCTACGCCAGTTCTATAGCCTCTATCCCATCTCTCCCTGACTTCCAGAATTGAATATCAATCCTGTTTTTCCCTCCCCACCAACTTAATCTTCCCTTTCTATTTCTTTTACTACTTTTTCACTTACACAGCACAAGGACCAGTTCAGCAGCAAAGAGACGGATAGAAGCCTCTGGAAAACCACCAACAGCAGACCACAGGGTGTAGAGATTCATGCTGCAGTAGCTACACACTACAAAGCACCAGAAGTCTAGGCAATATCTGGGGTCTACAATGCCTGGGCTCAAGGCATTATAGACCTCCTGCCCAAACTAATCCCACCAGCCTTTCCCCTCTTCTTTTGGATTACAGAAATACTATTCTGCAAAGCAGAATAGCGTCAAGTTGGGAGAATGGTCTGTGGGCCTTTGTGGGTGAAGACAAAACCCAGTCCACTCACTAATGAAGAGGTGTCGCTTCCCCTGCCAGCTGTCCCCCAAGCTGTGTACAAAAGGATGGTTGATCTGTCGCTAGAGACAAAGAAAACAGCAAGTTAGGAAAGAACAAGCTTATTATTAAGAGCAGCCAAGAAATCAGGTGTTGCCTTGTGTAGAAATGAAGTGCTGCTTCACCTGATTGAGAGCTCACTTGGGACTACCTGAGAACCCTGGAGCCAGCACACTGCTAAGGAGCATGCCAAGGTGTGTTGGAGAGTTCCCTGGCAGAACCTGCAGTGTCTACAGCTAAGAACGGCTTTTCTCAGGACTTATTTCGGTGCTACATTGCACCAAGGTGGAAACATGGGGAAAGTAGAGCCAAGAAAAGCAGGTCAGCTGGGCTTTCTCCACCAGCAGTTTAGCTCTTCCAGCGTGCTTTCAGTACTCTGCATACCTGGATGCTAACCTCCTCTTTGCACTGCCTCAGGGTATCCCGCTGTAGGACTTTTACTTTGGGCACCACCTACAAATGGAGAGGCATAACTCGTGGAAAATAATGCTGTTCAATTTATTCCTCCTAATCTCTGAAACTAATAGGCTGTAAACAATAACTACTGGGTGACTCCTACCTTCACTGCAAATACAGCTTTTTGGGCACAATCTAGCACTTTCAGGACAGTTCCAAAAGACCCTTTAGCCACAAGGCCTAAAATCTGAACAAAAAAAAAAAAAAAAAAGAAAGAAAAAGAAAAAATGGAGAAGAGGGCACCTGAGACTGGCTGCTTCTAGATTTCTCCCAGACACACTTCCCGGGACTCCAATGACCTACCTGCAGCGTCTGCTGCCCCCTAACAGGCCTCATGGGAAACTCTGGTAGGAAGAGGCTGATGAACTGAGGCAATGGCCACTCGGACAGAGGCTTCTCTAGTTGCAGTGGGGCTGGCTGGAGGGGCTCCTGATGTAGGCACTGATGCCTCTGTAGTCCCCTTAGTTCTTCCAGACCTGACCTGATGGCCCCCATACCACAGAAGAGGCTCTTCCAGCCTCGGGCCCAGGGACCCTGGATGTTGCCACCCTGCTGAGAAGGGAACCATTCTAAGCCTGCTCATGAGGCACTGCAGGTTCTACCCATCTTAACAGGTACTCCTTCTGAAGACTTAACCTCTAAAGCAGTGGTTCAATTTTCCTAATGCTACAACCCTTAATACAGTTCCTCATGTTATAGTGATTCCCAACCATAAAATTATTTTCACTGCTATTTAACAAGTGTAATATTGCTACTATTATAGGTTGTAATCCAAATATCTGAAATGCAGATTATCTAATGTGACCTCAAGGAAAGGGCTGTTCTACCCCAAAGGGTCTTAACCACTGCTCTAGAGGGAAGGAAAATTCCCAGGCCTTGTGATGTGACCTAGATTTCCTCAACGTAATTCAAAATCTTGATGACAGTAACAGTTTTGTTTTCCCTATGACAAACCAGGAATACAATCTGTGCCTGAGTGGGGCTATTCACATAATAGCCTCTATGCCCAGACCCCCACACTGGCTATCACTGACAGGCTCCTAACTAGGCACTTTCTGGCCTCAGGCCCATAACTCATTCACTTCCCACTCATAGGCAGCAAGAGCCCCATACCCTACCTTCTGAGGAGCAGATACCCGGGTGTGTTGCCCCTGCCGACAGCTCATTGCTCCCATCCCCAGCCTCTGCCTCCTCTCCTTCTGCTAAATCTGCTGTACCAGTTACATAAGCAATTCCTATCTCTGATGCTGTAGTACCCAGGAGCCCCGCCTCTTCCAGTGTACATAGACCCATCAGCTTTAGGTGAGTATTGTACCAGAGCTGGGAAGTATCTATTGTACGACTTCAAAGCAGTGGAGAAAGGCCACAGTCATATTACAGTGGCAGTTAAAAAATGGGTGGGTTAGTGAGGAGGGAAGGACACAGACAACTTTAATGTTTTTACTCAATACAACTGAAAAAAAGAGAGAAGCCAGCATCAAATTTAAAATATTTTTCTTTAAATCTTTTTTTTTTCTCCATTCTCCAGGGGATTCCCCAGGGGGGAAAGGAAGGTACCCATGGCCAGCCCTGGCTCCTAATGCCATCCTCCCAAGTGAGCACAGATTGGGAAGCTGACCCCTCCCCAACAGTAACACCTTTCATACAACAAGGCAGTGGAGTGAGGCACAGAGGACCAGACCCTCCCCCAGCTTACCGGCACAAAGGGAGAGCAATTACACTTAGAAATATATATATATATTTTATATATATATATGTCTATTTATAAAAATTTATCATACTTGATCAAAACTATCCCCCCACCCTTTCTTTTGCCCCCCAAGAGTAGGATACTAGGCTTGAACACACTCCATAGGCCTTCTAGTTCTCTTGCTTTTCTGGCCCTGGGACTAATAAGCACGGGGGAACTTAGCACTTCTGTCCACCATGCCCTGCAGGGACAGGCCAGCTGCTGAATAGTGTCTCTCTCTCAGCTCCCTATAAGCTCCAAAGCCCCACAAATCCCGTGGGATGAGGGGAAGCTATGCCCACCCTCAAGTCCCTGGATCCTGAACCAGAGTCAGATTCGATACTACAGTCACTTGGATTTCCGGATCACTTGCGCCTGCTAAAGATGGACTTCTTGCCAGGGTTCTTGTCACCCACACTTAGACCGATAAGGAGCCGCGCTTTCTCCTCTTCCTGCTGTTGCACATTCAGGTCCGATTTTGTCTCTAGCTTTCCTCGGACCTCAGACCCTGTTGCAGGTTTCAACCTTAACTTTTCTTTGATTACCTGACAAGTGGAAAGGAGTAAAAGGAAAGGCAAAAATATTAGTGGAAAGGCCAAACAATTCAAACTGAATCAATTCAAAAATTTATTAAACTTACATGCAAAGCACAATGGGGCAGTTCAAAATAGGTAAATAATAAAGTATATAAATAATGGTTTCTGCTTTCAAAAAGCTTACAATCTAATCAGAATCCCTAAAGCTGAGGTTGTAGCAGCCCTTAGTTCCCTCAAATTTGATAGCTAACATGAAATAAAACAGCAAATATTTGATCATATTGTGGCAATGTCAAGGAAAAAATCAGTCATTTTATCAGCCCCTTTCTTGGCTATCTTTTAATATAGCGTAAAACAAAATGCCCCAAAGAAGGCAATTTGCTTGCCAGTCCCTGCTAACGAAACAGCCATGAGCCCTGGCGAGATACCTGGGCAACCAGAGCTTTTCGGCTGTCCCTTTTGACAGCCATAGCAAAGTCCAGCCATGTCCACGTGTTGTTGTGGTACTCCAGACAGGGCAGCACCAAGTTAAGGTCACCCCAGTCCACACTGTTCTTCTCACCCTGCAAAAGGAAAGGAGGAAGGAAAATTACATCAGCTGCCATCTTGAATCTAAGACAGTACTCGGAGTTTAATTCCTATGATAGCAACCTACAGATACAGACTGGATTTCCCCTATCTCAGCCTGGTACTGGTGCTGACTCCTGCAGGAAGCAGAAGCAAGAGCAGGGTTGTCATCCATGGCTCACTTTCACAGGAAGCCTGCTTGTCACTCTCATCTTTGGTTCCCTTCCTACTCTGTTCGAGAGTGCTGGGATGGGACATACCTTATAACTGACACACAGTGGAACTTGTGGGATTTTTATGTATATGAAGGAGTTGTTCATGGCAGCTCGCTCTTTCATCTTGTCAATATCATCAACTGGGTGCTAGGAAAGACAAGAAAGGAGTAAAGCCTCTAAAACCAGAAGAAATCAAATATCCTAAATATTACTCCCATCTTCTCAACCTTGGAGTAAACTCAAAAGAAAAAGACCCAGCCAGGTCCAACAGCTCTGGCTGCCCTGGAACTTACTCTGTAGACCAGGCTACAAAAAAGATCCACCTGCTAATGCCGCCTAAGTGCTGGGATTAAAAGCACGTGCCGCTACTGCCCGGCTAAAAAAACCTTTTAAGCATACTAAAATGTTTTTATTTTTGTTTTTGAGGGCTTCTTTTGTGAGACAGGATTCATGTGGTCCAGGACGCCCTTGAACTCATGATGTTCCGACTCCTGTCTCCCAAGTGTTACGATTATAGAGTGCATTACCACATTCAGTTTCTCTGATTTTTCAGTCTTTAGGGACACGTGCCATACCTCAGGTAATTTGCGAAATGATCTTCTGACCCCAGAACTCCGGGTCAAGCCCTGCGCTACACCCTTCCCAGGGCCTAGTGGAGCTGCATCATCTGTTGCCATCAGCTGCCGAGGCTTCACTACTGGGATTCCTAGGAAAAAGCAACACCAGCACTCATCCTTTTCCTGAAGTGGCTTTGGGCTGCTACTCTAGTCTTCTGGCATTCCAGAGTAACAATTCTCACCAGTTGTCACCAATTTGGACTTATCCTCTTCATCACCAACTTCATCATCTTCCACATTTCGACCAGGAAAGAAAAATCCCATCATTCTATGGAAGAACTGGTGTGACAGCTGGATAGTGAGAGGCACCACATTTACCTGTGGGGGAAAGAGATGAAGAAGCAGTTAAGCTCAGGTATTAGCCTTGTCTTTAATTACTAACCAGTGTAACTGGTTTTAGTGTGATCTGCCCTTGATCCTGGGTTCCCAAGGTACTGTTTACTAACCTCAAAGTGTTCCTTAACAGAGATACCCCCAACAGGTGGTCGGACTTTGCTGAAAAGGCGGAGGGCTAGCTGTCTCCCCGACTGGCAGGAACTCTGGGGCCGCAAAACCACCTATAAGGCAAAGCAAATAACCCTACTAAATGTCTTCTCTTTTTAAACAACAACAACAACAAAAAATCCACAAACCTTCCATAGAATTAAGAACTGAAACCAACAGCCTTGCTAAGCTAGGCAAGCTATACCATCTCAAATCACACTGCTTCCTATTATGAGTTGATATGAAAAAGCCATCACAAATAAATACCCTTTGCGCTAAAGTGTGTGTGTGTGTGTGTGTGTGTGTGTGTGTGAGGGGGCGGGCTAGGAATGGGGAAATAAGGCCTGCCATATAGATGGGGGTGTAGATTAGTAGAGTGCTTGTCTAGAATGAACACGGCCTTGCCTAAATACCATCCTCACCCACCCCCCAAATGACTTGCCTTATAGATAGCATTGGGGAGAAGATTGTTCATAGTGAACCAGCCCAACTCCAGGAGATGTTCTGCTGTGTCATCAGACTTATTCACCTATAGACAGATAGATTTTGTCCTGTTCATTATAAGCTTTCCTTAGGAACTTGATAAGAGAATTACTATATATGCTAATCTAACCCACTGATTTCATTTTTCTCCTTCTTCTTTAAATCAGGATCTCATAAAGCCTCGAACTGTACCTGTGGCTGGCTTTGAACTCCTGATCCTCTTTACACATCTAGAATGATGAGATTATATGCATGCACCACCACACCTTATCAATATCTCTTTCAATCACAACTATTTCTTTTTTTTTCCCCTTTCTTGTTTTTTTTTTTTTTTTTGTTGTTGTTGTTTTGTTTTGAGACAGGGTTTCTCTGTAGCTTTGGAGCCTGTCCTGGAACTTGCTCTGTAGACCAGGCTGGCCATGAACTCAGAGATCCACCTATCTCTGCCTTCTGAGTGGAGTGTGCACCACCACTGCCCAGCTTCAATCTCATATACAATCTACAAATCCTCTAATCTAGTGTTTCTCATGAGTAACACCAGTTAAACTCCTAACTGTTAATACTTTTAGTTATTGTGACATTTAAATTTCTCATTTATTTTCAAACATCCCTAGTAATAATATTTTTTCCAGTGCAGGACATTTGCAGAAATGCTGTCAGTATCAGAATGGTACTATTCCAACTTGACTTGGAAAATTACTTCACTCTGAGCCTTAGTTTTAAGAATAAACCACCCCATTGTTTTTTTGTTTTGTTTTGTTTTGCTTTTTTGAGACAGGGTTTCTCTGTGTAGCCTTGGCTGTCCTGGAACTTGATTTGTAGACCAGGCTGGCTTTGAACTCAGGAGATCTACCTGCCTCTGCTTCATGAGTGCTGGGACTAAAGGCATGCACCACCCACTTGGGTTGATTAATTTTATCTATACACCTATCATTTATTATAGGTCAATGTGTCTCTAATCATGATCATCATTAATAACCATATAATTAGCCCTTTTATCTCTCCATGGATTGAACTGGAATAGGTTTAGGCCCTGGACTAGGCTGGCGCTGTATGACTGTGTACCCCAATACCTTGCTGTAGAGGAACCTTTGTAGCTCCAGCTCAGCGATTCCCAACTGTCCGTCTTCCTCTGTTAGGCGCCAACGTGCCTGAGCAAAGTAAAACTCAGTGCGACGGACTACACTCACATCTTCCTGTTGTTTCCGCAGCTCCATTTTGTTGGCCCGCTGCAGTTGGAAATCCTTAAAACATCTATGTGTGAACAGGAGAGCCAAACGAGTTAGGGAAAGAACACACAGGCAGGAGTGCCCCATAATGCTGCAGACTCTAATTCCAGAGACCAACCTCTGGCTTAGCTAATGCTTAATTTTTTTCCTACTGATGCATTTTTCTGACACTCTGAACTATGGAATAGAAATCCTATCTTGTAGTTGGATAGCTTCTTCTTCTTTTTTGTTTTTTCGAGACAGGGTTTCTTTGTAGTTTCGTAGCCTGTCCTGGAACTTGCTCTGTAGACCAGGCTGGTCTCAAACTCAGAGAGCCGCCTGCCTTTGCCTCCCAAGTGCTGGGATTAAAGGCATGTGCCACCACCACCCAACCTCAATTTTGTTCTTTAGTAATCAGTTTTAATGTATTTTCAGTTAAGATACACACTGCTCAGGACACAAAAATGGTATTTCTCAGGTACCTAATTTTGTAGCAGAGCCTTTCCCAGGAACATTCCAGTAAGAACCCAGAGGAGGGGCTCTCCTGCTTGCACTCACCACTATGGCCAACCTCAGCAAGGCTTATGGGAAGAGGTGCCTATATCTACTTCTACATTAGAATGCACACTAGACCTAGACCATAACACGGGCAAGAAAGACAGCCCAGCTCTCAACTGAGTGGAAAGACCGCTGGGTACCTGATGAGGATGTTGAGCTCTTCACTTTCCAGCTGCAGGTTGGCCTTTTCCTGGTTTAGCTGTAACTGAAGTTTTTGGTTCAGGTCAAGCAAGTTCTCATTCTTGCTGTCATCCTGTAAAGACTAGAGAACAAGGAGAAAAGAAATTAAAGAGATCCTCCCTGTCCGCCGCAGGCGATCTCTCTGTCCTCAGACTACCTGGGGTGAATACCTTCATGATAGAATACATCTGTTTCTCTAAGTGCCGGATCTGGGCCACATGTTGCCGCACAGCCTCCTGCAGATGCAATATGCTACTGCGCTGCTCCTCAGGATTGCTAGAGATCTCAAGCTGGAACCTGACACGCTGTTTCTTTTCACTATGCTCCTAAAAGAAGGGAAAAGGGAAATGTGTACTTTTTTGTGTGGTGCTGTGAATAAAACCCCAGAGCTTCACACATGCTAAATACATTCCCAGCACCGTGAATTAACACTTTCTAAATGAGTAAGTTTTGTAGGAAAGTGAATGGGGCTCTCTTCTGGAAAGCTGACCTTTACCAGTCATGATCAGCAGCAAGAGTACCATTGTTTGAGATGTATGGTTGACTGAGAACTGGCTAGAACAAATTCTACAGTCTTAGAGACACATAAACCTTAACTATAAGATTTTTTTTTTTTTTTTTTTTTTTTTTTTGAGACAGTTCCATAGCTGTTCTGGAACTCACTCTGTAGAGTAGGCTGGCCTTGAACTCACAGAGATCTGCCTACTTCTGCCTCCCGACTGCTGAGAATAAAGGCATGTACCAGCACTGCCCAGCAACTGTATGATTTCTAATAGCTATGACTGATTAAGAAGATACACCAATCAAACTAATAGAGATAATAGATTCTTTCTTATCCATTGAGCCACCTCAACAGCCCAGCATTACTTTACTTACTGTGATCCAAGTAAGGACAAGGTCAAAGTGCAGGTGAGGCTAACCTGAATTCTAGAAGGGCTAATGCTCACCTTCCGCTTGGGTTCTACATGGAGCAGCAGGTTGTTGACGATGTCCAGAATCATAGCATACTGAGCTGGGTTGGTAGAAATTTCCAATTCGTGGTGGATGAGAGTGAAAGTATCCACAGCCCCTAGATAATTGTTAGCAGTTAAGTAAGAGGCTCAAGTTTCTCCCTAAATATTCAATCTCCTAACCCACACCCACACACCCACACATTTTTTTTGGACTGGGCTTCACTATGTAGCCCTGGTTTGCCTGAAAGGCCTCTGCCTCCTAGATGCTGAGAGTAAAGCTGTGGACTACCACACCCAGCCTAACAGACATGGGAACCACTTCTCTTAGTCAATCTAACAGAAAGGGAATAAAAGATACTTGGGAATATGCTTATTTCAGAATGGCAAGTAATAGCCATAGTCCCTATTTCTTTCTTCTAAGAGTACACGTTGGTTGTTCTTACGGCTGAACTTAAAGTACAGACATACTGCACAGGAATCCCTTTAATAATTTTACTGTCTTAAAACCACTAAGAAAATAAATACTTCACAAATCCCCAGTCCTCCCTAAAAAGCTTTTAAATCCTGAATACCTTCCTGCTTCTTTAAGAGATCTTCCTTTTCCTGGTTCTCATGAACCTCAGGTGGCTTAATTTGAGTTGCTAGCTCAGGGTCAATGTCATGACTGTAACTAATGTAGTACATTCGGCAATTACAACGTGAAATGATCCGCTGGACCTGCTGGGCTTGCTGAGCTTCAGCTGGCTGGTTCCAATCTGGGAAGAAGTGAAAAAGATTCTCTAAGCAAGGTATGGTGCGAGCCTCCCATCTGTATGACTCTTAAGAAATTCCAGAAATGTGGCTTTCAGTCTCGAACAGCAAAAAAACACTACCACTTCAACATACACTTGTGTCAAAAATAGACAAACTGGAGCTGAGAGGTGGCTCAGAGGTTGGGAGCACTGACTGCTCTTCCAGAAGACCAGGGTTCAATTCTCAGCACACACCTGTCTGTAACTCCAGTTTTAAGGGATCAGATACCCTCACACAGACTTACATGCAAACAAAACAGTAATGCACATAAATAAAAACAAAAAACAACCACCACAAAAAAAAAAAAAAAAAAAAAAAAAAAAAAAAAAAAAAAAAAAACCAGAAAAATTGGAACCACACACGGTAGCACACACTTTTGTTTGTCTGTTCTTTTTTGTGTTTCAAGACAAGGTTTCTTTATAGCTTTGGAGCCTGTCCTGGAACTAGCTTTTGTAGACTGACAGAGATCTGCCTGCCTCTGCCTCCCAAGTGCATGGGATTAAAGGTGGGCCACCGCCCAGCTGTATGAGGCTATTTTCATCTATGGTATCTCTACAGGAGAGATTCTAGAAAATGGCACACTGTACTTTTTTTTTTTTTTTTTTGAGACAGGGTTTCTCTGTAGCTTTGGAGCCTGTCCTGGAACTAGTTCTTATAGACCAGGTTGGCCTTGAATTCACAGAGATCCACCAGCCTCTGCCTCCTGAGTGCTGGGATTAAATTTTTAGGGGAATGGGGGGTAGCACACACTTTTAATGCCAACGCTTGAGATGCAGAGGCTGGAACTCTTGAGTTCCAGGACAGCCTGGTCTACACAGGTGAGACCCTCACAGAAACAAGACAAGAGGTTATTGTTGTGGAATGTTACTTTAACTATGTAAAGATGTGTTATGTGGCTATATACTGCGACCCTGTTTCAGACAGAGCTAGATGGGTGGATGATACTGAGATAAGGCTTGGTATGTAACTCTAAGGTACAGCAAACACCTGGCATGTGAGTGACCCTGAGTTTGATCCCCACTACTGCCAAAAGCTAAATAAAAACAGTATGTGGCTCATGATTGTAACCCCAGCATTCAGCAGCCTAAGACCATGAGTTTGAGGGCAGCCTATACAGACTGACACATTGCTTCAAAAACTGAAAGGAAAAAAAATGCAGAACGTAGGTTAGATAAGTAAATGAGACCCCTTTTGAATGCACATTTACTCCAAATCATAGCATAGGAGAGGAAGAGAGCTGACCTGTGGTTGTGGTAACCATGCCTCCCACTGCCTGCCCACTTTCCATCAGCTCCTGAACAGAGTCCAGACTACGTTCCCGGTGCTCCTCAATATTCTTCACCTGAGAATAGAATGAGGAACCTTTAGCTCCTGGGGAAAAGGTGGCTTATTCTAATACCACCATAGATGGCCATGTTTCAAGTAGTCTTATGCTGCAAAAGAACGACAGATTGTATGCCCAATGGTAGTCCCATGCCTGTAATCTCAGAAAGAGGCTGTGAGGCAGGAGTGTCACCAGATGAGGCCAGCCTGGACTACAGAGTGAGTTCCAGGACAGCCTGGTATACACAGTTGAGACCCTCACAAAAACAAGACAAGAGGTTATTGTTGTGCAATATTACTTTATATTTTATATATGTAAAGATGTGCAAAGGTTTATGTTGCATTTGTTTAACTAGGTAAAGATGTGTTACATTTGCTTATGCTGCATTCAATTATTTAGGTAAAAATGTGTTGTTTCACCTTGCCTGCCTATAGCACCTGATTGGTCTAATAAAAAGCTGAGCAGCCAACAGCTAGGCAGTAGAGAGATAGGTGAGGCTGGTAGGCAGAGAGAATAAGTAGAAGCAGAGAAGAGAAAGAGAACAAAAGATGAGAGAATAAGGGAGAAAGAAAGGGAGATACCTGAGGTCAGCTAGGCACAGAGTAGAGCATACATAATGAAATAAAGGTAAAAAGCTCCAAAACAAAACTTAGATGGAAGAGAAACAGGTTAATTTAAGTTATAAGAGCAAGTGCATAAGCATAAGCTAAGGCCAAGCCTTCACAACTAGTAATAATCCTCCATGTCATGATTTAGGAGCAAGTTGGTGGCCCAAAAATAAGCCTGCTACAGGTTGTATCACCTAATGATAGTGTGGTCATCTTAGTCCATACAAAGAAAATTACTCTGGGAGGAGATGGAAATTTTTAATAAAAATAAAATAAAAGAAAGAAAAATAACACACACACACGTATTATATCGACATATATATGCATACAACATGCATGTACACACATACCACACATACACACAATATATACATATATCTATACAATATACATTTACACATATACATATAATACACATACACACATATTTAAAGTTCTGACTTTCTTGCTTCTACCTCTCAAGTGTTGGGATTATAAACATGGGCTACAATGCCTGGCTAGTATGTTTTCTGTGGTTTTGTTATTTTGTATTTTCAGAGAGAAAATCACCCTGAACCGAAGTATGATGGCTAACACCATGGGATCAGCAATTGGGATCAGCAAAAGACAGATCTCTGAGTCTGCTAGACTTTGAGGTCAGCCTAGTTTACCTATCAAGTGCAAGGTAGCTAATACTATACAGTGAGACCTCAAAAATTACAGCCAGGGGCCATGGAGCTGGTAAAATACTTGCTGCTGAGAAGCTGGGTTCTATCCTGGAACTCACATAAAAGGGGAAAGGAAGAGACAGCTCAGCAGTTAAGAGCATTTGTTGTTCTACCAGAAAACCAGGGTTTGGTTTCCAGCATCAACAACAGGCAACTCAAACTACCTGTAATTCCAGTTCTAGGGTATCCGTTACCCTCTTCTGGTGTCTGAAGGCATGTATGTGGTATATACACAGACACTTAGGCACTTACATACACATAAAAAAAGTAAAACCGATTCCACAAAATTATCTTCTGACCTCTAAACACATACATCTCTCTCACACATACAGTAATTTCAAATCCCCAGCACCCATGTAAAAAGCCAGGGATTCCCATTCATGCCTGTAATCCCAATTCTATGGGGGTTGGAGTCAGGAAGATTGCCAGGGCTTGCAGGATCCCAGTCTAGCTCCAGAGTCAATGAAAAACCCTGTTTCAAGGGAATAAGACACAGCATGATAAAGACACCTGACACCATCTTCTCTGCACACACATAGGCACACATCCCTATACATACATCACATGCTCACTTATACATACACACATTTAAAAAAAATCATTCTGACACTGTTGCCTTGGAGGCCAAGGAAAATAACAAAATAAGTATCACATAAGATCAAAGCAATAAGGGCTGGAGAGATGGCTCAGAGGTTAAGAGCACTGACTGCTCTTCCAGAGGTCCTGAGTTCAATTCCCAGCAACCACATGGTGGCTCACAACCATCTGTAATGAGATCTGGTGCCCTCTTCTGGCCTGCAGACATACACACAGACAGAATATTGTGTACATAATAAATAAATAAATATTTTTAAAAAGCCAATAGTTAGAAGGGTAGAGTTTAGGCAGGAGAGCCAAACTGAGAAGATGATGGAAGAAAGGCAGAGTCTCTCAGGAGTCTCAAAGGAAGACAAATGTGCCGTGTTGAAAGAAGGCACTGCCATGTGGCAGAGGATAGATAAGAAATATGAGTTAATTGAAAATGTAAGAGTTAGCTAGTAACAAGCCCGAGCCATCAACCAAGCATTACAATTAATAGTAAGCCTCTGTGCATTTATTCGGGAACTGGTGGTCCTGACAAAAAGCCTGCCTACAGGGGCTGGAGAGATGGCTCAGAGGTTAAGAGCATTGCCTGCTCTTCCAAAGGTCCTGAGTTCAATTCCCAGCAACCACATGGTGGCTCACAACCATCTGTAATGGGGTCTGGTGCCCTCTTCTGGCCTGGAGGCATACACACAGAGAGAATATTGTATACAAAATAAATAAATAAATAAATATTTTTTTTTTAAAAAAAAAAGCCTGCCTACAGTCAGTCATATGCCATATTTGGTGGATATCCCTGTGAGCTTGGTTTGGTTTGGTTTGGTTTGGTTTTCCAAAGGCAAACAGGAAGAAGTGATCTAAAGGGGAGAAGAACTATGAAGACTGCAAACATGGGAAACTATGATTGGAATGTAATACATCAAAGAATAAAAGTTTTTTTTAAAAAAAAAAGACGTTTCTGTCCGTTTACTCTACGGCTGGTATATAAGAATTAGAGTACCTGAGGAGAGAAAAGCACTGTGTTCCTATACCACAGAGGTTGCTCACAGTCAAGGGGGTCAGCAGCTTCCTTTTTCTACTAAGCAGAAGGTAAGTACTGTGAAGAATCTTCCAGTGGTTCTAGTAGAAGGGACTTAAATAGAGACATAATGGCCTTCCCACCCATGCTGACTGACCTCTAGCCAGAGCTGTCGGCCATCCTGTTCAGTAGGGCTGCTTTCAGTGGTGGCAAAATACTGCATGCCATCTAACAGGCAAGTCCAGGATGTCTTTTGTTTTAGTGTGTCACCATACCAAGCTGGATGGTGTTGGCACTGCAGCAACTGGGCTTTGGCAGCTGACACAATGACACAGCCTTCTGTCTCTGCTCCACGCAGAACCATCTGTCAAAGAGAAAAGCAGAGTCTTATACAAGAAGGAAGAAAAGAAGGATCTTCAGGTTACTTATCTGACTGACTCCGGCTTACAGAGTGAATATCACTGGGTTTTATACTTGGAAATGATTACTTAGGATACCTGAAGGGACAAATCTACTGGTCACAGTAGTGCACGCCTTTAATCCTAGCCCTCGGGAGGAAGAGGCAGGCAGATCTCTTTGAGTTTGAGGCCAGCCTGGTCTACAAAATGAGTTTCAGGACAGCCAGAGCTGTTACACAGAGAAACCCTGTCTTGAAAAACAAACAGGCCGGGCTGTGGTGGTGCACACCTTTATTTAACCCAGCACTCGGGAGGCAGAGGCAGGTGAATCTCTGTGAGCTGAAGGCCAGTCTGGTCTACAAGAGTGAATTCCAGGACAGGCTCCAAAGCTACAGAGAAACCCTGTCTCAAAAAACCAAACCAAACCAAACCAAACCAACCAAACAAACAAACGGAACAAATCTGAGCTCTATCCATCCTTCTTCAGTTTAGATGTGCAGAAACACACCCATAACTTCTGCGTTCAAAAAACCAAAGCAAGATGGTCAAGTTTGAGGCCAGTCTGAGCTATACAGTGGGATCCTATTTTTATTGTTTTGTTTAATTATTTTGAGACAGGGTCTCACTATATTGTCCTCAAATTCAGAGATCTACCAGATTCTGCCTCCCAAGTGCTGGGGTCAAAGATCTTTAAAAAAATTCTATCTTTAAAAAATATTTTTTTAACTGGTGCAAAGTAAACAATATGATTGGGATCTAGCCTTTTTTGGCGTCCTATAAAGAAAACATACCTGGCAGTTAACCAGCTCAATAAGGCAGTTTCGGTTGTATATGTCATCCGTCTGGCAGGCAGCAATGCCACACAACTGGTCACTCATACCGGACTCCTCTTCTGTGAATACTACAAACCTATCTGTCTCTTCAATCAGCTTCTGTAACATGTAAGCACCTGGGAAAGAAGTGGGGAAAGGTCACCATCTCAAAGGGAAAGAGAACATATCCAGGGCCACACTGATCTTCCATTAATTCCTATCTAGGTAAGGGCTAAGATATATCTTTCAACTTGGGAACACCGGTCCAGTTCACTCTACCCGACCCTTGATCCAAAATAGTAAAAGTTTCTTAGTTCCCCCATCAATGTTAATAAAAGATTTCCAATAGAAACAGCCGGGCGGTGGTGGCGCACATCTTTAATCCTAGCACTTAGGAGGCAGAGGCAAGCAGATCTCTGAATTCGAGGCCAGTTTGGTCCTACAGAGCTAATTCCAGGACTCCAAAGCTACTGAGAAACCGTTTTGAAAACCAAACCAAAACAAAAAAAAACCAAAAACCAAAACAAAACAAAAACCCCTACCAGTTTTAATGGCACTAGTTTTTTTTCCTAAGGGCCCAACCATGACAGTGGTAGGAATTGAACCCAGGTCCTCTAGAAAAGCAGCAAGTGCTCTAAACTGCTGAGCCATTTCTCCAGCCTGTTTTTCTCCTTTTCACATACTTGCTTATGACTATTCCCTCCCACTCCCTTGTCAGCAGTGGCACCATATCCTAGCTTTGCTACTTCTCCCGAAGGTCTTAGAAGTATCTCCTGAGACCCTGGCATGTTCCCTCCTTTCTCTTAGTTTGTCTAACAGAGTATTATGGTTAGGAGCAGTGTCAGAATTAGACTAGCCTGCCTGTGGTCAAGTTCCTATCTCTCTAACAACTATTCATTGTGACTTTGGGCAGCTTGCGTATACTCTTTGTGACTCAGTTTCCTTATCTATAAAATAACAGCAACTATCTCATAAAGCTCTCGTGATGACTTAATGAAATACATAAAAACATTTCTGCAGAGTGTCTACTACACAATAGCAACTACTATCATCTTTTTGGCATTAAGTTTTAGCTCTGTGAAGAAATGTTCAAAAGCTCTTATCTCTAGCTTAAAGCCTTAGACTCATTTCCAGATGTCAGACTTGCCTAGATATCCTACCACTGCCACAGGTTCAGCATGTCCAAACCGCTTCAGTCTATGGCTCTTCTATTTCTGATACCAGTTACCAATGTGGCCACAGATTAACAGCCACAAGCCTTTAGGTATCACTACCCACTCACTTTTTCTTTTTTTCTTTCTTTCTTTTTTTTTGAGACAGGGTTTTACTGTGTAATAGCCTTGGCTGTCCTGGAACTCACTCTTAGACCAGGCTGACCTCGAATTCAGAGATTCAGCTGCCTCTGTCTCCCAAGTGGTGGATTTAAAGGTGAATCTGACTACTGCTCAGCTATACCACCTGCCCTTTAAAAAAGATTTTTATTTTAAGTGGAAGTGTTTTGCCTCAACGTGTATACCTGTGCATCAGACATATGCAGTATCTAAAGAAGCCAGAAGGTATTAGATTCCTTGGAACTGGAGTTGCATACTACCACCCTAATGGCTGGAAATTGAATTTGGATCCTCTAAAAGAGCAGCCAATGCTCTTAATCACTAAGCCACTTCTTTAACCCCTACTTGTTTTGCTTGAGACAGTTTCTCTGTTTATTATGTGGCCCTGACTATCCTGGAATATATGTAGACCAGGCTGGCCCTGTAACTGAGACTAATGTCGCTGCCTCTACAGTGCTGTACACCAGGCTTCTTTTCTCACTTTAACTTCTTCCAGCAGCCATGTCTATACACACAGCAGCATTCCGTCTATCGCAGCCATTCCAGCTGCTCGGCCTCCTTCAGTCCTTGCTGCCTCCTGTTGACATATTGTGATAGTTTCCTCGACTGCTTGTCCACATACAGTCCTCCCCCACACACCACTGCTAGAGTTACCTTCCTAACAGCCAAAATCTATCACAGTCTAGTCAAAGACCTTCAGTGTTTTACTGTCCCTAATGAAGAAGGACCTGCGAGGAAGGTCCCCAATGATCTCTGTGTTTTCTTTTTAACCCATTTTCTCATTCCATTTGGTACCATGTCAGAGAAAACTGTTCACTCACCATTGAACACAGCACCCTCTCCCAATACCATTCCTATTCAGGTTATTCCCTTTGCACTGATTGCCCTCTTTCCCATTCCCACACATTCCAATCATGCCATATCTTAAAAGTGAGCTCAAATGTTACTGCTGTAATAAACCCCTGCCTGATTGCACACCCTGTCATGTAACGTCCCTAGTCTTTCAATTCTTTTTGTGGCATTTACCACTTTTCACCTTGTTCTCATGCTCGCCCACACATTTCTTGCCCAAGTCTTATCTTTTAAAACTTTTCCCAGAGTACTGGAGAGATGGCTCAGCAGATAAAGAACTTAATACTGTTTCAGTTCCCTTTTTCCCCCCCTTTGAGACAGGGTTTCTCTGTAGCTTTGGATCCTGTCCCAGATCTCATTCTGTGGACCAGGGTGGCCTCGAACTCACAGAGATCCGCCTGCCTCTGCTCCCTGAAGGCTGGGATTAAAGGTGTGCACCACCACCACTCAGCTGTGTTTCAGTTTTATGCCAACTAAGTACTTAAATTTTTGCTGCCTGAACAAAATAATTAGATCAAAATGATACAAGACTGTGGATATGGTGTATTTGCCTAACGAAGTCTTTTTTTTTTTTTTAAAGATTTATTTATTTATTTATTGTATATACAGTATTCTCAGTGCTCTACCTGCAGGCCAGAAGAGGGCACCAGACCTCATTACAGATGGTAGTGAGCCACCATGTGGTTGCTGGGAATTGAACTCAGAACCTTTGGAAGAGCAGGCAGTGCTCTTAACCACTGAGCCATCTCTCCAGCCCCCTAACGAAGTCTTGAGCTCAATGTTCAACATTAAAAATTAGAAAAAGAGCAGTCAGAGCTTTACATAGAGAAACCCTGCCTAAATAAATAAATAAACAAAAAGAAAGAAAGAAAGAAAGAAAGAAAGAAAGAAAGAAAGAAAGAAAGAAAGAAAGAAGAGAAACTTTTTTTTGTTTCTCGCAACAGGGTTTCTCTGTGTAGCCCTGACTGTCTTGGAACTTGCTCTTTTGACCCCAATACTTGCTGATCTCTTCCTGGACACAGGGTCAGATTTCTGATGCTGCCTCTTTATGAGGAAGCTTTATAAACCTAAGATGGGCAAACATATAAAAATGCTAGTTTCAGCCAGGCGGTGGTGGCGCACGCCTTTAATCCCAGCACTCGGGAGGCAGAGGCAGGCGGATCTCTGTGAGTTCGAGACCAGCCTGGTCTACAAGAACTAGTTCCAGGACAGGCTCCAAAGCCACAGAGAAACCCTGTCTCGAAAAACAAAAACAAAAAAAACAAAAACAAAAACAAACAAACAAACAAAAATGCTAGTTTCGAGCCGGGCGGTGGTGGCGCATGCCTTTAATCCCAGCACTCGGGAGGCAGAGGCAGGTGGATCTCTGTGAGTTCGAGACCAGCCTGGTCTACAAGAGCTAGCTCCAGGACAGGCTCTAAAGCTGCAGAGAAACCCTGTCTCGAAAAACCAAAAAAAAAAAAAGCTAGTTTCATAAAACCTTTTCAAGCCCATGTTCATGTTCTAACCCTACACCCGAGCATCATCTGCTCCAGCCTACCTCCTGATGATCCCTTATCAGGCCGTCCACTGAAGCTAGGAGTGCTGATGTGAGGTGGGACTTGGGCATTAGGTGGGATACCACGTTTTGGTTTTTTGGCTGACATCTGGGGATCAATCTTCAAACCTTTCAGGGCCTCAGTAGAGAGATTACGTTTGAGTACAGCTGCCTTTTTGTAGCCATCATATAAGCCAAAGGCAATGTCCCTGTTGGTGGTCGTCCAGGAAATCCGTAGGTCTACCAAATACAGCTGATGTGTATGAAAGGCAGGGTCACCATCTCGAGTAGAGAGCTCCTGAGGAAAGGGCAAAGGACACCAGGATTACACAGACATACCACCACTACTCCTGGGCAAAAAAAATGCAAAGACAGACTTGTTAAACCAACGTGGCTCTGGGGGAGAGATGAGAAAACCCTGAAGAAAGATTAAGTGGTCTTAGTCTGTATATTACTTTACTCCTAACTGTACCTAATGTATTTTTAATGGATCTGGTAATTTAAAAAGCTGTCCATAATTGGGAGAGACGGAGAAAGCCAGCACTACATGAAGTGTTAAAAACTTTTACTTTATTTCATGAAGACCAAGAGACTTGTTAGAGGGAGAAATCAAGAGGTTTTCTTTATGGGGGGAGTGGTTGTGCTGGGGTTTGAACTCAAGGCTTTGCAAACACTTAAGGCAGTGGTGAAGGACAGAAAATTCAAATCAAGCTTGGGTTTGAAGGAAAAAAAAAAAAGTCACAGCAGAAAGGGGTCAGTGATATGGCTCAGCACTTAAAAGGATCTTGCCGCCAAGCCTGAAGACCTAAGGAGACACACACGATAAATGTAATAAAGATAAATTTTAAAAAGCTGGTGAGATGAGTCTGTGGATAAAGGTGCAGCCATCAAACCTGAGGCTTTGAGTTGGGTCTCCTGGACTAATATGGTGGGAGGAGAAAATCACCCACACTAGTTGTCCTTTGACCTGCATGCATACACGCCCACACACCCATACCCCACACACCTACTCACCCAATAAGCAATCTTAAAAGGAAGAAGAGATGCTGACACAACTACACCAAGTGACTGTATCATAAAGACACACATGCTATGGTTAGGAACCTTACCAGAAATTACCTCTCACCCCCAATGTGATGTCAGGAGGTAATTCGAGGCCAGCCTGGTCTACAAGAGCTAGCTCCAGGACAGGCTCTAGAAACTACAGGGAAACCCTGTCTCGAAAAAACCAAAAAAAAAAAAGAAAGTGTAGTTTTGTGCAGGTGAAAGTGAGGGTGAGTGTAAAAGCTGGGTATTTGGATTAAAAAGATTATCAACATAATCACTTAATTTAATTTAAGTGGATGAGGACATGAAGGAGAGTAGGGCCCACATGACAGCAAGAGCCATGACTGACACTCTATTACTGGACTCTCAAGTCTCCAAAACCACTGGAAATTTCTGTTATTTAAGACACCAGTAGTCTATTTTGCTCAGTTAAACTGCAACACCTGCTAACATAACGGATGTAAAAAGAGAGTGTCGAACAGTACCTCTTCAGTGGTGCGGTTGCTGTGCCGTTGGTATGTAAGGGAAGACAGGCTCAGTAGGTGCGTCTTGGTTATCAAGGGATCAAGGCAGTGGTCAGCATTCTCTTCAGTAGGTGAAGCCATCAGGTGCACAGTCACCTGACTTAAGTCACTCACCATCTGGGTCACACTCCACTCAGAAATAAGGCGCCGCATCACTGTGCCAGCTGAGAAGAGAGACATACAGTCCATGTAGGATGGCATGAAGGATGTGAGTCACTGGAGAAGAGGAGAATGAAGGAACAGACCAGGAGGAATAGAAACCTTGGCCTGACCTTGAGGTATAAGCCGCTGAGTTCCCCGAGTGAAGACGTGGCCCTGACTGCACTCGATCTGGATGCCCCGTTGCTGGGCAAATGAGGCCCAATAATGTACCTGGTAACAAGAACAAAAAACTGAAGAATGGATATATAAGGGATGAGTCATATGCTAGAAAACAAGGAAACTAGGAAAGGGGAACCCCGCTAAATGTTAGATGTCAGAGTCTAACCTGTAGCTGGGGAAAGAGTGCAGTATAGGAAAGCTGTTTGTAGTGTTGGCCAAGTTTCTTCTTGCTGGGCTTCAAGTTATTAAAGAGTTTCCCTCTACAGATAGGCCTTGTGACACTAGTCCAAGTTGCCCAGAAATTTTGCATCCAGCGCAGGGTACTACTATACAGCAGAATTCGGGGCTGGGATATTGCTGCAAAAGAAAGGATAGGCATATCCAAGCTGTGGTTGAAGGATCAGATAATACAAACAGCCTCCTCACATCAGTTTCTCAGCACCTCTTCTTTCAAGGTCTACGCTCTCTCTTTCACCTACGGCTACGGTGTAGTGTTTGTGTTCGTCCCCCCCCCCCCCCCGACTCTTAAACACCAAGGCGACATAACTGATGAGGAGAGCTGACTGGTATCGAGGACAGAGACCTTCTGAGTGACACTGACGACAAAGGGTGGTCTGGGTCAGCTGACAGCTGGGCCAAGAGGCCCAAAGGACTTACTGCTCTTTCTACCATTTGAGGACATAGCAAGAAGGCACTGCCGTAAGAGGAACGGACCTTCACCATACACTGATGCTGACAGCACTTCTATCTTTAACTTCCCAGACTACAAAACTTTGAGACTATCCGTTACTCTTAAGCAACATAATTTAAGGCATTAATAGCGATCCCAAAAGCACTGATCCTCCTACAAACAAAAGGCACAACCTAAATTCTGCTCTGTCCTTCTATCCTTTTTTCAATCTAAAGTGGTCAGTAACCCAAGCCCATCCTCCCCATTGTCCCAGGCCCAAGTCTCACTCCCACTATGGTGAGTCAAATCCATCTTGATGGAGAGATTGAGGTTCTCAGAGCGGAAGGCCCGGTAGGAGTCATGGAGCTGGCCCAAGGGGACCTCAGGCAGGAACTCTGGGGCCCTCAGAGTGACACTGTGATGATCATGAGGGTTCCCATGGCACAGCCACTGCAGGTCCAGTGTCATGCAGAGGTCAGGCAGGTGAAGGAAGCAGCAGTCGTCATACCTGCCTCACAACGGAGCCCCAGCCCTCAGTGACTTGGTCTCTTGCTTCCCTTGGTTCTTCCCCTCTCCCTCCACCCTGACTCCCCCACCTAGTTAAGGCCCCATTCTTCACTCCACTCACTTAGAGGCTGTTCTTACGTTGACATCCAGGTCCCCTTTGAACACAAACTGACCAGGTTTCCAATGAAAAGAAAGGTGGTTCCATTCCCAGTGCATGTTTTCAGTTGTATTGTATGGATCCTGTAACGACCCCCATCCCAAAGAACAAAGTGAGCTGTGGTTAGGAGAACTGCTCCCAAACCAGGGCCTTTCTCTCTGTGCCCCGCATGCTGCACAGGCCACAACTACATTATCCTAATAAGGAAATGACTCCGTGGAGCTCCTCACCTCAGTGGCTAGCTGATGCAGGTTTGCTTGTTCAATATCCATATGCCAGTCCCCATGGAACAGAAGACGACTCTTATCCCACCAGGGCAAAGGTGGGCTGGGGTCAGCTGAGGGCTTGGTCAAGAGGTCCACACATTGACCAATCAGTGTCCAGGCTGGATCCCAGCATGGGCCCCAGACCACTGTATACTGGAAGATTTCCGCTAGGGTAGAGGAGGAATACAGGCTTCAGCTTGCTACAAAACAGCTCTCTGTTCCTCCTTTGCTCCAAAGCTTATCTTCCATCCGAGGCCCGGCAAATACCCCTCAGCCAAACCAACTGCCTCCTTTACTCACAGTGGAAGTCATGGTAGAACTTGAGTGGGGGCATGTTCCTCTCTACTGCCACGTTACCCCAGGGAAGCCCCAAATGCAGGATTTGACGTCGAAGGGAGCAAGGCTGGCCACTCTGCTCGGTACCTGCAAGTCGCCCGGTAAGCCGCCAGTCCCGGATCTCAAATAGGTACCGTGGATAGTCTCTGATCCGAACTATTATTAGAAAGCAGATACACACTGATTATTCACTTTTACATGTGTTTTTTCCCCTTTATTGTTATTTTTACCCATCTATAATTAATTAAGAGAACAAGGGCTAGCAATTAAGAAACAAAGCCAAGGGGCTGGAGAGACAGCTCAGAGGTTAAGAGCACCAACTACTCTTCCAGAGGTCCTGAGTTCAATTCCCAGCAACTACATGATGGCTCACACCCATCTGTAAATGAGACCTGGTGCCCAGAACACTGTATACACAATAAATAAATCTTAAAAGAAAAGGGGGGGGGGGACTGGAGAGATGGCTCAGAGGTTAAGAGCATTGCCTGCTCTTCCAAAGGTCCTGAGTTCAATTCCCAGCAACCACATGGTGGCTCACAACCATCTGTAATGGGGTCTGGTGCTCTCTTCTGGCCTGCAGGCATATACACAGACAGAATATTGTATACATATAAATAAATAAGTAAAATTTAAAAAAAAAAGAACCAGCAGCAAACCTAAGACAGGTTGTAGAGACCATGAAGCAGAGGCGAGAGGCAGAGAGAGCATGAAATTCAAGAGCCACAATAACCTTAAAGATGGCTGTAATCATGGCCCTATGATGTCGGCTGAGCAGTTTCAGGGTGAAAATTAGGATCAAAGAAAGGGAAGCAGAGCCCACCCACCCCAATCCAACTACAATTTCCAATACAATCTAGCTCTTTGTAATCACTCAGAGGGCTTCCTAGCACACACAGGACAAACACCAGGGTCCACAAATAGAGATGTACTCACCCAGAAAAGTTTTGACACTGCACTTGAGCATACGACACCACTGAATGACCAGGTCTATTCCTTCAGCAGGAAAAGGGCTGCCAGGGTCAAGCTCTCGAACCTGCTCTATCACACGTTCAGGTCCATGGAAGGACGAATCTGCCAGAGCCACCAGCTCTAGTCCTGCCAGGCTCCAAGTGAGTAGTGCACGGCGCATGGGCGTGTTGCCATAGAGACGACGAGAGCGCTGGATGTAGATTTCAATGTTTTTGCGTTCCAAAGAGGCATAGAGCTCCTCAATTTTTCGAGCTGGCAACAACTCCCCATGCTGCTTCCGCAGGGCAGCCACTTTGGCATCCAGCAGCTGCAGCCTTTTGGCGCTCTCCTTACTTTCATCCTTCATCAGTTCATAGTTATCATGAAGCTTCACCTCAAAGACATCATCCAGGAAAACCCAAGAAAAGTGCTGAACCTTTAGGAGTAGATCAGGTGGGAGTGGGGCAGGGCCTGGAGAAGCCCAAGCATGTGTCCCTCGATGCAGCCCCTTTAGCCATTTCTGAACTCCCACAGCCTCATCCAAAGTTCGAGAGAAGTCATACTGATAAGGAAACTCCACTGAGACTGATCCAAGAGAAAGGAGCCAAACCCGATTCCGGAGGGTCTGCAGTACAGGGAAGGGGTTCCTGTGAAGGATCATCTCTTCCAGCTCGGGTAGTAGCTGCACCTCCACCTCTTTGAAGTTGAATATGCTATTGCCATCAAAGCCAGCGGCCAACTCTGGGCAGTAAGCCTGCAATGAGCCTCCATGCCGATTCAGTGACACGTTCTCTGCAGCCAGGGTAATGAACTTGTCCTCAGCAACGAAAGCTGTCAGTTTGGCTGTGCTCACCTCCAATGTCAGGTTTAGCCGCCTTGATGGGGATGGCTCGGGGAGATGGTCTTCTGGCTCAGAACTGGACTGTGGAGTCTCTAGTTCATGGGACTGAACAATCTCAGGAAAGACAGTAGCTCGTAACAAGTCTCGGCATTGTAGAGTAGACAAGACATGCTGGTACAGGTACATATGATCTGGGGGGCTCCAGAGTAAAGTCAGTCCCGCACCACACTGAACCTTTAGGGTGTAAGAAAACAATCTGTCAATCACTACGTCTCTGAACAACAGAAGTAACAGGGATTATTTATTACACATGCCTACCTGGTCCAAGAATTATATGCAACCCCAAGCTGTTCCTAAGAAATCACATTAATTACTGCCTTGCTTGGTTCCTGTTAGTACTAAGATGGTATTAAGAGTTGCCATTCATCTCATACTTATGAGCACTTATACTTTTGATCTTTCTTCACTAGATTCTAAAACGCTTTGGAATATGTTTTCTTTGGTTACTTACATACTACATCTAATATACACAGAAGATACTCAATAATCACTTGTCTTTGTTACCATTCATCGAACACTATCTAGAAACAAGTGCCACTGAAACGTTTCATTGACAGGCTGAATGACTTGATACCTAAAACACAGTGTAAAAGTACTGGCCACACAGTTTTTTTTGTTTGTTTTGTTTTTTTAAAGCTGGTGACTCATGTCTTTTATTTACATTTTTCTATGATTTATTTATTATGTATACAGTGTTCTGCCTGCATGTATGCCTACAGACAAGAAGAGGCTGGCAAGGCAATTTAACACAGCAACTGACTTATGAATGTATGTCTTTGTCATCCCGAAAGACAAAGTCAGTTCTGATAGCTCAAGGGATAGAGAAATTGAAATACCAAAGACTCAGACGTTCTCTTAGGTTCAGTCTCTGAAAAGCAACCTCCTCAGTTTCCAAGGCAAGTGAGCTCATTGCCTCTCTCCTCCCAGGAAGACCCCATTCCCACCTGATACTCTATGAAGAAAGACACTGGAAAACCTCCATCTTCAGATCCCTTCTAGCCTTCTAAGGAGCTGAGTGTTTCCATAAAACTTTACGTGCTCTTAGTCACTGAGTCATCTCTCCAGTCCCACTAAGTTTTTGTTACAAGTCCCTCTGTGTGGCCGGTACCTTTACATATGAGGTCTGTGAGCTTTCATGATTCATCTGTCTCTATCCTTCAATGTTAGGGGTTAGGCCTGGCTTTTATATGAGTACTAAGAATTTGAATTCAAGTCTTCTATGATGTACTGCAAGCACTCTTATCTGCTGAACCAATTCCCAATTTTTCAAAAGTCCACTATTTTTTTAGATATACACCTTGAAATAATTATAATAAAATGATGTAGCTGGTATCTCCTTTAAAATTAACACCAGAGCTTGGGGTAGGGGAGGCTAAAATGGGTATGGCTACAACACGATAGTCACAAATGTAATTACTGCAGCTGGAAATACTGAAGTTCAAATATTCTCCCTGTATTTTGCATGTATTTTTAATAATGTAGCAAAACATTTAAAATGCAAAGAAAGGAAAGATGCACACCAGCTGCCACTTATCTCTTGAGTTTCACAACATGAATCACAAAGACTGAAGAAGGTTTTAAGGGGTTGGAAGACCACATCTGGCCCAAGCCCCAAGCATTACCTCTAGGGAACGGACGCTGCTGCGGTAGGTGAGGGAGAGCATGGAGAGGCCAAGCACTGGCGTGGGAATATCAGGTGCCTTGCAGCAGGGCTGCATCTTCTCTGTGACTGACTTCACAAGTGCAAGCACGAGCCCTTGAATCCCCACAGTGGAGGTCTCAGCACTGCCCAAGACAGTCAGTGTGTCCAGTCGGACCTCCGAAGCACCTGACACAGAGAAACCAAGACAACCTGCATCCTTAGTTCTGAAATGACAACCTGTCCTTCCTCCTTTCTCCTCCCTTTACTGTCTTTAGTCCCCATGCTTTTTTAAAAATGATTCCTAATATTTTAGGGAAACTTTAGATGTGGCAAAATCCAAATTTTCCATTGTCAGAAATTACCCGTTTATCATTTACTCCCCAGAACTACATACAAGAAAACAAAAAGAGCCGGGCGGTGGTGGCGCACGCCTTTAATCCCAGCACTCGGGAGGCAGAGGCAGGTGGATCTCTGAGTTCGAGGCCAGCCTGGTCTACAAGAGCTAGTTCCAGGATAGGCTCTAGAAACTACAGGGAAACCCTGTCTCGAAAAAAACCAAAAAAACCAAAAAAAAAAAAAAAAAAAAAAAAAGAAAACAAAAAGATATGTAGGAGCCAGACACACCTAGAATCTTTTGTTAGGTTGAACTGGAGGGGACCCTGGACTATTTAACAAGATCATATCTCATGAAAAAAAGCCTGTTATTCAAACATTCCAACGTGTCATGCCTCTAACATGGAAACGTTCCAGATAAACAGCTTCCTTAAATGAGAAGAAGCTGACTGAGCCAGTTATAATCTGCTGAGTTTACATGAGGCCCACTTCAGCCAACTTCCTGTTCCACTTACCAACCAGTGCAGAAAGAGTGAACAGGTTCATGTCTTCCACCTTCAAATCCACCTTCCAGAGTAAAGTCACAGATTCACCAAGTGAAGATTTCCTAGATACAGCTGACTTTTCCGATTGTGGAGTCAGTAAGGATAGGATTCGAGACAGACACTGGGCACAGATGTCTGATATTTCTACCTGAAGTCCTCGAATAGTACAGTCAAGAAAGAGAGTATTGGATTGGGTGCTGGACAAACCCAGGGGCTGGTTGTAGCTTCCCTAGAAAAGACAGGAAACCTACTGAAACCATGCAGAAGCAGAGTTAGAATACCCTGGGTGTATTGCCCACACCAAGAGCACAAACAGCACTCAGAAGCATGTCATGGGTAGGGAGCTCTGTGGGCCCCTATTTGCCACACGTGCCCACCTACCTGGAGTGTGAAGGAGTCCAAGACAAGTGCTTCACCCCAAACATGCATATTAGGTGGATGTGGTGCCCTCTGAATGTGGGACTCACTGCCTACTCGCCAGCAGAGGTGATCCACAGTTAGGACAGCCCGCTGATGGATACTCTGTGGTCGGAGGTGCTGGTAATCTGAAACAGGTGGTAAAAAGATAGTCCATTAAGCTACCATGGAAAAGAAATAGGCAGAGTTGTAACCAAAGAGCAAATTCTTGTTCCCTTCCCATCTCTGAGCCTTACCCAGGGAGATGGAATTGAACCCCAAAGCAAAAGGTGGTGTGTCTCCAAGCTGAATGGAAATGCTGACATTGGAGATGGACGTGCTGAAGATAATGGGAGCCAGGATCTGGGGGAAGGTTCTACACAGGGATAAGAACAACATTGCTATAACTGCAGCTTCTTATCAATGAAGAGAATGCTCAAAGTTGCTGACAATTAGGATTTGTTGTGAATCTTAGGACTGGCAACAACTAGAAAGTAAAAGGCTAATAAGTTTTGTCAGATCGCTACTCCTCCCAGTGGTAATCTGAAGGAACCCCAGAAAAACATGAAGTTAAACAAGATGAAATTCACACATTCGTAGTCAAATATAGTCAATATCAGCAACATAGCATGATTCACCCTAATAACAAGATCACATACAAATCACTTCCCCTGTGCAGAACAATGCCAAGACTGTAAAAACAAAACGGTCCTGTATATCTGACACACCTTGTGATCCAAGGCAGATGAGACACTGTTTACCACTTTAGTCCACTTCAAGAAATGTTTGTCTTATATAAATAAGGCACTGTGCTGGGCACTCAGAATGAAAACATAAAAATGACAATCTCTTTTTTAAAAAAATATTTATTTATTATGTATACAATGTTCTGTCTGTGTGTATGCCTGAAGGCCAGAAGAGGACACCAGACCTCATTACAGATGGTTGTGAGCCACCATGTGATTGCAGGGAATTGAACTCAGGACCTTTGGAAGAGCACGCAATGCTCTTAACCACTGAGCCAACTCTCCAGCCCATGACATTCTCTTACCAACAAAGGGTTTAATCCCATAGGGAAGATATATAAAACAGGTTTGTTCTGAAACTAAGATTTAGGGAACTCAGACAATCCAATATGTATTTAACACAAGATACCACTTTGGATAAAAAGAATCCACCTAATAAGGTGACTTAAAATTCACCTTTTTTGCAGGGCAATGGTGACACATCTTTAATCCCAGAACAAGGGAGGTAAAGGCAGGAGGTTCTTTGTGAATGAGGCCAAACTGGTCTTGAGAGTGAGGACAGCCAAGGCTACACAGCAAAACCCTGTCTTAAAAAGCCAAAAACAACTCACCGTTTTTTCCTTTGTTTAAGATCAGGTAAGCTAGCTCCTTGGGTCTCCAATGCTAACATAAGCAGCCAGTGAGAGAATTCCTGGTGTCGATAATGAATAATACATGTGTTCAAAACAAGAGAAGCTGAGAGGTCAATGGTAGTTACCTGGAAATGAGAAGACCCCAAGGTTTTACTCCCATAATTCATAACGCAATAGTGTGGAGAGAGCAGAAAAAGATTCTTGGTAGTATGGGTAGCACACCTGGACATTAGCCTTGAGGGAGTTGAGGCAGACAATCCGCTGGCGACTCTGGGACAGCAGCAACCCATCTGTAAGAAGCCAGAGGCAAGGAGATGAATAAGCTGTCACCAACACTGTGAAGTAGGGGTTATTTTCTCTCACTATGGTCCCTCCTTCCCTCCCCAATTACAGTGATATTAAAGTATGGAATCATGCAGGGATTAACAGAGAATGTTGGTCCTCCCTTCCAAGAACCTTCTAGTAGGAGTTCAGTGCTCATCTGGGCCATATCATAGTTGGCCGTGAAGCTTCGAAGGGGCAACTGATCCTCATCACGGTGGTACAGGAAATGCAGCAGCTTCAGTGTCCAAGTCAGGTGCCTGGACCAGAGATGCAGTCCATATCAGAAACCTGGAATGCCACCGCACATTATCACCCTCCCCCCCCCCCCCCCCCCGTCACAGATGGGACCTCACCTCTTCTGACTGTTCATAGACAACACCACACTTGTGTTCTCCATCTTCACCTTGACCTGGTCTGGCAGCTTCTGGAGAAGGTATAGGCCAGGCAGAGTTGGTTCAGCAAAGTCCTCTGTCAAATCTGGAAATATGGATGAGTAAAATACATGAGAACCATCAATCCTTAACATTCTCAAGTCCTCCCAGCCCTGCCCTCTTTGGTCAAATCCTCACCCATAAAGGCAGATAAAAAGATCAGCTAAGCAAATACCTAAGAGGACACAAGGTCAATAACATCACAGACCTGGTACCTGGTATACTTTCTTCCCCAGACTCTAAAAGCATAAAAAGTCTGGGGAATAATGGAGAGAATATGGACTTGAGTGTCAAATAACTGACATTCATTTTTGCTAACTATAAAACCTCAGCCAGGTTACCTAGCTAACTGTTCTTGGGCTGTTTCCTTATTTGTAAAATGCAGAAAATGCAGAGAAAGCGTACATAAAACACACAGTACAGGTCTAACTCATGGCAAGTAACCACAGAACGTTAGTTTTTGACTCAACAAGGAAATGCTTTATTTCCTCTACCTACCTATGAATCAAAGGTCATGGTGTCTGATGACTCACACCTGAACAATTGGTGAAAGCACTGTTTTTTCTACTTGCAAAATAATCTCTGAGTATAAGGTAGGCAGGAAACTGAAAGATTGGAACTTTACCTGAATAAGAAACAGACTTGGATTTCCGGACTGGGGTCTGACACAGTAGTTGACTATGAAAGAGACCTTCATGGAGCTCAGCATGGAGCGTCCACACATCCATAGTGATAGCCCTCAGATGCCAACTGCTGATGTTCACCTGTAGACACAGGTCCAGGGCTAGTGACAGTTCTACCAGGCATGTATCCTCCTGTGTAGGGAGTTTTGAAGTTTTAGATCAAATTGGAATAGTCTGAAGCCAGTGTGGTGATACACACCTATAATCCTAGTACTCAAAAGAGACTGAGAAAAGAGGCCCACCATGAGTTCTAATCCAGCCTGGGCTACATACCAGGCCAGCCAAAGCTATACATGACACAACAGTCTCCCCGAAACAAACAAACAAACAGAGCTATAGTGGTTAGAGAATCCAGAACACAAGCATACTAAACTCTTATATCTTATGGTCAAGAAGAAATGAAATAGCAGAGTGACCATGACACTCACCAACTGACCACTCTTCAAGATTTTGCTACTGATCTTTGATAGGTTCACCTGACAGATTAGACTGGGAAAGAGAAAAAAGACCCATTTAGTCCAGGGGTGGTGGCACACCTCTTCAATCCCAGCACGCAAGCAGCAAAGGCAGGGAAATTTCTGTGAGTTCAAGGACAGCCTAGTCTACATAAGAAGTGCCAAGACACGCAGGACTGTACATTGAGACTGTCTCACAAACAAAAACAAAAAACTCTTCACCCCTTTCCTCACAAGAGCTTAATTATCTCTCATCCATCTGTTGGTAAGGACACTACCAGACCCTCTTCTACCCACCACTTACCCTTTCCCATCACTGTCCAAAAGAAATCTGCTTTTGCTGATCTGGATGTGCCACAAGGACTCGGAGGTGGCCACCTTGAGAACCATGATGTTTATGGCATCGACGTGAATGGAGAATAGCTGGAGGAACAGGACAAGCAGCATCTCTGCTGAGAACTCAGGTTCAAATCCCAAAGCCCACAAACCAGCCCACAACTATAACTCCACCTCCACAGGATCCAATACTATCTGCTAGCCTATTCGGTCACTACACAGCCATGAGCACACACAAAATAATAAAAATGTTTAATTTTTAAAAAGAATCATAGTAGACTCACTTGGCAGAAGATCTTCAACAAGGATGGGCTAAGGGACAGCTCCTTCTGCTCCACCTCTGTGTTCTGAGAGAATGGAGCAGACAGGCTAGAAACCTTCTGGAGGTCTGTTCTGATGCGTACTTCTCCAAAGCACAATGCCACATAGTGTCTGCCCAGAAGAGAAGCCTCATTATCATTGGTTCCACCCCCTTCCGAGCAGTCTCCTCTCCTCCCTCACATCCCTCCAGTCTCTGTATAGCTCAAATAACAGAGGAAATCTCCAGCTGTTTTCAGCGTATCTCACAAAACAGCACTTGGACTAATAGGAGACTCCAGCAAGAACCTCCCTCCCACCTTGACTAAGATGTCTCTGCAGAAGAATTTCACTGTTAAAGTTCAACCTCAAAATATTCCCAAGGGCAGAAGTAAGGATATGTGGCACTCACGGCAGATCATAGCTAAGGAGTTTTCTGGAAATCCACAAGTTGTCAATTTCCTAAAACAATATGAAAGAAAGCTGTGTACGCTGGCCGCTAGGAAGGCAATGATGGGTAGCTTTATAAAGCAGAAAAGGGCCTGAGTCACAGGAGAGGTAAGTTCTATCGGCCCTCCCACTAACTATACCCAGTGGCTTTCACTGATGTCTCTGACCAGCACTGGGTATTTTGCTCCTCATGACGATTGATGCCAGTTGAATTTGCTTAGTAGCTCTCTTTTATGGGTAAGCTGCCACCCTATTTCCTCTCTTAATTAGAACAGTAATTTTGCTGTTTCCTGTTATCTTTCTCTTGTTTCTTCTCTTTCTTCCATACCCTGGGCTCTCTGTGCCACTTTATTTTGTTTGGTGCTAGATACTAAACAGGATCCAGTTTATGCCGGCCAGGCTCTACCACTGAATCACTCCAGTGCCTTTTAATTTTGAGACAAGCCCTCACTAAGTTGTCCAGGCAGGCCCTGAACTTCGAATCCTCTTGCCTCATCCTCTTGAGTAGCAAGGATTTTAGGTGTATACTACCAGGTCTGGCCCTCTAAACACTTAAAACAACTAGCATCAATTGCATCAATCTTCCAAGTAGCTCCTAGGGTCCTTTTAAGAAAGAAATAACAACACTGGAGTTAACTAGGAAAACTACCTGTGAAGGAGGCTAAAGTTTGAAATTTAACTAGATCAACCACTTGCCCCCCCACAACAACAACAACAACAACAAACACACACACACACACACACACACACACACACACACACACACACACACACACACGGCATTCCCAGAACTCACCACCGTCTGCTGGTGCTGCTGAAACTTAAGACTGACATTTTGGATCCAGAAAAATCGGAATGAGCCAATCTTTAGCTCTGCCTGCAACTTCCGCTGACACCACCTGGTGGCCAACCGGACCACAAGCCACCTGGATAAAAATCAGTTTAATTTAAAGACCCCCTTTCCTGTTTGGTTCTAGAAAATCCTTGCAAATAGGCGGTATCCTGAAGCCGGATTTTTCTTGGGAACTTTCTGATTTTCCTAAAGCACTTCTCTGTCACATACTTTTAGCCACAATAATTAAGGCCACGGGCCCCTAAATCCAAACGAAACCAGACAAACTAAACTCACCCTACAAGACAGGAAACAAAAACAAACCAAAAACCAAAAAAAAAAAAAAAAAAAAAAAAAAAATCCTCAAATCTTTAAGAACCCAAAGTAAAAAGAGGTCCTCAAAAGCGGTCGAAGTGAAGAAACACGTCATCACGGACTCCCTAGAGGGTCGCTCTCCGCGTCCCCACCCTGCAGACGTTGGCAAAAAGGGAGAGATCACACTCGAGACAACTCAAATAACCGCTTTTCCCTAGACAGCCAGTCCTCCTGACCTCTCTCCTGGGCGGGGCTGCAGGTGCCCTTCGCAATCTGGGAAGAGGACGTTCGGGGCGAAGGGAGCAGAAAAGGAGACCACCGAGGGAGGCCCCTTCCTCACACACACCTACTCAGTTCCTGGCCTCTGCAGAGCTCCGGGCCCCGCCCGATGCCGCTGCGCCCCCTCTCCCGCCGCCCTCACCTCGCCTTCCGTCACCTCAGTCTGGGCTAAGCGCCCCCTCCCGCTCCCAGCCCCCCCACCCCGACTACTGCGCCCGACCAGCCCGCGCCTCCTCCAAACCCTCTTCCTCATCCGGTCACCCCCTCACCCCTGAAAGCCCCTCACCGGCCTAGGAAGAGTGCGCTAAGCGCAACCAGCAGCAAGACCAACAGCGCGGAGAGAAGTAGATGCATTTAGGTCCGGGTCCGGCCCGGCCTGGCCCCGACCCCCGCCATGCCGGGCCCCGACGCCGGAACCGCACAGCGCCGCGGCGGGCCTCGGCCGCGCACGCACACGCAGGGCGAGGAAGCCTTGGTGCGCGCGCGCGCACCCCGGCCCCGGCCGCTCGCCGACCAGTCGGATGTCTCCCTCCGCGCCCCGCCCCGCGCACGCAAGCACCGAAGGCCGACCCGCGGTTTGCGCGGAGTGGAGGCGTGGCTCCGGAGAGGGTGGGCAGGGCTGACCGCGGACGCGCTGGCTTGAGCGCCGCGCCCAGGGCGCAGCCTGAGCGGCCCACAGTGGAGCTCCGGGCTCGCGCAGGGATGGGCAGAGGTCGGGAGTCGGCCGGTGACCTGGGTGACTGGTTTCCGCCTCCTGGAGTTAAGGCAGTTAAGAGCCCGCCTGGCTTCTTAGAACCTGTCGGGGAAGATGGCTAAAGTTATGTGTCCCTAGGTCAGACGTGATCCTGTCTGCAAAAGATTGAAGAGGAAACCAAGAGGTAATTAACAGACCTCAGACATCACCTCATCCCACGGGGTCTACTTCGTTCACTGACTGAATACTGTTCTGGCCACGTTAGTTTTAACATGATGCTCTCAAGGAGCCATTCTGTACGATTTAGTTTTAGGTTTGTGCGATGATCACCAAGAATTGGACCTGGGGCAGGGTGGAATATAGCAGAAGTAATGAATATTGTTCTGTGCTTCACAAAATAGCTGGGATGCAATTTTAATTACATGAAATAGAGAATTCAAGGTCAAATCATGTCAGAGTGAATTTTGTTTTCTTCGTTGTAAAATGAAGGAAGTAGATAAGGACTGTACTGATTATTCTCATGAGTCAGTGTCTGAATACTGGCTCACTAATACAGTACAAGATAAAGAAATCCTGTGGTTCCCAGGTACTACGGAGTATTTGTATTCTTGGCTCTCGGGTTTGGGGATTTTACTCCGAATTTCTCTTCAGGGCCTATAAGATGACTCAACAGATAAAGGCACTTGATGGCAGGCCTGAGGTCTTGAGTTCCATCCGCAAACCCACGTGATGGAAAGAAGGCAGTAACTCCGTCAAGTCACCCTCTGACCTCTACACACCTGCAGCCTTCCACTCAAGAGTGGTCAAGGATCAAGGATGCTCCAAGAACTCTGCCCAGGACACGGAGAGGTGCATCACAACACATCGCCCTACTCGATTCATCTTTTGGGGGTCTCTGCAAACCCCAGAGCCAGCAGAGTAACAACAATCCAAATGAGATAAGAAAAATCGGTTCAACGTGACTCAGGAGCTGGTGTCGGTACACACTTCTAGAGTCTGGAGTCTGGCACTGAGCAGTTTATTTTAGGCATATTTAAGCACAGCATAATTTTGGAAGGAAGTTTTCTGATGGTAATTAACTCAATCCTGTGTGTGCAATCAAACTTAAAACATGTTTACATTGAAATTCTTAAGTACACACACAGCCTTTTCCTTTAAGATGCATTCTCTGGACTGAAAACGGTGTTTAATATAAGGGTGTAGGAAGAATGATGGAGGCTAACATAAAAGTGTGGGAGTCCAGAGTGGCCTGGCCCTACAGGTAGCACAGAGGTCACCTAGGCTATTGTAAAGGACATGGGATGGGGTCTATTGACAGAGAATACTCAAGATAAAGGTCTATCTAGGGAAGAAAGTCTGCATTAAACACGTAGATTCAGGTGGCCTACAGATAGCACAAATCCCCAGGCTATTAACGACGTCCCAGATTTCTGGGTGGAAAACAGGTGTACATCCCCTTTGCTAAGGGAGACAACACTGCCTGTTTAAACATTCATGGTTTCCTTAGTGCTTATCTCTGAGCACAAGGACCTTGTGCCCTCTAAACATCGATTCCAGACGTTCACTCAGCTAAAATAGCTACTGATTTTGTCTTCTCCCACAAGTGTCTACTTCTAGCCAATTTGCCACCTGAAATGTCATTACTTTTTTTTTTAACTTTTTTTTGGGGGGGGGGTTTCGAGACAGGGTTTCTCTGTAGCTTTGGGGCCTGTCCTGGAACTAGCTCTTGTAGACCAGGCTGGCCTCGAACTCACAGAGATCTGCCTGCCTCTGCCTCCTGAGTGCTGGAATTAAAGATGTGTGCCACCACCAACACCACCGCCCGGCCTTTTTTTTTTTTTTTTTTTTTTTTTTTTTAAGATAAGGTCTCAACTCAATATGAAGCCCTGGCTGGCCAAGAACTTGATATGTAAACCAGACTGACTTCAGATTTGTAGTGATCCTCCTCCCACTGCCTTCTGAGTGCTGGGATTACAGGTGCATACCACCATGGCCCCTTTATTTTTAAGACAAGGTCGCTCTATGCAGCTCAAACTGGCCTGGAACTCATAATCCTCCAGTCTCAGCCACCTAAGTACTTGGGTTACCTCTGAAATAGCTGATTAATTTCACCTACCAAAATGTCATTCCAAACATTTAAGATATTAATAAAGGAAACTTTCTTTTTATTTATTTATTTATTATGTATACAATATTCTGTCTGTGTTTATATCTGCAGGCCAGAAGAGGGCACCAGACCCCTTTACAGATGGTTGTAAGCCACCATGTGGTTGCTGGGAATTGAACTCAGGACCTTTGGAAGAGCAGGCAATGCTCTTAACCTCTGAGCCATCTCTCCAGCCTGAAACTTTCTTTAATAATAGCCAGAGCACCACACTTGAGCAAGGATTCTTTTTTTTTTTTTCTTTTTGGTTTTTGAAACAGGGTTTCTCTGTGTAACTATCCTAGCTGTCCTGGAACTTGCTTTGTAGACCATGGTGGCCTCGAACTCACAGAGATCTGCCTGCCTCTGCCTCCCAGGTGCTGGGATTAAAGGCGTGCATCATCACTGCCCAACAAAACTAAGTAAGTCTTTAAAACAGAGAGATTGAGGTACCACAGGTACCACGGTTTTCCAGGTTTCCACTGACCAAGTTTTGCATAGGCTTTGTATCCATAGGAAACTCTCAGACATGATTCACATATGGCAACAAAAGGTATCTATAACACAAAGGATGGATTAAGGCTAGGTGCTACTCCAGAGCTAGGCGAGGCCTGGTCAGGCAGGCACTACATTCTGCCAGTTTCTCTGTGTAGCACTGGCTGTCCTGGGACACACTCTATAGACCAGGCTGCCTCAAACTCACCTGCCTCTGCCTTCCAAGTGCTGGGATTAAAGGCGTGCACCATCACACAACTGGCAAATTTATCATTTTACTTTCTCCTTCATGAAGAGATACAAATAAAGCGACAAAGAGAGTAGAGCAAGGAGAGCAGGGGAAGAAATGTAATTCTAATTCTTGGTTTTTGAGAGCCACAACTTCTAAGAGAAATTTCTTATTTTTTAATTATTTAATTTATTTATTATGTATAAAGTATTCTGTCTGCATCTATGCCTGCAGGCCAGAAGAGGGCACCAGCTCTCATTACAGATGGTTGTAAACTATCATATGGTTACTGATATTTGAACTTAGGACCTCTGGAAGAGGTTTAGCCAGAAGTTTCTTACTCTTAACATCATGGGCCATACCTAATACAGGACTGATCATCTGCAGATATTTCACACTGACAATTTAAAGCAGCTGGGCGGTGGTGGCGGACGCCTTTAATCCCAGCACTTGGGAGGCAGAGGCAGGTGAGTTTGATGCCAGCCTGGTCGACAGAGCTAGTTCTAGGACAGCCAAGGCTACACAGAGAAACCATGTCTCAAAATAAAATAAAATAATTAAACTAAACAAGCAAAAAAAAAAAAAAATCTAAAGCAAATAGGAGCCAGGTGGTGGTGGCACACACCTTTAAACCCAGTATTCAGGAAGCAGAGGCAGGCAGATCTCTGTGAGTTAGAGGCCAGCCTGGTCTATAGAGTGAGTTCTAGGACAGGCTCCAAAGCCAGAGCAACCCTGTCTTCTAAAATAAAATTTTAAAAAGTTTGTATTAATTTGTACATGGTGGCATGAACCTTTAGTTCCAACACTCGGGAGGCAGAAATGCATGGATTTCTGTGCTTTTGAGGACAGCCTGGTCTACATAGGAGTTCTAGGCCAGCCAAGAGAGCTACATAGTGAGACCCTGTCTCTCCCTCTCTCTCTCTCATACACATACCCCCAAAAAAGCAGGAGTAGAGAAATGGCTCAGCCAGTAAGAGCACTGGTTGATCTTCCAAAGGATTCCAGTTTAATTACAGCTCACAGCCATCTGTAACTCCAGTCCCAGGGGATCCAATAGCCTTGTCTGGCCTCTGTGGGCATATAGTACCCAGACGTAGATCAAACACATAAAATCTAAAAAAAGAAAGAAATTCCACCACAGCAGTCACTTCTGTTCACCACTGACAAGTAGTGCCGGGCGGTGGCGCCCACCTCCAGTTCCAGCACTCGGAAGGTAGACGCAGGTGATCTCTGTCTGGTCTACACACACAGTCAGTTCCAGAACATCCATGACTATTACACAGAGAAACCTGAGAGAGAGAGAGAGAGAGAAAGAGAGAAAGAGAGAGAGAGAGAGAGAGAGAGAGAGAGAGAGAGAGAGAGAGATGAGGATAGAAATAAAAAAACTGGCTTCCAATAGGTAAACACTACTATTGTGTAGTTAAAAAGACTAAGTCAGACACAGTACCTATCCAAAATTATTTGCTATTTTAAACAATGCAGGCAGTTACTCAATTTTTCTGTTGTACATTGTTAAGAAAATCTATCAGCCCTGCAACAAGTCTGTGGAGATGAATTGAGGGGCTGGTACATGGTGCCTAGTACTACTAGCAGTGAATTAGTGCTTTGATAATCCTTTGTCCTTTTCTCATTTGCATAACTAGTTGGTTTTGTATTTTTCTCTTTGGGGGCCCACGACCCTGCTCCCAAATAAATACACGGAGACTTATTCTTACTTACAAATACCCAGCCTTAGCTTGGCTTGTTTCTAGTCAGCTTTTCTAACAAATTATCCTGTTTCTTTTTAACCATGTTTGACCTGAGCTTTTACCTTTATTTATTCTATATATCTTTCTTTCCTTACTCTGTGGCTAGCTGTGTGACTGGCCCCTGCTGTCCTCCTCTCCTTGGGAACCTAGATTTCTCCTATTCTCTCTGCCTGGCAGACTCACCTATCCCTCTCCTGCCTAACTATTGGCTGTTCAGCTCTTTATTAGGCCAATCAGGTGTTTTAGACAGGCAAAGTAACACAAGTTCACAGAGTTAAATAAAGGCAGCATAAAAGAATGCGACACAGCCAGGCAGTGATGGCACACGCCTTTAATCCCACAGTTGGGAAGCAAAGGCAGGCATATTTGTGAGTTCAGGATCAACCAGGTCTACAAGAGCTAGTTCCAGGACAGCTAGGACTGTTACACAGAGAAACCCTGTCTTGAAAACAAAACAAAACAAAACCAAATAAAAAGGCAACACATCTTTGCATCATTAAACAAATATTTCACAGCATAAACGAATGTACATCTTGAACTATTATTCCACAATACATAATAGATCCAGAGGAGGATGTCATTGACTATATATTATGCAGAACTCTGAAGACCTTACTCAATAAAGATGCGCTGGGGAAGAACTGAAGGAGCAAATAGAAAAGGCTTATATGCAAATAAACCTCTAAAATGGCCCACAGCGAAGACTCCCAGCATTTTCAAAGTCTTAGGATTTGAGAATTTAGCAGGCAGATCCTGAAATAGCTCACCTAATAAATGACCACACAGTGACTAAAATTCTTTTTTTTTTTTTTTTTTTTTTTTTAATTTATCGTTTTGGAAAAAGAAAACTAGGGGAAAATCAGACAAGTCAGCAATCCATGATGTCGGAGGAGTAAAATCCCCAGCTAGGAGCGAAGGTCCTCAGCTTCCTCTTAACATGAACGAAAGGATCTCTGCCCTCATGAACAGGTCCTCTCTTGAGAACTGACCAAATTGGGGAGAGCGAACAATTCAAATGTGAAGGCTGCAGGCCCAAATGCAGCCCCTGCTTCCTACAGTGCCCTTCATCTCAGAGAGCCTGGTGCGGGGCTCCTAGGGCAAAGCAGCAACAGACAACAGACGTCTACAAACACTGTGTGGTGACAGTGGTGCAGAGGATTTAGAGTCACAGTTCTGCATGATGGACCTCTGCCTTCAGCAATTCACTGGGCTTCATGAAGATGCCTTCCATGGCCTTCCAGTAGTTGTTCTGACTTGGCTGGGCCATACCATGTACCTCCTTTTGTCCACTTATAGGTCGGCCATATTGTTCTCCCGTGACCGACAGGAGAACTTCGGTGGAAGAATGTTTGAATCTCACTTCACCGTCTCTCACCCAGTAAGGTCCATTACAGAGCACTGTCCAGTCATCCAGATAGTCACCTTCACCTTCCTCGCCAAAGGCACTCACTTCCTGAAAGACAGAAAGTGGCAACATTAACACTCCTGACAGTCAGCTCTGGAGAGCGGAGGACCTGAGTACAGATGATAGAGCACACCCACAGCCCTAACACTGAGGAAGTGGAGATAGCAGGGTCAGGAGTTCAAGATCATCTAGCTACATAAGTAGTTTAAGGCTAGCCTAGATTATAAGAGACCTTACCCTGTTGCTAAATAAATAAGCCATCTTCCTCACAGCTTTCACCATGAAGAAAATGTTAGATTTCAAAGGTGGGGCATGACTCAATAAGAAAAAAAAAATTAAAAAAATAAAAATAAGCCAGGCAATAGTGGTACATGCCTTTAATTCCAGCATGCGATAGGCAGAGGCAGGCGGGATCTCTGTGAGTTTGAGGCCAGCCTGGTCTACAAGAGCTAGTTCCAGGACAGGCTCCAAAGCCACAGAAAAACCCTGTCTCCAAAAACCAAAATAATAATAATTAAAAATTACAATAAAAAACTGAAAACAAACTGTGACTGTTGTTGAACAAATTTGGATTTTCTTTTTTGTTGCTGTTCGATTTTTTTTTTTTGAGACAGGGTTTCTCTGTGTAGCCCTGGCTGAACTGGAACTCGCTCTGTGGACCAGGTTAGCCTCAAACTCAAATTATCCTGCCTCTGCCTCCCAAGTGTTGGGATTAAAGGCACGCACCACCATATCCAGTCTGTTGAACAAATTTTTAAAATAAGATTATAAAGGAATAAAAAGACAAAGTGCACAAAAGAAAACTTGCCTTAGGTTATATCCAAACACTAATTTTAAAATTAATACTGTATCTGCCAGGTGTTTTACTCTTAGGTTTTTTAAACGTTACTTATGTGTGGCTGTGCAAAGGCCATGGCATGCATGGAGGTCGAATAACAACTTATGGAATTGGTTCTTCTTTCACAAGGTAGGCAGAGACAAGATCAAGCTCAGGTCACCAAGTGCCTTTACCAACTAAGCTGTCTTGCTGGTGGTCCTTAATTTTTTGTTGTTAGAGCCAGGGTCTTGCTCAGTTGTCCAAGATGGCTGTTGGCCTGTGTGGCTCAAGCGGTCTTCCTTTTAAACAGCTGAGGCTCTGGGTGCACACTACTGCATCTGGTCTTCTAAATAAACTTTAATAGTTATTTAACTTTATTCTAAGTATTACTTTGTGGGGAAGGGATAGCACAAACGAAACACTTCTTTGTTCTGTCAGGTGAGAGGACATAAAGGAAGTAACAACCCATAGCGCAGGCTTGTGACAAGCCTAGATCTTGGTTCCAATACCATTATCCAGTAAACGGAAGCAGGTTCATTAGGGTAACAGTGGATTTCAGAAGTGTGCCAAGAAATGCACTAGATGAGCCTTGAAAATACATGTATGTATGTGCACACACAAAAGGATTCTATTAAATGGATGGATGTATAAGTCAACTGAAAGAATCACCAAAGGCAAAAGTTGAAACAATTTGAACAATAAAATGAAGACAGTTAATATTGCGTTATAATTCAAAGTACAAAATATATATATCAACTCACACTGGTATGAATGATGTCAAGAAAAGACACCTCCCCAACCTAATTCAAATAATTTATGTAGTATTCCAGCCTCATATAACAGAATATAATCCCCTAACTACCAACGTGTGGACTGCAGACAGTGGCTTGACTTCACAGAGGACAAGAGGGACAGGAGCAAAAGGAAAAGAAAGCATGACTTCATGAAACAAACCCAGTGAAACCAAGTGAGCAAGGTCAAAATGACTGTCATAAATCACGCTGACAGAACGCACCCTTGATAGGATGTGCTAAAAATGGCAATTTACCCATGATTTTCCTCACAGCTTTCACCACAAGGATACATTAGATTTCAAAGGGGGGGGGGGGGGACATGAACAATATAGCTGACTAGCACTCTTCAAGACTGTCAAAGTCAGTGAGAACAAGGAAAATCTTACAGACTGTAACCATAGAGGAGCCTAATGATGTCATGTACAAATACATCCTGTAGCAGGAAAAGGACATTGGGTAAAACTAAAGAAATGGGCTACAGAGATAGGGAGGGCTCTAGGTTGATGGGGAAACTCTGTCAACCAATCACATCTAGTTAATGTTTGAATCAAGATGTGAGAGTTAGCCAAGAAGAGGCTAGATATGGGCCAAGCAGTAATTTAATTAATACAATTTCTGTGTTGGTTATTTCGGGGTTAAGCTAGCCGGGTGGCGGGATGCAGCCTGCTCCTCTCACATTACACTAGGTACAGTTTGAGAGGACCCAGGCTGGGTTCCCAGCACCCTCACTGCAGCACATGACCATCTGTAACAGAGGCTCTGGGGAACTTACTGCCTTTTTTTGACATCCGAGGGCACCAGGTATGCATGTGAGGCACATACATACACGGAGGCAAGACATTCATACAAATAAATCTTAAAACAAAAAACTAAAGAAACAAGAATACTCTACAGGGTCAGGAGGTTGGAGAGATGACAGCAATTAAAGAGTACTGGCTGTTCCTATCAAGAACCCAGGTTCAATTCCCAGCACCCACATGGCAGTTCAAAACTGTAACCGCAATTCCAAGGGATCTGACACCATCACAGACATACATGTAGGTACATATAAAAGTAAATAAGTGCATATAAAAGTAAATAAAATTTTATTTATATAAAAGAATACCCCATGGACTTTAGTTAGGGGTAGTGTGTCAACATTGCTATGTTAACTGTAGCACATTTGCTTCATTAAGTTACAGGGGAAAACTAGGGCAGATGGTCTACAAATGCAAAGTGAGGTCCCAGAGAAACCAGCCAATCAACATCTGACACCAAACTTTGGCCTCCTCCCAGACAGTGAATAAATCCTGTTGAGTTAAAAAGGAAAGTCAAAAGAGATGGCTTGGTAGGAAAGGTATTCATTGCTTAAGTTTGGTCTCTGGGATCCACATAGTAGAAGGAGAAAACCAACTCCTGCAAGTTGTCCCCTAACCTCAGCAGGTTTGCACCTGTGCACGCGCACACACAGCACACACACCAACTGCAATAAAAAAAAATACCTGTGTTTGGAGTAAGGGATCAGAGGATCAGTGGAGTCACTGAGGAGAGCCCGAAAGCACGAGATTTCAAAAAGCAGCATAGAGATGGAGCTTGAGAGATGGCTTGGTGGTATCTTTTTCTTTTTTTATGTATAAGTGTTCTGTCTGCATGTATGCCTGCAGGCCAGAAGAGGGCATCAGATTCCATTATAGATGGTTGTAAGCTGTCATGTGGGTGCTGGGAATTGAACTCAGGACCTCTGAAGAGCAGCCAGTGCTCTAAACCTCTGAGCCATCTCTCCAGCCCTGCAAGACTCTTTATTATAAATGTGGAAACAATAGCTTTATTGTAATATTTGTCAAAACTTAATGGTATGCTAATGTATACCTTTCCTCCCTATTCCATACTTTGGTCTAGATGTAAAGTCTCCACTCTGACCAGAAACAATTTTCTTCACACTTATGAGACAGAGTCATTTCTCCAAGTCTGCAGAAAAGAGAACATCTATACCTAGACAGCAAAAGGTTAATGTGCTCATTTAAGCAGCACAGATACTAAAATTGGAATGATACGGAGATCAGCATGGCCCCTGTTCAAGGAGGACACACAAATTTGTGAAATGTCTCATATTTAGGAAGGAGGGAAGGAAGAAAATAAGAAAAGAAAGAAGGAGTTAAGAACCAAGAGATCAAACAAGTCAACTGGGTAAGATAGAGCAGATGTGATGGCTATTCTTGGTTGTCAATTTGAATATAAGTGGAATGAACTATAATCCAGAAATGGATGGCACACCTGTGATCCGGATCTTGAAGCAAGAAGACAACAAGCCTTTAATACAGACCTTGAGGCTGGAAGGCACACCTTTAATCTGGGCTACCCCTTGGGCAGAAAACACAAAAGGACAATGGAAGAAAGAAGGGTTTGTTCGTCATCTGCTTGCCCTTGCTTCATCAACACATCCATTCCTTCTTTGGGATCCCAGAAGACCAGCTGAGACAGCCAGTCTCATGGGACTGAGCAGCCACTAGATTCTTGGACTTCCCATCCATAACTAGCTATTGCTGGACTGCAGCCTGTAAGTCACTCCATTAAATTCCCATAGACAGACAGACCGACCGACCGAAAAACAGATATTCATCCCATAAGTTCTGTGACTCTAGAGAACCCTGACATATACAGCAGGAATGATCCATTGCATGCCCCCTCACCTGGTTTCCAGAAAGAGGTGACGTGAAATGGTGGCTGTGAAGGTTTCGACCAGTGTTGATATGTGTCAGTCGGATGGGCTGGCCACATTTGATGGGGGTTCCCCTTTCACACACTGTGGCTGTCTTCCCCCGTATTCTCCAATAACTATTGCTGTCATCCACAGAGGTTACACCTGTCACTGATTGCTGCCCACTACCTGCAATCAAACAAACAAAAGGCAGAGAGGAAAGGCAGTTGGAGAGATGCCTGATACCTGCTTCTGAAGAGCCATTTTCAATGAAGTGGGAGAAAACAAGGACCCACCGTTAGGTAAAGCTTCTACCAAGGTTGCATTCATTTTTTTTAAAAAAATAAATATTTTTATTTTATGTTTATTGGTGTTTTGTCTGTGTGTAAGTCTGTATGAGGCTGTCGGATCCCCTGGAACTGGAGTCACAGACAGTTGTAGCTGCCATGTGGGTGCTGGGAATTGAACCCTGGTCCTCTGGAAGAGCAGTCAGTGCTCTTAACCACTGAGCCATCTCTCCAGCCCACTTGCATTATTTTTAAGAAAACCTACACATACCTTCATTTATATCCTCCTTATATACTAAGGATCTTGAAATTTCACTCTCAAAACACTGGCTATTGTGGAACAGCAGCCAGGACTGTAGGGAAGATCATGCTGCACTGGTTGACTACAGAATGAGACCTGTCCTGTGCGATGGCCATTTGTCGAATCTTCACTACATCTTTAAGGCCTTGGGCAAGCACATGAATTTGATCCTCTGAGATTGTGATGAGTTCAGCAAAATCAAGAGACAGGATGCTAAATAGCCAGAGTATGAAGAAAAACAGGTTCTAGGTCTGCTGTTGTATGCGGAAAACTTAGCATCCACCATTATGAAAAGGCTACTCTCTAAAGATACTGACACTGCTTGGAACGCACTTGTCCTCCTACTGGCGGTCTTGGGGTTGGGAGGACAGCTATTCATTTTACTTTTTGTGCATTTTGCCTGCCTGTATGTCTGTCTGTGCATGCTTATGCCCACAGAGGTCAGAAGAGGGAGCCAGACTGCCTGGGACTAGAGTAAGTTAACCATGTGGACGCAGGGAATTGAACCTGGATTCTTTGTAAAACAAGTACTCTTAACCACTGAGCCATCTCTCCAGCACTGTTCTCTACATTTTAATATTCTCTTTAATTTTTCACTTTTTTTTTTCAACTCAACTTCCTCCGGAGACCCCCTTAAGGTTTGGGAGTAGCTAGAACTCTATCTGGCCTTAATCTGTTCCTAAACACTTTGGGGTCCAGATAAAGTAATTCAAGAAACATTTACTGTAACTGTAATTTTTCAGATTGTGCTCATCCTGAGCAATTTGATCTATTCACGTAGCTTCAACCACTATCTGGACAAGATTGTTGTATCTAGGCAGTAAAATGGCTCAGCTGGTAAAGACTGACAATCTGAATTCAATCCCTAAGACCTACAAGATAGGAGAGAACAATGCTTTTCTCTGCTTTCCACATTTGCACTGTGGCAAGCATGCATCCAAACACACACACACACACACTGGAGAAATGTAATTTAAAAATAAAGCCTTTAATCTCCGCACTCAGGAGGCAGAGGCAGGTGCTGTGTGTTTGAGGCCAGTCTGGTCTACATATTGAATTCCTGGCAGCAGGGCAACCAGAGCTAGATAGACACTGTCTCAAAAAACAATGAAGCTTTTACAGAATATTATACCTAACTCTGCATCAGATTCCTCTCCTAAGGTTCAGACTGAGCATGGTGTCAAAATCTGGTTACCCATAAAGACCACCGGGAGAGATTTGAAGTCTACTAGGCCTCTTTCTAACTCCATTTTAATTTAGTAGATCCAAAACAGGAAACAGATTAAATTAAAATGTAACACGCCTGGCATATAGGTAGGTGTTTCCTGAATGAAGTGGCTAGGAATATAAAGATATCCCAATGATGACTATACATTCTCTGCACTAAACTGGTCAGACAGGTTCTTAGAGCTGGGAACCACAGACTAACCCAAAAGGGCGAGTTCCTCTCTTAGCAAACACCACCCACCACCATCAGTCATTCAAATTATCTTGAATACATCTCATGTTAAATTTCATGACTTCTTTTTTTTTTTGGTTTTTGGAAACAGGGTTTCTCTATAGCTTTTGGAGCCTGTACTGAAACTAGCTCTTGTAGATGAGGCTGGTCTCGAACTCACAGAGATCCGCCTGGCTCTGCCTCCAGAGTGCTGGGATTAAAAGCATGTGCCACCACAGCCCAGCCAAATCTCATGACTTTTATCCTCCTCCATCCCCCCAAGAACCTAGAGTCTTTAGAATGCTTGGCAAATACTCTAACATTAAGCTATTTAGCCAGCTTTTGAACTTTTTTTTTTAAAAAAGCTGTATTTATCAGTATACCTGTTTATGTGCCTGCGTGCCAGAAGAGGGCACCAAATCTCATTATGGATGGTTGTGAGCCACCAGGTGATCCAGGGAATTGAACTTAAGATCTCTGAAAAGGAATCAGTGTTATTAACTCTCCATTGCTCCAGTCCATGTTTTTGAACTTCTTTTGTGTTGTTTTGAGATAGCTCTCCCTATGTAATCCAGGCTGATCTTTAAGTCCTAATGCTCCCACTTGAGCCTTTTGAGTGCCAGGAAAGAAAGAAAGAGGGGAGGGAAGGAAAGGCTCTTTAGGGGCTACACAAATAGCTCAGAAGAAAGAGCACTGACTGCTCTTCCAGAGGCCTTGAGTTCAACTCCCAGCAACCACAGGTTGACGCACAACCATCTATAATGAGGTCTGGTGCCCTCTTCTGGCCTGCAGGCATACCTGCAGGAAAAAACGCTGTATATGTAATACATAAATAAATATTAAAAAAATAAATAAATCTATGCTGAATGAATCCACGAATACTTAGCATGAATTGCATATGATAAAAGGCAGACTTTCCTTTGCAATCCCTGCCAAAGTTTAAGTTATTGAGCTTAAAAAACTAGTATAAGACCAAGGGTTGTAATCAAAGAGTGAGCTCTTTCAAGTCTAAAACTCAGAGATTCAAGATATGTTGTCAGGATCTATATGTCTCTTTTCTCCAAGCACAAAATAGTGGCAGCCCATGGACCCTGAAAGATTTTAAACCTGGGCAGACTGGATTAAACCCTGTACCCATCATTCACTAGCTGTAAGGCTAGTATCTCTGAGTCTATTTTTTCACCTACGAAAGTAACTTTACTGTCTGTCTCAACACAATATTAAAAATTGCAAAGTATACATGTGACACATTTAACACATAACTTATCAAACAAAAACTAACATTACGACTAAATTCCCTTAGCAACTCGATCGTCCTCGCCAAACAGCTCTCTAGGGCACCTTTAACTTTCCAAGACCACGCCCTCAGCTTTTGAGGCCCCGCCTCTTCGGGGCTCCCCGGGCCTAGGCATCCCACCCAACCCGGGTAGGTTCCCCTCAGTACCTGACCCATAGCGCACGTCGTGAGAGTGCAGTCGGACATTATGGCGCGTATTGAGTAGCTTCACCACGGAGCCGCAAGTAACGACAGCCATATCGGACGCTCCCACAGCGCTCCATAAACCACCCAACAACAGAAGCGACAAGACAGCCATCCTAGATCCGAGAGCCCCTAACCATCCAAGAAAATTTAGCCCTTCCCCGGAACCGGAAGTTATGGGCGGAACAACGACAAGGAGGAAGTGAAGCCACTTTAACCTGAATCTTTATGGTTCCTCTGGCTCGAGCGGCTGGGTGACCTAGGAATCCGCTTTGTTCTGGTTGCTCTGTGGCGGCTGCGTTCCTTCGGTTAGCTTTCGCACGCTCGAGACGAGAGCGCTGGCCACTGGAGGGGAAAAGACAGCACAAAATGGCCCGCCCACTCCCAATGACAGAGAGCCGGAGGTGACGTAGCACGTTTACGTAGCAGCGGCGACGGCGGTGGTGGTGGTAGTGGTGGCGGCGGCGGCTGCTGCGGACGCGGAGGGCCCTTGCGGTGGGTCCGTACTATCCTTTGCCAGTCTCCGGTCGGCGACCCCATTTTCTTCCGTGGGAGCTTAAAGCAGCGGAGAAACAGCGGCCCTTCAGCAGGTAAAACTCAGCCGGGAGAGCGTTTCTGGTGTGCGCAGCGAGCCGGGCTCCCAGGGCCTAGCCCGGTAAGGGAAGAGGCATTGGGGTGCCCTGGCCTTTCCTGATCTACCGGGGGAAAGGGACAGGAAAGTGCCGTGGTTGCTCAGCGTCTCCAGGCCTTTTCCCCATGCAGTACCACCTGGAACCTGTGGACTGGGGTTGCTTGTTGAATCAACAGGCTTTCTGGGATTCCATCTTCCCCGCAGCTTCTGGAATCTGGGCCACACGAAAAATTGGGGACTAGAAGAGACCTAAGGGTTTCTTACTTGGTGATCAGATTAGTTATTCCGTGCGTTTGGATCCTACCGGACTTAAGATGGTTCAGCCATGAGGCTGGTGTACTGTGCTGAATGTTAGCTCATCTCATATTGTTGAATAATTGAACTTTTTTCCCTTGGATGGCTGAGTCCCTTAACCCTTTCGAAAGATGTGAGTTTGTATATAAGTGCCTGAAACCCTCCATCCTGCGTAATTCATTTCCTCGAATGCTTGCGACCTACCATAAATATCAGAATGGGTTGTTGAATCCGAAATCTGTATTCTTGATTGACATCAGGTACTCAATTTAAGTATCTAAGAAAAGCAATTTCCCTGTGTTATGGAAAGAATTGATGCTTATTCTCTTTTAGGCAGATCTCCTACAATACCTATACGGAAAGTCATTGTAGTATCAAAAGTAGTAGGGTACTTTTTTCCATTTTCCTCCACACACCCCATTTCTGATGATCCCCTTCTTCACAATCCCCCATTACTTTCATTTATTTTTCTGTGTATGTGTGTGGTTCAATAGTTAATTTAAGGTTACTTACAGGAATGTAAGGGATTATTCAGAGAAACCTCAGCTGCAACACTAAAGAAAATGTGCTTCTCCCCCAGCAACCATGAATTGCTCTAGATCCTTAGGATTGGTGGGATCACGTGAGCCCCTCCCCCCCAGCTACCGTTAACTGCCTATAAAGTTTCAGGCCCCTCCCCAGCAAGGGAGTATTATGCTACAGTGTGCAGAAGGTGCTGAGTTAAATTAATTTTTCTGGAAAAAAGTTTATTCCACCGTTGAACACTGAAGTTGACACTTTGTAAGTCTTTGGTCTTTTAATTGCCTCCTGAGTGCTGGGATTAAAGGGCTTGCGTTACCGCCACCCATCTCATTTTTTTTTAAATTCTTGTAGTTTTATAGTTTTCTGCTTATGCTAGTTAACTTTCTTACCTTTCATTGACGCTTTAGTCAATAGCAACCTGACTGACTTCTCTTCTAACTGCTCATCAAAATTGACTAACTGCTCATCAAAATTGATAGCTTCAACAGTGGCTACAATGTTGCCAAATCCAATGGATACTCTTAGTCAATACAGTTACTCCTTGAAGCTTTGTTCGCTTAGCTGTTCGCAGTGGTGGCCCATGCCTTTCATCCCAGCACTCGGGAGGCAGAGGCGGGCAGGTCTCTGAGTTCGAGGCCAACATGGTCTACAAGAACTAGTTCCAGGACAGGCTCCAAAGCTACAGAGAAACCCTGTCTCGGAAAACAAACAAACAAAAAAAACGAAAAGAAAAGAAACAACTTCATTGCATTTTTTATGTGGTTATTTTGTGTGCATGGTTGTGTGGCAGGTGCTTTCTTGGTTGAGTCATCTCCTTCCCTGGCCTTTTTGGGGGAGGATCTATTTTTATCAATGTTTTTCCCAGCTTGGACTACCTTACTTCTCCTTAGGCATACTGGTGGTTCCTCACACCCCAGAGGTTAAAGGTAAAAATGTAATTGTGGTGATACTGATGCTATTCCCCATAGCACACTCCTGCCCAGAACTCCTGGAGCCAAGCAGTCGTCTTTCCTTAACTCTCAAGAAGCTGGTCCAGACTGTAGGGCTGTAGGCATCCACCACTGGACCTGATGTGATTTTGCAGGGTTTTTGAGTTGTTTGTTTGCTTTTTGCTTTGTGGATTTTGTTTTTGAGTCAGAGTCTTGCTGTTTAGACTAAATGGCTCAAACTCTTTGAGCCTCTTGTTTCAGCTTACTAGATGCTTCATTCTTCTTTACTTTTCTGCTCTCCCTAATATCTAAATGTTGGGTTTCTCTCGGGGTTTAATTTCGAGTCCTCTATGTGTTCAGATACCCTCCCTGTGCTCTGTTTTCTAGGCCACCATCATCTTTTGCCTGGGCTATGATAGTTCCCTGGTTTCCTGTTTCTGCTCAAATTCCCCTACAGTCTTTGAAGCCTTTAACTTACCTTATAAGTAAGGGTTCACGTGAAGCCCTCTTCCTCTCCCTGGTCAAACTGACTTTCTCTGTTGCTGCCACCATTCTTGCTCTACAGAAGGTTCTGCTCCAGAGTCTTCCTCCAACCACCTACCCAAGCAGTCATTTTCTACACTTTATCCCTCACTCTTCGGGTATTTATAGTTTATTTCTTTTTATTTTAAGAATGTTTTTATTATTTTATATTTTCAAGACAGGGTGTCTCTGTGTAATAGCCCTAGCTGTCCAGGAACTCACTGTGTAGACCAGGTTGGCCTTGAACTCACAGAGATATGCCTGCCTCTGTCTCCCAAGTGCTGGGATCGTGAGCAGCCACCACCACCCATCTATTTTAAGATCTTAAAGATTTATTTAACTTATTAGAGAGAATGAGAATGTGTGTGTTAATTCTTGTATAGGTGTGAGTAGGTGTAGGATAGCTTTGTGGATTCAGTTCTTCCGCTAGTTTTTTAGTTTTTCTTTCTTTACGTTAGTTTTGGAATCTAATTCAGGTCATGCATGGGCTTGCATGGCAGGCACTTTTGCCTGCTGAACCATATAACCAGCCCCCAGCCTATATTTTAAATATCTTAATTTCTTATTAGTTTTGTGTGTGTGTGTTTTGTTTTTTTTTTGTGTGTGTGGGGGGGTTTCGAGACAAGGTTTCTCTGTAGCTTTGGAGCCTGTCCTGGAACTAGCTCTAGTAGACCAGGTTGGCCTCTGACTCACAGAGATCCACCTACCTCTGCCTCCCGGGTGCTGGATTAAAGGCGTGCGCCACCACCACTTGGCCAGACCATGTTCTTTTTTTTTCTTTTCTTTTTAGATTTTTATTTATTATGTATGCAGGGTTCTTCCTGCATGTATCCTGCAGTACAGAAGAGGGCACCAGATCTTATTACAGATGGTTGTGAGCCACCATATGGTTGCTGGGAATTGAACTCAGGACCTCTGAAAGAGCAGTCAGTGCTCTTTACCTCTGAGCCATCTCTCCAGCCCCAGACCATGTTCTTATGTCCTCACTTGGAGTCCCTTTTTTATGAAGTACTCTGTGACTTCTGTCACCATATTGTTCTCATCACTAATTACAGGATTTTGTTTCTCTGGTTTCAGATATTTAACCAGAGCCTTGTGCATGGTAAGGAAATGTTCTGTCCACCATTGAGATATACCCACCCTCATTCATGTTTTGTCATAACATAATTTATGAAAATTATGAACTCTACCCAGGAAGAAGCATATTTTATTCTGTTTTACCTACCAAGACCCAGAACAGAGCTTGACCCTAAACAAACAGAATCTAAATGTTAATTGAAGCTTCAGAACAAAAGAAGTTAACAAGCCAGATCTCTTCAGCCAGGTCTCTTCTTAATTGCCTCCTACAAGTTCTTGTTAGAAAGGAGGAACTGCCAAGGGCCTCTCCTGTGGCCATCTGATCCCAGCCTTGTTCCTCTTCCTGAGAATGTCATGGTAACCACTAACTACCCTCTCCCTCTGAGTCACATCTTACTCGGCAGCTGGCTTCTGCCTGGAGAGCCCTCCCTCCACTACTCCACTCCTCTTCAAGGCCTATTCCAGGTGCAAATTTAACTATAGTCTTGAATGTGGGGAAAATTTGAGGAATATGAGTACTAAATGTAAAAAAACTACAGTCAGCTATCATATTAAATCATGTATTAATGATGTTCATATACACAAGTGATATATCTTTATTCTGGAGTTGCTGTTGCTTGGCATCTTCAGCCTGCAGTGCTGATGCAGTACTATTCAAAATCTAGCTGTAGAAAGTCGAAACTGCTTCTGGCACACCACTTACCTGGAAGGCTTATCGCAGAACTAGATTAGGAACATTCCACATCTAACAGCACCTTAGAGTGTGTTTTATCTCTAACCTAGCCTGGGAGTTGGGAGGGAAAGGAGACAGTTGTCTTCCCAAGCTGATTGTAAGGGGGACACCAGCTGCCTCCCTGGACCAAGAGTAAGCTGTTATCTCAGGTGGGTTGTCTATTTCTCTCTGTTAAATAGAACAAGGACGTCTGTCTGTAAGAGCTAGCTTGAACATGTTGATCCTTTAAAAGACTGAATTCATGGTATGATGACCTTATTAACTGTGTGCAGTTTACTATTTTTAATGTCTCAGTTCAAGGCTTGCGGGGAGCAATGTTAAAATTATCAGGCATAGTGGCACTTTCTTTTAATCACAGCACCCAGGAAACTGAGGTAGGGAGATTGTTGTGAGTCCTAAGAATTAACTTTCAGGTTACACAGCCTAGAGTAAAGCCTGCCTCAAAACACCAAGTATAGGAGTGGTATTCTAACTTTCTCTCTCTTGCTTCTCTCCAGGTTGTTTTTTTTTTTCTTGAGATGTGGTCTCACTGTGTTGTCCTACCCTGGAACTCTGTATTTAAACCAGGTTGTCCTCCACCTTCTACATACTGGGCTTAAAGGCATGAGCCACCACATCTAGCCTAGAACTACAAATTTTAAGATTCACTTGGCATTACTTTAGCTAAAAGACCTAAAGGATGCAGATGTCAGAAAAGGGGAAAAGGGGCATCACCTAATTAATCCCTTTTTTATAGTCATTTGTTGTCGTAGTCTTTATTAGTGCTTCAACTGGGTATAATAATCTCTGTCTACCAGAAACTTTTTTCTAGGTTTTTTTTTTTTTTTTTTTTTTTGGAGACAGGGTTTCTCTGTGAAACAGTCCTGGCTGTCCTGGAACTCACTCTGTAGATTAGGCTGACCTCAAACTCACAGAGATCCGCGTGCCTCTGCCTCCCAAGTCGAGTCCTGAGATTAAAGGTGTGTGCCACCACCGCCCCCCAGCACTAACTTTTACAACTTGACCCATATTTCTTATCTGTGGTTAGTCACGTGGCTTGGTCCCTTTTCTCAGTAAGGCATTCTCATCTTGCAGTCTGATTTGTGACTGCCTCTCTGCCTTTTCCCTTCCCGGAATTATTCTAGTCTGGTTGCCCTGCCTATACTTCCTGCCTGGCTACTGGCCAATCAGCGTTTTAGTAAACAAATCTTTACAGTGTGCAAGAGCACTATCCCACAGCAGGTCTCGATAGCCTGAAGCTTACGAAGTAGGCTAGGATAGTGAGCCCTACAGATCCACCTGTCTCTGCTTTTCCCAGTATTAGAAATTACCAATTGGTGCCACCATGCACAGCTTTTTTTCATGATTTCTCATGGTTCCTCAACTCAAGTCCTCAGGCTCACATGGCAAACACTTTACCAACTAAACTAGGTCCCAAGTCCATGCGACCTTGTACTTCTGATTCTTCTGCCACTTCCTGAAAGCTAGAATTAATAAGCTTCTGCTGTCACAACTGGCTTTGCGGTGCTGGAGATTGAACCTAGGGCTTTATGTGTACCAGGCAAGCAGTGTACCTACTGAACCGCATCCTCTGCCTCTGTGTGTTCTTTTTAATGTTCTACTCAAGGCTCAGCTATGGATTTTTGGGTTCTCCTGTCAGGCTTTAGCTATGTTGGAAAACAAGAATGTAGAAGATGAAGTTATTAGTTGGTACAGAATTATAGAATGCTAAGTAAAATGAGACCCAGATTGAAACCTCGCTATCAGGGCTGGAGAGAGAGGTCTGAGGATAAAAAGCATTTGTTGCTCTTGTAGAGTACCCCAGGTCCCCAGCACCTGTCTAAGGTTTAACAACTGAGTAACTCCAGATTCAAAGGATCTGATGCCCTGTTTGGGCCTCCTTGAGCATTACATGTATGTGGTACACATACGCACCCAGGAAAAACACTAATAACACATACAAATTTTAAAAAACCATTTTTCATGTGCATTGCTGTTTTGCTTGCATGGATGTCTGTGTGAGAGGGTCATGTCCCCTGGAACTGAATTTACAGACAGTTGTGAGATGCAATATTGGTGCTGGGTACTGGGAATTAAACCTGGGTCTTCTGAAAGAGAAGCCAGTGCTCTTAACCGATTAGCCTTCTCTCCAGCCCCAAAACAAAGTATTTTTTAAAAAAAAGAAACCCAGTTAACATTTATTTGAAACTACATTCTTAGCTTTCTGTGATGGTACACACCTGTAATTTGGATACCTGGGAGGTAGAGGCAGGAGGATATGAAGTTCAGACTCATCCTTAGATATGTGGTAAATTTTAGGCTACTCTGACCATATTGAGTCATTATCTCTAAAACAAAAAAGAAACTGTCGACTCTTTTGGTTTTTGAGACAGGGCTTTACTGCATTGCCCTGGCTGTCCTGGAACTCACTTTGTAGACCAGGCTGGCCTAAACTCAGATCCACCTGCCTCTCAAGAGTGCAGCAATTAAAGGTATGTCACCACCAACCTGGTAATTCTTCTTTATTTTATGTATTATGGGGTAGAGGACAATCTTGTGGATCTGGATAGCTTTAACTGTCAACTTGACACAGCTTAGAGTCATCTGAGGAGTGTGAGCCTCAGTTGGGAATTGCCCAGATCAGATTGGCACTTGGGTATGTCTGTGGGACTGCCCTCATTGTTAATTGATATAAGAGTTTGTAGCCCGCTATGGACAGTACCATTGCTAGGCAAGTGGTCCTGAACCATATAAGAAAGTGTAAGCAAGCCAACTAGAAAGCAGCATTCTTGTGTCTTGCCTGTAAAGTGAGTACCTTATGGGTCAGAAGTGATGCTGTGTATTATAGCCAGCAAGCCTCCCTTCAAATTCCTGCTTTTACTTCCCTCAGTGATGGACTGGGACCTGGAATTGTAAGGTGAATAAACTTCTCCTCTGGATTGCTTTTAGTCATTGTTTTATCACAGCACCAGAAATAAAACAAGGAGGTAAATGATACAAATGGATTCATCATGGTTCTGGTGTTTCTGAAGAGGCTCTTTTTCAGCCAAATTCTTCAAACCAGCAGTCATACAAGTAGGCATAAGTTCTCTTAGTGTTGTTTAATCTATTGAAAAGGGATTTTTCCTTTTTAAAAATAATCTTATTATTTTTGTTTTATATATAATATATATATATATATATATATATATATATATATATATATATATATATATATGGATGTTTTGCTTACATGTATGTCTGTGCACCATGTATATGCCAGGTGCCCAAGGAGTTCTGAAGAGGATATTGGATCCCCTGGAACTGGAGTCACAGATGGTTGTGAGCAACCATGTGGGTGCTGGGAATCAAACCTGATTCCTCTGGAAGAGCAGCCAGTGCTCTTAACCACTGAGCCACAGCCTGTTCTTCCCCTCACCTCCCTTTTGAGGGACAGGGTCTTACTATGTATTCCCTGGCTTTCCTGGAACTCACTATTTAGACTAAATTGGCCTCATTTCCCAGAGATCCATCTCTTGACTCTGCTCGAGTATGGATGAAAACACCTTATGTAAAGTCTTGGCAATTACTGTTTCTCAAACTTCTTGTGAGCAAGTCATATAATCTCACTTTACCATTATAGCCTCATCTATATAAAAAAATCCCTGTTTGTTTTCTTCATTTGCCCAATTCTGCTTGGAAATTTGTGAAGATTAAGAGAGATGATAAAACCATATGTGGTGGTTAGTTCTTGTAATCCAGCACTGGACAGGCAGAAACAGGAATATTGCTGTGAAGTAAAGGCCAACCTTGGCTACAGAGTGAAACCCTTTCTCAATAAGAGTGAGAAAGAGAAAAATGATTCTGATGTAAGTCTTGTATAATAGCCATTTCTTAAAATACACACAAAGGCCAGGCAGTGGTGGTGCACACCTTTAATACCAACACTTGGGAGGTAGAGGCATGCAGATCTTTGTGAGTTCAAGGCCATCCTGGTCTACAGAGCTGGTTCCAGGACAGGTTCTAAAGCTACAGAGAAACCCTGTCTTGAGAAACTTTAAAAAAAAAAAGAAAATACTCAATGAGGAGCGACCCTTGGTAGAATGGGAGGTTTGGAGCCTTGTTTTCTGGTTTGGGGAATCAAACTCAGGCCTCTTTCATGCTAAGTGAACCTTTACCATTGAGTTACACTCCCAAGCTGAGCTTCCTGATTCTTCCTAAGGAGAAATGCTGGAGTAAACAGAGCCATGGTAGCTACAAGGGTTCTGTGAAGAGGTTTAAGAGCCCTGTTGAAAATCGTGTCTTTTTTGTTTGTTTGTTATGAGACGGGGTCTTAACTATGTAGCTCTGGCAGTTCTAGAACTCATGCTATAGACCAGGCTGGCCTCAAACTCACAAAAATCTGCCTGCTTCTGCCCCCTGAGTGCTGAGATTAATAAAGGTGTGCACCACTACACCTGGCTCATGTGTCTTATTTTTGTTCACTACCACCCCCACACACATACAAACTTCCTTTCTTTCTGTAGTTTTCAGGGAGACTGGGAAGCAGCAGCAATGTCTGATTTTGTGGAAAGTGAGGCCGAAGAGTCAGAGGAAGAATACAATGATGAAGGCGAGGTGGTACCTAGAGTCACCAAGAAGTTTGTGGAAGAGGAGGATGATGGTAAGGAGGCCCCAGCCTCAACCTTCTCCCCACTATTCCTAAGCTTTGGATAGTTGGATTCTTGCTGATGAAAGGCTCAGGCTGAGCACAGGTATCACACAGGAGGTACCAGCTTGAGAATGTTGAGTCATGCTTAGAAATGCAGAGTGCATCACTCTGCTGTATCCCAGGCACAATAGTTAGAAAATTAGCAAGGCAAAATAAGATGCAGTAACTGTTTATGCTAGTTTGAATTTACATTAGTGTGTGGGACAGACAGTAAACTGATAGATAGATCTCTGTAATGCTTCCCACTTTTATTCCCATGAATGTTTTTGTATTCCATTTTTAAGCTTTAAGGTCGTCAAGAGAGTAGAATTATGAAGTAACTTTAAAGGGGGAACAGGAGGTATAACTTGCAGCAAAAGAATAAAAGAAGGAATGTGGCTGCTGAGTTTGTCCTTTGAGGAAAACAGGTTACTGGAAGCTGTAAAGCATCTACTAATGTGAGGAGGCAAGGTAATTGGGAAGATCATCTTTCCTAAAGACAGCTGGTAAATGTGGGGAAGAAACCTTCCAAGTCCTGCTCTGTGCCATTACATGGGACAGAGAATAGACATGCCACCAAGTCACTAGGTTCAGGGGATGTGGATAATTGAAATTAAGCAGGTAGTCTGCCCTTACACCCTCTAATCCCAATCTCCATGTCTCAATCCACATGTTTTCAGATGAGGAGGAGGAAGAAGAGAATCTAGATGATCAAGATGAGCAAGGCAACTTAAAAGGCTTCATCAATGATGACGATGATGAAGAAGAAGGAGAGGAAGATGAGGGCAGCGACTCCGCTGATTCGGAGGATGATGTTGGCCACAAGAAGAGAAAACGCAGTTAGTAGCATGTCCTGGTGTCAGTTGAGGCAGGGGTGGAAGTTGCAGTGGAGAAGAGCCTCCCCTCACCATGGGTACACTTTGTTCTCTTTAGCTTTTGATGACCGTCTGGAAGATGATGATTTTGACCTCATTGAGGAGAATTTGGGTGTTAAAGTCAAGCGAGGAGTAAGTACTTTCTTTATCCTTTTTCCTGAATAGTTTGGGGTCATCAGAGAAGAGAAAGGTCCTCAGCAGCATAATGCTGTAGGTCTCAAATCTGAAGTCTAATAGAAAAAGATTTGTCAGTTTGCAGGATGGGCCTTGGGGCTGGATAAACATCACTCTACGTGTTCTTTTCCCATCTCACTTGGCAAGAGTAATTGTGGTGGGAATATAGACGTGAGCCTGGATAACAGGTATCCTTATACTAGACACCTACATGCTCCGTCTTAATAAAGCATATTTTTCTCAACACTAGCAAAAATACCGACGTGTCAAAAAAATGTCTGATGATGAAGATGATGATGAAGAGGAATATGGCAAAGAGGAACATGAAAAGGAGGCTATTGCAGGGGAAATCTTCCAGGATGAGGAAGGGGAAGAAGGACAGGAGGCTGTAGAGGCCCCCATGGCTCCTCCAGAGGAAGAGGAGGAGGATGATGAAGAGTCAGGTACCCGACAGATGCTAGACAGGGAAGCCAACATTGGGTGGATGTTGACATTTCCTGTTCCTTAATAGGGAGGTGCCTAATTTTTCCTGGCAGGAACCAGGCTTATCCACTGACTGAGCATTAACTTTCTCCTCCTCCAGATATTGACGATTTCATTGTGGATGATGATGGACAGCCTCTGAAAAAACCCAAATGGCGAAAAAAGCTTCCTGGATATACGGATGCGTAAGTGTACCTGGTACAATGTGGTAATAAAGACATTGAATAGGCATGTGATCAGGAAGTCTAGAGGCTTCTGCCAAAATTAAGACATCCCAAACTCGTATCCATTTTTGTTGTGTGCCTCAAATCACACCTCTACTTGACAGTGGTTTCCAACTGCTCCTTCAGTCACTGAGTGCTCTCAAATATGTGAGTCCTCAAAAGATTAGGCTGAAGCCAGGAGTGGTAACGCAGGCCTTTAATCCCAGAATTTGGGAGGCAGAAGTAGGTAGATCTCTATGAGTTCAAGGCCAGCCAGGTCTACAGAGCTAGAATAGCTAGGATTGTTACACAGTAAAACCCTGTCTCAAAAAAAAAAATTAGAATAGAGTTCCACATGGGCAGGATCCCTGTTATGCCCAGTATATTCATGAATAGATGACCTTCTAACCTGCATCAAAGTATAGTAGTTTGAAAGGTTTTGTTCTAAAGGGATGCTGTAGCAACTTGGCAGAAGATGGTTTGCCAAGCAGAATAAGGACCCATCTGACTGTGATATTTGGCTCTTATCCCTGGCAGGTGCCAGGGATAGACTTTTATCCTCTGATAATAGTTTGCCTTGAAACTTCCAGGCACCTATTTATTCCACATTGAATATGGTTTTCCAACTGGCTTTTTTAGATTTATTTATTGTGTATACAATGTTCTGCCTCCATGTATGCCTGCACGCCAGAGGAGGACACCAGATCTCATTACAGATGGTTGTGAGCCACCATGTGGTTGCTGGGAATTGAACTCAGGACCTTTGGAAGAGCAGCCAGTGCTCTTAACCACTGAGCCATCTCACCAGCCCCCTCCAACTGGCTTTTCTCTTTGCTCCTTTAGTCTTGAGGCATGTAGAGGATGTGGGGAGGGGCTGCATTTCTCCTCCATCTCAATCCCCTTATTCTCACACATAGAGCCCTGCAGGAAGCTCAGGAGATCTTCGGGGTGGACTTTGACTATGACGAGTTTGAGAAATACAATGAATACGATGAGGAGCTGGAGGAAGACTATGAGTATGAGGATGACGAGGCTGAAGGGGAAATCCGGGTGCGTCCCAAGAAAACCACCAAGAAGCGTGTGAGCCGCAGGAGCATCTTTGAGATGTATGAACCAAGTGAACTGGAGAGCAGCCACCTCACAGACCAGGACAATGAAATCCGAGCCACTGACCTGCCTGAGAGGTTCCAGGTAAGAAACCACAATGAGTAGTATCCACTGGACTTTGAAACCCATCTGAGTCAGGTCCAGGGAGTCTATTTATTCTGGCAGTACTGTGCTGTTGTTGACTGATGTCCTTAGTTTTCTTCTTACTTTTTATTTTGAAGCTGAGTCTCACTAATTTAGGCTGGCCTTCAGTTGATTCCGTAGCCCAAGCGGGTCTTAAACCTCAGCCTCCTGAATAGCTAGGATTACAGGACTGACATTGAAATGGTGGGGGGTTTTTTGATCTTTTTTTTTCCTTTTTGTTTTGTTTTTTGTTTTTGTTATTGTTTTGTTTGTTTTTGAGACAGGTTTTCCATGTAGCCCAGAGTGGCCTCAGTAAGTAGTCTTGGCACTTGCTCTATAGACCAGGCTGGCCTTGAAGTCAGAGATCAGTCTGCCTCTGCCTCAGTGCTGGAATTAAAGGCGTGCACCACCCTCCACGCACGGAGTGCTGGGATTATAAGCACCGTCATGCCAGGTTTTGTGCTGCTGAGGTTTTATGCATGCTAGGCAATCACTCTGCCAGCTAAGCTATTTTCTTAGCCCTAAAATGGTATTCCTTTTTATTGGGGGGTTGGGGGGTGTTGTTTTTTTGGTTTGGTTTTTCGAGACAGGGTTTCTCAGTGTAGTCCTGGCTGTCCTGGAATTTGCTCTGTAAACCAGTCTGCTCTTGAACTCATATAGATCCGCCTAACTCTGCCTCCTAAATGCTGAGATTAAAGGCTTTCACCACCACCATCTACCATGAAATAATACTCTTTTTTTGTTTTTTTGAGACGAGATGTCTCTGTGAAACAGTCTTGGCTGTCCTGAAACTCACTCTGTAGACCAGGCTAGTTTTGAACTCACAGAGATCTGCCTGCCTCTGCCTCCCAAGCACTGGGCTTAAAGGCGTGCGCCACCACTGCCCAGCTGATATGGTATTCTCAACAGATCTGGAAAGTGCTCATTTTATGTCAGGTGACACTAGAAGTATGTACCTGAGGGTCACATGCTTCTGTTCAGAAGTGCTGTGTTTTTTCCTGAACAGGATACAGAATAAAGATGTGTCACCCTCTTTTCCACTACAGCTCCGCTCCATCCCTGTCAAGGCAGCTGAAGATGATGAGCTAGAAGAAGAAGCTGATTGGATCTACAGAAATGCCTTTGCCACACCAACCATTTCTTTACAGGTACTCAGAAGTTTAGATTTGAGAGGCTAGAAAGCTGGCTGTATAGTTAGAAGCATTACTGCCCTTGCAGAGAACATAGATTTGCTTCCCAACACCCACATATGGCTCACAACTGCCTGTACTTGGAGTTCTATGGTTCCTACTCTCTCTTCTGACCTCTGTAGGCACCAGGTACTCACATGTAGGCATGTAGGCAAAGCATTCATACACATAAAGTAAATGTTCATGACATGAACCAGAGGTCAGCTGATGAAAATGAGAAGCTGTTCCTTCCCTATGTGCTGTTTCTGTATGCCTGGGAAAGAGTATGTATATATGTGTATTAAGAAAAATACTAAGCAAGCATTGGTGGTGCACACTTTTAATCCCATAATCCCAACACTTGTGAGGCGGAGGCAAGCAGATATATGTGACTTCAAGTCCAGCTTGGTCTACAAAGCTTGAGTTCCAGGATAGTCAAGACTACACAACAAAATCCTGCTCTAAAAACTGAGAGAGAGATAAAAAAGCAAAGAAAAATTTTGGATTTCATCAGAAAATGCTCTCATGTTTTGAAGCTCCTGTGGGCTAAGACAGGAAGTAATGTGTCTTGCTTCTTTTGTTTTTGCTTCTTACTATAGGAAAGCTGTGATTACCTAGACCGTGGGCAGCCAACTAGTAGCTTCAGTCGCAAAGGACCCAGCACGATTCAGAAGATCAAAGAGGCCCTGGGCTTCATGCGGAATCAGCATTTTGAGGTTGCTCCTTGAGCTCTAGTAGCTCAGTGGTTAGAAATTCCTTACAATTTAGAGGTTGAGGCAAGAGGTAGCTACAATCAAGTGGTAAACCCTCTTTCTCGTCCTTAAAAGTTTCTTAAACTCAAGAGTGCTCTGACTAGCAAGAGGTACTAGTAACCAAGGGGACAAGATAGCCTCTCTGTAATGTTACCTACTCTACTGGGGAGAACATTGCACTGCATAGCCAGTTGGAAAGATCATTCTTGTAATTATGAATTTTATGGTGCTATTAGACTAGGAAATTATTATCTTCTAGCAGAGGAGACGTTTGCAGATCTTTCTTCTGCTTGACAGCAGCATCCTTGCTACCATAGGTGCCTTTTATTGCCTTCTACCGAAAGGAGTATGTGGAGCCTGAATTACATATCAATGACCTGTGGAGAGTGTGGCAGTGGGATGAAAAGGTAACATGGACAAACGGCCCACAAGGAGCTGATAACTGGGTGGAGAAAAACCAGTATCGGGGTGCTACAGCTCTGACCTCCAGGAATGCCAACTTCCCTGGCTTGTGCGTCTGCTAAAGGGAACAGCGGGCTTGGGTTGCCAGTGCTTAGTTCCAGTCCTCACTCCTGCCTTCCTTTGTCCTAGTGGACTCAGCTGAGAATCCGAAAAGAGAACCTAACACGGCTGTTTGAGAAGATGCAGGCTTATCAGTATGAGCAAATCTCTGCTGATCCTGACAAACCTCTTGCTGATGGCATCCGGGCTTTGGATACTACTGACATGGAGAGGTAGGACATGCAGGGCTTGTTACAGGGAACCGCCTAACTGAAGGCAGGTCCTCAAGAGCACTGTTTCTTTGCGGAATTTGTAGCATGGGGCCCCAGCCCTTAGAACCCAAATTGTCAATACATCAAACATGAACTCTGTCCTAGAACTCATTGTGTACACTAGGCTGACCTCGAACTCAGAGATTAACCTGCCTCAGTGTTGGGACTGAAGGTGTGTACCACTACACTCAACTAAAGGTGAGCATGCTAGCTGAGTGGTGGTCCACTTCTGTAATCCAAGTGGAAGGTAGAACTGAGAAGGTCATGAGTTAAGTGTTAGCTTGAACTATATAAAGCCGCATGGGGAGCAGTGGGATAAGCTGACAGATTCTCATTTTGGTTTTCTATATTAGTATATAAAAAACAGATTTATTTACCAAAATTTAAGTTGTTAAAAGAAACATGAATTCAAATTAGGTATGGTGCCCACACCTATAATCCCAGTTCTTGAGAGGATTTTGAGGCAGGAGGGTAGTATTCAAAGTTGGGCAACATAATGTCTGTCTCCAAAAAAGGAGGGAGGGGAACAAGACAAGAGAAGTAACAGGCAATCCAGTAGCAAGTGCCTACACCTCTGTAGCTTTTGTATTAGGTATATATATTTAGTGATGTGTGCATTTATTCCGTGTTGATAATGCTCCATAAGAAACAGTTTGTAATCTGAAAGTAATTTGGGAGCCTGAATAATGTGGTATTAGAGGGTAGCAGATGGTTTTGGTGGATAGTATTTATACTGAGAAGTAGTTTCAAAGACTTTGAACTTCACTGAGCACATGTTGCCTGTTCTGCCTCTTCCTCATACTATTTATTATTTATTTATTTAAGATAATGTCTTACTGTGCACCCAGACTGACCTCAGACTCGTAATCTAGTCTCAGTTTCTCTAGTGCTGAGGTCACAGGTGTGGCCTTTATCCACTAACCGTTCAGTTTGGCATGTTTCCTCTATATGTGTATATACTGTTACAGGATCTCCTATAAAACAGTCTGGCCTTAGACTCCTAATATTCCCACCTCTCAAGTTCTGGGACATCACACCTAGCTTACTTGTTCGTTTTTAAAGCAGATGTTGCTGGATGTCCCAGGCTGTCTTAGACTTGAGGCAGGCCTCTTGCTTCAGTCTCCAAATATTACAGCCATGTACTGCCAGTCCCAGCAACATACATTCCTTTAAGATATCCTGGTTGTGCTGAAACTGTAGTCTGGGACTGTTCTGTGACTTAATTTGCTTATCTTTACTTGATCTTGCTTCCTGGGAATTAGAAGTAGGTATAGCAAAGCATTGTAGTGGTGAGGCGAGCAGGCCTGCTTTTCGTCCCGCACGGCTAGCTTAGCCCCGGAAATAACAACACAGAAACTGTATTCATTTAAACACTGTTTGGCCCATTATATCTAGCCTCTTCTAACTAACACATCCTAATTAATCCATTTCCATTAAATCTGTGTAGCACCGTGAGGCTGTGGCTTACTGGGAAAGATCCTAACCTACGTCCATCTCAGGCCGGAGCTTCATGGCGTCTGCCTGACTCTGCTTTCTTTCTCCCAGCATTCTGTTCTGTCTACTCCACCCACCTAAGGGCTGACCTATCAAAAGGCCAAGGCAGCTTCTTTATTAACCAATGAAAGTAACACATAGACAGATGAACCTCCTGCACCAAAGCTTGCTCCCAGTAATAGGATCTTGCATCTTTCCCCTTTAGGCTCAAAGATGTACAGTCAATGGATGAACTGAAAGATGTCTACAATCATTTCTTACTGTACTATGGTCGTGACATCCCCAAGATGCAGAATGCTGCCAAGGCTAGCCGTAAGAAACTGAAACGCATAAAGGAAGATGGAGATGAAGAAGGTGAGTGTTGAGAAAGAAGATGCCAATCTCCATGGCTAGGTTGGGTGCCATTTGGACATCTTGACATCTTAGGTCCTTGGAACTGATTAGAAACAAGAGCTGAGGGCTGGAGAGATGGCTCAGCGGTTAAGAGCATTGCCTGCTCTTCCAAAGGTCCTGAGTTCAATTCCCAGCAACCACATGGTGGCTCACAACCATCTGTAATGAGGCCTGCAGGAAGAATACTGTATACATAATAAACAAATAAATAAATATTTTAAAAAAAAAAAAAAAAAAAGAAACAAGAGCTGATTGCCCTCAAATTTTGTTCCCAGGTGAAGGTGAAGAGGCTGAAGATGAGGAACAGAGGGGACCAGAGCTCAAGCAGGCCTCCCGCCGAGACATGTACACTATCTGCCAGAGTGCAGGGCTGGGTAAAACCACCTTTTTGTCACATAGGCATTTCAGCTTTGAATAAGGAAACATTTCCAGTAATGCCCTAATGGATAGGAACAGGAAAGAATATATTAATCACTCATCTAAGAATAAACTGTAGAGATTCCATAAACACTCCCCCAACCATCTTTCTATTCCCTACCTCTATGATTATCCAGTGTCTCTTAAATTTCCTAAGTAATTAGAAGTCTCCCAGATAATTAAAGTCAGGTTGTATTTGTTGTTCTTTGATGGCCTCTCTTCAAACTCTGATGCCCAAACAGCTGCTGTAGCCTCTTAACAGCTGGGCAGTCTGCCAGGCTGCTGCCTCACCTTGCACTCCTCTGTTTGCTGTAGATGGCCTGGCCAAAAAGTTTGGCCTCACACCTGAGCAGTTTGGGGAGAACCTCCGTGACAGCTACCAACGACATGAGACAGAACAGTTTCCTGCAGAGCCCTTGGAGCTGGCCAAAGATTATGTTTGCAGGTGGGCATAAAGCCGGTGGCCAGAAGGAAGGGTGACCTGAAGGCAGAGACACCCTCATCCTACAGCTCTACTGTTGTCCCCACAGCCAGTTCCCTACACCAGAGGCTGTGCTTGAAGGTGCCCGATACATGGTTGCACTACAGATTGCCCGGGAGCCCCTTGTCAGACAGGTGCTGAGGCAAACCTTCCAGGAGAGAGCCAAGCTAAACATAACCCCAACCAAGAAAGGTAGAAAGGTAAGTTGGGGCTGTTGTCTAGGTGTGGCCCCACTCCTTTTGCCTCCGACCCAAAGGCAGTCTTTTCTCCCAGGGCCAAGCCCTGCCAACCTGCTAATGATTCCCTCTCACTGTGTTCAGGATGTGGATGAGGCCCACTACGCTTATTCTTTTAAGTACTTAAAGAACAAGCCTGTTAAAGAGCTAAGAGATGACCAGTTCCTCAAGATAGGCCTGGCTGAGGATGAAGGGCTGCTCACCATTGACATCAGCATAGACATGAAGGGAGTGGAAGGGTAAGGGGAATACAGCAGGGGGCTGGAGGAGGGAAGGCAGCCCTCAGGAGCATAAGCCACCATTTCTGAGTAAACAAGCCTCACACACTCATGGATGTGTGAGGGTCATGTTTTCTCCGCCACACACCAGAGCTTTGTGCCCTTCCTCAGGTATGGCAACGACCAAACATATTTCGAAGAGATCAAGCAGTTTTACTACCGGGATGAGTTCAGCCACCAAGTACAAGAATGGAACAGGCAGCGCACCATGGCCATTGAACGAGCTTTACAGCAATTCCTGTATGTGCAGATGGCCAAAGAACTCAAGAACAAGCTGCTAGCAGAGGCCAGAGAGAGTGTTATAAAGGTGAGGCCCGCAAGCCACTGCCTCACTCTTCTCTGGGGGTGGGCTCGGATGTTTAATCTAAGGACATTACCACACAGCCCTAGCCCTAAACTCCAATTTTTCATTATTGTATTTATTAATTACAAGTGTGGGTAAGTGCATGAACATGTGTGATCAGAGGATATCTTTTGGACATTGATTCTGCCTTCTATGTGGGTCCCATGGATTAAATTCAGGTTGGCAGCAGGTGCTTTTACCAGCTGAGCCATTTCTCTCTCTCTCTCTCTCTCTCTCTCTCTCTCTCTCTCTCTCTCTTTTTTTTTTGTGTTTTTTTTTTTGTTTTGTTTTGTTTTTTGTTTTTTTGTTTTTGTTTTTTTTGTTTTTCGAGACAGGGTTTCTCTGCAGCTTTAGAGCCTGTCCTGGAGCTAGCTCTTGTAGACCAGGCTGGTCTCGAACTCACAGAGATACGCCTGCCTCTGCCTCCCGAGTGCTGGGATTAAAGGCGTGCGCCACCACCGCCCAGCTTCATTTTTTTTAAGACAAAGTCTCAGTATGTAGCTGAAGCTGACCTTGTGATCCTCCTGATGCTTATGCCACCACACCCCAGCTTTCATTGTCTTTAGTTGAACTGAGAATGAAGATATCCCAGAGTTGTCTATAGCTAGAGAAAGAATGGGGACATGTAGAGTGTAAGGCGAGAAAAAGTCAAAACAGGGCAGAGGGCTTGTGCCCAGGTTTGCTCCAGGCCTCTTCCCTCTTCACTCATCTAAATGTCTCTCGCTTATGTTGCTGCCATTTCCAGAATGCAATTAAAGTTTTGTGTTGTAGACCTGTCAGGTGGCTAGGAGCATGTGCTTTATGAACACACACACACCCTTACACATTTGAAGGCCCTGGTGACCATAGTGTCGGCTGTGTCTCTACTTTAGGCCTGTAGTCGAAAGCTCTACAACTGGTTGAGGGTGGCGCCCTACCGACCAGATCAGCAGGTGGAAGAAGATGACGACTTTATGGATGAGAACCAGGGGAAGGGCATTCGAGTCCTAGGCATTGCTTTCTCCTCTGCCAGGTACCATCACCTGTCTTTCACAGTTTCTTCTTCCCACTTGTGGTTCATCTTGCTAACTATTGCATTCTTCTTTCTGTGTCTGGCTGGCAGAGATCACCCTGTGTTCTGTGCCTTGGTCAATGGTGAGGGAGAAGTGACTGATTTCCTCCGCCTGCCCCATTTCACCAAGCGGCGAACTGCATGGAGAGAAGAAGAGCGGGAAAAGAAAGTAGGTCTCTAGAATAGGTCACAAGTGTTTACTCAGTGCACTCTATACTTCAGTGAGTTCAAGTGTTGTGGTCTAAGCAAAACAACAAAACCACACATAAGTAAGTTGGGCTCATCACATCTTTTCTTTCTTTCTCTCTCTCTCCCTTTTTTGGTTTTTCAAGACCGGGTTTCTCTGTAGCTTTGGAGCCTGTGCTGGAACTCACTTTGTAGACCAGGCTGGCCTTGAACTCACATAGATCCACTTTCCTCTGCCTCTCCAGTGATGGGGTTAAAGGGATGCACCACCACTTCTGGCAACTTTTTTTAAATATCAAAAACATTAATTTAAATAAACAACACTCTACTGATACAATACACAAAACAATACATATATATGTGTGTGTATATATATATATATATATATTACAACACAGATACAGCACTCTACTGATACAATATACAAATATACAAAACAATACATATAGCACAACACAGATACAGCACTCTACTGGCAGTCTATTTCCCATCTTAATATTTAATAATCGTCTCACCTTTGGGAGTCAGTCTCACTTGTAGGTAGTAGATGACACTCTTCACTGGGTGTGGTTTGCTTCTGGCATCCATCAGTGCCTAAGCCTTGTCTACTTCTGGATCTGCAGTGGCTGCTTCTGTTCTTAGCAGCATCTAGGTCAGACTGTTCCATGACTGAGAGCCACTGGGGCATTATTCCAGCTTTTTCCCTGCTTCTGCCCTTCATCACCTCTTTTTCTAAAGAAAGCAGAATTTAAATGCTTTCTTTGCTTGATTGTTTGTTTTAAGACAGGGTTTCTCTGTAGCTTTGGAGCCTATCCTGTAAACGAGCTCTTGTAGACCAGGCTGGCCTCGAACTCACAGAGATCCGCCTGCTTCTGCTTCCTGAGTGATGGGATTAAAGACATGCTACCATTCCCAGAAAAATAATCTTAAAAAGAAAATCTCAGCTTGCTTGAAATCTTTCCATGCTTGGAGCTCTTCAGTTATAATTTTCTTTTAATCCAGGCTCAAGATATTGAAACCCTAAAGAAGTTTCTTGTGAATAAGAAGCCTCATGTGGTTACTGTTGCAGGAGAGAACAGGTAGGAGCATGAGGCTATGGACAGGCCTGGTGTAAAGCTTTGACCCAAAGTCACCCATCTCTTACTGCTTAATCTGGCTTTGTTTCTGGGTATAATGTTGATACTTCAGTGGTCTCTCTGGAGATGTGGTTCCTCTTTGCTTTGAAGTTCTTTCTTCCCCACCCCACCTCAGTCAAGAGTACCCATTCCTAAGGAAATAGATCCATTAACCAATACTCCTCATCCTTCCAGGGATGCCCAGATGTTGATTGAGGATGTAAAGCGCATAGTGCATGAGCTGGACCAAGGCCAACAGCTTTCTTCTATTGGGGTGGAGCTAGTTGACAACGAGTTGGCCATTCTGTATATGAACAGCAAGAAATCAGAGGTAATGCTTATTCCCCCGTCCTCATGGCTTGCTCTGGCAACTGCTTTGAACCCCAGAGAGATTAATTAGGAAATGCAGGTTGTCAGGGTCAGGGCTATTATACCTGTTAATTTATCCATTCAGAGACTTTCTGGGCTACTATAATTCAGATTGGCAGCTCCAGAGATTAAAGTGGTCCTTGGAAAATAAAGGCCCCAAAGGAGATTTTTTAAAATTGGCTCAAGCCAGAATGGTTTAGATTTCTTCTTACCTTGTCACTGTGGACACCCTAAGGTTCTGTGACCTTCCTTTGGTTCTAGGCAGAGTTCCGGGATTACCCACCAGTTCTGAGACAAGCCGTCTCTCTAGCCCGGCGCATCCAAGACCCTCTGATAGAATTTGCCCAGGTGTGCAGCTCTGATGAAGACATCCTGTGTCTCAAGTTTCATCCCTTGCAGGTGAGTAGGATGGGCAGGTAGGCCAAGTGGGTCAGAAGGCACAGTAACCTTATATGCTGCCGTATTGGTAGGAGCATGTTGTGAAAGAGGAGCTGCTCAACGCCTTGTACTGTGAATTCATCAACCGGGTCAATGAGGTTGGTGTTGATGTCAACCGCGCCATCGCCCATCCTTACAGCCAGGCCTTGATCCAGTATGTCTGTGGCCTGGGACCTCGAAAAGGAACCCACCTGCTAAAGGTAGGCTTGGATTGATAAGAAAATATCATCATTTCATTGAGTGTGAAGAGCTTTGCCAATGTGATTGACAGATTAGGGAGGTAAAGCAAGTTGTTGAGAACTACCCTGCTTTAGAGCCAACCTCAGGCCTAGTAGCCAAGCCCTTAATCCTCACTACTGTGCTGTGCTGGCCATAGCCATGATGGAAGCAAGAGAAACCAGAACAGCAGTTTCTCCTCCCAGTGCAAACAGAAAGGAATCTCAGAGAGCTTCAACAGCGTTCATAACACTGTTTTCCTAACATGAATGTTGCTCTCTTCGGTACACTTTCAAGCCATACACAGTCACATGTCATTGTCTTTGGGTTGGATTTTCCTTTTCGTTTTTAAGATTTTTTTGGACAGGTCGGTGGTGGCACACAATTTTAATCCCAGCACTCAGGAGGCAGAGGCAGGTGGATCTCTGAGTTCAAGGCCAGCCTGGTCTACAGAGCAAGTACCAGGACAGCTAGGGCTGTTACACAGAGAAACCCTGTCTAGAAAAATTCCCCCCCCAAGAAAAAGTTATGTATACAGTATTATGCCTACATACTAGAAGAGGGTATCAGATCAAATTATAGATGGTTGTGAGCCAGCATATGGGTGCTAGGAATTAAACTCAGAACCTCTAGAAGAACAGCCAGTGCTCTTAACCTCTAAGCCATCTTTCCAGCTCTGGTCTGTTTTGTTTTTGTTTTTTTGTTTGTTTGTTTGTTTTGTTTTTCTTTTCTTTTTTTTTTAAACAGGGTTTCTTTTTCTGTCTATCCCTGGCTGGCCTCAAACTCAGAGATTCCACCTGCCTCCCAAAAGCTGGGATTAAAGATGTCTGTCACCACCACCTGGCCTTGGATTTTTTTTTTATTCATTTATTTATTTTTGAGGCCATTTCCTTTAGCAGTCAGTGGCCTCAAGCTTAATTTGTAGGTGAGGTTGACCTTGAACTCCTTATGATCCTTCTGCCTCAATCTAGCATTACATGTGTGTGCCACCGTGCGCAGCTATACATAGTCTGATAGGTAAGTTGTATCTCATTAAAGGCATTATTAAGTGGTAACATGGTGGTGTCCCAGATACTATATTTGACAGAGGTCGAGCCATAGAAAAAAATTTTTTTTTCCGAGACAAGGTTTCTCTGTAGCTTTGGAGCCTGTCCTGGAACTAGCTCTTGTAGACCAGGCTGGCTTTGAATTCACAGAGATCCGCCTGCCTCTGCCTCCCAGGTGCTGGGATTAAAGGCGTGTGCCGCCACCGCCTGGCCGAACCATAGAAATTTAACAGAAAACAGTCTAGGGATGCAGGCCCTCTTACTGCCCTGCTCACTTCTAGCCCTCTTCCCTAGATCTTGAAACAGAACAATACCCGTCTCGAGAGCCGAACTCAACTGGTTACCATGTGTCACATGGGTCCCAAAGTCTTCATGAATTGTGCTGGCTTCCTCAAGATCGACACTGCCTCTCTGGGGGACAGGTGATACCCTCTGCTTAGATAGGCCAGCAGCAATTACTTGGGCGTTGATTTGGGGCGTTAGGAAATTAGGCCTTTGAAAGGGTCCCAGGCCAATTAAATTAGGAAATGTTTTAAAGAAAAGGTAAGAAGTCGCCCCTGACCTATGGAAGAGATCAGTTGTGAGGCTTTTTCCTGTGAGGAGACACAGAAGCACCAGTGTTGTCTTTAAAAGAGAAAGCGTAAGATTGTGCTCAGGCTTTGTCACAGCCAGGTGAAGTGGGGAGCAGAAAGGGGCCATGGGAAAAGAACGTGGGTGTGAAGAGGTTCAGGACGGGGAGAGATGTGTTCTGTTTTAGGATGGTGGTACTGAGACTTCATTATTGACCTCTTCCTCTCCAGAAGTTATCAACTCAGTCTTTGGAGGATCTTTTCCACGGGCACATAGCTCCTCATTCAGTAATGGAAGTCAGTGGGGAAATAGGCTTCAAGTTCTAAAACTTCATTTTCCACTCAGCTTTGCTGTAACACTCCACGATAACATAGGCCCATGTGAGTGCACGGGCAAGACCAGCCTGGGAAGGCTTTATGGGGGAAAACAGCTGCCAGCAAATTCTCAGAGGTTTTTTTTCCCCCTTCTTGTTTTATATTATAACTCTTTAAGTTCACTATATAAAATTCAACAGAAAGAACTATTATACAGAAAGTGGAAGTCCCCCATAATTCCACCCCCCAGAGAAAACTACCATAACAATTTTTATGTATACTATAATTTTCTAAATTTTATTTTTGCTATGCATTTACTAACTACTCATTTACTTCAAAAGTGAGATCACATGGTTCATAGTGTTTTGCAGTGCATTTTTCACATATCAGTATATCATGGCCATCTCCCCATATCAGCAAACATAAATTTCCTTCATTCTTTTTAATGGCTATGTAGTATTCCATCGTATGGAGTACCCTGGTTTTACCCAGCCAGTTCTGCATTGGTGAACATTTGGGTTGTTAATTAATTGAAATTTGTGGTTTTATACCTTGCTGTTTCTTCCTTTCCTCCAGCACTGACTCATACATTGAAGTCCTTGATGGCTCCCGAGTCCACCCTGAAACATACGAATGGGCCAGGAAGATGGCAGTGGACGCCTTGGAATATGATGAGTCTGCGGAGGACGCCAATCCTGCAGGAGCCCTTGAGGAAATCTTGGAAAACCCAGAGCGACTAAAGGATCTAGACCTTGATGCCTTTGCAGAAGAACTAGAGAGACAGGTAGGCAACTATAAGTCCTTGCAGGCAAGAACTCTTCTCAAGCAGCTGTCTGGGGAGGAACTTGGGCAGCAGATGTTCAAGAGAAACCCTGATACTATTGTGTTGGAGCCTTGACTCTTTCCTCTCCCTGCCCGTGCTGTACTAGGTTTGTTGAAGGAAACTTTCAGACACTCATAGTGAGCCAGGAAAGAATCAGGTACCATGACCTTAAAGTGAGGGCGGGAGGGTGGGGGTGTGCTGTGCTTGCCCTTGAGGCCTTATTCTAAATCCTCCCCAAGAGCAGAGCTTTACACTGCCTCCTTTATTCATGGGGCTCCTGAAGCATACAGTGTCCTAAGGGCAACCTTGAAGTCTCCTCTATTGAGATAGGAACAGTAGCACACACCTGTAATAAATAATTCCAGCTATTCAGGAGGTTAAAGCAGGACGATCATACGTTCAGGGGCTACTTGGACAACATAGACACCAATAAGGGAGAAGGTGAGAGAAAGAAGTGAGAATTTCCTTCAGTAAATGTTGACAGTAATGAAAAGCATGGACGAGTGCAAACTGTATACCTCCTGTCACTAAAATTCCCAGTGAGTCAGGCTGGGGGCTGCGAGACTTTTCCTAATGGACGTCTTCCCCAGGGCTATGGTGACAAGCACATCACATTGTATGATATCCGAGCAGAGCTCAGTTGTCGGTATAAGGACCTTAGGACAGCCTACCGCTCTCCTAACACAGAGGAGATCTTCAATATGTTAACCAAAGAGACTCCGGAGACCTTCTATATTGGTGAGTTATGAGTCTGAATTTATACTCAGAGAATGCTGTTGGGGAACTCGGGCATTTACCACATGTACATAAACTGAAAATGATCTCAGTAGAGGAAGACAGTTTTGCAGGGTATGGTAGCACACACCTTTAATCCTCCCAGAGGCAGGCTGGTCTGCAGAACAAGTTCCAGAACAGCTAGGGATACACATAGAAACCCTGTCTCAAAAAACAAACAGAAAAAAAGTTTGTACGTCAGGTGAGGAAGACCAAGAAACCTATTGTCCTAGTTGCTTTCCTGTTGCTATGATAAAGCACTGACCAAAAGCAGCTTTTGAGGAGGAAAGCACTTATTACATCTTCCAGGTTAGAGTCCGTCATTGAGGGAAGGAAGCCAGGGCTTGAGGCAGGGACTGAAGCAGACACCGTGGAGCAATGCTGCTTGCTTTTACTGGCTTGCTGTCAGGTTCGTGTTCAACTGCCTTTCTTCATCCAGCACTACTTGCTTAGGAGTGGCGCTGTCCATGGTAGGCTAGGCCCTCTTTCAGTTAGCAGCCAAAAAAATGTCCCCAATGACATGTCCACAGGCCAACCTGATAGAAGTTCCTCAGTTGATGTCTCCTCTTCTTAGGTGACTCTACTTTGTGTGAAGTTGACAAAACTAACCAGTATAGCTCTTAGGAAATAATGCAAGTCCTAGGCTGGAAGTCAAAATTGAGGTCAAGATCAAGTTAGACTTCTGTCCGCACCTGTTGGCACAGACCCATCACCTGTCCTACTTGGGAGGGTAAAGCAGGAGGACTGTAAATTTGGGGACAGCCCAAGCTACAGAGTGAATTCATAGGAACTTGGTGAGAAGGATCTCACAGTGAAAGGTAAAAGGCAGGTGTTACTCTCTGTTGTAGCATTTCTCTAGTATTTTCAAGGCCCTGAGTTCAGTCCCCAATACCGCCAAAGTACAAATAAAGTTCTGTCTCTATCTTGCTTTGAGATCTTTCTTGGAGTTGTCTTTCAGGCATCATTTCTCCGACATTAAATGTAGGGAAGGTCTCAGCCCTCCAGGATGAGACGCTGTAAGATGTGTTGTGCCAGCAAAGGGTAGTGGGAAGGAGTCAGCTCTCTAGTCTCATTTTTTTTGTTGTTGTTGTTTTCTTCTTCAAGATAGGGTTTTTCTGCGTAGCTTTGCGGCCTGTGCTGGAACTTTCTCTATAGACCACGCTGGCCTTGAACTCACAGAGATGTGCCTGTCTCTGCCTCCTGAGTGCTGGGATTAAAATGTGCACTACCACCGCCCAGCTCCCTCCATTCTCTTAGTAACCTGCTTTCTTTCCTATAGGAAAGCTCATCATCTGTAATGTTACTGGCATTGCTCACAGGCGCCCACAGGGTGAGAGCTATGACCAGGCCATCCGAAATGATGAGACAGGACTGTGGCAGTGCCCCTTCTGTCAACAGGACAACTTCCCTGAACTAAGCGAGGTATGTGCTAACTGAGAAGTCTGATGATTTGAGAGAGTATTTTAGTTCTTGCTCTCCTAAAAAATGGGAGTAATTTAGTTCATGTTCTCATCAGAAAAGTACACAAAGGAAGGGGGTGGGAGACAATTTTAACATGAATCTCCTCTTTCCATCCTGATGCAGTCACTGTGACCTCTAATTCCTGCCCCACTTTCCATCTCTCACTCTGGCGAGTTAGGACGTATATGTGTTCTCTTTTTTTTTAACTTTTTAAATAAGACAATTTTTTTTTGAGACAGGGTTTCCCTGTAGTTTCTAGAGCCTGTCCTGGAACTAGCTCTTGTAGACCAGGCTGGCCTCGAACTCACAGAGATCCGCCTGCCTCTGCCTCCCGAGTGCTGGGATTAAAGGCGTGCGCCACCACCGCCCGGCCTAAATAAGACAATTTTATTATTATTATTATTTTTTTTTTTTTATTACAGATTTTTATATGTTCTCATCCACAGTGTCCTTATACTTGCTTGAGGGTGTGTGTGCCTCTGTATGATTTTGTATTATCCCCACTCTAATTTTCCTTGATTCTTTTTTTTTTTTCCTTCTGTAGATGAGGTCTCATTATGTACCCTTGACTAGCCTGGAGCTCACTATGTAGATGAGGCTGGCTTTGAACTCATAGAGATAGATCCTGCCTCTGTCTCCTCAGTGCTGAAATTTAAGGTGTGCGTCACAATACCCAGCTATCACATTCTTTTTTAACGTCACCTAGCGTTTTCTGGTTTTTCACTTATTAGGTCCATTGTAACAAGTTCTTGTATAGATACTTGTCACACTCACTAGGACAGAAGAGAACAAAAGAAACCACAGTGGAATTTAGGAAGTAAGTCGGTTAAGCGTGAAAGTTTCATCTAATGGCCTAAGTGACAAACATGAAGTCAAGGAATCTGGATGTTCACAGATTGGTTTGGTGTGTAACTAATTGAGTTTCCAGACCAGTGCCGAGCATCGGTAGTAGAATAAGTTACAGCAACCTTAGATACCCTTTCTGTTGGTTTGTGTGGTTTTTAATTTTCTTATTTATTTTGTATATTTGCAAACACACCATTTGTGTGTGTGTCAGTTAGTGGGGGTGGGGGGATTCTCCTATCGCATGCATCCCAGGGGTCAAACTAAGGTCATCAGGCTTGGTGGCTGGAGCCTTTCCCCACTGAGTCATCTTGCTAACTCCCTGATTTTTCTTTTTTTAAGATATATTCACAGCCGGGCGGTGGTGGCGCACGCCTTTAATCCCAGCACTCGGGAGGCAGAGGCAGGCGGATCTCTGTGAGTTCGAGACCAGCCCAGGCTCTAAAGCCACAGAGAAACCCTGTCTCGGGGGGAAAAAAAAAAAAAAAAACCAAAAAAAGATATATTCACTTTATTTTATATGTGACTATTTTGCCTGTGTGGTATATGTGTACTATGTGGTATACTTGATGCCTTCAGAGGTCAGAAAAGGACATTGACCCTTATAACTGGAGTTATTGTTTGTGAGCTACTGTATGGATCCTGGGAATTGACTCCAGGTTCTTTGCAAGAGAAATAAATACTCTTAACCACTGAACCATCTTTCCAGTCTTCCCACTCCCCCCAGTACTCTCTTCTGAACACAGGAGCTCCAGAATCTTAACAATCAACCTCCTTTCTCTTCTCAGGTCTGGAACCACTTCGACAGTGGTTCGTGCCCTGGCCAGGCCATTGGTGTGAAAACAAGGCTTGACAATGGTGTCACTGGCTTCATCCCTACCAAATTCCTCAGTGACAAGGTGGTAAAGAGGCCAGAGGAGCGAGTGAAGGTAGATGGAAGAAGAAGCCTGTGGAGTAGTGTGCTTTCCAGTTGCCCCACTTGGGCTTTCTAACTTGGGGTTGCCCCTACCAGGAGTTGGGCTCTGTTCCCAGTGACTGCTGGTGGTGAGGGCAGAAAGAGGATTTATAATAACTGGAAGAAGCCGGTTGGGAGCATCTAAATGAGTAGTGGCTTTTGTCTGCTGCATTTGTAAAGCAGTTTCTGCTGGTCTTGAGCCCTTTGGGAAAGGGTTCCTTCCTGTGTGGGAAGCTGTGGTTTTTAGCACATGGCAGGAAGTGAGACCCAACCTCACAAATAAGAAAGCACTGCCTGTTCTCCCATTTAGACAGTGTTGCTCAGGAGATTGCAGAGCTGTGTGACACAGCCCTGTCTATAGACTACCTCTGGGCCACACACAGAAGGACAGGGCCCACAGAAGGAAGGTCTGGATGAGAGGTTGGCAGTAAGTCTCCTCCTGCAGCTGCCGTGAACTGGGCTTCAGTAGACACTCAATGTGTTCATGTTCTGTCCTCCACCCCGTGTGTGTGTGTGTGTGTGTGTGTGTGTGTGTGTGTGTGTGTGCGCTCACCTGTTAGACAATCAGTGAGTATGGTCCGTGTTCTGTCCTCCACCCCGTGTGGGGCAGTTATACACATACCATTGTGCACTTGGTGGTCAGAGAATAACTTTTTCAGAGTTGATCCTCTCCTTCCACCCTTGGTTGTTGGTTTGGATTGAGGGCAGGGTGGGGCATATGTTTAGTTTTTGAGACTTATAACTTGATGTTATAGACCATTATAGAGATCTGCTTGCCTCTGCCTCCTGAATGCTGGGGTTAAAGGTGTGCACCATTATACCCAGTTTTACCTCAGTTTTTATGGTTCCTTGTGTAGGAAGGATCAGACTCAGGTCTCCAGGATTGCATAAGTGCCTTTACACACTGAACTGTCCCCCCAGCCATCTCTATTTTGTCTCTAATTCTACAACTTCAAATACTCTTTTTCTCCTCTAAGGTAGGGTCTTATGTAACCCAGCTTCAAATTTTGTATGTAGCTGAGGAGGACCTTCAACTTCTAATCTCCCTGCCTCTACCTCCCAAGTGTTAAAATTAACAGACATGTGCCATCCTGTTTCTATGTAGTGCTAGAAATTAAATCTAGGGTCTGTGAATGCTGGGAAAGCATTCTAGTAGTTGAGCCACCTCTTCAGCTCCCTGTTTTCTCTAGAGACATCTAAGTCAGTGATGTGGCTGGATCCAGATTTGCCAGATACCCTGTGTCTTAGTCACTTACTGTTTCATTGCTGCGAAAAGACACCATGACCAAGGCAGCTTATACAAGAAAGCATTTAATTGGAAGCTTACTTAACAGTTTTAGGTTAGTCCATGATCATCATGACTCAGCGGCTAAAAGCACTGCCTGCTCTTCCAAAACTCCTGAGTTAAATTCCCAGCAACCACATAGTGGCTCACAACCATCTGTAATGAGATCTGGTGCCCTTTTAAGGAAGAGACCTAATCAGTCATCCTTATCAACTTAGACCTTGAAACCTTTTTTTTATCTATCTATCTATCTATCTATCTATCTATCTATCTATCTATCTATCTATTTGTTATGTATACAGTATTCTATCTGTGTGTATGCCTGCAGGCCAGAAGAGGGCACCAGACCTCACCACAGATGGTTGTGAGCCACCATGTGGTTGCTGGGAATTGAACTCAGGACCTTTGGAAGAGCAGGCAATGCTCTTAACCGCTGAGCCAGCTCTCCAGCCCTAGACCTTGAAACCTAATATGAACAAGTTCAACATAGCCGCCATATATAGGCTTCCCATGCATGCTTTAGCATTGCCAAGCCATAAATTTCCTTCTTTTTTTTGGTCAATTTCATAATCATCATGGTGGAAAGGTGGCAGGCATGGCTCTAGAGCAGTAGCTGAGAGTTTTTACATACTGATCCATAGGCCACAGGCAGAGAAAGGTGCTGGTCTAGCCTGGGCTTTTGAACCCTCAAAACTAATCCTAGTGACACCCCTCCTGCAGTTAGGCCCTGCTTCCTAATCCTTCCAACGGTTGATCATCTGAAAACTAAGCATACAAATAGATGAGTTTGTGGGAGCCATTTTCATCCAACTTCCCTAACCTGTATGAGTCAGTCTGGGAGGGCTGTGACTTAAGGCTCAAAAAAGACGTTCTTATAATGAAGTGAGGATTTTAAACAGGATCCAAAAAGACTGCTCAAGTCAGGAGAAATAGACAAACAGCTTCTCAGAAAAGAGTGTGAGCTTTAGCGAGCAGAAGAATGCTGGTAATAATCCTCCAGTTTTCCAGCATACACCTGCCCACTCCAGATTCTACCCTGCCATTTGGTAGCTGACTTTGGGCAAGCCCCACCTTTCTATTTGGGCTTTGCAGTTCTATGTGAAATAAAACATTAGGCTAGATAGCTCACATGTTCTGTGATTCTAGGTGGGGATGACTGTTCACTGCCGTATCATGAAGATTGATATTGAAAAGTTCAGTGCAGACCTGACCTGCCGGACCTCAGACCTCATGGATAGGAACAATGAGTGGAAACTGCCCAAGGACACCTACTATGATTTTGATGCTGAGGCTGCAGACCACAAGCAGGAAGAGGACATGAAGCGAAAGCAGCAACGAACTAGTGAGTGACCAGCAGTAGGCCTTGCACCTGAATGCAACAGCTTAAACTTGGGGACTTAGGCTGCAGAGTTTATGTGCATCAGTTCCCCGGGGGTGGGGGTGCCCTGTTTTATGAGGCCCAGAGGCGTGAAAGACAAGTATGAACAGAACTGGAACCACGGTCTCCTGGTTTACATTTTGCTAAACTTCATTTCCTCAAAACAGTCTAAGAACTGAGGTTGATAGCTCATTCACATCAGAGAACCCAAGCCCAGAAGGTGTCTCAGAAGCTATCCACGATTGTCCTGTTGCTGTCAGCTCCTAACCCATCACCTGGTCTGCCTCTCTCCCGCCCCCTTCAGCATACATCAAGCGAGTGATTGCACATCCATCTTTCCATAACATAAATTTCAAGCAAGCAGAAAAGATGATGGAGACCATGGACCAAGGCGATGTCATCATCCGGCCCAGCAGCAAGGGTGAGAACCATCTGACCGTGACCTGGAAAGTCAGTGATGGCATCTACCAGCATGTGGATGTGCGGGAGGAGGGCAAGGAAAATGCCTTCAGCCTGGGAGCCACTTTATGGATCAACAGTGAGGTGAGCCATTCCTGAACAAGTTCTTTCTGGTTGCTTTCACCTGACATCTAACTTGAACACATCATGCATATTTGTGATATGCAGCACAACAAAGCAAGGTAATTTATAGAATAAATTACTAGCTTTTCCCCCTATATTTCTAATTTTAAAATCGCTTAGAGAGAATTATTGAGGAAGTGGAGAAAATGATGGTGTGCGTACATACACATGAGGTCTCTTATATGTGTTCAGCAAGGAGATACCAAAGTTCCCATTGTTCCTAAATACAGTGAAACATCACAGTTAGTATTTAAAGAACTTTATTCTGGTAAGCCAGTGTCTGGGATTTAGTCAAACCAGTTGATAAATTGAAGGGATTTTGCAGTAGAATGAGGTGGAAGTCGGCCCCTGCTGAGCAGAACTGCCGTCATGTCCCTTCAGGGTGGTTTATAAAAGAGTCTCAGGTCTGGATGTGACATGTGAGGTCTTAATGGTCTTCTTGTAGGAATTTGAAGACTTGGATGAGATTGTTGCCCGCTATGTCCAGCCCATGGCTTCCTTTGCTCGAGACCTTCTGAACCACAAGTATTACCAGGACTGTAGTGGTGGGGACCGGAAGGTAAGTCTGAGACTTTCTGAGGATGACACCTTCCAGGCTCTTAAGGGTGGACACTTCCTCTGAGTGTAGGGGTCTCAGTGGTGAAGGAAGTATATGTGCGTATGTACCAGTCATTGTATACCAAGCATGCTCTACCATCCCAACCTGTCCCCCTCATTCTACCCCCAGAAGTTAGAGGAGCTGCTCATCAAAACTAAGAAGGAGAAGCCCACCTTCATCCCTTACTTCATCTGTGCCTGCAAGGAACTTCCCGGCAAGTTCCTTCTGGGATACCAACCCCGGGGTAAACCCAGGTGAGCACTGGTGCTGAGAAGCTGCTGCCTTTGGGGTCTACACATAGGCTAGAAGAGAGCCACACCTTCCTTCGTCCTCTTACTTGTTGAGAGGTAGGGAAAGGGGTCATGGTGCGCATCTTCCCAGGCAGTGACTCTGCACAGAATTGTATGCATCATGAGAATTTTGTGGTGGTTTGGTTTGGTTTTGTTGCTGATTCTTTTCCCTTCCTTCCTTCCTTCCTTCCTTCCTTCCTTCCTTCCTTCCTTCCTTCCTTCCTTCCTATGTAAGCTGATTGTGATGTAAATGACAGTGTTGTCTACATGCCTGATAGAGACAGAAAGCAGAGTCACCTAAGAAAGTCACCCTCATCCACACTAGAAAAGGAATTCCCTTCACTACCACTCCCCAGGCACTACAGTGATTAGGAAGGCTCCCTCATTCATTTTTCCAGAACTTTCAGCACATGGTAGCTCACTGATGCCACATTGTATATCTTCTGAGTGTGGGTGAGGTGGATGTGTCTCCTACTCTGTTCCCTTCCATGTATGACTGGCAGGCTGCTTTGTCTGAGGCATTCCTTCTGCACCTCTCTAGCTCACCCTGTTCAGTTTCCTTAGGGTGACCTGCGTAGGTCTGTTAAACACTCTAGTGATGATGCCTGCCTTCTCTGCCCTGGCGCCAGCCGTCCTCCCTTTGCCGAGGACATTTGTGCTTTAGCGCTGTATTGGTCACATGGGATACATAGTGGGGCTCTGGAACCTTGTGGTACCTGGAATATCATGCTCTTTTTTGAAATACCTAGAGTGGCAGCCAGGACACTGTGAGACTATGAACATCTCATGAAGACCATGTAAGAAAGTTGAGGACATGAAAGAAAGATTCAACACAGTAGCTTCTCATAGAAGGAAGCAGAGACTCCTTGACTTCTATCTGTGTGTGGAGATTTAGAAAGTAGTTTTTGGCTGATTATATATAAGTGAGGCCTTCAGGATGTTTAGCATTGTCTCAGTTGTTTGTGGCTCTTCTTGAGTGAGTGTAGCACTACATTTAGGTATGATGACTGCCTTGTATTCTTGCTCCATTGTTCCTTGTGACTGTTCTTTAGGCCTAAGGGCTGTTGTACTTGGTACATGGGTGGTAAATACAAAACTCAAACTTGGAACTAGAACCAGATATGAAACTAAGTAAGGCCTATCCTCTTAGCCACTTGGCTACGCTCACAATTAGTAAGGACAAACTAACCACCTTTTGAGTGCACTAAAGAGTTTGCCTTTTCTCTTTTTTTTTTTTTTTTTTTTTTTTTTTTGAGATGGGGTTTCTCTCTGTAACAGCCCTGGCTGTCCTAGCTCTGTAGACCAGGCTGGCCTCGAACTCACAGAGATCCATCAGGCTCTGCCTCCTGAATGCTGGGATAAAGGCGTGCACCACTACCACCCAGCTAGAATCCTCCTTTATCTGGAGCTACCCAGGGAGGCCCCTTCCCATCTGATGTTCTGTCCTCTTGGTCTCGCTCTACCTGTAGCCTGCTATCTGCAGTGAAGACACCCCCTCTGGTGCATCCTCCAGCACAGCTTCCCTGATGGCCTGTACTAAGCACGCAAGGCCTCTGCCTCCTTAGCCTTAATTGTGCTCTGTCATGTGCAGCCTGTCCCTGTCATCTCTCCTCCCCCAGCACCCTTTAGCCATTTTTCTCAGGTGGTCACAAGTGGTGTCTTGCTCAGGGTTGTTATTGCTGTGATGAAACATCATGACCAAAGCAAGTTGGCGGGCTGGGGTCATTTGGCGTACACTTCCATATCACGTCCATCATGGAAAGAAGCAGGACTGAAGCAGAGGAGAGCTGCTTACTGACTCACTCAGCCTGTTTTTTTTTTTTTTTCTTTTTTATTATTTTTTTTTTTATTATTTTTTTGGTTCTTCAAGACAGGGTTTCTCTGTGTAGCCCTAGTTGTGCTGGAACTTTCTTTGTGGACCAGGCTGGCCTCGAACTCATAAAGATCCACTGCCTCTGCCTCCTAAATGCTGGGATTAAAGACATACACCACCACTGCCTGGCCCAGCCTGCTTTCTTACAGAGCCCAAGACCACCAGCCCAGGAGAGGCCCCACCACAATGGACTGGACCTTCCCACATCAGTCACTAGTTAAGAACATGCCCTACAAGCTTGCCTATGGCCAGTCTTTGGAGGCATTTTCTCAGTTGAGGCTCCCTCCCCTCCGATGACTGTAGCTTGTGTCGAGTTGACATAGCACTAGCTAGACAAAACAGTATCTGATGCTTGTTTCCTTATAAAATCTCAGGATAGAATATGTAACAGTGACTCCTGAAGGATTCCGGTACCGGGGCCAGATCTTCCCAACTGTGAATGGGCTCTTCAGGTGGTTTAAGGACCACTATCAGGATCCTGTACCAGGTGAGTTCTACTGAACTCTTGACCATAGGCTGTGGTGAGAGGGACACAGTCCTAGCTCAGGGACGTGAAGTCAGATATCATCTTAGCTGCCTCATGCCTGTTCAGCCTTTCTGCAGCACAGACTTTCTCCATCTCCTGGCTGTCCTGGAACTCATTTTGTAGGTGAGGCTGGCCTCAAACTCATTGAGATCCAACTGCCTCTGCCTCCCTGGGGGCTGGAATTAAACCTCTTCTGACTCTTGAGCTGGGAAGCCAGAATAGCTTTCTGGAAGCACATAACTGACTGCATCTGTTTCTTACAGGCATCACTCCCAGTAGCAGCAGCAGGACCCGGACCCCTGCTTCCATCAATGCTACCCCAGCCAACATCAATCTTGCAGGTGGGATGCTTGCGGCTGAGACTTGTAGGGCAGTGGGGAACTAGAGGGATTTACATCCTGACATGGCTGTCTGTATGTTGCAGATCTGACACGGGCTGTGAATGCCTTGCCTCAGAACATGACTTCGCAGATGTTCAGTGCCATTGCTGCTGTCACAGGCCAGGGACAGAACCCGAATGCTACCCCAGCCCAGTGGGCATCCAGCCAGTATGGCTATGGTGGCAGCGGAGGAGGCAGCAGCGCCTACCATGTATGTGTTTTCAGGAGGATTCTTCCTGAACTGGGTGGGGAGGAGAGGGGGCGATCATCTTTTACTTGCAGACTCAGATGCTGTAGACACCTGGCCATGTCTGCTACCAGGAGCTTCTTATGCTCAGACCTAGGAACCATCTCTAACAGATGTTCCTTATCTCCAGAACGTTTGACAGGAAGGGAATAAGAAAGGGCCTTTGCACAGGTGGGCTATTTGGAACCCTCAAGCCACCTGAGGTGGTCAAGATTAGTGGGCAACTTTGTATGCTGGTGATATCCTCCTGACTTTTCTTTACTCTCCAGCACACATCCTGCTTCCAGGTCGGTCACCTGGAAGCACTGTTCAGAGCCAACTCGCATGGCCTGTCAGAGATTGACAAGGAAGCTGAACAAGCCCGCATCAAACCCCTATTTCTCTATCCACCCCTTTTCAGGTGTTCCCAACGCCAGCCCAGCAGCCAGTGGCCACACCGCTAATGACCCCCAGCTACTCCTACACAACTCCAAGCCAGCCCATTACCACCCCACAATACCACCAACTCCAGGCCAACACTACCCCACAGTCAGCTCAGGCCCAGCCCCAGCCCTCCTCCAGCTCCCGACAACGGCAACAGCAGCCAAAGTAAGTACATGGCTAATGGTACAGCATAGGCAGGTTACTAGTAGGAACAGGTGGTGCCATGTGGGCTGAAGACTTAACTTAAGCAGCTATTCTATATCTTCTTGAAAGCCATGTTCCCATAGTACCAGGTAGTAGTGATGCATGACTTTAATCCCAGCACTTGGGAGGTAAAAGCAGGGAGTCTCTGAGTTGGAGGCCAGCTTGGTCTACAAAGTGAGTTCCAGGACAGCTAGGGCTGTTACACAGAGAAACTGTGTCTCTGTGAGGAAAAAAAAAATGTTCCTATGGGCATTGGTTTCTGAGGGAAAAAATGGAAAAGCAACAGAAAGGTTGCTCCTTATAAGAATAAAGTTCTTAAACTGGGCGGTGGTGGTTCACACCTTTAATCCCAGCACTATGGATACAGAAGCAGTCCGATCTCTGTGAGTTTGAAGCCAGCGTGGTCTACGGAACGAGTTCCAGGAGAGTCAGGTTCCTTTCTGTGAGCTCATCTGTGACTGATAGGAAGGCGTCCTTTTACACACCCAGAAGAATCCTAGTCTCTTCAGGCCCTTCCTTTCTGTTCCAGGTCCAACAGCCATGCGGCCATCGACTGGGGCAAAATGGCTGAGCAGTGGCTACAGGAGAAGGAGGCAGAACGACGGAAACAGAAACAGCGGCTGACCCCTCGACCCTCTCCCAGCCCTATGATTGAAAGCACCCCCATGTCCATTGCTGGCGATGCGACCCCACTCCTGGACGAGATGGATCGGTAGGGGCCTGTTCTACAGACTGCGGTTACCTCTGAGGCTTCGAGACCTGGCCACCCACAGCCTCACTCCCTGCCCCTCTTTTTTTTTTTTTTTTTTTTTTTTTTTTTTTTTTTTTTTTTTTTTTCGTGGCATGAAATGACATTCTCTTGAATGGTCAGCCAGGATGGGTGGCTGGATGGATAGCCTGTGAACTGGTGTGCACCAAGGAGCAGTTCTCCCACTCCAGACTTGTGCCAACCACCTGTCTTGGGCCAGGCTAGGAGAGAAGAATGTAGCGGGAGGCGGCGAGCGAGAGTGGAGCCGTCGTCGCCCTCACCTGATACCGGCTCTATCAGGCTCGGCTTGTACATGTGGGGAAACCAATGCTATTTATTCAGTTTGAAGCAGGAGGGAGAGGGTGGAAAATGTTTTCAGTCTTGATGTCAATACTTTGGTGGCATCAAAGTAGGACTGTGGGGGACATGTGGAGCGGTGTTGACCTGCCAGCCCCTGCCTACCTACCCTCATCTACCTATCGCCACCTGCTTCTCACCTGTCATTTGAATAAACAGTGTTTCTACAGAGCACTTGCCGAGCCTCACTGCAGCTCCCACTCTGAGGGGTTGCTTTGTAGCAGTTTGCAACACCAAAACTTCCTCTCACAGTCCGTCAGAGAGACCAGGACTCAGATTGCTTGTGGTCACCTCCCTGCTGAGCCCCATGACCCTGTGAGCTTTTTACATCTTTTGTTAACTGTGTTGAGGTGATGTCTCTAGCCCAGGCTGGCCTTGGAGTTACAGCAGTTCTGCTTCTGCCTCCTGAATGCTGGAGTTGCGGGGATGACACACGTGTGCGCTTATGACTTTTTTGTTTTGCTTAGGTTTTGGTCTTTTGAGATAGGGTTTCTCTGTTGTAGCCCTGACTGTCGTAGAACTCAGTCTGTAGACTCAGTCTGTAGATCCACCTGCCTCTTCCTTCTGAGTGCTGGGATTAAAAGTGTGAACCACAACCCCCAGCTTATTTTTAATTATGTGTGTGCATGTGTGGGTGTGTGCACAGAAAACCAAAAGAGGATTATGGGTCCCTTGAAACTGGAGTGGTAGAGCTTTGAGGACCGTGCATGAGCATTGAGAACTCAGGCGTTTTTCAAGAGCTGAGCCGTTTGCTGGCCTGCCTCTCCTGTCTTACATTAGCTGTCCTATCTATGAAAAGGAGACGGTGGCACACTCAGGGCTGAATGAAATGTTGGGCCAGGGCCTGGGCCTGGCAGTTTTTAGCCATCAGACTACTGTGATGTTCTCATCTCCCACACAGTGTAGAAAAGTAAGCCTGAGCCCCTGGGCACCCTTTCATTTCTCAGCTGTGCCTTGGTCTCTGACAGCCAGAGAAGTCAGTTCCTGGCCCAGAATGGGTCCCTCACCTGATCATCCTCAGACACTCAGGCCATGGGAGAGGGACTATTTCCCACCCCTTTCCCTTCCTGGCTCAGTATCAGCCAGCACCCTGGCTCTGGTTCCTTCTGCCCGCAGCCTTCTTTATTCTGTGTGTCTGAGGCTTTATCTCGCAGTGATTCAGTGTGGGAAAGTAAAGCCTCCCTTCTTTGTCCCTGCTGAGTCGCCACTGGTGCCTGCATTGAACTCATACCCGCTTTTCTTCACCCTTTGATTGTGTTGGTGGGAAAGGGCTGGCTTTCTCCTGGAACTCTCTACTTTCTCCAGCATAGCAGGTCTGCTGCAAGGGGCTCCACCAGCTGGGAAGATTGTGTCCTCTGTGGTGCTACAGCCCTTCCCTTGGGCCACTTGAGGAGGGACAGGCAGGCCAAGTGAGCAGCAGGTTCAGTTTATTGAAGGTGGCGCTGCATAGTGCTGCCCACCACAGGAGTTTCACAAATAGCGCTGGTCTCCAACATCCGCTCCCTCCCTAGACAGATTCTGCCACCTGCTCCTAGGTGGGTTCTCTCTCCCTCCTACCTAACTTCCATAGACATAGACTTCCTCCTTGAACATAGGATTGTCCCTTGAGAATCCCCCTGACCTCTGGTCCCTTGGCTCTAGTAGGCCCAGAGCCAGCCACCTCCCCCAAAAAGAGGCCCTGTTGGAGGGAGAGAGAATAGCAGTAGGGGTCAGTTACAGGCTTGATTTATTCACTCTGGTTGCCCTGGCCTCAACTGAGATTGGGGTTGGACACTGGGGGAGATTTTCTCTTGCTCGTCTTCTTGTTTTGTAAGGTCTTTGTCCCATTCTTTTTGGTTTGGGCGGTGCTCTTTTCTTTCTTCTTGGGCGATGTTGATTCCACAATATTTTCATTGAAGCGCCCCTCTTTATTCCGTTCATAACTGTCCTCGCTCTCTGGCTCTTCTCGGCTTTCTGGGCTGGACTCTGATGTCCTGACTAGTTCTGGAGGGGAAGACTCTGATTTCATTGGGCTTTTCTTCTTAGTTAACTTGCCCTTCTTGACATTTTTCTTCTGTTTTGCCTTTTCGTCCACCATCTCCTCGTCTTTCTCTTTCTCCTTTTTCTTCTTTATCTTCTTGATGACCTTGCCCTCCTGACTCTTGTTTGTGGGGCTCTCAGAACGCCAGATGGTGATGGGCGCTGCTGAGTCGGGAGCCCTGGTGACTGGCCTGATGTCTGGGTCAGTAGGTATGTCAGTGGGACACAACTGAGTTGGACTGGGAGGTGGGGTCTCTTCCTCCTCCTCTTCCCCCTCCTCCTCCTCTTCCTCTTCCTCCTCATTTGGGTCACCTGTCCTACATGTATGATGGATGGAATGGGGATGGTGGATTACTGCCAGAGAGAGGGGTCTGTAGCGTTTGCACCTGGGGGGAAGAGACAGGAAGAAATGAATGAAGCTGAATCAGGCACCCTGGAGTCCTGTCCCCACCAGCCAGCTGGTACTCACCACCTGTACCAGATCCGCTCCACACACTCTTCCTCTGGGATGAGTTCAAAGCAAGGGGTATGGATGATGTTGAAGCAGGTTGCACACCCATCTCTGGAGCAGGTCGGGCCTACATCTCGGGAGCTGCTAGTATTTGTCTTCTCTGAGCAGTCCTTCAGCCTGCCATACACCAGACTCTCAGCTTGGCTCCCATACCTCCATGACTCCCCAGGGGCCCAGAGGGACAGCCAGCTGCTTCTGGGCCTGGCCCAGGCTGCCAAGAGAGCTCCCCATTCATTGTTCTTGGAGCCGAGCAGGGTTTAAGAGCTGGGGCTAGGCTGGCTGCACCAGGCCAAGGCTGGAGGGGAACCTGAAGGGGATGGGTCCCCCATGAAGGGGGCCCTCACCTAGATTCACAGTTGCAGTGTCTGACGGTGTGCATGTGCTGCTTGTGATGGCCACAGTCCGAGAAGGGGTGGATGACACACTGCTGGTGTTTCCAGCAGCACCTGTCAGTGTCCTCGCAGTCACCTGAGGGAAGAGGGATCCGGGTCATTGGGAGGCAGCCAATCACACCCACACTGCATTCCCCCACTATGTAGTTCCCCAACAACAACTGCTACCATCAGAGGTGGTGACATGGTGACTTAACTCCATTTCTCTGCATTGCCCTGTCCTCTTATCCACTGCGCTGATAATGTCGGGGAAATATTGCCACACATGGGATAGAGAGGATCCCTGCCAGGCTTCCCTTGCTGTTCTGTATTGCCTTTGTCACTTCCTCTTCTGGGGAATCCACTGTCCCAGGCCCTCTCCAACTCCACAGTGTGGGTAGGGAATGGCCATGGCCTTGTCTGGCAGCCTCCTGCGTGGGTGGCAGTGGGTCCTCGACAGCACGTTCCTTACCTGCTCTGGCTCCTCTGCTCCCTGGCTTCACCTCCTCACTTCTCCTCATTCTCCCCTGCTCTTTACTAGTCAAAACCCTTGTCTCGGGCTGGAAGGTGCTCAGTGGGTGGCATAAGAGGAGAAACCAAGCTCCTGCAGGTTGTCCTCTGCCCTCCACATGCTACCACGGCCACACATCAAGGCTTTTTTAAAATTGCTTTAAGCTGTTGGGTGGTGGCACTCGGGAGGTAGAGGCAGGTGGATCTCTGAGTTTGAGGACAACCTGGTCGGCAGAGAAAATTCCAGGACAGTCAAGACTACTCAGAGAAATCCAACCTGGGTGGGGAGGCTGCTTTAAATATCCCAGAACCACAGAATGCTGAACAACCTGCCCCAACTTAATGCCGGTCTGTGAGACTGGGGAAGGTTCCCACTTCTTACTGAGCTACGTGGGTTTTCCATGGGACTCCCAGTGTTCCATCTCTGACCCTGCTTAGGGTTCCAGGCAGCCCCTGATTTCTGCACCCGTCTAAAAGGTAAACATGTCTCCTGCCCCACGTCTCACAGAGGAACAGCCCTACAGGGGAAGTGATGAGTTCCGCATCCAGGCTGGAAGGCTGTGGTTGGCTTCCCCCCAAGAGCCCTTGGTGATTATGCCTTTATCCAGCTCCTGGGAGTGGCAGAGCTGGGCAGGACATCAGGCAGCATGAGAAGACAGCCGTGTGGTCTGAGGTTTTCTTCTGCTCTCCTCTTTCCCTTTCCCCCACAAGACTGTGAGGCTCCCTAGAGATTCCAGAATACCTCTCACCCACTTTCTCATGCCTCTTCTCCCCAGGGAAAGTAAGGGATGTGTACAGCAGGAGCTTGGACTATCGCCCCTGCTTTTTTTTTTTTTTTTTTTTTTTTTTTTTTGGCACTTAAATTGAGGCAAAGGGCAGCATAGAGGCATATGCTCTGAGCCTAGAGTCAGTCATGCCTGAGGTTTGGGGCTCTTTCACTTGACAATTTGCTTTTCTGTGCCTCTCCTACCCACAAAATGGGACAGGGATAGCTATTATGCAGGGTTACAAGGACTCAGTTCATGTTTGTGACCACAAAGTATTTTACCAAAGACAGGGGTGATGAGGACTCAAGGCAGGGCCTTCTCCAGCATTGCAGAAGACAAAGAAAGGATGGGCAGCTGGGTTCTCTACCATATGGCTCCTGGGGTCACACTCAGGTTATCAGCAAGCACCTTTACTTGTTGAGCCGTTTCACTGGACCCTGGGACACCTGAGTGATCCCACTGAGAGCCCTTCCCTCCTCCAAGATGTTAGCTCTCACAAATAGGGGTAATGTAGCCTCTGGGGGCCATAGGTCGCATGGACCCACCTTCAGAGGAGAAGGAAGACACATCACTGCTGGACTCCACACTAGCCAGATGTCTTCTCTTCCAGCTGGGAAACCTGCTTATATCTGAGAGAGTACAAAACGGCAGCAGTGACAACAGCCACCTCCCCATGTCATTCAGTCACTAAACATTTTCTAAGATGCTAGGATGCTGGGCCCAGATATATATCCTGGGGATGCAGGGATTTAAGAACCAAGCCACACTTCTCCAGAACTGAAGGGGAGAGGCCAGGAGAGAGCAAAAAGGTTCATGGCAGCAGTGTGAAAATGGAAGAGAGCCAGGCGGTGGTGGCGCACGCCTTTTAATCCCAGCACTCGGGAGGCAGAGGCCAGCCTGGTTTACAGAGCTAGTTCTAGAACAGGCCCCCAAAGCGACCTGTCTCAAAAAAAGAAAGAAAAAAATTGGGGGAGAGAGTAGGGTAGACTGGAGGGTGAGGACTGTGAACTTGAGCGGAACTGTAGTGATTAGGCAGGGAGGATAGGGCCAGACTGGTCCGAGGTGTGGAGAGCCTGGGCAGACCACTTGTTTGTAGGGTTCCATAGGATAGACCCCATGGCCTCAAACATACTCAGCAAGTGTTCTGCCACTGAACCATAGGAATCAGAGATGCACGGAGCCAGCTGTTGAGGCATACTGTCATCCCAGCACCTAGGAGCAGAGTCAGATGTTCAAGGTTATCTTCCTCTAAAGCTAGCCTGGTCTACATACCAAGTTCTAAGCCAGATAGGGCTACACTGGGAGACCCTGTCTCAAAAAAAAAAATCATTAAGTGCTGAACGCTTTGTGAAAATTTCTACAGCACTGCTGTTACCCTCTGCAGCTCCAGCCTGGGAAAGAGGTGCCCAGTGTCCTATGGTGCTCCAAGCCTCCCTCTTTACTCTTCTCCTTGACAGGCTACACTTTCTTTTCTTGATGTTTATTTTTTTTTTTTTTATTTATTTATTTATTATGTATACAATATTCTGTCTGTGTGTATGCCTGCAGGCCAGAAGAGGGCACCAGACCCCATTACAGATGGTTGTGAGCCCCACCATGTGGTTGCTGGGAATTGAACTCAGGACCTTTGGAAGAGCAGGCAATGCTCTTAACCTCTGAGCCATCTCTCCAGCCCCTTGATGTTTATTTTTATGTGCATGGTTGTTGGGCCTGGGTAAGTGTCTGTGCATAATGTGTATAGTATCTGTGGAGGCCAGAAGGAGGCCTAAGAACTAGAGTTATAGCCTGGAGCTGGTGGGCCTTTAATGCGAGCACTTGTGATGTCTGTGAGTTCAAGGCCGGCCTGGTCCACAGAGTTCCACAGTTCCAGGAGAGCCGGGGCTGTTACACAGAGAAACCCTCTATTGTTATAGAGAGTTGCGAGCAGTCATATGGTCACTCTGGCAGACCAGTTAGTGTTCTCACCCACTAGGCCATCTCTCCAGACCCGCTCTGAACATTTTCAAATGGAACACTCCAGCCCTTTTTCTAATATGCATTTCCTCCCTTTCCTTCTCAAGTCATTCATTCACTAACATTCAGCAAGCAACTCCATGAGGCAGTAATTAAGGGGGTTATAGGCCCACCTCCAGTGAACTCAGACTCATGTTCCTTCTCAGCGACCTGCCCCTTTATCAGCATAGCCTTGACCAAGGCTGCTAGCAACATCTCAGCTCCAGCCCCAGCCTTTTCCTCTGAACTGTTAGCCAGTTACTCCCTCGCAAACTCTTCCTTGGACTTCCATGAAAGCCCTCATCTTTGTTTCAAGACAGAGTTTCTCTATGTAGCCCTGGCTGTCCTGGAACTCTGTAGACCAGGCTGGCCTCAAACTCGCAGAGATCTGTCTGCCTCTGCCTCCCTAGTGCTGGGATTAAAGGCGTGCGCCACCACCGCCTGGCTTGCTTTATTATATTCCACTGATGTGTGTGTATATTGTGAGCACGTGCTGTGTGATTTTGTTACTATGGCTTGTGGCCTTGCTTGAAGTCAGACGTGGTGAGCCCTCCGGCATTGCCGTCAGCGCTGCTTTAGCTGCTAGCGGTTTTGTGCTTCCATGTGACTTTTATTTTCCATTTCCGTGAAGAATGACGTTGAAATTTTAATTTGGATTACACTGAATCTGTAGACCGCTTTTGATAAAATTTGCCATTTTCATAGTATTAATTCTTCCATAGAAAATAGGTCTTTCATCCTTTCGTGTCTTTATTTCCTTTATTCAGTGTTTTAAAGTTTCAGCTGTTGAGATCATTACATCCTGGATCAGGCTTGTTCCAAGGATTTCTTGTTGTTGCTATTTCAGGTCATTGTGAGTGAGGTTATGTCCTTATTTTCCCCACATTTATTTGTGAGTCTGCGTGTGTGGGCATGCCATAGTGCGCATGTGGAGGGCAGAAGACAACCTGTAGGCATCTGCTCTCTCCTTCTATCCTGTTGGTTCTGGGGATCAAACTCCAGTCATCAGGCTTGGTGGCAAGAGCCTGTTCCTGCTGAGTATCTCACTACTGGCTACTATTGTAATCTAATTTTATAAACAGCTACTTTGTTGAAAGTATCAGCTCTACTATGCTTTTCTGGTAGGAACCTGCTTGTCTCTTATGTATAGGGTTATCTCCAAATAATGATACATATTTATGTTCCTTTAATTTCCCCCATTTGTCTTATCGCTCTAGCTAAAACTTCAAGCATTATTAAGAGTGGACTCGCCAGACAATGGTGGCGCACGCCTTTAATCCCAGCACTCAGGAGGCAGAGACAGGTGGATCTCTGTATATTTGAGGTCAGCCTGATATACAGAGTTAATTCCAGGACAGGCTCCAAAGCTCCAGAGCTAAGGAGAAATCCTGTCTCAAAAAACAACAACATGCACTGTAAAAAATAAAAAAAAAAAAAAAAAAAAAAAAAAAAAAAACAACAACAAAAAGTAATTGTGACCCCCAGCCCACCAATCATCTTCCTGCTCCCCATGTGTTTCCCGTAGTTAACCCTTTTCAGAAAGCACCATACATTTCTGCTAGAAATCAAGGGATAAGCCTTGCACTCCCATGCCGTATTGGTCTACCCCTCCACCTTCCTGTGCCTTCCCTTAGACCCCTATTATCTTTCTGCTTGTTTGTTGTTTTTGAGGCAGAGTCTCGCTGTGCAGGCCTGGCTGGCCTGACTTGCTTACCTCTGCCTCCTAAGTGCTGGGATTAAAGGCTTGAGCCACAAAACCAAGCTCAAACTCCACCATCTCTGACCTAAGATACAGCCACAACTTCCCGCCTGATCTCCCCAGCTGTGGTCCTCACTGCCTGCCTTCAGTCCTTGCCATACAGCCAAGCTGAGTTTTATAGAGTACCAACTGGCGGCTTCTCTTCTTCCTGCCATGTGCTGGAATCATAGGCATGTGCCACCAGGCCTGGCTTCTGCCCTTCCTTCACGATGAAGTGTGGACTTCTTATCATGCCAGTAGGACCCAGAACCCAGTTCTGTCCTCACGGACAGCTTCTCCCATCCCTCACTTTACTTTCTCCCCTGCCTCTCTCCCACATGTGACCTGCTCAGCTCATGGGAAAATGTTGTCGCCCATGATGGCCCACATCTGTAATCCAAGAACTTGGTAGACTGAGGCAGGAGGGCTAACCTGGGCTATACAGCAACACCTTGTCTCAAACACCAATACTGTCCAAGTGGAATTAATTGTGTGTGTGTGTGTGTGTTTTATGTGCCCTCTGACCTGCTACCATGGTTCTAGGAAAGACATTCCTGTATTTACTCCTTAAGAATAATAACCGTATTTCATCCGCCTCTGTATCCAGAAATAGCTCAGTCTTTGTTGGCTGACTGAGTGTATGTATTCAGTCTCCTACTGGAATACATAAATTCACTATTTGAGCCACAAAGAGGCACTAGAGAGTCTATCCCTGGTTCAACTCGGGTACTATGTTTTATCTTTTTATACATTTATCTTTGGGATCATTTCATACAGATCTATTTCACATAGTGGCAGGAGGAAGAGGTACAGAATCGAAGAGGAGTGGCATTTAGAAAGGCAGCTTAGACAACAGGCTGGCCCAGAATTCCCCACATTGCCCAGGCTGGCCTTGAATTTATAGTAGTTCTCCTGTCCCAAGAACTGGAGTCACTAGCAGGAGCCTCCCTGCTCACTTTATTTATTTACTTACTTTGACTGGGGCTGTGTTGTGGAAAACGTAGGGGAAGTCTCTGGGTTTCACACAAGCTAAGCAAGCATCCTTAGCTACAACTCTGGCCCTCAGCTCTCCTGGGAGTTTTTCTGGGGGAGATGGTTTCCCAAGATGTACACTTTCACAGTCCTAGACTTAGGGGTCAGGAAAAATGGCTCAGAGGTTGAGGTCCTGAGTTCAATTCCCAGCAACCACATGGTGGCTCACAACCATCTGTAATGAGATCTGGCGCCCTCTTCTGGCTTGCAGGGGTGCATGCAGGCAGAGCACTGTATACATAATAAATAAATCTTTAAAGTGTGACTAAAAATTGTATAGCAAGGGACCCAGACCCAGAGAGGCGAAGTGACCTGCCCAGGATGAAAGGTAATAGACAGCAGATGCAGAAGTAAAGCCCAGGTCTTCTCGGTTTCCTAGCCTGTGTGCTTTGTTAGCTAAGGAAACATACAAGCTCCAGAACTGAGTCTTAAATCATCATCCCCTAAAGCACTTGTGTGTAATCCCTATCATTGCTAATTCCTCACTTCTGATTTTTTGTTAATCATGATCCACAGCCTCCCCTATTTATTTTGAATCCTAAAGTCATTCCAGTAAGGGCCTGCGTCTAGGTCAGGATCAAACTGTTGGTTTTCCTTCCTCCTGTCACTACGAACAGGATTTGTGTGGGACTGAAGCTTGTTCATGTCCCACTAATACCCTTAATAGATGCTGATAGCATCAGCTGTTTGGGAGGGAAAGAGGATTTAGGAAGGCAGTCTGCCCCTTTGTCTACAGAGGAGAGAGGGGAGCAGTGACCAAGGCAGTACTCCAGAGCTCCTGCAACAGAATGAGGATGGGTAATGGTTTGAAAGGAGGAGAAAAGCTGTGGTCTCTTCCTTGGAACAGGTAGCAAGGGTCTAACTCAAACTCACTCATTTGTATGCTCATTTGTAGAGGTCTTCCTTGTCCTGCGAAACCCCTCCCCTCCTTTGAGGCCCAGAGAATGGGCACCATAGCGCCAAAAGGAGACAGTAGGAAGGATGAAACAAGAAACCAAAGAGGAGGCTGCAAGAGAGGGGCAGTGAGTCTTCCGGGAAATGTCTCCTAGGCTCAGGGACCCATCTTGGAGGTGATTATGATGTCACTTGTGGAACCCTCGGACTCTTTCCTGCCCTCAAGGTCAATGGAACCGATTGTCCAGCCCCGGCTGGATGGGTGGGTTCTTGTCAGAGCCTCCCGCCTCTGGGGCAGCAGGCTAGGTCGGCGGCGGGCAACCTGACGCTCAACATTTAAGCTTTGACTCCGGAGCGTTTGCTTCAGGTCAAGGCAAGAGGTCTTCCAGAGCCCCACCCAGCCACGCCCCCAGCCTTCCGCCCCGCCCCTTTACCGGTGCTCTCGCTCTCGTCCCAAATGTCAGTTTTGCAGCCACTCTTTTCCTCAGTCCATCTTTTAATCGTTAGTGTCGTCCTGACCCACATCGCTGTCAGCCCAGTTCTTCCACAGAACTCTACCTCGCAGAGTTCAACGTTGAATCTCAGCTTGGTGGAGCCCTCGGCCCAGCAGTAAGCTCCAGTCCAGCCCTTAGCTCCGCCTCATGCTTGCCCAGCTCTCAGCCCGCCTCCCCCCTCCCTATCTTCCAGCCCGGGTCTAAGCGTCAGGCGTGTTCTACATCCGGGATCTTAAACTCCTTCCAGGACCCTTCGTCACGCCCTCAACGCCAATACCTGCTTTTGCCTTACAGATCACATGTCATGCCTAGCTCCTTGCTGATCCCTGCTTCTAGAAAAACCCTACCGAAACCCCGCCCCCAGCAGGTACGCCCCGCCCATTCCAATCTCAAGAGCCTTTGCCCTTGTGGACCTGCCCCGCCTTCGGAGGCCGGGACGTCCACGAGGTCCGCCCCCTGACAGTTCAGAGAGCAGTCTTCTTGAACTTGGCCTTGCGATGTCCTGGCTTTGGGTCTGCTTGAAGACATGCTGGCTCTCTTCTAGTCTGTACGATACCTCCCCACACTCCCAGACCACTAGACCCATCCACCCCAGTTCCACCCTTCAGGTTTCTCCCAGTCCCAAAGGTCACTTAGTCCTAGGTTCCATACAGCTCATTTTCCTGTTCAGACAGTAAGGTGGCCTACATTCATGGTAACTTCGTCCCAGTGCACACCCTTTACACCCTCAAACACAGCATGCACACTTATACATCACACACAGTGATGCCAAAAGTCTACACACAATACACAGAACTATTTTAACAATGTGCACCCACACATGCAGACGGTGGAACTCTACACTCAGGCCCCAGGGAGCACTCCAGTACTGAGGTGGCTTCTCGCATGCACGCTGAATTAACCAGCTCTGTACAAGGAGGAACCCAGAGCTGTGGGAACAGAGATGGAAAATAGACACAAGACAGAATGAATGAATGAGAGCTACTTTGTAGACATTCTACACAGCACATACCACTTTCCCTCCAAGCAGCTCCCCAAACCAGAATATGTGTACCTCAAAAAACAGAGAACAGCTGGGCAGTGGTGTGCTAGCCTTTATTTGTTCGTTCGTTTGTTTTTATGTGCATTGGTATTTTGCAAGCATGTTGGTCTTTGTGAGGGTGTTGGATCCTGGAGTTACAGACAGACAGTTGTCAGCTGCCATGTAGGTGCTGGGAATTGAACCCGGGTCCTCTAAAAGAGTAGTCATTGCTCTTTACCACTGAGCCATCTCTCTAGTCCTGGTGCTCACCTTTAATCCAAACACTTGCAGGCAGATCTGTGTTTGAGGACAGCCTGGCTTTCATAGTGAGTTCTAGGACAGTCAGGGTTATATAGAAAGACCTAAACTATAATAATAATAATAATAATAATAATAATAATAATAATAATAATAATAATAATAATAATAATAATAAAGCTGGGCGGTGGTGGCGCACACCTTTAAACCCCAGCAATTGGGATGCAGAGGCAGGTGAATCTCTGTGAGTTTGAGGCCAGCCTGGGCTACAAGAGGACAGGCTCCAAAGCTACAGAGAAACCCTGTCTCGAAAAAAACAAATAATAATAATAATAATATTGAAAAAAAGAAAAAGAGCCGGGCGGTGGTGGCGCACGCCTTTAATCCCAGCACTCGGGAGGCAGAGGCAGGCGGATCTCTGTGAGTTCGAGACCAGCCTGGTCTACAAGAGCTAGTTCCAGGACAGGCTTCAAAGCCACAGAGAAACCCTGTCTCGAAAAACCAAAAAATAAATAAATAAATAAATAAATAAATAAGAAAAGCAGGGACAAGGCCAGGTAAGATGGCATGTGTCATTGTGCCTTTTAATTGGGAGGCAGACGCAGGTAGATATCTGAGGTCCAGGTCACGTGGGGTTAACCACGAAACCCTGTCTCAAAAATAAATAAATGTAAACCCCTAGAGCTAGGGGTGGATTACCTCCACAGGAGTTGTTGGCCAGGGAGACCCACAAAGCCTCTAAGACAATAGGACTATGACCATTGCTGCCAGTGACATTCCAAAACTGAACTGAAAGACCCTGTTGTTACTGATGTCACGCATTGGTTACAGAACTTGGAGAAATAAGTCTAGGACTGAGCCAAAAGACGTCCCCTACCGGTGGTCTAGCTCTTGTAGTACCATAAAGTGCCACAGAGGTTGCTGGGGTGAATCATGGCCTAAAGTCCTACTCAGCTGTGAATTCTGCATGCTTTGTGGGTTACGCAGGCACGCTGTGTCAGCTAGTGCAGCAGTGGATAGCAGTTATGAATAAAACAATTTTTTTGATTGGGTTTATGCCAAGTCTGCTCCAAAAAGGAAACTTCACATCTAATATGGGCCTTAGATAAAACCTATGGTCAGAGAAGTCATAGGCCCCTGTGGAAAATCAACAGCTATTTTTTCTTTTTTTTAATATTTATTTATTATGTATACAATATTCTGTCTGTGTGTATGCCTGCAGGCCAAAGAGGGCACCAGACCCCATTACAAATGGTTGTGAGCCACCATGTGGTTGCTGGGAATTGAACTCAGGACGTTTGGAAGGGCAGGCAATGCTCTTAACCTCTGAGCCATCTCTCCAGCCCCCTTGTTTTGTTTTTCAAGACAGGGTTTCTCTGTAGCTTTGGAGCCTGTTCTGGAACTAGCTCTTGTAGACCAGGCTGGCCTTGAACTCACAGAGATCCACTTGCCTATGCCTCCTGAATGCCAACAGCTATTGCTTTGGTAAGTGAGAATGATGTCTACAAGAGCTAGCTCCAGGACAGGCTCTAAAGCTGCAGAGAAACCCTGTCTCGAAAAACCAAAAACAAGAGAGAGAATGATGTCCCAGCTAAGCTGCTTCCCAACATTTATGACTGTAAGTCATTTTCTCCATTTTCCCCACTTGTGTTTTACAGCAGAAGAAATACTGCCAAGACTTGTTACCAGCTGTGCTCTGAAAGATGGGAATAAATAAAAGACATCAGCATCCCACTGGAGTTAATTGACCATAGTCAGATTTCCATATCACTTCTTCCAAGGCTCAGGGACCATTATGAAAGGGGGGCAGAAAGGGTTTAAGAGTCCAAGGAGGGGGAGAAGTGTTATGTAGCAATTTTATTTGACATAAAACCCTCCATCTTAGCTGGGTGGTGATGGTGCACATCTTTCATCCCAGCCCTCGAGAGGCAGACATCTTTGTGAGTTCGAGGCCAGCCTGGTCTACAGAGCAAGTTCCGGGACAGCCACACACAGAGCTACAACAGAGAAACCGTCTCGAAAAACCAAAAAAAGTAAAAGAAACAAACAAAAACCCTTCCATCTTAGAGGGAAACCCCTTAAAGGACATAGGATGTTCTGCAGGAAGTTTTCTTAAGCTCAGGAAGTAAAGAACTCAAAGACTTCAGGAAGTCCCTGAAACTGAGCATATTTAAGTCAGGACTGCTTAAGAGACACTCTTAGACAAGCTGAACTGGCTGGAAGAAAGCTCCTCCAACCTGTTCAGCTGCCTGAAGATTGCAGTAAGCTCCAGGTTTCATAAGCTGGCACTCATACTGGGGTAGCTTTGGGTGATGCAGCTTGGCTGGAGCTATTTCTGCTCCTGGAAGAAGATGCTCACCCATGCTGCTGTAAGTCACCTGAATCAAACTCACTGGTTCACTAAGCTGGAGAACATATCCTTAGTCTGTCATCAATTTCCTATCTGGGACAAATGGACCTAGGGACACTGTCACACAGTTCGCAGATACAGAGTAATTTCTAGGTCAGGCTGGCCTACAAGAGACCCTGCCTCAAAGAGAGAGGGAGACAGAGAGGAAGGAAGGAAGAAAAAAGGGTTAGTTATTCAGATTTTATCCCAATGAGGATTGAGAGGATACAGTCAGTCCTCCAAAGCCTGATCTCTGAGGTTTTAGCCAATGTGAGCCCTGTGTTAGGAGCAAGAATAGACAGAATCCCCACAGGGGCTCCAGTTCCTAAATCACTACATCTATTATCCCCTGTAAAGAAACCCAGCCCAGAAAACGCTAATAACAGATTTTAATGCATAAGGCACAGTATAAGGCTGAAATTGTTATACATCATCATACATAACGGGCCCAGTAGGCTGAGCAAAAGCAGCAACACTGACCCCCATCAGGCACCCTGGAGAGCCCCAGAGGAACAGGGGGTCATCCAGTCTTTGGCATGGTACCTGGGGGCAGGAAGTGACTAGCATGGTCCCAGTTACCCTCTGGGGGCACTGTCTTTAAGGGGCGGCTCTTTGGTCTGTAAAAAGTCAGTGCAAACGTCCAGGGGTTGAGCTCAGAAGCAGTTGGGGTGGCACAGTCCCCCAGGAATGGGCAGTTTCTGGACAGTCCTCTCTTCAGGGACAACATGCGGCCTTTCTCTTGCTGGCAGTCAGGTAGAGGTTTTTGTCATCACTGTTGATGCCTGGAAAAGGTGGGAAATACATGAAGCAGGCATTGGAGGTTCATTCACTCTTCCTACTCCCTGCCTGTCACCTTCAACTGGGTAAACACTTACGAACAACATCCCCAATGCGCCGAGCCCCCGATTTCTCCAGCTCAGCCAGAACATTGGCCTCAAAGGTCAATGCTGCCACACGGAAGAAGAATTCCCGGACATTCTCACCTGACATGGGGAGCAGAAATGAGTGCTTAGGGGAAACAAGATGGACCCCGCTGTAGATGCAGGGGTGAGAGATGGGCAGGGGGGCACACACAGCAGGAGACTGGGGACCCCAACTCACCAGTGAGGGAGGATACTGCCCAAAACTCAGCCTTCATCTCTTGGGCCACCTTGAGGGCATCCTTCTCCATTAGGGAATATTGAGCGGGCGTCTGGGAGAGTAAAATCAGCATCAGATGGGGGATGGGAGTGGGTCCCCTCACCAAGCTGGGACGTCCTCCCACTGGCACACTCACACTCAGGTCCTTCTTGGAACCCACAAGGAAGAGAAGCACGTTGGAAGGGTCATTCTCCTTGAGTGCATCAGCAAGCCACTGCCTGCCACAGATGGTGGACGGCTGTCAGGAATGAGTGAGCCTGACAGGCCCCATCCACCATCTTTCCCTTGTCCAGTTACCAGCTCTGCTTTTTCTTTTTCCTTTGCCCCCCCACCTCCATTATTCAGAGGATTGATCCCAGTTTCCCATGCGTTGCTGGCAAGCGCCCTACTGCTCAGCTACAGCTTAGATACACCCTCTTTTCCTGACCATCTTTTCTACACCCTCGCTGGATTTCCCCACTGTGTGCTGGGCATCCTTACATACTTGGTATGCTCCAGGGATGCCACGTCATTCAGGTTGAAGACGATGATGATGGCTGAAAGAGGGACAGAAACAGCTGCAGGCTGGCAGACTGACGGTCGCCTGCGGCTCATTTCCCTTACCCACTCCGTCTACTCAGAAGCTTGATGCGCTTAGACTGCCTGCATCCCAGGGCTGAACCCATACCTTGAGCTCCTCGGTAATAGGTGGAAGCGATGCATTTGAACCTCTCCTGCCCAGCAGTGTCCCAACTGCAAGAAAGGAGAGTAGAACTGAGACAATAGGGTGTGTGCAGAACCGGGTGACAGGCTAGCTGGAAGGGGTGGAGGGAACACTCACAGTTGGAGACTGAAGGGGACACCCAACACTTCAAATCGTTCCATCTCAAAATCCACTCCAATGGTGGCCTTGTAATTTTTATCGAAAGTGTCTTTGCAGAACCTAGGGAGGCACCAAGTAGCCTGTAGCACTGGCCACCTCTCGGAGACTGATCCTACTTTGCCCAGCCACGCACCAGAATCCCATTACCTATTAATGAGACAGGTCTTCCCCACAGACAGGTCCCCCACAACGATGACCTTGGATATTTTAAATCTGCTGGACAGAGGAGTAGAGGGACAGAGAAAGTGAACATCAACTTTTCACTCTAGAGAGTTCTAATACTCTGACTGGGGCCTAGTTGTACCTAAGCAGAAAGTTACGTTACCATGGGAAGCCTGGGAGGTCCTGGACAGACATATGTGCTGGGGAGCAGTGTTTAACATTAGGGACATTCACGCCTCTCTTTCTCTGGGGTATGTGTTTTGGGGAGGGGCTAAGAGGGTCTTGATGGCCCAGGGTTTTATACATGTTACACAAGTGCTCTTTCTCTTCCTCTGAGCTGCACACAGCTCCAGCCTAGAGGCTGTATGGAAGGTGTATGACCTCGCCATGATGGATGCCTTCTCCATAGGCTTGCAACAACCTCGTTCAGAGGAAAGGGGAGAACTTAAGAGCTGAGGAATAACCATGTAGCCTCAAAGGGGTCATTCGAATGCCTTCAAAGTTTCTTGAGTATTTTTTTTTTAAGTTAGGGGTGTCCCTAACTCACCCCACGGTGCCTGTCCGGTGCTCCTGGCAGGCGCAAGTGACGCGGGGATGGAAGTCTTTGCGCACGTGCAAAGCGGCCTCCTTCCTCAGGCACTGAGAGGGACATTGTGAGAATGGGGCTTTTGTCCCGCAGCCAAGCAGCCAGGGGTGGGGGGTGGGGTGAGAAGCGGACCACCCAGAAACAGCGGGCCTTGCTGGGCGACAGGGCAGGGCCCAATCCAACTGCTCGGGTGCCACCTCTCCCCGCCCACACTCCGCTACAGCCAGAGGCCCGACGTGGCCCTGGTGCCTACCTGGGGCAGCTCCGCCAGGACGCGGTCCCTCCGCACGGGCGCCAGAATGTTCATCTTGTCTGCGGCCTTGCGGGGTTCCCCGGGAAGGCGCGGAAGCCTGATCCGCCCTGGTCCGTGGGGACCCGACGATCACCCGCGGCCGCGGGGTACCGACAATCACCCGGGGCCACGGGGAGCCTGCTGGAGCCCTCGGCCTCGGAGACGCTACGACCACCGTGGGCCAAGGGGATGAGACGATCACCCCGGGTCTGGGAGAGCCCACAATCACCCGAGCCCGGGGCGTTCCGAAGACCACTCGGGGGCGGGGAGACCCCTCGGCCACTAGCTGTGGGCGGGGAGTCGCGTCCTGGGGAGCCCGGACCCTCGCGGACCCTACAATGACACGGGGTCTAATAGCTCCTACGATAACCCGGGGCCGCGGACACCCGACGACAACTCGGGGCTGGGATGGCTCTACCATAACAGAGCGGCCTGGGGGCGCGGGGCCTTCCCGCCACCCCGAGTCAGTGCGCGCAGGGGCGGCGCTGCCGACGCCCGCCAACGGTGAGAGGAGGGGGCGAGGGCCCTGGACCCGCGGCGAGGCCTGCCGTCCCACTCGGTTCCCACTTCGCGAACGATGTAACACGATCCCCGGAAATTCCTGGAGAAGGGCCGCCCCCTGCCCCGCACCCAGCCGCTCCGGGGCTTGCAGCCGCCCTAGTGGCGGCCCTCGCTAACCCCCTCCTCTCTACTGCGCGCTGCCCGGGCTCTAGCTCGCGGGCCAGATTCCTTACCCCACAACAAGACTGCCTCCACCCAGGCTGGAGCCTTTTCAGACTGGAATCCCCTAAGCCTCTCTCCCCTTCATCTCCCTGTTGGGGCTGCATCTTCCTTGGGGCCCCTTACCCAGCGGAACTGGTGATGGGGAACCGGTGAATGTAGCGCAGCATCTGGCAAGACCCGGAGCTGCCGAGGGGAAAAGGGGGAGAGAAGGGGCCCAAGGAGAGGCGGCGCTTACCCTCCACGACTCTAGGCCTGGAACATGACTCATAGAGTCTGCCCGTGCTTGCCCTTCTGCCCTGAGAGGTGGGACCAAGGGCCTTCAGGGGCTGCCAAGATCGGAACGAAGTGTCCACCAAGGACCAGACATCTCAGATGTGTTGTCTTTCCGTCGAGTCTCCTACTGTAGAGGATGTAGGTAGACTGTAGAATTTCGTCTCCTAGAATAGTCACCGTTCTGGGACTCCAGGACTCCCTTTCTAAAGGTGTTCACCTTTTTTCTCCCCAGATTAGAACTGTCAAAACCAGAACAATTTTTACTTTTTACACACACACACACACACGAAGGAAACTTATGTCTGGAGCTAAATTTTTTTAAAGATTCTATTTATTACATATACAATACAGTGTTCTGCCTCCATGTCAGAAGAGGCACCGTATGTCATTGTAGATGGTTGTGAGCTGGGAATTGTGGTTACTGGGAATTGAACTCAGGACCTCTGGAAGAGCAGTCAGTGTCCTTCACCTCTGAGCCATCTCTCCAGCCCCTGGAGCTAAATTTAAAGATGTGAAGATGAATGGAATACAGTCCTAGAGAGGAACAACTAGTTCTGAGGTGAGGACCAGGAAATTACTCACAGGAAAAACTAGGCTATCCTAGAGTGATGGGTGATGGCTCTCAACTTGGGGGTCACAATCCTTCTAATCCAATATCTAATAATCTAAGATCATAGGAAAACACAAATATTTACATTACTAATCATAACTAGCAAAATTACAGTTATGAAGTAGCATCGAAAATAATTTAATGGTTGGGGTCACCACAGCATGAGGAACTGTGATAAAAGGGTCTCAGCCTTCGGAAGGCTGAGAACCTCTGTCCTGGAGAAATCATAGGCTGTTTCAGCTGTGGCTCACACCTGCAATTCCAAAACTCATTAGACTGGGTTCTGGGTTACATAGTAAGATTTTTATTTAAAAAAAAAAAAGAGAGAGAGAAAGAAAAAAGAAAAAAAATGGTCAGTAGTGGCACAGGCCTTTAATCTCAGCACTTAGGAGGAAGCAGAAGCAGACATATTTCTGTGAGTTCCATAACAGGCTCTAAAGCTACACAGAGAAACCCTGTCTCAGGGGCCTAGGGGTGGTGGTGGTGGTAGTGGTGGTGGTGGTGGTGGTAAGGGGACCTGTTGTGTGTGGTGGACTCACACTTGGAAGCAAAGGCAGGCAGTTTTTTTTTTTTTTTTTTTTTTTTTTAAGGCAGGCAGATTTTTGTGCTTTTGAAGCCAGCCTGATTTACATTGCTAATTCCAGGCAGTCCAGAACTGGGTAATGAGAGCCTGTCTCAAAAAATATAAGAGAAGGCCAGGTGTGTTGGCACACACTTTTTTTTTAAAAATATTTATTTATTTATTATGTATACATTATTCTGTCTGTGTGTGTCTGAAGATCAGAAGAGGGCAGCAGACCTCATTACAGATGGTTGTGAGCCACCATGTGGTTGCTGGGAATTGAACTCATGACCTTTGGAAATGCAGGCAATGCTCTTAACCACTGAGCCATTTCTCCAGCCCAGGCACACACTTTTGATCCCAGCACTGGGAGGCAGTGGCAGGTGGAATTCTGTATGTTCATCCTGATCTACAAAAAACAAAAGCTTAAGGATTAAAAAGACTGGTGGCTCTTGCAGAGGGGGAGAGCAGGGGTTCTGTTCCCAGCACTTACACATACACAGCTCACGTCATAGTAACCCCAGTTCCAGGGGACTGTACACTCTGCTGGTCTCCTCTGGCACCAGGCACAGATGTGCACAGACATGCATGCAGGCAAAACATTCGAGCACATAAAATAAAATTGCTTAAAATATTAAGGGGTGTGGGAAGATTCAGCAGTTAGTGGTGCGTGATGTTCTTTGGGGATTTTTTTATATTTATTTACTTATTATGTGTACAATATTCTGTCTGTGTGTATGCCTGCAGGCTAGAAGAGGGCACCAGACCTCATTACAGATGGTTGTGAGCCACCATGTGGTTGTTGGGAATTGAACTCAGGACCTTTGGAAGAGCAGGCAATGCTCTTAACCTCTGAGCCACCTCTCCAGCCCCCTTCTTTGGGGATTTTCGTGTTTTTTTGTTTTCTCTGGTTTTTTTTGTTTGTTTGTTTGTTTTTCGTTTTTCCAAGAAGGGGTTTCTCTGTGTAACAGCTCTGGCTGTCCTGGAACTTGCCCTGTATACCAGGCTAGCCTTGAACTCACAGAGATCCTCCTGCCTCTGCCTCCCAAGTGCTGGGATTAAAGGCGTGTGCCACCACTGCCCGGCCTATTTTTGTTTTTTCTAGATAAGTTTTCTTTGTGTCCTGACTGTCCTAGCACTCACAGAGATCCTCCTGCTTCTGCCTGCCAGTTCTGGATTAAAGGCCTCCACCACCCGGCATAAATAAACACCATGACTGCCCGCAAATAAAATCTTTAAAAATTACACACAAAAAATTATTTGGAGAAGTGTGTGTGTGTGTGTGTGTGTGTGTGTGTGTGTGTTGTAGCTCTTCTGGAACTCTCCTTTATCTCATGCTTTCATTCTTTAATCGGCCACTAATTCACTGTGGTGATAACTAAACCATATCTATCCGTGGAACCTCGATTTCACACAGATGTCATATGGAGAAGTTAGAGAAAATCCTGTTTTCACACCATCCAGCTTTGTTTCTCCTCTATAGTTGGTCACGTTGCAGTCTATTTGTACTGTTTATAGTTGTGACAGCCTCACTACATGTAGTGCTAGCTGGTGTAGAACTTACTACGTAGAGCCTTGACTTTGGGTCAATCTTTTGTCTCAAGAGTGCTGGGATTTTGGGTAAGCCTACAAAAGGTTTCATCTATCTATATCTACTATCATCTACTTATACTTTTTAACAATTTATTTAACTTTATCTTATGTGCAGTTGTGTGAAGGTGTCAGATCCCCTGGAACTGGAGTTACAGACAGCTGTGAACTGCCATGTGGGTGCTGAGAATTGAACCCCGGTCTCTGCTAGATTAACCAGTGCTCTTAACCACTGAGTCATCTCTCCAGCCCCTATTTATTAGATATATAAATAACTAAACCATATCTATCCCTGGAACCTCGATATATATAACTGGCTTGCAAATTGCAATGTAGCGCAGGCTGACCTTGAACTCACAGAGCTCTGTCTGACTCTCCTCCTGGTGCTGCAATTAAAGTGTGTGCAACCACAGCAAGCTACAAATTAGATTTCAATGCTTTCTTTTTCTTTTTCTTTTCTTCTTTTGAGGCAGGATCTCTATATATAGCTCTGTTCTGGAACTTGCTATGCAAACTAGCTAGGCTGGACTTGAAATACTGGAACTAAAGACAAGTACAATCCACATTCAGTTTAAAAATTCTTTTTAGGGCTGGAGAGATGGTGTAGAGATTAAGAGCACTGGCTGCTCTTTCAGAGTACCTGGGTTCAACTCCAAGCTCCCACATGGCAGATCACAACTGTCTGTAATTCCAGTTCCAGGGAACCTGACATCCATGGCAAAACATCAAAGCACATGATAAAATAAAATAAGTAGGAAACACACACACACAATTCTTTTTAATACTGTTCACGTGAGGGTCTCTGGCCACAGAGTGCCCGCAGAGGTATGTATGCTGGGAATTCAGCTCAAGTCCTCTGAAAGAGAAGTACATGATCTTAATTGCTGAGCGGCTTTCCAATCTCCCAAACTGTATTCTTCGCAGTTGGTAATGTTACTGGCTTCTGAAATGGCAAACCTCTCCCCCAGCGCTGGAAATTGTCCAAGAAATGAAGTGGAAAGGACCAGATTCAACCAGCAGGTTCTATAAACCACACACAGGATCAGTCCTAGAGAAATACACTTGGATCTTATATAAACTACAATTCCCCCAGAAAACAAAAACAAACAAACAAACAAAACCAAAACAAAAAACAAACAAACAAACAAAAAACAAAACAAAAACCTTGTCTTCAAAAAAAAAAAAAAAAAAACTACAACTCCCAAGAAGCCTTAAGGCCTTTCGAAAGGACGAGTAGCGCATGCTTGATTTCGCTCTTTAGGAAATTAAGTGGAACTGCAATTCCCAGGAATCCCCATACTATCGATCACCCAATCAGCGTTATGTATAAGCTATCGCGAGGCTCTGATGAGACTTCATCGTATAAGCTCATGGGAACGAGAGTAGGCAACCCTTTTCGTCAAGATGGCGCCGAAAGCGAAGAAGGAAGGTTTGTAGCGTCATGGGGCTGTGGCGGCTTGGCCTGGGATCTCCGCAGAGCGGACGCACGGGGAAGGTTGCCGCTGGGCTAATCCATGGGGGACTTGTTTTGGGGCTCCTGTCGCGATTAGGCCCACACTACAGTGTATGAGGACCGCGTGGGCCAAGCCGCATGGGCTGGTTCTAGTGAAGGGAGTCGGAGAGGGCACTCAGCCGGCATCACTCGCCGCTGATCGCCAAGCCATTGGCTTTCGGAAGCTACTTAAGATCCACAGGATGGCCGGGCGGTAGTGGCTCACGCCGTTAATCCCAGCAATCGGGAGGCAGAGACAGGTGGGTCTCTGAGTTCGAGGGCAGCCTGGTCTACAAGAGCTAGCTCCAGGACAGACTCCAAAGCTACAGAGAAACCATCTCTCGTAAAACCAAAAAAAGACCCCAGCAGGTTGGCGCTCCGTGTCTCCATACTTATAAGAGATGCTCTTTTTTTTCCCCACTTAAAACGGGAAAATTGCACCAAGTTGATGTTACTCCGGGTTAATTATCTTCGCCTGCAATATCGTGCATATGATGGATAAAACTTGAAATCTCCTGAGACTTATGATGTCTTCAAAGGAACCACTGATGCGCGTGTTAACAGGGCCGCCTGAAAGGATCAGTTTATGAATGGTGCAGTCTAAGTTACATTTCTTCCCTCTCAGCTCCTGCCCCTCCCAAAGCGGAAGCTAAAGCGAAGGCCTTGAAAGCCAAGAAGGCAGTGCTGAAAGGCGTCCACAGCCACAAAAAGAAGAAGATTCGCACATCGCCCACCTTTCGGCGGCCCAAGACCCTGCGGCTACGAAGGCAGCCTAAATACCCCCGGAAGAGCGCGCCCAGGAGGAACAAGTCAGTACCTCGTACCCACTAGTATGTTGTAGGGATCTAGGGTTAATAATTACCTACCTACACAGCAGTTGGCCTTGGAAAACACATAATTGTCCAATGTGCTGCTTTGGTGGCGGCGTGAGATCTTTGTATGTTAATTATTAACGTGATCAGTTTTTGAATACTTCAAAGAGATGGTGCTTATCTTAGGGTTCCAAGTGTCATGACATTTCTTGCTGGAAGGAACACGTGTGAGTGAGAGAGTGGGTTGATTAATTTATCTGCATTGGGCAGTGATGCCCTCCTAATTAATCTTGTATAGAAGTAAACTTTCAATTAACACCAAGTCTTAACGCTGTTCAAAGGAAGTTTGGAGGAATTGAAGAAATGTGTTTACTGAAAAAGCCACGGCAGGGCTGTGTCTATGGGGGTCAGTAGTTTTGAGGCACCTGGTCTTCTGTTAGGAAGTTTTGTGTGAGGCATGACCTGGCTTCAAAACAAAAGTTGTCCAGGTAGTAGTGGTGCACACCTTTAATCCCAACACTCAGGAGGCAGATCTGGGCAGGCAGGTCTCTCTGAGTTTGAGGACAGCCTGGTCTACAGAGTTCCAGGACAATCAGGGATATATAGAGAAATCTGGCTTAGTGGAAGACAACCTAAAAGTATTTGGATGAATAAAGCTTGGTCTCTCAGACCTGCAAGGAAAAAAGGTGGGCAGTGGTGGCCCACGGAAGGCAGAGGCCTGGGGGGGGTATCTGTAGACAAGGCCGTCCTGATCTATGAGAGCTAGCAAGTTTCTCTATTTGTGTGTGAGGGTCTGGCCTCATAGTAAAGTGCTAACGTAGAACTCGAGTGGCTATATGTGCGTGAGGGTGAGGGCCCTTGAAGAGAACACACAAATGGTGACCATTTCTGGGGCGTTTGGCCCCTAGAGCTCAGGTGCATGTGATGACACTGTATAGCGACCAAAGTCTGATAAAGATGATTGCTGTTTTATTGTCTGATGCACCTACTCTTTCCTAGACTTGAGCTCCAAAGTGTACCACTCTTGAATACTGGTCAGCAGCAGTTTTACTCCATTTTGTTCCTCCCATCCTTGCTAGGCTTGACCACTATGCCATCATCAAATTCCCCCTGACCACCGAGTCAGCCATGAAGAAGATAGAAGACAACAACACACTTGTGTTCATTGTGGACGTCAAGGCCAACAAGCACCAGATCAAACAGGCTGTGAAGAAACTCTACGACATCGATGTGGCCAAAGTCAACACCCTCATAAGGTGAGTGGGGCCAGTCAGGAAGGGCTGTGTGGGTTTACTTTTTGCTTAACTATCCCCTGGTTTCTTGGTGACCCTTACCCCCTTTGCGCAAATGATGGAAAACTCATGTTTGGAAAAGAATGACACCAGCAAAGGAACCCCTGATGCCGCAGAGGGAGGGGGGAGGAGTGTGGAGGGCGTGGGGGTTGGAAGAGCACTCAACTAGGGCTTCCTTCTCCACTCAGGCCCGACGGAGAGAAGAAGGCGTATGTCCGGTTGGCTCCTGATTATGATGCTCTGGATGTTGCCAACAAAGTAAGCATCCTGTCCAGTCTGTTCTGTGTCTACACTCGGTCTGCCTGTATTCCCCACTTTCCCCATCTGGCCATCCCAGCTCATTTAACCTTAAACAATTACAGCTCCACAATCATAGCTCCTTTTTTGTTTGTTTTTCAGATTGGAATCATCTAAACTGAGTCCTGCCGGCTAATTCTAAATATACACTTTTTCAACATAAATAATGCTGCTTGTCTTTTTTTTCCGCTTTCTGGTTGGGCTGCTGACATTGCTGTACTGTGGTATACACTGAGGTAACAGTGCTTATATATGGGGTGGGTGCTGGGAAGTGTTTTTCCAGCTCTGAGCAAAAAATAAATATTTACTCCATTGGAACCATGTCACTGTTACAGCCTTCATGCTCAGGTACCAGAGGTATTTATTACTTCAGACAGTGTTAGTTGTCCTGGGGCATGCCCCCATCAGATGTTCAGAGCACAAACTTTACAAGAGTTCCTTCCTTTATCCCTGGAACAGGCTGTTGTGAAACCAGTGCCAGAGTTTGGAAGAGCAGAGGGGTTATTTTAGAGTCGCCAGCATCCATTTCAGGGTGGTGTGGGTTGACTGTCTCATCCTCACCCATCCTACCGTGTCCAACCGGTTGGTCTGCTTCCCTCATCCCTTGCCCAAGAAGAGGACTTAAGAGAAGAGCTTTCATTAGTGTTTTCAATAGTGTGGGTGTAGGCTTAAGGTGGAAAAGCTGGCCCAGAATACACCCAGGCTTGAGGCAGAGAGAGTCCTAGTTTATGTTACAAAGCTGTTGGCTGTGCTTGCTGTCCCTGCCACATGTCCTGGGTTATCCTTTCTCACTCAGTCAAGAATTTGTCTTTGTGTTGGCGGCTGGGAGCACGTTCAGGGCAGAAATCAGAACGAAGGAGGCGGGAAAAGTAGATGAGGATCATCAAGTCCAACATGAGCAGGATGACCAACAAAAATGTCCCCAGGGTTCTCTCGCCAGCATACCGCAGGAAGAACTTGGTGAGGTAGACTTGGGGGGCCAGGCGGAAGAGAAAGTACATAACCAGGTTGACATACTTGTTGATGCGGTAGAGGAGGAGATGCTGTGCGTTGTTTATCTTCATCATCATCCTCAGTGTGAGGAAGATATTGCTGACCTCCACCAGGAGTGTTAAGACGCCCCCACCAACAAAGCTTTTCCAAAAGATACCAGAGAAGAAGGCACCCATAGCCTAGGGAGGAAGTGACAGAACAAGGGCTGAAAGGTGTCAGTCTTGCTGGGTACACACAACCAACATTCCCTAAGATTAGACATTTCTAGTCTGTTTAGATAAGTGAGGCCCGGAGGGAGCAGTGAGTCTTAGGCAACCTAGAGGTCGGACACTGCTGGGGTTAGTATCACACCACTGGTTTCTCACTTACCATGACATGATGAACAAGGTATTCCCAAGAAGCTCTAGTCTGTTTACTAAGCACAATGTCCACCGTGTCGTGGATGAAATATCCTAGTGGAGGGGAGGGAAAGAACAGACTGAACACTACTAGCTCCCTCCAGCCTCTTTACTCTCAGTCTCCTTGGGCATAACCTACCTGCGGAGAAGCACACAAGCAAGTAGCCAGAAAGTGACCATGCCGTCTCGATCTCCACTAGCATTTCAGGGGTTTGCCATATGCTGGAAAGGAGAAAAGGGATGTTCTCGCGGTTGCAGCCTCCCGGAGGACCCTCACCTCCCCCAACACTTGCCAGTCCCAGGGCACTCTGGGCGCCCACTATTGGCTGATTGGAGAGTGAGGAGGGGCTTGGCCGAAACCCAGGTACCTCGGGTTTCCCACAGCCGTTTTTGGTTGGGTAGTTTTCCAAACAGGGAATCAGGTGAGATCCTTGGCGTCTGTTCACCCATGAGTGATGGGAATAGCAACAGGGAGAACAGTCCGAGCACCCCGCGTAAGATCCCACGGCCGTCTCACTACCCCGGTTGTTCACTCACCACAGCAGTGCCCAGATCCCTGATACAATGGAGTGGGTGAAGGAGACAAGTAGGTTATGCCAACGCCAGGTGCGCAGGGGGTCGGTGCGCACGTGAGCGGGCAGGGGCAGGCGACTGAGCGCGCGCCGGAGTGCCCGGAAGGTCAGCGTGGCGCCGAGGAGCAGCGGCCAGGCGGGGTGCAACAGTAGGTGCATGCTGGCCCTCCCTGCCGTCTGTCTATCCGCCCTTTAGGCCGACTCCTCCGGCAGTTCTGGGAACACTACTCCGTCTCTGGCCAGCGAGCTACGATCGCTTCTGCCGCGGGCCGCCAGACCCACAGTTTCAGGGAGCCCTCAAGGCCCCTTCGCTCCTCCCCGCGCTCCCGGCAAGGCCTCTGCCCGCCCCTGCCGCCCGCGCCCCCGCCCCGCCCCGCCGCCTGCCCCCGCCCCTCGGGCGACTCTGCCGCGAGGAGGGCGCGAGCCCCATGTCCCCCGGGGCCCCGCCCGGATTCCTCCGACTTAGGGCGCGAAGGGTTTGTCCCTGCCGTCGTGGCCGAGGCACCCCTCTCTGACGTCTCCCGACAGCCGAAGGCGTCCTCAGCCCCTTTAGTGCGTGCGTCCCCACTTTCTCTGCGGCGGCCACCGGCTCCCACACCCTGGGCGGGGACCGCGAGAACGCTCCTCTTCTCAACTCTTTTCAGGGCAGAGCTGGGCGGGATCATCACACACCGGGGCCAGCTCTACCCTGCTCCTGGGGTCGGGAGCGCCGCGTTGGACCATGGCTCCGCCCAGACTCGAGTCCTCTCCGGGACCTAGACAGACATGTTTACCTGCCTCTCCCGCGCCCCTCACGAATGGTGCTTAGGAACTGTTGAGTCACCCATCATCATACTTCTCCTCCCCACCACACTCGGGCTCCTGGAGCCTAGCGGCTGTCACAATCCTCCCTCAGACAGTCCCAACCCTCTTCTGGCTCCTTGGAGGCTGGGGCGGGGAAGGCTGCGGATTTGCCCAGACAGCTGGGGTGACCCTCTCTCCATGGCAGTGGCCTGAAGCAGTTGCGGCTTCTGGCCACTAGATGTCAGCCTGCGCTTACTGTGGTGCGGGCTCCAAGCCCGCCTCACCGTGAGAAGGCAGTTCTGCCGAGTGGGATAAGCAGACACAGGAAAAGAGAAGGGCCGGGAAGTGATGGGGTGTGCTTAGGGAGGTGGAAGTAGAGGACGCGAGCAGAAAGTGGGGACTAGGAGAAGTGTTTTAAAATGGGGGAAAAAAACTAGAAAGCGGCGCTCTGACACCCAGGGACCAAAGCCTTTTGGGTGTTTGCTGTCCCCCTGATGGTTCCCGGATTACACATTAACTCCCTTGGGGCTCCAGGGTCACCGAAGGCCCAGCTGGTTACTAAGTGACAACATGATGTGTTGTCTTGGGTGAGCAGTTTACCCTTTCTTGTTCCCAAGTTCCCCGTTTGCTCACGGAAAGCCTGTCCACCAGCGACTCCGGCCTGAGCCAGTGACTGCAGGTTCCCTCCGGTCTTTCCACGTAGGCTAGCTCTGGGCGGGGCGGGGACAAAAGATAAACATCCCTTCCCACGCCTTCCTCACCCTTTCAGAAATAGGGATATTAACCCTTGGCTAACGACCACCTCCTGAATACTGGGGTTTTAGAGCAGCGGCGTCATGAATAAGGATGAAATAAATCCGGTCTAAACCCTAGCAGTGATACTAACCAGCCCACTATTTCTGGACAGAAGTGTAAGACCCACTAGGGCCCTCCCGCCCTCCACCCTGACGCTTTCGGGCTTACTTCCACTCCCATCTCACCCCCAGGAGGTTCGCGATGAGCACTGAGAACTGGGTCCCCTTAGTGCAGTGTTTTGTGCGGGCTTCTGAAAAGCCCAGAGCGCGGTGCTCAATAGTTGTGACAACCTGGAGACCACGTCACGTACTCTCCAGGTGAATCAGTTTGCCCATCTGGGGTTTTCCCGGTCACTCCCTTGGCAAACACCAAACAACCCCCGCATCCCGCCCCACACAGCACGCTCTCGGTGGTTTATCCTTTACGAGCCAGAAAGGAATCCCTTTATCTTCCTGAAGTAGAGCCACGCCTAGGCAGCGGGGACTGCTTCCTCGCTTCCCATTAGACCTTTGGGGGGACAGTCTGGTTGGCGCGGGGCAACTTAAGTGAGCGCCGCATCGCTCCAGTCTAACAACCAATGCCGAGTCACGCGTGGACAAAGTGGCTGGTAGGATGCCGAGCACTAAGGGGCTCGCCCAGAAACCCGGAATGTCTATTCTCCGATCCCTCGCTGGGGGCAGGGCCGGAGGGGAAACGCGACTCACAGTCTAAGAAAAGGCGCGGGTCTTAACAAACGGCTCGGTTCGTCCGCTCCGCCCTGAAAAAGTCTTACGGCTACAAGGCGGAGCTCCAGGGTGGGCGGGGCCGCGCACGCGCCGCACGGGAATTCCAGAAGCGTATCTGAGACATGAGATGGAGAAGTACGAGCGGATTCGAGTGGTGGGAAGAGGTGCCTTCGGGTGAGCCAGGGCTGTGGGGAGGAAATGCTAAGGGAGAAAGAAAATAAACCCCAATTCTGAACAAGAAATCCTGGCCCTGCTGGCCCCGCCCCGTAGCAGGAGCGCCACTCCAGAATACCCCGCCCAGGCATCCTGCCCTTAGGTCTAGGCGGGAAGCCCCGCCCCCGGCGGGATCACGCCCACCAGACCAGTCTGTGCTCTTGGAAAATAGTTGTTCTCACCTATTGCTTCTTTGCTGCGATTGATAATGAGCGTTAGCTACACAAGTCAGACTGTTCGGAGTATATATACAGTTATGACAAAAGCAGGCTTGATACTTCCCCGTTACGAACTTAGCTAATAGGAAATTGATACAAATAAACAGGATTTTCTTAAAGCAGTTAATAAAGTTTGAACAGTTATGAACAGTTATTAAGAGGCCGCGCACCAGATGGGATGGTATATGCCTGTAATTCCAGTACTTGGTAACAGATACAGATTTTGTATATTTGAGGCCAATCTGGTCTACAAAGAGATTATCTCCAAAATAAAAAAATTAAAAGACAGCAAGCCGGTTTTTATGGTCCATGCTGCCGTCTCAAATTTTAGAAAAAGACGAAAAAAGGGGGAATGAGGATGCATGTCGGTGGTAGAGCTCCTGCCTAGTCTAGCATGCTTGCTTTAGTTTCTAAGAACCAAAAGGCAACTTAAGGAATCCACCGGGAAAGGAAGAATCTTCTAGAAGGTGTGGTGTAAAGTCAAGACTTGAAAAAATGAGGACCAGGCAGTCCTTGTAGCAGATGAAGCTGAAGCAGCGTTTGCAATGATTCTCACCAGGAAAACGTATATAGCACTCAAGACTGAGAAAACGACCGGTGTAGTTGCGATGTAGTGGGCAAGGTGGAGAACGTGACTGTCATGGAGGGCTGAGCCAGATTATGATCTTGTAAACTGAAGGAAGAGGTGAAGTTGATTTAAAGTATAAAAGCAAGAGGGTTTTTGTCTTGTTTGTGCTAGAGATCAAGCTCATGGTGTCATAAGAGCTACACCCCAAACCAGGGAAGCGTCTGAAAACTGAAATGGGGTATGGTGGCCCACACCTGTACCCGCAGCCCCAGCGGTGGAGGGAGATAGAAGCCTGAGGATAGGCGTTCCAAGGTCTTCAGCTAAATGTCTGTGCGTCACAGCAAGTTCACGCTCTGCCTGAGCTGCGTGACATTGTGTGTCTGAAGAAAAAAAAGCAGTAGAGTGAATTTTACAAGGACTTTCTCAGGCTGTGTTAGACGGCACTGGATCTGATCCCCAGCACTAGGAGACTAAAACAAGTGTCATTGTGTCTGCTGTGTAGCGTTCAGACCTAAAAGCGATGGGAGTGAAAAGGCTGTGTTAGGACGACAGGGGACATTTTTTGTTCTGTTTTGTTTTTCAAGACAGGGTTTCTCTGTGTAGCCCTGGCTGTCCTGGAACTACTCTGTAGACCAGGCTAGCCTCGAACTCAGAGATCTGCTTGCCTCTGCCTTCCGCGTGCTGGGATTAAAAGCCTGCACCACTACTGCCTGACTTTTTATCTGTTTATCTATTTTTTTTTTTTTTGGCAGGGGCATTTTTAAGGAAGAAATTACTCATCTCTAGAGGCAATTCAGTTATCAATAGCTCTGAAGGCTGAGTTCTTTCTACAGACCTCTACCCAGAAAACAGTTTCAGAACCTGGTATCTCAGGCCGTGACAGCAATGCAGGCCTTTAATCCCAGCACTCGGAAGGCAGGGGCGGGCGATCTCTGTGAGTTTGAGGTCAGTCTGGTATAAAGCAAGCTCCAGGACAGCCAGGGCTACATAGAGAAACCCCTTGTCAAAAAAAAAAAAAAAAAAAAAAAAAAAAAAAAAAAAAAAAAAAAAAAAAAAAAAGAAAGAAAGAAAGAAAAGAAAAAGGAAAAAAAAAAACAGAAAAAGGAGAAAGGGAGAGAGAGAAGGGAAAACAAAAAGAAAACCCGGAATCAATTTCAGCACTTAGGAAGCTGAGGGTAGGTAATTCAAGGCCAAGCTCCGGGACAAAGTGAGTTTTTAAGATCATCCAGTGCTACATAGTAACACTCTATTTTAAGACAGCCCAGTGGTTTAGAGCCCTTGTTCTTTTTTTTAAAAATATTTATTTATTAAGTATACAATATCCTGTCTGTGTGTATGCCTGCAGGCTAGAAGAGGGCACCAGACCTCATTACAGATGGTTGTGAGCCACCATGTGGTTGCTGGGAATTGAACTCAGGACCTTTGGAAGAGCAGGCACTGCTCTTAACTTATGAGCCATCTCTCCAGCCCTAGAGCCCTTGTTCTTGCAGATGACCCCTGTTTATTCCGAGTACCCACATGGTGACTCACAACCATTTGAAACTAGTTCCAGGGGACCTAACACCCTTTTCTGGCCTCTGCGAGCACATACATGCAGGCCGGCAAAACATTTATGCACATAAAATAAATATCTTTAAAAACCTAAATTGGGTGGTGGTGGCACATGCCTTTAATCCCAGCACTCGGGAGGCAGAGGCAGGCAGATCTCTGTGAGTTCGAGGCCAGCCTGGTCTACAAGAGCTAGTTCGAGGACAGGCACCAAAGCTACAGAGAAACCTTGTCTGAAAAAACCAAAAACAAACAAGTAAAAAAAAACCCAAAACAAACAAAGAATTTTCTTTTGTAAATGAGATTACAAGTTGCTTATGAATGCATTGAATAGATTTATATAGGAGGAAGTCATACTGCTAAGAATGAAAACACAGGTTAAAAAGTAAATGTCTAGGGGCTGGGGCTCAGTGGTTAAGAGTGCTCTTCCAGAGGTGTACGTTTGTTTGTTTGTTTGTTTGTTTGTTTTTCAGGACAGGGTTTCTCAATGTATCCTCGAACTCACTCTGTAGACCAGGCTGGCCTCGAACTCACAGAGGTCCTCCTCCTTCTGGCTTCCTAAGTGTTGGGGTTAAAGGTGTGGGCTACCACGTAGGATTAAAGGCATTTGGTTATTTTATATCATATGTATGAGTTTTTTTGCATGCATATATGCATATTCACCATGTTCACGCAGTGCCTGTGGAGGCCAGAAGATGGAGTCGGATCCCCTGGTACTGGAATTCCAGATAGTTGTGAGCTGCCATGTGGATTCTAGGTTCTGGGAACCAAACCTGGGCCCTCTGGAAAAACAGCCAGTGCTATTAACTGCTGAGCCATATCTCCAGCCCAAGATTTATTTTTATTTATTTATTTGTTTGTTTGTTTGTTTGTTTGTTTATTTTTGAGACAGGGTTTCTCAGTAGCTATGAAGCCAGTCCTAGAACTTGCTCTGTAGACCAGGCTGGCCTCAAACTCACAGAGATCCCCCTGCCTCTGCCTCCTGAGTGCAGGCATTAAAGGTGTGCACCACCACTGCTCAGCTCCAAGATTTATTTATTTATTTTTAAATATTTATTTATTTATTATGTATACAATATTCTGTCTGTGTGTATGCTGCAGGCCAGAAGAGGGCACCAGACCCCATTACAGATGGTTGTGAGCCACCATGTGGTTGCTGGGAATTGAACTCAGGACCTTTGGAAGAGCACGTAATGCTCTTAACCTCTGAGCCATCTCTCCAGCCCTCCAAGATTTATTTTTAACAGTTTTAATCTTCTGTGTGAGTGAATGCCACCTGCGGAAGCCGGAAGAGGTCATCAGACCCTTTAGAGCGGGAGTTACAAGTGGTTTTGAGCCCACGGAAGCAGGTGCTGAGCCCATCTCTTCCTGAGCTCGGGGTCTGGTCAGACTGGCCTTGGACTCCAGGTCGTCTTCAGCCTCCGCTGTGCTCAGCTCAGTCATCAGAAGAACTTGTGGTCCATGGGCTGCCCTAAGCGTGGCTGTCACCTGCTCTGTGTCCCTAGTATTGTGCACCTGTGCCTCCGCAAGGCTGACCAGAAGCTGGTCATCATCAAGCAGATCCCAGTGGAACAGATGACCAAGGAAGAACGGCAGGCGGCACAGAACGAGTGCCAGGTGCTGAAGCTGCTCAACCACCCCAACGTCATTGAGTACTACGAGAACTTCCTGGAGGATAAGGCCCTCATGATTGCCATGGAATATGCACCAGGTAGGCCGGATTCCTTGCCTCCGCCTAGAGGGGCCTTTCCCTGCCAGGAGAGTTGGGCACCACGAGGTGGCTTCCCTCTGGGAGAGACTCGGCTAAAGGGCAGAGGTATAGAGTTCTGGCCCCACCTGTGTGCCCCTTACAGGCTCTTTGCCCTCTCTGGTCCCAGTGGGTTGTCCCCAGGATCTTGACTAGTTCTCTGGGGCACAGGTGGCACCCTGGCTGAGTTCATCCAGAAGCGCTGCAACTCCCTGCTCGAGGAGGAGACCATCCTCCACTTCTTTGTGCAGATCCTGCTCGCCCTGCACCACGTGCACACGCACCTCATCCTGCATCGGGACCTCAAGACCCAGAACATCCTTCTCGACAAACACCGCATGGTCGTCAAGATCGGTGACTTTGGCATCTCTAAGATCCTCAGCAGCAAGAGCAAGGCCTACACGGTGCCTGGATTTGCGGGGGACACTGAGGGTCTTGGTAGCTAAGGCTTCGCTCTACATCCTGCCTCTTCCTCTTCCCATATGTGGTCCTGCAAGAGGAAGCCCCTTAGCCTGCTTTGAGAAGCTACCCCCAAATGTGTCTCGGGCAGAGCCCTGCTCCTCTCTCCCAGGGCTGTAATACAGACTTTCCTCCTGTAGGTCGTGGGTACCCCATGCTACATCTCCCCCGAGCTGTGTGAGGGCAAGCCTTACAACCAGAAGAGTGACATCTGGGCCCTGGGCTGTGTCTTGTATGAGCTGGCCAGCCTTAAGAGAGCCTTCGAGGCTGCGGTGAGTACCTACACCCCTGAAGGACTCAGAACCCCAACTCCTTTGCCATAGTTCTGACCACTTCTGTGTTCCTTCTCTTGTGGCTGGCTGAGTCACCTCGGCCCTCACCTGCTGGGCTTACCCCAGGGCAAGGCTGTGCCTCTCCCTTGCTCAGCTCAGACTATGGTTGGGCTTGAGTCCTGTTTTAGCCTGAGAATTCCTGAGGGAAAGGACGTGATCCCTGACTCTTCCATCAGATTAGAGACATTCACAAAGGAAAACCAAAGCAAACCAAAGCTTTGGAGTTTCCCAAAGCACCTGGGATTTCTGAGGACACAGATAAAACTTCCTTATCAGACTAGGAAGTTCTGAAAGCAGTGTTAGGCTCTCCTACCATTCTGCTTTTTCGGGTGAGACTGGATGTCATGGGGGTGGACCTGTTTCTATTCCCTTGGTGGGGGAACTGCCTTGCCTAAGAGCCCAGCCCAGCACCCTGGCCATTCCTACATGTGGTGCCTTTACAGAACCTGCCAGCCCTGGTGCTGAAAATCATGAGTGGCACCTTTGCGCCCATCTCTGACCGGTACAGCCCTGAGCTGCGCCAACTCGTCCTGAGTCTGCTCAGCCTGGAGCCTGCACAGCGGCCACCCCTCAGTCACATCATGGCGCAACCTCTCTGCATCCGGGCCCTCCTCAACCTCCACACCGATGTGGGCAGCGTCGGCATGCGGAGGCCTGTGCAGGGAGATGGGTCCTGGGCTACCCAATGGGAACACAGGAGGTCTAGAGCTAACTCTCCATGTATGAGCAGTCACATAAGACTGCCAGGGACATTACTCGTCCTGAAGCCCCTCTGTATTCTGCAGGGCAGAGAAGTCCCTGACCCCAGGACCACCTATGACCCCTGGCAGCACAGGGAGCAGGGCCACCAGTGCCCGCTGCAGGGGTGAGTGAGTTGGGACCAGCCGCAGAGGCTCCATGCACTATCTGCCATTTCTACTAGTTTAACTGGCCTCAAACCCTGTCCTTGCAGGTGTTCCCCGGGGACTTATGAGACCGGCCATCCCACCACCACTGTCTTCAGTGTATGCGTGGGGTGGTGGCCTTAGCGTTCCCCTGAGGCTCCCGATGCTCAACACTGAGGTGGTCCAGGTGTCCGCAGGGCGCACGCAGAAGGCTGGTGTTACACGCTCTGGGCGCCTCATCCTGTGGGAGGTCAGGTTGGCAGTGGGCTTGTTCCAATGAGGGTGGGAAATCAGAAGTGGAGTTGGGGTCCTCAGGCGCCGCCCACTTCCCTGCAGGCCCCGCCCCTAGGCACTGGAGGCGGCGTGCTCCTCCCAGGGGCAGTGGAGCAGCCTCAACCCCAGTTCGTCTCACGTTTCCTGGAGGGCCAGTCGGGTGTGACCATCAAGCATGTGGCCTGCGGGGACCTGTTCACGGCTTGCCTGACTGGTGAGCTTGTTAGGGAGTACTCTGTGGAGACAGGAGAAAGCCAGACAGTGCAGTTTCTCTCGTCCCAAATTGGTCAGTTAAGGCTGCTCTTGCCTAAAGGGTTACCGCTTCTATCTGGTAGCCATTGAGATTTTCTGGCTCCCTCGCCTTTTCCTGGAGCAGTAGGCCTGGCTGTGAACCGTGTTGTAGTATCCCCATTTGACAGATGGAGAAAGTGAGGCTCTTACTAGTCTAAAACTGCACATTGGAAGGAGACCACCTATGCCTTTCCCCCCCCATCCTGCTCTTCCAGCCCCTTTTCAACGTCTTCCCTCCTCCTCTTTTCAATCCCCACACCCTCAGTGGAGATTGAACTAACGACCTGTGGGCAAGCTTTCTACTGCGAGTTGCCAGTTGCAGTCCCAAGTTTGTTTGTTTTGAGATAAGGTCTTGTCACGTGGTCTTGGCTGTCCTGGAACTTTTAGGGATCCACCTACTTCTCCCTCCTGAGTGCTGGGATTAAAGGCATGCACCACCACACTAGGTTTTTTTTTTTTTTTTTTTTTTTAATTTTATTTACCTTTTTTTTTTTTTTAAAAAAAAAGGCAGTGTTTCACTGAGTTTAACCAGACCTGCAATTCTCCCTCAACCCCAGTAACAGACTGGCGCCACCAGACCAGGCATTAGTTCCTGTTGTTTTGTGTGTGTGGTTTTTGAGACGGGCTGTCCTGGAACTCGTTCTGTAGACCAGGCTGGCCTCTAGCTCAGAGACCCACCTGCCTCTACCTCCTGAGTGCTGGAGTAAGGGCGTGCACTAGCACTGTGCCCTGCTTAGCTCCCAGTACACTCTCCCTTCTTCCACCTGCAAGTGAACCAGAAGTGCTGATCCCCTTGTCTCCCTCACTGCCCTCCTCCCAGACCGAGGCATCATCATGACCTTTGGCAGCGGCAGCAATGGATGTTTAGGCCATGGCAACCTCACTGACATCAGCCAGGTGGGCATTTTGTGTACCCTGGAGAAGAGAAGTGAGAGGGGAGCCCTCTCCCGAGATTGGGGGCAGGGGAGTTCCCAGAAGCCACATGTGCTACCAGCTCCCAGGCTGCACCTGTTCTGGGTCAGCGCAGGGGAAGTACAGACAGCTTCCCCGATGGCGTCCCACCTGTTGCTGTGTCTGCGTGCTGGGCATGTGTGCCTGTGCGGTTGGTGTTAAAGAGACAGTTATCTTCTGAGAATTTGCAGCTTCTAACTTCCGCTTGCAGGGAAGGGACAAGTCTGACATGCCTCAACCACCCTAATCACCCTGCTCTCTTCCCTCTCTCTAGCCCACCATTGTGGAAGCCCTGCTGGGCTATGAGATGGTACAGGTGGCCTGTGGGGCCTCTCATGTGCTGGCCCTGTCCACCGATGGAGAACTATTTGCCTGGGGCCGAGGAGATGGTGGTAAGCCCACTATCCAGCTCCAGCCTGAGGCTCCCTCTCAGAGCTTTCTCCACCATGGCTTCTTTCTCCTCATGCCCATCTTCCTCTCCATGGCCTAGTCTTCCTTTCCTGTTTTTTCTTGAGTTCTATTCATTCACTGGACAAACCATTATTTTTTTTTCTCGAAGATTTACTTATTGCCAGGTGGTGGTGGTTCACACCTTTAATCCCAACACTTGGGAGGCAGAGGCAGGTGGATCTCTGTGAGTTTGAGGACAGTCTGGTCTACAAAGCAAGTTTCAGGACAGCTAGAATTGTTACACAGAGAAACCCTGTCTTGAAAAAAAAAAGATTTATTTATTTGTTATACTTGCAGTATTCTGCATGCATGTGTGCCTGCAGGCCAGAAGAGGACACCAGATCTCATTACTGATGGTTGTGAGCCAACATGTGGCTGGGAATTGAACTCAGGACGCCTGGAAGAACAGCCAGTACTCTTAACCACTGAGCCATCTCTCCAGCCCTATTATTATCATACCTACTATGTATTCACCCTTTGTTAGGTTTGAACTGGTAAGATGAACAAGATGCTGCCAGATGTGGTGGTGCAGGCTTTTAATCCCAGCACTCAAGGCTAGCCTGGAACATAGCAAGTTCCAGGTTAGCCAGGGCTACATAGTGAAACCCCGTGTTTTCTTTTTCCTGGAGACAGGGATTCCCTCTGAAGCCCTAGCTGTCCTGGAACTCACAGAGATCCACCTGCCTCTGCCTCCTGAGTGCTAGGATTAAAAGTGTGCGCCACCACCGCCCGGCTCAAAAGCAAACAAAACAAAAATGTGGATTCATTCAGGCTTACGACATAGGGGAAATTTTGTTCTCCTAACAGTATTTATTTTTAATTTTTTTCAATGCTAGGAATCAAACTTTGCACATAGTAGTAAGTACATGCTCTATCAATGACCTATACCCACAGTCTACCTGGCTAGGTACTGAAAGCGATGATGTCATAGATGGGTTTCTGTCTCAAGTGTAAAGTGTGTGTGTTGGAGGCAGGAGGGGGAGGGATGATAGAGGGCACCAGGGCTGTGGCAAAGATTAACACTGGAGTGTAATTAAAGGAGGCAATGCCAGCCTGGTGAGGCAGGTGGCAGTTGGACAGGGTTTTTCCTTTTTGCGAGACAGTCTTGCCTGCAGTTTGCTGCTTCAGCCTTTTGAATGTAAGATTTTTAAAACTTTCTTTTCAAATAATGTATTTTTTATGTGCATTGGTGTTTTCCCTGCACGTGTTTGTCTGTGTGAGGGTATTGGATCCCCTGGAACTGGAGTCGCAGATAGTTGTGAGCTGTCACATGGGTTCTGGGACTTGAACCTGGGTCCTCTGGAAGAGCAGACAGTCCTCTTTACCACTGAACCATCTCTCCGGCCTGCTTGTTTTTTGAGATAGAACCTTCCTAATGTAGCTCAGCTAGTCTGGAATTCACTGTAGTCCAGGCTTGCCGCCTATTGTCCAGCATCAGCATCCTGAGTGCTGTGATTGATCCGAGGTGTGCTCCATCATACCCAGCTGCTGTCGGATGGAAAGGCTTTAAAGGATTTTCACCAGCAGTAGGGCCTAAGGAAAGCATTTCAGGCTGAGAACAGCCTTTATTCATTCCCCTTTCATCTTGGCATTACTATCCCTGAAATTCAAACTAACCAACCCCTTCTTTTTTTTCCTGTAGGGAGGCTGGGACTAGGCACCCGGGAGTCCCATAGCTGCCCCCAGCAGGTGCCCGTGCCCCTAGGACAGGAAGCTCAGAGAGTTGTTTGTGGTATTGACTCTTCCATGATCCTCACCTTGCCTGGCAAGGTCTTGGCCTGTGGAAGTAACAGGTAAAGTAGAGGCATCAAAGTGATAGGCCTGTCTTCCTACAATCCTTGGCTACAAAGTGTTTCTTTCCTTATTGTCTCCCTCCTTCAAAGGGTCAGAACTAAAGAAGGATGAAACTATTATTTGTTTCAACTCAGGGTAGGATCTGTCTCTCGATGGGACAGGTCCTAGCAAACCCCCTCTCCGCAGCCTCCCCCCCCCCCACTTGTGGGCAAAAGGCAGCCTGTACAAACCTCTAGATTCTGGCTCCATCTTTAGGTTCAACAAGCTAGGCTTGGACCACCTATCCCTGGAGGAGGAGCCTCTTCCCCATCAGCAGGTGGAGGAGGCCCTGAGCTTCACTCCCCTGGGCTCTGCACCTCTGGACCGGGAGCCCCTGCTGTGCGTGGACCTGGGCACTGCCCATTCGGCTGCTGTGACTGGTGAGTGGGACCCAGGTACAGGAGACCGAAGGGGTATTCGCCTCCTCCCCTCCCCTCCCCCCGCTTCTGTTCAAGTGCTCTTTATTTTCTTCCTATCTCCACAGTCTCCGGTGACTGCTATACTTTTGGCAGCAATCAGCATGGGCAATTGGGTACCAGTTCTCGCCGCATCAGCAGGGCGCCCTGTCGGGTCCAAGGCCTAGAGGGCATCAAGATGGTGATGGTAGCCTGTGGGGATGCCTTCACTGTTGCCATTGGGGCAGGTGAGGGTGCGCAGGATAAGGGTGGACAAGGCAGGATGTGTTGGGTTATGTTCAGTTCCTTCCCTTTGGAGTCGTTTTTTGCTGTCCAGTGTTTGGCCGCTTGCTTAGACTGTGCCCCACTCTCTTGAATTCTTGGCAGAGGGGGAAGTGTATTCTTGGGGCAAAGGAGCCCGAGGTCGACTGGGAAGGAGGGATGAGGATGCTGGACTCCCTAAGCCAGTGCAGCTGGATGAGACTCATCCTTATGTGGTGACTTCAGTGTCCTGCTGCCATGGGAACACCCTCCTGGCTGTTAGATGTGAGTCCTGTCCCCCCATGCCCCCACCCCCCACATGACCATGGGGGGGGCTGACCCAGCTCTCCTCCACTCCCCACTCCATCCTTAGTAATTACAAGTGAAATTTCCCAGAGCAGTCTTCTGCCCACAGAAAAGTGAAAGCAGAACCAGTGGGGACTAGGAAAGGGATGTGTAAAACAGAGTTTCCAGCCCGGGGGAGCAGGAGCTGCCTCCACTGCTCTCCAGGCCTCACTTGAATTATTTCTTCTAATACTTCCTGGATCTAGTTGATATTAAATGTCCACTTCTGGCCTGGCAGGAGGGTTTTGGCTCCAGGGCTCAATGAGATCAAGGATGGGTGATGCTTGCTAAGGCACTGCCTCTAGCAAGGCTGCAGGAGCTTCTCTTTGATACTCTCCAGCAGTCGCCGAGGAGCCAGTTCCCCCCTGAGGCAACAGGACTGATTATCCGAGAGACCGCCTCTGAGTGCTCTGAAAACGACTGTCTCAGGGGTCTGAGGAACGACTGTTTGCTGCTGCCTGGATGGTGTCACCAGTGAGGTGGAAAGGCCACCGAAGGCCATTTTGTTCGTCCAAGTCTCTGCCCCCAAACTCTATCTTTTATGCAGTGTCTCCAGGCTTCAGTCTGGCAGGAATTAACAGCAGGACGGTCTTCAAAGACTTTGCTAAAAAAAAAAAAAAAAAAAAAATCACACACACACACACACACACACACACACGAGGAGCCCGGTTGGAAAGAAGTCTCTGGAGGAGCCCGGTTGGAAAGAAGTCTCTGGCGGTGTCCTGATGCCATTCTTTGGACTAGGGCAAGCCAGGGCCTGTTTGTACTGGCCATTAGGCTGCCTAATCTCTGCATGGCTTGAGGTCGGAGGGGTCCCCTTTTCTCTTTCCTGTGGCAAGGGTTTGCTCTACTTCTGAGAGGGTGCCCCCCCCCACTCCCAAGAAGGGAATGCTGGAGCTACTGAGTGGTTGCCAAGGGGATCCTGCTAAAGGGTGTTCCTCACCCCAGGCCATTTCCCAGACCTAGACTGGGGAAAAGGTAGCCAGACCCGACCAGTTTCTTAAAGGTTTGAAAATAGCGCCAATAAAAATATCAAATGCCTGCTTGACATATGGTCTTTTCTGGGGTGGAGGTGGCCTCCAGACACCCCAAGACTGGGCTGGGCCCGACTGTGGTTGTAGGGCAGCGGCCAGGAGGAATGTGGGCGCAGTCAGAGGCTGGAGGCCGGGACCAAGGTTCCGCTGGCCCAGCGCCCAGCCCAGTTTCCTTGCTCCAGCAGGGTTTTCTCGGATCCTGTTGCCAGGCTTCGCTGCCTAGCACCTGGAAGCTAGAGCCACTGGTCCCTGGGCGGTGCGTGGTACAGGAGACCTTAAGGTGGCCTCTAAAGTCGTCTTATGGTGCGACCCGACAGGCACCATCACAGCGCCTTAAGGGGCCTCCACTTCTGGAAGAATCTCAGCCACGCTCTCAGTTCCAACGGGAAAGAGAAGCTCCAGCTTCCGGGGGTGGGCGAGGCTGATTTAACTTTCGAAGCCTGGCAGAGTCCTGAGAGCGACCGCATTCCGTGGGGTTGTGGAGTGGGCGGGGCGCGAGGGTGGGCTCTAGGACCGTGGGGACGCGGCTCCGCCCCCTCTTCCGGCGGGCGGGGTTGCGGACCCGGGCCGCTCGCGGCCGCCAGTCGGCGCCGCCCGCAGCCGGGGGAACGCGGCCGGAGCGAGGCGCGGGCTGTGGGGCCGCCGCGTGCCCGGCCCCGCTCGCCCGTGCCCGCCGCCAGCCCGCCATGCCCGGCTTTGACTACAAGTTCCTGGAGAAGCCCAAGCGGCGGCTGCTGTGCCCACTGTGCGGGAAGCCCATGCGCGAGCCTGTGCAGGTGTCTACTTGCGGCCACCGCTTCTGCGACACCTGCCTGCAGGAGTTCCTCAGGTGCGAGCCCGGGGCGCGGTGGGCCTCGGTGCAGGGGGCGAGGGCACTGCACGGGGAAGGGCTCGGGCGGGAGACACGTCGGGCCTTTGTCTGCGCGGCCGCCCCGTGACCTCAGGAGCGCCCACCATGATGTCAAAGGGCGGCAGTGACGTCAGGGCTCTCGGGAGGACCCCACGCACCCAGGCGTAAGGTCGCCCGGGACCTACCTGCCCAGCTCCAGGTGGGAAAGACGCCCTTCCCAACCCGTGGCCGGCCCTTCCCCCCCCCCCCCCACCTGAGCCCGGGCGGCCGCAGCCTTGAACTTTGAATCCTTTAGGGAAGGAAAGGACAAAGCCTCTCCCGCGCGGCGCTGCCAGCCTGGGGAGTTTTCACCGTCCCTCCTCTTACTCTCTCTGACGCTGAAAAAGCGGCCGCTATTGTTCTCCCATTTCACGGAGACGGAAAGAAAGGCTGCGATTTGCCCAGGGTCACACGGTTGAGGTCTTAGCTGGGAATCCAGCCCGGCCTGCGTGTGGTCACTCAGCAGAGGTTGGACTGTGACCTGCAGCCCTCCCCGCCTCTCAACTGGAAGCCCTCCTTGGGGTCTTGAGTATGACGGATGGTCGGGCACACTGGCGAAAGGGGAATTGTTCCCGGGTTGGTACTGCATATCTCTTGCTCTCTCAGGACCCAGGTTGTGCCTTGCCGCCTCAGGCAGCCGTCACATTTCTGGGCACCCTGTGCGGACTTAAGTCTCCTGCCGCCAAGGGCTGCGGCGTGGAAGGGGAGATCGGGGAGCCTCGACGCCTGGAGCGTTGCCGCGGTCCGAGGGGTACTGGCAGGGACTGGTGTGGGACTTCTGCCTCAGTGCCCCATCCCGCTGCCCTCCGTAGATCCTGGCTGACGGAAATCTCAGCAGGCTCTTTGTTTTTTGTTCCTAGCAGCCGCGGGCTCTTGCTCTCACATATGCTCCTGCTCAAGCTGCTGTGCTACCCCCTCCTCCCTTCTCTTCTCCCTCCTCCCTCCTCCCTGCAATGTACACACTTAACTCCTCTACAGACACACGGGCCCATTGTCTCCTCGGCTCCCTTCCTGGCCCTCTGGTTTCCAGATGAGGCCAGCTGAGCCAGCCCCCTCCTCCAGCTGACCCACCCTTATTGCCTCGGGGAAGGAGCCAGGAGGGGCTGTCAGGCTCACTTCCCTCCTCCTTCACCTCCTTCTCAGTCCCCTCGAGGCTGCTTCTGCCCCTCCTCCTCCCGGAAATCCCCTCTTCCTCTCCCACTGCCCCCTCCCCCCCATCCTGTCTTCTCCCCTGGGCTTGGGCCTCCACTGTTCAGACTGGAGCTGCCTCTGCCTTCTCCCCTCCCCCATCGATCTTGTGTTTCGTGGCCACTGGAGGTAGTTGAGCAGGCTCTACACCCCCCCCCCCCCAATCACTCCTATCCTACAAGTTAGGTTGTCCATAGCCTTGGCCAAACCTTTGTCCTGGCTGGGCCCCAAGCTTCGGGATAAGCCTCTGCCTGAAGCCTAGGGACTCGCCTTAGTCCCCTTGTCTCCAAAATCACTGGGTCAGCACATTCCTGAAGCAGCCAAGTGGACCCCCTCCCCCTTGGTCCACTCCTCTTTCCCCACTCCTGCTGAAGCCAGAAAGGCTGCTAGCCCCGTAGTTGCAGGCATACCTGTTTGGTGCCTGAGCATCCAGGACATGGCCAGTAGTGGGGCCAAGAGAAGGTGGTAGGGAGTGGACTGGGCACCTGGGTATGGACTGCCCAGGCTCTGGAAAGCGCTTTCACAATAGGGCTGCCAGGTAGCCTCAGCTTCCGCCTTGAGGCCTGCCTGCTTGCCTCCCGCCTACCTGACTCAGATCCGCCAGGAATGCCATGCCTAGGGGCCTCTGCCCTGTTGTGGGAGCCCTTGTCTTGCCTGGGCTGTGACAGTCGTGTGTGACAGGTCTTGTTGGGGTCAGCTAGGGCGTACTGGCAGGAAGAAGCATGTTACTAGGTTCTGGGTATTAATATCTGGGTGGAGACTGGGGGAAAGGGGGACAGAACAGCTGGCACGGGTTGGGGGTCACCAGGTTTCAGAAACCTAGCCTGTCTGAACTGTATAGTTGCTAGGGACAGACATCCCCAGGTGCTGCTTCGCTAGGGAGCCTGGGTTTTTTTTCCTTGTTTTTTTTTTTTTTTTTTCCGTCTCTGAGCAGGGACTCTAGCCCTCAGGTGATGAAGGCAGGTGGGATGTGAGTGAGGAGGACCAAAGGCCTCACTTTCCTCACTTTAGGAGCACACCCTCAGAGAGGAGAGGGGTGGTAGAATGGCCTCAAGATGCCCTTTGCCCTTGTTTTAGGCCTGGCACAGTCATGGAGGCTGGGTAGCCCTGGCATTTATCCAACCCCATCCTTGTATACCCTCCCATCAGCTTTCAGAATGGCAGTGAAAACCATTTTGTGGGAAGGGGGTGGCAGGCTGCCTGTTTCTTTCAAGTCCAGCTGCTGTCGTGGGGGGAGGGGATGCCAGCTGCCACCTGTTGGGTGAGTGCTGCCCGAGGCAGCTGTGTCTGTCCGCACTGGACGTAGACTAGCCTTTGTGGGTAGTCCAGCGCCCTTGAAAAGTGGGTCCTTCTGACCTCTGCTTTCCGTTTTGTCTCAGCTGTGGCTAGCTAGGAAGGGGCCTGGCAAGGGAGGGTGGGGACCCTGGTGGAAGGAGTGAGGCCCAAGGGCTTGAGGGACATTGACCCTCCCTGCCTTCTCCCCTTTCAGTGAAGGAGTCTTCAAATGCCCTGAGGACCAGCTTCCTCTGGACTATGCCAAGGTGAGTCCACACTGCGGGGTTGGAAGTCTGGGTACATAGTTACAGACTGTTGCCCTTGGTGGAGGCTGGAGTGTTGGCAGCCAGCAGGCACAGGGCCAGTGTCAACCGCAAGCCTCTGGATCTCGTGCCCCCACAAAGGTAGCCTGTTCTCTCCCACCAGGCCAGTTTGCAAACGAAGGCTGTGTTTTGCCCTGGGGGGCAGGCACAATGCCCAGCCTGTAGGGGTGCACAGAGCTGCTCTGTGCCCGTAAAAAGATGCTCCCTCTTCCTGTGGCAAGTTAGACCTGTGGCTGGGGGCCAGGACCCCTCTACTCAGAGGAAGGAAGCGGAGGAGGGGGGTGGTGTGCCTGAGCAGGCTTATGTGATAGGGTGCCCCCCGAAGAGACCGTGTTCCTTTGCAGGCAGTTTGGGGACCCTGGGTTCCAAGTCCAAGTAGATACCACCTCCTGTGTCCTTCATCCTTGGGCACAGAGACAAACAGTCTGAGGAGGTCTTTGCCTAAAGAGCTTATTACTGGCTGATAGACCCAACCAGCTCAGTTGAGAGTTGGGGTGAATGTGACTTACTGCATGCTCTGATCCTCGCTGATCCCCTCATGCTATGCCCACAGATCTACCCAGACCCAGAGCTGGAGGTCCAAGTGTTAGGCTTGCCTATTCGCTGCATCCATAGTGAGGAGGGCTGCCGCTGGAGCGGGCCTCTTCGCCACCTCCAGGTGAGGCTCTGGGCTGGGGAGCTGGGACTAGCCATCACTGGGCCGGTGCTGACTGAGCTTCTCCCATTAGGGCCACTTGAACACTTGCAGCTTCAATGTAGTCCCCTGCCCCAATCGCTGCCCAGCCAAGCTGAGCCGGCGTGATCTGCCTGCCCACTTGCAGCACGACTGCCCTAAGCGCCGCCTCAAGTGTGAATTCTGTGGCTGTGACTTCAGTGGGGAGGCCTACGAGGTAGGTGGGTCCAGGCTGAAGGGAGGGTGAGGCACCTAGGAGTCCAGGAATCCCTTACTTAACTCAGCCCCTGTGCTATTTTTAGAGTCACGAGGGCATGTGCCCCCAGGAGAGTGTATACTGTGAGAACAAGTGTGGTGCCCGCATGATGAGGCGACTGTTGGCCCAGCATGCCACTTCTGAGTGCCCCAAGCGCACCCAGCCTTGTGCCTACTGTACCAAGGAGTTTGTTTTTGACACCATCCAGGTGAGGCCCTTTATTGACCTATGTGCTTTGAGATTGGGAAACAAGAGTCCCGTTATTGACGACTGCTTCTGTCTCTGGTCCTAGAGCCATCAGTACCAGTGCCCACGGTTGCCTGTTCCTTGCCCCAACCAGTGTGGCGTGGGCACCGTGGCTCGGGAGGACCTGCCCGGCCATCTGAAGGACAGCTGCAGCACTGCACTGGTGCTCTGCCCTTTCAAGGAGTCCGGCTGTAAGCACAGGGTGAGATGCCCCTTTCTCGGCCCCCTTTAGCCCTTCAAGTCCTAGACAGTTTGCTGGCAAGCTGAGGCCTTGATGGGTCCCACTAGCCAACTCCTGCTGCTTCCCAGCACCCTCTGTCATCGTCCTGTGGAATTGGGTGCCCGCTACCCCTACCTGCTTCTTCTCTCCCCTGGACCTTCCTCTTTTGGTAACTTTTTCCTTCCCCCATGGCCTTGGGTTTTGCCAACAGTGCCCTAAACTGGCAATGGCACGTCACGTGGAGGAGAGTGTAAAGCCACATCTGGCTATGATGTGTGCCCTGGTGAGCCGGCAGCGGCAAGAGCTGCAGGAGCTTCGGAGAGAGCTGGAGGAGCTATCCATAGGCAGTGATGGCGTGCTCATCTGGAAGATCGGCAGCTATGGGCGCCGTCTCCAAGAGGCCAAGGCCAAGCCTAACCTGGAGTGCTTCAGCCCGGCCTTTTACACACACAAGTACGGTTACAAGCTGCAGGTGTCTGCCTTCCTCAATGGTAACGGCAGCGGCGAGGGCACACATCTCTCCATCTATATTCGTGTGTTACCAGGCGCCTTTGACAATCTCCTTGAGTGGCCCTTTGCCCGTCGGGTCACCTTCTCCCTGTTGGATCAGAGCGACCCAGGTCTGGCCAAGCCACAGCATGTCACTGAGACCTTCCACCCTGATCCAAACTGGAAGAACTTCCAAAAGCCCGGCACTTGGCGAGGCTCCCTGGATGAGAGTTCTCTAGGCTTTGGCTACCCCAAATTCATCTCCCACCAGGACATCCGAAAGCGAAATTATGTGCGGGATGATGCAGTCTTCATCCGTGCCTCTGTCGAACTGCCCCGGAAGATCCTCAGCTGAGAGTACAGCCTTCAGGGTCTAAGCAGGAAGGGAGGTGGGACAGGATCTCAGCCACTGGCGGAAACTGGAGAGGAGGCCGGACCCCCTCTCGGCTTCTTTTGCCTAGGTTGTTAGCCCACCACAACCTTCTCCCCACCACCACCACCACCCCTACCCCTCAGGTGCCTCCAATTGGTGCTTCAGCCCTGGCCCCTGGGGGGAGCAGGTCTCGGGGTTATCAAGGGCTGGAAACAAGTGATCCCAGGGCCTGTCTCCCCTCCTGGGCAGGGCAGACATGCCTTGGTGCCAGCCACATTCTACCTGGACTGAGGGGCCTGCTCAGGTGCTATGTCCCAAGAGCCATAGTGGGGGTGGGGGGGATTGGAAAAGGGAGGGGTAGTTATAATAATCTGCCTTGAGATGAATTTCTCTTTCCATTTACCCAATGTTGCCCTCTCTGGTTATTTATTTCTTTAGTGCTAGGAGGGCACAGCAGGGGAACTCTGATTTTTAATAAACCCTGGATTGTATTTATTAACTTGATTCCAGCCTGTCTCCTCCCAGTTGGCTAGGGTTCTGGGAGGCTGGGCTCCACTTAAGGAAGGGGTAACTGCTGCTCTGCTTGCAGCTGGACCTCTGGTGGACAACATGGGAATTGGCAGCGAGCGTTCTGTGGGCATGCCACCTGCAGCTGCCCTCTGGTGGTTCAATGGGTGGATGCAGGGACAGCTCCTAAGGCTGGCGTTTCTAGTCACTACCTCATCAAAGACAAGTGTTCTACTTAGGCAGGTGTGTCTTTCCCAGTAATCACCATGTGTATACACACGTGCAGGCCAAAGGTCCATGTCCAGTGTCTTACTCAGTTACTTGCCACCTTTTTGAGTCAGGATCAGAAGCCCCAGCGCTCTGATTCCACAAGACTAGTTGGCCATTGAGCTCCAAAGATCTTGACTGACCCAGCACTAGGGTGTTACAGGTGTGAGTGGTTGTGTCCAGTTCTTTTACATAGGTGCTGGGAATACAAACTCAAGTCCTTGTATTTGTGTAAGCACTTCCACCAAGGAGACCGTCTTTTTGTTTTCTGTTTTGTTTGAAACGGGGTTTTTCTGTGTAGTCTTAGCTGTCCTGGAACTGCCCTGTAGATGAGACCTACCTGCCTCTGCCTCTGCCTCCCAAGTGCTGGGATTAAAGGCACACACCACTATTGCCTGGCTTTCTGGGGCCTTTCTTGTGCTTGAGAGTCAAGTGAAACAGCTTTTACTATGAGAATTCATGGTAAAATTCATGGGCATTCATGAAGAGTTAATGAGGCTGCATGTGCCAGACATTAAGAAGTTACTGTTAGTCTACTCCAGGAGCAACAGGGGCCTTCAAGATGGATTAAGCACTTGAATTTTACCTGTAATCTCATTTGCTTTTTGTACAGTTTGGAATGGTTGCCTCCGACTATATACATTCCACTGGTCAACTAAGAGCAAAAGCAAATTGACTCCTTCAGGTGGTCTGGGGTAGGGTCTGGGATTGTATGTCCATCTGCCCCCCCGTATCCCCTCCCCCTCCCAAACTACTCAACTACATGTCCACTGCCTGGATTCATGACCAGGGGCATACAGCTCCAATCTGGGCAAGCTTTTGCCAAGTTACTTGGGTTATCTGCCCTTACTGGTAAAATAAATTTTGCAACTACTGGTTTTGGAATCTGATCATGACAGGAGCCAATGAAGAGCCTTACTCTTGGGGCCTAGACAGGAGGGTAAGCCTGTTTTGCAGAGGGAAGCAAAGAGAGAAGACAGGAGGGCTGGTTAGCTCCCCACTAGGCTAGTATTTTCACTAAGCTCAGGGCCAGTGGTCCCTCATGACACCTTGTTAGACACAGCCTGGAAACTAGAGAAAACCTTGGGCTTTAGCAGATACACAGCTAAAGTACTGTACCAGCATTTCAGAACAGCTTGGAGTAGCACTGTTCTAAGACAACTGCATGACAGACAGAGCTGGCGTGGGGTTCAGACCAGGGCGTACACCAGGCCGTGAAGTGGGCACCCTGAGCACCAGCCTGCCTTGTTAGCTCTGACAGTGGGCAGCCTGGCTTTCTTTGCAGAATTCTGACATCCATCTATGGAGCAGTGTGAATGAGGGTGAGGCGGCTTCCTTGATTAGATTACAGAACTCCCTCTCACCTCTGTCAGAAGAAATAAATGGGAGGTTTATAATATGGTGGAGATTGTATGGCAAAACATGCCCACCTCTTAGGACCAACGGCCCTTGGAGTGGACGTACGGCAGGGCCCTATGGGCCTCCACTGAGGGCTTGACTAAACTGTATGTACGGGTACGACCTAAAGATGGGTTCAGTGTGGGACGATAAACTGGGGAGCGTATTTGAGGGATGAATAGAATATTGCCACCACCGTAGAAACAAACTATTCCCCTTTTACTCGGGAACATCACAGGCTGTCCTCAAGACAAAAACCACCTCAGGCATTCACCACATTAAAATAGGACAAGGTCAGGAGGAGGCTTTTTTTGTTTTACTGGTTTATAATTAAAAAAAAAATAAACACACCACACCCATAACCACCACAGGTGGGGTGAGCGGTGGGGAAGTAGTGCTACAGTGTGAGCGGAAAGGGGACCCAGGTTCTCCCTTCGGGTGGCACGGAGTGGAGGTGAAACCCTGGCCTGGACCCTTATTGCTGGCTGGGGGCAGGGGGGGGGGGGAGGAATCAGGTTGAACTAGGAAACACCTTACATCAAAGCTGGGGGCAGTTGTTCGGAGGGGAAGGGAACCACAATGTTTTCCATGCAGACTAGAGGTGGGAGTGAGGTGTGCAAGCCCCCAAGTTAGTGTCTCGTCAGTTTCCTATGTTGTCAACGCACTCCCGGGAGAATCTGGGGAGGGGGGTTAAGCACAACGTCACAGGAGATAGTGGAGCTCTTTAAATATGACACACAAAGTCTGCTGATGGAGGGGCCCTGGGTGAGGAGGCTGCACCAGAGGTTTGGGGGCTTGGGGATAGGGCAGTAATACCAGTGTTCACAGACGGCAGGGAAACAATAATTTAGGACTTCATGTTGCTATCATTTGGCATAACACACTCAGGCATTGTTTTTTCCTTTTTTTTTTTTCCTTCTTTTAAATATAAGGCAACTTGCCAACATAATTTAAAAGCTGAGCTTCGGTCACATCGCTTCAGATCACTACAGAATTTCTGGCTAAGGAACAGTGAGAATGAACCCCAGGCCTTCAGCTCACATTCCCCAAAGACAAGAGGAAAGGCAAGGGCTTGTTATTTTTAAAGCCCACTGTGCAACAGAAGACAGGTGCAAAACTTTACAACAAAACAACCTAAAGTTACAGAGAAGTGGTGAACTTTTAGACAGCTAACTGTCACTTGGGAATGAGACACACTGGTCCTGGAATGAGTGGAAGCTGCTCTAACGGGCAAGGGGCAAGAAGGGCTGTTTCCAATCTAAGCCCCCCTGCAGCGCTCAGAACCATGCTCATTTGGTAGAGGAAGAATTCAAAGAGCTTAAGGCTTTGTGTTTTTCTTTTTGTTCTTCATTAAACTGAAGGGCCGCAAAATGTAAGGGTGTATGTATCTGTGGGGCCACGCATACAAAATGCTCCTCAAACCCACATTCAAACAGAAACATGACATTTAAAACTTACAGTGTGGACCATAATTCTTAGCCAGTGTAGAGAACCAAATGCAGTTTAACTTTTTAAATTATTTTTTTGGTGATTTTAATTCCAAACTCTAATGTGATCATCCTTTACCTATATCTAATTCTTCAAGTAAGGTAGTTTTTGTTTTGCTTTTTTTTTTCCCTTAAGGGGGAAGGGAGGCAGGGATGAGGACAGTAGTTGAGTTTGGAGAGAGGCCACAGCGACAGGTCGTCTTGGGAATGCCAGGTGGCCACTGCATTTCTCTGGAAAGGAAGTCAAGAATTAAGATGCCAACGCCAAGGTTTTCTGAGTCTCAAGGCTTCAGCAAGGCCAAGTACAGTGACTTGGGAGCAGCGTAAATGCAGAACCAAGCCTTGGGGAATGGGAGCAGCTGGGGAAGATGGAAGCTGGGTGTATTTTCATTTGACATCTTTACGGGAGTCAAGAATTAGATTCCAGAGCACTCAGAAAGTCTGGCTTCTTAGTCCTAGACAGAGAAGCCTAACTTAAGGCTCTAGGCCACTTTCCTCAGCCATACCTCAGTCTCAGCAAAAGATGGCAAGAGCAACAAGTGGTCAAGGTGGAGACTGATTGACAGGCAGGTGCTGAGATAGGATTAGCTTCTAACAGAAAACCAGGAGTAGCTCATGGGAGGAGAAAGGACCTTCTTCTGCCTCCAAATGGACCCTGCCAAGTTCCCTTCCTTAGATATCTAAGGATGATCACACTGGAGCAGCGAAACTTTGAAACTATCCAGTTACTTCAAAGTAAGACTAAGCCTAGAAGGGTGATGTATGGCGTGTTGCCTGAGGAGGGCATCATTGCCCCCTATCTATACCCTGGGTGCTGAATATGAAGACTTCGACTATCTGCGGGATCGGGGGCTCGGGTGCCAGGGGCTCGGTGGGCCTTGCTCAACATGGCCAGGCTCTGTTCTCGGAAGCAGGCCTGCTGGAAATCCCCACTCAGGTAATCCACCGTTTGCATCAAGCTGTTCTGGCTTGCCACTGGCCCACCCCCAGTTCCCGCTCGGTAGTGGGCCCCAGGAGCTGCTGCACAGTCGAGGGGTGCACCTGTGGGCTGCCCAGCATGGAACGGCATGGCGAGGTCCTGAGACCCCGAGCTGTCGCTATTGGGAGTTGGTAGGATGTTGTTCCACAGGGGTTGGAAGTAGTGACCATTGGGATAGGCCAGTGGGGCCGGGAGCCCGTTGACAGGTGGGGAAGGGGTCGGCTTCTCCAGGGAAGGCTTCAGATGGAAGGACTGCGCCAGGCAGAGTTCCTGCGGGTAGGCAGGGGCCTTGCCCACAAAACCGGGCCCTGCCAACTCGCGTCCTGCTGTATGTTTGCCTGTCAGGCCAGGGGCTGGTGTCCCACCAGCCTCGCTGCACATTTGCTGTAGGTGGGCCAGCTGGTGCTGGTTCCAGGTAACTGGCTTGAGGTCGCTAGGGTAGCCAGTAGGGGCTCGAGAGATGCCTGTGGGCAGGTTGACAGGACCTGCAGCAGGCAGCGCGGCTGTGGCCGCGTGGGTGTGCTCCATGGGATTGACCACACATGAAGGCATTGGTGTGGGGACGCTGTGGGTCGACACCCGGGTGCTTGCATTGATGAGCAGACTACGACTGATGGGGCTGGGGTTGGCGATCTGGCCCTCACACACTGAGGTAGTGCTGATGCCTGCCCGCGTCTGGCAAAACTGGTTGATCTGGTGCACGATGCTGCTCAGGTCCGGGGGCTGGCTGTGTTGCAGGGTGGCCGCCATTGAAAGGGGGATAGTTGAGGTAGACACGGTCACATTTGGGGGGGCATCTGAGTCTGGCATCTTCCGGCCTCCATGCAGCAAGGGATTAGGGGGATGCTGGAGACCCTGGTGAGTCAGGGCCTGCGGGTGGACCAAGCCCTGGGTTTGGGCTATCGGCTGCGGGTGGCCCAGGCCCTGAGGCTGCTGGAGGCTCTGGGGGTGAGACAGTGCCTGTGGTGGTGGTATACCCTGAGGGTGTTGCAGTGTCTGGGGAGGGGCATGGGCCAGGGTCTGTGCATGCTGCAGGGCCTGCTGGCGGGCCAGAGCCTGGGCCTGGGGGTGGGCTAAAGTGCTGGGTGCCACAGTAGCATAGGGTGCCACTGGGGGGTTCATGATGGCCTCAGGGAGGAACCGGGCTCGGGTGCCGTCAAAGTCCTTGAGTATGCTTTTGGCTGGCACTTTGACAATGGCAAGCAGGCCTGCCTTGGTGGCAGCCTGAGTCGGGTAGGGGCTGTAGCGCTGGGCTGATGTGTCGAGGCCGTTCACAGTACGACGAACGTGTTTCCGCTGAGGAACCTTCACACTGTTGGGGAAGATTTTTATAGTCAGTGGGTTGTTTGCGACCTTCTTAGCATACGCGTCCAATTCGGCTGGGGTAGGATAGTGAGCAGTTCTCATTTTCTGTGTAGTGTCCCCTAGAGAGAGGGAGAGAGAGAGAAGAGAGAGAGAGAGGGAAGGAGAGCAGAGAGGAGGGGCTCATCAGTCCAAGCCAACCAGCCTTTCTAGAGCCTGCTGAAGCCGTCTGTAGCCTTCCCTCGTGTCAGTCAGTCCCCAGAGTCTCGGCACAGCTGGAACTCACTGGGTGTGTACAGTATCCAGGCACTAGGGGACAGACTGTCTAAATGACCCTCACAACCACAGGAGGCAGGTGTACTGTGAGCCTGATCTAAAGATCAGGATGGCAAAACAACTTTCCAGAACTCCAGCTTGGAGATCCAAAGCCCACTCAGCCATTTCTCACAGACATTACCAGAGCTCTTCAGGACGTGGGGCTCCGTCCCTACCCGCCATCATGGCGCTGCCTGTCGGCGCCCTCCTCAGTCAGTTGGGACGCTGGTAAAGGTCCTACTCTTCCCTCTGCAGTGGCCAGCGAAGCAGCTGGGGTGCCATGCCCATGGGTGGGCAGGCCCATCTGGCACAGAGAACAAGACACTATTTCAGGAGAAGACGAGGAATCTGCCAATGTCTCCCACTCACAAGCTCACTTTTGTTTACAGTGTATTTGGTGCCCAACTGGTTGGAGATCAAAAGGCTGTATTTATCTGCCTGTGTGGAGGGAGGGTGACAGCAAGTGACAGCAGCAGGGAGGGGCTGAGAATAAAAGACTCAGACCATCTCTACGTCTATGTGACCCAGTCTGTCACTGTCCAAAAGGAAAGAGGAGGAGCTGGCCTCTTTGGAGACTGCAGGAATATCCACTCACTGTGCCTCATTACTGGCAACACTCTCCTTGTTCTCGTATCCGGGGGCTTCCCATCAAGGGGCTCCAGCGGATGCTGGGTTTCCAATCCAGAAAGAAAAATTTCCCACGACAAGAGCTCTTTAAGTATGCCAGACTCCCCCCTACAAGGGATCATTGCTGTTTTCTTCTCTAAGAGAAGGGGTCTACCCTAAGCATACACAAAAAGTACACCATTAACACTTGCTGAATGAGTAAGTATACACACTGCCCAAAGCAGAAGGAAAATGGCTTGGCACAGAGCCTGGGCTCAGCTGGCTGACTCTCCCCTGCTTCCTCCCTTGGCAGAAAGTAGCCAGGAAAGACCAAGGACTAATCTATTAAGTGCCCAGCTGGTAGCTTTGGTTGGCCTTGGCCCAAAGGAGACTCCATTCAAAGTCATGTCGCTGGGCATCAAATGGAGCAGAAGCAGACTTAGAGGAGCATGTTGGAAGAACTGGGTAGAAACTGCTCTTCTCTGAAGCAGGGAAAGAAAGAGTTCAAGTATAGGAGAAATGAATATGTGGTCCCATGCTCACAGCAGCGCAGGGATGGAGATGTAGCCAGTCCCAACTGTGTCTCCATCTTATCAGCCTCTACTACTGTCCAGTGCACCAACATTAAAGGCCCTAGAACTCTTAGAAAAAATGCTTCCGGAAACACTGCAGACAACACAACTTCAGAAGCACTCAATCATACACCTGGCTATTGTTGAAGTTAGCAGCAGCAGCACGGGGGCATGGCTACATCAGCCCTGGCAGTGCCCTGAAGGATCTTTACTTACTGTACTGGGCTTCACCAGAGGAGAATTTCAGGAATAGTGAGTATGAAGCAGAGTTAGCAGGTTCATGAAAAGATTACAATATAGATTTTAAGCATAGGGGTTGGGGAGGAGAAAGGCATCCAGGAAAGATAAAAAATAGCTGAGCATAAGAATGGACAAGTCACCCCAATGTATATTTATGATGGTAAATCACATCATTTAAAAGAGTGTAATTTACTGCAAGATTTAAAGGTTGAAGAACTCTGTCAGGCATGGTGGTGCATGCCTTTAATCCAAGCACCCAGGAGGCAGAGGTAGATAGATCTGAGTTCGAGGCAAGCCTGGTGTAGAGTGAGTTCCAGGTCAGCTAGGGCTACAGAGAAAACCTGACTTGGAAACCACCCCCCTCCCACCCCAACACCATTCCTAAAAGAAAAGAGAAGAAAAAGAAGAAAGGGTCCCAGGTTCGAGCTGGCTGAGTTGCGGTGGTTCACACACACAGTGTGTGTGCAATTACCAGCTGGAGACAAAAGCAGAAGTCTGGCCTTGAGTTCCAAGCCAGCCTGGGCTGCAGAGTGAGATCCTGACACACAAACAAACAAAAACCTCCCTGCAAGCCTGAGTGTTCACCAGGCTGCACAGACAGTAGCGTTTTGCTGCTGACTCCCAGTACAGCGCCTCCCTAGACAGGCGGCACACCTGGTGAGTGTTAGGACAGTTATCACCAAACAACAACTAGGACCCCCTGAGCAACAGGAGCCGAAAGTGCTGGGCTTTATTTGGTTCAGAGGGAACATGTAGACCTGCTTCTCCACCTCTACTTGAGATCCGCGCAGAAGACCCGGTATGGAAAGTGGTTTGTGGATTGAAGTTCTCTGCTCAAAGTGAGCATCACTCCTCAGGTTTTTTCCTAGCATGGCATTGTTCTCCTGATGCTGACCGTGAAGAAAGGCAGAAGAAGAAGAAGAAAATGAAGGTCGAGAGGGAGGGTGCAGATGGGGAGCTCCTGCTGGGGAAGATCCCTAAGTGACTAGCACACTGAACAAGAGTGCCCTTGCTCCAGAAGAGCCACCACTTGTCCCATACGAGATAGAATTAAGCATTAAGCTTAGTCCTTAAAAAAATAAATTAAAATAAAAAAGCCCAACACAGACCTTTCCCTCTTTTTCTAGGTCTCCGATACCTCATGCTGACCTTGAAAGCCTTACCCTCTTGCCTCTACTGCTGATGCCACCACCACCACACCACATTGCACTGCTGTTTTGAACCAAGGTCCCACAAAGCAGACCGGGCTGTTCCTGACTCCTTTGCCATGGCCTCTCAAATGCTTAGATTTAGAGGCATAACACCACGTCCAGTTTCCTATTTGGTTTTTGGAGATAAGATCTCACTGTGTAGTTCTGCTTGGGCTTGACTCCTTGACCTAAGTACTGGGTGCCATCATGCTCGGTTTTGTGAGCGTGTTCTTACGGTGCCCCTCCCATGTATACAGGCTCACCGGCACCTTACTTCCGGAACAACTTCCTCTAACCACAGATAATAGATCTTCAGTTTTATCTAAAAAGAAAAGGCTGTCTTAAATAGTTGGTACGGTTATAATACAGATACAGGGCAGCATAGAGAACGGGCGATCTGTGGCTAGAACAACAGTTTCCACCTAACGTCAAACTATGGCTCTACCATTTAAAAACTGAAGACTCAGTGTGGTTCCTCATTTGTCAATAGAAATGAAACCTGCTTTACTATGTTACAAAATTACTAATATTAAGAGACTCAAGCAGGAAAAATGTGATATGAACATGAATCCCAGCTGTTTATAGTTATTCAAGAAAAGCAGGTTAGGCAGAGTCTGCCCAGTCAGAACAAAGGAACTGATCAAGGAAGCAGCAAATGTAGGACCCCTGACTTCAAGCTGAGTTAAATGTCAGAAAGCAGTTGCCTAATCTAAGGCAGGGAGGGAGTGTGCATGTGTGGTTTGTAAATCCAGTTTCCTCCAGGGAGCTCCTTGGTTTTCCTTTTGTTTTGAGGTGTGGCAGAAACATGGAATCCACAAGTAGAAGACCTGGGCGTCTGATAGGAGCAAGTGCTGGCCCAGAAATGAGTAGTCATGTGACATGCAAGCCCCATGTGAAAGACAACAAGGTGCAGGGTCCGTGACTCTCACTGTACTCTGCACTCTAGCAGCTGATGAATTCCAGGTCATCCTGGGTTAGAGGAATGTCCTGTCTCTGAAAACTAACAAAAGGAGCAAGAAGAGTCTCCCATGCAGAATTACTGAATAGGACAGAGAGGCCCAGCAGGTAAAGTTCTTACTCTTTGTGCAAGTCTGGCAACCTAATTTAGATTCTAGGAATTCAGGGTGAAAGGAAAGATCAGCTCCTGAAAATTATCCTTGAACTTCACAAATGTACCACAAAAACATGCATGGATCTCCACATATACCTGTACAAGCACACGGACACTTCATACAGAAACACAAGTAGCAGTGGGGTTGTGGTGGCGCACACCTTTAATCCCAGCACTCAGGAGGCAGAGACAAGCGGATCTTTATGAGTTCGAGGCCAGCCTGGTCTACAAAGTACTGAGTTCCAGGACAGGCTACAAAGCTGCAGAGAAATCTTGTCAAACAAAACAAAACAAAACAAAGCAAAACAACACAAAACAAACAAACAAAAACCTCACAAGGTAAAATAAAAACTTAAAAATATATATGTGGGGACTGAAGAGATGGCTTAAAAGCACTAGCTGCTCTTCCAGAGGACTGAGTTTGGTTCCTAACACCCATATAGCTACTTACAACATGCGCGCGCGCGCACACACACACACACACACACACACACACACACACACACACACAGAGTATTCTTCTTATTTGGGAGGCTAGGAAAGAAGGATCACTGCCCAGGAGTTTGAGACCATCCTGGGCAACATAGTGAAGCTCAAACTCAACAAAATAAACAAACATATATAAAAATTGTAATAGAGCACCTAACTCACAGTAATTGCTTTTCCACTAGGGGGCATGCCGATATCTGAAGAAATCAAGTCACTTCAGTATTTGTTCCAGGCCCTTCCAAGGCTCTGTATGCAGAAGGTAAACTAAAAAATGATATGTTAGGTGCTAGAAAGATGGCTCAGTAGTTAAGGGCACCAGTTGCTCTTCCAGAGGATCCAGGTTCGATTCCCAGCACCCACATGGCAGCTTGCAACCATCTGCTACCCTAATTCTTGGGGATCTGATGTCCCCTTCTGGCCTCTGTGAGCATCAGGAATGCAAGAGGTACATAATAGACATATGGGACAAAATACACATATACATCCAATTTTTTAAAAAGCTAGCATGCTAGCTAGGTGTGAGCCCAACACTTGGGGAGGTAGAAGCAGGATCGCTTGGGATGCTTAAGTAAGACTCTGAATTAAAGCTGGGCATGGTGGCACATGCTTTCAATCCCAGCACTTAGGAGGCAGATAAAGGTGGATCTTTGAGTTCAAAGCCAGCCAGCCTGTTCTACAAAGCAAGTTCCAGGACAATCAGGGCTACACAGAGAAACACTGTCTTGAAAAACAAAACAAACAAATCTGTTTCAAAACGAACAGAAACAGAAAAACAATCTAACAACAAGAAGGACAACGAGAAGACCTTGACTGTTTCGGTCACTGCACCGACTGCTGTGATGAGCCGCTGCAGTATCCTGTGCTGAGCTAGAAAAGTGAGCAGATGGGCTTGGAGTTAAGGAAAAAGAGAATCCAAAAATTACAATTCCTGGGAAAAGATGGGTCAGGAGAAAAATCAAAGTTACAAAACAGAGTTCCTAAACAGCTGCAGACTCTCAAAGTAAGGGACACCATGGCACATACAATCTTCAGATGTCCAAGAGGACATCCACCTGACCCAAGTATGCGCTCCACCAGCCACAGACCCCCTTGAAACTGACATATGTCTTAGGTTTGTTTTGGCTTTGAGGCAGAGTCTTGCTCTGTATCCCAGGATGGTCCTGACTAGCACAGCCTCCTGCCCCAGCTTGTCAAGCACTGGGATTACAGGGGGCACCCCCCTTCTGAGCAAATCCCCCGTTGGTATCACTGAGCACCCTGTCGTTGTATGTTATGGCTCCAAGTGTATTTCCTCTTAGCTGTGTTCTGAGTGTGCTTGTTGGGATATCACAGAACACAGATTTATCGCCCAGTCACCACCAGGACAAAGTTAGGGCTGGAGGTCTATCGTGTGGTTGAGTACTTCCGGAGCATGCCAGGGACGGAGGGTGGGAGAGAGAAACGCTCCTTGAGGAAGCTGGCACAGCAGGACCGACTTCCAGAGTCAGACAGCCACAGCCCTTCCATCAGACAAATTCAGACCCAGTGAGGGCGAGTTTTCTGCTTTTTCAAGGACGTGAGGTCTAAGTAGGTGTTTGTTGCTGCTGATTTCTTTTTGGGGGAGAGGGGTTGAGACAGGGTTTCTGTGTAGCCCTGGCTGTCCTGGGACTCGCTCAGCCTGACTCTGCCTACCAAGTACTGAGAATTAAAGGCCTGTACCAACATGCCCGATTTATTTGGTGCTGAGAACAAATACAGGGCTTTGTGCAAGCTAAGTAATAAGCATTCCACCAAACTGAGCTACACCCTCAGCGCCAACTTAATTTTACTTTTTTGTTCACTTTTCTGAGACTGGGTAGTCCTCACCAGCCTGGAACTTGCTATGTAGACCAGGCTGGCCTTGAACCCAGATATTCGCCTGCTTCTGCTTACCAAATGGTGGGAATTAAACTTGTGTGCCACCATGCTCACCTCTTGTTTTATTTTTACACATGGTTCAAGAGCTAAGCTGCCTAGATGTTCTTGAACTTGAGATCTTCATGCCCCAGTCTTCTGAGTGGCTGACTTCATACCAACCGCTGGTTATAAACTGACTGCTCCACGCTCACCTGGTGCAGCTTCCGTGTGCTGCTGTAGGAAATGTGACTGAGACAAACTACACTAGGCATGCTGTCTATGGCTGCTTCTGATCTACAATGGAAGAGCTAAGCAGACGACACACAAAGCTCAAAATATTGGCTTCTGGCACTTACAGAAAAAGTTTGCTAATGGCTGCCATGAAGGACTTGGGTAAACTGCACAGCATTAAAGAAAGCCCCATTGCCTCACCAGCTGCCCCGTTTCGCTCTAAAAAGGTTTATTCCAAATTCAGGGCTGTTTTTACTTAGACACTATTCATGTAAGAGAGAGTCAGAAATAAAGACTATTTCCCTCGCCTATCATGTAGTACAGGGACAGAAGTCGGAAGCTGGGGAAAGTATGAATTACAATGCTCTGAAAGAATGAAGTCAAGACACGAACCTAACAGTTCTCAGAGGTCCAATCGGGCGGGACATAGACAACCACACCCAGAGAAACCAAGGAAGTCGGCTCCTGACCCCTGGGGTAAAGTTTGTTTCTAGGAGCAAAAGTCATGCTGGCTCACGGGGCAGAGAGCAAAGCCAAAGAGAGCTGTCTGTTTCCATGACAGACCATATTCAGAGATCAAGAAATCACCAAGAGTGTATACAGTCACTTTAGAGACACAAAAGTGAGCTGGACAATGAGTTTTCAGTCAGCTGCTCTCGGGGTTCAAAGGGAACATTTCTTTGAAGGGTCCTATGATACACATCCACTGAAGCGCCTTGTGGCTTTGCTGTGCAGCAGAAGGCTGTCAGTAACAAGTTCATACACACTGGAAACTGTAGGATCTGAAAGTATCTCGCACTGCTGACAGACAGGGCCTTTGTGCCTGCTGTCCTGCAATGTCAGCTCACGAATATCTTGGAAGTACCAAAAGTCATGGTCAGTGCATCACAGACATGATGCTGAGACAGCCCTCATGTAGGACAAAACACAGAAGCACACACCCTTCCGTGGGAATCCAGCCTACTTACATTTCTGAAGTCCAGTGTTCATCTGCGTGTGAGAAAGAAGCTGAAAGGGCAGGTCACCTGGCCCGGGTAGACAGGCTAGCATGGCAGACCAGCATCAACACAACACGGGGCAGCGGCTCACACTGTAATGAACAATAAAGAATAAGGTCATTGGTCGTAGGGCAGCTTCTTCAAGGAAGGTACAAGGACATCTGATATGGGAGGCAGAGTGCTAAGTATGGACAGATAAGCAACTTAATTAACAGCATGCTGGTTAAAACTTACCTAGAAATCTGTCTGTAGCAGCAATTTACTCTCAACCATTAACACAGCAAAAGTGACACCGCACTCGGAACACGCGTGAGTGAAGGAATAAAACGGGGCGAGAGCTAGCAATGTAAACACACGTCTTTGTAAAGCTTCCAGGTAGGGCCAGAAAGATAAAAGGAAGGCACCTCCTGCCAGGCCTGATAATCTGAGTTCCATCTCCAGATCCCACATGATGGAAGGAGAGAACTGACGTCTGTGGCGCAAGCACCCACACCCGTTCACACAAGTGAATGCTTAAAACAAAACAAACCTCCAGGAAACTAGCCCTGGTGAACATACACAGAAAAATTCCCCACAAAAATCATCTGCCACAACCAAGTGGGGTTTATATCAAGGATGGAAAGATGATTAGGCACACATAAACCTAGAGATAAGACGAACCACATCAATCACATGAAAGACAAATTATCCTCTAACAAAACTCAACATCCTTCTATGATAAGACCCTCCCCACAGATGGCGGCACACACGGAAAGCCCTGCACTACACAGGGTGACAAAGGAGAATCATGACTTTCAGACTAATCTGAACTGCAGAATGTGAACTTTTCTCAAAAACAACACAAAACAATTCAGGTATAGTAGAAACACCTCAAATAAAACAAAGGCCACCTATAGAGCTCCTATAATCCCAGCACCACGGAGGTAAAGGCAGGAGGGTGCTAAATTCCAAGCTAGCCTGTACTACCTACCTATATTTTAATCTCTTATCAGATAAAAATGAATGTCCCTAAAAAAATGTAAATAACCAAGTTACACTGGTTGGAGACAGCTAGTCCAGGTTTTACATATATGTTCATTATATCACACAATAAGCTTGAGTTCTGAAAGCCAGGTTAGGTGTGTGTGGTGCTGGAGCTCATAAGATTTCTTAAGCAATCTAGGAAAATGACCAACTACTGAGATATATCACCAGCCCTTGAAATATATGTTCTATACTAACATAGATACAAAAGAAAACCTTGCAATATTAAAGAAAGCTTGGCTTTTAGGGTTCATTTATGTGAGTCGCTTATCAGAACAGTGCTAACATCCAATAAGCATTTACCCTTATGCTCACGCGTTATTTAGTTGACTGTGGTTTGGCTGATCAATATTCATAACGGCTGAGTAACCCTGTTCCAGGTTCTGGTCAACTATACCCAAATGAGGAACACTGCACACTTCTGATGTCTTCAAAGTTATAAATGTTCCATTAGTCAACCAAGACACACAGGGAACTCCAAGAGACAGAGTCACCTCTCCTACCACTACGCTGAGAACTACAACTGCATTCCCATGAGTAAATACTCAGTGCTTTGTTTCTGCATTTAAAATGCAGTCATTTCATTCCTCATCTATAACATGGCAGGTCCTGAAAATAAAGAGATGTCCTGGTCCTGTGGTCTCTGAGGCGGTATCTATAGGCTCTCCTGCTATTGCCTGGCCCTGAAAACTACCTTAAGACTACAGATGGAGCCAGGCGTGCTTTTATTCCAGAAATTTTGAAGCAGAGGCAGGTGGATCTTTGAGTTTGAGGCCAGCCTGGTCTACATAAGGAGTTCCAGGACATCCAGGGCTACAAAGAACGATCCTGTCTTGAAAAACAAAACAAAACAAAAAAACAAAAAACCAAGGGGGGAAAAAGACTGCACACAGTTAAGATACATCTCCACTCTTCTGGTATAGGCAGAACAAAGCTTATGTATGTCTGAATTAAGTCTGTTGGTTTTCCTCCGGAGAAAGTGAAAAGCAGACACTATGAGAAACTTCCTCCAGGTAAGACACAGGCTGGATTCTTGTCATCTTCCACAATGTCCTGCGGAAGGCGTCAGACTATGCGGATGAAATATTACTCAAGATTACAATCGTGTAGCACTTGATTTTCAAGGCTCCTAGTCCCCCATGAAAAGATGCTGGATGACAGAACAATCATCTCCGCGGAAGCCGAGGCTGGCAGACAGCCTGTGTCTTCAGTTCTGCAATGAGATCTCAGCTACAGGGCTTCACCTCTAGGAAAGTACTCCAGCACCTAACTCAGTGCACTGCTAAAACTCCCAGTGGTCGGTACAAATGAGAGAGACAGAAGATGTTTATGTTTTAGGATATTTAGTCTTTTTGTTTTATTTTGTTTTTGAGACAGTCTTACTATCTAGCATTGGCTGGCCAGACTGGCCTTGAACTCATAGAGATCTGCCTAATTCTGCCTCCATCCATACACATTAAAGGCATGTGCCACCCAGAGTCTTTAAATAGGCACTGACTATGGCAAAGAACATCAGACATCAGGCAAACAAGTTGTTTTATTTTTTTGCTTTTTGAGACAGGGTTTCACTGTGCAGCGCTGTCTGTCCTGGAACTAGCTCTGTAGACCAGGCTCTCCTCAAACTCAGAGATCCACCTGCCTCTACCTCCTCCACCTGCCTCTACCTCCTCCACCTGCCTCTACCTCCTCCACCTGCCTCTACCTCCCAAGTGCTGGGGTTAAAGGTATTAAAGCCACCACTGCTCAGCCAGGCAGGTTGTTTCTAAGATTTGTCCTTTTTGTTTTTAAAATTCTGTGTGTGCATGCATGGATATATTCATGTGAGTAAAGGTGCTACAGAAGGCAGAGGTATCAGACCTCCCTAGACCTGGAATTAGAGGCAGTTGTGAGCTACTTGACACGTGTGCTAGTGATGGATCCTCTGGAAGAATGGCAGATGCTCTAACCACTGGGCTATCTCTTCAGTCCCCAGACAACGTTCAAGAAGCCTGGTGTGGCGCATGCACTACAAAGTCAAGGCAGGAGTACTGTTGCAAATTCAAGGCCAGCTTGGCTTATACATCAAGTCGCTAACTTTAAGAAGGAAAAACGTTCCTCAGTACAGCTACAGGCTATGTAATTTTATGGATTGCAGTCATAACCTGAAGTAAAAAGGGCCTTCACAACCTTAGCAATCGCAGGCTCTGGCGAAGAGGTGTTTGGAGGTCAGCAACGTAAGCTGCACTTTTATAGCCTTTCTGCTTCCTCACAATGGCACAAAAGGCCAGAATTCCACAGGCAACTCCCTTACCGCGGTCACTTCACCAGAAAGGACGGCGTCTAATCCAGTCTAGATGTGACTTCCAAGTATGAAGGGTGACAGAAAGGTCACTTGGAAAGCTTGTTCTATTCTAAGCACACAACTCACAAGGTGTTACTTGCAAACAGCTTGGACGCCATTTTGAGGTTGTGGGTAGCCATGTGTCTAGGCCCACGGCATCTATCATCACACCCGATGATACTCCAGTGCACAGGCACCTTCCTGATCTGTGCTGGAAGTGTCTCATCAAAGCCGGGCGGTGGTGTGGACACCTTTAATCCCAGTACTCAGGAGGCAGAAGCGGGTAGTCCCCTAGTTCAAGGCCAGCCTGGTCTACAGAGTGAGTTCCAGAATAGCCAGGGCTGTGAAACCCTGCCTTGAAAAATAAGGAGCCAGGCAGTGGCGGCGCATGCCTTTTAATTCTAGCACGTGGGAGGCAGAGACAGGAGACAGGGAGGAGAGTTTGAGGCCAGCGTGGGCTACAAAGTGAGTTCCAGGACAGGCACCAAAGCTACACTGCGAAACCCTGTCTCAAAAAAACAAAAAAAAAACAAAAAAAGAAAAGAAAAATAAGCAAAAAAAAAGGAAGAAATGTTTTATAAAGTATACCCCTGGGTTTATAAACATTTCGAAAGGCATTTGTAACCTTTTATAAACTTTTATTTTTGCTATTTAGTAAGTAATACTGATTCTCACTGCACATAAAAAGGCTGTTTATCAAAACTGCAGAGTTGACTTAAATGAAACAGAACAGATGCTGAAGACTTATGAATAGCTCAAAAAGAAAGGACCTACAGGAACACTGAGTGTGTGCCAGAGGGTAAGGGTATGACTCCTACCAAAGACACTGGTGGAGAAATATAAACAACCACTAAACATATAGAAATAGTACAACAATCTAGTAATTAAAAACAAAACAAAACCAAACCCTAAACTTTGGGCAGTGACATACTCCTGTGGACCTAGGCCAGGTTCAAGGCTAGCTCCAGCTACATGCTGAGCTAGAGGTTAGCCTGGACTACATGAGCCTCTGTCGAAGAGACAGGAGAGAACGGAGGAGGCAGAAGAGGGAGGGATTTGCTGGTTGGTTTCTGTCAACTTGACACAAACCTACATGTATCTGGGAAAAGGGAATCTTAACTGAGAAAAACATTTCCAGAAGATTGGCCTATAGGCAAGTCTACGGGGCCATGTTCTTGAGCAAGCTCCAGGACAGCAGGGCTACAACAGGGAAACCCTGTGTGTGTGTGGGGGGGGGGGGGGGGGTGGTGGAAAAGAGAACATTATAAAATGAGTAGGCTGGGTGCTTGCCTAGCATGCAGGAGGCCCAGCACCAAACACCCAGCATGGCGTTTCACAACTCTCATCTCGGCACTTGACAAGTGAAGAAGGATCAGAAGCACAAGGTCATTCTCAGCTGCACACCAGGTGGGAAGCCAGGCTGGGTTACAGGAGACTGTCAGTAAACAGTAATATACCTTTAGAGCTGAGGAAGCAGAGCTTTAGCATCCTACTGATTTTAAAAATAATCAAAAAGTTTTCCTTTGTACTTAGGACAGAACTTAAAATACAACCAGAGACCAGCCTGTTCTTGCAAATTACTATAATCTTATAATTAGCACATACTGCTGAGAATGACATTTAGTTCTATCTTGGTCTAGTCTCCTATGATAAACAGAAGTGAACTCAAGGGTATGGTCTCAGAATGTAAAAAACATTAAGGCTTGTTTCTAATAGATTCTTTTAAAATATGACTCTACATGTTTGAATTGTGAGGCAGATTTCTGTAACATTCTGACCTCTTGTATAAAAGAGGTCTGGACAAAGAAATAACTGTAGTGCAGAGAGGGAATAAACTGTGTCATGGTGGTCATTAAAACCCATCAAGTTCATACTCCAGCCTTGGGATAACTGCAGCCAAAACTGACTCAAAGTAATTATCCCTGCTATCTGCAATAAAAGTTAATTGGACATAATTGAACTAACGCCCTAGTCGGAGGGAAGCTGCAATTGGCAAAAAGCCCATTTCTCCCACTCCTTCTATCTGACAGCAAATGAAACTACTAATGCTAATTGTGGACAAACACGAAATTGCTCTCATGGTTCCCCCACTGCAAATTACTCAGCATTTCCAGCTAATGCCCAGCATGTTGGGCTGGAAGAAAAATCCTCAACCAGTGCTTCTTCTGAGAAAGATGAATTTAATGATAGCCAACTGCATTAAAGCTAAAGCTTGCTAAGAACTGTTAAATTCCCCCTGAACGACCTAAGGAAAGCAAGCATTGTGGGCTTATCCCCATGCTCTAAAGTTGTGTGCTGTATGCACTCTATGCCCACCAGCATGTTCTAGTAAATTATGCAAGGAGGCTGGAGAGGTGGCTCAGTTAGAAATGCTACTGCCCTTGCAGAGGACCCACATGGCAGCTCACAACTCCTGTAACTCCAGTTCCAGGGGACCTGACAGCCTCTTGTCTCCTTGTGCTCCTGCATGCACACAGTGTACATACTCATGCATATACATAAACATAACTTAAACATTAATTAAAAACAGAATTCAAAATAAATTCTTCCCTGTTTTTTCTTACATTTTATTTGTGAGTGCACATGTGCCATGGTGTGCATACAGCAGGTGAAAAGGCAACTTGGCCCCTCTTTCTGTCTATTTTTCTTCCATATATCCTTGCTGGCACTGGGTGAAGTAGGTCGTCCACACTCGCCTTGAGCTTGCAGGGATGCTGCTGCTTCTTCATTACATACAGCCTGTGCACTTTCAGGTATGAGACATCCCAACTAGCTGACCCCGCTCAGGTACAGAAGTTTAAAAAACAACAAATAAACAAAAAATCTAAATGGTGGTGGTGCACACCTTTACTCTTAGCACTTGGCAAGCAGAGGCAGGCAGGCAGATCTCTGCATTCGAGGTCAGCCAGAGCTACGCAGAGAAACTTGGTCTCAAACAAACAAACATAAAAATCAAACACACAAACAAGTCAAAGTGCTACTCTCCCCCACCCTCATTTTTTTGAGATGGGATCTCTCTAGTAGCCCTGACTACCCTGGAACTCACTCTGTAGACCAGGCTGGCCTCGAACTCTCAGAGATCCACCTACCTCTGCCTCTCAAGTGCTGGGATTAAAAGGTAAATTTCTCCAAGGGATGAAGAAATTGTTCGGCATTTAAGAACACTGACTGTTCTTCCTGAAGACCAGGGTTCAATTCCCAGCACCCACATGACAGCTCACAACTGTAACTCCAGTTCCAAAGGATATGACACCCTCACACCAATGTACATTGAATAAAATAATTTTTTTTCTTTTTTCTTTTTCTTTTTTTTTTTTTTTTTTTTTTTGGTTTTTCGAGACAGGGTTTCTCTGCAGCTTTTTTAGAGCCTGTCCTGGAACTAGCTCTTGTAGACCAGGCTGGCCTCGAACTCACAGAGATCCGCCTGCCTCTGCCTCCCGAGTGCTGGGATTAAAGGCGTGCGCCACCACCGCCCGGCTCTGAATAAAATAAATTTTTAAAAAACATTATGTGCCACCACAACTAGCCCTTAGTGCTACCATTTTAAAAAAATATTTTTATATTTATTGCTGACAAAACACATTTTGGTTATATTCAGAAAAATCTGTGTGTATATACATGCATGGCAGAGTCAGAGAACAAGCAGGAGTCAGTTCTTTCCTTCCACCAGCTAGGTGTAGGTACCAGACATGGAACCAAGGACATCAGACTTGGCAGCAAGTGCCTTTTACTCATGTGCCCTCTCCTCCTGAATATGTTTTGTTGTTTACTGAGACAGATCTTGTTACATGGTCCAGTCTGGCCTCAAAGTCTAGGGAGCCCTCCTAGGTTTGCCTCTTGAGTACTGGGATTACAGACATGTCCCAACAAGCTCAGTTTCAGTATTACTTTTTCCCTTGGAAAACTCCAGACCACTCAGGTTTACATAGCAAGTTCCAGAACAGCCAGGATACATAGAGAAACCCTGTCTCAAAATGTAATAAAAAGTGTGAAAAAAATCAATCAATCAAACAAACAAACAAACAAACAACAAAAAACCAAAACAAAAAAATAGTGTGAAGAGACAGCATGACCTGGCAACTCTTACAAAGGGAAATGTGTAACTGGGGTGGCTTACAGCAGAGGTTCAGTCCGTTGTCACAGTGGGACGTGACAGCACATGCGTGCGCAGGCATGGTGCTGGAGAAAGCACTGAGAAGGAGCTTGATCCAAGGGCAACAGGAAGTGAACTGTGTCACTGGGCATAGTTTGAGCATAGTAGACCTCAAAGGCCACCCCCACAGTGACACACTTCCTCCAACAAGACCATACCTAATCCAACAAAGCCACACTTAATAGTGCCCCACCCCACGGGGGCCATTTTTTTTCAAACCACCCCAGTATGAGAAACCCCCTTATGAATTATTATACAAGGAGGCCTGGGACAGGCTATTGCTCTTTGTAGTACATCAGGGCTAGACAGCAAGTCCATACTGCTGGCAAAAATTTCGGTTACAAGACAGAAAAATCAAGATGGAACTGACCTGAAAACTTCCTCCCTTCTGGCTAGAGCTGCCACAGTGCTATAAGGTGCTATGCATGCTGAGGGGAGAAAAGCCATCAATGGCGACCATACAATCTACAATATCAACCAACCAAGCAAGATACGCCCCTTGTACAACGAAGGCATGAAGGTTAGGTTGTCAGTGCTTTCGGACTAGATTTGGGACTTGCTCCACAGGAGGGAGTAAGTCTGATATTGGAAACCTATTAAGAAGCCCATGTTTGATGAGTCGTAGGCCCTAGCAGGTAACCTATAACAATGACTTGCTAAAAGACCTTTAAATGTTCTGTGTTTATACACACAGTCCTTCAACCTCCACCAGGAAAGGTTCTTCTGCAGTGAGCAGCAGTTAGTGAGGGACTCGTAACTACCCAGAATGCTGAGACTAAGTGCACCGGGTGCTCAGCCCCAGACAGTGCATCAAGCCCTCATCGCAGAAGAGGGGTCCTGTACAGATGTAAGAACCAGAGGACGGTAGGAGCGTGCAAATAAACACCATGTTCTACGAGGTCCTTGCCCTTGTGAATCCTCTGCAACTTGGTGACCTGCCCAAGATCAAGCCAACAAGATTAGTAAGTGTTCCAACAGGCAACATTAATTGGACTCAGTGGGCTTTAAAAGAGAAAACATGAAGTGGGGAGGGGGCCTGTTGGGGATACATGAGATGGCAAGACGGAAGAGTAAAGGAGGGGAGTGCATCGTTCACACGTAAAAAATACCAAAGAATACATGAAATACATTTTATAAACAAAACAAATTTTGCCTTGTTATCATTAGAAACATGGGATGCTGCTACTGCTGCTGCTGATTATTAGGATTTTTCAGGACAGGGTGTCCCTCTGGCTGTCCTGGAACCCACAAAGACCTACCTGTCTCTGCCGCTCAAGTGCTGAGATTAAAGGCATGTACCACTACAGCTGGCAGATGTTTTAAGCTTTTGATCTTTGCTTAAAAATAAAATAAAATAAAAATACTCCTGAGTTAAAATTAGGTGACAGAGTCCTAAAATACATATAAAATTTGGTTGTTCTTTCCTAGTCATCCATTAACCATGTAGTCAACAGTTCCGAAGTGCAGCACCGCTGAATGTTATATGTTACTCTCGTACTATGTAAGGCTTCTAAAATTAATGCAAGTGCAGCTTCAGAAAAGGGATCTTGAACAAATGTTTTTTTTGAGATGCTATGAACTGCTCTCAGGACAGACAGAATGAACCTGAGACCAACTGGGGCAGACCCTGTGCTGGTGCCATGAGAAATGGAGAGCAAGCCAGCAGGTGGTTAATCAACAAGTCTTCTGAGAATACTGGTCACAGAGCAGAGGGAGCTGGAGGAATTTAAAATGAAGCCATGCTACATATGGCAACCTTTGCCTGCTATACTAGCACTTGGCTGTTTGTTTCTTTTTTTTTTTTTTTTTTTTTTTGGTTTTTCGAGACAGGGTTTCCCTGTAGTTTCTAGAGCCTGTCCTGGAAATAGCTCTTGTAGACCAGGCTGGCCTCGAACTCAGAGATCCACCTGCCTCTGCCTCCCGAGTGCTGGGATTAAAGGCGTGCGCCACCACCGCCCGGCTTATACTAGCACTTGGGAAACTGAAGCAGGAGGGTCCTAAGTTTGAGACCAGCCTAGGCATCAGGGCAAGACTCTGTCTCAAACCCACAAGATGGAGTTGATTGTGCAGCTCTTCAAAAAGAAACTAAAAGCCAAGAGGTTATGAGGAAAAAACGATCTTCTACACTGCTAGCTGGTATCAACTAAATGCATTCCAACTGAGCTCCCGTCAGTTCGTTAGATTTGTTTCATGGACATATACCACTTCAAAACCAGGTGTTAAAGGTAGAACATGTTAACCAATTTGACAGAAATGAATATATTCTAAATAGACACTTAGTTATCAGACCATTAAAGCAGTGGGCCCCGAGGAAGTTGGAATTTCCTCAGGAATCTCATGAAAATCCTGGGCCAGGTATCACAGAAACTCTTCTCTACAGAGGAGATTATAAATTTAGAGACAATGATGGGCCAATGGTGTGCTGTACCACACCTTGATCAAAACTGGACCTACAATCTCACTTCAGGATCCAAGGACAGATATATGGGGTCACCAGATCTCTTTGGCCTTTTTCCCAATGTGGTGGCTACACTGAATAAATCTCCCTTTTCTACTTTTTAAATTTAAATATATATATGTAACTTCTAATATATATATATCAGCTGCAGAATATTTAAACACAATTCTGCATAAAGGGAGGCGAGTTATCTGATGTGAAATAAAAGTATAATCATACCTGAGAGATTTAAAAATTATTATAAGTGAGGGATCTATGACCAGGCAGTGGTGGCACACGACTTTAATCCCAGGACTCGGGAGACAGAGGTAGATCTCTGTGAGTTTGAGGCCAGCCTGATCTACACACATAGTTCCAAGACAGACAGGACTGTTTCACAGAGAAACCCTGTTTTGAAAAGCCAAAACAAGGGGGGGGGGGGGGAGGAAATATAGAAATTATAATATATTTACTGAAGGTAAATAGCCTGAAACAAACACATTTATAAAGACATCAATCACTTACTGAGTCACCTTATATCAGGTGTACCAGGTGCTGTACTAATACTGTATATTAGGAATACAAAAGTTGTTAAAAAAGAAAAAAAAATCAAAGATGTCAGGTGTAGATGTAATAGTAGTGGCAGACAATTTTAATCCCAGCACTTGAGAGGCAAAGGCAGGAGGTCTGAACTAGAAGTCAGCCTGGTCTACATAGCAAGACACAGGACAACCAGGGATACACAGAAAGACTCCAGCGCACGTGCGCGCCCATGCGCGCGCGCACACACACACACGCACACACACGTTCTTGTGCTCACAGGTGAGCACTAGGTGAATGTTAAAACACATGGAGTTGTCTCTTTAAAGGAAGAGATGTGTAACTTGTTTACCACCCAGAAGGCTGGGGTCAGATGTGGTTAACAGCCTGGTGACCTTTGCACTATCTGTGTGGCCAAGACCACACTGGATCCTCCCCCAGATACTTATTCTGAGCCTGCAGATCTATAGAACCTCTTTAAGGAAGATATTATATGTACTTTACAAAGGGTTTTAATGTAGTCATGTCTTAAGCACTTTTTTTTTCTTTTTTCTTTTTCGAGACAGGGTTTCTTTGTAGCTTTGGAGCCTATCCTGGAACTAGCTCTTGTAGACCAGGCTGGCCTCGAACTCACAGAGATCCACCTGCCTCTGCCTCCCGAGTGCTGGGAATAAAGGTGTGTGCCACCACCGCCCGGCTATCTTTCTTTCTTTTGATTGGTGTCCTGACCTTTGTATTCCCTTGGCAACCAGAGGGAAACAAACAAACAAACAGCATCTCAGGGTAAGACAGGAAGCTTTTACTTGTTGATGTATTTTTTGCAGGGCCGGGGATGAAACCTAGAGCTCTGGGGAGGATAAGCATATGCACGCTTTTCCTTTGAGTTATTATATTCCTGTCTTTAAATAATTTCAAATAAAGTTTTTCTACCTTATAGGAGAAAATAGTTAAAAATCCAGAAAAAAAATCAAAATGGTAAAATGTTTGTAATTCTAGTAATGAGGCTCAGGCCTGCAATCTCAGTTACTCAGTAGACTGAGGCAGGAGGATTGGAAACTCCAAGAAGGGAAGATTCTAACTCAGAAATCACAGTTCTATGTCTGACCTTACTACACTGTCTGGATATTGGCAAAGCCTTGGTTTTCACTACCTTGGGAAATCCCGAGAATGGAATTATTGAATCATTAGATGAAAACAAACCTAGAAGTTTAAAAAATTAATTTATAATTTATTTAGGTTTTTCAAGACAGGATTTCTTTGTGTAGCCTTGGCTGTCCTCGAACTCACGGAGAGATTCACCTGCCTTTGCTGGCATGTGTCACCACTACAGGTGTGTGTCACCTGCCCAGCTTAAAGTAAAAATATTTAACTTAATACCAGAAATGATTCTTGAGCTAAAGAAACTCTTGGTTTAACCTATTCTGGGTTGTTAATACAATTATATTATAAACACATTTCATTTTGAAGTATGATTTGTACTCGTTACCAAAGAACTCCTTCAAGGCAGACCCAGGCCTTTTCATTTGTCTCATGAATTTGCAAATCATGAAATTTCTCATTAAGCAGAGGGCTAAGATTTTGATAAAAAAAAAAAAAAAAAAAAAAGACTGCTCAGTGCTCACAGAAAAACAAGGTTGGGGGGAATGAAGCAAAGGCTTGCATTCTAAAGAGTTAAAAAACTTGATTTATTTGGTCAAAGAAATAAGAGATAAATCTATAATGCAAAGGTAACTTTGGGGATGGACAGATGGCTCACTGGTTAAGAGCACTGACTGCTCTTCTAGAGGACCTGGGGTTTGATTCATAGCACCAAGATGGCAGCTAATAACCCTCTACAACTTCAGTTCGAAGTGATCTTACACCCTCTTCTGGCCTCTGAGGACACTGGGTATATCACAGTACACAAACATATATGCAGGCAAAACTCCCATATGCATAAAATAATCTCTTTTTTAACTGAAAGGTAACTTTGTCTTGAAAGGCTCTAGCAATCCCATAATGTATTCAGTAACAAACATAGTCCAGGTAATTAATTCAGTGGCCTCCTCTTCTCTCACTGACAGACTGAACAGCTTTGAAGATAATCTCTCTCACTCTATCAAGACTCAGTAGGCAGATTCATTATTTATACCCTCAATTGTTTACTGTCCTATTTTCCCATCCATCCAGGCCCAAGGGCAGTGTTATCATTGGCCTGTTTCCAAAATGAGTATGTAGCTCACTGTCTCACCAGCTACAAAACTAGAGATGTTCAAGCACAGTGTGATCTAATAGCACAGAGCAACCTCATCTGCCACCTGACCCCAAACACAAATTCCTTGCTTAAGTGAAATCTATCTATCACTATGGTTGGCTGTTTACTTGATTAAATTATTAATTACTTGTTTCTTTATGGTCTCTACATAGCCCAGGCCAGGCTCAAACTTAGAATCCTATCTTAGCCTGCTGATCGCTAGGATTACAGGCAGGCAGACTGGCTATTCTGAGGCACTGAATAACACATATACACATACTCAACAAGCTTTTATTTTTAATTAACCTTTATTTTATGTGCATCGGGGTTTCTGCCTTTATTCATGTCTAGGTTGGATGACCTAGAACTGGAGTTACAGACAGCTGTGAGCTGCCATGAGATGCTGAGAATTAAACCCAGGCTCTCTGGAAGAGCAGTCAGGGCTCTTAACCACCCTTTTTTTGTGAATCAGCAAAAATTCTTAAAAGGCAACATCATTAAGAGAATGCTTTCTGTCTCTCTCTAAGCCGCACTCTACAGCAGCATCCCCAGGTATTTTTTTTACCTATAAGATTTTCTTACCTTGAGTAAGTTTTTCCCGGTTCCAAACTTTATCACGTCCAAGCAGATTATTATGGGAATTAAGCAAAGCCACGGGTCCAATGCTTCCTTCCCTTCACCTCCCTTGAGACTTTATACTTCACACATTACACTAAAATCTCCCTTTAAAGAGAACATAAGGCCTTTTTAAAAAAAAACATTCTAAGCTGCAAGTCACAGAGATAAACAGAATGGATATAAATACATTGCTAAAGAAAATTCAGTAAGTTACTTCAATTTCAGCAGCACTGTCTCTTCAACCAGTAAACAAGTCAAAGCTTTGCATAATTGTTTCCTTGAAGATAAATCTGAGTTTCCAAGCCATTTAAATGATACCTGGAGACAAATGCAGATACACCCATTAGTAGTTCTATACATAGCCTCTTGCCTCCAGGGAAAAATTCTTTGGGGAACCCCAACTAATTTGCACCATACAAATCACTGACTGCACAATCAGACAAGAAAACAGGCATGCAAGATCTGGAATATAACTCAGTTAACAGAGTTCCTCACCTACATGCACTGCAAAATTAATATAGTAAGAAAAGACTGGCAGAAGGAGCAGAGTTCGAGACCAGAGGAGAGGAAATGGCTCACTGGGTAAATTCCTTGCTGTACAAGCATAAAGACGTGAATTTGGGAGCCAGGCATGATGCACACCTTTGACCCCAACACTTATGAGGCAAAGTTCCAGGCCTGCCTGGTCTACATAGAAGCAAGTTCCAAGACAGACAGAATGACACAGAGACCCTGTCTCAAAAAACAAATAAAGCAAACAAACAAACAAAAGTAAATAAATAAACTTAAAGTCAAACAACGAAATCCTGAATTTGGGTTCCCAACAGCAGAGAATGTCTATAACTCGGTGCCAGGCGGCAGAAACAGGCAGATCTAGGAGGAGGAAGGGTGGGAGCTTGCTCTGCCCAAATCAGCAAGATTCAGGTCTAGTAAGAATACCTAACTTGGGGCTGGAGAGATGGCTCAGTGGTTAAGAGCATTGCCTACTCTTCCAAAGGTCCTGAGTTCAATTCCTGACAACCACATGGTGGCTCACAACCATTTGTAAAGAGGTCTGGTGCCCTCTTCTGGACTGCAGACATACACACAGACAGAATATTGTATACATAATAAATAAATATTAAAAAAAAAAGAATACCTAACTCAAAAAAAAAAAAAAAGGTAAAGGAGCTGGAAGGCTCAATGGCTAACAACATTGGTTGATCTCCCTGGGTTCAATTTCATGCACCCACACAGCAGCCCACAACTACTTGTCTATTAACACGAGTTTCAGGGTATCTCATGATCTCCTCTGCCTTCAGGGACACTAGGCACTCACAGGGTTCACAGAATATATATTCAGACAGAACATCTATACACATAAATAATTTTTTTAAAATCTTTGAGAAGCCAGTAGGTAGTGGCACATACCTTTAATCCTAGCACTTGGGAGAAAGAGACAGGCGGATTTCTGAGTTCGAGATCAGCATGGTCTACACAGTGAGTTCCAAGAAAGACAGGACAGGCTCCAAAGGTACAGAGAAACCCTGTCTTGAAAAACCAGAGGGAAAAAAAAAGAGAGATAAAGAAGCCATTTGAAGAAAACATTTTATGTCAACCTCTGGACTCTACATGAGGCACCTGGACCAGAAAATCTGTACAAGCACGTGCAAACAGACACATACACCCTAAGGCCACACTGAGCTACACAGTAAGACCTGTACAAGCACGTGCACACATACACCCTAAGGCCTCACTGAGCTACACAGTAAGACCCTATCTCAAAACAAAACAAAAAGCAGGGAGCAAAGTATAACATAACTTTATAAAAAGCCTTTTAAAGTGTTTACACCTGAAAAGAGAAAAGAGGGCAAACAAACCAAAGCGCCACAGTGGCCTTCTCACTACTTCCCCACCCTGCTAGAGAGCAAAGCAAACTTCACAGGGATCACATCTATAATCCCAGAACTGGCAAGGCAAAGGCAGATGCCCTCTTGAGTTTGACGACAGCCTGGTCAATGTACTGAATTCCAAGTCAGCCAGAACTATATAATGAGCCCTGGATTCAAACAAGAAAAATAAATAGCCAGGCGGTAGTGGTGTACACCTTTAATCCCAGCATTTAGGAGGCAGAGGCCAGCCTGGTGAACTCCAGAGTGAGTTCCAAGACAGTGAAGACTCTTACACAGAGAAACACTGTCTCGAAAAAATCAAAACAGATAAATAGATATAGACAGACAGACAGACAGACAGATAGACAGATAGCATTTTATTCAAAACACTAGATGCCCATGATTTTGACATTGCATTTTCAGTAACCAGTTAGGTAAGACACATCTGGAGGACTCTTCCCTTCCCAATGTAAACACAATTCAGACTTTAGGGAATAAAAGCATAATACATGAAAAATCCCAGAGCTAACACAGGACTATTGTGAATTTCCTTTTTGTAGATAATTCTATACTAATTATACTTGAAATGTTTTGTATATAAAATATGTGTTTGTATATGTATGTGTATACATATACATATATTTGGAGACAAAAGTCCATTTCCTTTAAAAAAAAATTCATTTCCTGATCTGTGTTTCCATAACTGAGGTGAATTCCTGTCCCATCATTTCTATTTTTCTTGTTTGAGGGCAGGGTTTCATGTAGCCCAGGTTGGCCTTGAAGTTCTAACCTTCATTTTTTTTTCCACCGTTTCCCTAAAGCAGCAGGGATGCTAAGCAAGCACTCTACCAACTAAGCTACATCCCAAGCCCCTTATTTTTCATCCCAATTGTTCCTGATTGGCTAGAGATAAAATAAATCATGGAGAAAAATTACTCATCCAGCTAAAACTGTGATACAGCTGTGGAACATCAATTATATCTTCAAAACTGATCTCAGATACAATCATTGGAAATTAAACCTAGATTATTAAAGTAAATGAATCATTTTTATTAATATTTATAACAAAATGTTGTCAAGAAATTAGTATTCATCTCTTCTCACATAGCTCTTTGCTAATCAACATTAAAGTAACACTGGTCCCAAACACCTTCAATTGAAAATGCACAATTAAACTGGGTGGTGGTGGCACACACCTTTAATCCCAGCTCTTAGGAGACAGAGGCAGGTGGATCTCTGAGTTGGAGGCCAGCCAGGGCTACACAGAGAAACGTCTCAGGGGAAAAAAAACAGAAAGAAAAGAAAATGCACAACATGGAGGCAGAATGTTGTGTATATAAAAAATAAATCTTAAAAAAAAAAACAAAGCAAAAAAACAAAAAACCAAAAGATACACTGCTATCCAATAAGCATACCCTTTGTTCCTAAAATGTCCAGTTTCTGAGCATTTTACCTTCAACTGATAACTTTCCTTCTATTTAAAATATGTAAACAAGTTTCTAATTTGAGCTGTAGAGACCCATTTATAGCAGAAAGGACCCAAATCTCGAGCGGTGGTGCACACCTGTTAATTCCCAGCCGTTAGGGAAGCTAAACCAGGATGGTGGAAAGTCCATGCCAGCCTGAGCCTGAACTATAGAGAGTTCCTTTTATAAAGGAATGAATGAATTAATGAATGAACGAACGAATGACTATCGTAAGTTACAAAAGCAAAGGAACTCCAAAAATAAACATCGTCTAAATTGTAATGCCACAGCCACCCAATTAATAAAGACTGTGGAGGAGAACACTTAAAAAGACAAATTAAACTATCAGTACTTTTCTGAAATATGCAGCTTTGGTTGTGACAGAAACAAACCCTTCACGAATCCATGAACAGTACTGACCTATGAATATAAAACAGAGAGCAAAGGAGAAGCTGATAAAGCCTTCAAGTTCAGTAAGAAGGTAAGTTTCCCTGCTCTAGCTCTTTCTCCTATACGATTGAGCCAATACACAAAGCCTGTGACAGTGTTCTCAGGGAAGAGACTTTACCAGAGTTAATCGCTAACAATTATCAGGATTGCTTTTAACTACCGAGGCCAGAGGGCTGCTCCCTTTTTCCACCAGACCCTCCTCCTCTAAGATTACTGCTGCTGATTAAGCCCGACCCAGAGGGGAGAATAAGGGCAGCCTTAATAAACGCAGATGCTGTATAGTTTTAAAAACCCAAGCCTGGGTTTTATCTTTTCCCCTCCGGTTTGCTGCATCAGATACCATATAGAAAGGGCTCCTCTTTTTTCCATCTGAGCAATTTACTACGCGGCCGACATCTACACATCGGTAAGAAAAGATTAAGTGTCCTGAATCTCCTTAACCAGCTGCAGGGGTGAAATGAAGAGACAGAAAGAAGGATGGAAGGGAGAACTGGAAAACAAAAACAAGGTGATGGAGGCGTAGAGATCATACTTCCCATTCCATTTCCCCTTTCTTACAAGGTTAAGTCGGCTAAAGTCCGGGTGGCGTTAAGAAAACACACACACACACACACACACACACACACACACACACCTTGCGCCCTGGGCAGGAGAGGTTGGCTCTGCAGCGCTCAGTGGGGCTCCGGGCTCCGCCCCACCGGCCTGGGACAGTGCAGCCCTGCTCGCCCTAGTCCAGGAAGGACAGAAGAGAGGTGGCTTCTAGCGGCTCTGGCAGGGGGAGGGGGAGACGGCTACTCCCGGTGCCAGGCTCACCGAGAGCGCTGCACTCCGTGGTGCGCCGACACCCCCTCCCCCAGCCGGCTTCGGCTCGCTCCCCGCCGCCGGAAGCCAGCCCCGCCCCCTCAACTCCATCCCCGCTCTTTGCAAGCTCCCTCCTGTCTACACAGCCAATCGTCAGCCAAGGAACCAGCAGAGCGACTTGCCACACAGCCAACTGGGGAGGCCCACTGGGAGGTCAGTCGCCGGGGATAGGCCAGCTACCCGCCGCCCCGGCCCCGGCACGGCTCCTCTTTGTTAGCGCTGCCCCCATCTCTCCTGGTGCCCACACGGAAACTAGGAATGTAGCCTCCAGCAGCTAGGCAGGTGTTGCCGCGCCCGCCGCCTCGCCAGCTCCTCCACCCACTCTCGACCTGGTACCAAAAGTGACCAGCCCTCAGGTGTTTCTTGCCTGAACACTTCAGACTTCCAAACCAATTAACCACCGGAAGACACCCAGCTACAAAAGGGATGCTCTCTTCAGGCCCTCAATGAATTTACCTTCTTTTAGTCAGCCTAATCAACTGCACTCCGTCAAAATGGTGGAAAGATTTAGGTATTAAATCAACTGCATCAATTTTACCTGTTGAAAATTCCTGCTTTCCCTGGGGAAACTGGGGATGGGGAAGGACAGTACTGAGAAAGTATTGTACCTGGAAGTTGGTGGAGTTGGGGAAGAGGGCAACATATCAAATCTTCTGCAGAAATAAAGAAAAGGAAACATACATGATCACGAAGTTGGCTTCAACCTGTATCAGATCCAAAACATGTAAATACAATAATCCTGAGATGATCATTTCCTTATCAGATCTCAGTATAATTAAGATACAGAAGAATCAAGTCTCCTTAAAATAACATAGGTAACCTTGCTTAAAACGACAACACTGCCATTGCATAACTGGAAGTCTATACCCAAACTTTAATTGCTAATGCCAGTGTTGGGGGCACACTGTGGCTGGGATGGAATATGCTAAAAACAGTATGGCCTAATTGCTTGGGTTGTAGTAGTGGAGCAATATATGGAGTTCATTTAGGAAAAACAAAGAGGGGGTGTACTGGGGATGTGTTTGGTTGTTAGAATGCTTGTTTAGGATACAGCAAGTCCAGGTTCAAGCCTCAGAACCCCATACAAACCAGGCATGGTGTAGAGAGAGGCAGGAAGATCAGAAGCTTGAGGCCACCCTGGGCTTTAAGAAACCTGGGGAGGGGGTGGGTGTTGAGAGCACATGGGCCACTCAGTGGCAGAACAGCAATATTAACTAATGCAAGGCCATGGGCTCCATCAGCAACACAAGAAGAGATGAGAAGATAGGAGAGGAAGCGGGGAGGAGGGGGAAGACCAGAGAGAGATATAGGCCGTCATTTTTGTGCAGAATTCTTGTAATTAATTGCAAACTGAACTGCATCACATTCTCCAACCCCATTTACTTCTGCACCGATAAAACTTAAAACAAAGCAAGGGTGTAGCTCAGTGACAGAGCACTAAGCTTAGCACATTTGTTGCAAATTAAATAAATAATACAGGTAAGAGAAAAAGAGCCAAGTATGGTGAGCTGCAGATAGGTCAGCACACAGGAGGTAAAGGCTGAACTCCAAGCTCAAGGCCACCCCGGTCTAGATAGCCAAAGGGCTGCATATAGAGAAGTTTTCTCAAAAAGAGAAAGGGCTGAACAGATGGCTCAGTTGTCCTTCCAGAGGACTCAGGTTAAATTCCCAAAACCCATATGGTTGGTCACAACCATCTCTAACTTCAGTTGCAGGGAATCCAACACCCTCTTCTGGCTTCCACAGGTTTCAGGCACACACAATGCAAAGACATACATATATACAGGCAAAACACCCATACACATAAAAGAATTTTTTAAAAAAGTCAGGTATAGTGACACATGCTTTTAATCCCAACACTCAGAAGGCAGAGGCAGGCGAACCTCTAAGTTAGAGGCCAGCTTGGTCTACATAGCCAGTTCCAGGACAGAACTGGCTACAAAACAGAGACTATGTCTCAAAAATATAAAGTAAATCCCCAAATAACAAAGTTTAGGAATGCTACCTGGTGGGAGAACATTTGGCTAGTACTCAAATGTGCATTTACATATATATATATGTGTGTGTATGTATGTATATATATGTATGTATGTATATATGTATGTATGTATGTATATATATATATATAATTATAAATGCAGCATCCAGTAGACCAGACTAAAAAAAAACAGTAGTAAGTGGTGTAGCCTGACAAGAAACTAAGTTGTATTCTGTGTGTGTGTGTCTATGAAAGTCAGAGGGTGAGGAGTCATTCCTCCACGACTCCTTTATTTTGTGTATGCACCTGAGTATATGTGTGAGCACCACCTAGGTACAAGTGCCCTTGGAGTTCAGAAAAAGGCATCAGATCCTCTGGAACTGAAACTGCAGGCAGTTGTGTTTGCCTGCATGTATGTCTATGCACCACATGTGTGCTGGTGGAAAAGGCCAGAAGAGGGTGCCAGATCTGCTGAAACCAGAGTTACAGACCATTATGAGCTGCCAGAGACTGAAACCTGGGTCCTGCAAGAGTAACAGTGCTCTTAGCTGCTCAAGTGCTCTTCAGTCCTTCCTTCAGTTTTTGAAGCCGAGTTTCTCACTGAACCTGAAGCTCACCAACTCAGCTACTCTAGCTGGCCAATGAACTTCTGACATCCCCGTCTTTATCCCATTGCCCAAGTTCTGGGGTTGCAGATACCTTTTAGGTGGATTCTGGGGATTCTAACTCAGGTCGTCATGCATGCTAGGTAGGCAATTTACCAACTGAGCCGTCTTCCCCATCACAGATCCATCTAGAAAAATATATAACCCATAAACTAACCTTTCTTTGGGAATTATTTTGTTCACTCATTCACACACATTAAAAAATTATGATGTTCCTCAGTGCCAAAAATGCTATTAAACCCTATAATAAAAATATAAATGAGGGCCAGGGATGCGGCTCAATGGGTAAAAGGGCTTGCCAACAAACCTAATGGTCTGAGTTTGATGCCCAGGATACACATGGTAGAAGTTGTCCCTTTACCTCCACACATGCAGCAGCTGCACATGTGCACGGCCCCAAATAAATAAATAAATAAAGCAAGCAAGCAAGTGAAATTACTCTTTTATTTTGATTCAGAGACAGGATCTCACTATGTTGACATGACTGGCCTACCATTTGCTTTGTAGACCACGTTGTCCTGGAACTCACAAAGACCTCCCAGCAACATTTCTTTTCTTTCTTTCCTTTTTTTAAAAAATTCATTTATTTTTATTTTACAAGCATTGGTGTTTTGCATATATGTCTGAGGGTGTCAGGTACCCTGGAACTGGAGTTATAGAGAGTTGTGAGCTGCCATGTGGGTGCTGGGAATTGAACCCAGGTCCTCTGGAAGAGCAGCCAGTGCTCTTACCCACTGAGCCATCTCTCCAACATCCCCAGTAACACTTCTTAGATAATAATAGTAACTTGGGTGTTGTGGTTCATTACTATAATCCCAGCACTGGGGAGGCTGAAGCAGAAATGCCAGGAGTTTCCAAAGCCATAAAACAAGAGCACTATAACAATTAGCTTACCACAGACATTTTGTTAACTCTTTTTTGTTTTTGTCTATGAGACAGGGTTCCACTATATATCTCTGACTGGTCTTGAACTCTCAGAAATCCTCCTGTCTCTACCTCCCAAGCACTGGGGATGGCGCATATCTTTAATCTCAGTCCTCAGGAGGCAGATGTAGACTAATCCCTGAGTTTGAGGTCAACCTGGTCTACAGACCTAGAACAAACAGCCAGGTCTATTTGCCTTATCTCAAAAATAGTAAATTAATTTAAAAAGAGAGAGAGAGAGAGAGAGAAATCTAAACATATCAAGAGAGATCTTGGAGCTGAGCATGGCGCCTTAAGCCTCGAATTCCTCAATTGAGGAGATATTTGAGTTCAAGGAAAGCCTGGGATCATATTGTAAATTCCAGGCCAGCATAGCACAAAGTAAAACCCTTTCTAAAACAGAAGAAAACAAATAAACAAAAAGGACACCTTAGTGGCAAATCATTTCTGCAACTAAATATTCAAGAATCCACAGAAAAGACATTAACTGATAAGCCAGAATAAAAGCTGGAAGTCAGATAGGGTGATCAAACGGAACACTGTAGTATAAATTTTCCCTAATCCTGGGAAGGTCCCTATGTTTGTGGTTTTTGGGCTGTGTGTGTGTTGGGGTGGGGAGCTGGGGGGATAAGTTGTTAGTTAATTGCTCATACTAATGGGGTAACACATGGTAGAAAAAGAAAAAAAAAGCCAACATCTTGAAAAAGTTTCACACACATACACAAAATGAGACAGCAAACTTGCGAATCAAGCATGATTTGGCATCTTTAAATACAGAGCCAGTTTTCTTTAGCACCAAAGCCCATGGCTTCTCCTGTAGATAAAATGGCTCAGTTCCTGAAAAAGCCCTGGACGCTGTTTCCCCACAATCCCAGAATCTGTCAGAAGACAGAAAACAAAAAGAAGGCTGTGCCAGCCAGAAAAAGCAAATTATAACCAACACAGAGCCAAACTTGATTTCAGACAGAAGGAGCTGTTCTATGTGTCTCTGAAAGAGGAGAAACAAAAGAAGCTTACCATTGCTCCAATAACCAAGGGCAAGCAACTAATTTAACCAAACACTGCGTTGAATTAGCATTTGCTGCAAGAGGCAGCCTTCTCACTTCCTATTCATAGCCTAAAAGGGTATTTGCAATGCTTATTAAGAAGAGTTGATGCCAACAATATACAAAAATTTTTACATGCCAGAAGAGAATAATGTAAGAAAGAGAACAGAAGCAAAGGAGAAAAGTGCTCACGGAGCATGAACTATTCAGTCAGTAAGAATACGGTCAAGGGCTGAGTAGAAAGATTCACAGGCCTAAGATCCCAGCACTTGACAGACAGGAAGATCTGAAGTTCAAGGTCATTTGAACTATAAAAGGGAGTTTGAGGCCAGCCTAGACCAGAGACCCTTTTATTAAAAACATGGGGTGGGTGGCCTAGCTGGAGAGAGGGCTCAGTGGTTAAGAATACTTATTCTTGCCAGCACTCTGGAGGCAGAGGCAGGTGGATCTCTGTGAGTTCGAGGCCAGCCTGGTCTATAAGAGCTAGTTCCAGGACAGGCTCCAAAGCTACAGTGAAACCCTATCTCGAAAAAAACAAAACAAAACAAAACAAAACAAAAAGAATATTCTTGCAAAAGACCAGGGTTTGGTTCCCAGCACCACCAATGTAATTCAACAATCTAAAACTTCAGTGTCTGAGGATCCAGCGCCCTCTTCTGACCTCTGCAAGCACCAGATACACAAATGGTACAGATAAGCACATACAGGCAAAATGCTCATACACATAAAAGAAAATAAATCTAAAAAGGAAAGCAAGCAAGTGTACTTGGTAGAGCTTCATGCAAGCTAACACATGCTACACAGAGACACACGCTCAACTCTGTTTACCTTCTCTATTAAGACATCCAGGCTGGCCTTATATCCCAGCCTTGTCAGTCCTTCAAGGAAGGAGGCCTTAGCCTTCCAAGGAGCTTACAGTTTGTTGCTTCTACACTAGGCCATGGTCCCCTTTTTCTAGTCACCGAGTAAGCAGGTATGCACACCTGCACAAACGCACACAACCAAATAGAATTAGATTACAGTAAAAGCAAGCAATCTTCACATCAAAAAAGAAACCTAAGTTTTTGTCCCTGATTTAGGAGGCAATGGAGACCAGGTGTGGTTGAATACATCAAGAACAAGGAAAAGGATCAGTGGTTCAAGGCCAGCTTAAGCTACACAAAACCCTGTATTTAAAAAAGAAGAGGGAGCCGGGCGGTGGTGGCGCACGCCTTTAATCCCAGCACTCGGGAGGCAGAGGCAGGCGGATCTCTGTGAGTTCGGGACCAGCCTGGTCTACAAGAGCTAGTTCCAGGACAGGCTTTAAAAAAGCTACAGAGAAACCCTGTCTCGAAAAACCAAAAAAAAAAAAAAAAAAACCAAAAAAAAAAAAAAAGAGGGGAGGGAAAGGAGACATAATAGAATGAGAGAGAAATACCAATTCAGAAGATTCAAAGATTCAGTTCCAACCTATATAAAACCAGTATCTTCATGTCACCTTATTCTAAAATTAGTGACTAACAGGTCCCTATTCTGTAAGCAACGCGCAGGATCCCAACTGACCTACAAGCAGAATAAAGTTCAGTTTCACCACCTAATTAATGATTTCACTTTCCCTCATCAGGTCTAGACTACATCCTAATTTCACCTTATTGTTAATATCCCTCTAGAGGCTAAGAAAAGTTAGTCCAACAGATTCAAATTTCAGGCAGGCCCCAAGTACGTTAAAAGACAACGATGCCGCTGATTCTGTGTTTAGACTCAGGTGTGGGACAAAGAGTGCTAATTTTACCTGAAATGGTACCATGCCCTTCTTTAAATACTAACTGGAACAATAGCCTAACTCGGTGGCTCCCAACCTTCCTAATGCTGCAACCCTTTAACACAACTCCTCCCTTTGTGGTGACCCCAACCATAAGACTGTTTTCATTGCTATTTCATAACTGTAATTTTGCTAGCATTATGAATCAATCATATTTGGAGGCAGAGGTTTGAGAAAGAAACTGTGATCCACAGGTTGAGAACCACTGACCTGACGGCACTACCAGTCAAAATGTCTGTTCAGTGTTTTTAGTGTTTCTATTGACAGGCTATGGAGCTTTAAATATAGACAACAAAACACCCCAAACAAATGAGAATACACTCCACCTTGTAAGGTACTACAGGGCAGCAATCATCCCTCTGCTTGAATCAAAAACCAAAAGGATAAAAATCATATAAAAGGGACTGGCAGAATGGCTCAGCGGTTAAGATCCTTACCCCACAAGCCCAATCACCTTGAGTTAAATCCCTGGAACCTATGTATGGATGGAAAGCACTAGCCTATGGAGCTGTCCTCTGATCACACCTGCACTTGAGTGTTCTCTCTCTCTCTCACACACACACACACACACACACACACAAAGATGAAGTCTGAATTTTTTCCTAAATGGAAAAAAATCTGTAATAGGAAACCCATAAAAGTGATATTGCAATAAATCTCTAGAGAAATATGTCTTTAATAAGAAGTTGCTTCATTATGGTGTCATAATTGACACAGTCTAGAAATTAGGCTAGCAATATCTTTTCACAAATTCTGAGCTATTTTTTCCTCAAATAGTATTTTAAAAAAAATATCACCTTTCTCAAAAGGAACTTAAGCCTCTAGCAGACATCATGTCGCTAATTTTCACAACATCCCAATAAAGAACTATTATTTAACATTTAAATCACACTTGAACTTGCAAAAGTGTTTTACAATTATTTTCATTAATAGTCATACCTCACAACCACCCACTGTGAGTGAGCTAAACTGGTCTTGTCATCCTAAGGCCAAGGTCAAGCCTGTCTACTTTTCCAAGGCCAGGACCTAAACCTTAAAGTCACATTCACTTACCCATTAGGTGTATTGCTCATAGCCCCAACGACAGCAGGCTTTTACAAAGAAGAACGTCATTTAAAACACTAGATCAAAATGTTGGGAAATTATAATACTTCAGCAAAAACATAATAACCACTTAGAATACAAATAGGTAAGGGTTTAGTAACAATGACAAAAAGTATTAAAAACAAGCCGGGCAGTGGTGGCGCACGCCTTTAATCCCAGCACTCGGGAGGCAGAGGCAGGCAGATCCCTGTGAGTTCGAGGCCAGCCTGGTCTACAAGAGCTAGTTCCAGGACAGGCTCCAAAGCTACAGAGAAACCCTGTCTCGAAAACCAAAAAAAAAAAAAAAAAAAAAAAAAAAAAGTATTTAAAACAAACAAACAAAATACTGAGTCAGACGTGGTTGCTCATGCTGGTAATCCCAGCCCACTAAAGAGGTTAAGGCAGGGGGATTATAGTAAACTGAGCCTGCCTGAGCTAAAGAGTAAGACCCTGTCTCAAAAGGGAAGGGGAAGAAAACTAGGTCTGATGCCACAACTGTAATCCTAGCGTTAAGGAGGCTAAGGCAGGAGGATTGCTAGTTCTGGCCACTTTGGGGTACATAGCCAGGGTTATTTAAAAGAAAACTGGCTTGGTGGCACTGGCCTGTAACACTGGCACTCAGGATAGGAGTAACAGGGCAGGAGAATCAGTAATTCAGGCCTCACTCAGCTATGCAGTGTAAAGCCAACCTGCACTCCACAACACCACCTAAAAGAATTAAAAACAAAACAACATTAGGGGCTGGAGAGATGGCTCAGTGGTTAAGAGCACTGGCTGTTTTTCCAGAGGTCCTGAGTTCAATTCCTAGCCACCACATATAGTGGCTCACAACCATCAGTAATGAGATTTGGTGCCCTTTCCTGGCATGCAGGAGTACATGCAGATAGAACACTGTACACACAAATAAGTTAGTAAAAAAGTAAATAAATCTTTAAACAACAACAACAAAAAAAAAAACATGGGAGGTGGCAAAGTCAGATCCTCAAAAACTAACAAGTATCGTGCCAGCAGCACTCAGGAGGCAGACACCAGGACCTCCAAGTTCAAGGAAAGTGACATATGTCTTTAATCTCAGTATTCAGGAGGCAGGGGCAGCCAGTGCTACATTCTGAGTCCTTGCTGGGGGTGCAGGGTGAAGATCGAGAACAAGGAAGACATCCAACATCAACTTCACACTGTGGCAAACACTAAACAGGTACCAAGGGGGAAGGGACTGCAGCTCTAGCTCACAGATCAAACGTCTGCCAGGCATGGCACAGGTTCTGGGTTTCATCCCCAGCACTGATGAATCAACTGATGAATCAACAGAGAGAAGAACTGGCTTCCAAACAAAATGTCATTGTTTTTTATGAAAAAAAATTTTTTTAAAAAGGTTAAATGCATGTTTCATTTCCTCCTAATTCCTCTGCACTCGTCCCTCTGGTGAGCAGCTTTAGACAAAGTCACAGTAATCTCCAGGTTATCAAATCCCTCAAGTATTTCTGTTCTTACCTGACCCTCAATAGCATCCAATACAATTAACTAATCCTTCCTGTAAAACATTTTTGCTCCCCTCAGCCGACATCTCAGGTTGACCTGAATTCATGATCTTCCTGCCTCAGCTAAGTGCTGGGATCCTTGACGTGCATCACCAGGCCCAGCTCTTCTTGACTGACTTGTATGCAGAACTTCCGTAATTGTTTTCCTCTGTTTTCTTTTTTGTTTATTTGCTTGTGTTTTGTTTTTGTTTTTTTCAAGACAGGGTTTCTCTGTAGTTTTGGAGCCTGTCCTGGAACTAGCTCTGTAGACCAGGCTGGCCTTGAACTTACAGAGATCCGCCTGCCTCTGCCGAGTGCTGGGATTAAAGGCGTGCGCCACCACTTCCCAGCTTGTTTTCAAGACAGGGTCTCTGTCCTGGAACTCACTCTGTAGACCAGACTGACCTCAAACTCAGAGTCCCGGGTGCTGGGATCAAAGGCAGGCATTACCACTATCCAACTACTTCCCTGGATTTCTACCTGACCTTGAGCTGCTTTTTTCTCAAGCTTCTCTGCTCTAGCCACAGCCTCTTCCGTGCCCTCCTTATTTAATTCTGTAACTTCGAATTCATCCATATGCTGAGAATTCCAGTCTGAAATCCCAGCCCCTATTTCTCCCTGGAAATGCCAGGTTTTTCCATCCAACTATATATTTCAAGCACCTTGAATCTGGAATGACTAAAGCCAAATCCTTAAAGAATATGTTCTGCCAGTTTTATCCTGATCAATGAAGAGCAAGACCCCTTACTCACCAAGCCCCACCCACTAAGCCCTCTTGTGTCCACATCCTCAGTTGTGATAAGGCCAATCAGGCCCTGTCAAGTCCATTTCCAAAGACACACTCTGTCTACATCTCTACTGCTTTTCTACCACCACTCCGTCCCTCTGGCATCAACTCAACTCTAGTTTGAATATATGTCTGTCTTTAATTATTTTTATTTACTAGACACAATTTATTATGTCTATAATATACCACTAGTCTTGAGCCCCTGTACAACTCATTTTCATATTATTTCTACAATAATATTCTTTCTAATCACAAGCCAGTTCACATCATTCTCCCTCCTCCAACTCCCTCCTCCAAGAAAGAATATGTCTGGCTGTCTTAGTTATTCCTCTGCTGCTGCCATCAGACCCCAAGGCCAAGGCAGTTCCCTGCAGACTCGGAGGGTGGGGTCACAACCATCATGGTGGGGAGCATGGCCGCAAGCAGGCACGGTGCTAGAGCAGTATTTAAAAACTCACATCTGATAAATGAGCAGGAGGCAGAGAGAGCTAAACTGGGAAATAGCTTGGGTTTTTGAAATCTCAAAGCCTACCCACAGTGACACACCTCCTCCAAAAGGGTCACATTCCTAATCCTTTCCAAAGAGTTCCATCAACTGGGAATCAAGAGTTCAAATATGTGATCCTATGGGGCCAGTCTCATTCACACCACATACCCGCTTTAAAACCTACCTACCAAACAAGTGACTAAATGTTGATAGATGTCATAGTCAAACTGATGAACTTGGGTGAAAGACTGATCACCTAATCTTTACAGCTAGCTGCCTTCACTTCACCAACTTTTTCTAGTATGATGGAGACCTCATCTTCTTGTATTTGCAGAGCTTGCTGTTAGCATCAGGCCTCTTTAAACTTTTATCTTCCCTTTGTATAATTCCTTCAAAGCACTGTTTGTTAGTTCCTTTCTTTACAGAATTCAAATATTATGATTAAGACAAACTGTCCCTTTTTAACATTAGTTTGTTTTCTAGAGTTTGTGATATTCCTTAAAATTGAGAAAATAAATGGCCAGACTAGTCAAATTTAAAAAATAATAATAATAATAATAAAACCTACCTACCCCCTGCCTGCTTCACCTTGGATCACTCTCCCTCCTAGTCAAACTACACTGCCCTTGTTTCTGTTCCCACAGTCCAGCACACCCATTCTTCCCTAGCTAGGGGCTTTATACTATATTCTGCTGATTTGCAAAGAGCCTCTAAGATGTTAAACCATCAAATTCTCACAGCTGTTCTCCCAATCAGAGCTAGCTGTATGTTCATCCTCTACCACATCCACTTTTGCTCTCTATAGAGTATGAGCTTTGTTTTGAGACTGACCTGAACATGCTATATAGACCAGGCGGGAATCACATTCACAGGAATCCACCCTAGCACTGGGACAGAAATCTCAGTAAACAAATGGTGTCAATGTGGACAACTAAATCCACTTAAAATCTGAGAGAGTTTGGGAAGGAATTCTAGACACAAAAAGAACAGATTTAAGCATGGCTTCTTGGTAGCAGCGTTTTCTCAGATGGGCTCTGTTTGCTAGAGGCAAGCATGTCTCATTTAAGAGAGGCTTCCTGACTCAACTTTAGCTGCAAAAACCTTGCAACTTTTTTAAGAGGCCCCACCACAAAACACTTAAATGCTGTTTATGAATAGTCAACAGCATGCTTCTTGGTGGTGGCAGGAACCTTGAAACTCCATAGAGTTGTGGCAATAAACATGGCTCTGGCCAGTACCTCTGCCACGAAGCTAGACTCTCAGAAAGCTAAGGAATGGGGTGGAATCCAGCCGTCAAAGCCATGGCTTTAATCCTAGCCATATTGCTTAGCAAATTAAAGATTCATGTGGTCAGGAAAAGAGAGATATACAGGAAAGATAGATTTTAACAAAAAAAAAAATTAAAAACCTCTAAAGGGTTTACAGTGTGTTTAAAACTATATGTAGGGTCAGGAGAGAAAAGAAAATGAATAAAGTGCTTAAAAAAAAGAAAGAAAGAAAGAGAGAGAGAGAGAGAGAGAGAGAGAGAGAGAGAGAGAGAGAGAGAGAGAGAAGTTGGGTGTGGTGGTACACACCTTTAATTCCAACATTTGGGAGGCAGAGGCAGATGAATCTCTGTGAGTTCAAGGACAGCCTGGTCTATAGAGTGAGTTCCAGAACAGCCAAAGATACACAAAGAAACCCTGTCTCAAAAAATAAAAAAGAAATAGTATAATGGTTTATCCTGTCCCTTTAAGAGACAAGCCCTGCCCACTCCCTCCCTGATCCACCACCAAGGCAGGCAGATCTTCCTTCTGCTTTTGGCCTGAGCTCTCTTCCTTTCCATCTCTCTCCCAAAGAGGTAGCTGCTGCCATGGCTCCTCCTCTTCCCCCCCGCCCCGCCCTTTCTGGTTTTCTCTCTCTCTCTCTCTCTCTCTCTCTCTCTCTCTCTCTCTCTCTCTCTCTCTCTCTCTCTCTCTCTCTCTCTGCTTCCCCCATCTCCCCTTCTCCCCTTTTCCCTTACCACTCCATACCCCACCAAATAAATACCCAATTCCTCTGCATGGCATGCCTATCCATCTGCTCTCATCCACCATGCGGCTCTCAACTGCCACACAGCCCACTGTGGTCTGGGGACCTGCTGCCCACTGCTGCCACTTGGGGACCTACAGCGTTTCTGCTGCTGCATCCCTCAGAGAATAGCGCCGTTTTACTTAAACCATAACAAATAAGAATTTAAAATAAAGCTACCTGGTGATGGAAAATACACAGAGAATCTGGATATTGTATGTTATTGTGTTGTATTTGAATTGTTTGATGGCTGAGGAAGGATCAACAGCTCCTAAAAGACATTTGATTATAAATGCTGCTGGATTAATCCAACATATACATTTTGAAAATGCCTTGACTTTAAAATATAAGTCAAAAGATATGTTACTTTGGAGGAGAGGTTTTGCTTTTGTCTCCACAGGAAATGAGAGGCTGTGGATTCATTCTGGGTTTAAAAAAAAATCATGTTTGATTAAGAAAGACCCCCCCTGATAAATCTCTGATAGGAGTGGATGGCCCAAATGTCTGAGTTCTACATCCAGAACAATTTCAAGACTGCTGGCTGAAATAATCAAGCCTCACAGAATACTCCAGTCAGGACTTGATCATAATTCTAAATTTTCTTTAGGTCCCCATAAGATTATCAGCGCCCTCAATCAGCAGGAAGTAGTCTAGAAAACTATGCCCACATTCCCAAAAAAAATGTATTAAATGGATTATGGATGTTTGTCTTTATTTAGAGTGTTGGTTACAAGTTGTTATGGATAATAGTCAGGAAGAAAGCTAAACAAAGGAGATTAGATTCAGAGTTTTTGTTTTGAAAAAAAGGGGGTGGTGGGGAAGTGCTGTGGGACAATGATCCTATATTCTGTAAAGATTTGTCAGTTGTATTGCTTTAATAAAATGCTGATTGGCCAGTAGCCAGGCAGGAAGTATATGCTGGATGGCCAGAATAGGAGAATTCTAGGAAGAGGAAAGGCTGAGTCTGGAGTCATCATTCAAACACAGAGGAAGCAGGATAAGAATACCTCACTGATAAAAGGTACCGAGCCATGTGGCTAACACAGATAAGAATTATGGACTAATATAGGATATAAGAATTAATAATAATTCTGAACTAATAGGTTAACCAGTTTATAATTAATGTAGATCTCTGTGTCTTTGGGACTGAATGGCTGTGGGGCAGTGGGACAGAAACTACTGTCAACAATGGGGCACAATTAGCTATCATTTTATTTGCTGATTTCTAAAAATTGTCTATTTACTCTCTTTCACTAGAATACAAGCACCAGGATAGTAGAAACTTTATCTCCCTTCCCCAAGACAGGTTCTTGTTATTATCAACCAAATGGGTCTCTGTTTGTTTGTTTGGATGGGTATTGTCTGACTGTATGTCTGTGCATTATGACTGCAATACCTTCAGAGGCCAGGAGAGGGCCTCAGACTCCTGGGACAGGTAATTTTATCACTGTATGAGTGATAGGAAGAAGGGTCATCCTTAAGAGCAGCCAATGCTTTAACCACCATTAAATTATCTCTCCAGTCCCCTCAAGAGGGTGTCTCATATTCACAATCCTCCTGCTTGAATCTTCTAAATGCTGAGATTACAGACTGTTAGGATTATAGGTACAAGCCACCAGTGAATTTAAAGTTAGCCTATGCTATCTGAGACCGTCTCAAAATCAAAACAAAAAACCTCTTGACCTAATAGTCTAAGCATCTGAGATTCATATATTAACCAGCAATTAACTTGATAAATGTCACCATTGGAAACTTTACAAGTTCTCAGCAGAAAACATGTTTTTAAGTAACACAGAGTCCTAGGACAGACAGGAAGAGGAGACTGAAATAAAGAAAGCTAATTGAAGCATGTTTGGCACAAGCTTGAGGCGACAGGAAGATTAGGAGTTCAAAGTAACTTTAGCAATTAGATCAAGGCCAGCCTAGGTTACAGGAGACCCTGATTCAAATACAAATAGGTTTGAAACAAGGTCTTATTATGGTCGCCGACCTTGAGCTCACCATCCTGTCTCAGTTTCCAAGGGCGAATATTACTGGTGTCTACCACACTTAGCTCTAGTAAAGTATGCTTTAAAAATACCCTTTTAAAGTTGTTGAATCTCTGTGAGTTCCAGGCCATCCTAACTGAGTACTTGCTTTTGCAGAGGAAATTGGTTCTTAACACCTGCTTTGGGTGGCTCACAATTGCTCTAACTCTCTAGTTCCAGGGGAATCCAGTGTCCTTTTCTGGCCTCTGAAGGCAATTACACTTACATGTACCTATATAAAAATACAGAGATGCACACATACACATAAATTTAAAATTAATTTTTGCTTTTTGGAGGCAGGGTTGGATAGCACTGTGTTGTTTAGCCCTGGCTGTTCTGGAACTCACTCTGTACACCAGGTTGGCCTCGAACTCACAAAGATCTGCCTACTTCTGTCTCCCAAGAGCTGGGGTTAAAGGTGTATGCCAGATTACTTTTTTCTTTCAAAATTTATTTTTATGTACACTGGTGTTTTGCTTGCATGTATGTCTATGTGATGGTTACCATGTGCCCTGAAACTGGTGTTGCAGAGAGCTGTCAGCACACACGATTGTCCCCGGTCTGCTGAGCCATCTCCCCAGCCCCATAAGTAGTCTTGAAGCATTAAAATCAAGGGCCTGGGGCTGGAACGATAACTCAGTGGTCGAGGGCACTAGGTTCAATTTCCAGCACACACAGGACAGCTCACAACTGTCTGTAACTCCAGTTCCAGGGGAGCTGGCCCTCTCACACAGACATACATGCAAGCAAAACACCAATGCACATAAAAATAAATAAAATCCTTAAAAATTAAAATCGCCAAGAAGTGGTGATACACACCTTTAATCCCAGCACTCGGGAGGCAGAGGCAGGCGGATCTCTGCGAGTTCGAGGCCAGCCTGGTCTACAAGAGCTAGTTCCAGGATAGGCACCAAAGCTACAGAGAAACCTTGTCTCGGGAAAAAAATTAAATAAATAAATAAAATAAAAAATAAAATCGAGGCCTAGAGTTATGGCTAAAACCTTGATAGTACCTGATGCACTAACATAGTACCTGAATTCAGCTCACATGGTAGCTCACAAGCCAGGGAATCTGGCTCTCTCTCCTGGTCTCCCAGGATACCAGGCACACATGTGGTACATATACATTCAAAAAGGCAAACACTCATATACATAAAACCTAAAAAGCTTAATTAAAAAAAATACACACGCTAAACCAAGACAGATATGGTAGGTGTCTTACACCTATAATTCCAGCACTTGGGAAGTAGAAACAGGAGAATTAAGAGTTCAAAGCCAACTTTGGCTACATGACAAGACTGTCTGAAAAACAAAAACTAATGGGGTAGAGAGAAGGGAGGGAAGAGTGGGAAGGTTGGAAACCTTACAGCTCTTTTGAAAGACTCTGATATTTCATTTGCACAGATGCTCTGGTGTTTCTGCAGCAGTGCAGAAGGGGGAAATGTTCTGTATAAAAATAAGCATTACTGCTAACATGGTGTTGCACGCATTTAACCCCCTCATTTCTGGGAAGCAGAGGCAGGTGGACAGATCTCTGTGAGTTGGAGGCCAACCTGGCCTAACAGTGAGTTCCAGGCCAGCCAGGGCTACACAGTGAGACCTTGGTTTTTGTTGTTGTTGTTGCTATTAAAAACAAAAAAAAAAAAAATCATAAAGATAAGCATTGCCAGTACAAAAATCGTAAAAAGGACAATTCTTCTTAACATATACTACATGGAGTGAAAGTCTATTAATCTTCATGTAATTTATAAACAATGGCCCTCTTCTGACAGTGATTTTTCCGACTCCTTAGCCTGTACAGTCCACATCCTTCTTGGTGCCCTCAATACACTGGTCAAGGCTACCATGTCTCCACTGACTTTAATCTCCCATCATCACTTGGGTTTCAGTTTTATTTTGAGAGATCTCCGATGCAGCCAAAACTGGTCTGGAACTTCTGAATTTCCTACCGCAGCTCCCAAGTGCTGAGACCTGGAGCACATGCCTCATTACCCAGGTCTGTCTGTTTTTCCTTCTTCTCCCAAAGTTCTGAGGTTTGAGCCCCAGGCTTCCTGCTAATTCCAGACAAGTGTTCCATTATTGAACTAAATCTCTATAGACAGCTACGATCAATTTTTTTTTCTTTTTTAGAGGTAGGATTTTCCAGATGTTGCTACACAGTTTTAAGAGTTTAAAACCAAGTATTAGGCACATCTCTCTTCTGAAAGAGTCCCGAGCTTCCTGCCTGGCTGGCTGCATTATCCAACAGTACTCTGCAAAGTCTTACTTCATTTCTGCCCCTTGTTTGTCCTGTCTTAGTAGTGCTATCAACAGTGCCTCTGGCTTCCCGTCTTCAAACTTTTCTTTTTGTTTATTCTTCAATCTTTCTTTATAGGAGAGTCTGAACACAGATCCCCACAACCACAAATTAAGCTGCTGAGTTTCTCAAATTAGGAAACAGAGCAATGGACAAGCCTCAGATCCCTGCATGATCTTGTTATCTTCCCTGTCAGGTAAGTTTTTCATCTTCAAAATTTACTGTTTACTTGGAATGCCTTATCTTGTCCCACTTGGAGGCCTTGTCTTACAGGTTCAATGGAGAGTGTCTCCCAGCCGCACTCCTCAGCCCTGCGTCCACTCTCCTAACAAATCATCTATTTTGCTTCAACAGCCATTCACAATTTTTTTCTTCCATTTCAGCTTCTCTGAAAACAGGCTCTATCTTATATCCTGATCAGCATGCTGACCTGATAAATAGTACCTTTCTCATTATGCCCGGGACGGTGGGTGCAGCTCTGGGGAAAAGTCCTGAGATCAGTCTTCAGCACCACACAAAAAAAATGACTTTAGGGCCAGGTGTGGTAGAACACACCTTTATTCCCAGCATTTGGGAGGCAGAGTCAAGCTTGGTGGACACAGGGAGTTTCAGACCAGTTGGGGTTACAAAGTAGCCAGGAGTGGTGGTCCAGTACCTTTAATCTGGGGAGACAGAGGCAGATGGACCTCTGAGTTTGGGGCCAACCTGGTTTACAGAGTAAATTCCAGGACCGCCAGGGCTACACAGAGAAACCTTGTCTCAAAAGATACCTTTTTTTTTTTTTTTAACAATCCCTGACACACACACAAAAAAAAATTGATCAGATGGGATTATATTCTATTACAGATACTTCACAGTTGTTTATGTGCATGGCTGTTTTGGCGTGTATGACTGTGCACCATGTGCATGCCTGGTGCCTAGGGAGACCAGAAGTGGGCACAAGATCTGTTGGAACTAGAGACAGTTGTGAGCCATCATGTGGGTGTTGGAAATCCAACCCATCTCTCCAGCCTGTTTTGTCCTGTTTTGTTTGAGAGAGGATCTTAGTATCTAGCCCAAACTGGCTTCAAACTCAAGATCCTCTTTCTTTAGCACCGCCAGCGCTGGAATTACAGGGAGCACCGTGACATTCAGCATCCATCAGGATTACTTCATATGAATTCTTTCTTTTAAAGATTTGTTTGTTATTTTATGTGTATGTATATGTGAGTGCCCATTGAAGCTAGAAGGTCAGACCCTTGGAGCTAGAGCCACAGACATGTGTGAGTCATCTGGTGTGGTTACTTAAAACCACACTGGGTCTTTGGTGCCCTTAACAATTGTGCCATCTTGCTGAGGGTGTTGCTGCAGGCCTTTAATACCAGCACTTGCTGGGATTATGTCATGTTTTGGTTGTCATCCTCCCCCGACAACTTCTGCCATTCCTCAAGTAATGTCCACTTTGGTTGTTTTTGTTTGGTGGATTTTTTCTTCATCTTTCTCTGGCAGGGTCAAATGTAGCCCATACTGGCCTTTCTCTGTGTAGTAGAGATTGACCTTGAACAATTTCTCCTGATCCTCCTTCTACCATCTTCCAACACCTGAGATCATGCCTTGCCACTTTTTTTTCTCTAGTTTAAAAAAAAAAAAAAAAGGTTTCTCATTGGCATGAAACTCACCATGCAGCTGGCTGGAAAAGATCTGCCTTTCTAAAACTGGAATTAAGAGTGTGCACCTCCTGGGGCCGGAGAGATGGCTCAGAGGCTAAAGAGCACTGGCTGCAAACAGGTGGGGTGGTGCTGCCTTTAATCCTAGCACTCAGGAGACAGAGGCAGGTGGATCTGTGAGCGAGCTGGAGGCCAGCGTGGTGTGCTGGGATTAAAGGTGTGCACCACCACTGCCGGGCCAGTCCAGGCTTTTCTTTCTTTTTTTTTTTTTAAATTTATTTATTTATTTATTATGTATATATTCTGTCTGTGTGTATACCTGCAGGCCAGAAGAGGGCACCAGACCCCATTACAGATGGTTGTGAGCCACCGTGTGGTTGCTGGGAATTGAACTCAAGACCTTTGGAAGAGCAGGCAGTGCTCTTAACCTCTGAGCCATCTCTCCAGCCCCCAGTCCAGACTTTTCAAACACAGGTTCTGAAGATCTCGAGATTGAACTCAGGTCTGCAGGTTGCAGAGCAAGCATTTAACTGACTGAGCCCCATGTTTTGGCTTTTGTTTGTGACCTTGTTTTTATTTGAAACAGGGCTTCATGTAGCCCAGCTCAAGGAGATCCTACACTGTCTCAACTTGCTCCTAAATTCTGGTCAAGTCTGTATTTACCGAAGAGGACTCTAAGGCAATGGTGTATTATGTAAACTCCTTTAAAGACACAATTAATCTGAGGATCTCAACCCAGGTTTGTTGATTATGATTCATATAGATTGCCATTTTCATTCAACAAATATTAATGAGCAATTACTCTATGCTAACTGTATAAACACTAGAAGCAAACCCTTGGCATCTGGGGAGCGATTCTGCATCATTGGTCCCTTTTTAATTCCTTTTTCTTCCTTGCTCTCAATCTGGCTCTATAATGACCTGAACCTCTCACTTGTAATCCAGGCTGTCCTCAAACTCATATTTATCCTCCTGCCTTACCCTCGGGAATGCTGGGATTTTAGATGTAAATTACTACACCCACGCCATTCTTGAATTACTTATTGTCCAAATAGGATTACTTTACAATGCTTCCCACCCCCACCCCCCTTTTTTTGAGATAGGGCCTCCAACTCCCATGTAGCTGTGGATGACCTTTAACTTCTGACCCTCCTGCCTCCATCTCCCTATGCAGCTGTGGACAGATAACCTTTAACTTCTGACCCGCCTGCCTCCATCTCCCTAGTAGCTGTGGACAGATAACCTTTAACTTCTGACCTTCCTGCCTCCATCTCCCTATGCAGCTGAGAATAACCTTTACCTTCTGACCCTCCTGCCTCCAACTCCCACATGCTAAACTTCCAGGCAGGGACATCCGAGCCCAGTGTTACCTGTGCTGGAGACAAAACCCAGGGTATGAAGCATACAAGCATTCTACCAACTCAAGGACGTTACCATCCTAACTGACAAGTTTACTAAGGAAAATCCACTCTCTTTTTTACAGTTTGTTGTTGTTTGTGCTGCTATTTCTATTTTATTATTGCTTCCTCCGGCACTGGAGCTACAACCTGGGGCTTCATGTATGCAAACAATGTACTCTACCACAGGCCTAAAGTCCCAACTAGTTTCTCTTTTAACATCTTCTCATATAGTTCCCCTTTAAAGATAATCAGTATTTCAGAAAAAAAAAAAAAAAGAAACCATTTATGGGGCTGGAGAAATGGCTCAGTGGTTAAGAGCACTGACTGCTCTTCCAGAGGACCTGGGTTCAATTTCCAGCACCCACATGGCAGCTAACAACTGTCTGAAAATCCAGTTCCAGGGAATCTAACACCTTCACACCAATGCACGTAAAATAAAAAAAGATAAATCATAAGAAAATTTAAAAAAAGAAAAAAAAGAAACCATTTATGCCTTACTTCTATTATTAGCCAGTTGCTACAAAATATCACAAAAGACTGTTTCTTTTTATTCATGTTTATTGTTACATTGTGCGGGGGCGGTGCTTCAGCTGGAGGTCAGTAGACAACCGGCAGGAGTTGGTTCTCTCTGTACAAACTCCAAAGACCAAACTTGGGCAGCTGGGCTTGACAGCCAGAACCTTGGCCGGATAAGCCATCTTGTGAAATGGGTTGCAAGATCAAAAGGTCAAAAGGACTCAGGAAGGAAGTCAGGTAGTGGTGGCGCGCGCCTTTAATTCCAGCACTCCAGCACTTGGGAGGCAAAAGCAGGCGGATCCCTGTGAGTTCCAGGACAACTAGGGCTATTAACACAGAGAAACCTTGTCTTGGAAAACTAGAAATAAAGACTGTGTTGGGAAGCAATTATTTTCATGATTATAAACATCATAATCTTGTTTTCAAATAGAATAGGTTTGATGCCAGGCAACAGTGGCACACACCTTTAATCCCAGCACTTAGGAGGCAGAGGCAGGTGGATCTCTATGAGTTCAAGGCCAGCCTGGTCTACAAGAGCTAGTTCTAGGACAGGCTCCAAAGCTACAGAGAAACCTTATCTCAACCCCTCCCCCCCAAAAAAAAGGTGTTTTTTTTTTTTTGTTTTGGTTTTTGGTTTTTCAAAGTAGGGTTTCTCTGTAAAACAGTCTTGGCAGTCCTGGAACTCAATCTGTAAACCAGGCTGGTCTCGAACTCAGATTAAAGGCATGCGCCACTACCACCTGGCTAAATAGAATGTTTTAAGTTTCCCTTGAAGCACATGACTTTTTTTTTAAGAAAATGATTCACTAGCAGAATAAAAAATAATTAAGTTGGGCAGTGGTGGTGCACGCCTTTAATCCCAGCACTCGGAAGGCAGAGGCAGGCGGATTGAGGCCAGCCTGGTCTACAAAGTGAGTTCCAGGATAGTCTCCAAAGCTACATAGACACTCTGCCTCGAAAAACCAAATAAATAAATAAGTAAATAAATAAATAAATGTAATAATTAAACCTTGTTCCTGTGTCTTAACTCTTACAGGGTCATGAATTGAGCAGCTCTTATGTCCTCATAATTAATTCGTTTCTCACTTTAGTCAGACTGCTCACATAAGAGGCAATCAAGGTACTGGCCAGGCCCTACTTCCTCCCCAGCAAAGGAAATCCTCATCTGGTCACTATTATTTGCTCATACAAGTAACTAACATGGTTAAAGAACTGAAGTAGATTTGAGGCCAGCCTGGTCTATAAGAGCTAGTTCCAGGACAGGCTCTAAAACTACAGCAAAACCCTGTCTCAAAAAAAAAAAAGTTGTATAGGAAGTTTTCATAGGCCCTCAACAAACCTATTACTCTCACATAAAATGGGTGATATTTATGGTCTTGTTTTAACTAATGGAATTCTCCAATAAGGGGGAAAGGTACTATCATCATTAAAAACAGATGTCCAATTATTAAAAATAAGATGGCTAGCCGGGCGGTGGTGGCGCACGCCTTTAATCCCAGCACTCGGGAGGCAGAGGCAGGAGGATCTCTGTGAGTTCGAGACCAGCCTGGTCTACAAGAGCTAGCTCCAGGACAGGCTCCAAAGCCACAGAGAAACCCTGTCTCGAAAAACCAAAAAATAAAGAAAAAAAAGAAAAAAAATAAGATGGCTAGGCAGATTTGAATATGTTCTACCTCTATTTCACTTATGATGTGTAAAGACAGAATAACGTTGGGGTCTGGAAAGCCTGTAACAGCAACAAATACTTTAATCTGTGTGCTGGAGACAGCCCAAGGACCCAGGGGTGCTAATAAGTAAGTGCCCTACCTGAACTACATCCCAAGTCCACGCCCCCGACCACACACTCCTTTCTTTTCTCTCTGTTTTAATTTTGAAGTACTGGAAATTAAAACCAAGGCTTTGGACACGCTAAGTAAACATTCTTCACTGAGCTATATCCACAGCTGGGGCACGCAGGATCTCACTATACTAATGCTGGTTTATTAGCCTTGAACTCTGTGTGTGTGTGTGTGTGTGTGTGTGTGTGTTGGGGAGGGGCGGCAGGATCTCACTATACTAATGCTGGCCTATTAGCCTTGAACTCACTCTGTAGCTCAGGCAGGTCTTGAACTGGACCTCCCACCTAGCTTTCACATTCCCCAGCAGCTAGCTCCAATTATAGCCTGGGTCAGCAGGGATAGCTCAAGTACACCCCTTATGTTTAGACAGAGTTCCACTGTGTAGGCCTGGCTGGTCTGGAACTCACTATGTAGACCAGGCTGGCCTCAAACTCAGGGACTAGCCTGCCTCTCCTGCTCCACCACATCCAGTCCTCAATCCCCTTTAAAAACTACCCCTGCTGGGCTGGAGAGATGGCTCAGAAGTTGGGAGCACTGACTGCTCTTCCAGAGGACCCAGGTTCAATTCCCAGCATCCACATGGCAGCTCACAATTGTCTGTAACTCTGGTTCCAGGGGATCCGGCACCTTCACACAAGCATACGTACAGACAAAACACCAAAGACATAAAATGAAAGCAAATAAATTATTTTAAAAAAGAAAAAAAAAAAACTAGGAGTGGTGGCGCACTCTTTTAAACCCAGCACTCAGGAGGCAGAGGTAGACAGATTTCTGTAAGTCTGTGGCCAGCCAGGTCTACATAGTGAGTTCCATAACAGCCAGGGATATTACAGAGAAGCCCTGTCCTGAGAGGGGGGGGGGACGGGGGGGGGGGGAGAAGGAAGAGAAAAGAAAGAGATCGGTGGGGGGCTATCCTCTAACCAGACAGAGAATTTATTGGGAGAGTCAAATAACTAGATAGAACAAAAAAGGTTAAATGTTGCTATATAGTTTCAGGAGAGAAACATAAAAATAATGTGTTACCAGACAGAGTTAAAGACAGCTAGGGTTCACTTCCTCCACGCCTCTAGAAGAGTTCACTCCTCTTATCTGTGGATTTCATGGATCTAGCACAGCCACTCCCACCTTTATTCAGCTATAGCAATCACTCCCCAGTTTTCAAAAGGCCTCACCATTTCAAGCTCTCAGTCCTCAGAACCAGCAGAGCTAAAGTGTCTGCCTTCCTGCCCACTTGAAAGGCATCTGCACTTATCTTTCGAAAGCTGTGCCTAGAAAAGCACTCTCTCTCCACCGAAGCAGGTGGTTTAACTCTGTCCTCTGCTTTATCTACCCTCAACAACAAAGACTCGAGAGTGCTCCTCCAGTCTCTAAAGAACCAGCCGTCTCTTGGGCCCTTGCACAACTCCCTACTTGTCTTTTTCACTCTAAAGAAAAGATTCCACAGACAGGAGAGTAACAACAACAGAAAGAGTTGAAAAGCTGCTGTACACCAATCTGAGCTCCAAAGCAGAGAATCCCCTGGGGCAACCAGACTCTTGCAAAGGAAGCTTTTACAATTAAAAAAATATCAGGGTCTAGCAGGCAATTCTTCCATTATTGTCATACCCTTTGGTTTCTTTGCAGTGTGCTAAATAAATTTGTTCTTTTTTCTACAAAATGGAGAAGAGGGTGAATCTCTTAGAACTGGTGTTATGGATAGTTGTGAGCCATCATGTAAGTGCTAAGAATGGAACCTGGGTCCTCTTTAAAAGCAACAAATTCTGTATGAGCCATCTCTCCAGCCTCCAAATAAACAAACGATTTTTTTGAATAAAAATAATAGAAGCTTGTTCTGGGCTAGATGATATTAAAAAAAAAAAAACTGTAATCCTAACTACTTGGGAGGCTAAGACTGGAGGATTGCAAATTCAAGCCCAGCCTAGGTAAATTAGTAAATTAAAAAAAAAAATACAAAAGGGGCTAGTAGCAGGGCACCTGCAGAGTAAACTCAAAACCCAGGCTCAGGTTCCAGTATCAAAACAAGTAAGTATAGACTGGGGAGATGGTGATGGCTCAGCAATAAATCGCTTGGCACACAAGCAATAACTGAGGACCCCTCCAAAACCTCAGCCAGGTATGCCAGTGATCTCAACTACTGGGAAAACACAGGCAGGACTGTTAATTCAAAACTAACGTGCTTAAATTCAAGACCCGGTCTCAAAATAAAAAGTAAAAGGAAGGCTGAGGATGTAGCTCAGTGCTTCAGTCTTGTCCATATTTCCTCCTCTTGGGTCAGGAGCTGCAGCTGCATACCATTCCCAGGAGTACGGTACTTTTCCCATACAATTTGACAGTCAAGTTGTCACACCACAGAATAAAGTGTTATTTCCACAGATGTCTGCTGTGCTTATGCAGAAAGCACGTTTTTTGTTCACTGAGGTTTTACAAATATGCTTTGTTTTTACTGAGAAATCAGTCACTCCATTAATAATCATAGGGTCTAAAACATATAGCATTGTCGGTACATAGCATCCGCATGGTACTTACAACCTATCGATTTCATAAGCACTCTCAACCACATACATGAAGCTTACAAAAGCCCTGCATTTAGTATTGCATCTTCCAGAGAGTCAAAAAGGTTAAGTGGGTTCTATCCAAGGTTATCGATCGGTTTATCTGTGATGGACTTGGTTCCAAACCTGACTCCAAGTCCTTGGCTCTTTAACCTAGATCCTCCTGGATTTAAACAGAGCTTTCGATTCCTAAGCATTACCCAGGACACACCATAACTTCAGTGACTAGCCCTTCTCTGCCTGATTCAGAGTTGGCTTCTTCAGCTCCAGCACGGCTTTTATTTTCCACCACCCTTCCCCCAGCAACCATTCTCTGAAAGAAGCGGAAAGGGAGAGGCGACCCAAAGCTCCTGGGGGAAGGGATGATGACAAACCAGGCAACGCAAGGCACTGGCCCTGCCGTGAGCTCCTTCACTCCACGAAACGCAGCCCCTTCCCTCCGCCAAGCTGTCCGGCTCTGGGACTCACGACCTAGTCATCCAAGCTCCAAATTCTCCCACCATCACCTCAAACTATCCCTCCCCCACGACCCTCCGTCCCCAACCAGTAGAGGCCAACCCGCCACATCTGCACTCCCCAGGGTGGATTCCCCTTAAACTTGCACTTACTGTCGGTGACTGGGCCCGGCCCTCATGGCTGCTCCGTTGTCGCCCGTCGCCGCGCCACTGCTGCTCCACGCCCCAGCTTCTCAGTCACAGCCGCCGTCCGGACTGGCCCGGAGCCGCTCTTGCGCCTGCGCAGCCCGGAGTGCCCGGGCCCTCTCAGGCAGCCTGCGCCTGCGCATCTTGCTCCGGGGGCGTCTTTCTCAGTGCCTGATGGCCGGCTTCTCTTGAGTCTCAAGTGCGCATCGCCACCGGCTGGCCTTGGGTACTTAAAGTCTTAGAGAATAAGGCTCCCTTACTTAAAAAAGTAAGGCCTCTAGAATATCTTGCCTAGATTACTAAAGTCTTGAGCTGTGACTTATCTAAGAGGTCATACATTTAAAGACTTCCAGCATTCTGGATCCTGCTTGCTTTTAAAAAGGCTGATGTTTTAGGCATCGAGGAAATTGCAGGTGAAAGTTCCCTACTGTTCATCTCCAACCGTAGAGTCTGATCTTTTTGCAAACTGGAAAAGAAGACCTTTAGCCCTGTATGTATGGTAGTAACACACGCTTGTTAACCCAACAGCTCTTGGAAGATTAATACAACCGATTATGAGCGGCTAAACATAGGTCCTAGGAACCGAACTCCAGACCTCTGCATGAGTGCTAAGCATCTATCTCTCCAACACCTATACATATATCTTTAATGGGACTCTTCAGGCCAAGCGGTGGAGACACACACCTTAAATCGCAGCATTGGGAGGCAGAGGCAGATGGATCTCTGTGAGTTCGAGGCCAGCCCGGTCTACCAAGCGAGTTCCAGGACAACCAGAACTACACTGAAAGGCTCTGTCCCCCCAAAAGAAACTAGGTGTTACTTCTTTCTGCCTTTTCAGAGAAATACCTAGGAACCTGAGGATTTTCAGAGGCTTACACCAGTATCAGTATTGTGGTAATGACAACGATGACGACTTTGGCTCTGTAAAATACAATCTTATTATGTAACCCACGGGTGGTCTTGACTCCCTATGTAGTCCATGTTGGCCTCAAATTTATTATCATCCTGCCTGAGCTTCCTGAATGACAAGATTACAGTCATGTATTACCATGCCCTGCATATGCTTATGGTTTTTAAGAATATAATTCTAGCTGAGCAGTGGTGGCTCACGCCTTTAATTCCAGCACTCAGTAGTCAAAGGACAGGTGGATCTCTGTGAGCTCAAGGCCAGCTTGGCCTAGAGTGAGTTCCAGGGCCGCCAAGGCTACACAAGGAGACCCTGTCTCGTAATATATATATATATATATATATATATATATATATATATATATTCCTATGTTGCTACATTAGTATGTACTAATTGGCATATATAATACAGTACACACAGTTTCAAACTTAATGAGTGAGCTGCCTTCTACCTGGTCTGGGGTGGAGGGACTCTCAAATTTAATTAGGGTTGCTTACATAGGTGACATTGTTAACAGGAGTATGGACAACTTAACCAGCAGCTGTCGTACTGGACAAAATGTCTCTCTTCTCTCATTTTTTTATTTTTCTTTTTTAAGTGTCTTCCAGGGGCTGGAGAACTGGCTCAGTAATTTAGAGCCCTTGTTGCTCTTGGAGAGGAGCTGGGCTCTATTCTGAGAGCCTACATGGTAGCTCACAACAATCCATAACTCCGGTTTCAGATGCCCGTTTCCTGCCTCCTCAAGCACCAGGCACACACATGGAGTACATGCAGGCAAAACACTCATACATATAAAATAAAAAAATCTAAAAGTGTCTTCCAAATAACTATGAGCATTTCTCAACTATGTTCTGGGTGCTGTTCTTTTTTTAATATTTATTTTATGTGTATGGAAGTTTTGTCTGCATATATGTATGTGTGTGCACCACGTGTGCATGCCTGATGCTCTAGAAGACCAGGAAACTGTCACATTCCTTTGAACTGTAATTATGGATAGTATGAGCTACCCTATCAGTGCTGGGAATCAAGCCATCTCCTCTGCAAGAGCAGCGTCTTAGGGTATCTATGGCTGTGACGGAATACCATGACCGAAAGCAACTTGGGAAGAAAAAGGCTTATTTTTTTGCTTACAAATTTCCACAAATCCTAGTCCATCATCAAAGGAACACAGGGCAAGAACTCAATGACTGCTAAAGAGGCCATGGAGTGCTGCTTACTCAGCCTGCCACCTTCTCTTCTTCCTCTCTTTCGCTCTCTCTCTCTTTTCTGAGACAAGGACTTTCTATATAGCCTTGCCTTAGCTTTCCTGGAACCAATCTGCTTTTTTTCTTTTTCTTTGTTTGTTTTTTAAGACAGGGTTTCTCTATGTAACAGCCCTGTCCTGGACCTCTATTTGTAGACCAGGCTGGCCTCAAACACACAGAGATCCACCTGCCTCTGCCTCCCGAGTGCTGGGACTAAAGGTATGCGCCCCTACCCCCTGGCCCAGCCTCCTTTCTCACAGCACCCAGGACCACCAGCACTCCAGTATCAATAGCCAATCAAGAAAATGCCCTACAGGCTTAATTACAGCCCCATTTTCTTCTTTGTTTTCAAGACAGGGTTTCCTTGTGAGCCCTGGCTGTCCTTAAACTCAAGCTTTGTAGATCAAAATATCTTCCAACTCAGAGATCCACCTGCCTCTGCCTTCCCAGTGCTGGGACTAAAGGAGTGCACTGCCACTTCCAGGCTTACCGCTCCATTTTATGAAAGCATTTTTCAATTGAGGTTCTCCCACACACAGATGATGTTATCTTATGTCAAGTTGACATAAAACTAGGCAGCAAAGTAGTCATTCTTTTTAAGTGCAGAGCCATCTCTCCAGCTCCCTCTTGTTATTTTTAAGATCTCATACATATAGCCCCAGTCTGGCCTTGAACTCCTGGTCATCCTGCCTCTACCTCTAACTGCTGAGATTACAGACACACACCAGCACTCCTAACACAAAGTCATTTTGAGGTGTGTAGAGTAAAAGATCACAGCTGACAGAATTAGGTACTGGTCAGTAACCAGGACATCCTGTGAGCTAGCTCCTAGCTTGAAAGACTTGACACTATTCAAGGTGACACGTTTGTAATCTCTGCACTTAAGTGGACAGAAGGGCTGTCTCAAATCAAGACCATCTTTAGAAAAATAGCAAGAACCAGGCCACTCTGGCCGCATAGCAAAACCCTGTCTGGGGCGGAGGGGTGGGGGTGGGGGTGGGAAGCATGTATTAGTCGCAAAAATATTGCACAGTTGGAACCAAAAGAGAATTGCACAGCCAGGAATGATCGAGAATTAATATTGACACTACTTCCTGATGAATGGATGACTAAAAGGAAGGCCTGAACTGACCTTGAAGTTTCTGGGAAAGATGCCTTGCTTCTCACCTCCCTGTGCTACATCATCAATGTCTCCATCTCCTGGATCCTTGCCTACTGAACTCTACATGATAATACCTCTACCCACATTTAAGCCATTCTGGGTGTCCTAAGACAACTCTACACTCGAATTAAAGTTTATGTGCTAGGGTTAAGACTCGGCTGATGTCTTTATGTATGCCAAGACAATCTCCAATTCTTAATCCCCCCACTTTCGCTTCATCGGTGCTGAGAATAAGGCATGCACAACCACACACTGTTTGTTGGTGCTGCTCTTTGAACACAGAGCTTCCTGCATGCTAGGCAAACACTCCATCACCTGAGCTACATCCTCATCCTCCCTCCCCATTTTTTCAAGATAGCGTAGCCTCGGCTAGTCTAGACCCTACTAGGTAGATCAGACTGGCCTCGAATTTGCAGGGATCTTCCACCTCTGCTTCCCAAGTGCTAGATAACATCACATTCAGACCTATTTGAATTGTTGTTGTTATTATTGGAGACAGGGTCTCACTATGTAGCCTTGGCTAACCTGGAAATCACTATGTAGAGCAGGCTGGCTTTAAACTCATAGAGATGTACCTGTGTCTATCTCCCAAGTGCTAGAATTAAAGGCGTGCGCCACCACTGCCCAGCTTGAATTTCTTTCTCTAAAAAAGATTTTATTTGGGGACCGGTGAGAAAGCTCAGCAGTTAAGAGCACTTGCTGCTCTTCCAGATAACCAAGGTTCGGTTCTCAGCACCAACATTTCACTTGGTAACAGTCTGTAACTCCAGTTTCAGGGGTTGTAGCCAACACCTTCTACCTCTAGCACTGCACTGCTCATGTGGTGTGTATGCACACATGCAGACAAAACAGTAACACACAGAAAAGGTTTTTAATTTCTAAAAAGTTATAAAAGATTTATTTATGTGTTTGTGTTTCTCCCACCTCTGTGTGTGTGTGTGTGTGTGTGTGTGTGTGTGTGTGTGTGTGTGTGCATGCCCACAGAGGTCAGAAGAGAAAGGCAGATCTCCTAGAACTGGATTTACAGGCATCTGTAGGCCCCTGATATAGATGCTAGGAATCAAACTCCAGTCCTCTGCAGGAGCAGCAAGTGCTCTCAGCTACTGAAACACCTCATCCTCTTGGACTTTTTTCTTTCCTTTTTTTTGTTGTTGTTTATTTTGTTTTGATTTTCAAGACCAGATTTCTCTGTGTAGCCCTGACCTGGAACTCACTCTGTAGACCAGGCTGTCCTTGAACTCACTTTGTGGACCAGGCTGTCCTTGAACTCCAGATCTGCTGTCCCTGCATCCCGAGTGCTGAGATTAAAGCCCCACAGCCCAGCTGGCTCTTTTGTTTTAAACCAGGTGTCACTATATAGCCCAAACAGGCCTTGAATTTTTAGTCCTCTTGCTCTGCCTCCTGGGTTTTGAGGTTATAAACCTCTGCCAACACACTCCACCAGACTACATGGAGTTCCTTCCAGGCACAGATAACATAACCCAGACCAAAGTCAACCATTAGCCTAACACACATTCAAGCCAATCAGGATGCAACATTCTCAAGGCTACAGAGGTTTTTAGGATGGACACAGAACTCGGTCAGAGATGAAAAGGATCAAGGATTTTCGCTAAGAGCTCCAACCTGAATTTCACAAGCACCTGAAATCCCATATTCAGAATGCTGAGTCAGGAGGATCATTAGTTTAAGGCTTCCCTGGGCTGCACAGTGAACTCAAAGCCCCCCTGATTTACATAGAAAGACCCTATCTCAAGGAAAACAAACAAACAAACCACTCAGGAAGCCAAGGCAATGGATCACAGGTTCAAGACTAGCCTGGGCTACAGAATCAGAACCTGTTTCAAAACAACAACAAAGAGTAGTGAAGTATTTCTTATGAAGCTAGACATAGTGGCACACACCTAGGAGAGGCCGAGAATCACCACCAACTCAAGACCAGCTTCATCTGTAGACTTCATCCAGACCAGCTGGGTCTACAAGTGAGACCCTATCTCAAAACAATATAAAGTCACTAATCTTCACCACACACTAGATAGGGCAGTAAATACCATATACAGACTCAGTCCAGAAGGGACATGCAATAATAACATGTGAGTGGTCCCCGCACCTCTGCCTCCTGGGTGTTGGGATTCTAACACTAGCAGTTAGGCTATGTGCCAATTCTCTTCACCATGATAACCCTATGAGGGAACTATCATTACCCTCATCTTATCGAGGAATGAACTCAGGTTAAGCAATATTTCTTGCTCAGAATAATACAATAAAAAAATGAAGCCTGAGGTAGAGGCACGAAAACCCAAAATTCAAGGTCATCATCAAGGCCATTAAAAACTATTTTCTCAACCCTGACTACACATAAACACAATAAACAATATTAAAAAATCAAACCTCGTGTATAGTCAACCAGGATATAAGAGACATACATATCTATTGAAACCTTTTCTTTTTTCTTTCTTTCTTTTTTGGATTTTCAAGACAGGGTTTCTCCGTAGTTATTGGTGCCTGTCCTGGAATTAGTTCTTGTAGACCAGGCTGGCCTCGAACTCACAGAGATCCGCCTGCCTCTGCCTCCTGAGTGCTGGGATTAAAGGCATGCACCATCACTGCCCAGCTCTATTGAAACCTTTTCAGTAAAACAGACTGGCCTCCAACTCAAAGTCCACCTGCCTCTGCCTCCCAAGTGCCAGCCCCACCTGAAACCATTTCTTAAAACAAAAAGCAAACAAACAAACAAAAACTAAAGAATCAGTACCTAAAAATGTAACTCTGTTGGTAAACTATTAGCCTAGCCTCCATGAAGTCATGGGTTTGTTCCTAGCACCTAATAAACCAGACATAATAGTATAGGACTGTATTCCCAGCACTTTGAAGCAGGAGGATCTATAGTTCAAAGTCAGCTTTAGCAACATAGTGACTGTAAGACCAGTTTGGGGTAATGGGTTGCAAAAACAATAGCTGGGGTTGGTGAAGTATGTCTTTAGTCATAGGTTGTGTGGGTGGGAGTAAGAGCTTGGAATATGGCTCAGTGATAGGGCATTTGGCTAGCATCCAGGAGGTCCTAGGTTCAATTCCATCCAGCACTGTAAATGAACAACAGCAAAAATCCTTTGTGCTCCATCACACACCTGTAAATCCAGCACTTAGAGTAAACAGAAGGAGCAGGAACTGAAGCCAGCCTCTGCTTGGCTACACATAAAATTAGAAGCCAGCCTGAGCCACAGGACACCATTTCAAATACATAAGCCAGTGTGGTGGCAGAAAGGTCAGTGAGAACGAAAAATGGACAAGGGAATGAGGGACTTAAAGACAGTACAGGCTGGCTAGGTGGTGGTGGTGCACATCTTTAATCCCAGAACTCAGGAGACAGAGGCACGCAGATCTCTGTGAGTTCCAGGCCAGCCTGGTCCACAAAGTAAGTTCTAGAAGAGCAAGGGCTACACAGCGAAATCTTGCCCTGAAAAACAAAAACAAGATAAAAAAGTCAGTGCCGGCCTTTACTGGGGGATCTCTGTAAGAATCAGAGCTGGGCCAGGCGGTGTGGTGCACCCTTTAACCCCAGCAGGTTCCCTTTGAGGGCCGAGGGCCTCACCTCTGATTGCTAGGGTAACCAGTGAGTTTTGTTTTGAAACAGGGTCTCACACAATGTAGCTTTGGCTGACCTAGAATTAGCACGTAGACCTCGAAACTCACAGAGACACACCTGTCTTGTAAAGGCATGCAGCACAATACCTGGTTCAGTGAGTCAAAGAATATCAGGTCATCAATAAACATCTTTCCTGCCTGGCTATTACTTGGTGCCTGTAGACAGGGCAATCAAGAATCTAGAGGGTGGGGGTTGGAGAGATGGCTCAGCAGCTAAGAGCACTGCACTGGGTGCTCTTCCAAAGGACCCAGGTTCAATTCCCAGCACCCATTCGGCAGTTCACAATGTCTGTAACTCCAAGATCTAACACCCTCACACAGACATACATGGCAAAATACCAGGGCACACAAAATAAATAAATCTTAAAAGCAAAAAAGAATCTAGCAGAAATAGCCAGGTGGTGGTAGTGCATACCATTAATCCTGGCACTCGGGAAGCAGAGACAGGCAGATCTTTGTGAGTTTGAGGCCAGCATGTTCTACAGAGTTAGTTTCAGGACAGTTAGGGCTACACAGAGGAACCCTGTCTCAAAAGAAAAGAAAAGAAAAGAAAAGAAGAGAAAAGAAAAGAAAAGAAAAGAAAAGAAGAAAGAAAAAAAGGAAAGAAAAGAAATCTAGCATAATTTAGTGAAATGAGTTAATTTACTTCTAGAAACCAAATAACCAAATTACTGGCTGGGGAGGTTGTGGGGCACACCTTTAATCCCAGCACTTGGGAGGCAGAAATAGGTGGATCTCTGTGAGTTTGAGACCAGCCTGGTCTACAATAGCTAGTTCCAGGACAGGCTCCAAAACTACAGAGGAAACCCTGTCTTGAAAAACAAAAAACAAAACAAGAAAAAAAAAAGAAAGAAAGAAAAAAGAAAAGAAATCAAATTACTAGAGTTGTCACCAAAATGGAAAAAATGGAATAGCTATACAAAATGGTCTATTCATAGCTAACAGTGGCATATGTCTATAACTCCAACAATCAGGGGACAGAGACAAGAGGATCTGTACAAATTTAAAGCTGGCCTGGGCTACATATGAGTTCCAGGTCAGTTTGGGGGAAAAAAAAAAAGACCTATCTCAAAAAAAGAAAGAAAAAAAGTTGAAGAGAGAAAAGGGGAAAAAGGAATTATTTGGGGATATAAATCAGTGGGAAAATATTGGCATAAATTTTGAGAAATTCTGCATTGAGTTCCCAACACTGAAAAAAATAACAAAGCACAGGCTAGAAGGATGGATTTGAGTTTAAGAGCATGTATTTTCTTTCTTTTTAAATTATTTATTTGCATTGATTTTTGTTTTGTTTTGTCATTTTTGTTTTTGTTTTTGAAGACAGGTTTTCTCTGTGTAGCTTTGGAGCCTGTCCTGGAACTAGCTCTGTAGACGAGGCTGGCCTCGAAGTCACAGTGATCCACCTGCCTCTGCCTTCTGAGTGCTGGGATTAAAGGTGTGCGCCACCGACCAGCTTCCAATATTTTCCTGCATGTGTGTGTGAAGGTGTCAGACATCTTTTCTGTCAGGTCCTCAAAAGAGCGGTCAGTGCTCTTAACCACTGAGCCACCTCTCCATGTATTGCTTTCAGAGGGAATGGGGTTCCATCCCAGCACTCACATCAGGCACCCACAACTGCCTGTGACCTCTGTGGATACCTACAGACATGTGGCACATACACACATGATTATAACTAAATACAAACTGGGCATGGGGGCTTGAATCGCAGCACTAAGGAGGCAGATTCAGGTAGATCTCTGTTTCAGCCAACCAAGGTTACATAGAGAGACTGTGTCTTAGAAAAAAAAATAATCCCAGAGCCGGGCGGTGGTGGCGCATGCCTTTAATCCCAGCACTTGGGAGGCAGAGGTCTACAAGAGCTAGTCCCAGGACAGATTCCAAGGCTTCAGAGAAACCGTCTCGAAAAACCAAAAATAAATACATAAATAAATAAATCTTAAAGAATAGCTAATCACGGGGGCTAGAGGGATGGCTCAGTGGTTAAGAGCAGTAGCTGCTCCTCTAGAGGATCCAGGTTCAGTTCCCAGCACCCACATGGCAGCTCACAACTGTCTGAAACTCCAGTTCCAGAGAATCTGGCACCTTTATACCACATGCACATAAAATAAAGTTAAATACTTTTTAAAAAGAATGACTAATCACTTAGACACTAACTCATTTAACTTAAATTTTGTCACTCCTAGATTCTTCTGTAGTCTTGTGTGTTAGCACAGAAATACTTACCAAGTGATTTTTGCTGACTTTGCATTCAGTAATTTATCTACTTTTGGGGTGGTGGACAGAGTCTCACTACGTTGCCCTGGCTGGCCTGGCAATTGATGTGTAGTTCTGGCTGTCTTCAAACTTTCAGATTTTGGGATAGCAGGAATATACCACCACACCCAGCTACTTACTATCTTTTGACCTGAACTTTTTCCTTTAGCCTAGTAGCAGTTTTGATAGTATTTCACCTACTTGTCCATCAAAGAAGATTCATGTTTTTCTAATTGCTGGTTGTCCCCTTATTTAGTAGCATCTTGTTCTCTGGGCTTCCATATGCCCACAGAACACCCAGAATATAATGTTCCAAAATGTTTGTTTCCTCCATGAACAGAGAAGAAAGCTGGAAACTGGCTCCATTTGCAAACCTAATTGGGCTTTTCTGGTTCCGTCCATTCTACATCAGTCAGAGATTCTCTGGACACCATTACTTTAACAACAGTCCAGCCAGTTAGTTCTCTCCACCTTCAAAACTGTCCTGTATCATCAGGGTTTTTTCTCCATGTACTAAGTTATTGCATCAGCAAATACCAATCTTTTGTGTGTGTGGCGCTGAGGGTTGTTCAGTTTCACCCTGCAGCTTAGACTGGCCTCAAACTCATGGTGACTCTTCTGTCTCAGTCTTCTCAGTACTGAAATTGCAATTACAAGTATAAGCTGCCTGGATCATCTTCATATTTTTTCTTTTTTTTCTTTTTTCCTATTTTTTTTAAGATAGGGTCTTGCTGGACAGTGGTGGTGCATGCTTTTAATCGCAGCACTCAGGAGACAGAGGCAAGTGGATCTCTGTGAGTTCAAGGCCAGCCTGGTTTATAGGGCAAGTTCTAGGACAGCCAGGGCTGTTATAGAGAAACCCTACCTCAAAAAAAAAAAAAAATAACAACAACAATATAGAGGCTGGAGAGGTGGCTCTTCCAGAAGACCTGGGTTCAATTCCTACCACACACACGGTAAATCACAACTGTCTATAACTCCAGTTCCAGGGCATTCACCCTCACAAAGACATACATGCAGGCAAAACACCAATACACATAAAATAAAAACAATGACAACATGAAGAGATGGACGGATGGAAGAATGAACGATAGGGTTTCGAGTATCCCAGGCTGGCCTCGAACTTGCTTTGTAGATGAATATGACCCTGAACTTCTGATTCTCCTGCCTCCATTTGCTGAGTGCTGGGATCAGAGGTGTGTTCCAGCACACCCTGTGTTGTGTGGCGCTGGGATCTAACCAAGGCTTTTGTGCTTTATAGACAAATATTCTACCAATTGAGCCATATCCCCAGGTTTATGGGTTTTCAGGGAGGGGGCTGTTTTCCCCACTTTTTTTTTTTTTTTTTTTTTTTGCAGAGTTCCATTCACTGTGTAGCCCAGGATTCCCTTGAACTCACAGAAATCCTCCTGGCTCAGATTCCCAAGTGCTAGAATTATCAGTGTGAGCCAGCCAACATACCCAGCTCCACTCCAGCTCCAATTGCATTGTCTCTTAAGTTCACTTCATTTAGGCTTTCACCAAAGCACCGTACTGATGTACTGTAACCTCCTGTCAGATTACTGTCACACACACGGTGGCACACACACAGACATGGGACTCGGGACCTCTATCTAATGTGTGCTGTCTCACAGTAGGAGTTTACGTCCATTTCATTAGCTGACACATCCCCAGCACCCTACAGTGCATCTATATAGTAGAAGCCAAATAAATTCTCATCTGACAGATATACCTTACAGTTTCAAGAGTTTGACTAACTAATCACGAGCACAAGATGCAGAATGGTGGAGGTGGGGGAGTTTGACTAAAACGCTTGAAAGGGCAGCAGTAGCTCAAGGCCACAAAATCCAATGATGGCCAAGTTATGTTCTTCTGGCTGCTACATCACCCGGGAGATCCTAGGTGGCTAAGCAGCTCCATCGTTTCTCTCCTCCCCACTTCCTTCCCAGGCGCTCCCGCATGCTAGGGAAAGACTACCGAGTTACATGCCTGATCTTTATTTAAACTGCCCCCCTACCGTGTGTGTTTGTGTGTGCGCCTGTACATACATTATGAAATATAAGAACAACTTTCAGGAGCCAATTCTCTTGACCTTGATGGCAGGCTCTAGGCTTGGAATCCAGATCAAGTCTGCACAGCAAGCATTTGCACCAACCATCTTAGCCATCATCTCCCCTGTCATTTATGTTTTATTTACTTAGAGACAGGGTCTCACTATGTTGCAAGGTAGTGCTGGCTTGCCTAGGATTTGGATATGTAGAGCACGCTGACTGCCAACTCACAGAGATCATCCTGCCTCTGCCTCCTAAATCCTGGGATTAACAATCTAACATACCAGGTCCTCCTCCCCGTCGTGTCCCCCACCTTTTTTTTAAGACAAGGATCCATCCAAAGCTGGCCTCGAACATCCTTGAACATCTTCCTTGGTTACAGGAATGCCCACCACATCCAGCAAACTGCCTTGTTTGTTATTGTTATTGTTGTTTGGTTTCCTCCAGAAAGACTTAGACTCAGGGACTAGATAAGAGCTGATAGTTAAGAAAGTAAATACAGTCTATTGCTCAACAGGAATACCATCCACAACACCACTCCTTAACAGAGGGCTAGCATACTAAAAAAATGCAGATTTCCAAAAGCAACCCATGATACCTAGTTTTATGTCAACTTGAAACAAGCTGGAGTCATCTTAGAGGAGAAAAACTCAACTGCAATGTTCCCTCCATAAGACTGGGCTGTAGGCAGGCCTGTAGAGCATTTTCTTAGTGATTGACATGGTAGGATCCAGCCCACTGTGAGTGGTGCCACCTCTAGGCTTCTTGTTCCTAGATGCTATAAGAAAGGATAGTGAGCTGGGAGATGGTAGATAAACCTTTAATCCCAGCACTTGGGAGGCAGAGGCAGGTGCATCTCTGAGTTCAAGGGCAACCTGGTCTACAGAACAAGTTCCAGGACAGTCAGGGCTACACAGAGAAACCCTGTCTTGAAAAAGCCAAAAAAAGCCAAAAGAAAGCAGGTTGAGCGAGCCATGAGGAGGAAGCCAGTAGGTAGCACTCCTTTACACTCTCTGTATCAGCTCCTGCCTCCAGGGCCTGACTGGTTCCTTCCTTGGCTTCCTCAGGGTATTGTGATTCAAGATATGGAAATCAAATAAACCCCCAAGTAGCTTTTGGTTATGGAGCTTCATCAGAGCTACAGTAACCCTAAGACTGCCAAATCCAGCTACAACACAGCTAAAAAGGAAATAAGAAAGGATCCTGCAGGATTGAGGTTAGAAAGCACTTAAAAGCCAGGCGGTGGTGGTGCACGCCTTTAATCCCAGCACTCGGGAGGCAGAGGCAGGCGGATCTCTGTGAGTTCGAGGCCATCTTGGTCTACAAAGCGAGTTCCAGGACAGTCAGGGTTGTTTGACAGAGAAATCCTTTAAAAAAAAAAAAGAAAGAAAAAAGAAAAGAAAAAGAAAAAAATCAAAAGAAGAAAAAAGAAAAAATCTTGGACTAGAGAGTTGGTTCTGTGGCACTTCTTGTTGTTGTGAAAGACCCAGGTTTGATTCCCAAAAACCATGTGAAGGCTCACCGCCTCCTCCGGCACCAAGCACACATATGGTGCACAGATGTAGACATATAAAATAACAAAAACAAATATTCAAAAAAAAACTTTCCTGTGAAATGTGAAATTTCTTAGCGCCTTTTTCCAAGCCCATTCTTATCATCACGAGAGTTTCTCCTCTTGCGGCGCTGGAAGGACGGTTCTGGCGGCTTGGTTTCCGGAGGAATGGTGGTCAATCAGAAAACAGGACTAAAAAGCTCTCTTACAAAACTCCAGCAGAAGGAGAAATGGGAGTCCGAGACGACCGTTATACTCATGCAGACAATATATACATCACAGTCTTGCTTCCTGAGCCTCGGCCGATAGCTCGACCGGCTTACCCGTCCCAGGATATCCCGTGAGCCTCAGCTCCGTTGGGGTGGATCTAGCTTTCTTCTACTCGATGGTTTGTAGACCTCACAGCCCAACCGTAGCGCGCTTCTGTCGGTACCAGAGTGCATTGCGGCAAAATGGCTGCCCCCAGACGGCACTGTGCTGGCCTAGTTCGGTCTTTACTCGGGGTCTGGCAGCTCGGCCCGCAGACTGGGAGGGAGTGGGTGGCTTCGCCCGGCTCGCTTCTAGGTAACCAGGCGAGATGCGTGTCCTGTGTCGGGGGTGCCATTTCTTCTGGTCCCCTCCTGGCCGCCGCTTCTGGTCGCTATGGTCAGGATTCCGCCTTGGACCGAATCCTTGGATTCCCTCAGCCTGACAGTTCGTTGGCTCCGAGCGTCCCCGCGGTGTCGGTACACAGAGGTAAAGGGCTCAGTTAATGTTGGTTGCGGGTGTTCGTTTTGTAACAGGTCTCCCTGTGGAACTGGTGTGGAACTCGGATCTTCCTGCTCCAACCTCTGGAGTGTTGGGATTACAGGTGTAATGATGGTTTCAGCAGTGAAATCGTGTAGGTTAGTTAAAATCCCTCTGTCCCTGGAGATATCATTTTAGCCTCTCTTATTTGATAGAAAATAAATCTGACTCCAAAGAGAGACAAGTCGTGACGGCTGTTAGAGAGTCTGAGAATGAGGATCTGTAAAATAACTTAGCAGGTAAAGGCTCTTGTTGCTTGACAAGCTGAGCAATCCTTGGGACTCATATGGCGGGAAGAGAACCAACTCCAGAAAGTTGTACTGTGACTTCTATAAGCTCATGCAAATACACAAATATTGACTCTAACAGCAGCAAGAGTTTAAGAATGGGAGGAAACCTGTGTTGGTCGCAGTCAGTAATGCTTCCCCAAGATCATTAGCCACATGGCAAGCAAAGTGTAGATCCAGTAAATGAATGGTGAGCCCCATCTACTTGTTAAGACACTAACTTGAGCCAGGTAGTCATGGTGCATGCCTGTAGTCCCCATGCTGGGTAGGTAGAGGCAGGAGGATCTCCAGTTCCAGAAGTTTCTTCAGCTCTGACTGTAGCACCCTGCTAATGCTGCTGTGAAGGTTCTGCGAAATTTCTCGGTCTCTCCCTCTCATACCGTGTTGCGGCCAACAGTGACTAGTCTCCTGCCAGGCTCCAGTCCATGCTCCTTGAGAAAGAAAGTGCTGCTTTTCTTGGGAGGGGACATTGAGACAGAGTCTCACTCTTATCTAGCCCATGATCACCTGAAGCTCACTATCCCCAGTCTCCTGCATGCTGGGATTGCAAATTTGAGCCACCACATCCATTTTATTAATTTATTTATTTACTTACTTACTTATGTTTTTTGTTTTTGTTTTTTAAGACAGGGTTTCTCTATGTAACAGCTCTGACTGTCCTGGAACTTGCTTTGTGCGACCACCACTCAGCTTTATTTAGGTTTTTCGAGACAGGGTTTCTCTGTGTAGCCTTGGTTGTCCTGGAACAACTCCCTCTCTACAATGACCTTGAGCCCACAGAGATCTCCCTCCCAAGTGCTGAGATGAAAAGTGTGTGCTGTCACCACATATGTAAAGTGCTGTTTCTCCATTATAATTTAGTGAGGTTGTTTGGTTTTGGTTTTTGGTTTTTGTTTTTTGTTTTTTTTGAGACAGGGTCTAGTTATGTAGCCCAGGCTTGTGCCTCAAATGTAATTCATTCTTTTTTCGAGATAGAGTTTCTCTGTGTAATAGCCCTGGCTGTCCTAGAACTAACACTGTAGACCAGGCTGGCTTCGAACTCACAGAGATACTCCTGCCTCTTCCTCCTGAGTGCTGGGATTAAAGGCATGCACCACCACCACCCGGCCCAGTAATTTACTTTTGCTTAAGCCTCTCAAAGGTTGTGATTACAAATGTATGTGTTTATCACAATGTCCAACCTATGTTGAGCAATTTTTTTACACAGTTGTCATTGTGGAAAAAGTTATTCATATGGCTGGAGAGATAGCTCAGTGGTTAAGAGCATTGCCTGCTCTTCCAAAGGTCCTGAGTTCAATTCCCAGCAACCACATGGTGGCTCACAACCATCTGTAAAGAGGTCTGGTGCCCTCTTCTGGCCTTCAGGAACACGCACAGACAGAATATTGTATACATAATAAATAAATAAATATTTTTTAAAAAGTTATTCATAGATATTGTTAGTGTGATTCCACATTACATATGAGAAAACCAAGGGGCTTAGTTACAGAGGTTAGATAACCTGAGAAATCCAATAAAATTAAATACATACTAGTCTCAGAGTTAGGATGGGTAGCTTCAGCCTGGTGTACTAATCTTTTGTTTTGATTTCCTCCTTGGGTATCAGAGCTGAGTATCTAATAGAGTCTAGATTCCAATATATCACTCATGTTCCCATCATAACAGATGAGCAGAATCTGCTCTTGGTCCATACTCCTGACATGCCTGAGAATCCCCGGGTCCTCCGAGTGGTCCTCCTGGGAACTCCAAATGCAGGAAAGTCAACACTCTCCAATCAGTTGCTGGGCCGTAAAGTATACCACGCTTTTATCATCCCGACCCCTATATCTCCCTTTTTACACATTTCACTATTTTATGTATATGGGTGTTTTGCCTTCATAAATGTCTGTGTAGTACTTGTGTGCCTGGTACCTACAGAGGCCAGAAAAATCCCAGGATGTTGGATCCTCTGAAACTGCAGTTACAAACAGTTGTGAGCCAGCATGTGGGTGCTGGGAATTGAACCCAGGTCCTCTGGAAGAGCAGTCAGTTCTGTTAAACACTGGACCATTTACCCAGTTCCCCTACACCACCTCTTTCTCGTTTTATTTTTTATTTTTTTTATTTTTTATTTTTTTCATTCATTTGTTGTGCCTGGGGAGATGGCCTGGGAGGGATCAAGGATCTCACTGGAACCTCTTTCTTTCTGGAAGGTGTTTCCTGTCTCCAAGAAGGTGCACACCACTCGATGCCAAGCTCTAGGGGTCATCACAGAGAAGGAGGCTCAGGTGGTAGGTACCTGCAGAAGTTCTGCAAACAGGATAGAGTAAAGCTAATCAGTTCTCTCTTACCATTAGTCTTTTTTAAAATGAAGATTCAGCCTGGCGCGGTGGTGGTGGTAACACGCACCTGTAATCCCAGGCAGAGTCAGGTGAATGTCTGAGTTCAAGGCCAGCCTGGTCTACAAAGTGAGTTTCAGGAAAACCAGGTCTATACAAAGAAATCCTGTCTTGAAACACAAAAGCAGAACAAACAAACAAAAAACAACAGCAACAGAAAACTGAAGAAAAGAAAAAAAAAAGAATGCATAGAAGACACCACCCCCATTTTTTGGATTTTTTTGTTCTTTTCAAGACAGGTTTCCAGACTGTCCTGGAACTCCCTCTGTAGACCACTCCCAGCGAGGACTTCCCTATCTTAGACTCCGCGCAGTTCCTTCCTCTCCCTTCCCTCTTTTGCCATTGTGTTCTGAAGTTTTTATGTGTGTGCTTACGCGGGGGGGGGGGGGGGGGGGGGGGGGGGGGGGGCGGGGGGGGAGGGGAGCTTGCATGGGAGGGGATCAAGGACCACTTTCAGGAGGGTCTCTTCTTTATTCTATCCTGTAAATCCTCAGAACCAAGATTAGGTTGTCAAGCTTGGCAGTTTGCGCCTTTACTGAACCACTCCATCGTTTGTGTTTGTGACAATCTCATGTGACCCAGGTTGGCCTCTCTATGTACCAGAGATTACCTTGATTTTATGATCTTTCTGCCTACTCCATCTCTCAAGTGCTGGGATACAAGAAACACCACCATGTCCAGCTTGGAATCTTCATTTTTTCCCTTTTCAGAAATAGGGTCTTACCATGTAGCCCTGACTGGCACTGGTCTAAATGTATAGGCCAATCTGCCCTCAAACTTGAAATGATCCTCTTGCCTCTGTCTCCTAAATGCTGTGATTATAAGAATGAAGGAATGACACCCTACCTGACTAAACAAAGCATAATTCAGCATTGAACTCTGTGGTTTTGTGTTATATTTTGTGCAGTGCAGGGAATATAACCCAGGGCTGCTTGGGAACTACCCAAGCATTCTGCCAGTGAAGCCCGTGAGCCAGTGAGCCAGTGAGCCCGTGAGCCCCATCTCCAGCACTCCACTCACCCTTCATTTAGTCAACATCATTCTTTCTTTTCTTTTCTTTCCTTTTTTTTTTTTTTTTTTTTATTGAGACAGAGTTTCTCTGTGTAGGCTGTCCTGGAACTCACTCTGTAGACCAGGCTGGCCTTGAACTCACTGAGATACACCTGCCTCTGCCTCCTGAGTGCTGGGATTAAAGGTCATCCTCTTTCTTTGGAGTTCCCATGTAACATTAAGACAATGCTGAATGGTAAAAAAATCTAAAGTCAATAACAGCTTACCCATAAAGGAAAGGCAGGATGCTAATATCAAAGATGACCTCTAGCTATGTGTGGTAGTGCACAACTTTAATCCCAACGCTTAGGAGGCAGAGACAGATGGATCTCTATGAATTGAAGGCTAGCCTGTTCCACATAATGAATTTCAGGACAGCAAGGTCTACACAGTGAAACCCTGGCAAAATGAAAATAAATGAATAAAAAGCCTTTTGTTGCTCCACAGATTTATGTTAAAATATTTACTTAAAGCCGGGCGGTGGTGGCTCACACCTTTAATCCCAGCATTCGGGGACAGTGGCAGGTGTATCTCAGTGAGTTCAAGGCCAGCCTGGTCTACAGTGTGAGTTCCAGGACAGGTTCCAAGGCTACACAGAGAAACCCTGTCTCGGAAAACAAAACAAAAAGACCTTACTTAATATGTATAAAGCCCTAGGTTGACTCCTAGAACCTAAAGTGGGGATATGTGTGGTCTTTCTCCCCACTAATCCATTTAAAAAATACTTTTCTTTGTTGGGGATGGGTATCTCTCCTGATTCTAGATTCTGCTCGACACACCTGGCATCATCAGTCCTGTTAAACAGAAGAGGTACTACTTGTGGGAACAGATGTGGGGAAGGTGGGGTGATAAAGAGGAGGGCATATTCCTTGCTAGGAGCTGCAAGTTTTCCCTATTACACCCATTCCTCATAAGAGTACGATCTTTCTGACCGATAGGTTTATCTTTTAGGCACCATTTGGAGCTGTCTTTGTTGGAAGACCCATGGAAGAGCATGGAATCTGCTGATCTTGGTTAGACTCAAACTAAAAATCTGAAACCCTGTTTACAGAGCCTTTCATTCCTGAGAGTTTGGGAGCTTGGGATCTGGCCAGAACCTATAGCCAGACTTGTTGTGGGTCAGGAAGAAGGTCATGGTCAATTGTTTTGTCTCCCTGCCTCCTTCTAGTTGTAGTTCTTGTGGATGTGTCAGACAAGTGGACCAGGAGCCAGCTGAGCCCCCAGGTGCTGCAGTGTTTGACCCGCTTCTCTCAGGTTCCCAGCATCCTGGTCTTGAACAAGGTGAGTACTGCCCACCTGAGGAAGAGTCTCTCCACGGTCTCATCTCACTCACCATGTATTCTGCTCATCCCCATCTACAGGTAGATTGCTTGAAGCAGAAGTCAGTTCTCCTTCAGCTGACAGCAGCCCTCACTGAAGGTGTGGTCAATGGCAAGAAGCTCAACATCAAGCAGGCTGCACACCTTGGCACCCCCTGCCCCAGCCCTGCAACTAGGGACCCCAATACCCACTCAGTGAGAAACCCTCAGAGAATTGGCTGGCCCTACTTCCAGGAGATCTTCATGTTATCAGCACTAAACAACAAGGATGTGAACACACTAAAGGTCAGTTAGCCTTGCCCATAGCCCATCTCTGCCATGTAAAGATAGGCCTCACCCAGACCTGCCTGACTATAGACTAAGATCCTGTCTTTTAAAAGACAAAACAAAAACTGTGGCAATTTCTACTTGTGATCCCAGCACTCCGGAGGACAAGGCAAGAGGATCTTAGGAGTTCAAGGTCATTTTCAACTACTCAGTGAATTCAAGAGGCACTCCAGTTACAAGGAGACCCTATCTCAGGAAACCCAAAACAGCCAGCTGTAGTGACACACACCTGTTATCTCCACACTCAGGAGGCAGAAGCAGAAGGATTACTCAGTTTGAGGCCAGCCTGGTCTCCACTGAGTTGTAGGCCAGCCAGGCTACATAAGGAGACCAGAAATGAACAGAAATGTATCTCGGTGTAATGGTTGCCTAGTGTATAAGAGGTGCTGATTCGATCTCTAGCACCACATAAAGTGAACATGGTGGTGCATACCTCTGATTGTAGCATTTAGGACATTTTTAACACTGGAAATTCAAGACGAGCCTGAACAAATTAGGATGTACCGAGCCTGCTTGGTCTCCATGAGATCCTGTATTTTTTTTAAAAAGGCATTCCAGTCAGTTGTGGTAGCTCACTTAAATAGTTCAGGGCTTGTCAGGGTAAAGAAGAATCAAGAGTTTGCTAGCCAGGCTGGGCGGCGGTGGCGCACGCCTTTAATCCCAACACTTGGGAGGCAGAGACAGGTGGATCTCTGAGTTTGAGGCCAGCCTGGTCTACAAAGCGAGTTCCAGTACAGGCTTCAAAGTACAGAGAACCCTGTCTTGGGGGGCGGGGGGAAGCAATTTTTTTTTAAAATTTTTTAAGACAGGATTTCTCTGTTCTCTGTAGCTTTGGAGCCTGTACTGGAACTAGCTCTTGTAGACCAGGCTGGCCTTGAACGCACAGAGATCCACCTGCCTCTGCCTCCCAAGTGCTGGGATTAAAGGCGTGCTCCACCACTGCCCAGTTCTACATAGCAATTTTAAGGTCAGTTTGGGGGCTATATGAGGACCTGTCAAAAACAATGTGCTTGTTTCTCCTAGAAGTATGCATAAATAGGGAAGTACTGAGGGGTTTAAGGGCCCACTCTTCCTTTGTACCCACAGCAGTACCTTCTAGCACAGGCCAAGCCAGGACCCTGGGAGTTCCACAGCGGAGTCCTCACTAGCCAGACCCCTGAAGAGATTTGTGCCAATAAAATCCGAGAGAAGCTCCTAGAGTACCTGCCTGAGGAGGTGCCCTACGGTGTGCAACAGGTGCGGACGAAATGAAAGGACCCAGGGCCTGTGCACCAGGCACACACCTAGAGCAGTTGGGTACCACAAGATAAAAATGAGCCTGCCTGACTAGTCATGATGTCTCCTTATACAGAAGACAGTGGTATGGGAGGAAGGACCAAGTGGGGAGCTAGTGATCCAGCAGAGCCTTCTGGTACCCAAAGAATCTCATATGGTAAGTGAGAACAGGCTCAGAGATGGGGAAGCAGCAGTATCAGCTGAGGGTTCCTTCCCCCACCTGTGAGGCCAGATAACAGAACCAAGTGTCTCTTTTCACCACTTGCAGCGGATCCTGATTGGCCAGAAGGGCCTCTTGATCGCCCAGATTGCACAGGAGGTAGGCCGAGACCTCATGGACATCTTCCTCTGTGATGTTCACATCCGCCTCTCTGTGAAACTTCTCAAATGACCATCCTCTGTTGCTGTTCCCAGGGCCTCCCTGCTCAAGCTTTTGGGAGAATAACTGACTGGAACTACCCTATGAAAGGGGGACTGCAGGGCTGCTAAGGGCCATGGACACTGAGTGGCTGCTAGCCAGCCTGGACTTGTTGAGTCTGCATAGTGTCTGCCCAACATGTTTTCCATTGGAGGAAAGAAGCTGCCTTAGCTCAGTTCTCAGGTAGCTCCTCTGCCTAGGGTCTCAGCTATGTAGGTCTTAGAAGTCCATCCCCGTGGTGTGAATAGGGTCATCCCATTCATCCTGTAGCATTGGACCCAAACCCAAACTCTTGCCCTGTTTCCAGTTGTTGGTAGGAAGAACCTTTCTCTTTGTCCCCAAGTTCCTCACTTTGAAGTTACATAAGGACTTGTATATTTCATTTTTTTAATGGTTTATTTATTTGCATTGGTGTGTCAGTGTAAGGCTGTTGGATCCCCTGGAACTGGAAATATAGACAGTTATGAGCTGCCATGTGGTGGCTGGGAATTGAATCCAGGTCATCTGGAAGAGCAGCCAGTGCTCTCAACTACTGAACCATCTCTTCAGCCCTCCCCCCACCCCACCTTGAGACAGGGTTCTTACTATACAATTCTGGTTGACTATTGCCATGTAGACCAGGCTAACTTTGAACTCACAGAGATCCACCTGTCTTGCCTCCTGAGTGCTGGGATTAAAGGCATGTGCCACCACTGCCAGCTTCAACCTGTAGTTCTTAAATGAGATAGTTCCAACCACCTGTTCACCCATTTTCTTGATCCCTCCCACCCCATCCTGCTACCCAGACTTGGGTGCTAATAAAGTTAAGTGACAAGAGTTCATATTTTTAATCTTTATTTCTTTGGAACAGGGAAGAGAAAAATATGCCCATTCCCCTACCCCCATTCTCTTGTCAGCCTGGGGTCTCTTTTTCTTCCAGAGGTCTGCTCTGGGGCAATGAGCTCTTCTTGACACAGTTTCTGGGAGCAGCAAGAGAACCGTTACCATTACTAAACTCAGTAATGGTAACGGTTTCCTCGCCATCCCCAAGTGCCACAGCAGTCAGTAGGCTTGATAGGCTGAGCAGTGAGCCCCGTGGGCTTCAGCATTCTTCTGCCCTCCCAGGCAGACGCTAGAACTGGGGTACCCAGACTAGTACATCATCTATACTGTAGTGTCTCATCACAAACTTACAGTATATGATGATATCCCAGCCAAGGCCCTGGAGGAGAGAGCTGTGGATGTGGAGGGCCAAGGCATTGGGGCAGGATCAGTCAAGGCTGGACCCATACCTCCTTGCTCTTCCACTCCCCTCAGAGATTCTGTAGCTCCGGTAACCCAGGTGGCTTGAGGAAGAAGCTAAGGTCTATTCAGATCTATTAGGGGTGCAGAGTTACAGCTAGGAGCAATGAGGCGGAAGGCTCCCCCTGGGCAGACCTACAAGCAGGCTGGCAGCCGCTCTGAGGAGAGCTTACCTGGAGCTGGAGCTGCAGTCTGGGGAAGCCTCTGGATAGGGCCAGCCTATCTTGTCTCTTCTTCAGGCTCTAGCAGCTCTGCTTTTAACCCTCTGGCTCCTCCCCTGGGTGGGGTACTTTTCCCGGGTTCTACAAGTCCCTACTTCTTAACTCTTCCCCTGCTGGCTTCATGAAACAAATCACTGGCTCCTTTCCCTTTTTGTTTAATTTATTGGGGTTTTTGTTACTTTTTCTTTGTGCTGCAGCTGAAATTTAGGGCCTAATGCATACCAGCTAAGAACCCCATCACTGGCACTACACCTCCATCCTGCCTCCATTTCTTATATATTTTTTAAATTTTTATTTATTAGTTGTTTTTCAAGACAAAGTTTCTCTGTGTAATAGCTCTAGCTGTCCTGGAACTTACAGAGATCACTTGCCTCTGCCTCCTGAATGCTGGGCTTACAGGTGTGTGCTACCACCGCCCAGCTGCCTCCGTTCTTTCAAATGGGTGACTTTCACCCCCATCCCGTGGAGCTGATTACCTACCCACTTCTAGGAAGTAGAAAAGCCCTTACCCCATCCTTCAGGGCTTAGTTGTTTGTTGGAGCCCTGCTGGAAGGCCTTGTTTTCTTCTGGGTTATGGTTGGGAATGCTCATTGAATCAGTAGGACAGGGAGGTCTATATGGGAGTCTCTCTTGAACCAAGCTCAGTGGACCCCTCAGCCTAAATTTCCATTCCTAAAATTTGTACTTTGCTGAGCTCAGTACGCTGGAAATGGGCAGAGCCAAAGCATGTTGGCCACTATTCTGGCAAGGTTCCCCGGGGTGAGTGGTACCCTGCTGGGAAGAAGAGCACCCGTGGCCCCAGCTCTTGTGGGGGTCCACTCTTTAGAGCCCAAGGCACTTCAAGTGAGAGCCTGGCACTGTTTGGGTCTCTCTCCTTGGGGAAGGGGAGTTTCCTGGTGAGACACTCTCCACAGCTGAGCCTCTGCTATTTAGACCCTCTTTCTGGGGGATGTTCCTCCCCCTTTTCTTATCCTAGACAGTCTGGTCTGTTGTCTCCTCTGCAGGTACAAACTACATTAGAATGGGGTGGGGGTGGGGTGGGAGGAGAGACCTAACCTTTTGGTTTGTTAGAGGTGTTCTGTTTCCTGCCTCGCCACAGGCTTATGTTCCACCTCTGCCTCGCGTGAGCTTCCCTCTTCCAGTTAGCACTGTTCCGGTACAGGGACACCTTCTCTGCCTAGTCATTTTTTGTTTCATTTATTTTAATTTTTTAGATACAGTCTTATGTAGGTATGGATGGCAACACTTTTCTTGTTGTTACTGTTCTTTTGTTTGTTTTGAGACAGGGTCTTGTGTGTAGCCCTGGCTGGCCTAGAACTCACTGCTATAACTGTGTAGAACACGCTGGTCATGAACTCACAGAGATCCACCTGCCTCTACCTCCTAGGGTGCTGGGATTAAAGGAATGCACCACTACACCCATCTCCTGTTTGTTTTTTGAGGCAGGGTCTCATTATGTTTTTCTGACTGGCCTGGAATTCTGTATAGACCAGGCTGACCTGGAACTCAGAGATACACCAGCTCTGTCTCCTGAGTGTTTGGGTTAAAGGCATGTCTTGCTATTATTATTATTATTATTATTATTATTATTATTATTGAAATATAGTCTCATGTGGCCTTAAATCCCATTTATAACTGAGGATGACGTTGAATTTCTGAGCCTCTTGTCTCTAATTACTGAGTGCAAGGGCTGCAGGCATTCATCACTATGCCAGATTTATTCAACGCTGAGAAATGGACCCAGAACCTTATGTCTGCAAGGCAAGCACTGTAACAACTGAACTACATTTCCAGTCCTCTACCCCTCTTTTTACTTTCTATTTTGAGTTGCCCAAACTGACATTTAAACTCACTGTATAGTTCAGGAAGGCCTTCAGTTTTCAATCCTGCCTCAGCCTCCCAAGTAACTGGAATTACAGGCCTTTGCTTCAGGCTCAGATGTTAGCCACAGGAGTTCAAATAAGTTAGTACCCGAGTCTGCTCTGCTCCTTCCCACAGAAGATCACAGAAAAGACATCTGAAACCCTGCCTGCCTTCCTTTCCGTGTGTCTGAGCCTGTCCTAGGATTCCCTGTATAACTTGATCCTGCTTATCCTGCTTTCACTTGCTGAACTATAGGCAGGCATCCACCTCCATCCCTGGCTCCCATGGAATATTCTTGAAAACACTTTGGACCACTGAGATTGCCCAGCTTTAGCAGTGACAGTCACAGTTCACTACATCTGGCTCCATAACTTAGGACCTAAATCAGCCTCCATTTCCCCAAATATAAACCCACTGGGCTACTGCAGTCTGCTCCCTCCGCTCCTTTGTCTCACTAGCTACGGGGCTGGTGGCAAGTTCCTCTTCTCTGAGTTCTCGCTGCTGCATGCTCCAGCATGCTGTGAGCTCTAATGAGAAATGCCTAGGTGAGAAAATGTCACCATGTGCTCTAGCTACAGCCACATCGGCTCCCTGTGACCCCCTCCCAAGGTTCCACCTCTATGTAGGACCCGCAGACAGCTGAGCTTTTCAGAGTGAAGGCTTCCTGCGTCAGGACCCAGCTTCATGCTGAGGTCCAGTCCCAGGGTCACTTTGAGAGCCGTGAGGGTCCTGGAAGGAGAAGACAGCCATCTCTGCCAGCCAGAGATTCCGCGGCTGTAGCCTCTGACCATGGGTGGGGGCTTCTGTGATCAGGGTGTGGAACCAGAAGAGAGTCTGCGCCTGGGTGAGATAGCCTGGGCTCCCTGATAAGCTAGCCATACTATCGAGGTAGGGGCCTAGCACCTGCTTATCATGCCTGCAGGGCCAGAGCAGGACCTGGAGCCACTTTCCCCACCCAAGTCTGTCTTCTGCTGCCTGCTCCTCCATTTCTCTGCCTCCCCACAGGGAACTGGAATGGGATCCCTTTCCCCTTCTGGAAGCCATGTAATAGCTGCTAAGCACGGAGTAGGGGATACCATGTGAGTCCTCGGGCTGTCCCCATTCTTCCAGCTTTGCTTCCGGCCTTAAGCCTGGTGTCCTCCCTGAGGCTGCTGTGAGCCAGTCTAGGCTGCTCTCCTGACATCTAGCTCTGACCCCTGCCACCACAGCCTTAAACTCTTAGCTCTTGTTTAGACTAAGCTAGGCATGTTGGTGCCGGCTTGTTGCTCCAGCGCTCGGGAGCTGGAGGCAGGAGGATCAGAAGCTCAAGGTTATCCTCAGCTACACAGCCAGTTTGAAAGCAGAGTGGGGCTAAAAGTATGAGCCAAGCATGGTGGCCTATGCCTATGTTCCAGCACCAGGAATGCTGAATCGGCAGTCTGCCGCAAGTTCAAAGTCAGAGTGGGATACATAACTATTTCCAGACCAACCGTGGCTGTATAACAAGACCCTGTCCAAAAACCAGCACAACCGAAGTCCTTGGGTTATGGTCTGGGGTATAGCTGAGTGATGGAGTATAGTAGCATGTATGTACCAGGCCTAAAGTACTCTGTTGCATCCAAAATAAACACATCACTTAGGCATGGTGGAACATGCCTGTTATCCCAGCACTTGCAAGGTGGAGGCAGGAGGAGCAGAAATTCCAGGCCAACCTAGACTACATGAGACTGTCTCAAAACAAAAATCCAAAACCAAAATAGAGGGAATGAAATTAAGAACTGTCAAATCTGGGGCTGGAAAGTCTTAGCAGTTAAAAGCGTGAGCTACTCTTGTAGAGGAGGACCCCAGTTCAGTTGCTAATAATCATGTTAGGTGGGTTATAACTACCTATCACTCCAGGGGAAACAAATACCTTTGGCTTCTTGGACACGTGTACCCACATGTGCCCATAACTATATAGCGACATGCTCACATATACATAATTAAAAACAGTTTTAAAAATCTACAGGCAAGGGGGCTGGAGAGATGGCTCAGCGGTTAAGAGCACTGGCTGCTCTTCCAGAGGTCCTGAGTTCAATTCCCAGCAACTACATGGTGGCTGACAACCATCTGTAATGAGATCTGGTGCCTTCTTCTGGCATGTGGGTATACATGGAGGCAGAATGTTGTATACATAATAAATAAATTAAAAAAATTTAAAAAAATCTACAGGCAAACAAAAGCCTCATCAAATCTGCCAGAATCCTTTCAAATCATGAAATTGGAGCAAGTTTTGGTGGTGTATGGAATGCTTAAAATTCAGGGATAGCCAAGCTGAGTGGTGGTGGTACATGCCTTTAATCCCAGCACTATGGTAGCAGAGACAGGTGGATCTCTGTGAGTCCATGCCAGCCTGGTCTACAAGAGCTAGTTCCAGGACAGCTAAGGCTCTGTGCTGCAGTCTGCTTGCCTGCAAAACAAGGGTGATGCTAACAGCACCCTCACTTTCCTTGGGAAGATTCAGGGGAAGGTTGTGTGGAAAAGCCCCGAAGGATACTGGGTTCCTGCCTATCTTCCAATTCCATTTCCACAGACTCCACCTACCCACCGGATCCCTGCCACATGGTAGGGAAGCACTCTACAACTGAGCTCTACACTCAGCCCCAAACCTTTTTCTTCCTTCCTCCCTTTCTTTAAAAAGTTGTGTGTGTGTGTGTGTGTGTGTGTGTGTGTGTGTGTGTGTGTGTGTGTTTTGTTTTGAGTAGCCCAGAGTGGTCTCATGCTGTAAAGTGGTTGAGCTGATCTCCAACTCGGGATCTTCCTGCCTCCATCTTTTTTTTTTAACTCCTCCTCCTCCTCCTCCTTCTTTTTTTCTTTTTGAGACATGGTCTCATGTAACCTCGGCTACTCTTGAACTTGTTATATAGCTAAGGATGACTTTAAACTCTTGATCTTCCTGCTTTCTTCTCTCAAGTGCTAGAATTTCAGGTGTGTGCCACCATAACTCAGATCTCAGACCTTCTTGTAAGCCTCCTCTCGTGCTGCTGGTGGCCAGCTCACACCCAGTAATACTCTGCCTTTCTCTGAATTTTCTGCAGCTGTGAGCCATCCGTCATGTCACTTGGCTACCCTGACATTACAGAGTGTCCATGACTTGAAGCAGAGCTTTCGGCTTGCATGGACAGGAAGTGTGCCTTAGAGTTCTTGCTTGCTTTTAGACCACTGTCCAGGACAGACATAGAGCCGGAGAGGACAGCATGATTTGGAATTTGTCAGGGTCTGAGCTTTACTGACACCTGCTAGGTGGCTCTGGCCCCTGTCCATGATCTTGAAGTTTGGACTTCTTTATCAGAAACTTCAAAGTGCCTTCTTTTCTATATTTTTTTGTGAGTTTAATGAGATCATAAAGACGGATATTTCTCCCCTACAGCCTAGCTTGTGTTCAGTGGCACTCACCATAACTAGGCTTCTTTCCTCTGGCTTTGCAATGGCCTTCCCTTATTCATCTCCTATGAGGCTTGTAGCCATGGACACCTGTGTTCACTCCTATGCCTGCAAAGATGTGTGTATAAGCCGGGCGGTGGTGGCGCACGCCTTTAATCCCAGCACTTGGGAGGCAGAGGCAGGCGGATCTCTGTGAGTTCGAGACCAGCCTGGTCTACAAGAGCTAGTTCCAGGACAGGCTCCAAAGCCACAGAGAAACCCTGTCTTGAAAAAAAAAAAAAAAAAAAAAAAAAAAAAAAAAAAAAAAAAAAAAAAAAGATGTGTGTATAAGTGTGCACCTCTTACATACCTGCTGAGAAACATGAGGGAAGAACGGACACTGTACCATGAACACTCCTTATGCCTGTTCATCAGCTGTAAGTGCTTGTCCTCAGGATCAGTAGGGACCACCATGTCTGTTTATGCTGAGGCCACAGCCTCCCTAGTCATTAGTCACAGCCCTGAATGTATGATTTGGTATAGAAAGTTCCCCAGAGAGCCTGTGAGTCCCTGTCTTTGGAAGCAAACCCTTCCCGCAATCAGCTAGGAGGCTCTCAGCTCCCTCCCTTCTTGCTAGGACAATTTGCACACCTCACAGCTGCTATGGAAGAGATAGGCAGTGTGTATTATCAGGCCAGATGAGGCTCTCTATGACGGTTCTCATCCACCCCAGACACAAGGATTCCTGGTCCCTTAACCCTCTCTGTGCCATGCCCTCTGGCTTGGAGCCTAGGAACAGTATGGGGCATGGTGGGTCCCTGCTTCATGCAAACTCTGGGAGTCAGGCGTACCAGGAAGGAGGGACAGCAGCATCTGGGAGCCATCTTTGAGCTCTGTCTGCATCCAGAACCCTTTCCTGCCCTTCACAAGTGCATGAAAGCACAGAGTATACTCTTGAGAGTATACACTCTGGGGGTTTTGGTCCTGCTTTCTCCACTTTGGGAGTCTGTTGGTCCCAATCCCACCCCACATCATCCTTTCTTCTTCACCAGGGCTCTGTCTCCTTGTTCACTGCCTTTTCTAGACTACTATAGTTGTTTCCCCTGGCTAGTCACTGGTTTTGACCAATCTAGACCAATGGGTCAATACAGACCCAGTTGGGTCCCATTATAGCACACAGACCTAAAATACCTGTGCTTCAAGTCTGGGAATCTGGGCTCAGGTCCTGGTTCTGGAGCATGCGCCTACTGCATCACCTTGGACAAGTCTTCCCTTTCATGGGGCTCAGTTTCCTCAGTCTGATAGACAAGGGCAGTAGTAGTCCTTAACTAACTAGGATTAACTAGAGATTAAAGTGTAAAACATTTAATTAGAGCCAGAGTGCACACCTTTGATACTGAGGCCAGCCTGATCCAAAACGGCCAGGGCTACACTGAGAAACCCTGTCTTTGATGTTGGGTTTTGTTTGTTTGTTTGTTTTTGTTTTTTAGATGTTTCTCTATAGCTTTGGTGCCTGTCCCCTGGAACTAGCTCTTGTAGACCAGGCTGGCCTCAAACTCACAGAGACCCACCTGCCTCTGCCTCCTGAGTGCTGGGATTAAAGTTGTGTGCCACCACAGCCCAGCTCGAGAAACCCTGTCTTAAAAATCCAAAAAGACAAACAAAACATTAGTTTTTAAGTTTTTTATTTTTTTCATAGTTGTTTTTAAAAATAAGTTTATGAGCTGGGTGTAGTAACACATACTTTTTATTTTATTTTGTTTTTGATTTTTTTGAGACAAGGTAGAAACCTGTAGCTTTGGAGTCAATCCTAGAACTAGCTCTTGTAGACCAGGCTGGCCATGGACTCACAGAGATCTGCCTACCTCTGCCTCCCGAGTGCTGGTATTAGAGGTGTGTGCCACCACTGTCCAGGGACACATTTTTTTTTTTTTTTGGCTTTTCCAGACAGGGTTTCTCTGTGTAGCTCTGCTGTCCTGGAACTCACTTTGTAACCAGGCTGGTCTTGAACTCAGAGAACTGCCTGCCTCTGCCTCCCAAGTGCTAGGATAAAAGGCGTGCTGCTGTGATGCATACCTTTAATCCTAGTGATTGGGAGGCAGAGGCAGGTCTCTGCCGACATCCCAGTCTACATAGTGAGTTCTAGTCCAGCCAGAGTGATAGTGAAACCCCACTTTAAGAAAAATTATTTTGAACTGTGTGCACATGCTTGCATGTGTGTGTGTGTCTGTGTGTGTGTGTGTGTGCATGCACATCACCCACCCATGTATACCAGGGGAAAACATAGGTGTCTTCCTCTATACTCTCTGCCTTAGTCCCTTGAGACAGGTTCTCTCTTATAACTGGGAAGGCCAACAAGATCCAGGAATCCCCCTTCACCGTTCTCCCCTCACTGGGTTTCAGGCATGTGTGCTCACACCGACTTTTATATGGGTGCTGGGGATTCAAGCTCAGCCCGCATTGTACAGCAAGCACTCTACCCCCTGAGTCACACCAGCAGATGTCCTTCCTCCCTCCCTCCCTTTCCTTCCTTCCTTCCTTCCTTCCTTCCTTCCTTCCTTCCTTCCTTCCTTCCTTTATTTCCTTTCCCTCTCTCTCCCTTCCTTTCTCCCTCTTTCTCTCTCTTTCTTTCACCTTTTCTCTTTTTCTTTTTTGAGATAGGTTCCCAAGGATGGACTTGAACTTTCCATGTAGCAGAACGTGACCTAGAACTCCTTGGTCATTCTTTCTGCAGAGTATGGGGATCACAGGTATGCACCAGCAGGCTTGACTGGCAGTTCATTTGTTTGTTTATTTTCAAGACAGGGTTTCTCTGTGTAGTCCTGACTGTCCTGGAACTCACTCTGTAGACCAGGTTGGCCTTGAGCCCAGAGATCCCTGCTTGTCTCTGCCTCCTGAGTACTGGGGCAAAGGTATGCACCACTACTGATTGGCTACGTTTCCATTTTTGTTTTTGTTTTCCGAGACAGGGCTTTGTTTTGTTTTTTTGTTTTGTTTTGTTTTTGCCTGAATCCAGTGCTTTTATTTTTATTTGATGATGTACAGACAAGATTAACACACCTAGCAACTCCAAGGACTTTTGCTCACACTGCTGAGAAGCAAGGCTTAGCCCTCTGTCTGGGGCCTCGGCACAGTAGCCCTGTTCTGTAGAGTTACAGAGCATCAACACCTGTACAGCCCCAGCTGAGATCACCAACACCTGTGCAGCCCCAGCTGAGATCATCAACACCTGTGCAGCTCCAGCTGAGATCATCAACACCTGTGCAGCTCCAGCTGAGATGTCCAGGCTGAGCTGTCTGGACCCTTGAGTTGTCTCGGGGGCAAGGGGGGGGGGACAGAACTCTAAAAACCATCTCGAAGGAAGATGCCACAGTGCCTGATTCTGGGCAAGTCCTTGTCAAGCCATGTACAGACAACACTAGCCCTCACCCTCACATGGAGCAGAGTGGCTTACTTTTCAGAGTTGCAAATCTTAAATTAACAATACAAGGACTCCATCAGAACACCAAACACCCTGTAGATGGAGCCTAAATTCCAGCCAACATAAACCTGCATACGATTATTAGAATTATAAGGATGGGCAGCAGGAAATTGCCCTACACCTCTATCCTAGCACAGCTCAGGACTCCCTGCGAGGAGGGGGTAGGAAGGAAGGAGAAATAGCATGCTTTGTACAACTTGACAATACCATGTGGGTCCCCAGGACCGCTGGCCTACATGGCTCCTCTCTTTCCTAGAGAGCTGCTCATACAGCTTGGGCACGTAGTCATCCCACTCCACCTGGTAACATGTGCCCACCACTGGGGCTCCCAGGTGCTACTTCTTGCGGAAGACTGCCACCTTGAACTTGCCGCGATGATCTCCTGACCTGTTGCTGAGAATGGGCTCGTCACAGTTCAGTCAGTTGCTTGTTCTGTTCGTACACCAGCCAGACAGCAGGGGAGGCCTCTGCCACTGGGAGGCCCAGAGTCCACGTAATCTGAGAGGACCTTGCCACTGCTGATGTCATTGCCCTTCATGTTGACCAACAGAAAATGGTGCCACTCCCTGAATTTGGGGTCCTTCCTGCTGGGAGCATCTGGGTCTGCGAGGACCAGGGTGTAGAGTTTCCCTGGGTCAAGGCCATCCCATGAAATGCTGCTGGGCCTATTCTGAATCTGTGTAGGCGTCAGCACTTTGCCCAGTTTATCCACCTCCACCCCAGCATAAGTGACCCGCTGGGGACACTCGTCCACCTCCTGCAGGCTCAGCGGCCCGGACCACTGCTGATGTCGGTGGGCATGGCGACAGTGAGGACGAGGACTCATGCGCTAAGTCTCGAGTGCAGACAGGGTGTGTGTGTGTGTGTGTGTAGTTCTGAGTCCTGGCTGTCCTGGAAATCACTCTGTAGACTAGGCTGGCCTTGAGCTCAGAGATCTGCCTGCCTCTGCCTCCTGAGTGCTAGGAGGCACCACCTCTCGGCATGTTTCCATTTTTATGTTTAACACTAGGATAGTTTAAATTTAGGCATTCTGTATGTATATATGTATGTATGTATTTGTGTACACACACACACACACACACACATATATATATAATTCTTTTTGAGACAGGGTCTTTCTGTGTAGCCCCCTGGCTGTCTTGGAACTCTGTAGACCAGGCTGGCCTCAAACTCAAGAGATCTACCTGCCTTTGCCTCCTGAGTCCTGGGATTAAATGTGTGAGCCACCACTGCCTGACTGATCTTAGGCATCCTTATTCACAATACTGGTATGAATATTATTGTACCTACATATACGCATATTTTTGTTAGGTGTGGAATGGTTGGAATACAGGACACACAGCTGTACTAGTAGAGATTAGTGAGTCCATCAAGTAGATTTGTAAAGTGATTGCGTAGCTATTCTCTATTTCTGTCTCTCTTTATCTTTTTTGGGGGGGGGCATTTTCTGTGTAGCCTTTGCTGTCCTGGAACTCGCTCTGTAGACCAAACTGGCCTCAGACTCACAGAGATCTGCCTGCCTCGTCCTCCTGGGTGCTGGGATTAAAGGTGTGCGCCACCACCTGGCCATTTCTATGCTTCTTTGAGAAGTGCCTCATGTGCTAGAAGCTGGGTTGAACTCCTGCTCTTGCTTCCACCTCCTCCAGAGGGCTTGGGATGTTTGTTCCTCTATGTACTTCTTTCTGTTTTCCTATGGTAGGGAAGGGAATATGGGGTTTTGTGCATGCTAAGCAAAGCATTCTACCACTGAGCTATGGCCCCTATCCCTTCTTTCTGACATATCTAGGGTGGCCTTGAACTCCTGATTCTTCTGCCTCTACATCCCAAGTGCTGGGATTCTAGCCTATGCTACCATGGCTGGCTAGGTTTCCTCTCTGTCTCTAGCTAGAAATTGAACTTTAAATCTTGGCATTCTTGGCAAGGGCTCCACCACTAAGCTGTCTCCTCAACCCTTCAAAGTAAAAGTATAAACAGTGAACAGCTCTGAACGATCTCTCTTGGATTCTGGGTCTGTATTTTAGGAGTTTAGCTGGGCTGTCTGGTTTTGGTGTCTCTCATCTGGAGCAGCTGGAACCTGGCCAGGTAGCTCCCTCTTAAGGGAGCTCAAAGCCTATCCTTGTGGTCTCTCTAGGTAGACTTTGTCATGGGACAAGGATATTAAGACAATGCTACTGTCACATTGGCTTAAAGATGAATATTGCAGGCTGGTTGTGGTGGCACCCAGCTCAGTTCCCAGAACTGTGGAGGGAAAGGCAAGAGGATCAGTAAGAAGTTCAAGGCAGCCTTGGTAACAAGAATTCAAGGTCATCCTGGACTACTTGAGACCATCTCAACAAATTAAAATAGAAACAAACAGAAAAGAGTATTCTAGTAAATAAACCAGAAGTTATGTATGTTTGGCATAGCCATCTTGTATGACAGTCTCAGGGCATCTCTTCTGCCATATCGTGACCTAAATAGTGAGAACCACCCACCCAGTTTGAAGGGAAGGAGGCAGGGGCTCTGTCTTTAGTTGGAAAAATGTCAAAGTCACACTGTAAGGAGAACATATGGGATGGATGATATTGTTGCCACTATCTTTAGAAACTATAATCTGCCACATACATTTTTATTTATCTATTAGCCATTCTGTGTGTGCCCATGCCTGTCATTTGCTTTATTTGTATGTAGGATATATATTTATTAACAGTGAAAAAGCATTTACCCAAATATGCCTGTCATTTGTGTGTATTTTTCTAATGAGTTATTTTTTTAATCTTCTTTATTGGTTAAAAACAATAATCCACTTTCTGAATGCTAGGGAGGGTTGTGTTTTAGGAGTTACATGAAACTTTTTTTTTTTTGAGACAGGGTTTCTCTGTAGCTTTGGAGCCTGCCCTCCTGGAACTAGCTCTTGTAAACCAGGCTGGCTGGTTTTGACCTTATAGAGATCCACCTGCCTCTGCCTCCTGAGTACTGGTATTAAAGACATGTACCTACCCAGTTTACAAGAGACCCTTTTTAAAAAGACCAAAAAATTAGCTTTTGGGTTATTACTGATTTGTAAGTGCTCATTTTTACCTGCCCCCCTTTTTCTTTGCTAGAATGGTTGGAAATTTAATCTAGTGCTTTGTGCTAGACAATTACTCTGTCAGTGAACTTTATCCCCTTCCTTCTTCCTCCTTCCCTTTTGAGACAGGGTCTCATTTATTCCAGACTGGCCTCAATTTCCTACAACGCTGATAATGACCCAGACCTCCTGATCTTCTTCCCCCCACCCCGAGTGCTGAGACCACAGGCTGCACCATTACTAAGGGTTTTGAGGTGCTGGAGCTCGAACCCAGCAAGCACCTTCTCGAGTCTTTACTGCTCTGCCCTACTCCTTTGAGAGTTCTCACTGAAGCGGGAATTTACCTTTTTTGGCTAGGCTGATTGTTACCAATCCCCAGAAATCCTATCTCTGCCACACTCTAGCACAGGTGTGTATGGCTACACTAGTTTTTTTTCCCCTGTTTTTGTTTTTCTGAGACAGGGTTTTTCTGTAGTTTTGGAGCCTGTTCTGGAACTAGCTCTTGTAGACCAGGCTGGCCTCGAACTCAGAGATCCACCTGCCTCTGCCTCCCAAGTGCTGGGATTAAAGGCGTGCACCCTCATAGCCTGACTGGCTACACTATTTTTTATGTGGGCACTGGGGATCTAAATTCAGGTCCCCATGCTTCCACCGAATTATCTCCCTAGCCCCATTCTTGTTTTTACATTGGCTGGAGAGATGGCTCAGAGGTTAAAAGCACTGGCTGATCTTCCAAAGGTCCCAAGATCAATTCCCAGCACCCACGTGGTGGCTCATAACTGTCTGTAGTGAGATCTGGTGTTCTCTTCTGGCCTGCAGGCAGAACACTGTATACATAATAAATTAATTAATTAAAAAAGAATCTTGTTGGATGTGGTGGCATATGCCTGCAATTCCAGTACTTGGAAGGTAAACGCAGAAGGAACTGGAGCTCAGACAAGACTTGATTACATAGCAAGTTTGAAACCAGCCTGGACTACATGAGACCCTGTCTCCAAACAAACAAACAAACAAACAAACAAACAACCCCCTCACAAATAGCAGTAAATTAGCCTGGGAAGATTAAGTTATTTACCAACAACAGAACTAAAATTTAAGTTAAAATACAAGCAGCCCTACCAGAGCTCATGCTCCTTTGTTTCTTTAGATTTATTTACTTATTTAATGTATACAAGTGCTCTATCTGGATGTATGCCTCTATGTCAGAAGAGGGTATCAGATCCCACTACAGATGGTTGTGAGCCACCATGTGATTGCTGGGAATTGAACTCAGGACCCCTGGAAGAGCAGCCAGAGCTCTTAACCTCTGAGCCATCTCTCCAGTACCAAGTTCATGCTCTTAAGTCTGAGAACTGGGCTCCATTGCTGAGTGGGACTAGGTCTGGCAGAGGGCCTGTTACTTGCTCCACCCTCTCCTCAGTGACAAGGCCTGTCTCTATGAAGGCAAGGCCAGTAGATTGGTGCCTCCCAGTGGCTAGGGTAGGAAAGAGCAACCCTGATGCTGAAGTGCTTATGTGGGGGACCCAGTTGGCTCTTGGTTCCTATTCTCTCTCCTCATAAAATACACAATGAGGTAGGTGGTGGTGGTACAGGCCTTTAATCCCAGTACTCGGGAGGCAGAGACAGGCCAGCCTGATTTACAAGAGCCAGGACAGCTAGGACTGTTACACAGAGAAACCCTGTCTTGAAAAACCAAAATAAAACCAAACCAAAAACAAACCCCCAAAACCAAACAAAACACACACACACAATGAAAGGTGTGGGCATAAGAGATCTTTATTTTCACCAGAGGGGGACAGGCAGTGGGGCAGTGCAACATCCAAACCCCAGACCAGACATGCAGCATTCACATGCAGAACAGCTACCCAGGCTGGGGCAGGGCCAGGGGTGGGGCCAGGGACCATGGGACACCCTTGCACCCCTACTAGGATACTTAGGCCTTGGGCTCTTCTGCCATCAATAGTGCAAAGATACAGAAGATTTAGCTGCTTCCCATGGCTAGGACCCCATCATGCTGGCCAAGAAGAAAATGGCATAGAGTGAGGTTTGGCCAGTCTACAGCACTTGATTCTCTTACAGTTGGCACAGCCTTGCCCCCTGGGAGAACCCCATGCCCAGGACAGCACAGCACTAGCGGGAAGATCTATAACCTTTCCTGACCCCAACAGAGCTAGATATTGACCCCAGAAAGACTTAGAGTTGGACTAAGACCCACCCTACCAATCAAGGACAAGCCAATGAAGGGGATGTCCCTGAGGCATCCTGAGGCAGTAGTAAACCGAGGAAGCTGCTATAGACAGGAGGCCTTGCCTTGGTGCCTCTGGGGCACAGGGGAGAGGGGCAGGCATAACAGCAGGCCTGGGCCTGGGTATGTGTGAAGGGCATTACTCTAGGCCCAAAAGGCCATGGCCACTCAGGCCTCAAAAGGCAAGAGTGTGTGGATCATGAGCTTCCTGTAACAGAGTTTAGGGCTAGATGTTCAGACCAGGAGAGAGCCGAGTGGGTGTCCTGCCCAGAACCCTTGTACCCGTGCTCGGCTCTGCCAGGACAAGGGAAGACAGACAGATACGTGGAGAGCTTGAAGGCACCAGGATTCTGAGGAGCAGTGGGGCCACTCCTCACAGACAGACAGTGACTGCAATAAACAACTTCAACTTCAGCTTCATGTGTGTGTGAAGATGGGAAGAAAGGAGGAGAGAAACAGCCAGAGGAAGAGGCACATATGGCAGAAGAGAAACACACTAGATGAATGTGGCAGTTATGTGAGGGTGTGAAGGAGAGGAAGAAAAGGCTAACAGGAGAGGAGGGAGGATAGTCAGAGATGGCCTGAACATGCTGCACTTCTGGTCCCTACAAAATAAGGCACCAGAGTCAGTAGCGTTCTCGTTGTCCCTGTGATGTTGAAACAGGTGCCGCGGGGCTGCAGCTGCCGAAGAGCGTGAGTCTGCAGGAGCCTCACACCTGCGCTCCGGTGGCATTCCTGATCAAGGGTATCTGCAAGGAGGAAGGCCGGAATGAGGGCTGTGCAGTCCAGGGCCGGCTAGGGATTCCCACCACAGACAGGTACACACCTTTGACAGGTCCACACCGGTGAGGGCGTGCACAGAGGCAGGCAGTTCTGCTAGCAGCCGGTTCACTTCTGATGTCACCTTGCTGTTGTCCCCACTGAGAACTACAATCTCATCAACTTTGGCCAGGGGGGCGGAGATTTTGGCAGCAATCTAGGAGGTGGGTGTTAGGAGGTTTAGACAGAGTGCCACTCTGTCCCGTCCTGTCCCGCACTTCTCTTCTCCATGCCACTCACTCCCAAAGCAACCCAGACAGCAAGGGACGGCCAGAGGTCCATGGGTCAGATAGCCTGGGCCTGCTGAGTGTTTTCATCACAGCCTCCAGCAGTGTGTGGATGTTACCAACTGGGTCCAGAGAAATCCTGCCACTTGCCCAATGGTCAAGCAAGGAGACTAGAACTTTGAGTGCAAACTTGCGTGGGAGGGAACCTCACCTGGGGCAGGGCCTCCAACACCAAGGCCATCTTGGCTGCATCCCCATACTTCTGGTAGGCCTCAGCCTTGAGCTTCATTCGCTCGGCCTCTGCCTTGCCCATTGCCTCAATGACTGCTGCTTCTGCCTCTCCAATTTTACGAATCTTCTCAGCTTCTGCTTGTGCCAACAGGACTTGCTTCACCCTGAGGGAGCCCAGGTCATGCAGATCAGTTAGCTAAGAGATGCTGGGGTTCCCTCCAACCTTACCTGGGCCCAGTACACCCTCTAGCTCTCTGTTCTGGTGGCTGTTAGGGATGGGAGACATCTGAAGGGGATGCCCTGTCCTGCTAGCTCTTGTGGGACACAAACCACCAGCTCCCAGCTGCGAGGAAGGTCTGACAAGGAGGCCCTTTGTGCTAACCACAATCCCAGGCACTCTGGACTCTTAGAGAGTCTTCCAGACAACTGGCTTGGGAGCTTATCTGCTTCACAAAGGAACAGACTAGGGCAAGGGGATAGTGTAGCTTCCAAGCCGTGCTGGGAGCACGTGGAGCACGGTGTGTGTGGGGGGAGGCAAAGCAGCCTCATGAGTCTTCCGGGCCCAGGCTCTCACTTTTCACCCTCGGCAATCTGCTGGATGCGATGGGCCTCCGCCTCCGCAGGGCGGCGCACTGTGGCGATGAGCTCCTTGTCAGTGCGGAGAATCTCCTGGGTCTCCACGGCGATCTGCTTCTTGCGCTGAACTACCTCAATCTCAATCTCTTCCTGCCGGATCTTCTGCTGCTCTCGGGCCCCTTGCAGCTCATAGGCCAACTGGGCCTCAGCCGTCTGTAGCAGGAAGAGTGGCACATGAGGGGGTGAACCGCATAGCGAGTCCCGTGCCGCCCGGTACCTGGGGTCCTCGGTCTCACCTTGATGTTCACCTCTTCACTGAAGGCTGACTTCTGCAGCTCAAAGGCTCTCTTGGAGTCAGCAATCTTGGTGTCGGCCATGAACTTCACATCTAGCATCTCCTTCTTGCACTCAGCTTCCTGGAGTAGCAAGGGTGGTGGTGAGAATTAGCAGAGGGACCACAGAGCCATCAACCCCGCACTCCCTCCCGGGCCTGAGGCATGAGAGGAAAACCCTGCATACCCGGATGCCTGCGTCCCGTTCTGCCTCTGCCACACCAATGTCTGCATCTCTCTGCACCACAGCCGTCTGTGTCTTGCCCAGGGAGCTCAGATAGTCTACTTTGTCATAAACGTCCTAAGAAAGGAAGGAGGTATAGTTGTCCCAGGGAACAGTCTCCAGTTCAGGGGGTGCCGCTCCTACAGGTACCCATCTCCGGGTGGACAGAGGGTACAGGCTTCCTATTACACCTCACCTTGATGGTGAAGCTGAGGATTTCGATACCCATACGACCAACATCAGGAGCTGCCACTTCCCGTACCAGCTTGGCAAACTGGTCTCGGTCCTGATAAATCTGTTCCACAGTCAGAGTTCCTGAGGGACAGAAGGAGCATAAACCAATCTCCAGGGGCTAGCCAGCTGAGAGCACAGGAAGCATCTGAGGGCAAGCCTGGGTGCATGTAAGGGTCAAGCAGTGCGAGCTGGATTTTCCTGCGGTCCTCTTCAGGAGTCTAACCCTGCGCTTCCTTGTGAAGCAGGGTGAATGAGCAAATGTGTCCCAAGCAGTACCAGTACTAGACATCCAAGCAGGCTGCCACCTGCCACTTCAATACCTTCCTCTTCAAGTTCCCATTAAAAGCAAGCAAACAAACAAACAAAAAAACCTTTTTTCTTTCTTTTTTTTTTTTGTTTTTTTGTTTTTTTGAGACAGGGTTTCTCTGTGTAGCCCTGGCTGTCCTGGAACTCACTCTATAGATCAGGTTGGTCTTGAACTCACAAAGATCTGCCTGCCTCTGCCTCTTGAGTGCTGGGATTAAAGGTGTGTACCACCACTGCTGGGCTAAAAAAATTCTCAGAAATGAAATGAATTTATTTTTATGTGCATTTAATTTAAACTTTAAACGATTTGCTTATTTTTATTTTGTGTGCATTGGTGTTTTGCCTGCGTGTATATCTGTGTGAGGGTGTCAGACCCCTGGAACTGGAGTTCCATGTGGGTGCTAGGAATTGAACCCAGGTCCTCTGGACGAGTAACCAGTGCTTTTAATCACTGAGCCATCTCTCCAGACCCTAAATTTTTTTAAAAAAAATATTTATTTATTATGTATACAATATTCTGTCTGTGTGTATGTCTGCAGGCCAGAAGAGGGCACCAGACCTCATTACAGATGGTTGTGAGCCACCATATGGTTGCCGGGAATTGAACTCAGGACCTTTGGAAGAGCAGGCAATGCTCCTAACCACTGAGCCATCTCTCCAGCCCCCAGCCCCTAAAATTTTTATTAGTATTAGTTTGTGTGTATTTGTATGTGTGTGGATGCACATGCCTGTGTATAGGTGCCTGAAAAGGCAAGAGGTCAACCTTATCATTCCTCAGACACAGTCCACCTTGTTTTTTGAGACAGGTTCTCTTATAGAGGATTTTCTTTTTGTTTTTCAAGACAGGGTTTTTCTGTATAGCCCTGGCTGTCCTGGAATTCACTCTGTAAACCAGGCTGGTCTTGAACTCAAGATCTACCTGCCTCACTGAGTGGTGGTGGCGCACGACTTTAATCCCAGCACTTGGGAGGCAGCGGCAGGTGGATCTCTGTGAATTCGAGGCCAGCCTGGTCTCCAAGAGCTAGTTCCAGGACAGGCCTAAAAAAGCTGCAGAGAAACCCTGTCTTGAAAAACCAAAAAAAAATATCTATTTAAATTAAAGGTGTGCACCACCACCAATTGACAATGGTGGCTTTTTAAATTTTATTTTAATTTTTTTGAGACAGAGTCTGTCTGCAGAGTCCCTGGCTAGCCTCGCACTATGTATACCAGTCTTGACCTCACAGAGATCCAGCTGCCTCTGCCTTTAAAGTGCTGGAATTGAAGGCGTGCGCCACCACTCCCAGCATGCGGTGGCTTTTCAAAAAATCTTGAGTTCTGAAAATTGAACTCAGGTCCTCTTGCTTGCAGACAAGCACTTTACCAATGGAACTACTTCCCCAAGCCTTTTTTTTTTTCCTTTTAGTGCTGGAGGTCAAACACTGGGCCTTTTGCATGCTAAGCTTTATCACTGAACTATACCTTCAGTTCACCTTGAGTTTTTTTTTTTTTAAATATTTATTTATTTATTTATACAATATTCTGTCTGTGTGTATGTCTGCAGGCCAGCAGAGGACACCAGACCTCATTACAGATGGTTGTGAGCCACCATGTGGTTGCTGGGAATTGAACTCAGGACCTTTGGAAGAGCAGGCAATGCTCTTAACCTCTGAGCCATCTCTCCAGCCCCTCACCTTGAGTTTTGAAATTAAAACTTAGAAAACGTTTTAGCTCAAACCTCAGTGGGACAGGCTCCCGGCCCAGCCATGCACATGTTCCTGGACCTGGCTCAGAGGCTGGGCAGGGCCTCACCAAGGATGGAGCGTAGATGCCCTTCCAGGGTCTGTAAGACAACGTTCTTAATGTCCTGCACATTCTTGCCCAGGAACTGTTCACAGGCCACGGCTAGGAGCTCCTTCTCTGTCATGATCTTCACCTGCCAAGGACATAGACACTGACGTGAGCTGCAGGGCGGTGGCGGCCCACGCCCTGAGAAGCAGAGGCTGGCTGTCCGCTGTGCTTCACCCCTCATTGTCAGACTTCCGGGCCTGGGCCTGCAAAGGGGCTTCTGATACCCCTGGAGGGATGGCTGCAGCACAAGGAACTCTCATACTGACATTCAATCTCCACTGGTGGTCCCAGGTCCTGATCTGGCCTCTCCCACGCCTTTGGGGCTCATCTTCCCACCCCTCCAGCCCACTGTTCACACACCAGCCTGCTCTTCCTCTGCAGCTGGCAAAACCCCCAGGCTTAGGGGCAGCGAGTATGAAAAGGAGAGTGAGCAATAGGGACACAGACAGACAAATGGAGTTGGAAAGAGCCTAGACAGGGCAGGAGACAGGTCCTCAGGGTGTACATGAGTGTCATTGCCTCTCCAGTTCTGCCAACTCCCTCATCAGAGACAATAACAAGCAGAGAACCTCACTGCCCTGTGAAGCTGAGTGTGTGTTAGGGTGGGACACCCCTTCCAGGCCCCAGCTGAGGTAGATAAGCAGCTCCCAGAATGCCTAGAGGCCAGAACGCCTCTGCCTCACAGAATTTCTTCCTCTGGGCACCCAGGGAACAAAGGAGCCCTGAACCCTGGGGTCCGTTGTGTCCTATGCCTGTAAAAAAATAAGGGTGGGTTAGTGAGACAGGAGCCCTTGACACTGGTTTTGCCTTGACAGGGCCACTGAGGAGAGAAGAATGTCTGTTAGTTTTGCTAGGTGGCCAAGCAGGCCAAGTGGGCATGTTTCAATGCTGATGATCCTGTTGTGGAGGTGACAGGAGTTCTGGAGAGACATCCCCTGGTTGGTGTCCTCTCCTCCTCCTCCCCCCAAACCCCAGAACGGGGACGAGGCACCTCAATGGACATGCGTGGGGCTGCTGAGTTACTATACCTGGGCGACACCCGTCACAGTTAAAGCTACCCCCTCGGCCGTCTCTACGTCCTCACAGCGGGGCTGCAACGTCATAATCTCTAGGGAAATCCTGCCAAGAAATGCAAAACAGGGGCATGGGTCCGGGGGCCCAGGGCTTGGGGTGTGGAAGAAACCAGTACCTCACTGCTCCAGCTGGGAGACACCGAAGGTCCCAGTAAAAAGGAGTCTTCAGAGGTATGTAGCTGGCTGTGTGTGCAAAGATCATGGGAGAGAGGGCAAGGTAGGAGCAAGTAGCTCCAGGGGAAGCAGGTAAGTGGGTGACATATGTGTACGTATGTTTATATTCATCATCCTGCCTTGAACTGATAGGAAAATCAAGCAAGAAAAGTGGCTGTGGCGCTCTGGGGCTGATGGGGACAGGAAAGCCTAGGGCTATAGCAGTGTGTGTTCTAGGATAGAAAGCAGGGGCAGGGACTTCAGACTGTCAGGGAGGCTGTGCATGGGTGCCATCTGAACGTTCCCCAGGGGTCTCTACCTCCTCCTGGGTCTACTCAGTACATCAGGATGCCTCAGGAGGCTATCTAGAAAGCTCTGCCTATTGGGCAGGCATGCTGAGGGTATGCCCACAGCTAGGCCAATGTATAAAAACTCTACACTTGCCCCTTGCCAGGGAAGGTTATGACTTGAAGGACACCTTTTAATATTGCAGGTCACAAGAAAAATGCAGGCTGGGGTTATACTAGCATATTAACCCTAGAAAGAGCTGTTGTACCCCAATCTGACTCCCCATGTCTTCATTTAGCTAAGTTTGAAAGGTACCTAGGCATTGTCAGAGGTCTCAAGTATAGTGCTGGAATAGAAGGAATTGTGATTGCTGAGGGAAGCTTGGACACTATTCATGCCACACAAGGTATTCCGAGACACTTCTTGGGCCTCTGTACTGAATGAAGCCTGCCTTTCTTTCTCTTGGGTGCAAAGGCTAATGAGTGAGGATGTCCCTTTTCACTAGCTAGAGCTGGTGGGATGCGTAAGGAACAAAGTGGGGATGCTGGGTTTTTGCCTGAGAAGGCTGCAGGGCAGCTTAGTATTGAGGAAAGGGAAGGGCAAGATACTGTTTAAATCTCTCCAGCCTGGGGAGCTACTAGCAACAGCTGGTAGGGGCTTCTGATGTCCACTGCCTCATTCCCAGTTCCTGAAACTAAGAAGATGCAAATCAGAGAGCTGACACATGAAGCAAGGAAGGTGGGAATCTGCACATCACAGAGAGAAGCTCTTGGAGCTGCTCAGCAGACCAGCCAAGGAAAGACACCCAGTGGGTGACCTGGCAGAACTTGTGGAACCCCTTGAATGTTCTCTATTTGTTAGCCTTAAGGGGCAAAGGCAAGGAATCTGGGGATCTACCTGAATTTACCCTGGCATTAGAAGCAGCAGAGAGAAGAGTGAGGAGGGAGGCACACTCTCAGGAGGAGAGTCCATCCAGTTTCTGCCTGCCAGGCCCCGCAGGGCAGGAAGAGAAGGTTAGATATAGAGGAGGAAACAGGTGAGTTATTACCTGTGCAACCCCTGTTACGAATAGCGGGACCCCCTCCGACGTCTCAATATTCTCACAGCGACACAGGATGGTCATAACCTCCAGAGACAGTCTGAGGAGCAGCCAGGGGGTAGGGCAAGGTAGGGACAGGAAGGGTAGGAAGGGACACAGTAAACACACACAGTGGTTACCAGATCAGCACGGGTGCCTGACACCTGGGGCATGATGTGGTGCTCTCTGTATTTCCACCCCCCACCCCCCCGCCATCTCAGTCTAAGGCTGCAGGAGAACACAGCCACCCCCTTGGTGACCTGAGGCTTCTAGTCGGGTCTTCTCCCCTTCCCCTTTTCAAGGAGAAGCTGCTCGGCTGGGGAAGAGGTCTGTTAGTGTCCAGAGCCCAGGGTCAGAAGTCAGAGGGCCTATGTAGAGGGCACCCGACTTGCAACAATGTCACTTTCCCATGATCTGAGGAACATAGCCTTATCTCCACCCTCCTAACATAGGACAATCTGTTTCCAGAAGTCAGGATGAGGTGGCCACTCTGGGAATTAATACGCCACAGCAAATACTTAATCCTCTTTGGGATATGGACTCTCAAGGTTGGGGTTAATATCCCAATTAAAAAGGCAACTGGAAGCCGGGTGGTGGTGGCGCATGCCTTTAATCCCAGCACTCGGGAGGTAGAGGCAGGCAGATCTCTGAGTTCGAGGCCAGCCTGGTCTACAAGAGCTAGTTCCAGGACAGGCTCCAAAACTACAGAAAAACTCTATCTCGAAAACAAAAAACAAAAAACAAAAAAACAAGAAAGAAAGAACAACAACAACAACAACAACAACAAAACCACCTAAATAAAAAGGCAATTGGATATATCAAAGAAAATTTGGGATGTCTGATCAGGAAGGGGGATCAAAGAAGGCTGGGAAAGAAAGAACAGTTATGCTAGTTATGCAGGAATATTCACAGTAATCAATGAGGGACGATGGAATTATTTAATTTGGAATCCCAAAGTTGGGCATGGGCAAAGAAAGGAATATTAGTAAGGGAAAGAAGCTGGGCGGTGGTGGTGCACACTTTTAATCCCACTCCAGCACTTAGGAGGTAGAGTAAGTGCATCTCTGAGTTCCAGGACAGCCAGGGCTACACAGAGAAACCCTATCTCATCCAAACAAACAAATAAACAAAAACAAAAATAAAGAAAAGGAAAAAGGAAACAAAGTGCGTGTAGGCTGCGTGATTCACTCCAGCTATGTGCATGTGTGTGGGGCAGTGGTACAGGCAGAGGCAAGCTATAGAAAGTGTGAATGATTCCTTAAGCTCAAGGAAGGGAAAGCAGAGGCTGAGAGCAAAGGGGCAGAAGTGAGTGGGTAAGGTGGGAAGGCTGGGGAGGGACAGGCGACACAGAACTCCCACCTCATCTCTGGGTGAGGCTACTCTCACAGCTGCAGCCTGGGGGTTCTAGTCATGCAGATGTGCAAATGCTGCCTTCATTTGATCCCTTAACACTGGTACCCCTAGGCCTAAGAGTACTTTTTACATTTTTTTTCAGTGCTGGGGATGAAACTAGGGCCTTGCACATGCTGGACAAATACTAAACCAGTTTACTACACCTTGACCTGGCTCAGACAGGAACCTACCCACCAAAGCTCTCTTCTGGGAAAGGAGAGAGGGAAGCAGGAGGAAGGAGGGAGGGAGGAAAAAAAAGGGAGAGAGGGAGGCTGCAGCTCAGATGCCAGAAGTGGAAAGATTACTCAGGAAAGGGGAAAGAGCTGCTCACATAAGGGCCTCAGGATTAGAGGATGTTGCAGCAAAGAAAAGCAAGAGGATTCACTGAGCCCCGAGGAAGAATGGCTGCCACTATAGGTGTCACATACATCTTGGCTCTGGAAAGTTCTTCAAAAGGGATGTTGTTAGATGCCTGACTCTTCTTTCTTTTTAAAACTTTTATTTTTATGTTTAGAAGTGTCTGCCTGCACGCATGTATGATTGAGTACCATGTGTGTGCCTAGTTCCCAAGGAGGTCAGAAGAGGGCATCAGAACCCTGGGACTAGAGTTACAGACAGTTGTGAGCGGCTGTGTGCGTAATGAGAATTGAACCTGGGTCCTCTGCAAGAGCAACAAGTGCTCTTTTAGCACTGAGCCACCCTCCCAGCCCCTCCCCGTCTTTCTGAGACAGTCTACAGCCTAGCCTGCTAGTCAAGAACTCTGTGTAGCCCAACTCTATGTTGACCTTTGCATCTAGCCTCTTGAGTTTGCCACCATACTAGGCTAGAAGCCTCTGCTCTGACTGCCAGGCTAGAGAAATAAAGGTACCCGGCTATGGAGATGTCCCACATGTGGGCTAGGGGCTGGAGAAGGGGCTAACTCCAGAGAAAGGAGGAAGAGCGGAGGAAGCTGCAGGAGAAGAATCCTCACCCAAAGGGAGCATGTTGGACTTGAATCCAGCTCTCACTTCCTACCTGCTTTCAGGGAAGCTTAGCCTTCCTGTCTTGGAACTCTGCTCCCTCAGGTAAGAACTAGGAGTAGGAGGCCTGAGATGTAGAGAACAGGATGCAGGGCCATTGCCTCAGCAATGGCTACCCATACAGGACCGATCTCTGGCAAGTCCAGCTGTCTGGGCCTGGTGTGTGTCTCTGGAGGGTGTTCCCATGTCTTCTGGAAGGATAGCTGATCTAGCCAGATGTGCCTAGGGCTCTCTGAAGTGGAAACTGTGGCTGTCTATGGCACTGATGGCCTTGGGACAGAAGAGTCAGTCCCTCAGCATTCCTTAGGTAGGAAAAACAAAGTAAAGGGAGAAGACAGGAGAGTGGAGGGGGTTACTGGGAATCAGTGATGTTAAAAAGTCATGCTTCCCACCCCTCAGCCTTAGTACATGCAGACACCCAAGAGCCTCAAGTCCCAGCAACATCATGCAGACATGGGGCTCTCTGCTGACTGGTGGGAGCTAAGAAGGAATTTCCATCGCTACCCCCTTGGGATACCAGCTCCATATTCCACCATGAGGAAAGGATGGTGGCTGGAATGGTCCTGGGTTGTAGGCACTGATGCGGCAGGGGAGGCTGGATCAGGCCCTCTGCTGAGCTCTAGAGGTACCAGCAGGAAGAACTATGGTGGGCACTATGGCAGCTAACTTCTCTGCCATAATCATGTTTATTTTTCAGTCTGGAGACTTTCCAGACTGACTTAGGATTCCAGACTGTCCTGCCAGGCCCCAGGAGAAATTCTTATACCCCTAGACCCCTGCTGTTACAGATCACATCTGACTGTATATCCATTGACTCTAGCTCTTGCCGGAATTGTCCCAAGGCCTGTACAGGAGAGGATGTACTTACTAGGTTCCAGCAGATGCTTCCTTCCTCTGTACCCCTTTCAAATAGTGTATAATTGAGACTTTTTTTTTTTTTTTTGAGACAGGGTTTCAAGCAGCACAGGTTGGTCTCAAACTCATTATGTAGCTAAGGCTGGCCTTGAACTCCTGATTCTCCTGTTTTTACTTCCCAAATGCTGAGGATTATAAGCATGTGCCAGTATGTCCGGTATAGTTCTGTGTATGCCAACCTGGACTAGAGCCAGCAGCTTAGGCTGGTGTCACATTTTCAGCAGTCCTTTACCTCAGTCCTCCTGAAGGCTGGGATGGAGGACGTGAGCCTGGCAAGCCTGGGCCTGACTCTGCAGTCCTTGGGAAGAAGCAGGACCACTTCCAAATGGAAAGAGCACTCGTAAATGACGGGTGGGGAGAACTGTGCTGGTTATTTTTGTCAACTTGACACAAACCTAGACATCCTGGAAGAGGGATCTTAATTGAGAAAATGTCTCCATAGACTGGCCTGCAGGCAAGTCTACGAGGTATTTTCTTCATTGATAATTGATGTGGAGGGCCCAGGCCGTTACAGGGGTCGTCATCCTGTGCAGGTGGTGCTGGATGGTTAAGCAAGCCCCGAGGAGCAAGTCAGTAAGCATTCTTCCTCCTTAGCCTCTGCATTACTTCCTGCCTCCGGGTTCCCCCCCTGAGTTCCTGCCAGGACTTCCTCAGTGGTGGAGCGTGACCTGAGAGTTGGAAGCTGAAGAATTTCCCTCCTCCCCAAGTTGCTTTTGGTCATGGTGGTTTATCACAGCAATAAAAATCCAACTATGACAGGACCACAGGACAGATCTTCCTGATGTGTGCCTCCCGTATCCCCGAGGACCCCATTTCTGGCCTCCTCCCCACAGATGGAATGGGATGGGAGATGCTCTATCTGGCTATGTGATGAATGGGTTGGGCCCACTGGAAATCCCTTCCTTGCCCACCAGGAGGACAGATTCCAGAGCCCCTAGGCCCTTACCTCTGAGTGTCGGAGATACACCACCAGGCCCAGGCCCAGCCGCCAAACACATACTGTTTATAGTCGGAACCGCAACAGCCCCCTGGGGAGCAAAGCAAACCACTTTTGGTCAGTCAGCTCTTGGGTCTACCTCCCTTCCATCCCAGTTCTGGCCTGTTTTACATATTATTTATTTGTTTGTTTGATTGCTTTTTTTCTCTTAGAGACAGAGTTTCTCTGGGTAGCCCTGGTTGTCTTGGAACTCACTCTATAGATCAGGCTGGTCTCCCAAACTAAGTATTGTTTTTAAATTACATTTATTTGTGTGTGTACTTGAATGTGTGCCATAGCCTGTAAATGACGGTCAGAGGACAGCTTGTTGAAATCAGTTCTCTCCTTCTACCAAGGGTTCTGGGGATTGAACTCAGGTGGTCAGCCTTTGCCCACTGAGCTCCTGTGACCTTGGACAACACAGGCTGGCCTTGAACTTTCAGTGACCCTCTTGCCTTTGCCTCCTGAAGGACAGGTTACAGATATGAACCACCAAGTCTGGCTTTCTGTTTTTTATTTTGAAACCAGGCTTACTATGTATATATGTATATGTAGCCCAGGCTACCCTGATCCTCCTGCTTCTGCCTTCCCAATCCTGAGATTACAGTGTGTGTACCACCACACCCAGTTTAACTCTGGCCTTTACTTGCTCTGAGATTTGACAAAAGCTACTGTTGGTGGCCAGGTGCTGAGATTACCCATAAATACAAGTTCTCCCTGTCTTCAGGGTAGGACTTAGCTTTTTTTTTTTCTATTTTTGTTTCATGTGCCCTCATGTTTTGCCTGCATGTATATCTCTGTGAAAATTGGAGTTCCAGGCAGTTATGAACTGTCATGTGGGTGCTGGGAACTGAACCTGGGATTAAAGGCATGTGCCACCACCAACCAGCCTAGAACCTAGTTCTTTTTTTTTTTTTATTTTTATTTTTAAAAATTTATTATTTATTTATTTATTGTGTATACAATATTCTGTCTCTGTGTGTGTCTGCAGGCCAGAAGAGGGCACCAAACCTCATTACAGATGGTTGTGAGGCACCATGTGGTTGCTGGGAATTGAACTCAGGACCTTTGGAAGAGCAGATAATACCCTTAACTGCTGAGTCATCTCTCCAGCCTGAAGATAAAATGTTATAGGAGATTAAAGAAATGGCTCAATGGTTAAGGCTGCTCTTCCAGAGGTCCCAGATTTGATTCCCAGCACCCACATGTTGACTCAGTAAGTCCAGTCCCAGGAGATCCAACGCTCTCTCAGGCACCAGGCACACATATGGTGCATAATGCATACACATACATGTTAGCAAAACATCCATACACATACAACAAAAATTTAAAATCCTCACAGGAGGTTAGACATGAAAAAAGTATACTCTGAGGGGTGGTATCATAACATGAGGCTCACTCATCATTGTGAGCCAGACGGAGTGGGATGGAGAAGCAGCCCTCTGCGGATGCGGCAAAGTCTTAGTAGTCCAGGCAACAACTTTGCTGTGCTTGACAAATTTATCTCAGGGGGGCTGGTGCTCTACTCCCAAACCCAGACCATTCAGGATCACCTTGTTCCCCTTGTGGGAGGGAAGTGAGGCCTCAAACCTAAGGCTAGCTTTTAGTAGTGAGAGGAAGGAAGGCTTCAGAAGTTGCATGTTCTCTGCTCAGAAATGAAAAAATCAGTTGCTGAAATTCTCACGGTGAACTCCCGCTACTCACCAAGTCCAGGCCGTGCTAGGAAAGGCTGCACAGTAGTTAATCTACCATGCAAAGAAACACACAGGAAACAGGAATCAAAGAAAACAAAATTTTGAAGGTTTAAGAAAAAAAAGTTTGGGGCTGGAGAGATGGCTCAGAGGTTAAGAGCACAAGCTGCTCTTCCAGAGGTCCTCAGTTCAATTCTCAGCAACTACATGGTGGCTCACACCCACCTGTAATGAGATCTGGTGCCCTCTTCTGGCCTGCAAGCATTCATGGAGGCTGAATACTGTGTACATAATAAATGAATAAATGTTTAAAAAAGAAAAAGAAATTTGGTTTTCATGAAAGCTTAAGGATGCTTGCCTCCCAAGAGCAACAGCACAGTAGTCTTTTGTAACTGGTTCTATTGTCTCTGAGGACCTGTCTCAAATACCACCATCACCAGTAACGACACAACAGAACAGAAACGAAGACCACTTTTCTCCAGGAGGAAAATACTGAGGTAAAGAAAACAGACCAGGGGGCTGGAGAGATGGCTCAGAGGTTAAGAGCATTGCCTGCTCTTCCAAAGGTCCTGAGTTCAATTCCCAGCAACCACATGGTGGCTCACAACCATCTGCAAGGGGGTCTGGTGCCCTCTTCTGGCCTGCAGGCATACACACAGACAGAATATTGTATACATAATGAATAAATAAGTATTAAAAAGAAAACAGACCAGACAGCTCTGGGGAAACCCAGGCAGAGTACGTGGCTGAAACAAGTGTGTTACTTCTGGTGCAGGATTTTTTTTTTTAAAAGACAAGAGTCCCATTATGTAGGCCAGGCTGGCCTGAAGTCACAGAGACTGCTTGCCTCTGCCTACCAAGTTCTGGAATCAAAAAAGCTGGTTGGCTTTTTGCTTCTTTTTAGTTGGATTGAATGTGGAGTTTTTAAATGCCAGTCAAGCACTCTACTACAGCTGGAACATTCTCATTCAAGAAATGTTCTGCATGGGTGGAAATATATCTATGGTGTACAAAACGGTAGCCAGGATTTCGGGGGTAGACAGAATGCTGGATGCAGAGAAGCAAGATGAATGTGCACTGTTGAAAGACGACACTGCAAGCCAGGCGGTGGTGGCACACGCCTTTAATCCCAGCACTCGGGAGGCAGAGGCAGGTGGGTCTCTGGGAGTTCGAGGCCAGCCTCATCTACAAGAGCTAGTTCCAGGATAAAATGGGAGTAAACTAATATAAAAGAAAAAAAGCCATGTAAAGATTAAAAATACGAAGATAGTCTGGATCCTGAATTATTATTGTGCTGTCTTTAAATTTTTTAACTGTTAATAAACAAGCAATAACTGCTAAGAAACTCTGGACTGTGGAAACTAATAGATTAAATCAATTTACATATTTAAAAAATATTTGACTTCAAAATGGAAGTCTAAAGGTATGTTGCTTTGGAGAGGTTATGCTTTTATTTCTACAGGAAATAAGAGACTGTAGATTCATCCCAGGTTAAAGATGATCAGGTTTGATCGAGGAAGACCCCCCCTGAAATCCTGAATACAGACATAAATAAACTTAAAAGAACTACAAGATATATCATGTATATTTTACCTGCTCAAACATAAAACCAAAAATCATATTGGCTGACTTGTGTACAATGCAGTTTATACTTGTTTTAATGCAGATATGTTAAAAAAGTTTACGTATTTTCAGAACAAGGGGACCAAACACCAATAAAAACACATGGTCCAGGTGATCCAGCATCCAGAATAGCCTTGAGGCTGCTGGCTGAGATGACCCAGCCTCACAGAATACTCCAACCAAGAAGTAACAGTTATCCTGATTTTCTCAAGGTTCCCCAAAAGATGCCAGAGCCCTCAGAAAGCAGGAAGCAAAGTTTTGTTTTTTTGTTTTAAAGAAAACCAAAACCATAACGACAATGACCACATTCCCAAAAGATGGGCTATGGATGTTTATTATCATTTAAGGGGGGGTTGGTTAAAATTATTGTTGGTCTTAGTTATAAAAAAAAAAAGCTAAACAAAAGAGTTAAATCCAAAGATCTCTTTCTAAAGGAAAAAAGGGGGATATGATACAGAAATGATAGGATAAAAGGGTAGATTATTGAATCTACTTTTAAACTAAAAAAGCAACTACTAGTCTTAAATAGTTTACATTGGTATGGACTTTGGTTTATTGATACAAATTTAAAGTTATTTTTATTTTATGTGTGTTGATGTTTTGCCTGCACGAATGTCTGTGTGAGGGTGTCACATCCCCAAGAACTGGAGTTACAGACAGTTGTGAACCACCATGAGGATGCTGAGAATTGAACCCAGGTCCTCTGGAAGAGTGAGGAAGAGACCTGGTCAGTTGTCCTCATCAATTAGACCATGCAACCCTATATGGACAAGTTCAACAGAACCGCCATATATGGGCTGCCCATGCGTGCTTCAGCACTGCCAGGGCATGAATTTCAAATCCATGTCTTCTGGAAAAGCAGTCAGTGCTCTTAACTACTGAGCCATCTCTCCAGTCTCTTAAAGTCATTTTTGCTAGACTTATATGTATACTTCTACTCTTGTTTGGGGTATTTATATAACTCTTCTAAAAGCATAATTTTTGTTGTTGGTGGTGTTTTTGTTTGTTTTTTTGAGATAGGGTTTTTCTATGTAACATCTCTGGCTGTTTTAGAACTTGCTCTATAGCCAGACTGGCCTCAAATTTACAGAGATCCGTCTGCCTCTGCCTCCTGAGTACTGGGACTAAAGGCATGCGCCACCACTGCCTGGCTTCCAAGCTTTATTTTTCTTTATTTAATTTATTTTGGTTTTTGAAACAGGGTTCTCTGTGTTGCTTTGGAGCCTTGCCCTGGAACTCACTCTGCAGACTAGGCTGGTCTCGAACTCACAGAGATCCGCCTGCCTCTGCCTCCTGAGTGCTGGGATGAAAGGAGTGCACCACCACGGCCCAGCATTCACAGAGACCAGAGTTGGGGCCATATCTTCTAGAACTGGATTGACAGGCAGTGGTGAGCTGGCTGATGTGGGTGCTGAGATTCAAACTCTAGCACCTCCTGGAGCAGCAAGTGCTCTAAATACTTTTTTTTTTTTTCTTTTGAGACAGGATTTACTCTTCAGCTCAGTCTGGCCTTGACCTCATGGCCAGGGGTAAGTTCATTTGTTGGCTCACCTTGTCAACTTGCTTTTCAAGGGAGTGTCTTTGCCCCAAGTGTGTTGAAAGAGAGGCCTCTGAGGACAGACAGTTACTCTGAAACCTGAATCATCTCGGGATCAAATAAAATTGGAAGAGAGCCCAAAATCACAACTCCTGCATCTATCTTCTGGCCTGGCCAGGGCTGGGACGTGCTTGCCTTTGACCAGTTCTAAGAGACTTCTCAATACACTGTGGGAATAGGTAGTATCTGTGGGGGACCAAACGGGACAGGGTGGTGGATGCCTAACTTTTACTTTTTTCTTTTAGTCTTTGGCCTTGGGAGCAGTCTGTCACAGATGCTTTGCTGTAGCCAAGGGCAACATGCCAGGTTCCCAGAGGCAGTAACAGGAAGCTGGAATCTGGCAGGGTGCCCCTACTCCCAGCAGCCTCTTCCCCTGGAAGGTATCTCCCAGTTGATTATTCTTGGCCCAAGCACCATTGTAGGTGTAGGTGTGTGTGTGTGTGTGTGTACATACTTGTCCATGCAGGCACATGTGAAGGGCAGAGGTTGAGATCGGAATGTCTTTCCTCACCACTTCCACCCTATCTGTATGTCTGTCTGTCTGTCTATCGTGAGACTCTCTCACTGAACCTGAAGCTGGCCATGGAGGTACACACCCTCCCATCTCCACTCCCCAGCATTAGAGTTAAAAGCATATGCTACAGCGCCCAGTTTTTACATGAGTTCTGGGACAGGGAGTGAGGGGCAAGACATTTGCCCATCGGGCCTTCTCTGCAGTCTGTTGTTTTGCTTTTTTGCAACAGGGTTTCTCTGTAGCCCTGGCTGTACTGGAACTCCCTCTGTAGATCCATCTGGCTGGCAGGGTTTTACTATGTGGTTCCAACTGGCCTGGAATTTGTGACACTAGTTCTTCTGTCTCCTCAGTGTTGGGATTACAGGTATGAAACACCATGCCTGGTTAACAAACCCTTTTAATATTCCAACTATATCTAATGATACATTATAAAAGGCCCATAAATGCATCAAATTAAATACCTAAGAAAAATTATAAAGGCTAACAAAAAGCAAAAAAAAAAAAAAAAAAAACCAAATAGGTAATATATGAAAATAGATTTTTAAGGTAGGATTTTATGTTGCCCAGGCTGGCTTTGGACCTTTTTTTAATGTTGTGCTTGTTAAGTATGTCTGTGTACCACATATATACGGTGCCCACAGAGGCTAGAAAAGGACACTGAATCCCCCTTTTAACTGCTAAGCCATCTCTCCAGCCCCAGGTTTAAACTTGACATATAGCTGAGGATGACTCTGAACTTCTAATTCTCCTAACTCACAACTGTTGGGAGTCAAACCCAGGGCTTTACATTCTAGGCCAGGAGTCTACCAACTGTGCTGTATCCTCGGCTCTGAACTTCAGGGACCAAGAGCAGTCCTGGTCTTGCAGAGGACCTTGGTTTCGTTCCCAGCACCGATACGATAGTTAACAACTACTGTCTGTATCTCCAGCTCCAGAGGACGGGATGCCCTTGTCTGATGTCCTTCGGCACCGCATCCGTGTGGTGCACAGATATACATACAGGTAAAACACACATACATGTAAAAAAGGTTTTTGTGCCTTTAATCCCAGCACTTGGGAGGCAGAAACAGGTGGATCTCTTAGTTCTAGTAAGGTCAGCCAGGGCTACACAGAGAAACCCTGTCTCAAAAACAAAAAGATTTAGTGATAGATGTAATTACTACTGGTTTAATTTCTTTTCTTTCTTTCTTTTTTCTTTTTCGAGACAGAGTTTCTCTGTAGCTTTGGGGCCTGTGCTGGAGCTAGCTCGTATAGACCAGTTGGCCTCGAACTCACAGAGACCCACCTGCCTCTGCTTCTCTCTCTCTCTCTCTCTCTCTCTCTCTCTCTCTCTCTTTCTCTCTCTCTCTCTCTTTCTTCCCTCTTTCCCTCCCCCCCTCTCTTTCTGAGATAGGGTTTCTCTGTGTAACAGTCCTGGCTGTGCTGGAACTCACTTTGTATTTGTAGACCAGGCTGGCCTCAAACTCAAAGATCCACCTGCCTCTGCCTCCCAACTGCTGGGATTAAAGGCATACAACACCACTACCTGGTTTGTTGTAGAGATCTGCCTGACTCTGCCTCCCAAGAGCTTGGATTAAAGGCATGTTTGACCACACCCAGTGAAAAAAAACATTTTCAACATTTGTGTGTGTGTATGTTCGTGAATGTCTGTGTATGTACATACGTGTGTAGGCCTCTTGCAGTAATTGTTTCTTTCCCTCCAACACGTTAGTGCTGGGGATTGTACTCAGATCATCAGGTCTGGGCAATCTCCTTCACCTGTTGAAACACCTACTTGGCTCCAGATTCTGATGTGTAAAAGCCTTCTAGGCCTGAGGAGTGTGGCACAGGGACTGACTGGCATGAGCTGAGTTCCCAGGGTTTGGTTCCCAGCACCACTTACAACAACTCAAGCTGGGAGTGGAGGCATAGACCTGTAATTCCATCAGTAGGGAGTCAGAGGCAGGGAGATCACTGGAGTGCCAAGTCAACCCTGTTTACATAGTCCTAGCCAGGGGTCCCAAGAAAGTCTTTCTCCCCAAAAAAACAAACACAGGGCTTAAGATATGGCTCAAAGGTTAAGAGCACATATTGCTCTTTCAGAGGACTCAAGTTCAAGTCCTAGTACCTATGTCAGGTGCTCATAATCATGTGTCACTCCAGCTCCAGGGGAATTCACCACCTGGGGCCTCTGTGGACACCTGCACTCACCTGCACATATCCCCAGATAGACAAATACACAGCTACAAATAATAAAATCTTAAAAACAAACAACAAAAATCAAACTAACCCCTCCCCCAAAAAAACCCTGGAAACCCAAACCCACTCAAATTATTATATGGCACCAAAAGTCATCTTTAAGTATGAAGACTGGAGGGAGCCAAGTCCAGGTTTTAGGATGCCAAAGCTGGTCTCTCTGCTTTCCCTTCTGACCCCATGACTTCTGGTCTTCAATGAGATGGGGTATCTTATTTCTCCCACTGGAGCAGGGTCCGGGTTGGGGACTGTGAGGATGTCTCAGTAAAGACTGATTTTGAGATCCAAACAACACCTAAGGCCATATTGAGGGCCCAGTGGATTCATTACACCTCCCCAAGAACGGCAGCTGTTAAGCCCTGGCTCAGAGCTTCTACCTCCCCCTTTGGCAGCCAGCCTTAGTAATTCTGCATACGAGCTGAAAATCAGTGCTGATGGAGAGAAGAGATTACAGTTGCGAGCTTGCATGCAACAGGACCCTAGGTGTCTTTAGCTGCCTCCTAAGACATCCCAAATATACCACATAAGTAAATATACATCAGTTTGAAGGTTCGCAATGCTGCAGTCACCCAGCCCCACCCAGCCAAATCTAGAGCTTGCTGTATTTTGTAATCTAGAGCTCTACAGGCCAGAGCTGGGTTACCCAACTGTAGAGGCCGCACCCGCGTTTCCAGTAAGTCCTGGCAAGCCCCAGCCTGCTCGGAATTAACGGGTCTGCCTCACCCGGAAAAGAGGGTCCCGTGCCTCAGGCCCTTCTCGTCAGGCACCTGCTTTCCAGAGCTACGCGACCTAGCGCTTGAACCCACACACATCAGAAGCCCCGAGCCCACCGTAGAGCGCCCGAGGCCACACCGTGGGGTAGGGGACACCGCTCCAACGGGGGCTGACTTAGGGACGCGCACCCTCGGCCGGCCTTCTCCGCTCCCCTGCCCTCACCGTCGCCTCACCTGAGACCACCAGTGCCTCGTTGGGCCCCACCGTGTGGCAATTGCCCATTGCGCCGCAGGCAGACAAGCAGACACCTGGTCTGCAGTGACCTGGAGGTCTATGGCGGGTCCCGCAGCACCGGCCACCGGCCGCGCCCAGCCTCTCCCGCTTCCCCCAGCGCCGCCTGCCTGCGCCCCTCTGCGGCCGCGGCCCCGCCGGAAGTGTGGCGGCGGAGGGCGGGGCCGGCAAATTGAGAGGGGCGGGAGCCAGCGCGTGTGTAGTCAACTCTTCCTTTATTCCAGAGGGCTTGGTCCCCATAGCACCTTTGGGGCCCATCAGTAGTAACACCTCGCGCAGCGTCACCTTGGGCGTTCGCCCTACCCCCGAGCTCAAATCCCAGTCTGTGCCCCGAGTCCTTTCTAGTCCCGCCTTGGTAAGATGGGGGTAAATTAACCTAGCTCGAAAGTTGCAAAGGTTCAGTGATATTCAACATCAGCAGTGCATCGACAGCAAAGTCCCCGGCCTTCCCCGGGCGAATCACTATTTAGGGAAGGGCCCAGAAACCTGAAAATAAAATTCCAGAGCAACACAGTGTCTGACATATCATTCCCGGATCTGAAGTTACTGTCCGTTTTAGGAATAGTAGTTATTTCCTTTCATTAGGAAAAGGGCCGTTTAGGACATAAGAGGTCCCCAAACGTAACTACCGAGGTAAATGTGGCAACCCCTCAGTGCCCAGGCACCCAGTTGAGATTTAAGAGGGATCCCACGCACTACAGAAGCATTCTAGCCTGGGGGTCAGGAAAGTTAGTGTGTGGGCTCAGCTTTCACCTGAATTCTTCGCTGTGTCAATTTGGGCAAGTCTGATGAGCCCTGAAAGCTATGAGAAGGTCCAGAAATTGTGGTTTTCTCAGGGCTGGGGACATTCAGGGATGATGGGACCCCTGAATCCTGAGGTTGGGGCTCTTCATCAGAGTCATCATCATCCTCTCCGGGCTCAAGCCCTGCCAGCTTCTTGGTAGCTTTCCATAGCCTGTGGGCAACCTGGTCATCTCTAGCAGCTGGGGAGACCTCCTCCACATGGCAGTTGGCAAAATATCTCCCACTGAGGGGCTCAATGCCCTCCTGCAGAGCACAGTACAGGGGTGTCTGGGCACCCCCTTGAGGTGCCCTGAGTACCAGCCAAGCCAGTGGACGCAAAATAGGACACAGCCATCCAGGAAGGTGCCGCAGGAAGAGCTCCGAGTTCACAGGTCCTGTGGGCGAGAAGAAAGAAGAGCTGTGGAGGCCGGCAGTGAGGGCCCAGGGAGCAGGCAGAGGGAAACACCTAGGAGCAGATGGCAGAAGCTGGATCTAGGGGAAGCTGGATCCAGGGGAAGCTAGTAACTGCCAGGTAAGCAGGACCCCCATAAGGTGACAACCCATTTCCTACTGGAAGTCTACCATCCCCCAGGTTGTGGTCATTCTGTGTCCTCGGATACCCAATCTCCATCATTCATTCGTCTCTTTTTGTTATTTTGTTTTTTCGAGACAGGGTTTCTGTGTATCCCTGGCTGTCCTCAAACTCACAGAGATTCACCTGCCTCTGACTCCTGAGTACTGGGATTAAAGGCGTGCGCCACCACCACTGCCTGGCTTTAGCCATCCGTTCTTAAGCACCTAGCGTATAGCAGCCACTGTTTTGAACACTAGGGATCTGTAATTGTAATAAAAGCTTAATAAAGGTTAGTATTATTGCCACTGCAATTACAAAGAAGCCTTGGGCAATGGTTTTCTAAAACGCAGTTTGGACATCTAGAGGGGGCAGATGTTTGCCTGTTGTAACTTAATGTCTAAAGATGAGGATGATTCACTATCTTTTTTTTAAAGATTTATTTATTATGAATAAAATGTTCTGTTTGTTGTCTGCATGTATGCCTGAAGGCCAGAGGAGGGCACCAGATATCATTACAAATAGTTGTGAGTCACCACGTGGTTACTGGGAATTGAACTCAGGACCTTTGGAAGAGCAGCCAGTGTTTTTAACCTCTGAGCAATCTCTCCAGCCCTATCTTTTTTCTTTTTAATCAATTATTTTGCTCAGAGTAAAACCTTCAAACCCTTCCAGTTCCAGCCCGTCTCGAGGACCTCATCTTCCGCCATCACCCCACTCTGTTCTCCTTGCAACCATCCTACAGCACAGCAGCAATTCCTGCCTTTGCACTTGTATCTGCTTTCTGAGCTTCAAAGATTTCTGTCTCATTCAGATCTGGGCTCAGCTCTGTCCTTTATAAACGCCTTCCTTGACTGTCACTGACAGAACACAACACTCTATCTGAGAACGCTCTCTCTTCCTGTTTATCTTCCCTCATCAGTCTGTCATCTCCCTTCATTGGGTAGGGGGGGAAGGTCTGTGGTTTTTTGTGTTTTTTTTTTTTTTTTCAGAGAGTCAGGGTTTTCACTTTATATTCCAAGTGCTGGGATTAAACATGTGAGCCACCACACCTGGCAGATCTTTGTCTTCCTTTGCATAATTTTTAGGTCCTGAGAATTGAACCCAACAGCTCCAGACCAAGGTTGGCTCACTGCTTTTGCCCCAGCACCATAATGCCTATTGTATAGTGGATACTCACAAAGAGAGGGCTCCTTGACTGAGTGGTAATTTATCATTATCACCATCATAATTTTTTTTTTGGATGGTGCTGGTGATCAAACCCAGGGTTTCAGCTTGACATGGTGGCTTATACTTGAAATCTAAGCAGGAGGCAAGACAATTGGGATGAATTTGAGGCTTGACTGAGTTACACAGAATTCCAGGCCAACCTGGGCTCCAGAATAAAAAAACGGAGTCTCAAAACAACATCAACAAAAAACGTGGGGTGGTGGTGGCGCACGCCTTTAATCCCAGGACTTGGGAGGAAGAGATGGGTGGGTCTCTGTGAGCCTGAGGCCAACCTGGTCTACAGAATGAGTTCTAGGACAGCCAGGGCTGTAACACAGAGAAACCCTGTTTTGAAAAACCAAAAACCAACCAAACAAACAAACCAAAAACCAATGAACTAGGGGCTAAAGAGGTAGCTCAGTGGTTAAGAGCACTTGCTTCTCTTGCAGAGCACCCAGGTTGGTTCCCTACACAGATGATCACAGCCATCCCTAACCAGTTCTAGGGGATCTGGCCTATGGGGACACCACACACAAAGACACACAGATACACACACACACACACACACACACACACGGTATATATACATGCAGGCAAAACACTAATACACACACATTAAAAAAACAAAACAAAACAAAAAAACTTAAAGCCAGGCATGGTGACCCACACCTTTGATCCCCAGTACTCTGAAGGAAGAAGCAGGTGGATCTCTGAGTGTTTGAGGCCAGCCAAGGCTACATAGTGAGAGGCTGTCTCAAAACCAAACCAATCAACCAAACACCCCAAGCTTAAGTAAGCAAACAGTAACTAAGTAAACAAACTCAGGATCTGGCCTATTCTTTTTTTTTTTTTTTGGTTTTTCGAGACAGGGTTTCTCTGCAGCTTTTTTAGAGCCTGGCCTGGAACTAGCTCTTGTAGACCAGGCTGGCCTCGAACTCACAGAAATCCGCCTGCCTCTGCCTCCCGAGTGCTGGGATTAAAGGCTTGCGCCACCACCGCCCGGCAGGACCTGGCCTATTCTAAGGCACGTGTTTTACCATTGAATTACAGCCCTGTTCTCATCTCCTAGCAAGTGATCAACATCCAACCTGATAGGTAGAAAGGAAGTAAACAGGTGAGGAGAGAGCCTGGCTCCAGGATCAGTGAGAAACAGGCTTTCTCCTTGACCATGTTTGCATCCTGTGACTCATCAGGAGACTGGAGGGAAGCACAGTGCAGTCCAAAGGTGACAGAGAAGCAATTAGGAGCAATCAGGCCTCACCTGGGTGAGCTGCATAGCAGGTGACACCAGTGCCCTCGAGCTGGGTGGCAAGCTCCCGGGCAAACAGTACATTGGCTAGTTTGCTGTCGGCATATGCCCGCAGCTCCTGTTGCCAGCCCACCACTGGGCAATCTAGACGTGTGAAGTCGAGACGACCACGCCGGTGGGCAGCTGAGGACACTACCACCACACGGCTGGGGGCACATGACTTCAGGCGGGGTAGCAACAGGTGTGTCAGCAGGAAAGGGCCAACATGGTTCACTCGCAGAAGCAGGTTAAAGGCCTCCCGAGTCCGGCCACAGGAACTGATCCCTAGGGCAGAAGCTAGGCATGAATTGCTGTTTCAGGTGCTCCACGGGGCTCATGGAATCCCCATCTGTGAGATGTGTCTGCTGGCCCCTGGTAGGGCCAAGCTGGAGGGACTACCTCTCCAGGCCACCAGCCACCCCCCCCCCTGCAGGGCCTACAGCTTCTCACCTGCATTGTGGATAAGGATGTCCAGCCTTGGTTCAGAGCTCAGGAAAGCAGTGGCAAAGGCCTGTACTGAGGCCAGACTGGCTAAGTCCAAGGCCATGAAGATAACCTCATTGTTTCCACTCTCCTGTGGAGCAGCAAGGGCTAGGATTGTTACCAGGTACCTCCCTTCTCCCTCTTCCCAGGCACCTGAGAGCCTACCCACTAGGACTAAAACCTGCCCCAGGGCATCAGCATGGAATGGGTGTGTGGATTCAGATCTCCACTTTGCCTCTCACTAGAGTGTGACTTCAACAACATACTTAATCCTTTGGGCCTCTGTTCTCTCACCGTAAAATGAGATAATAATAATACTTTCTACTGAAAAAAAAAAGTTGTGAAGATCAGATCAGATAAGATACATGTTATATCTAGTGTAGTGGCATTCACTGGTTATCCTAGTTACTCAGGAGTTTGAGGCAAAAGGATCATGAGTTCAAGACTTGCCTGAGCTACAGTTAGTGTATGTAAAATATTCAGCCAGCCCTGTGCAGGTATCGCTATTATTCCCCCACCATCTTTTCCCTTAAAATCTCCTACATGCAGCCAGCCTTGTGCCTGTCGTAGACAGCTTCTGCTCTGTAGCCCAGACTGCCTTGGAACTCATGAGCTTCCTTCTGCTGCTGGGATTACAGGTGTGTTCCAAGTGTACCATGAACTATACAGACAGCTGCAACTGTCTTCTTAACAGACTTTGGTCTCAAGCACTTTTTTTTTTTTTGAGACAGGCGCTTACGATGTGGTCCTGGCTGGTCTTGAACTCACAGAAATTCACCTGTCTCTGCCTCTCAAGTGTGTGCTTGAGACTGACCCTCTTGGTCTTTTGCTCTGCGGTCTAGGTACCACACAACTATAAGTAATTCATTCCAAAAAGCCATCGGGAGGTCCATAGCCTACTGAGGAGTCTTCCTGGAGCACAACGGCCTTAACTCCTCAGTGGGATCCGTAAGGGCCTCCAGAAGCTGGCCGCGCCTCATAGCCCCTTTAGGACATTCCTCTTTTCATCCCCCCACCCCCCCAGTCTTCAATGAGACTGCCTTGTCTCAGGGCATTTGCACTTGCTGTTCTTTCTGAGGCTTTTCATTAGCCTAACCCTTCCTTCCCTGTCTTTCCTCTGCCCAGGATGGCCTTGAGTTCCTGGCCCTGTGATGGGATCACGCGTGGTCATGGTCATTAATTAACTCTTTCTGATCCTTAAACGTCTCAAGACTAGCGACTCCTTTCTTGAGTAAGCCTCCTGGAGGGGGGGGGATTTGGTTCTGATGTTCCTCCCCTGTATGTCCACTGTAGTGCCTGCATCCTCTTCAGTGTTTAAGGGACAGTGCGGCTCTCTCCTCTCAGATCTTGATTCCTCGCGTTGCTCTGCTCCGCCCTCCATGTACCCCTGTGGCCTCACCTGGCGGAGGTCGAAGACAGCCGCCTCCCCGCGCTCCCGGCTGCGGCAGGCCAGCACCACGCGCGCTCCCCGGCGCGCCAGCTCCAGCGCTGTCATCTTCCCGATGCCGCTGTTGGCGCCTGCGGGCGGCGGGCGGGAGCCAGCTGAGCTGGTCGGGCCGCGGCCACCCGCCCGGCCTCCCCGCCGCCCGCCCGCGCGAACTCACCCGTGACCACGGCCGTGCGGCCCCGCAGGCTGCCGATGCCGCCGCACGGTGGGGCCTTCACCACGTTGTAGTAGACAAGCACGTAGGCGCCCAGAAGCAGCCCGGCGCCCAGAAGCAGCGTCTCCATGCCGGCTATGCTCCGGCTCCCGCCCGGGCCTTGTCACTCCCGCCTCGGCCTCGCGAGGGCGGCGGCAGGCGGGACGCGCTGGGCAGGGGTGTGCGCGCGCGCGTGGGCCGTGCGGGCGCCCCCTAGGCGTGCGTCTGCGTGCCCTGGCGGCGTGCCTGGGCGAGCATCTTGGGGCCCTGGGAGCGCCCCCTAGGCTCGTGAACTCCCGGGAGCGCGTGCCAGGTATGTACAGGAAACATCTGCGTGAGGGCCTGGTGGGAGTGTGCATACCCATGACCTTAATTTAAGATCACTGCTCACGGTTTGGGCGTGCTTCTAGAGTCTGGGCGCGCGCCGGTGTGAGATCACTGCGTAGGTGTCTGTGCCCATGGCGGGAGTCCCTCCAGGCTGTGAATGCATCTGTAGTCTCCTCCAACGCGTGTGACTGAATGAACATCTCTGTTTACTCTAGGTGTGAGTATGTAGCTCCGTGTCTCAGTCTGGAGTCCTGTGTACATGAATGGGCCTGTGCGTTTGGAGTCAGGTCCTGGATGCTTTCATCTCAATGAATCGATTCGTTTTTCTTTCTTTTCTTCTTTCTTTCTTTTTCTCTGCGCAGCCTTGGCTATTGGCTACCCTGGTACTCTCTCCGTAGACCAGGCTAGCCTTGAACTGAGAGATCTGCCTGCCTCTGCCTCCAAAATGGTGGGGATTACAGGGATGCTCCTCCATCTCTAACCCCTGCCTTCCAAAAGGAAGAAGCAGTGAAAATATTGAGGTAATTTGTCTCTGGAACAATTTTCACAGGTGGTAGAAATAGACACTCGATTACTCAGGTGAAGGAGTGACTGAGGTAAGATGGGCTGGACAGCTAGGGAGATGTGGCTTTAGGCACTCGCAGCATGACCTTGCCTAGGACAGTGACTTGACAATCATGACATGTCTAGCACTGTGGATAATCTATTGACACTGAGCAAAATACAAAGCTTCAGCCTTTAGGGGTTGAAGTCCTTCCTGCAGCAGAAGTAGAATGGCCCAGTCCAAACTATACCTGTATTTTGGAGCCATGGTCAGATTTCTGGGAGCAGAGGAAAGTTCCCATTTAACCGTGCAGTGCGCTTGGAGCACATTTATAAACGCTGTGGATGTAGAACAGCCTCGAGCCCCACCAGCAGACTAATACACGAATAGGTACCACTTAGAATGGTGCCAGGACACTCTTCTAGGAGACTATGCTCAGGAAGAATGTCCATCTTGGATGATGCAGATTATTTTCTGATGAGAACAGCAGTAAAGTCATTCAAGCTACACTAAAGAGTCTCAGTCTAGAGAAGCAAGCAGTTCTCAACCTGTGGTTCGAGATCCCTGTAGTGTGTGTGGACTGTGTGTGGGGGGGGAGGGAGTCGCATATCAGATATTTACAATTCATAACAATAGCAAAAATTAGCTAGCAATGAAATAATTTTATGGTGGAGTGTTACCACAATATAAGGAATTGTGTTAAAGGGTCACAGCATTAGGAGGGCTGAGAACCACTGCTCTAGAGAATGGATTTTACCATATTAACACTTCTCCAGAGAAACAGCACCCCTAAAAGCCAAGTGCCCACCTTTCCGTTCCCCTCATCCAGCTGAGGCTCACTCCTCTAACATTTTCCCTCTCTACCAAGCTTCCCTTGGAGCCTACTTGAGATTGATAATTGTTCAAAGGGTACAAAAAAGGAGATCCCAGGGAAGATCCCCTCTAGGGGTGATGACAGGTAGGACAGACAGGCAGAAAACATAATTTGAAGTATTTTTGGTTTTTTATATACAGAATACAGGAAAGTTTCTGTAAAGTCTAAAACATTACAATTACTATGTACATTGGTACTAGTCGTGGAGAAGGAAAGAGCTGGGGTGAGGAGGAAGAGCAGTGGCAAGAGAACAAAAAAAGGACACAGAACAGGTTTACGACAAAAACGCCTTCGCTACAATAGACATTGGAGAAAAACACTCTACCACATGTACTGTACAGTTCTTAAAAACATTGAAAAAATGTCATCACTAGATGTATTTACACAAAATCCAAATACACTTTTCCTTATTTGAAATAAAATAGATGGACAGCCAGAAAAAGAATTCATTCCTCATTTGTCCATATACACAGTAGCTACCTGTAGTGCAACCGCTGCAGAAAGGGAGAGTAACTTGTAGGGTGGGAACCATGGAAGGGGGTGGGTAGCGATCTTTATATTAAATAAAACAATGATATTGTATAGATTTTGCTGTATGAAAACTGTATTTTTTCTTTTAATATAAAACTATTGTCACTGCCACAAAATAGAACAAGTTTCTGATTATTTTACAACAGCGGGCAGGCGGTTGGGGAGAGGGAGCAGAAGGCGGGGGAGGGGTGTGCTGGAAGTGTCCAGACCAGGGTCTTCCCCTCCCTGCCCCCGCTGCTGTTCCTCAGCTCGGGTCTGCCGCTTTCCCATGAAATGTTGAGTACAAATATATGTGCAAATGCCCCCTAGAACTTGAGAAAAGAAAAAAGTCTTAAAAAACAGTCAAAAGGTTTTCTTCATTTCATGCAAAGATTGTAGTTGAAGGGTTTCTGGTATAGAAAACACCCGGGCTTGGTTCGTGTACATTTTTGCATTGCAGGAGTCTTGGGTGGATGTCCAGGCCAATGGCCTAGGGAACGGAGTTGGAGCGCAGCACAGGGCCCTGATGGGGCTTGAGAGATAGCTTCTCGGCCAAAGCCCCATCCTGCAGCAGGCTGGCATCGCCTTTGGGCTGTTTGGTCGCAAACTCAGTGATGCTGAAGACGAACTGTAGGCAGCCCAGCTTGATGTAGCTGCCATGGTGCAGTAAGGCTGTGCCCTCCCAGCCAGCCCCACTGCCCCCGATCAAGCTTGAGCTGCTGGCTTTGCAACTGCAGGGTCTGCGCTGTGGCCCCTGGGCCTGGGAACTCATCATGGCTGCCTCCTCACTTGGCTCTTCATCCTGTTTCTGGTTTCGGCGGCGCCCTGGGAAAAAGGGGGATGATCATAGGAGGGGAACAGTGAACAGCTGACCTATCTGGGCTGATTGGCAAGACTGGGCCCCTGCATCTCCCCATTCTATATGCTACACAATCAGGGCTGAGGAATGCTCAGATGGGGTTAGTGGAGTCTCAAGTCCCCAGGAAGGTCTGATACATATGTGGGTGTTCAGCACTTGATTCTTGGTGACCTTTCCCAGGCCCACCAACAATGAGCTTGGCCAATGGGACTGGGAAGGCAAAGAACTGTAGGTCATTGACAGCATGGCAGAGCCAAGGTGACCGGGGCCTTAGCTGTGTGGTCACAGGCCTCTGCTCCAACTTACTGATGACACTCTGCACTTTGGCAACAATACTGCTTGGGGGGGTTGGCGGGGTCTTCTCAGAGAAGTCACATGAATACAGCACATTGTCCACCGTTGTCCCGTGCTCACTGTAGTTTAACAGCTCATAATGTTTGGTATTCTGGAGGAGGGGGAAGACACGATGTGTGGTTGCTGTGTGAAGCCTTGGGCGAAGAGGAGAGGGCATAGAGCTTGCTGCTCTACCTGGCAAGCTCTCATACTCTTCCTCAGTTACAGCCTGGTTGTAGAATTCAAGACTCACCTCTTTGTGAAAGCCTGCCCTACTCACTCCATGTCCCCACTCTCTGCCCTGCAGCACTACCCTCCCTGTCGACTTGATATCCACGGGCACATAGTTATGATGAAATTCAGGGGCACATTCTATTATGGTTCCTTTCCCTGCTTTGAGGTGGCCTCCCTCAGCTTTTCCTATGAGCAACGTTAGTTTCAATGATAGCTTATTCCTGTAAACAGGTTGCCATGCCCTTGTCTTCCCCCCAAGACAGACAAGAGGAGAGGAGAGGTTGCTCACTCTTGCCCCTTACCCAGAGCCCAATGCTAGGGAAAGATCTCAAGTTGGGAAAGCTCCCTCCCACCCATCTTTGCCCCTCACCTCATCGTAGAATATGCAGGCATGTTTCCCGGACACGTAGTTACAGTGACCATAGTTTGTAAGGCACACATCCATGTCAGCTCCTGCAAGGTGGCAGGAGTCAAGGAAAAGGCAGAGAATAGACTGTAAGGTGTATGTGTGGGGGAAGTGAAAGAGAAGGGAGTTAGCTTCTGGGTGGCCGCTAGTAGAAACCTCAAGGTAGCTTAAAAGCCCTCTTTTCTTTCATTTTTTCCTTTTCTATTCTTTTCCTTTAATGATAGGTTAGCTTGGAACTCATGACCTTTGTTTCCTAAGTCCTGGGATTACAGATGTGTGTCACATGCCCAGCACTTCCCTATTGTTCTAAAGCTAATCTGCTGTAGGATGTGTGGCTGTTACCCAAAAGGAGCAGTGAGTTACTAAAGAGGATGGGGCATCTAAGTGCACACAACAGGGCCTTCAAGCCATACCACTTCGAAGGGCAGTTTCCAGGATAAGGAGTAATCTGGGGTGTGGTGGGCTACTCCTGTAGTTTTAGTACTTGAGAGGCTGAGGCAAGAGGGCAGACCTGACTTCAAGGCCAGCATGGACCACAGAGGAGACTCTATCTTAAATCAGCAACAGGGTTATGGGTGAGCCTGTCACACCAGGGATAGAAAGTGTCCTCTTTTTGAAGTCTTTCCCTACAGTGTTTCAGATGCTACTGAGCAACAGTTAAAGCAAAAGGCCTGAGCCAAGGAAGTACCCCACTGGACTGTCTAAGTTCTTAGCCTCTCTTGTCTGGACAACCACTGCTTAAACCCATCAACTCCTAAAAGGGCTTCTGTAAGTGTCCATCAGGCTGAAGATCCAGTGCCCCTCCCAGTTTCCTGGCTGGCTCACCTGTCCCGATGTAGAGGGTTCGATAGCACATGTTCACAGCTCCTCCCAACCCTAAGAGGGGGTAGAACACAGCTCGGGCCTGTACCTCCTTTCTTTGCACTACAAGACAAACATAGGGATAGGATCATTCAGAAACTCAGAACCTGTGACCCAAACATAAACCAACAAAATGTGGATCTTTTGCTGATGGCCTGGAAAAAAATCTACTGTGTGACTTGTGCGCAAACTCACACCTGACCAAGAGCTGCTTCAGAGGAGGGTTCGCCTCACCCACATTTCTAACACAGGTTAGGAAGGATCTTCTTTGGAGATGGTCAGGATTTAAGTTCCTGGGCTCCTGATAAGGAACTAACAGGGACATTCCAATTTATGACAAAGAGAACATGGAAAAACATAAGGCATAGGCCAGTGTTTCTCAAGCTTTAATGAGCACATCAACTGCCCATGAATTCTGTTGAAAGATATAATTTAGTTGTACAGTACTTGTTCGGTAAAAGTCAATGGATCTGATCGCTAGGACAACCACAATCACCATCAATCAACCCACCTACCCACAAAACCGATTTTGGATTTAGTTGGAGGAGGATCTAGAACTTGCAAATTTGCATTCTGTGCGCGCCTATGCACACACACGTGATCACACATATATGAACAAACAACCTTTGGTGCTGCCGCTCATATTCCTTTCTTTTTTCCTTTAGGCGACAGGACCCCTCACTGGCCTAGAATCTGAGAAGCAGACAAGGGTGGACAGCTAGTGAGTCCCAGGGATTGTCTGTCTGTACTTGCTCAGCTCTGAGATTATAAGCATGCACCGCCATACCTGGCTTTTTAAATGTGGGTTCTAGGGAGCGAATTCAGGTCTCTCTGCCAACTGAGCTATCCCGCTGTCTTTAGAATATGTATTTGTAATTAAGTTCTTGGGATTCTGATAGTACTGGCATGGTACCTTAAGTTCCTGAAGCATCAAGGCTCTCTCTTAAGGGCTAAGAGCTGAGATAGAATTAAAGTAACTCAAAGCAGAATGAACATTTGAGATGAATTTCCAGGAAGCTTACCTACTGCTTTTCTATTTCTCACCCTGACCCTTGGGAAACCCTTCTAATTATAGTATAAAAAGTAATTGAACAGAAAGCATACAACATATGCCCCAAAGTACTGGTAGCTGCTTTGCTGTGAATCAAAGTGGACCCGTGTGAAAGAGGTTATGGCAAACTCCCCAAGTCTGATCAGAAAGTTGTTATTCATCTTGTTCATGCTGAGAAAAAAAATCACGGTACTTTATTAAACCCATCATAGATACAAAGAGTTTGAGCTACTGAAAGCGGAGATTCTCCATGAAGCAAGGTGGTCATGCACACACATCAGACAGGAGATCTGATGGTGTGGTGGCAGGTATGTGCACGCGCACCTTCTGTGTGGTGCCCTCCGGAAGTCAGCGGATGTGTCCCAACACTGCCCGGTGAAGCTTGGACCCGGGAGGGGAAAAGCTGATGTATTCTCTGCAAGGCCAGAAACTTGATCAGCTTCTCATCCAACATATTTATCTCGATTTCTATCAACCAAAGAGAAAGATCAAAAAAGCTGAAATGGAATATGGAAGTAGATAAAGGTTATAGGGCAAACCAGCAAGTGACTTTTGTTCAAACAATATAAAGCCCAAAGTGGAACAAAGATCTGAAAGTGGCATCTAACATGCTATTTACAGTGTGTGTGTGTGTGTGGGGGGGGATGGTTAGTGCGGTGGTTTCTTGTAGAAAGGTAGGCTAATTTTAAGTAAATAAAGGACAGAACCAAAAATTCCCAGTTGCCTGTGAGGCAAGGTCTGGATGGACCTTTTCTACCCACTCTCTGTGCAGAGCAATTCATCTCTTTTTCTCTTTGATTTTGGGGTTTTCCACAGATGAAAGCAAGCTCCGGGTTCTGCTCTGCTAACACCAAGCAACCTGCCTAATGTGATTCTGTTCTTTCCCACTGGTTCAGCTTGGCTTGTTCTCCTTTTTTTTCATCTTTGATTATATTTTGCATAAATCCAGAAGGCAGACAGGAGATGGAACCTTCTTTCCCATTCTTCTACCCAAATGGATACCGTACATCCCCATCTCCTTATCCCTCTTCAAAAGGAGCTGAACACTACTGGCTTCACTCACCTCCATTGACATCCATAAATGCTCGAAGTGAGTTGGTGAGGTCCACCATGGCAGTAGAGTTGGCTGGGAAAGAGGGTACGGTTAAAGCGCTTCCTATGGATAACGTGCCGGGGCTGACCTTGCCATCTGGGGACGGAGCAGGAAGACTGTTACTTACGTCGCCTGAGGGAAACCCACCGGTCCAATCCCCCATTGCTGAGACAGTTCTGGATTTCGGACCCAAGGTGATGTTCCCTTCTTGATTCTCAACCCATAGGCTCTGGAACTCCTAGAGCTAAAAACGTGTGGTGAGGAAGGGTAGATGGAACAGTAACACACCCGGGCCGCAGGAGTATCCAGAGCACTGACAACTGCTGCAGGTTTCTATTCTGGGCAAGGGGTGAGCTTGCTTTATTCTCTGGGTCACGACCACCCAACCTTGCTACCTCTACTCTTTTTTTAAAAAAATGTTTATTTATTTATTATGTATACAGTTAGCCAGAAGAAGGCACCAGACCTCATTACAGATGGCTGTGAGCCACCATGTGGTTGCTGGGAATTGAACTCAGGACCTTTGGAAGAGCAGGCAATGCTCTTAACCACTGAGCCATTTCTCCAGCCCCTCCCCCCAACCTCTACTCTTAACATGGCAACTGTCCCTGCAATTCCTGTCTGCTCAAGTACAACTGACAGTTTGCAAAATTTACTCACACTGGCATTACAGAGTAGGAGATAGGGCCAGGGGCTCACACATGAAGAAATCACAAGCAGACTCCTGACTGACTATGAGGATGACTTCAGATCATGAGGGGGGACCATAGAGGTGACAACAGCATGTGAAACCTGGTTCAGATGCTGGGATCAGCAACCTTGAGGTCCAGAATCTGGCAGGGACAGCTGAGAGAATAAGTCTGTGCTGGGCTAAGTACAGACCTAAGGGATGTGGTCGAGGGCAAGCTTCTGGGCCATACCTGAAGCTGGGCTGCTTTTTGTCCCTGCTTCTTGAATATAGATCTTTCTCAAATGAGTTGACTCAAAATTTGCATCAGGTATGGATTTAGTCTTGTATGTCAATGCAAACCCTGAACCTCAGGCTGACCCAAGTGGTTCCGATAGCATGTGCCTTCTGAAGTGATAGAACAGAAGACTAGGTCCAGAGGTGAAGGGGCAGGTGACCCAAGTTGCAGTTCCAGTATTGCCATTTAATCTGGCAGGCCACCCCAAGGAAGTGGCTTAAATTAGTGAGTATAGTCCCATCTTATAGCCGGGACAAGTCAACACAGCCTTTCTCCTGCCATAGAAACAAAGGGAAGAATGATCACTGATACAGAGATTGAAGTCCTCAAGTATTCAAAGGGATGCTGTTTTGGACTCTTAAGTCTATGTGCTAGTAAGAACAGAGATTGTCCTTATCATCTGGGGCTGAGAAATACTCACCTGATGATGGCGCTGGTGAGCAGAATCGTTGGTTGGCCCCTGTGGCCAAGATACTGTCTCCTGCAGCTTGTGGGGGAGTGAGCACCCGGGTGGCATTTGGGGGTGAGCCCAGAGACCTTGAATCTGTCAACGAAGGTCCTATCTGTGATTGGACAGTCTTTCTATGCAAAGTGCTGGTGTTCTCGATGCTGGCACAAGAGCTGGGGATGGAAGGGGGCAGGCTTGGGACAGGTACCAAACTCCTCTGGGGACAAGAGCTGGGGCCAGTGGCATTTTCTGTCTTCACAATGATGCCGACGGTGTGGTTCTGAAGCCCCCCAGCCGATGGTGGCGTGAGGGGCCGGGGCCAGCCTTGCCGATGTGTGAGGCCTGGTAAGGGGGTGTTGGCGCCAGGAAGTCGCCGGGGATCCGTGGAATCAGTGGGGCTGCTGTAGAGGTGTGGGCCATTGGCTTTTACCTCTGTGTTCACTGGCCCATTGGCAGTCCCACAAGGGGTTTTCTTGGATTTTTCCACACAAGAACTGCAGCTGATGTCCTCTAGGGCTGGGGCTTGGTGGGGTGGAGAGCAGCCCAGGGAATTCTGGGTGCTAACTGCTGAGGGGCAGGACAAAGGGTAGTGGGAAGGTAGAGGTGCCTTGTCAGCGGTTTGCAGGGAGGTGGTGATTGAGCTGTCAGTCACAATAACAGGCTTAATATCAGCCTTCTCTGTCTGTTCAGAGTCCCAATGCGAAGGCATCTGCTTAGCAGATAAATGTTTCAATATGCTGCACTGGAGCGCAACAACACTACAGAGCCACTGCAATGGAAGGAGAGGAGAGGAGTGAGAGGCCTGGGAGGTGTTGGTCTATCCTGCCAGTGTCCAGGGCTACAGCAAAGTTGACAAGCACTGTTACCAAGGTTCCAACAAGAATGACCAGAATGGGATCCTACTTTTCATTCCCAAGAAAGACTTATTTATGCACTTGGCAGTACTACCTCAGTCGATGGAACTTGAGATTCCCGTTCTGGCTCTGCCCTGAAGGCTCCTTGTGATCAACATTCAGCAAGTACCCCAGTATCTGCTGTGTGTCTGGCAGGATACAACCTCTCTGTGGATCTGCTCATTTACTCCTTCAGTACAGAACTGCCCAGCTTGAAGCAACGGGGAACTAATGAGGGGAGCAGCCTGTTTGACTGAAGTTCTCTTGCCTTTGGCATCTGAGCCTGGGATTCTCCATGGCTACTCAACTTTTAGGTGCTAGGGTGGAGATAGGGTAGAGGCAGGAATGACAGACATCTGGTGACACAGAAGAGAGACTGGACTTGGGAATCCCAATTCTGCTTTCACTCACCTCTTGCTGCTCTGCCTGGGTGGCTAAGTGCTCAGAGTTCAAAAGGTGCGTCTGTGATTCCTCAGGGATCCCATTGCAGATCAGCTCCCCATCCCGAATGGCCGCAGGTGCAATGAGAGGGGGTGGGAACTGGTACTGAGATTTTATAGCATCAGGAACCTGTTTAAGATAGGAGGAAAGATAGTGCCAATATGCCCAAGTTGAATTCTGCTCCAACTAGATATTATTTCATCTGTAGTGCTGGTACCCAAGGGACCATCTACTCTGTTATCTACCATGGACAACGAAGCTCAACAGTTGTGCTGCAACTGTTTTGGGTTGCCCTTTGACTCTGGCACAGATATCTTGTCCTAAAAAAGTACAGAAATAACAACAATAGGCAGGGCTTTCATTGTTCTTCTTTAAGGTCCAAGGTCTTGCAGAGTTCTAAAGCTACCACATACTATCTTCTGTTTTGTCTCAAACATGCAAGACTGACACTGTATTGGGCTTTAGGGTTGTCCAAGTTGTAGGTTTGTAGCATCTAGTGCCAATAGGCAGGAATGATAGTAATTAAGAAGTTAAATGAGGTTATATTCATGGGAGAAAAATTAAGCATGACACCTGACTAATGAGCATTTAATTAATGTTAGTTTCCATCATCCATTCATTCATGACTCATGATACAAGTGAAGGTTTTTGGTGTACAAAGAAAAATGACACACTCTGATTTACATTATGTAAGAACGAAGAGTCACACAAAACGTCATTCATACATTCAGCCAACATTGAGTGCCTCACGAGTCTGGCACTGTTCCAAATCCTAGAGGTCCAGAGATAAATATAAAATTTAAGCCTTGCCCCCAAGGAACTAAAAGTCTAGTGGGGCAAATATAGAAATGTTATTGCAATACAAGGAAATGCATCCTAGAGTACAGGGACAGCTAAGGTGCTAGTAAAAAGAAAAATGAGCTAGGTGTGGTGGCACACATCTTTTAATCCCAACACCCACGAGGCAGAGACAGGCAGATCTCTGTGTGTTGGAGCCCAACCTGGACCGTGCAATCCACAAACAAAAAGAGCTACGTGCGAGAATGGTCGGTAAAGATGAGCACAGAGGCAAGAAGCATGGAGCTGAGAACCACCACCTAGTGCTATGGGTTTTCTGATGCAACAAAGGACAGAACACAGCTGCCCCTGCAGAAGATGTGACAAGGTATCAGGTGGCGGGTTTCCTCTGTACTCCTATTGTCAAGCATAAAGACCACTGTCCTACGGTGCTGCAGTCTTCCTTTCCTATTCAAACTGTCCAAGAACAAACTATTCTTATTCTTCTTTTTTTTTTTAATTTTTGGTTTTTCGAGACAGGGTTTCTCCGTAGCTTTGGAGCCTGTCCTGGAACTCAGGCTGTAGACCAGGTTGGCCTTGAACTCACAGATCTGCCTGCCTCTGCCTGGGATTAAAGGTGTGTGCCACCACCACCTGAAGAAGAAACTATTCTTCAGGCAGTTTATAACTCTGATTTCCTCTTCAACAATATGGAAAATATTTTGAGGAAAGTCAATGAAAAGATTTATTCAAGGCCTTCTAAGTTGTTCACTGTAGCATCTGGGCAGACTTCTGAATCTACATGGTAAATGAATTATAATTTGGATTACTTTTAGATCCATTTAACTAGAGGTATCAGGCCTACCACCTCGTATCCTATTCCTGTAATGAGAAACACTTTAATTTGAGAAAACCATCGTACCGAAGGATAAGTTGTTAGTTACCCAGTTAAGAGTTTGCTGTACAATTTTCAACAGTTAAGTATCCTTGAAGTTCTGAAATGACACCCACTAAAGGGGATGGGAATAGTGTGATTGAGGTTAAAACATGGCTGCCACCAAGTGGCCATTTTTGAGAATTGCTAATGGATACATAGCATGTTAAACCTTCAGATTAACTGAATTAGGAGATTGAATACTTTGAAAACAGCAAGAATTTTTCAATGAAGGAAATTCTCTCAGGCTCTTTGGATATAGCTTAGCAAGCATCAAGTACATAGAAATACTAGGTAGTAAGACTGTAGTTGTCCTGGTTGATATACTAGTCTAAAAACAGACCCACAGGTAGAAGAGCTTTCCCTAGAACACATTTTTCTTCAATTTTCAGTTGGATATCTCTCTTCATCTTCTACATGGCTGTCTGCCAAATTAATCACAACTTCACCTCATCAGAGTTCTCAGAAGGGAACCATTTAACAGTGACACACAGTTAAGTATCAGGCTGGCTTGTTTTATGGTAACTTATATGTCAGAATCATTGGTGAAAAAGGAACATCAATGCCAGGTGGTGATGGCGCACGCCTTTAATCTCGCACTTAGGAGGCAGAGGCAGACAAATCCTGGGGTGGTAGGTATGGAGGCTGTAAGAAGTATGCAAAGTAAACCAAGAAATAAGCAGCCTTTCTCCATGGCCTGTGCATATCTTTTGCTTTCAATTTCCTGCCCTGATCTCCCTCAGCATGAAGTGCGACCTGAGAGTGTTAAGCTGAAATAAATGCCCCCCCCCCCCACCTGCAAAGTTAACTACAGTCATGGAGCTTTATCACAGCAACAGAAACTCTAAGATGTTACACGTGACAGTGGAGTACAACTGGGCTTGGTGAGATGGGCTGAAGGCTGCTCATCGTCTGGAGAGCTATAAATGGATTTCAAAACCATACCTGGAAAAAAACAAACAACAAACAAAAAAAACATACCTGGAATCTTGCCTTTGTAATCATGACTACCATCCTCAAGTTATCACTATGCATTTATTATTTGCTGAGATACCAAAGATGTTTATAGGTGGGGCTTCAGCCTCCCACTGATCCTGTGCCATGAGAGAAACCAGCGCCCAACGTCTTGCTTGTTCTGACTGGGCCGTGACTCACCTTCAAGCTTCTTCTTCTGACAGACTGGAGCACACGGCGGTTAGGGGGGTGCTTCTTATGGATTCGGTTCAGGAAATCCACTTTGACAACATGCTGTGAAATGGTGTCCTGGAAACGATCAAACACCTGGCACCGATTGCTCAGTGTCAGGTTCTTCTGGTTCAGCTAGGGACAAGCAGAAATACCACTGTGGTAAATTTCTAAGGGAGCTGCCCCTTCCAGCTAGCCCTATTTTCTGGGCTTAAAAACAGAAACTCTTGCTGGGCGGTGGTAGTGCACACCTTTAATCCCAGTACTTAGGAGGCAGAGGTAGGCAGATTTCTGTGGAGTTTGAGGCCAGCCTAGTCTACAAAGTGAGTTCCAGGCAGTCAGGACAGTTACACGGAGAAACTCTGTCCTGAAACCCCTGACCCCACAAAAACAACCAACAAGCAAAAAGCAAAAAGCAAAAAAAAAAAAAAAAAAAAAAAAAACCAAACAAATAAAAAACCAAACCAAACAAAACAGAAACTCAGTAAATGGGTTCCTTCTGTCTGGACAGAGCTGGACAGAGGCCTGTCATAGGGCAGGAGACCCCTGCTCCCTAGAAAGGCTTTTAGGAGTTAGAAAACAGTCAAGTAGCCCGGAAGTATCCCTAATTCAGTCAGACTGTAGGTCAGGACAACCCACCAGGGTCCTTCCTAACACGCCTCGGCCCTCAAGAAAGCCAAAGAAGCAGACTCCCCACCCATCAAGGAACTGTCCTTACAGAAAAACTGTCCTACGTAGAGGCCTTGCAGGGTCAAAATCCCACTCCTGCTCCAGGGTACCAGCAAGCATTACCAAACTCATCTCAGTTCAGTTATTACATCTTCCCTTGTCGAAGGGAAACCTCTGGTCTGCTCTTAAAGGTCAAAGGGAGAGAAGGGAGGAACTTGTGCAGGTGCTGATAGAAGGCATGGAGAACCTGTGAACTTCTAACCTCTAGTATATCTGACCCCTACACTCTAGTTCAAAAGACAGGATCTGGATGACAAGAGACGGCTTTAGGGATTAAGAGGACTTTCTATTTTCCAGAGAATACACGTTGAGTGGCTTACAACTACCTGCACTCAGTACCCTTCTTCTGCCCTCTGAGGTCACCCACGCACGTGGCATTCACTCACGTAAACATCCGTGGCATTCACTCACGTAAATATCCGTGTACATTAAAAAAAAAATTCTTAAGAAACTTAATACTTTATGCTGGGTGTGGTGGTACATACCTTTACTCTCAGCACTTGGGAGGCAGCTGAGATAGTCAGACCTATGTGAGTTCGAGACCAGCCTGATCCACAAATCCAGGCCAGCCTGGATTAGAGAGAAAACATCTCAAAAGTAATGTATGTTTTTTTAACCTCGTGTGTATCAATCTTTTGCCTGCACAGACAAGAGGAGAGTGTTGGATGCTCCGGAACTGAAGTTACAGAAAGCTGGGTTGTGAGACACCATATGGGTGCTGGGAATGGAACATGGATCCTTAACAAGAACAAGCACTTTTTTAAAAATGATTTTATATTCATTCATTCATTTCTCCCCAAGACAGGGTTTCTCTGTGTAGCCCTGGCTGTCCTTGAACTTAAGAGATCACCTGCCCCTGCCTACTGAGCGCAGGGATTAAAGGCATGTGCCACCACTTCGCAGCCCAGTCATGGTAAGTCTTATGGTTTAATTTGGGAAGGCTATTTTTGTAAGGAAGTAGCTTATGGGTGACTTCATAGGATTGACCCTCCTGGAGAGGCAGACAACAGGTCTGCTCTAGGGTAGAAACCTGTGTGGAAAATATCTACAGAGGGCCAGCAAGATGGCTCAGAGCATAAAGTAAGCCCGGTGACTTGAGTTTGATTTCCAGACCCCAAGTGGAAAGGGGGCTAGTGAGATGGCAGAGTGGGAAGGGTACTTATCACCAAGCCCGGCGACTTACAACATTATCCTCTGAACCTCCACATGTATGCTCTGGAGAGCACACACGTGCACACAGACACAGCAATAATAAAGCTGGTGTGGTGGTGACTCAGACTTGTAATTCTAGCACTTGGGAGGTGGAAAACAGAAGGCAGGCTCAGGGAGGTTCTAGACCATTCTCGGCTACACAGTGAATTTGAGGGGCTGGAAATGGCTTAGTGGTATGCTCTTATAGAAGATCAAAGTTCAGTCCCAACATCTACATGATGGCTCACAACCAGTTCTAAATCTAGCTCTAGGAGTGCCAACATCCTGTTCCAGTCAACAAAGGCACGAGCCATGCGCATGGTGTACTTGTATACATGCAGGCAAAATACACACATAAAACACAAAATAATTAAAAAAATAAAAACCAACAAAACCCACCCTCAAATCAAAAAATGTGCTGGGGCTGTAAATCAATGGTAGAGCACCTGCCTAGCCTATACAGGGCCTGGAGTTGCGTCTCTAGCATTAAAAATTTTTTAAAGGAGCCGGGCGGTGGTGGCGCACGCCTTTAATCCCAGCACTCGGGAGGCAGAGGCAGGTGGATCTCTGTGAGTTCGAGGCCAGCCTGGTCTACAAGAGCTAGTTCCAGGACAGGCTCTAAAAAAGCTGCAGAGAAACCCTGTCTCGAAAAACCAAAAAAAAAAAAAAAAAAATTTAAAGGAAAAAAAAAAAACTATCATGACCACTGGCAAGATTTTTTTGTTGTTGCTGCAGCATCCACTTTCATTCATTCAACAACTCACTGAGAACCTAGGATGTGCCAACACAAGGTAGTTACAAAGAACTAATGCAAGAGCAGAGCACAAAGTTATTTAATGGTTGGGCCACATGTATTCCTAAGAGCCAATCATTTACTCTCTTAAGGTTGGCTCTAATAAACTCACCCTTTAGGGCGATAACAGCAATTCTTTAATTCTTGTGGTGTAAAAATGACAAGCAAGCAAGTCAAGCTGCACAGCCTCAACAAGATCCATGGGAAGGCAAGATGCACAGGTGAGATCCATGAGAGCAGACCTGAGTGAGGTCTGCTGAAACCAGTGAACTCCGGCACAATGCTGACTCTAGTGTGCTTTCTTGGGCCAGTGCCTGCCCCAGCCGGGCCTGTACAGAGCGGATTAAACACGCCATGCTTACCACCACATGCTCGATGTGATTCGGACACATCCATCTGCCCAGGGGCATGGCAGTGAGCGGGGGCTCGAGGCAGTCCATGTGAAACAGAAGTGGGCAATAGTCACACTGGATGAGAGGGGCTACTCGACAACTCCTGCAAAGGAATGAGATATGATGGGTGATTTCTGTAGCATGATGGGAAAATTAAAGACTAACTCTACAATGAAGAAGAGCCTGTCCTCAGTCCTCTCAGCTTCTTCCCTCCCTCCAGGGTTCTGTCACATAACCACTCAGTAAGGAAGATGGAAACCAGGGTCTTCAGTATTTTATCTTCTAGAAAAAAATGCATCTTGTGAATGTAAATGTTTATTTGGAGTATGGCTAATATGGCTATCAGAGCAAGAATGACCAATGCTTAGTACTCATCTCTGCTTTCTGATCTTCCTATTTTTAAGAAATTCTCACTCAAAACAAACAAACAAACACACAAACAAACAAACAAAACCCCTGAAAGGCTGGCTTAATTGCCCAGTGGTACAAGCAGACTGCCACCAAGCCTGACTACTGGAATTCAATTCATAGAACTCATTGCTAAATGGGAGAATCAAGTCTTTCAAGTTGTCATCTGAATGTAATAAAAATACATTAGCAGTCTTTCCGGAGTTGTAATTACACAAAAGATTTCCCTTCTGTGTGAAAAGACCAATAACCAGTACTGATAAAATGGAGATGGAGGCAAGAAAATTATGTTGCATATATTTATGGAAGCACGCTTCAAGGAGAGGCAGTAAGCAAATACTCACAACCCCAAAGGTATTCTAGACACTAAGCTCTTCCTGGCAGAGTTCTGTAGCTGTTCTTCTATTTACTTATTTTTGTTTTTTTGAGACAGGGTTTCTGTTCGGACTGGCTGTCCTAGAACTCATTCTGTAGACCGGGCTGGCTTTGAACACATAGAGATCTGCTTGCCTCTGCCTCCCAAGTGCTGGGATTAAAGACGCACAGCAAAACAACCGCCAAGTTCTATACTTCTAATTGACTACCATCTAGTTTTCCATAGCTTTTGTTATGAACACTTTGTTGTTGGGGGTGTGGCTATGAAACAGTCTCATGTAGCCTGAACTCACTGGTTAGCTAAGAATGATTCTCAATTCTTGTTCCTCTTGCATCTAAGACTCAAGTGCTGAGATATCAGTTTGCACCACATTTTGGGTTTATGTAATGCCAGGTATCAAACCATGTCGGGTAAACACTGTACTAACTGTGCTATATCCTCAGTCCCCAAGCATCCTTTGTGATAGCCATTTTCTCCTGCTATCCTGCTCCAACCATAACACAGTTTTTCTGACATAACTCAAGCCAACAAATCCAGCTTTAATCACTGAAACATCTGGTTCCTGTGACTGAGGAGAGCCTCTCTGAAGGAAACTAGTACCCCAGAGCAGCTGTGTGACTTAGGTAGCCAAGGACCTTTTAGAATTTGTCTAGTCCGAAGCATACCAACTACCACTTGAAAATTTATCTTATCTTTAACAATTTGCTGGCTAACCTAAACACGTCATTTAGGTTTAAAAAAAAAAAAGCATTTTGTGTGCATTGGCAGGAAAGCCCATGTGCCACAGTGTTCATCCAGGGACTGCGTTTTTCCTTCAACATGAGGGCCCTCAGGATGGATCTCAGGTGCCAGGCTTGGCATCAAGCACCTTATTAGCCATCTTATCAGCTCCTCATGCTCCAGTTGAAGTTTATCCTAACTCCTCTGAAGTTGTTACCAATTTAACACTACTTCTGTCCCACCCCCCTTTCTTATTTTTTTGAGACAGGGTTTCTTTGTAGCTTTGAAGCCTGTCCTGGAACTAGCTCTTGTAGACCAGGCTGGCCTCGAACTCAGAGATCCACCTGCCTCTGCCTCCCAAGTACTGGGACTAAAGGCGTGCGCCACCGCCACCTGGCGATTTTTCTTTATTGAGACAGGGTTTCATTATATAGCTCAGGCTAGCCTGGAACTCACTAAGTCGACCAGGCTGGCCTTGAACTCATAGTAATCTGTCTGCCTTTGTCTCTGGGATCAAAGGTGTGTGCTGCCACACCTGCTTCTTTTGATCATCTAGACTGTGACAGTCTTGTAATAAATTATAATCATATGCCCCTTCCCCCCCACTTCCCAACAAGTCCCTTCTGTGTTTCATCTCTTTTAAGGGTGTGACCCAGAGTTTATTTTTAGTTTCTTTATTTTTAGTTTTTTTGGTTTTTCAAGATAGAGGGGTTCTCTATGTAATTCTGGAACTAGCTCTTATAGACCAGGCTGGTCTTGAACTTACAGAGATCCCCCTGCTTCTGTCTCCCGAGTGCTGGGATTAAACGCGTGCGCCACCACCCACTACCACCTGGCAAGTTTAATTTTTTAAAAAAATACTTATTGTGTGTGTGTGTGTGTTCGTGCATGTCACAGCTCCCCTGAAGAGGTTTGAAGATTACTTGCCACAGGTTTGTCCTTCCAGTAAGTATGTAGCGTCTGGGAGTAGAGCTCAGGTTATAATGATGTGGAAGCCTTAAACCAATGAGCAATCACATTGGTTCTGACCTACTGGGTTTAATCACTGTTGCTCACATGAGCAGGGTGAGGGTTACTTATTAATACCCATCAACCAATAAACCTTCCTGGAAAGTGGGGCTAGCTTTGAACTCCCCAAACTGCCTCCACCTCCTAAGTACTGGGATTACATGCATATATCATACACCTGGCTCTGGATCTTGATTCTTCAGGTAATTTGTTATTGACATATTCAAGGAAGTGGCTAGTCAATTAGTTCTGTGTGCTTATACCATCAGAATATGAGCTGTCCACATTAACACACAGGACTTAAAAGGATAAGAGGGAAAAAAAAAAAAAACAACTGCATTTGTTGAATATAGGCATAGAAAAAAATACCTGTTACACGTGAAACAGACTTTGACCGGCAAGGGAACGAGACCATTATGATCTAACTCATGCTGTGTTCTTTTAACGTTCTTCCCCGTGGTTTCCTCCTTTCTTCTCCGTTTGCTAGAACCTAGAAAAGAAGCTGGTGGTGCTGAACTGCCCTTGGCTTCGAATTTCTTGTTGGAATATGAAAACATTAAGTGAAAGGAACAGATCTAAGCAAAAGCATGTGCCATGGCTGGGATAGATTTCTTTCTGAGGATCCCAGGGCTGGTTTCAAGTGACAAAACAGGAGTAAGAAAGAAGGGCGGGGGAGACGATGACACGGGATGACCACAACAGATACATGGCGACTAGAAGCAGAAGTAACCTGCTTTATGGCAGAAACACACTGATCTTACCAATATGAAATAACCAGAAACCTGGGATAGTAGCAACCTACATCCAAGTTACATGGTCAACAAAGACTAGTCTGTGAAGATAACTGAGCAATTTAATCATGTTTCATTAGAAACCAGAAAAGCAGATTCCATATGCAACCCTCCCTCCCAATTTGACACAGGCTCTCTCTCTGTAGTTCTGGCTGACTTGGAACTTGCTCTGTAGACAAAGCTGGCCTAGAACTCAGATATTCATCTGCCTCTGTCTTCCAAGTGCTGGAATTAAAGTTATGTGCCAATAAACATAGATATATGCACCCTTTAAAATAAAATGTACATGTGTAAAAGTCAGAGGATAACTTTTCCCTACTTCCACTTTTATGTGGGTTCCAGGGATCAAACCCAGGCTTGCATGGCAAGTGCCTTTACTATCTCAGCTATCTTGCAAGTTGCCCGATAGGCATTTCCATGCACACATGCATATTCCTCCTCCTTTCTCACATACACAGTCTATGCAGCCCTAGCTGGCCTCAATCTCAGAGATCCATCTTCCTCTATCTTTTCATGCTGGGACCAGAGGGATGTGGCACATTTGGGTCATGTGTATTCTTTTTTTCTTTTCTTTTTCTCTTTGGTTTTTCGAAACAGGGTTTCTCTGTGTTAACAGCTCTGGCTGTCCTGATACTCACTTTGTATACCAGGCTGATCTCAAACTCACAGATCCGGCTGTCTCTGACTCCCAAGCGCTAGGATTAAAGGAGTGCACCGCCACTGCCAGGCTTCACGTGTGCTTTTTAAGCCTTCCAATTTTCTTGTTTTTGAATATGTCTGTATCTGAAGGCATGAGATTTCCTGTGACTGCGGTCTACTTTATATATTGAGGCAGCTCTTCTTCTGGAGCTCACCACTTTAGTTTGTCTGGACAGCAAGCATATTCCACTTCCGCCTCCCACAATCTGATTACAGGAAGGCTGTCCTGCCCACCCGGCTGATGACATGGGTTCTAAAATATGAACTCCAGTTCTCACATTTGCATGGCAAGCGCTTTATTCCCTGAGCCATCTTCCCATATTCCCTTTTGTTTTTTCAGACAGGGTCTCACTTTGTAGCCTAGGCTGGTGAAAAACTCACTACATAGCTTCTGCCTCAAACTGATGCTGGAATTACAGGCGATTAAGACACCATGCCTAGCCATGACTGTTTTTTAGGGGGAAAAAAGAGATCTAGAAGTGTCATGGTATCAAACAGAAGTCATGACTTGGTTTTCTTTGTTAAAAGGGGAAATTTGACAATAGCTATCAAATCTACCATTGCCAACTGTGACCTAGCAATTCTAATAATATTAGGAGCTGGAGAGATAGCCCAATGGTTAAGGGGACTGGTTGCTCTTTTCAAGGACCCAAGTTCAATTCCCAGCATCAACATGGTGGTTCACAACTATCTCTAATTCCAGTTGCAGGGGATCTGATATCCTTTTCTAGGTTCTGTGGGCACCAGGCACACACATGGTGCACAAGACATATTTGCAGGCAAAATAGCCATATACATAAAAATAAATTAAAAAAGTTAGGAACAATTTAAATGGCAATGAACAGAAAACTGTTTAAATCAATTATAGTACATTTGTATAACGGACTATTATGGAGCCATAACAAAAACCTAATGAAATGCTACAGTAATGCTAAAACCACTGGACTGTATTATAAGAATAAAGAACAAACTGTAAAAGTTTGTATAGTATGTTATTTAAGAAAGTACAGGCATAGTTCCAGGACAGGCTCTAAAGCTGCAGAGAAACCCTGTCTCGAAAAACCAAAAAAAAAAAGAAAAAAGAAGAAAGTACAGGCAGACAAACATACTTACATACTCTCTTTCTCCCTCTCTCCCCAGAATGATAAATAAGAACCAACCAAAGAGCAGCTGTCTGCAAAGGGGAGGAGGAGATGCTGGGGATCAAATCCAAGACTTGTGCATGGTAGCTCTACCACCCAATTATATTCCTAAACTTTGTTTCTTCATTCATTTATTTAGGAATTTAAAAGATTTGGGCCGAAGAGATGGCTCAGAGGTGAAGAGCACCAACTGTTCTTCCAGATGTCCCGAGTTCAATTCCCAGCAACCGTATGGTGCCTCATAAGCATCTATAAGAAGATCTGGTGTCCTCTTTTGGGGTGCAGGCACACATGCAGGCAGAATACTGTATGCATAATAAATAAATCTTAAAAAAGAATTTAAAGAATTTAATTCTGTGCATCATCTATCTGCTTGTGGGTCCACTGGAAGAGGAGCAAGTACTTTTTTAACTGCTAAGTCATCTCTCTAGTCCCTCTTTTAACTAAGTTTTTTTTTTTAAATTTATTCCTTTATGCACATGAATGTTTGCCCACCTGCATATATGTGCACCATGTGCACTCCTGGTGCCTGTAAAGGCCAGAAGAGGATATTGGATCCCTTGAAACTAGAGGTGCTGATGGTCATGAGTCACAATGGGAACCAAACCTCAGGTCTCTGCAGAAGCAGTCTGTGCACTGAAACCACTCAGCCATTTTCTCGAGCCTTCTTTTCTTTTTTTTTTTTTCCTTTCTTTTTTTTTTTCTTTTTTTTTTTTTGGTTTTTCGAGACAGGGTTTCTCTGCAGCTTTTTTAGAGCCTGTCCTGGAACTAGCTCTTGTAGACCAGGCTGGCCTCGAACTCACAGAGATCCGCCTGCCTCTGCCTCCCGAGTGCTGGGATTAAAGGCGTGCACCACCGCCCGGCTTCGAGCCTTCTTTATACGTTTTGAGACAGTTCCAATATGTAGCTCAGGCTGGCCTCAAATTCACGATCCTCTTGCCTCCCCCCCCCCCAAGTGATCAGATTATTGCTATGTGTCACCCTACTTGGCTTATATTAGGAAAAAAAAAAACTGTAGGGCAACAATAGGACAGGAGACAGAAGACTCAGAAAATGAAAAACTGAGTAAATACTCTAACAACTAAAACCTTTGATGCTATCTCCAGGTAGAATGAGGAACAATAACAAAAGACAATGGCTATAGGCAGTAACCTTGCAGGCAGCACTGCTCTTTGGGCTAAATAATAATCCTTTGGAAAGCCAAGGTAAGAAAGGGGAGATGATGAGGATGATGATGTCGCTAACCTGGTAGTGCAGTGGTACAAGTCAGTTCATTGGGCAACTGAAACTGGGTAGGGTTCCGCTCCATGGCGGCAGCAATCAGCAGCTCAAAAGGCCGCCGCAGCTGAGGCTGCACATAGTCCGGCTCTGTTGCTACTGGCTCCTCATCCACGTCAATGATGTCCTCATCAACGTCGTTATGCTCAGAGGTGGGGGTCTCTGTGCTGGCGTTGGATGTGGGGGTGCCAGGCCGGCTGGCTCTCCTTTCCAGGATCCGGGCATGGGCAATGACCTTGAGTTCAGTTTTGCTAGCTGATCTGTCCAACAAGTCAGTGTCACTGCTGGGGGATGTAGTCCGTTTACTGGATTTGTCCACCAGTCCATTGACGTGGCCCAGCTCCTTTTTCTGCTCTCGTTTCTGCGCAAATGAATAGGTGGGCCCATCATGAAAAGAACAAATAGAGATGGGTATACAATGTCCTGCTAGACCACTTATGAAAATTACAAAGTCCCTTACACATCACAGAATCAACCACCTCAGGACCTGGGACAGCAGCCTATTAAAGTTGAAATACATATATTTTAATTTTAATTGTGTATTAGTATTTTGCCTGCATATATGCCTGATGCCCATCAATGCCAGAAGAAGGCCTCAGATCACAGAAACTGGAGTTGAGAGCTACCATGTAGATGTTCCAGGTCCTCTGGAAGAACAGTCAGTACTCTATTGCTGAGCCATCACTCTAGCCCTATATACAGCTATAACTGAACTAACTAAAATGGAGAAAACATGGCAGTAGTGAATTACCGAAAACAGTATGGAAATTTTGGAATAACTGTAATTCACTGTATGATACTTAACACCTATATACATATGAAGCACAGGGCAAGCAGCTAACAAACTAAACACAGAACAAATTTAGTGAGATGACGGTAAGAACACTGTAATACAAACAAAGCTCACTGTCACTTACTTGCCTGTGACAAGTGCATCCTGACCTACCGATAGGTTTTGAAAATAGCTCAAAACAGAGACAGTCTGCACAGGTACTTTTCAGGGGGATGGCACAGAAAGGTGCCACATGGAGAGAAGCAGTGCAGAAAGCAGGCACCCAAGAACCGTGGCTTTCCATCTTAGCTAGAAACTCGGAAAATGATACTTTTAGAAGGCATGAAATGCAAAAAGAATACAGTGAACTTAGTAGGAATGGAGAGTGGACAATGCAGCTTCCTAAGGCTCTAAAATCAACAAAGTGTCATATTAATCTCCATTTAGTTAGGTCCTGCCTAGGCACTTCAGGAACTCCTCCATCTGCAAAGTGAGAGCACTAAACCCGCCCCTCCTAGGGTATGGTGGTGATAAAAGGACCGCATATAAACCTTCCCCAGGAATCATAACAGGACCGACCATCAATTCATGAGACCCAAAAGATATCTACTTCCAGCCATTTCACTGTGATTACTGAGGTCAAAGGGGAGTGGTGGTAACAGTGGATAAGGCAGATGTGGAACCCTTAAGTAGAGAGGTCTATGTGAAAGTGAGTCAGAGCAGCATCTCAGGAGGAACGTCCTATCTAGGAAAAGAGCATACTGTTCCTAGCAAGTAAAGGTTTCTAGAGAACAAGAGGTAACAGACCTTTAGAATGAGAGAAAATTTGGTTCCAATCTTGGCTCTTTCAATTCCCGAGTCCTTGAGAAAAATAACCTATATTTCATAGCCTCAGTCTGTTCCTTTCCATAATTAAGATCTACCACCAGCATTCTTAGAACTTGCATAGATTAAGCGGAATAACAGTAAACACCTGGCATACAATGGGCACTAGCAAGTTAACACCTCTTTTCCTTGGCTGATCCCAACCCTTTCATGTCTGGCTTCTTTGCACAGTAAGTTTCTGAACAGATAGGACATGCTCTATGAGATGCACAGGAAAGGGCTTTGGAAGCTAGGTAGCTCTTTCTTCTTCTGCAACTGAGGATGTCATCAGTGACCGTGACATCATGTTATGACCAAGAAAACAGCAGTGATGCCACAAGAAAAGAAATCCTTTTGTTATACAGTTAGCGTGGGAAGAAAGCAGGGTAACCTACAGAGAAATCCTAATTATAGCCCGTAATGTAAAGGTGGGATCAAATATAATCTGGTGACACACTGGTACTTTTTTGGGGGTGGGGGGAGGGAGATAAAGGAAAGTTTAGTTCTTGCTCTCTATAAAAAATTTCAAAGTAGCCAGGTGGCGGCGCACATAATCCCAGCACTCAGAAGGTAGAGGCAGGCAAATTTCTGTGAGTAAAAGGCCAGCCTGGTCTATAGAGCGAGTTCCAGGACAGGCTCCAAAGCTACACAAAGAAATCCTGTCCTGAAAAACCAAATAAGTAAATAAATAAATAAAATTAAAAATTCAAAGTAGAAAACAATGAGCCATGCTCATAACTCAGTCAGTGCTGACCCAGAGAAAAGGGAAACAGAGAGAAATCAATCAGACAACCAGGACAGAGGGTTCAAAATCCACTCCTTTAATAAAACTGACCAAGCCTCTGGAGACCCCATGGAACTGAGAAGAAGCCTTCTTTTTTGGAGCCACAGATAAGGACACCATATTCAGGCTATTTCCTAAGAGATCAATAAGATCAGACTAAGCCTGTCACTAGTGACTTAACATGGCTCATTGGATTAACACACCCCCTTCTGCCCTCTTTCACACCCCACGTCTGGAGTTTTAAGTCTTACAGTCAACATGGAGAGTGTTAGAAGGGACAAGAGGATGAAATGTCCTTAGGTCAAGCCCCTTAGCTCTAAAGGATCATTGCTCTGGCTCTGCATTCTGAGTGAAGCCTTCAGAAAGCAGCATTATTACCTTTCGGCGAACAGTGCACCGGTGACACATCCACTCCCCAGGAGGCAACATCTCTTCACTCAGTGGAGGGTTACTGTGGGGAAAAGACAAGGGCAAGACTAAGTAACTAACCCTTGGATGCAGCTGAAAATAGATCTGGCACAAGCTGCATGTCCCTAACTACTGCTGTGGCCAGTTCTGGAGCCCTGTTAGAGCTCTCATGTCCTTCAAAATGCCTATTTAACAACGTATCATCATCTCAAGGGGGAAACTCCTTCTACAACTTAAAAAGAGAAGCCAAATCCACAGCTGTTAACCCTAGGTTTACAGGAAAAGACATAAAGTGCTAGTTGAGAGCCTGAAGAATCATTCCCGAATTCTGTACTATGCCTCACTCAAAGTCTGAGTCTAAATCCAATCTCTTCTCTCTGTGGTTCAGAACCTTGTCACACAGTCCATTCTAACCTGACAAGCCTCCTCAGGTAACCATGCCCCCAGTGAACATTTGCCACTTCTTCTTTTGTGATACTCTCCTGCCAGCAAAGCTGTACCCCCACCCCTGCTAGCCGGAATGGCTACAGCTTGCTCTAGGCTCCATGGCTTTGTTTGGTCTCGCATCCACAAGCAGTCCTTTGCCCTCCTCTTCAGTTAGGCTTGTCTTGTGACTCGCTTTGACAAACAGAATGCAAGACCGTGACATGTTGTAACTTTCAAGCCCGAGCCTTAAGCAATCTGTAGATTCCAACCTTATATGTTTGGAAAATGTTCTGTCTCTGAACTCTGCTAAGAGAGTCACATGGAGGAGGTCTGAGGTACTGCAATCAACAGCTTTAGTTGAACTCCAACAGGTCGTACCAACTACTGCTATGAATCATCTTGGACATACCAGAGCAGATAAGTCTCCAAATAACTGTGGTCCTGGCCAACTACATGTACAACAGAAAACCACCAAGCTGACCCCAATTCAAGCCTCTACTAGTCTGTTTTGGGCCACTGTGTTTTGGTAGGTTACCAGACATGGCTTCTCCACCTGCACTTTCTAGACTACTCATAAATGTTATTCTCTCTGTTAAACAGTTGAGTTCCTTTTTCTCTGTGTGTGGGCATGTGCATGAAGTGTTTTGTCTGTGTGTATGTACGTGCACCACATAGTCTCCCGAAGAGGGTGCTGGAGTTACAAGCAGTTCTGAGCCACCTGATATGAATTCTGGAAACCAAACTCAGGTCCCCTTAAAGAACAGGATGCTCTCTCAACTTCTCAACTTCAGAGCCATCTTTCTAGTCCCCCTCCTTGCATTTTTAATAAATGAAGCCTTAATTAAAACCAGAGCTATATCAGGCATGACATATGCCCAGAATTTGGGCAACTAAGGCAGTAAGACTGAGACTGATGCCAGCTTGGGCCACACAGTGACTTACAAGCTGGCCCAGCACACACGAAACTCTGCTTCAAAACCCAAGCTGTGCAGGGTTAGACCTCACAGACCTTTAGATCATTATTTCCATTAAAGTTACATGGAGATTTTATCAAATTCCTAGGAGAGTCACATTTATATTGCTAATACAACAGGTATCTTGTTCTAAAGTATGATTCCCAGTTAAACAGCAACATCTAGAAATGCATTAGAATGTAAATTCTAGCCTGGGACCATAACTCAGTTGGTAGAGTACTTGTCTAGCATGCGTAAGTCAGTTGTGGGGTGCCCTTTAAATCCAGGCATGGTGGCTCACACCTATAATCCCAGCATTAAGGAGGCTGGGGGCAGGAGGATCACTGTGAGTTTGATGTCAGCCTTGACTACACAGTGAGACTGTCTCAACTCTACTCCCACCCCCACCCCCCCAATAAACTGGGCCAATGAGATGACTGACTCAGTCAAGTAAAGGCACTTGTTGCTTCTGAGCCTGACTACCTGAGTTTGAGCCTCCCTCAGAACCCACATGTTGGAAGGAGAGCAAAGTCCTGCAAGTGATTCTTTTGTATGTGGTCAGTCAGTCTCTCGGGGTCGGTCTTTGTCTCTCTCTCTCTCACACACACTACAATAAATAAAAGTTGCCTTCAATGGTACCCTTCCTCATCTATCAGAACAGTGATTCTCAACCTGTGAGACATAACCCCTTTGTAGGTCACATCAAATATCCTGTATATTAGATATTTACATTATGATTCATAACAGCAGCAAAATTACAGTTGTGAAGTAGCAATGAAAATAATTTCATAGTTTGGGGTCACCACAACATTAAAGGGTTGCAGCATTAGGAAGGTTGAGAACTACTGCATCAGAATATAAACCTGGGTAGCATACACCTTTAATCCCAACACTAGGGAGGTAGAGGCAGGAGGATCTCTGTGTCCAAGACCAGCATGGTCTACAGAGTGAGTTCTAGGACAGCCAGGGCTACACAGAGAAACCCTGTCTCAAAACATTAAAAAAAGAAAGAAAAAACCCCAAAATAAAAATTTCAAGCTCCTCACTACTCTAAGACCCCTATGGCCAGGACCTCATTTTTGTCTCCAGTTCCATCAGTCTGCTGGCTTACACAGCCTGTACTGTTTCTTCTTGTCTCTATTCTTTTACTGCCAAAAGTCACAACCACACAGGTCTTCTCCCAGTCCTTCATCCAGAATTCTATTGGATAAAGTGTTATTTCTACAAAGTTTTCTCTGAGAGCTCTGGTTCCTTACAGCACCTAAAAAGGGATGGGGACATATACTGAAAGAATAAGCTTATAGGAAGTGAGCCCAACCCCTCAGAAGTCAGGAGACCAGGACATGCCGTTTGGTAGGCATTTGTTTTGGTGGTCAAATCACATAAAAATTATTCATGTTTCTAAGTCACAAAACAGTGAGAAGACCTGGGCATCAAAGGCCACACTTGCAAGCCATCTCACCCTCGACTTTTCTCATTTCTGAAGTGCTAGATAGCAAATCCAGGGTCCCCACATGCTAGACGAGTAGCTCCTTGTTAGTTTTCAAAAGACCACTTTACAGCTACTAAGCTTAAGAACAACACACACTCAAATAATAAACAAATTAAAAAAAAGAACGGGGTTTCCACTAGTTTAGCGTGCAACTCTGAAAACTAAATATGCATTCTGGTCTTTATGACTTGCCTGTTGGGAAAAACAAGGTTCTGCCCTACTCCAACTTCTGCACATACAAATGAAGACGGTGCTTGCTGGAGGCCGTCCTTCATAAAGGAAACCACAGAAAGTTAAGTCAGATAATGCTGAGCTTATTTCTACCAGTTTCCACTGCGCAGCAACGAGAACACTCTAATAGCCAGTGCTGCCTAGACATCAATATGACTCCTAATCATCGAGGCCTAGAAATGGCAGAGTGATGACTTCATGCTGTGTTTGGTGTATTATAGTTCACAAAGTGCTTTAGAAGATCTCTCCCTCCCTCCCTTCTCTCTGAGACAGAGTCTCATTATGTAGCCCTAGATGGCTTAAACTCAGATTCATCTAGGTAAAGGCAAGCTACCACATATGGCTTCAGATGCTCTCATTTGATCTTCATTACAGCACTGGAATAATTTTTATTCTTTTTTTTTTTTTTGGAGACAGGGTTTCTCTGTAGCTTTAGAGCCTGTCCTGGAACTAGCTCTTGTAGACCAGGCTGGTCTCGAACTCAGCCAGTGCTCTTAACCGCTGAGCCATCTCTCCAGTCCCATTGTTTTCTTTTTTAAGACAGTTATTAAATTTCACTACATGAATTTCAGGCTGGCTTTGTTCTCCATGTAGCAAAGATAACTGAACTTCTTGATTCTCTCACCTTCACCTCCCAAGAGCTAAGATTACAGGAATAAACATCTAGCTTAAAACTAAGTGTTTTTTTGTTTTTTTTTTTTTTTTAAAAAACAGAGCTACCTCAAGTTTATTCATAAAAGGAGCCAGACATCTATGGATAGTGAGGAGGGTCATACCCGTCCGTCTACCTTCACACTGGCAGACAGACCCTTTTTATGGAGCATTCACGGGGGTCTGAACTGGAGCTGAGCTCAAGTGGGACCTGAACTGGAACTAGCTACAGTGGTGGCCTTGGTTTGGGCTTTAGTCTTTGGTTGGCAGAGCCTGTGGCCCTTGGTTATATAGCCACAAATCTTTACAAACTTGGATTGAGCAATGAAAGCAAGTCAGCAGAGCTTGAGAGTGGCACCCTCTGTCATCCTGGGCTTAACCTCAGGCTCCACCAGGGCCTAGATGGTCTTAGCATGTGCACTGTTTGACCCATCTTCTTCAGCCCTATCTTGTGCTTCTTGGCAAGCCAAGCTCTTTACAGATTCCTATCTTTGTGAGAGGAGTTTCTCTTTGGGGACTGGTTGTGCATGGTGTGATTCTTGGACTTGGCCATAACTGCACAGTAACCCGAGTTCCCAAATGAAGTTCCTGGGACCGGAAGGACCAAGTTTTTTTTTTTCTTTAAATTAAAAAAAGAACCTTTAGTACTCCTATTTCTGAGTATATAGTGGAATATCCTGATATAGAGTACCTGAACCTTCATGCTGAGTGTTTTCCTCACTGTCAGTCAACACTCACTGATTTCTACTGTTTACTACAACACATCAAAAACAGATCTGGGCAGAGGATCGGACTAGTCTATTTGTCCACTCAAACATTTACTGGATACTAACACCAGGCAATGTGCTAAGTACTGGAATTTCAGACAGGGTGTTTTTCCCCCCGAGATCACAGACAAAGGAAAAAGGGTCCCCAGTAACAATACCACATTTACTCAACAAATCAGTTTTTACAGACAGACCTACACCAGTCATTTGGCATTTCAGTGGACAGCACACTCTCTTTATCATTCATAGCTCGTCAGTCAATGGTAATTCAGTCAGTGACCCTTCAAAGATGGTGAGGTTAAGGCACATATGGATTCTAGAGGAAGCCAGAGTTTTACAAGTATTTATTTCTGCATTTTGGTGGTGATAAAAAGGCTCTGGGAGTAGGGACTCCTAGATGAGTGCTTAGATACATACAAGTATTGTAGCATCTTGATTTTTAGATTGCCTCTGAGAACATCCACGTTCTAAGAAGACCGAAGTCCTCTAACAATTGTCTTCTGTACCTGGGCTGTCCTGTCCCGGAAAACCAGTGACTCTTTAGCCAATAGAGCAAGGACTTCTACTTCATTTTCTGGCTTTAAAATAATACTGGGGGTTGGAGAGATGGCTCAGAGGTTAAGAGCATTGGCTGCTCTTCCAGAGGTCCTGAGTTCAATTCCCAGCAACCACACAGTGGCTCACAACCATCTGTAATGAGATCTGAAGCCCTTTTCTGGCATAAAGTTGTAAATGCAGATAGAGCACTCACATACATAAAATGAATTTTTAAAAAATAAAATAATATTGCGAATTTGAGGGATGGCTCAGTTGGTAAAGCACTTTTTGCACAAGCTTGAGGAGCCAAATTAATCCAGCACCCAGGGAAAGATCAATCTGGGTGTGATGATGCACACTTGTGACCTCAGCACTGGGACTCTTCCAGCAGACAGGTGGATTCCCTAGAGAGTTAGCCTAATGAATAAGTAGCCCTGTCTCAAACACCAAGATGGATGGCTCCTAGAGAATAACAACCAGAGGTCGACCTCTGACCTCCACAAGTGTGTGCATATATTACGGGTCTGAGTATTCATAAATTGCATATGCAACTAAAGATAAACTTTTTGATCTTAGTGTGGCTTTCTGTTAGGCCAGAGAAGCCCTATAGATTGTTATTATTTATATATCAACCAATTGGAAAGTTAGTTATGGATATCATTTTTTCAAAACTTACCCACCCCCTTTTTGAGACAGGGCTTCACTATAGCCCTGTCTCACCTAGAACTCACTATGTAGGGTAGGTTGGCTTTGAACTTACACAGATCTACCTGCCTCTGTCTACTAAGGGCTGTGATTGAAATTCATGTGGCATAACATCTGGCCAAAACCAACACTTCTTTTAAAGCCAACCTCTGCTGTGTAACTCCAACATAGCTAGATTCCCATGAACAAATTCAAATGACCCAAATAACTCTACTACTGATGAGACTGTCTAGGTTGGTCAATGTCTGGAGCCATACAGAAAAAACTATAGGCGTCCCTCACTGGGACACTGCAATGCCTACACTGATAGATTTCTCTGCCTATGATTCAGAGTCCACAGCCAGATGATCCCAACTTACAGTATAGTTTTAGTTCCGAATGCCTTTGCTTCTCTAATGAGGCTGCAGCTCATCACCACAAATGGAAGATGTTAGTAGTTGTCTCTAATTAAGAGCATCTATTTCAAGTCCTATACCAGCGTCATTGATCTGAGTCTAACTGCACACATTTCCCTGGCCTACTAATACCTGTGAACCTGTACATTAACATTTCCTTCAGACCAGTCCCCACCAGTGGGACCTGTTGCTCCACAGCACTATGTTAATTATCCATCCAGCACAAGCAGTTTTCCAATGTGGAACTGGAAGGGAAGGGGGAGGGGAACACAAGAACAAAGGGAAGAGAGAGAGACCGTGGAGCAGAAAGACTGCCTTCTACTTCAGAGATCTTTTCTTTGTATTACAACAGGCAGATTAAAAAACAAAACAAAACAAAACAAAACTGGTGTTGAACGCTAGCCATAAAGAAAGAACAGTGAGGTTTACCGCTTTGTGCCTTGCAACTCCCCACTCATCTCAGCAACAGAGGCAGAAAACTGCCATCAATGGCAGCGCGAAAACAATGAAAAATCTCACTTAGCCAAAGATGTAGGTATAGATTAGGACAAATAGATGAAAATATTAAAAAAAAAAAAACCACTCCATTTTCTCTGTGAAAATATGATACAAATTTAATAAAAATACTTAACACTAAAAACACTATCTGTATACAACAGACCAAGAACCTCTCCTGAGCTTGTAAAAGAGGTCAGTCACATGAGCTGGTCGGTTCCCTTCTGTCAGAAACCATCAGTCTCCAAGATTTAAATGGCTTTCTAAGTCATTTACGGCAGTTTCAGTTGGAATAAAGTAGCAGACTCAGAAAAGATTTGATGCACCCCCAACCTTACCCTGGTGGATGAACATCCCCTGCCTTGTTTTGGTGTGAGATGTGGTATTTACCAAGCAAATAATAACACTAAGCAGTTTTGATTTTTAATTTCATAGTTCACAGATCTCATCTATCCATCTGAGGTCTACTACTAGATTAGAATCCCCTAATCATATTTAGCAGCATCATAAAGACCAACAGAAAAAAACAATACAAGCTTAGAATTACGCTCTCAGATTGTTGCTGCTGACCTAGGCTGGCTCAGAAATTGGCATGTGCCCACGTGCACACACATAGTAAGGATAAGGTGATTACTGACAGAACCACAATCATATTTCAACCTTACAGCAGCCATCTTGATCTAAAGACGACCTCTAGGTCCTCCTGAAAATAAGCCTTTTGGAACCGGAAAGACGGCTCAGGGGGTAAGTGTATTTAATGTCCATGCAGAAGATCATTGGTTTTCCAACATCTACAATGGTGGCTTCAACTGTCTATAACTCCAGTTCTAGGGGATCTGACACCTTCTTCTGGTCTCCACAGGTGCCAGGCACACATGTGGTACACAAACATACACACAGGCAAAATACTCATACACATAAAATAAAAATAAACCCATTTTCTTTTAATCTTGAAAAAAAAAGGGAAAGCAATTCGAGGCCAGCCTGGTCTACAAGAGCTAGTTCCAGGACAGGCTCTAGAAACTACAGGGAAACTCTGTCTCGAAAAACCAAAAAAAAAAAAAAAAAAAAGGGAAAGCAACCATGCCTTTTCAGAAAATATGCTGAACCAGGTATATTCTGGAAAAGTTAAGAGGTGATAGGTAAAGTTTAACTTAAAAAAATATGTAAAATATACATCTGAGCCTATGAGATGACTCAGAATAAAAGCATTTGTAATACAATAGCGACAATCTGAGTTCCATTCTCAGAACCCTTGATGGAAGGAGAAACCGTGTCCTCTAATCTCCATGTGTGTACACAACTACTGACATTTTCACTTTCCTTTTTGAGACAGGGTTTTACTATGTAGCCCAGGCTAGCCTCAAACTCACAGGGATATATCTGCCTCTGCATCCTAGAGTGTTGGGATTAAAAGTATATGCCCCTATACCTTGCTATCCATCTCCCCACCACCACATACATGGTTTCTCTGTGTAGTCCTGGCTATCCTGGAACTTACTATGCAGACCAGGTTGGCCTTGAACTTAAAGAGATCCACCTGCCTCTACCTCCTGAGCCAGCTAAAAGAAAATTCTTCAGGTTAGAGATATAGTTTAGTTGGTAAAGTGCTTGCCCAGCAGGCAAAAGGCTGTGGGTTCAATCACCAGTACTGCACAGACCAGACTCAGCAATGCATGCTTGTTATGCTAAGTCTTGGGAGGTAGAGCCAGGAAGAGAATTTCAAAACTACCCTTGGCCATATTATGAGTTCTAGGCCCTGCTGGCTTACATGGACCCTGCCTGTGTAAGGAAAGAAAAATTATTTTGAGACCTGGTGTCATTAATGTAGCCAGGGCTGTTCCTTCTCATTTTTACCTTCCCATTGCCTTTGGGTAATACTGGGAACTCAAACTAGTGTGCCATGGGAATGCTAGACAAGTGCTCTACTACTGAGACATATGTTCAGCCTTGAGGCTGTTCTTGAACTCATGATATTCTTTCTTCAGGAGTGTACTAATTTAAAAATATTTTTAAAAAATTTATCAACACATCCAAATATAACACTGTATACTTCAACAGAATGAAATTTAAGTGTCAGAAAAACCAGCAAGTTTCCTTTGGACACCCGTGTGACACTGCCTATTATCTTCAAGTATGACCTACATCTCGAAGGTGAAGAAAATGGCCACATGGAAGGATATTGAGAGAAAAGTGCCTGAGTGATTCTTTACTAGCCTAACCACTCACTCAAATGCAGCCAACATCACAAAATGCATAAAAGTACAAGCTATGGGTTTTCATGCAAAGTCTGAGTGACAGCGTTAACAAGGAGACCAACGAGGTGCCAGGCAACCACAAATGTCCACTGAGAAACTTAGGTGTTGCATCACCTCCACAGGCACACATCCTTCCATACTAGCTGACTGCACCCCAAGTTTTCTTGCCTTCTATATAGAACTGGCTGTGGCAGCCTCCGAGCAAAGGGCAGCTGGAGAAAGCACCGCAACAGCACAGGAAGAGAGGAGGCAGGGAAAACACCAGAGTTCCGCCAGTGTTTGCCTCTGCTATCTCTGCTACAAGATCTATCTATCACCTGGCTGTTCTCGAAATTTTGATATCTTTGTAATAGATGGGTTAGCTTTACTCTTTCACCTCCTGGTTGACACTACAGCCTTCCTATCTTTGGGAAAGGGTCAACGTTCTGACTTCAACAGTAATTTTTCTTCTTTTTTTAAAGACAGGGTTTCTCTGTGTAGCCCTGGCTCTCCTGGAATTCACTCTGTAGACCAGACTGGCCTAGAACTCAGAGATCCGCCTGCCTCTGCCTCCCAAGTGCTGGTATTAAAGGCGTGCACCACGCTATCTGGCAATAGTAATTTTTTAATACTCCTGAAGAATATTTAAATGTCAGAAAGAACAATTATATACTTTATAAGAGTCTCAGAAGTATGCAAAGTACTATTCTGATATCAAAATTTTTGTTGTTTTGTGTGAGAAAGGTTGGCCTTGAACTTGTGATGATCCTCTTACCTCAGCTTCCTAAGTGCTTGGATTTCAGAAGTGAGCCATCACATTTAGCTTCTGTCACCAAATTTTAGAGGACGACCAAGGAAAAGGTAATAGCCAGACCAATCTCATATTACAGAAACAACTCAGCAATCTGGGCCAGCTATCAATACTGGATATAAAATTCTATTAATGCCTACAAAGCTAAAAATACTAACAATATCTTTTTCTGTTTTTTTTTTTTTTTTTAAAGACAAGGTCTCATGAAACATATAGCCCAGGCTGGCCCCAAGGCCCCAATCCTCCTGCCTTGACATGTGTGCATGCACACACACACACACACATACACACACACACACAGTAATAAAAAAATTGAACTTAATTTAGGCAGCAAGTTTTTACTTAATATAAAAGAGACTCCTGCCTTATTTGCCACCCTCTGACAGAGGAGGGAGACTATTATTTGGGCCCTACAGCATCAGGCTTGCTCCCTACCCCCCAAGTCTCCTCATAAACCTCAAAGCTCCCCATCCTTTAGGACTGAAGAAGTCTCGACAAGTTGTCAGGCTGTGCTCTTGTGGTTTGATGCCACTGCTAAATGCTGACTTGGGCTTCCAAACTCTTCCAGTTACACCTCTAGTGACCTATTTAGAAGTTGAACACCTCTCAGAGATAGAGAACCATAATTTTTTCCCTTTGGCCCACTTTTGGGATATCTGTGCATATACAAATTTAAGTAATTCAACAAGCATGCAAGCACTAAATTTGAGTTATTTACCTTAACTGCATATACTTTGCTAATATACAGCCTATTTCAACACCAAAACCACAGCATGCAGAGAGGTCTGATATTAACAGATTAGCCAGGTCTGTCTATTCGCTATGTAACAAACGGCTATGCTAGGCAAGACCAGGAGGACCACAGAGAAAGGATTAAGTAATCACAAATGACAGAGTAAAGCAAATGTTAAACAGCTTAAGTCAGTGACAGAATTCTCCCAAAAATCATTTAAGAGAATGCTCTTTCAAAAAAAGATGGCAAGCAAAATTAAAGGAGAGAATATGCAACCAACCTATTCCAGATATATTCAGTGAGGTTAATGGAGTAAAATTTTCATAAACTAGTACTGATTATTTTCTATTGAAAAAGTCCACCATAAAGTTTTACACTAATCCTTATCTTTCCAAAAGGGAAACAGTAGAACTCTAGCTGATGGCTTACGATAGAAGCCCACAATGGGTTAGGTAGTGGTAGCGCACACCTTTAATCCCAGCACTCAGGAAGTAAAGGCAGGTGAATCTCTGTGAGTTTATGGCCAGCCTGGTCTATAGAGTGAGTTCCAGGACAGCAAAGGCTACATAGAGAAATCCTGTATCAAGCGCCACCCCTCAACCCACCCGAAAAAAAAAAAAAAATCCATGATGGGTCCCTGTTCCTTAACTTCTAATGCAGGGCCAACTCCCCCAAGTTCTCAGTATTTTATTAGCATCTTTGCTCTGCACAAAGACAGAAGAAAAAATATCTGACATCTTTGTATAGGTCAGAAGTGAGTGAAAACCTCTAATTCAGGTGTGCTGGTGTTGCTACGATCTGGATTCTACCTGGAACTCAAGCTCATTAGTGACTTTGAGAGGGTTCCCCTGCCTGGTCTGGAATTGGAAGTGAGGTTTCTGGGCTGTGACATAAACAAACAAACAAACAAAGATAAAAATTCCAGTCCACAGAGACACCTCTTGTTCATGCGTGCTGGTTTCACAAGAAGCCTCACACAGAGCAGACCAAGGAGACTAGTGTTAGGTTCTGGCACTCCCCAACTTACTGGTACTGCACTGGTGTTTTGGTCTGTCAAAACTAGGAAGCATTTTTGGGAGATATCCCATATCCATATAACTTTTTCAGAAAAAGAAAGGAAAAAATTAAATAGCAAAGTGAGTAACATATAGGAAAGCAAACGTTATTGGAGGAAAGGAGCAGCCATGAGGTACCACCCTCACAGAATAGCCCATGGAGCATTTCTGTTCCCTAGCCAGTGTTATTTCGCATGCTTCTTACGTGAAACCATATGGGAAAGACGCAGTGTTCATTCAGTACAACAGCAAATGGAAGGAGAACACTGAAGGAGCGGATAAAGTTTGTCATTACTTGGGAAATTGCAACAGTTTGCAAGACGTACTTGGAATTTGCTTATTGTGAATTTAACAACTGTTCTATGTAGTAGTGAATTTGGTTCCTTCTTACCAGAGATTTAAAATCAATAAACATCTCATTCTCAACTTTTCCTACCACAGAGATGTGCTAAAACCTCATCTTTTTTTTTCGTTTGCTGAGACCTAGATTTAGAAATAATCCTAGGCTTCAAAGGATGATGATTCTGATAGCCGGAAATAGCAGGCAGGAGAAACAGTCACATCTCATTCTTAACTGCCTGCAAGTCACGGGAAAAGCAGTCAACAAGTGACCCGTGCATGTGTCCCGGGCATGGTGACAAATCAGGAACACCAAAGTGCCTTTCTGAATCCCATCTAGGACTGTACTGAATACAATGTCCTCCTCTTTCAGGAAACTGGCAAGGGGACAGCTGTACTCCTGTCCTGTGTTTCTTGAGAGGCTAGCATTATGTAGAGGTGCTCTTATTAAGTGTCACCTGCGTGAATGCCAATGCTGATCATCATGCTGTACTTCCTGGGGCCCTTACGTCAAAGGAGGAATCCAGTGGTATGGAGGGTAGGGGTGGGGGTGGGGGAAGAAAAGTTGAGAAATGAGATAGGAGAGATAATTGATTTTAATCTGTCTTCCACTCTGTTGATTTGGAATTCTGGCATCTTAAAGCAAGACTACTGGGGTTGGAGAGAGGTAGCTAAGTAGGCAAAAGGCCATTAAGCCTAATGACCTGAGTTTGATCCCTACATGACTCCTGCAAGCTGTATCCTGACTTCCATATAGGAGATGAAGGCACCCTTCCCCTGGCCCTAATTAAACAAAGTAAAAACCCGATACCGGTTTTAAGATGCTTGTACTAATTACTGTAAGAGTCACTAGAAGCCTAAGGAGAATGTTGCACTGAGTGGTTCGCACGGGAGATTAAAGACAAATTCAGAGATGGATTACCACTCTTACCCATAACCAAAAGCACACAATTAGTGCCCTCTGTTTTCTATTTTGTCACAACAGAAACAGACGTAACTCATTTCTCTTAAAAATATACCTGCAGGTATGTCAAAGGTAAAAAAAAGTTCTCCTGGTTCTATGAGCTACATAAAACCTTCAGGCAAATATTCTTTGCATTCTGATTCCTTGTTTACTATCATTTTATTTGTCTTTATGTTTTTTAGGATAAGGACCTGAGCTGATCAGCCACCCAAGTGCTGAGATTACAAGGGACTACTACCACACCTGGCCCTATTTTTACTACTTAAGTTTACATAAAGATACGTAGAGACAAGAGTGTGTGCTGGAGGGCGCAATGATTCATCCGGTTAACCAGTTCAAAAAGCATAAAGACGTGGAGCTATTTCTACCCCACGCTCTTACCAATCAAGCTAAGATGATTAAAAACTTCATTCTTGGGGTTGGAGAGATGCTTAATGGTTGAGAACACAGATTGATCTTCCAAAAGACCTGAGTTCAATTCCTAGTACCTACATGGTAGTTTACCACTCTCTATAACTCCAGGACTGGAAGATCTGTCGCCCTCTCCTGGTTTCTGTGGGTTCCACACACAAGGTACATAGACACATATGCAGGAAAAACAGTCATACGTACATAAAAGTAAAATAAATAATTAAAAACCACAAAAAAGGGGAAAAAACCCTTCCTTTTTGGGAATTGGAGAGATGATTCAGAGGTTGTTAAGCCTACCTACTGCTCTTCCGGATTAATTTGGTTCCCAGCACCTCAATCAGGTGTCTCCGTTACCTATAACTCCATATGCAGGAGATCTTATGCCTTCTTTTGGCCTCCATGGGCACCCATATAGACCTGACATGCGCTCATATATATACACACACATATACATGAATTATAATAATAAATCTTAAAGAGGACCTGGTTCAATTCACAACAGCCACATGGGCAGCTTATGATGGTCTGTAACAGTCCCGAGGGATTAAGTGCCTTCTTCTACCTCCATGGGTACTGCACACACGTGTACAGACATACAATTGTATTATTGTCAGTGCAATCAGACAATCATACACAAAAACAAAGAAGAAAACCTTTTAAAACAAACTCTGGAGCTGGAGAAATGACTCAGTGGTTAAGAGCACTGACTGTTCTTCCAGAGGACCTGGGTTCAATTCCTTGCACCCACATGGCAGCTCACAACTATCTATAGCTCCAGTTTCAGGGGACCTAACACCCATGGCAAAACACCAATGTACGTAAAATATAAATAAATATTTAAAAAAAACCCTTGAACTCCAAGAGAAGTACTCATATATTCTGCCTAAAAGCAGGTAGTGGGTTTTTGTTGTTTTTCTTTTTAAATTTTTCACACTTTTTAATTTATGGGTAGGAGGGTAGAAATAAACACATGCCGTTTCCTGCATGTGAATGTCAAAGCAAAGATTGCAAGAGTTGGCTCTCTCGTTTCAACACACAGTCCTGGGGACCAAACAGGTCCTCAAGCTAGGAGGCAAATGCCTTTACTTTTTTTTCTTTTAAAGAGTTTCATGTAACTAAGGTTAGCTTCAACTCCTGACCTTCCTGCTTGAGCACTGGGATCATAGGTATGTACAACCATACCTGTTTTATGTAGTGCACGTAGTGCTGGGAACTTCTTGGATTGTTAGCTAGGCAAACAGTTTACCAATTGAACCATATCTCCAAATATTTCTCCAAATGTAACTCGTAGCCTTAGATTTTTTTTATTGGTTAGGAGTCACCCAGAAATGCTGAAACAGTATTAAATCAAATCACAGAGTAAGGTCCTCTTCACTGAGATGTAATAATAAAACACACACTCTTATTTGCTGTATGTATATATATTTGTGTGGGCATGAAGGTCAGAAGGCAACCTGTACAAATTCGTTCTCTGAGCTGGGTGTGGTGGTGGTATGTCTTTAATCCCAGCACGCTATAATTTCTGAGTTCAAGGCCAGCCTGGTCTACAGAGTGAGTTCCAGGATGGCCAGGGCTACACAGAGAAACCCTGTCTAAAAAAAAAAAAAAAAAAAAAAAAAAAAACAAAAAAACCCAAAAGGTTAAAACTGGTTCTTTACCCTCACATGTGGTGTGCAGGGTCAGAACTCAAGTGTGGGGGTGAAGTTCTGAGTGAAAGTGGGCACAGCCATATTAGGGCTCCAATGCCTCAGGCACGGGAATAACAAACTCTTCCCAGCTCAAAACTCAGACGGTTAGTAAAAACTTGCCTCTGGTTCAAGTGCAAATGTTGATAGTGTGTGCAGCCCACCCTGGATATTTACATTCTGAAGACTGTTCCTGCTGAGATTAGTTGAACTTGCTTCCTTGTTCAGCTGCATATAATACCCTGCCTTCTTGATAGCTATATGTAGTAGCCCCATCCCCTTATTCAGCTGAGAAATACCTCCCTGTTCAAACACACACACACACACTCCAGCCCCCAATAAAAGAAAAGAGTTAAGGGAAGTAAAAGATACCCAACAGGATGACAAACTATCTACAAATCATACATATGACAAGGGACTTGTATCTGGATCTCTTATAATTCAATAAATAATAACAATAAACAACTGGGATGTAGCTCAGTAGTGTATAAGGTCTTGGGTTTGATCCCCAGTAATGCCAAAAGTGTTTTTGAAAAAAAAAAAATTTAATTAAAAATGGATGGTGGGGGCTGGAGAGATGGCTCAGAGGTTAAGAGCATTGCCTGCTCTTCCAAAGGTCCTGAGTTCGATTCCCAGCAACCACATGGTGGCTCACAACCATCTCTAGTGGGGTCTGGTGCCCTCTTCTGGCGTGCAGGCATACACACAGACAGAATATTGTATACATAATAAATAAATAAATAAATAAATAAATAAATAAATAAATAAATATAAAAATGGATGGTGGCGACAGGATGGTGGCGCACGCCTTTAACCCCAGCACTTGGGAGGCAGAGGCAGGTGGATCTCTGTGAGTTCGAGGCCAGCCTATCTACAAGAGCTAGTTCCAGGATAGGCTCCAAAGCTTCAGAGAAACCCTGTCTCGAAAAACCAAAAAAGAAAAAAAAAAAAAAAAAAAAAGGATGGTGGCACACGTCTTTAACCCCAGCACTCAGGGGGCAGAGGTAGGCATACCTCTATGAGTCTTAGGCCAGTCTGGTCTACAAAGGGAGTTCCAAGACAAGACAGCTAGAGCCACACATTGAGAAACCCTGCCCTAAAAAATAAGTAAATAAATAAATAGATAGACAAAAATAAATGAAGCAAGGCTCATCCAACACACAGTAGTGGCACATCTACCTTTGTAGCCCAGGCTGGCTTTAAGCTGGCTATTTCACCACTTCTAGTGTCCTAGAGCTAGACAGAATTCGAGGTATCAAGACCAGCAGCACTACCTGAATCTCCTTTCAGTTCTAACTAGACAATTCATCAGGTCCTTGAAAAGTCTTCTGTTTTGTTTTGCTTTTTTGAAGGGTTTTCAAGACAGGGTTTCTCTGTGTAGCCCTCAAACTCAGAGATCTGTCTGCCTCTATCTCCCTAGGGCTGGGATTAAAGGCGTGCACCACTGGGCCCTTGAAAAGTCTTAAAAACGAAACCCAACACTCTTGGAGGCACACTTGACTAAGAACTCATAATATAGGGGGCTGGAGAGATGGCTCAGTGGTTAAGAGCATTGCCTGCTCTTCCAAAGGTCCTGAGTTCAATTCCCAGCAACCACATGTGGCTCACAACCATCGGTAATGGGGTCTGGTGCCCTTTTCTGCCCTTCAGGCATACACGCAGAAAGAATATTGTATACATAATAAATAAATAAATATTTAAAAAAAAAAAAAAAAGAACTCATAATATATAATATGAACCTCATCTCCAGATTTAAAGATAAGATAGACCTAAAAAAAAAAGGTAAGATAGACCTAAACACATCTTTCAAATATGTGAAATATATGTGAAAAATGACTGAAAAAAAAATACACGTTAGTTACAAAAGCCAGAAGCTATCCTGCATGTTGGTGATGCGCATGTGTAAATTACTGTGAAACCCTTTGGGAACAGCAGGAGACTGACGTAGAAGATTGTTGAGGTTATAACTGTAGCTCACCTTTCATTGAGTATGGTCATTTCACAATAGGTCCCAAATTTACTAAACAATTTACACCAGTGCCACTAAGTAAACTGTACAAAAACTGCCATCGAGCCAGGTGTCCACAATCTAATATAATCTCAGTACAGGAGAAACCTGAGTTTTTAGCCAGCATCAACTATATAGTGTAGCCTAGTCTCAAAAACCAAACCAAGCCAACCACCTGGGCTGGGGATATAGTTAGGTGATGAAGCGCTTGACTAGCAAGTGAAAGGCCCTAAGGTGGATCACTGCACCAGAAACAACAAATCTGTCATTTCACAGAAAACTTTTCTCCTTTTAATATATCTGTTACTTCCTTTTTAAACTCAAACCATTTGGGTCACAAATATACCAAAGTTATTTTTTAAATTATACCTTATTTGTTTTTAAGAGATGGCTCAGAGGTTAAGAGCATTGCCTGCTCTTCCAAAGGTCCTGAGTTCAATTCCCAGCAACCACATGGTGGCTCACAACCATCTGTAATGGGGTCTGGTGCCCTCTTCTGGCCTGCAGGCATACACACAGACAGAATATTGTATACATAATAAATAAATAAAGAAAATAAAAAAATTTAATGTGCTTGGGTACCATGTGCACACTTGATACCAAAAGCCAGAAAAGGGTACTGTAGTCCCTGGAATTACATACTGTTGTGAGCTGCTATGAGGGTGCTGTGAATTGAATCCAGATCCTCCAGAAGAGCCAGTGTTCTTAATCTTTACCCCACCCCTAACTCCCTTTGGGACAGGGTCTTACTATGCATCCCTGGTTGGCCTAGAACTCACTGTGTAAGATTAGGCTAACCTTAAACTTGGGATGATTTTCCTGCCTCTGCCTTATTCTAATTTTGTGTGTGTGCAGACGAGTGTGCATGTGGAAACTGGAGGCTGATGTTGGGAATCTTCTTTCATTTCTATTCCACCTTATTCTTTGAGGCAGGGTCTACCATCAAATCCAGAGCTCACCAATATGACTAGTCTTGCTAGCCAGCTTGCAAGGGATCTCATGTCTGGCTTTCCTAGGCTGGACTTTCAGGTAGCCTGCCACACACACCTGGCATTTATGTGAGCTTGGGAGTCAAAACTTCAGTCCTCTTGCTAGCACAGCAAATGTTTTAACTGCTCTGCTGAGCCATCTCCCCTCCCCCCTGCCCTATTCCAATTTTCTTTTTAATGTGCATTGGTGTTTTGCCATGGGTGTCAGGTCCCCTGGAATTGGATAGTTGTGAGCTGCCATGTAGGTGCTGGGAACCAAACCCGGGTCATTTGGAAGAGCAGTCAGTGCTCTTTACCACTGAGCCATCTCTCCAGTCCCTATTCTAGTATTTTTAAATAATGAGTATCCTTTATCTTTGTACTAACCACTCATCTCCTAAGATTAACAGCCAAGCCCCACATAATCAGAAAGCATACATTATGAACCTGAACTCAAGTTGGACTTTCCGTTTTCAAGTGGACTGTTATAAACACAGCTAAATCCCAATTCATCACATAAAGACAAATAAGTAAATAAAATAAACATAAAACCAATTTAGGTACTTGTGTACTGTTATGATGTGGGATTACCCTTGGTATGCTATGAATATGTTGTATTACTACTGGTTAATAAAGAAGCTGCTTTGGCCTATGGCAGAGCAGAATATAGGTAGGTGGGAAAACTGAATGCAGGGAGAAAGAAGGTGGAGTCAGGGAGAAGATAGCCAAAGGAGAAAGATTACCTTACTGGTAAACCAGAGCCTCATGGAGATATACATATTAATAGAAATGGGTTAATTTAGGATGTAAGAGCTAGCTAGAAATATGCCCGAGCCATCTGCCAAGCAGTGTTGTAATTAACACAGTTTCTGTGTGATTATTCTGGTCTGAGCAGTCGGGAAACAAAGTACAGTCTCCGCTTGCATTGTAAGATGATATCAGCTCATGGGATAAAGTAAGGGAAAGGAATCAATGACACCGTCCCTTGCAGTTTCTCAGGACCAGATTTCCAAGCACTTTCATGTCAAAAACAAGTTTACGAGATTAAAATAAACAAATAAGCCCTACATATTTTGATTCACTGGTTGACTCTTAGTCCAATGAGCCAAACACATCATAATCAGAAAATTCTTAAAAGTTTAGAGGGAAAGATTTTTTTCAAGGTAGAACACTTCTAGATGCTATTGTATGTGTGAAACCTTTGTTATGACTCACTGGAAATTAAACATGCAAAACTCCAATTGAGCTTAGTTTTGCCTGTGCACAGAGACCTTTTCACTCTTATTCTTCGAAAACCTCATTTTGAGTCTTGCTGCCAACACCAGAGAGAGGAAAGCCAGCCAACGATTCCAAATATAACACGCAGAGGCAAATGCTACAGAAATCTGTCTGACGGGAAGGGACCACGCTGAGATCTACTGAAGTGGATGCACTTCTCAATCAGACCATTTTGGTCCCTGTCTGTCTGGAGCAGAATTCCATGAACCGTTTCATGAGGAAAACACCCACTTTCCAGTAGCCTCATTACTGCTGCTGCGGTACTCACTCTATCAGTGACAATAGTCCTTCCCAACTCAAACAGAAAGATGCATCAGGAACAACTAGAGCTCTACCAGTCAGCCTTTTTTTTCTTCACGAATAAAATTAAACTGGATGGTAGTAGCGCGTACCTTTGATCCCAGCTCTGGAGAGGCAGAGGCAGGTGGATCTCTGAGTTTGAGGTCAGCCTAACTAGAGTGAGTTCCAGGGCAGCCAGGGCCAAGGGCTACACAGAAAAACACTGTCTTGAAAAACAACAAACAAACAAATAAATAATTTTGTGTGTGTAGGTGTTTTGTTTACATGTATGTCTACTTGTGTGCCTGGTACCCGCAAAGGCAAAAGTACCAGAACAGGGCATCAGATCCCCTGGAACTAGAGCTCTAAATGGTGGGTGAGACGTCCTGCGGGTACCTGACTGGAACTCGGGTCCCCTGGAAGAGCAGCTAGTGCTGAGACATCTCTCCAGCCCAGTCAGTTATCCTCTCTTTAGCAGATTTTTAGGGATCTGTCTATGTAGATCAGACTTCAGAAGGCTCAACTTATGCACGACTGTGATGACAAAGCCAGAATCACCAGGGGACAACTGAGAACTTTCTAGTTCTCTGGGGCAGGCACAGTAACCCTACTATTACGCTGAGTTTATTAATACCAAGCACAGGACAATTCATTTCCTAACACAGAGGATCGTCACAGAAAACCCAGAAAAGACCTAACTAGACTGACTTTCCACAGTCCATTAATTCCTGAGAAAAAAAGTGGCCCAAACACAAGTTGTGAGCAGTCCTTTCCTTCACTCAGGAAATTTATCTCAGAAAAACCTGCCATTTGGTGCTATGTCTTAAGCCCAAGAGATAAGGTTTGCCTAGGAATCACTTCTGTCTAGGCTTGGTATTTCAGGCTTAAAATCCTGCCTACTTGGGAAGCTGTGACAGGTGGGTTAACAGGCCCTACCTAGGTTCAACCCAGCACTATCCCACCCAAAGAAAGCACTTCTGGGGCATTTTAATATATACTGATTACCATAAAGCATACTGACAAAAAAACAGCCCTACATAGGACTTGTCTCACAGAACTTTTTCTTTTTTTGTTTTGTTTTTCTTTTCAGACAGGGTCTTTCTATATAGCCCGGGCAGGCTTGGAATTCTCAATACTCTAGCCTCATCCTTTAAAATGCTGGGATTACAGGCAAACAAATCCCTACCCAATTGTCTCATAGAACTTTCAGTGAAAAAAAGACAGTAGCACTAAAATTATAATCATTTCATAAAATTCCAATCCCATTCTCACACACTCTGTACGTAAGGACACTATCATTACTATGCTATCTAAGTCATGTAGTTTCAGCCAGTTCAAAGGGGAAACAGGAGAAAATACAGCTCTACCTAACCTCACTCCCATACAAATAAGCAAAAACAGGAAAATTACTGAAAACACACTCAGGAATCAAAACCTCGACCTTAACTGCTTGACCTCACAACTCTGGCTGATTTAGTATTTCAATTTTGTTGGAGAATGTGGTTTAAAAAAACAGAAAAGTGGAGAAATCCTCACTTATGAAATGAAAGCACCCAGGGAATTCTATTTAAAAGATGGTTTCCTCCTCTTTCACTAATACTTAGAATGTTCTGTGACTTAGAGAACTCAGATAAGTCAATGGTACATTCACTCAGTACTGACACCTTCAAAGGGAGAACTGAAGATGTGAAACAAATCCTACTTCATTCACTACCATTTTTAAATCTCTGATTACCAGTTCTCATTTATGATCTCAGAAAGGGGAAACAGTCAATGACATGCATTGCCTGAGCAAGCCTGAGTCTCACTGTCCCTCCCTCTTTCTCCTTCCAGCTAATGCAGAAACCGCAGTTAAAAATTGACAAGATTTACTCTTATCCAATAAAAAACTCAGAGTTCAGCTTTTAAGAGTTTAAAAGCCCAACCTTAGGCTCAAGAGGTAAAGGTACTTGCTGCCCCATATGATAACTTCAAATCCTGAATCCAGTCCCTAGGAACTACAGCAGTGGAGAGCACTGACTCTTGAAGGCTGTCCCCTTACTTCCACCTGGGCTCCATGGCACCCCCACAAAATATATATATATATATATATATATATACACATACATACACACATACATACATATATATGTATGTATGTATATATTTGAGACAAGGCTTCTTTGTGCCTGGAACCAGACAAGTCTTGAAGAGATCCACCTGCCTCTGCATCCAAAGTGCTGGGATTAAAGGTGTACGCCACCACATCCTGGCAATAAATGTAATTTATAAAAAAACTAAAAATAATGTATGTATGTGTATGAGTGAAGGTACACATGTCCAAGTACATACTCCCCAGTTTGGAAAGGTCAGAGGGAATGGAAATGTCCCCCTCCATTATTCTCTTCAGAGTGAGGAAGCAGGGCCAGGCCCACAGTTCCTACACCAACAGTTCAGACACTTACCCCGAGCTGGAGTCATGGGAAGAATTGCTTTTTATTCTTCAAAACAATCTCTACCATTATTCCATTATTCTCTGCCTATTCCTTTGAGAATTCTGGGTGTTTTCTCAGTTAAGCTATGACCTGGACCAACCTGGCTCCCAGCAAGGCTAGAAGCCAGCTAAGTATCAGTAATCCCAACTCTGCCACCACCACCACCCCTAAGCTGGAGCTAATGGCATATGCAGGACCCCCAGTTTGCCGTGTGGATGCTGGGATCTGAACTCTGTTCCTCATGATTGTCAAGCAAACGCTCCTAAGGTGCTTCAGATTCTTAATAATTCCAACATTATAAAACAAATGAGATTTCTTAAAAAGATAATATAAAATTTATCAAGTATTCACTCAACAGGAGTCACCAATCTCAGTTAACACCCACTTCGCCCTAGAGGTAATAATTAAAATACTAGCCCAAACTTAAAAAAAAAAAAAAAAAAAAAACACAGCTAGATATGATGGTGCACAGCTGTAATCCCAGCATTCAGGAAACTGAGGCAGGACGATGGGCATAAGTTGGAAATCACTCTTGGCGACATAACAAGTACTAAGTCAAGCCAAACCAAACAGGGATACACAGCAAAACTGTCTCAAAAAAAATAAAAAATAAAAAAACACAGAAAAAGGAAGAAAGAGAAGAAATTGAAAACACAGTCCTAGTCATGCATCAGATAAGTACAACAAAAACCACAATCAACACAGACTCAGGTTCAAATCCCTCCTATGCTCAAGAACAGCAAGGGAGGACTAAGCGATGATGTGCACTTTTGAGACTGAGGCAGGAAGATGGTTGTGAGTTCAAGGCCAAGCAGAGCTACAGAGTGAGGCCAACTTAACCCACCCCAAATAAAAAGGAATAGCAAGAGAAACTGGATCACAGACATTTTTTACAGGTGGATTACATTTTAGAGGAAGCAAAGGCTAAAAACAAAACCCACAGGCCCTTACTGTTGGCATTACTCACTTCATAATAAAAATTTAAAGACCAGCAGCAAAGCTTCCTCCAGGATAATAATCTTTGTCCCTGAACATTACAAGCCAAGATGGGGGTGCCCTCCTAGGCAAAAGTGTCTTGGAATTGATAATAGGAATGTCTCACGTAACTTCTGACCACAGTCTTAATTTGCCGAGTATCAGTCATCTGTCTAATAAAATCTGCAATTAGTACAAATGCAGCAGGCATTATTCCACAAACCAAGAGAGAGAATGTGGATGGAACTGTGGAGACCTTAATCACTTTTTTAAACAAGGGATTTTAAAAATAGACAACACCAGTTATAAAGGGCAGCACAAAAAAACAAATAAAAAAACCCAAACCAAAAGAAAATAACAGGACCCCTTCCCTCCCAATCTAAGTGGGAACAAACAGAACAGCCCCTCCTCCCAGAAGCTAGCCTCAGTCAACTGTTGCTGAACAGAACAAGAAGCCATCTGGGTTCGAAGTACAGACGTGGGATTTTTCTGCAGGGCAGAAAGGTGGTCTGGGGGCAAGACAGTAAAAACTATCTTTCTTGCTAGATCGTTCCACGATGCGAAGGATCAAGCACCCGGCGATCAACCCCATCCCCCCTCCCCCACCCCCATTCAGTTGAGGTGAGAGAATGGACAGCTTTCCAGCTCTCAGCTCTTAAAACTGCCTTTCTGGAGCCACCAAATACAATCCTGCCCCAGCAGCAAAGAATTTTGTGGAGAAGGGCTCGTTGATCCAGAGCAGAGAAGAGAAATCGGCGCCCAAGGGCAATTTTAATTGTCTAACTCGGCCCGATTTCCTAAGAGGCAGCAGAGCAGGGAGGGAGGAGCGAAGAGGGAGGAGGGAGGCAGCTCTGGAGTGGCAACAGGGGGCAAGCTGCAGAGAAAGGGATCAAGCCGGCGAGATCCCAGCCCTGGCCCTTGAGGAGCTGCTGCAGAAAGGGCTCAAAGGCTACCCGCACCGTTCTCCCGGAGACGTTTGCAAATCATATATGTAGCCAAAATGGCGCTGAGAATAAAAATATAATTTAAAGGCAGGTCGCCATATTGTAAACAGAGAGGCAAAGAAGTGGACTCGAGAGACATCCTCCATGATTTCCTGCACCGGCGCAGGCACCCGCTCGCTTGGGTCTGAACCCGGGCGAATTGGGTGGCCGAGAGCTCCGCGCACCAACCCCAAGGAGAGCTCAGGCGCAGGCAGGAGCCCAGAGGGCGGCGGGAGCGTGCGGCCGCCAAGCGGCACTGGACCTGGAGCTCCTCCCCTTCCTCCCCCGCCGCCGCCGGCCGCACTCGCCCCATCAGTCCCAGCTCCCTATCTACTTCCAATCTCAGTTGGGGCTCACCTCACTCCTCCCAACCCCCATCCCGGGGTCACGCCGCTGCTCTTTCCCTCAAGTCGGCCGGGTCCCGGCAAAAGCCGGGATCGCAGAGGCGCTCGCCCCAGCGGCTGCAGGCAGCTAGCGGCTGCAAGCGCCCGTTATTTCTGCAGGCCTGGTGAAGGAATGTACCGAGTACGGTCTGCCAAGGTGCTCCAAAGGGGTCCCCAGGACTTACCAGCACTGGAGGTGGAAGGCAGCAGGGCAGTGGTCGCAGCACAAGAGATCCCCACCTTCCTTGCAGCTATCGCAGCTGTCGTGGTTGGTGGCCCTGCCGCTTCTCCGGGACTCTTTCTCCGGCTTCCGACTCCGTTTTTCTGTCTCGTCCGTCTTGGGGGGAGCCAGCAGAGCTTGGATTTGCTGCACACACATACAAACGGCGTGTGTGCACATTCGGAGCTCTCGGGCGTCCCGTAGTCCCCGAGGCGCGGTTTCTCCGTCACCCACCCCTCTTCCCCCTTTTGTCCTTCTTCCTCCCATCCAGGCTGCTTCCAGAACCTCTCGGTCCCCGGAACCAGGGGAAGCCCACCCTAACTGCGCTCCCGCAGCACAACAACGAGAAAAGCTCCTTCCAAATGAGGAGGATCAGGGTAGGGGGATGGGGAGAGGGTGCGCGGTTCCCTTCTCGCCACTTCCTTGTATGGACAGTGGGGGACTCCAAAGCCCGGCTCCGGAGGCCCGAAGCTTGGTACCCGGACGTGCAGGGGGAAGCACAAAGGGGCCGACAAGAAGGGGGTGGGGAGGCCTGCCGGTGCAATGAAATGGAGTGGGCTGAAGCCTCAGGAGAGCGAATCGAGGGCGGCGGGTAGGTGAAACTGCTGCAAACGTCCTCGGAAGCTGCGCTCAGTCCCCCAAATTGCAAAGATGGGAGGGAGAGACTGGGTGAGGAAGAACCCCCCCCTTCCCCGGCCCTCTGGCGCTTCGAGCTTAGGGCCGGCTTTGTGGGGCGGAGGTTCCCTCCCGGCACTGGGGGAAGGGGATGAGGGCCAGTCTTACCTCCATCAGCCCCCCCGACGTGTCCAAGTCGTACACGATCGTCTTGGTCTCCATTTTCTCCCACATTCATCCACCTCCCGGGTTGGGCGCTCTCTACTCCGGCCCCCCCAGCCCCGGGGGGAGGGGGGAGGCGGGGGAAGGGGGCACTCCTGACCCCCGGCCCCCTTCTCTCTTCCCAACACAGGTTCCGACTTCCTCGCCCTGGCTCCCCCCCACCCCCCGGCCCCCAGTCCCTGGGAAGGCAGCGTCCTCCCCAAGGGCCGTGAGAGGGGAGCAACCCCTCAGCCCCGGCCCGGCGGCTGGCTGCACAGTGGGTCCCGGCTTCGGGGGGGTCAGGCCTCGGCGGGGCCTAGGCCCACAGGCTAAAGCTGGCGCTGGCGACCGCTGGTCCGGCCGGGAAGGCTGGAGGGCGCTGCCATCCCGGGGTTGGGGGACCGGAGGGGGGGTGAGAGGTTAGGTGAGGTTGTGGAACGTGAGGTGACTCGGGGGAGGATGATGTGGGGTGGTCCCCGGGCTCCGCCTCTCGCCGCCGCCGCCGTCTGCGTCCCGGCTGCCGCGCACTTGGCGCAAACTTACCGCGAGCGCCCGCAAAGCCACCCGCGCAGGCGCCCCGGGATCGCCGCTCGCCGCGCGCAACCGCAGTGACAGCCGGCGGCCTGGCTCCCGCGCAGCCGCGGTGATGGGGTACCCCCCTGCGCGCAGCCGCGCTGGCATTCGTCTGGAGCGCAGAAGCGCCGCCTTTCTGCCGTGCGCCAGCGTACTGAGATAAAAGGGCGGGACCTGAGGCCTCGCTCAGGCGCCTGGGTAAGCGCCTAGGGGTCATGGCGCAGCCGCAGAAACTTGGGAACGCTTCACCCATTGGTGTTTGTGTGCAGACCGTGGTCCTTCTTCCCGCGCAGGCGTGTTGGTTGCCACCCTCTCGTCCCTTAACAACACATCCGCCTCACGCGCAGGCGTATTGTCACCTGGCGGCCTGCACAAGAAAGCGTCTCCTTTCGCCATTTTGGTAGTGGGATTTGGGCTACCGTGCCCTTGGAGTCCGCAGTCACCAAGATGTGATGTTGTATGGAGCCGGTATGCTGTCGGCGGCATTAGTACTCATAGGGAAGCTATAGTGGATTGTTTGGCTCCAGCATCAGGTGTGGCTGGAGCAGGCAGCCATATTGGTAAAGGAAAAAAAAGCCATTGCGACAAAAAACGACGCTTTTGGTGGCGGTTTGGATGGCTGCTATTTCTACTTAATTCTCGCTCTCGACACTTAATTTTAGCACGAACATCGCTGCCTTGCGGCTCGTTGGAACCAAGCCTGGTTCAAGATGCCTTTTTACCATCTCTTAACCACTGTCCCTGAGAACCGCTCTTAAAGAGGAAGTCAAAAGCCCAAACAGTCCGTAATCCTGACAACGCCCAGCTACCTGCCTGCAGTTGACTTCAATCCCCAACTTGCAACGCGCTGTGTTCAAGGGTGAACGGGAACGCATTGCACCCTGGGAGTAAGGATCGCGATGGGTCTGATGAGTTGTGGGAGTTGTAGTTTCATATGTAGATAATGCACTGTTCCGTAGGATACTGGGGAGGGGAGGGGGAGCCTGTTGAGAAGGGTACTGGGATTTGTAGTTTGAGCTCCTCGTCTCAAATTCTGGGCAGAGAGACTTGCTTCTCTCTTTGGGTGTCCGCTGTTATCCCTTGTTATCGCTCTCCGATGTGGACAGATACTGCGGATGAAGCTGTTTAAGTGGGATAAATGAACCACACTAGACGTTAATTAATATTGGTGACAGTACAACTGCCTTCTTTTTATTTTCCCTCCTTCCTTCCTCCTCCCTCCCTTCCTCCCTTCCGTCCCTCTCTCTTTCTTTCTTTCCAAAGATAGAGTCTCTGCAGCCCTAGCTGGCCTAGAACTCGCTATGTAGATCAGGTTAACCATGAACTCAAAGAAATACTTCTGCCTCTGCCTCCGGTCCCATTTCTGGGATTAATGTGTGATACTATTGCTACTATGCCTGGCCCTTCTTAAACTTTTCTTCTTCTTCTTCTTCTTCTTCTTCTTTCTTTCTTTCTTTCTTTTTGGTTTATTGAGACAGTTTCACTGTGTAACAACCCTGGCTGTCCTGGAATTCGCTCTGTAGACCAGGCTGGCCTCGAACTCAGAGGTCCGCCTGCCTTTGCCTACCGAGTACTGGGATCAAAGACTTGCGCTGCCACCACCCGACGCATCAACTCAATTTTTTTTACGTTTTTTTTTTTTTTAATTTTTATGTGCATTCGGGTTTTGCCTGGATATATGTCTATCTGTGTAAGGGTTCCAGATTCCCTGGAACTGGAGTTACAGGCAGTTGTGAGCTGCCCTGTGGGTTCTGGTAATTGAACCCAGGTCCTTTGGAAGAGCAGCCAGTGCTTTTTTTTAATTTATGTATTTTATTTTACTTATGTATTTTAATTGCATGTACTCCTGCAGGTCAGAAGAGGGCATCAGATCTCATTACAGATGGTTGTGAGCCACCATGTGGGTGCAGGGAATTGAACTCAGGACCTCTGGAAGAGCAGTCAGTGCTCTTTAACCGCTGAGCCATCTCTCCAGCCTCCACTTAAACTCGTTTTTATGTTACTGCACACATCATTCTCAGAGTCGTAAAACACAGAGACTATTTGATTTAAACTCTATTTCCAGATACACAAGAGTGGAGCAGTGATTTGCTTAGGTTTCTTAGTGGGTTTATAGCAGACCTAAAAAGGGATTAAAAGGGAACATTTCTTGATTCATAGGTCAGAATTCGTTCTCTGCACCATGCTTACTGTCTCTGAGGAACTGTTGTTTCTCCTTTTAGAACAGTCAGGACTATAAATCAAAAAGGATATGGATAACTGTTTTAGGTGTGTGTGTGTGTGTGTGTGTGAGAGAGAGAGAGAGAGAGAGAGAGAGACAGAGACAGAGACAGAGACAGAGACAGAGACTTTGTATTTCTCTAGTGCTCCTGTGTTGGTGCCTGGAAATAGTAAGGTCATGGGGAAGTGGAGAATGTCATGCAAATTGGCTGCTCTCTGACTTCTGTGGTCACCACAGCCAACAATAGATTAGTAGCTAGCTATAGGGCTGAGATGTGGCTCTCAGAGGAGAGGGCTGGGATAGGTTTCTTGAAGGAAGAGCTCAGGCTTTATGCCTCCTTCATGCCACATGACCTCAGAAGCTGGCGCCTCATATGCCCTCTCTCATTGGCTTCCTTCCTGCTGCCCAGAGCACAGCTGTGCTGCTGTGTCAGCCTGAAGGTATTACTGGGCACAGAAGTGAGCTGCTGGCATATGCCCAGTGAGCAAGGCTTCGCTTTGATCAACACATCCGTTGCAGCTGAAGACAGGAGCGGGCAGTGGGCTGATGAGGAAAATGAGAGTTGGCTCTGCTGACAGGTGCCAGAGGAACAAATCACTCCAGACACCTTTCTTCTGAAGCCTGAAGGCTGAGGTCAGTCCAGTAAGGGCAGGACTTGGGGCCACCTTGGAGAGTTCCAGCTCTGGGTGTTCAAGGGGACTCCAGGAAAGAGAGCAGGTGGGATGCAGAAGCCTCTGAAAGCGACCTCTTGTGGTCCATGTAGGTATTGCACTATGAATGACTGAACCCCCTGACTTGGGCTGTACAGAGGCCTGGAGGAATTTCTGGTCCACATCTTCCAGGTAAAGACTGTAGAAGCAGAAGGTACTGGTGGGTGCTGGTCTTCCTCTCAGGTGTTTTTGTCTTTTATCTTCCAAGTGCCTCCTGGGAAGATTCTTTCATCTCCGAAGGCATTGGGGGGCCTTAGGGAATGGGCAAATTTAAGTATATCCTGGTCAGCCATCACTTCTTTAAAAAGCATTTATTTGTTTGCTTATGGTTTTTTGAAATAGGGCTTCTCTGTATAACAGCCCTAGCTTTGTAAATCAGGTTGGCCTCAGATTCCAGAGATCTTCCTGATTCTGCCTCCCGAATGCTGAGATTAAAAGTGTGTACCACCATGACCAGTCTTTATTTTTGTTTTTGGCTTTTTATAGATAAAATTTCTTTGTGTAGCCCTGACTGTCCTATATACCAGGCTGGCCTTGAATTCAGAGATCTTCCTACCTCTGCCTCCCGAGTGCTCAGATTAAAGGTGTGCACCACCAACCAACTTATTTTATGTTTTGAGATTATAATATAACTACATTATTTTTCCCTTCTTTTTCCTCCCTTCAACTCCCCTCATATACCCCTTCTTGCTCTTTTTCAAATTCATGACATCTTTTTAAAATATTTTTATGGTTTATTTAACTTTATTTTATGTGCATTGGTATAAAGGTGTCAGATCCCTTGCAACTGGATCTCCAGACAGTTGTGAGCTGCCATGTGGGTGCTGGGAACTGAACCTGCATCTTCTGGAAGAGCAGTCAGTGCTCTTAACCACTGAGCCATCTCTCCAGCCCATTCATGACATCTTTTAAAATTGTTGTCATTAACGTATGTGACTACACACACACGTTTCTAAATACATAAATACAACATGCTCAGTCTGTATCCTGTCCTTTGGATGTATGTTTTCAGCAGCCACCTTAAAGAGCCTATGGGTAGGGCCCTTGCCTGTATCAGGTACCCCCAAGCCACCCTGTCCTTCCTACTCACAGTCTGGATGTTTTCTGAGGACAAGCTAAGCTGGCCAGTTTATGTACAAGGTTCAGTCTACGGTTCCGATTCCAGTCTCTCAAGTTTCACTTGGTAGAAGATGTGGAAGGAAAGATGCATCAGACTTTGGGCATTGTCAGCAGTCCAGCAGTATTAAAATGGGGTTGGGACTGGGCCAATCTAGCTGTGGCAAAGAGGAGGAAATGAGGCATTGGGGTGGATGAGCACTTGAGTTACTGAGCTCCCACATCCCTGTGGCATTAACCACTGAGGCCTCTCACTTCACCAGCCATCTGTAACACTAATGTTTTTGGGGCATGTCGCCTATTTAAATACACATAGCATTTTTTTCTCATAAAATCTGGGGATGATTGATTGGTGGGTCCAGCAGGTCTTCTCATGCCAAGATTCATATCACATTCATCTACCACTCTCTCCCCTCCAAGAAAGCACCATTCACACTGCTTAATTTTTTTCCAAAAACACCATTTTAATAAGGAAACAACAGAAATAAAAGATTGTTCTCTGGCTGGAGCCCAGACCTCATATAATACATCATATGTACAAAGTGGCCTTCGGTCTGGACTGGGCTTCCTCCTGGGGACTTCTGACTTCAGTTCTGTGTCACATTCCTGGGTCCTTGGACTTCTGCTCCTCTCCAGAATGTACCTACCCTCTCCTGGCATGCCATAACACAGTGGCAGGAAGGGGAAGCATAGTAAGTGGCTTAGAAGAGGGACTAGTGGGAAGGGGGAGACACTTGTAACATCCAGAGGAACATCAAGGAAGGTCTCTCCCCCCTCAGACTAAAGGGATGCCGGGGACAGTAGGGTATCCTGCTTTGGTGTGGAGCATGAGTGTCCAGTGAAGCCCAACCTGAGCTTGGGACAGAGTCCCTGAACCTTTTAAAATTCCTTAACATCCTCACCTCCCCAGAACAGGGTAGAAGGCATAACTCAAATTCTGAGCCTTTAGAGAAGGACTAGAAACCTCCCTGAGGGGCTGGTATTGGCATGCCAGGACTACCAAGAGGTCATCATTGAGAACAATTTTGGCCACTGGTGATGGCCCTGTGAGGGGCATACTGGTCCCATTTCCACTGCTGCAAATCAGCTCTTCTGGAGTCCCCACATGCCAGGGCTGAACGGTGGCCATGTGTAGAAAGTGCCCTGCTCTGCCTGCAGCTTCAGGCCGGAGGGCCAAGGCATAAGAGAAGCGGGGAATGTTGGCTGGTGGAAATGTGCTCCAGTTAGGTTCTAGCCAAGTCAGGTGCCCCAAGTAGGCAGTGGTGCCAAGAAAATAGGTCACTGTGGGCATTGCAGGCAGGGAAGGGCACAACTTCTTGAGGGACTGGTGGTGTCTCTTCCCAGGTGGTATGTACAGGAGGTGAAGGGACAGCAGAGAGCCAGGAGCCATGCCACTGGCCTGGGACACAGGGCTGCAAGTGCATCCCCAGGCTGCTCCCACCTAGATGGAAACTTCATATTCTCTCGTCTCCTGCAAAGGAAAGAGACTGCGGGGAGTTGGAAACTTACAGAAGATTCATGGGGCCACAATCCACCTTCCCAAGGCAAAAGGGGGGCTTGACAGGACCCATAGGCATACCCACCCAAGGGAGCAAGGACTTGAGTCCTGAAGAGGTATCTAAGCCAACATGGATACTTACTCCAGTCTCATAAGTTGGGTTGTCAAATGCTGACTCCACCGTGATGCGGTTATAGGGGCGAGGATGAGTTCGGGGAAGTTGCAGGGGACTTTTCCCCTGGAGCCTGAGAGGACAGAAGACCCTGTGAAGCAGGAGTGCAAGGCAGGAGTGAATTGGATGTGTAGAACAGGAAGAGAAGCCAGACTCACCTGGAGAAGTAGAGGTACACACCTCCCACCAGCAGCACCATCGCCACCAGTGGTAGGAAGATGGCAGCTGCCATGTGGGCAGCATCCAGGGCACTGGAGGTGGCAGGTGCCTTGGCAACTGAAAGCAAAGGGTGAGTGGGATTGGAGCTGATGTCCCTGTCCCTTGGAGCCTATGTCCCCTCCCTTCTCAAGGACATTCAGAGACCAGCTCCCATTAGCTAGGGTAGGGTAGGGAAGAAGCTGTATGCCCTTCTGGGCCTAAACTGTTCTTTCTCTGCCTTCCATTTGTGGGAACCCATGACCTGGGAGCTGTGAGAGCCAGGTGCAGGGGGACCACATATCTGGCTCTCAAGCATGGGGACTCACCATCCAGGCTACGGCCGTTGTAGAACCCATCCAGAGAGGCTGGAACAAGAAGGGAGCGCCAAGGGCAGTGGGTGAGCCTGATGGACCAAGCCACCAATGCAAGGAGCATAGAAGTGGGCTCATCATGGGAGAGAAACTGACCAGGGAGAGCCCACTCCTGCATTGTCATGATGATCTTAGATCAGAGACCGGGTAGAGACTGAGGGACAGGCAGGGGCATGGGCAGGTGCTTCTGATTCTCAACATGGAATTGCTTTACTACAACAGTTCTATGGTCCAGGTGGGGTTTTAAGGGGATAGTGGCACTCACCAGCCCTACAGATGGGTGGGGGGTCACTCCAATGTGAGGGATGTCCAGGCACACATTTGATGCTGGCCTGGCCCTTCAGCACATAGCCAGGGGCACAGGAGAAGTGGATGGTGGCCCCTGCTGGGTGAAGCCGCTTCTCAGGACTGCGGGCACCGTTCTCAGGGGCGCTGAGACCATGGCATGGCTTGAACTGTTCCACTATAAGGCAGGCAGAGTCAGGTGCAAGTTTCAGATCCCTCTCCTTCTAAAGGGCCCCTCCTACACACTCGGCACTTACAGAGACATTTGGGGGCCCTGTCGCTCCACTTGGGGCTGCCAGCCTGACGATCATGGCAGGTGAGGATGGCACTCCCCGTCAGCACAAAACCCTGGTCACAGATATACTGCACAGTTGCCCCCACAGGAAACTTGGGGCTGGATATGAGGCGTCGACTGTGTTCCACATCCCCTGGGTCATGGCAGGATGTCACTATGGATGGAGAGGGAAGCAGGAAAGCAAGGAAGGTTCAGCATCTGGGTGTCTAGCTCAGTTGGTAAGAGTGCTTTGGAAGCATGCTTGAAACTCTGGATTTAGCAGACAGCACTACAGAAACCTGGCCTGGTGGTGCATGCCTATAATCCCAGTACTCCAGAAGGTGCCTGAAATCCCAGTACTAAGAAAGTGAGGCAGGAGGATCAGAAATTCAAAATAATCCTCAGTTTCATAGATGCTTGAGGCCAGTCTGGGCTAAAGACACTATGGGGGTGGGACAAAAGAAAGGCCTGTTCACCCTGGCTTTCAAGTGCCACAGACCAGCTAATACCAGGCTATATGGTTCTACTCTCATTTAGATGTCTGTATCTTTCTTTTTAGGCAGTGCTAGAACCCAGAATGGCATGCATGCCAGGTGGTCTTAAACCATTGAGCTACATTCCCCCCAGCCTTTTATTATTATTATTATTTATTTATTTATTTATTATGTATACCATGTTCTGTCTGCATGTATGCCTGAAGGCCAGAGAGGGCGCCAGATCTCATTACAGATGGTTGTGAGCCACCATGTAGTTGCTGGGAATTGAACTCGGGAAGACCAGCCAATGCTCTTAACAACTGAGCCATCTCTCCAGACCTTTGTTTTTGTTTTTGTCTTTTGCTTTTGTTGTTGTTTTATGTTTGTGTTTGTGTGTAGTTTATGTGTACTGCATACATGTAGATGCCCACCAAGGCTAGAAGGTGTTGGATCCCCCGGAACTGACTACAGGAGGCTGTGAGCTGCTTGATATGAGTGCTGGGAACCAAACCTGGGTCTTCTGCAAGAGCAGTAAGTGCTCTTAGTCACTCAGACACCCTCCCCTCCACCTTTTGGGGGGAAATAAATGCCTCACGCTATACTTTAGGCCACCTTCAAATTCCTGCCTCAGCTTCCCAAATGCTGAGATTCCAGGCATGTGACACACCATGCCTGACTGTGCCCACCATTCTGCTGACGCATCCTTTTCCTACTCAGCAAGGTCGGCAAAACCATGCATTCGAGGCAGCAAGCACTGCCTGGTTCTTGGTCAGCCAGGAAATGCTTGCGGTACTTCTCTGGAAGTCCTGTGACAATGGATCACTTCCATTTCACAGACAGGGAAACTGGGGGGTGGGGGGGGACAAGTTAGAAGAACACAAATGCTAGCAGAAACAGGACCAGATTTTCTCTCAGAACAGAGGAGTCAGGGTGGGAGGGACCACGGGGACAGGGGCACTCACCCCTCTGGCATGAGGGCAGGTCCTCACTCCAGCTCAGGTCCCACTGGCACATGAGAATACTGGATCCTACCACCTGGTAGCCAGGGTAGCACTGGTAGGTGACCACCGTACCATGCACCAGCTCAGGCTGTGATGGGCTCTTCCAGCCATTGGGGATCTCAGGTAGCTCCGGACATGTGTCATTGCGGGGTACCTCTGGGAACACAGAAGCAGGGAGATGCAGCCCCTTGGCCAGTACCAAGGTGACTGTGCTAGTGCCAACTCTGAGGTCTCTTTGTTTCCTGCAGATTATCCTGGGCCTAGACTGGCTGGGAAAGTCTCAGTGACTCATCCACTCATCCTGCTTTCTCAAGCCCCATCCCCTGACATCCCTGAGTGTCCAAGATTCCAGGATTGTCACCATGGCTTTGACTCTATTCTCAGAAGCACTTGGCCAGTCCCTCAGGCCTGAGAGACGGGTAAAGAAGGATAGGGAAGTCACTTCTGTTCCAGACTGTCACCAACCCTTTTCTGTAGTTCCTGTTTTTGTTAGGAAGTTCTTGCTGCCTCCCCAAATCTCCCCTGCTCTAACTGAAGGCTTCTGGGGTTGCCTGGTGCCTTTCCGGGTTTTGCTCATCAGATAGGGCATCCAGGCTCCTTGTTGCCCTGTGCTCTTGAACTTGCCATGATTTGGGATCTACAGTCCAAGTCAGACAGAGACGAGCTCACCGAAGAAGTGGATGACAAATCCCTGCTGGTATCCCAGCGCCGAAGTCCCAGGGTCTGACTGGAACTGGATGGTGACATCAGCCATGGAGGTGAAGAGCTTGAAGTGGCCACGGGGCCCTGAGTACTGGCCCAGGACCCGGGCCGTCAGGTCATCCCCATCGTAGAAGGTCAATACGTCCCCAGAGCCTATGCGCAGCCTGTAGAGGAGGAGGATCAGGGCAGGACAGGCTGAGGGAGGTGTCCCCAGCCTCAGGAGCCGGCTTGCCTGACCCAAGGCACTCACACTCGGATGTCCAGCATGATGCGCTTGTCCTCCTCCACGTGCACACCCCAGATGCAGTCCTGCCCCCGGCCATATGGCTCAGGCCAGTTTGGAGAGAGCACCACGCCTGCCGAGTCTGTGATCTCCCCGCTGCACACAGCTGCAAGGAAGGGGAGGCCGGGGAGGCCCATTCTCTCCAGTGCGGTGTCCTAGGGCTGCCACCTGCCCACAAAAGTGCCACTCCCTGCTAGGAGTCCCTACCTCCTCCCTCAAGGGGAAATATCAATCACGTACAGCAGGACCCCTGGCTCTGTGGCTGGCTCCTAGGTACCCACCCTGCTTGCTGCCCCGGCAGACCCACCCACCGGTGCCTGCTGACCTCGGCAGGCTGGCTCTGTCTCATTCCACTGGGGGTCGTGGAGGTCAACACACTCGATGATGATGGAACCCTGCTCCAGGGTGTAGCCAGGGTCACAGCTGAACTCCACAGTGGTACCCACAGGATAGGAGGGTGCGCTGCTGCTGAAGTTGCCATATTTGACAAAGGGCTCATAGCAGTGGCCCTGCTGAAAGGCTGTGAACCACAGGGCCCAGTCCAGCTCAGCCTCCATCGGGGTAGGCCAGAGGACAGGCGTTCTACCACTTCCCTCCTCAGGGCCTTTCTTTCTCAGTGCAAAAGTGTATCCTGGGCTTGGAATCAGAGGCGGGGGACAGGGCACCCAACTCTATTTTGGTCAGGAAGCCATCTTGAATCACCATTGTATTCTTGTTGGCTCGCTGGCACTTAGTATACAGAAGGTACTCAATACTTTTTTGATGAGTTAATGAGCACATTTATGTATGTGTGGGTCTAGGATGCCTCTTGCAGCAGTCTCTGCCCCCAACCCCCGCCAAGTGCTGAAGCCTGTTTTGCTTTTTTTTTTTAATATTTATTTATTTATTATGTATGCAATATTCTGTCTGTGTGTATGCCTGAAGGCCAGAAGAGGGCGCCAGACCCCATTACAGATGGTTGTGAGCCACCATGTGGTTGCTGGGAATTGAACTCAGGACCTTTGGAAGAGCAGGCAATGCTCTTAACCTCTGAGCCATCTCTCCAGCCCCCTGTTTTGCTTTTTTAAAACCTGGAGAATTCATTCTCTTGGGCTAGAAATCTATGGTTGAGGCAAAGGGCTCCTGCAAGGATGGGATGGGAATCTTGGGCCGGAGGGAAGGGGCATGGAGCAGGTGCGAAATGTGGAAGGAATGACAGAATGTGGTTAGAGAGGGGAAGGATGTGGGAAAGAGAGCCTAGCACTGGTAAGGTTCCATCAGGCTCACCCTCATAGCGCAGGGCCATGCCTGCCGCTGCCCCACTGCTATCAGTACTGAACTCCACAAAGAAGTATCTGCCGGAGCTGAGCAGGCCTTCAATGGGCAGGTACTCCACCTCGTAGGAATCGTACACTGGCGGGGCCTCCACGTTGTTCCCGTTGCGGATGATGAGCCTGGGCCAGAAGAGTGGCAGCTGGGTGCTTGGTATCCCCCAACAAGGGATTGCCAGGTCAGGCACTCCCATCTAGCCGGGACAGCCCCTCACCTGTCGTCATCTTCTGCCAGGGAGACCTTTTCAAAATGCAGGTGTAGTCGCTGGCTCTCAGGCGCCTCTAGCAACCAGTGGCAGGTGAGGTTGTTGCTGTAGTTGCCCGGGAAGCCGGGAGAGACAATGCGACCAGTGGTAGCATTTCGAATCACTCCGCCACAAGCAGCTGTGGATCGCAATGGGCTTATACTTGGTCTCTGCCCTTGTTCCAAATGCCTCCAAACCCTCTTCCCCACCTAGCCCTGTGCCCTCAGCATGGGCACTAGGGACTTTTGCCTGGACGTCATCTTTGCTGCGGTGGCTCTGAGAGCCCGTCTTGCAGTCCTGACTCTGCTGCTGCAAAGAGCCCAAACTTCAGCTGTGGGCTGACCATCCCCATCTCTGAGGTTTCATGTGCAACTTTCTTGGCAGTGAGCACATCTGTTGCTGCCTGGCTGCGCCTCTACCGACCTCTTCAGGAGGCTGACTGATTCCACCAGGCTGACTTCAGTATGTTAAGCCGCTTATCCAAGACTGACTTTCTTGGACCTAGCTGATACCTTTATGCCACTCTGCCCTTTCCCACACCCCTTCCTCCTTTTCTCTTGTCCTTCCCTCCTCTTTTTTAAACCTCAGGTAAGCCAGGCTGTCCTTGAACTCAGTACAAAAAAGATGATAACCCTGAACTCCTGATCCTCATGCCTCCATTTCTCAAGAACTGAGATTATAGGCATGTGCTTATACATGCTATTATACAAGCTATCATACATGGTTTTTCTCTTTCTTCCTTTTTTCCTTTCTGTTCTTTTTTCTTTCTTTCTTTTTGGACAGGATCTCACCTTGTAGTTCTGGCCTGGAATTTGTGGCATAAAAGTATCAGCTAGGTCCAAGAAACTCAAAGGTCCACCTGTCTCTGCCTCCTGCGTGCTGGATTTAAAAGTATATGCCACCAGACCTGGTTGTTTGTTTTTAAAACAGTGTCTCCCTATGACAGGGTCTCCCTATGTAGCCCAGGCTAGTTTGGGATTTGCAGTCCTCTTGCTTAGCCCCTGGAAGGCTGCAATGACAAACATGTCCCCATGCCTTGTTACTGTTGTAAAACTAATTTTCTGAAGCCGGGCGGTGGTGGCGCACGCCTTTAATCCCAGCACTCGGAAGGCAGAGGCAGGAGGATCTCTGAGTTCGAGGCCAGCCTGGTCTACAAGAGCTAGTTCCAGGACAGGCTCTAGAAACTACAGGGAAACCCTGTCTCAAAAAAAAAAACAAAAAAACAAAAAAACACACTAATTTTCTGTCTTGCCTAGCATGATAACAGGCCTCAGATTTGAACCCCAGAACACAAAACAAAACAACAAGAACAAAAGCATTTATCTGTTTGGGTTTGTCCTTTAACTAGGACCCCTTCAGTACAGAGACCATGTCTTTTCATGTCAGGTGAACAAAATGAATGCATGAGTATAGAGAGGAGACAGGACCAATATGCCTTGGCAGGTTGTTAGCCACAGGTGGCCTTAGATACCTTCTGCAGTGGTTCTCCGAGACTAACACTCTCGTTCCTTGACTGACTGCTAAGGACTCTCAAACTGACCCCTCTGGCCTGGAACTACTTGTTCTTCCCCAAGGAAAGACTGAGCTGCATGTCTGGGCCCAACAGTGAGGGTTTCTAGGCCATTCCAGCACAGAATTCACAGAAGGTGAGTGGGGCCAAGAAGCGGGCCTGGAACAGGAAGCTGGTTCCAAGCACAGCTCTGCTCTCGGAGACCAGACTACAGACAGACAGACAGCTCTGCTCTCGGAGGCCAGACTACAGACAGACACACAGCTCTGCTCTCAAAGGCCAGACTACCACTGCCATACAAAGCACCGTTTCCTCCAAAGGCTGCAGACAACAGAAGAATTGAGTCTAGATTTTGGGGCCAGAATGAGTCTTGTCTTGCATTCTCTGCAGAGGAGCAGTCTAACTTTCTGCTTGGCCTTCTACTCGAACGCCATCCCATTGACTTAGAATCACCTTGAGGTGATGTTCATGTTCATAATGACTGGGACTCTCTCCTTTCCTTTTCAGTTTTCCTCCTTGAAACCTTCAGGCACACCTTTCTAGATCATTCTGTTTCTGCATGCCTTCACACAGAACCCACCAAAACTGCCCTGAGCTAATGATTATGGAAGTCCTCCAGGCTATCTCTGTGGGAATCCCTCCAGGTCTCCTCCATTTGGAACTGGCTTGTCTTGCCCACATACAGGGCACACTGAGATCACCCAATCCAGTGTTGTCCCCAATAAACCATTCCCCAGTCTCCCCACTAGATGGTGCTCTTTGAAGGTCTGTCTCTTAGGGACAAGCACTAGAAAGACTATGAAAGGAAATAAGGTTCAAAAGTCCAAGGCTCTTCCCCTCCGAAAAGATAAAAAAGCAAAAGTTATCTGTCATGTGGCAGACACAACACTACCACCATGAGCCTTCTGGGTTTGTAGCCATCTCAGGCCTTCCAGGAACCAGAACTGGCATCCCTGTACACTCAGCCTGGCTCTCTGCTCAGTGTCTCTGAACTTCTCTACATCCCCAAAGTGACCACCCCAGTTCAAATCCTCTCTACAGGATGGCCTCCCGGCCCCCAGACAACCACTGCCGGGTCTCCAGAGCAGTTCTGACTTCCTTCCTTTCCTCCTCAAAAAACTCAGTGCTGTGCACCTAGTGCCTTAGACTGACAGTCCAGGTCCTTGGCACTGTCCGCTCCACCTGGCTGTCTTCTATGCTGTAAACACCCTCTCCTTTGTGCCCCTCCATCATAGCTTACATTGTTCCCTGCGTAGAAATGCCAAACATTCAGGGCTACCTCCTCCAGGGAGCTGTCTCAGTACCAACTGGGAATGCAAGGCTGCTTTCTCCCCAGACCAATTCAACCCTCACCCTTTGACAAGGTCTAACTTTGTAGCTCAAGCTGACCTAGAACTTAAAATCTTCCTGCCTCAGCCTCTCAGGTGCCGGGATTACAGTCGTGAGTACCATGCCAGCCACGTTATGACTCTTCCTCGGTACTTTTTACTCCCTGCTTTAGAATTAGTGATCTCTGCTCCTGGTTTATTTGTTATTTTAAAAGTCCTATATATATATATATGAGTGTGCCTGAGTGTGCTTATACATACAAGTGCAGTGCTTGTGGAGGCCAGAAGGGGGCGTTGGATCCCCAAACTGGAGTTAAAGGCAATCGTGAGCTGCCTGATTGTGTGCTGGGGATAGAACTCAGGTCCTCTACAAGAGCAGCGTGCAGTCTTAACTACTGAACCACCTCTCCAGTATCTCTAGGTCCCTTCTTCTTCCCGCCTTCCCTGGGACTGTGGGGCTCAGGATAGAAGACCCGTTTGACTCAGGTCCCTTCTTGTCCCCACACAACTTCTATGAAATCTGTGCTGGAATGGCCCAGAAACCCTCACTGCTGGGCCCAGACAAGCAGCTCAGCCTTTTCTTGGGGAAGAAAAGGTAATCCCAGGCCAGAGGGGTCAGTTGGAGAGTTTCTTAGCAACCAGCCAATGAATGGCAGTGTTGTGACATCTGGAGAACCACTGCAGAAGGGAGCTGAGGCGACCTGTGGCTAGCAATCTGCCAAGACATGAATCATCCCTGATCGGTCCTGTTTTCTCTCTGCATTCATCTTGCTCAGCCAACATGGAAAACCAACTCTGAGCCCAACCTGTGATGCTGACATAACGGAGAATAAATGTAGGTTGGTTCAGTACCGCTGAGATGTGCAACCATATACTGACTTCCTTATAGAAAAGAAGTGAAATTCCAGACAGCAATGGCGATCCGAGATGACCCCCACTTTACTCCTCGAGCCCTCTCTGCGGGGATCCACTCACCAATGCAGACCGGCTCTTGGGAATCCCAAAAGGGCTGGGTGGCATTGAGACAGGTGAGGAACTTGGCACCTTTTAGCTGGTATCCCGTGGCACAGTGGAAGCGGGCGCTGCCTCCTGGGTGGAGGCTGGTGACAGTCACATCCCCATAAGCGGGACGCCGGGGAAAGTGGCAGCTCAGGAGATAGGCTATAGAGAGAATGGGTGGCAGTGAGGAGGGGCAGGGCCCGCACAGCCTGCTCTAGGTGTCTTTGGGCTCAGAGGAAGCATTGGATGTTCCACAGAAGTGTCCCATTTCCAGTAACACATTGGGCAGCCTGCCTAAGCTTTCCCTGTGGAGGTCCTTTCTACTACTCCCTCACCCATCCCGACCAGTGAACGACTTTTAAAGACAATGGAAGGATATGGGAAAGTCCTACTCACCTTCTTGGAAATTGGAGGTGGGATTAGCGTTTCTGGGAAACTTGGCTGCTTTGGAGTTGTTATACCATATATGCCCATATAGCGGCAGCAAATCTCATAAAATTGCCTGGCATACCCCAACTCTTAGGCTAAGCCCCAGAAATAGCTTATTAATGGGGAGTCTCTAAGAGGTAGGAGGAGTGAAGAGAAGGCTTGACTGTGTCTCTGCGTGCCTTGTGTGACTAGGAAAAGGGGCTGCCTCAGGAGAGATGAGGTTCCAGAGCCCGAGTTGACCACAACTTAGTTTCGAGGCTTCTCACACCTGTCTTATTCTTAGTGACAACGAGAAGAGAGTTTTGCGGGTATGACCACTAAGAGGCTGGCTGTGATTGGCAGGAGGTATAGGGCAATGCCTAGGAGATGGGTTCTGGGTTTAGCTAAACCAGGACTCCCTGGCTTTAAATGCAGACTCCGCTACTTGCTGTGCCACCTTGGTCAAGTTACCTCTGTGCTCCGTGCCTTAGTTCCTTTGTTTAATCGGTGATCTAGAGGACTGCATCCAAGGCTGGGGAGGTTAAATGAGAGGCCATATGTGCAGTGCCTGGCACAAAGCGCACAATTAACACCCCAGCCGACTGGCAGTGTTTGCAGTCAGGAGTCCTGACAGATTCTTACATTTGCTGTACTTTCCAGCTCCTAAAACACCTTCGCGACCTCCGCATCCCCTTCGCGCCCTCCGCATCTAGTACCTATAATATCCATGGAAGAAAGGTGAGGTAGGGGCTGTTGACCCATTTTAAGGTAAGGAAAGCTGAGGTCTGGAGAGACTGAGGTTCAGGGGGCCTGTGTACTCTCGTCGTACTGCAAGTGTATGGTAGGGTGGGGATCTGAGTTCCTCAGTGCCCCCTGCTTCCTACCTGACCCCAGTCAGTGGTCAGAGAAACTTGACCGTTACAGACAAGGCTGGCCTTGGAGGTTGTTCAGCAGGTCATTTCCTCCCCGCTAGGCTAGGACAGGGAGGACTCTACCCAGAGTAGACGGAAGAGAGGCTGATGTCTGGGAGCTGTAGGCCAGGTCAGACTCAGCACTTTGCTGTCAGCTTCCCTGTGCATCCCAGCACAGCCAGGGAAGGGAATGGGCTGGGATGATGTGAAAGCAGGAGGCTGGTGGCTTTGAGAAGCGCCCCCAGACTCCATAATGGGTAAGTGCCACTTCCCAAGATGAGCTTCCTCCTATTGCCATGACAACCAACTGTTCCCAGGGAGTCTGCACCACCACAATCTGTTGAGTTATTTTCTTGCTGGCGGCTGTTTCTGGAGCCAAGTCCAGCACCAGGAATGCTAGGATGGAGGAGGGAGGGGCCTATCAGGCACTCTGCCCCTGCCTCCCCACCCAGCCTGGGGCTGGGCCAGAGGAATCCATCCCTCCACAAGGCCTATGGCCGCAAGGCCGGTGTGGAAGCTCATAATTGTGACCTCCTTCATCGGCTTGGACGCTGTGCATGCACAGCCATGATCCTCAGCCCTCACTGACTCTCCCGGGCACCCTCTTTCTCCAGCCCAGGAGAAGTGCCTGTGAGCACACGCTCTCCCTGTTCCCATCTCTGGGATCAGGGCTAATTACAGCCTATAATTAGGGGAATTACACTCATTAAGGAAAGAGCTGATCATTGACAAAAACTGGGCAGAGGAGGAAGGGCTTCTGGGACAAAGAGCGGGAGTGGGCCAGTTCTCCAAGTCTGCTAGGGATCTGCTCCCTGTGGCTCGGCCTCCAGCCCCATTGCATTCTGCCACTTTTGTCTGGCCACACAAAGAAGGGACTGTAGTTTTGAGCAAAGGAATTTGCAGCAAGAGAAAAGGTTACTGTGGCATGAAATTATGCCTGCTGCCGAGGAGGATTGATGAGCCATTAGGGAGAATGAAGGGGCCGCCCAGGCAGTCATCCCTGCCTGGGGCGGGGCTTTACCTCCGCTGAGGGCCTGAACAACCTCTGCCCACCATTAGGATCCCTGCTGTCACACCAGGATGCTCCTCTAGTTCAGGTGACCAAGCCTTGACAAGGTGAGTAGGCAGGGTCCACGCATTCCTAGCTCCAGAGTGCTTGGCCGTCCATCAGCTCTTCCCCCCCTGCGGGTCTGCAGAAGTGGTCCATGCCAAATGCAAGACAATGCCTTGATTGTTCTTACCAATTATTTCCCTATTAGCACTCCAGGATCTGAATTAAAGTTAACCTGTGCAGAGGATGGAAGTGACTTCCTGTCTGGGGTGGGGGTGGGGGATGGGCAGGAAGGACCCCTGTGGGGCAGCAGCAGCTTTGCCTCCCTCCCTCATCCTGCAAACGGTAAAACACTAGTTTCCTTAATGAAGGACATACTAAGCACTTTTTGTTTAACTTAAACCACCAGAGCTACACAGAGAAACCCTGTCTTGAAAAACAAAAGTACCAAAAAATTATAGAATAAAAAAAAATAGAGTAATTTCCAATTAAATACTTTTAATTATTGTTTTTACTTTTGTTTGTCCTGGAACTTACCCTGTAGAGCAGACTGGCCTGTAGACCTGCTTCTGCCTGCCGAGTGCTGGGATTAAAGGTGTGAGATACCACGTCCAGCTAATTTTTTTTTCTTTTTAAATTTTTGAGGTAGAGCCTTACTGCATAGACCTGGCTAGCCTGGAGCTTACAACACTCAGAGATCTACCTCCCTCAGCCTTTTTAATGCTGGCATTGCACGTGTGTACCACCATGCTCAATGCAAATGGCTAGTCTTGATTCTTTCTATACTATGGGATTGTCTTATTTATTAAAATTACAAAAAGGGCCATAGAGACGGCCAGATGCAAAGGCACTGCTGCCAAACCTGACGACCTGAGCTTCATCCCTGGGACCCACATGGTAAAAGGGGGGGAGAGCTCTGATTTCCACAAATTGCCCTCACATAAAGTAAATAAATGCATTAAATGCATAAAATTTTAAAAATTAAAAGTGACAACTAGTGTACTAAAAAGGAATAGAGGGAGAAAAAGAGTCAGAGAAATCAAAGGACTAGCTCAAAGTCAGCAACTAGCAAGAAGCCTGTTCCCTCAGCCAGTGCATGGCCCACCTCATCATGCCCCCCTTCTTTCCTGAGGCATTTTGAATTGCCACATGGGGCATAGGCTGCATCCCAGGTGGGTGAGGAAAGCCAGTCTGGTTAGCTAAAGGCCTCCAGATGGTCATTGTCAAGTCCCTTCAGCTCCTTCCCGATCTAGACTGTAATAACAGGAAACCCACTAGGAGAGCGGCCAGTCTTGGCTGGCTCCTCTCTGTGGCTCAGGCCTTACCTTGGTAGTGGAAATGGAAAGTGCCAGGCCCAACAGGTAGTGGAAGGCTCTGGAACCTCAGGGCTGCTTGGTGGGTGGGGCTGCGGATGACTTGGCCCCGGAGCAGGAAAGACTGGTTAGCCAGGGGCAATGGGTCAGGCCCTCCGAGGCCCTCTACTGTTATGGTCTCCCCTTCCTGAAGGCTGATGTTCTCCACCTGCAGATGGGTGGGAGAGAACAGAACAGCGCTATCAGGACTTCTTGTCCCTGAGTCCTGCTGACCATCACCCATCGGGGTCACACGGGAGCCTCTTGTACGCTGGGCCCCGAGGCCCCATAGTCGGGCCATTTTGTTTCCAGCTTCCCCGGGTCACTCCTATTGTATGCTGCGCACACTCCTCACGTCCAGCCGGCCTTGTGCGCCACCTCATGTCCCATGTCCATTCTGTCAGAAGGACTGCAGATCTCGACTTCGTCGCTACTGCCACTTCCCTAGCTCAGCCCTGCCATTACTCACCTAGATCACCAAAGCCAGCCTCCCTACCCGGAGGACTTAACCTACCCCTCCCTTCTCATCAATAGTTTCTGAACAGAAGCCATTAGTAGTCTCCGTCCCTGCTGCCCATCCCGGAGCTTTCTTGTTTAAATCACCCAGTATTTCTCCATTGAGTCTATGAAGCCAGCCTCTCTGGCTGGCCCTATAGGTTCTGCCAAACATGGCTCCTGCTTGCCCCTCAGCTTGGCCTTGTTTCATGCCATGATACCTGCTCTGATTACTTCATTTGATTGGCAGTGGCCCCTTTAAACCATCCTGTTCTTCTGGCCCTTAATCCGTGAGCATGCTCCTGGGTGCCATGCTTCCATTCAAGGAGCAGACAACCCCAGACTCTGACCAGAGGGGAAAGGTGCTGTGGCTTGGGAAAAGGAACCGTGGACAGGGAGTCTAGAAATAGAGGGGCTGACTCATCTTCACCCCACGTTCCTGGGCAAGGACACTGGTCGCGCTTCATTTAATTTTTTATTATTTTTAGTTGAGTCTCATGTGGCAAAGGCCAGCATCAAATTCGTGATCCTCCTGCCTCAGCCTCTTTGAGTGCTGGGACTACGAGTGTGTGCCACCATGCCTGGCAGGGCTTTGCTACTTAAAATATGGCCCCTAGATCAGCAGCGCCACATCACATGGGCGCTTCTAAGAACAGAATCAGGGCTGGGGATGTAGCTCAGTTGGTAGGGCGCTTGCTTAGCGCACAAGCAGCTCTGGGTTTAATACTGAGTGCTATATACACTGTGTGTGATAGTATATGCCCATAATCCCAGCACATGGAAGGTGGATACAGGCGACTCAGAAGTTTAAGGTCATCCTTGGTTACATAGTAAGTTGAATACCACCCCCCACGGGGGTGGGTAAAGAAAAGAAATGGGGCGACCCTTAGACTCCACTTTAGATCCATGAACTCATACTCCGGATTTGAATGAGGTACTCGAGCAATGGAAACGGATCTGTAAGCTCTAAGTTCTATAGCTCTGACTGAATGGTTTAAATGTTGGGCTTTCAAGAGTTAACCACCTGCTCTGGTTAAGTGGCACACACTGAGTCACCAAACCCTTTCTGATTTTATCTCCCGGCCATCTCAGATGGCTGCTCCTTCTCCTCCTTTTGCCCACTGTTACTGAGAATGGCCTCTGACCACATCCGGTCCCTGCTACCCCCAACTCATTCTGCTGCAGGTCAGACCTCTTCTCTCTCCCATTCCAACCCCACCGGTAGCTTCCGGTTGCTCAGAGACAAGGTTCAAACTGGCCACTGGCAAGCAGCTTCAGAGGTTTCCCCAGTCTCAGCTCCCTGCGGCGCAGCCACAAAAGTCCCTCCTGCTTCCTGCCCTCCTGGAGTTAGCACAGGAATTACCGCCCCTTTCCCTACCTTGAGAGGCAGGCCTTCCTCAGTTTCCCCCACCAAACCATCAATCGCTCTTCTCCAGGTTTTCCACCAGATCACCCTCTCCTCATCTGCATACTTAAGCCTTGTATTCAGGATATGCTCTTCATAGGCCAGTTTTAGCACGGAGGTGTGGAAGAAAGGTATGTGGGCCTCTGCAGGCTTGGCCCTCACAAGTGTGTCTCTATGAGCTGCAAGCATGACATGTTGAGCCTAATCAGGTCTAAGGAGACGGGTGTTACCAAGCTTAGAGGGAATTCTCTGATTGTGGCTGAGGATTGGCACGTTCTGGGAACTAAGGTGGTGGCCGGCGGGGGAGGGGGGAGCATCTGGGAGAAGAAGTTCCAGCCCCGGAAGGAAAATATCAGGTGGGGCTGGGCGGGGGGTGGAGTGAGGGGTGGGAGGGGGTTGAAGAGAAGGCTCAAAGCAGGATGCTAGGGGCAAAAGCGCCTCCTCTGTACCAGGAGCTCCCCGCCCAGGCACTTTTGGGTGGCGGCTGCCTGACCATCTGTTGGGGACATCCCTCAGGGAATCCCTAGCAGGCGGAGGCTGGATGAGGTCCCTTCAAACTTGGAGATTGTGTGATGCTGGAGTTGGGAAAACAAGCCTCACACACGTGGAATCTGTAATTATCGAGAGATGCCAGGCAGCATACAATTCTGCCTTAAGTGGCACTGAATGCAGGCAGCAGGGATCCTAGAGGGGAGAGCGGGAGAGTGGAGGGCTTGGCGGTTCTCAGATCAGCGCTTGGTGCAGGTGGATCTCAGAGTGCCTTTAAGAGCTGGGTGTAGGAGGAGGCAGAGATGTTGAAATCAAGGAGGCATTTCTTCCTAGTTTCTCAGAGATTAATATCTCTGACTTAACTTCTAACTTCCTGCACCCGATCTTGTTCTAGTGGCAGATGCATTAACGATGACCATTCATAGAGCATCTACAGTGTGTCAAGGTGGTAAAAGAGTCTCAGAGAGGTTAAGGAACTTTGAAAAGGGCACACAGCTATTAAGAAGCAGAGTCTTGCCTTGCTGGAGGTACAAGGCAGCTTCGTTCCCCTCCCAGACTCCTGGGGCTATCACCTGCAGAAATAGACTTCTAGACATCTTTATTCCCGGGCTCCAGGGCCCTAGGTTTAGCAGGGAGGTGGATTTTGGCTTGGCCTGCCCTGGCCTTTTCAAGATGTTGGGATTTGAGTTCCCATGAGCCATCCTTTCTCTGGCAATCTATATAGCTTGGGAAATTGAGAGCTGAGATCTCTGCACCCCTTTCTTTTGGCCCAGAAAAGGGGGGGGGTCTGGCTCCCAGCTCAGCCTGAGGGTGAGGGCTGGGATATGGCTCCCTGAGCAGCCCAGGGATAGCTGTGCCGTGTGGATCCTCTGGGTCCTGAGGATCCACTTGCAGGCCTGCTGCAGAAGCTGGGAGGTAATTTGTCACTTGTTGGAGGGCCAGGCTGACAGGGGCCAGACAGGGCTGGGTGTTGGACAAGGGGGGAGATGAAGTCTTGGTGTAATTTGCAGGCATCTGAAGAGTCGGGGAGGCAGATTGAAATGTCAGCTCTGCTCATGAGGGCTGTCTTCCCACACCCCATTCAGTGACAGGAGGGGCCCTGGGAGCCAGGCAGCGGGAGCCAGAAGCAGAGAGAGCTTGGAGGACAATTCCCATAGGACCCTGGGCTGTCCAACACTACCCTGCCTCTGGAAGACCAGGGAGATGCTCAAGGAGAAAACATAGTCGTTTTGAGAGGAGCTGGTTCTTCCTGGATGAAAGATAGGGAGGGCTCAGCTTGCCTTCTGCAGCCCCAAGGTCACGTGTCTAGTCAGTAGTGTCTGACTGACAGACACACATTGCAGTAAGGCAAGTAAGATGATTGCTGTCATTTTTTTTAGTGGACACCAGGGTGAGCCTGTGTGTCACTCCCCCAGATTCTGGTTATTCCCACACCTCGCAGAGGCCCCATCTTGTGGCTACCAGAAAGCAAGGCCAAGGTCTGAGGGACCACTGTGCAGCTGAGCTTAGGGAAGAGTGTCCTGACTCAGTGTTAGGGACTGATCTAGTTTAACCTTTTATGGAGGGAGAAACTGAGGCCCAGAGAAGGTCAGGGGCTTAGCCAATCACTGATAAGCAGAACCTGGGCTATAGAAGGCAGAACCAGACTCCAGTTTCTTAAGATCTGGTACTTCTCTATAATATCTGTTATGCGTGTGTTGGGGTATGTGTGTGTGTGTGTGGCGGGGGTTAGGGTTTGCTTTAGGGATGGGATAAAGGGCCTAAATCAGAGAGTCAGACTTTCTAGTTACTCTCACTGCTCTCAGATGGGCCCTGCCAGTCAGGAAATAAGAAACTGCCCAGAACCACCACCCCAACCCATCACATCCCTGATGCTCTCATCAGGGCTGGTCCTGACCTGGCTCAGCAGGGTAGGGTGTTCTGCCCATCAAACCGACAGCTGGCCTGAGGAAGCTGTGTGCCAATGGGGCCACCTGGACCTGAGGGCAGGGACAGGGGGCAGCTGTGCCCGGGCTCCAGATGGTACAGACAGCAGCCAAGCCAAGATGGAGGCTGGCAGCAGGAAAGCTCTTGGAACGCCAAATGAACTGAGAGGCAGGCACCAGGCCCAGAACGGTCCAGAGTACTCACGAGAGGCTGGCCACCCAGGGAGGGCACAGGACCCTTGTGAGTCACGGGGCTCATGTCCTCTGAAGAGATTTCTCTGGATCGTTCAGGAAAGAGTCCATCCCCGTGCCCAATACTCAGCTGCAGCAAGTCCGCCTCCCTAGAATATGGAGGACCTGACCTGGCCTCCTCCTGGCTCAGACCCCCCCCCCCCAGAGGGCATGGAGAGCTACAGCATCATGGAGAAAGGGGCAGGCGTGCGGCGCAGCAGACTATGGGGGCCCATAGTCTGACCCAGAGATTCTGGTACACCTTAAGCAAACAACGACAGACCAGAGTCGGATAGGCACTGCCTCAGCCTGAAGCCTGGCTGATCTGCTCCGGAGTGTGATTTGTGGGCATTTCATGCCATCCTTTCCCTGGCTCCTCACGTCTCCTTTGCCCGACTCCAACTCCCACACGCCCTGGTGAACTAGGGGTACACCGGGGTTACCCACAGTTGAGTCCCACCCCTGACCCTCATCTGCTGTCTATACAATGATAATTCTTTCTCAAAACACCCTGGGAAGCCTCCAGGGGCCAAACTTGTCACATCTGCGCCTTCCCAGCCCAGGCAGTGGTTGCTGGCATGTCACCCTACAGGCTTCCAAACGGGTATGTTTACTTCTAGAAAACCCTTCCAGGTTGAAGAAGAACCCAGATCCCATGGCTCTTCTGTGCCCCAGTCCCTCCTGCCCTGAGCATCCTATATCCATTGCTTATAATTTTTCCCCTCCTTGTACAGGGACATCTGCATCCTCAGTGCTCAGAACAGAGACTGAAACATGGTACTCAGATTCCGCTTATGAAACAAACCTATTGACCAAAGACCATTTGTTAATGATTAACTGAGTGATCTTGGGCAAATCCCTTTCCTTGCGCAGACTTCAGTTTCCCCAGCTATGTAGTGGGTAGATTGGTCTATATCGGTACCTTTACAGGTCCCAAAGGGTGTATGTGGTGTGTCCAAGAGGACTAGGTCTGTGGGAGGCAGCCAGGAGTAGCCCCGACCTTACATCCTGCTGTTCTGTCCTTTGCTCTTTCCCTGACCTGACTGTGGTCACTCTGTGCCCCACCCCCCAACCTCAGACTCTGTCTCAGGCCACAGAGCCCTCAAGGACTGACTCTGCTTCTATGGGAATGAGATGGAGGGCGAGCAAGCACATGCCATGTTTCCTGAGAGCAGTCCAGGGCTGTGGCTTTCCTCTCAAGGTTGCCTGGTAACCGCTTTTGCATTCTGATGAAAAAGTGTGGCAGTGCCAGACCCAGGGTTGCTGGAGGGGTGGGCATCCAGGGTAGGGCTTGGACTTGGACTAGGACCAGCTTAAGGGCAGGCAGAGCCATCAGTACATTTGCCCCATTATCTTGTACATAACCCTCCAGGTGGAGGGACCAGGGCTGGACCCAGCCTGGCCTAAGATTTCAGTAGGGGTGGCAGAGTTGAGGGACGGGCAAAGCCAGTATAGGTTTGCAGTGGGGTATCCAGTCTGGTATTTGCCCCCTCCCATCTCCTTCCTCACACCTGCAGCTGGCACCTTCCACCCTGTGAGCCACAGCCGGTGCCACCTCTCATTTGGTGATGATTTTACATTAATTACCTTAATTAAGCGGTACTGAGTACTAATGGCTTGAGAGGGGGTGGCTGTTTCTAATTGCCCTTCCAGTCAGCCCACAATGAGGGACCTGACGCTCGGCAGAAAAGGAATAAGCAGTTACAGAAAGAAGAGGGGAGGCCAATTCGGGTTGGAGAGCCCCTGCCTCCCCTTTCTGGTTGGGAGACCTGAACCTGACTGCCCTAGAGGGGAGACCTGGAGGTGCTGCCTGGAGCCCGCCCAGATCCAGGATCTCTCTGAGCTGGGACAGGTGAGAAACAGGACCCTAGCTGGTGAGTAGGGAGAATGGCAGTACAATCCAGGCTTCTGCTCTCCCTATGGCTTCCTGGCTCCCTGCCAGCTTCCCTTAGAGAGAGAAAATGCTTTCCTTTCCACCTTCAACAGTCTTTAAGACGCCGGCCAAATGTCCCTGATTTTCCCCCACACCCATGTTGATCCCTTGTACTACCAAGTGCCCCTCTAGCATCTTCCAGTCTTCCCAGAGACAGGTGGACAGCTGCGCACACAGCCACAGGAGAATGGCAAGGGCTAGGATGATGGCCCAAGACTTTGGGGAAAAGGTAAGAACGCCCAGAGAAACTGATGTCAGTGCTAGGTCCTCAGACTAACCAGGCAAAGGGACTGGCGTGTGTATTGGGACTTGGGGCAGAAAAAGCTGTAGTTCATTCAATCAGTTGCAAGTTATTCGAAACAAAGAAGGAGCTAGCCATGAAACAAAAAGTAGCAGGGGGGGCTCTGAACTGTCCAGATTCAAGGCCCTCCCGGGCAAGGTGGGAGACACCACCAGGGAATGATGACTGGTGGGCCACACAGTGTTTGGGGTGATGAAGGAAGAGAAGCAGGGGAGTATGAGAGTTTTCAGGGCAGAGTTTGGGGGTGAGTTTGGTTGGACTAAGAGAAAGACCAGGGGACCCATGTTGTTCAGGAGACAAAATCCACATTGTATCATGGGAGCCCTATTCCAGGATTCTGACCTGGATGTGATGGGATAAAAAGCAGGTTTGGGGCAACAAAAGGAAAGATCTGTCTAGCGCTGTGAAGACTGAAAAGCCTGTAGAGCATCAGAGAGGATGTCCTGCTCAGGACGCGAGGGACAGACCTGACCATGGTGTAGCACGTCGGTCCTCCCCACATCTGCATCCCGGGACACAGCACTCGCTACAATAGAGGATGCATTTGTGGATCGAATGAAGAGAGAAACAGGTGTGTGAATGAGGTGCCACAGCGTCTTCACAGGTGGTTCTGTGTTGGTTCCACTCCCACATGGCTTCAGATACAGAACTCGTATTCACTCAGTCCCCTGCCCGTCCAAGGCTGAGCTCCTTCCTCAGACTGTCCTAAGTCATTTACCAAGCCCAAAGAAGAGGCTAAGCACACTTGCTCTTTCCTGGAGCCCTCCTGGGTCTTGCAGCTGGTGCACAAGACAGAATCCAGCCACATTTTTGGTCTATCTCTCAAGCCCTACGCACCCCCAACCCAGATGGTACCCCTAAGCAATTCTACCTTTCCCCACAATTAGACCCATTACTGGGAAAGGGTAGCTTTGCTCTTGATGGATCCACTCACCTTGATCTCTACTCCATAGCCAGGATAGACAGAGATGTAGTAGAAACAGTCCAGGCCAACGTCAGAGGGTGAGCTGGGGGCTGAGGGGGAATCCAGAGAGCCCTCTGGGCCTGAGAAATTCCAGCTACAGGGGCCTGTGAGACAGGAGGAGACATGAGACTAAGACCAGCTTGGGTGGGATAGTTTCAGCATTAGCTGAAGTGCATGTATGTGTGTGTTGCAGTCAACCTCTAGGAATGTCTATTTCTCTTGTTGAAAAGATGGAACCACCTTATGCTAAGTGACTATTATGTAACCCTAGTTTATTTCTTACAAAGGTTCTGTGAGGTAGTCTTTCATTTACTTATTATTACTATTATTATTGTATGTATGTGTATGTGTGTATGTGTGTGTGTGTGTGTGTGTGTATGATGAGTGTTTTGCCTGTATGGATGTGTGTGCACCACATGTGTGCCTGGTGCCCACTGAGGCCTGAAGAGGGCATCAGATCCCTGGAACTAGATTACAGGTGGTTGTTAAGTGTCCACGTCAGTGCTAGGAACCCAGGTTCTCTGCAAGAGCAGCAAGTGCTCTTAACTGCGAAGCCATCTCTGCAGTCCTAGGATAGGCTTCTAACCACCACTTTACACTTGAATCTCAGAAAGGCTAAACCCCTAGGGCTGGGTTAGAGTTGGAAGACTCAGAACTGAACATGGGATAATATGGTTCGAATCCACATGCTTTATGCAAGATGACCCTGGGCCAGGCGGTAGTGGTGTACACCTTTAATCCCAGCACTCAGAAGGCAGAGGCAGGTAGATCTCTGTAAGTTTGAAGCCAGCCTGGTCTGCAAAAGCAGTTCCAGGACAGACTCCAAAGCTACTCAGAGAAACGCTGCCCCAAACAAAACAAAAAGATGACCCCTGGTGCAAAGGATAGGGTGGAATGGTGCAGTGTCAGAAACAGAGGCATTTAGGGATCATGGTGCTCCACCCTCACTTTCAGCCCTGCCAACCAGCAGGTAGCTGACCTGGTGGCTGGACTGTGGTGATGGTAGTGGTAATGATGGTGCTGGTGGTTGTGGTCTCTTCATCATCCCCTGAAGCTGTGGAGGTGGCAATGGTCCCCTCGATACCAAGCCCTGTAGTCTGAGACATGACCTCTGGAATCCACGGTTTGCCCTGTCTCCAGGACCCTCCTGAGTTGGAGTCCATGTTCGGCTGGTGGGTGTCGTACTGGGTCTGTCCTTCTGGGTGCAGGGTGGGCACTGCCATACTGGGCCCTGGAGGTAGAGGAGATGTGATAAGAAGCTCAGGGGCCTCTGACTCTGGGTTCCAAGGCTTCTCCCTGGGGTGGGGCTGGGTGGGTGCTGCAGCCACAGCTGGAGTCGGACTGGTAAAAACTGGGCGGCTGTCCTGGTTGGTCAGGCGGGGAAGGGGGCTTGAAGTGACAGGCGTGGGTGGATCAGGCTGGAAGGGCAGCGCCGGCCCTTGGTGCTTCCTCGCTCTTTTCTAGCCCCTCCTGAAGGAATTCCTCCAGAAGTGGGTGGTGGTTGAGCAGCTTGAGGGTGGGAGCTGTGGTGACAAAGTGGACGCCTGGGTCTGGCTGCTCAAGGTGTCGGGGCTGCGGTCAGCTCCCCATCCATCTCCTTGACGCCTGTGCCTGACCTTCCCCCGTGATCGGAGCCTCTGAGGAGAGTCCTGAAATAATAATAATGGAACGATAGAGGCTCTCCTGCTATGCCACAGTGAACAGCATCCCGCCCAGCACAGGCAGGGGGAGATCCGTCTTGCTTTTGACAGAGAGCCTGGAGAGTGTGCTCATTGTCGAGAATCATGGAGCTATAAAATGTTAGAGCTGGAAGCGAGGTGATATCACATACTTCAAAGATGGCACGTGTGCTATCCTTTTCTCCTCCAGCAACCACGACAGACATTACAAATCGATCATTGCACTATTCCCTGCTGTTTTCTAGATCAGCTTCAGAATCCTCCTCCAACACAGAATGCTAGGAAGCCATGCCATGCCAAATATGTTTGCCGTCCTAATGTACCTCCAAGGCCTTATTTTACTAATGAGGAGATGGGTGCTAGGGCGGGGTCTGTAGCTCAGCTGGAAGAAGGCTTGCCTAACAAGCATCAAGTGCTGGGTACGACCCTAGCACTGTATAAACCAAGAGAGCTGGCTCACACCTGCAATCCCTGCAGGAAGAGCAGAAATTCAAGGTCAGCTTCAATTGTGGTAATGAGTTGAGGCCAGCCTGGGCTACGGGAAAGTCTGTCTTTTTGGTTTTGTTTACTTGTTTTGCTTTTGCTTTTTTTTTTTTTTTTCTTCAAGACTGGGTTTATGTTTGTAGCCCTGGCTGTTCTGGAACTCACTCCGTAGATGAGGCTGGCATTGAACTCAAAAGATCTGCCTGCCTCTGTCTCTTAAGTGCTAGGATTAAAGCACTTGTTCAGAAATGGGTGGTGGTGGCGCACACCTTTGCTCCCAATACTTGGGAGGCAGAGGCAGGTGGGTCTCTGTGAGTTCAAGGTGAGCCTGGTCTACAGAAGCGAGTTTCCAGGACAACCAGGGTGGTTACACAGAAAAAATCCATCTTGAAAAAAAGCAAGCAAAAAGCAAATAAGAAGGAAGTGCTTCATTCAGAGTCATGTAACCTGTAACGTGGGAGAGAGAGGACCTTAAAAAAAGTGATGTCCCTTACAACAGTGACTTTTTCTGCTGAAATGACAAGACATTCAAATTCATGTCCTGTTCCCAGTGAAACCGCTGGTCTTAGTTTCAGGAATGTATCACGTATTTGGAATTGTATTTTAGATTTTCTCCTGCTTGACTTCTTTGCTTGGTCCCTATGAAATTCCAGTTCTCTAACTTCTCGGAAAACAATCTCTTTCCTCCCCTTTCCAGGTTTATTATGATTAGTTTTAAACAGGGTTTCTCTATGTTGCCCTGGCTGTACTGAAATTTGCTTGTAAGGTGGCCTCTTACTCACAGGGATCCACCTGCCTCTGCCTCCGGAGTGCTGGGATGAGAGACATGTGCCACCACGGACTACACACTTTCCTGATCCTTCCAGAGCAGTGATGTTAGTTACGATGGGGAGGCCCATGTTCTGAGCAGACAAGACTTCAGACCTCAGGTCCGTCTCTTCTAGGGCTACGTGGTCTGGATAAGCACCCACATTCTCGAAAACGCTTTTCTTTTTTCTTTTTTTTTAAATATTTATTTATTATGTATACAATATTTTGTCTGTGTGTATGCCTGCAGGCCAGAAGAAGGCACCAGACCTCATTATAGATGGTCATGAGCCACCATGTGGTTGCTTGGGAATTGAACTCCAGACCTTTGGAAGAGCAGGCAATGCTCTTACCTCTGAGCCATTCTCCAGCCCCTGGAGCTTCATTTTTAAGACTGGTTGAGAAAATGCTGTCTCCTTTCCCCACTTATATGTCTCATTGAATTCTGCCTTTCTTTTATTTCGAGACTAGTCTCATTCCATAGACTGGCCTGAACCTCAGAATCCTCTAACACACGAGCGCTGGGATAATAGGCACCACACCCACGCATTATCACACCACTTCTTTTTTTTTTTTTTTTTTTTTTTTTTTTTTGGTTTTTCGAGACAGGGTTTCTCTCTGCAGCTTTTTAGAGCCTGTCCTGGAACTAGCTCTTGTAGACCAGGCTGGCCTCGGAACTCACAGAGATCCGTCTGCCTCTGCCTCCCGAGTGCTGGGATTAAAGGCCACACCCACTTCTTTTATCCTTCTTAGGAGACTAGGCAGGGTCTTACACAGAGATAGAATGGAATGCTACCTCTCCGTTCATGACATATGTCCCTGATCAATTTTGATAATTTCTTGCTAAGACCACATGAGACGACAGAATCCTTCTCAAACCGTTATCCAGGCAGCCATTCCCAACCCATCAGGCTACAGAAAATGAAACTTATTTCCTATCTCTGGTCAGCAGGATAGATTGCTCTGCTATTGATTATGTTGACTTCATTTAACAACGTCACTGAAGAGATGACGCGCACTCTGCGGTGGCCCACTAGACTCTCTAGATTTCTTAATGGCCACGAAAAGGTCAGTGGGTTCTGGTTCCCACGCTCAGTTTCATGCAGAATTTTGTTGGCTCTGGGGAGTCTTGGGGGGCAAGCAGCAGTGGCATTTCCCAATCTCTACAGCCCTCAAAATGGCTGCCTCGAGAGTCTGGAAGGAAGTACAACTGGGGTGAGACAGCCGAGCTTGCGAGGAGGTCGATTCCTCTACCCGTCTGCTGGTGGGGCTGCCATTCCACAGGCTCACACCCACCCCGTGGATTGGCAGCATGAAGAAGTGGCAGATGGGCTGCATTCTGTTCAGGAGACCAATCACAGCTCTGATGTGGCAGACAGAGGGGAGGAGGGAGAAAATTGGGAAAGGGCAGGCTTTAGTTTGGAGGGTTCTCTATTCTTCTGGGTCACGGGACCCAGGCCATCCAAAGCTTTGAGAAACCGGGACCAATTGCTACATCCTGCGATGCCCACTAAAGTAGCCCATCTGTGTCCTGGCATTTGTGCCAAGCACCGATATCACAGTGTCCAAACTAGATACCAGCCAGGCTCATGTCCCCCAGAGCAGATGGTTCAGCAGTGCTGGGTGTCTTTCATCTAAACCAGTGACGTGGAGGTATTGAGCTAGTGTCTGTGACATGACCAGGACAAGGCTACTTTCTCTTCCCACCCCCCAGATGTCGTTCCGCCTTTGCCAGGTAAGCAGTGGCTGTTCTTAACATGACACACAGGCTGGAACCCCTGGAACTCTCTATTTATTTCAGGTCCATTTTCCAGGGGTGTCCATCAAGAAGCATGTCCTGTGGCTCTCAGGGTGGGCACCTGTGGGCATCTTGGAAGAGAGAGAGAGAGAGCACACCCAGAGCCTCTGCCTCAGGAATGACCATAGCGTGCACAGCTCTCCTGCCAGCAGGTCAGGTGGGTGCTGGGCAATGGAGTGGAGCTAATGGGCACCTCCCGTCACTGTCGATTGAGCTGATTGTGTATCTAGGGGGACCGAGCACTTGGTTAATGAGATCGAGATAGCATATCAAACGAGCAAATTGATTACCAAATCGGCTGCCACTTGTTCCCTGCGGGAAGCTACCCACTGTCAGCGAGGGTACGATAATCCCTGGGAGATAAGCCGTTTCTGCAGGAGGCTTCTCGAGATACCCTGGTTGACTGTCAGAGGCCTGAGGGTCCTGTGGCATGTTCCTGGAGTGCCAAGGGTTGTGGTGAGGAGGTCACGAGCTTCTCTTTGCCTGGCCGAATTCAGTGTTCAGGGACTGACTTGGGCAAAAGGAGGTGCTAAGGGTCCAGACTGCTAAGTCCAGTGTCCTACAAGACCTGTATTAGTATTTACTATTACTGTTGTTTTTATGAAAGTTTGCTATCTAGCCAAGATGACTTTAAGCTTTCAGTCCTCCTGCCTTAGCCTTCAGGGCTAGGGGTTTTGTTTTTTTTGTTTTGTTGTGTTGTTGGTTGTTCTGTTTGTTGTTATTTATTGCTCAAGACAGGGTCTCACGTAGCTTCAGGTTGAATTTGTCCTTGCCACATCGTCAAAGGTGGCCTTTTCAGCTCATGAAGCCTCTTGTCGTCTATCTACCTTCCAGGGTTATAGGCAAGTGACAGCATCCCCAGCAAGCTGCGTTACTTAATTGACACAGCAACCTCGGTGATAGAGGAATCTTCCTCATGTGTTACTTAAAGCCTACAAGCTGGGCAAGGCAAAGACTTGCCCAGGCTGGAGCTGAGAGTCAGCCAGTGACTATCAGCTCACTATTGATTATGTTGACTCATTTAACCACATCACTGAAGAGATGACGCACATTCTGCGTTGTGGCCCACTAGGCTCCCTACATCCTTAACTGCCAAGAAAGGTCAGGCGGATGCTGGTTTCCACTTCAGTTCATACAGAATTTTGTCAGCTGAGAAGGCTACGAGAATAACCCTGATTCTACAGCTTTCAAAACTGGCTGTGTGCCGAATCGGAAAGGAGGAGCAACAGGGATGCCCCCGCCCCCCCCTCCTCCACTTCCCCCATGTCATTCCAGACCATGCTGGCTTGCAAGTGGGGAGGAATGAAAGGAATGCTTGCAAGCAGGGGGGAATGACTGTGAACACTTAGTCTCTGAAGAAGCCACAAGTGACTGGAGAGAAAGGGATCCCTCAAGGTCTCTGCAGGTTGGAATTGATTCTGGCCCTTGGGAAGGTGTCTGGAACGGAGAGCCCATACTCTGTTCCCAAAACAAATCAAGCCTGGAGCCCAGCATGAATCAACAGGGCAGAGCACAGCACACAGTGTCAGCTCTGCCACATTGAAGTCAGTTCCTGCCTGTGGGCAGACTTTCATAGGCCCTTTAATCTCAGCTTGGGAGGGCAAGAGGCAGGCAGACTCACATGTGATTTGAGGCCAAGCCTGATCTACTAGCAAGTTCCAGACCAGCCAGGGCTACATAGTGAGATGAGACCTGTCTTTAAAAAAGAAAGAAAAAAAAGAAGACGAAAAGAAAAAGAAAGCTGCATCCTCTGGAGTCAGAGGCTACAGGAAGGCGGTCAGAGTCGCTGGAATAGGAAGGATTAGCTAAAGGTGAGGTATCTCTTCTCTGTGAACCACAATCTGTTGGTGACAAATGTGTTGACTGTGGGGCATGCCATCCACAAACAGGATAGTTCGGCATCAGTCTCGAAGAGGGCAGTCACTTCGAGGCCTTGCTCGTCCCTGGGGACAAAGCTGGAGCGTCCCCTGGGACAAAACTGGGGGCACAACCAGATAAACTTGCTCAGTTCACTCATAGTATCTGGACACAAGGAAGAATTCCCGTCACTCCCCTTGCAGAGCTCTATTGAGCTGGAGCTGCCCCATCTAATGTCTGGGTCTGGGAAACACCTCCACCGGCTGGGGCCAGTCCTCTACGCCAGGGGCTGGAGGCCCTCTAGAGATTCCAGCAACCCCCAACCCTGGGCGCTGCAGCCTGGGCCCTCCCCCTGCATTAGCTCTTAAGCTATGCAAATAGACATCGGAGGGAGCCCTGTTTAAAGTATTTAGACGAAATGAAAAAAGGCTTTCATCGGCACTAATGAGCCATTCAGGATGCCTCCCCAGAGGATTCTCTCCCGCTCCGCCTCCTGGCCCCTGTGCCTCCCCCCCCCCTCTTGTGCCCCCTCTTAGGAATAGTAGTCTGACCCCTCAGCCCCAGCCCAGTCGTTTCCCTGTTTTCCCTAGTAGAGCCCCGAGGGGTGGGGGTACAGATAAGGCTCTTGTGTACCATACCTGGCAGGTTTGGATCAGGATGGAAGACTGGAGCCCTATCTACCTTCTGCTAGGAAAGTCTTATGGCCTGTCTCACAGATAGATAAACTGAGGCATAGGACCACAAGGCTGGTGGGCAGTAAAGCCGGAGGTGTTATACAGTCTCTCTCTCTCTTCCTGCAGGGTGTGTGTGCAAACTCAGGACCTCCCCTCAGCACCTTCACATCTGTAGATCTTTCTGGACCACACAGCCAGGAAGCCTTGGGTTCTAATTCCAAAGCTGTCCTCACTAGCATGTGTATTGTCTCCCCTATCTGTGAAGGGAAGAACTGAGTTCTGGTAGGGACCTCTCCTGAGACACTGCTTCTCACCCGCCATCCCCAGCCCCCAGCTTCTACAAGTGCGGGATGTCTGTCATTTCAAATCCCAGTAAGGGGCAGCCCCAGCCATGACCGGGGCTCAAGTCTCAAAACAGAAGGCCTAAGATGCTTGTGTGCAGTATGCAGAGAGGCCCTGTGGTTCTGATGTGTTCAGATGAATTCTCCACCGTAGAGTAGAACCAATTCTCAGCTTGGAAGAGGGAGTATGACAGCATGGGGTCCAGGGGGAGCCTGGCAGATGCAGTGGGCAGGGAGTCCACTCCTCTGAGTTCTAAAAGGTTAAGCTGGTCTAGCATCGAAAGAATGAGAATTTAATGAGATCCATTTATTATCCCATAAAAATTAATGAGTTTATTCTGGAGGTTTCCTGGCCCCTTTCAAGTTTTAATAGGGGATTAGTGAGGGCCTGGCCCTGCAGGCCCCTGTTATCCCAGAGCCTAAGAGAGGGAAGGGGCCCTGTGTGTCAAGAGTGCCTGGGTGTCTCTAGGCCTGAGTGTGATCACCATATGGACCAGGTAGAAGTTGGCAGAGCCACACGGCCCTGTAGTCCAGTTCTAGAAACTTCTAATTCCTTACTCATGTAACCATGCTCCCCCATAGTATCCAGCCTTTGAATAGGTTCAGGGCTTTGTGTCTGCTCCTACTGGCAGGAAAGACAATATAACCTTCACATTATATATGAGGAAACTGAGGCCCAGGTTTGGGATGTGACTTCTCCAAGCTACTTCTTTTCTTTTCTCTTTTTCTTTCTTTCTTTTTTCTTTTTCCTGAGACAGGGTTTCTCTGTGTAACAGTCCCAGCTGTCCTGGAACTTGCTCTGTAGCCCAGGCTGGCCTCAAACTCACAGAGATCCGCCTGCCTCTGCCTCCCACGCGCTGGGATTAATGCATGCGCCACCACCGCCCAGCCCCTCCAAGCTATTTATTTATTTATTTATTTATTTATTTATTTATTTATTTATTATGTATACAATGTTCTGTCTGTGTGCATGCCTGCAGGCCAGAAGAGGGCACCAGACGGTTGTGAGCCACCATGTGGTTGCTGGGAATTGAACTCAGGACCTTTGGAAGAACAGGAAATGCTCTTAACCTCTGAGCCATCTCTCCAGCCCCAAGCTATTTCTAAAAGCTATTCAAGAGCCAGAATGGACACACACTTCCTGCTGTGGTCTAGGCCAACAGCTGGGACTGGTAACAGCTGTCATCCCCTGCCTACCTCAGGGCTTGCTGTATGAGGACTGTGCTCTCAGCACGCTCTACCTCCTCAGTCTATCTAGGGAAGTTTGTGCCATTATCCCAAGAGATGGACACGCTGGGAACCCAGAGTGGTTAAGTATTTCATTCCTGATGGCACAGAAACCTAGGATGAGAACCCACAGCCTGCCTAGCTCTGTCAGCTACTTTCTTATATCCAGTCTGGGTGCTGTTATCCTAGGACATCCGTGTGGGGAATCCTGCAGCTTGTGGTGATGGGGAGGCTTGGTGGTGTCCTGGAGGGGAAGTGTTTTAAGGTGGGAAGAGATTTTCATTGTTCGAAGATGTACCTTCTGTAATGCCCCATTTGCTCAGCCCGTCCATCCTCGTGCCGTGCTTCCTCTACCCATTTGTCTCTTCACAACCTCCCTATCCTTCTAGGTCCAAGTCCTGTCCCCCCTGTGCATGGCCATCCCTGCCCATCTGTCCTCTGATCTCCTGGGCACTTCTTGATGGGTCCTGACCACAGGAATCGTTTGCATTGCGGCAAGGATACAGCACCAGGCTTCTTTCTTTCCATAGAACTCTGTCCACAAATAACTCTGTCCCTGGAGCTGGGCTTGGTGAAGGGCAGTTTCAGAGCACAGTTCCTAAGCCCAGGTCTGCTTGTCTAAGCAATCAAGACCCACCCTGCTCCCCAAAGCCTGGCTCTTGACCAGCATGGGTGGGCAGGAGTGAGTCCAGCAGGGAGAAGCTTTGGCAATTGCTAGCAGGAGCTAGCAGACCCCCATCCACATCTGTCTACCACATTCTTCGCCTACCACTAACTTTCCCATGGCTCTTTGTCACCGTCCTCTTTCCTGCTCAGTCCCTGTGGATCTAATGGCGTACAGACTTCAAATGCAAGCAGGGACACCTCCTTTCAGATAGATTCTGGGTGAAGGAGTGGCTGGTTTTCAGAACTTGAGTCCTTGTCACCTCTGTGAGCATCTTTCCCTCCTTCGTTTGCCCAGGAGGAAACAGTGAAGGTTTTCCACAGCAAACCAGGGGTGGGGCCAGATTTAGTGTTGTGACTAGAAAGGCAACTGTCTCAGCTGCTCCAAAGAGGGAGCCCTCCAGTGTCTACCACCCCTGGTCATTCCTCCAGACACAGAGCATGCATTAGTTACCTCCTAACGACTAGGAGCAGTTACCACCCCCAACACCTTTAATAATGGAGGGAGCAGGGTTGGAGATAGTGACACAAACCAGGAGTCAGGCCACCTCACCGGGTGGCCCCTGATAGGAGAGGCCTGGTGCTGCTTGCTATCTAAACCACTTCTCTAACCCAAGCCTCCGAATCCCATCAATCAAATGGAGAAGGGTGTAGAGGTGCTGTCTGCTCCCACATGCCAGAACACCGTGAACCATGAAGGACATCTCAAGTGTTTTACAGAGTCAGCTCAATGAGTGTCACATAGTTCTATAGAGCTTTGTCACCCCATCGTCTGTCACCCCTTGTTCTGGGACAGAACAAGGAAAGCACAGCTCCCAGGTTTGCAGTTTGGACATGGGTTGTCTATCCCTCAAGCAATATGCTTTACAATAAAAAATTTTGCAATAATGAAGATGTTTTAAAGATTTTTTTAAAGAAAAATTTTGTTTTTATTTTATATGTGTGCGTGTTTTGCCTGCATGTATGTGCCCCATGTATAGCTGCTGCCTGCAGAGGTCAGAGGAGGGCATCAGATCCCCTAGAACTAGAATTATAGATGGTTGTGAGCCACCATGTGGGTGCTGGGAATCAAACCTGGGTCCTCAGGAGGAGTAGCCAGTACTCTTAAGCACTGAACTCTAGCCCCTGTTTTAAATAATTAAAAAATATTTATTTATATTTTGTGTATATCTGTGTTTGCCAGCTTGTATGTGTACCACATGTGTGCAATGCTCACAGGAGACAGAAGAGGGCATCAGATCTCCCTGGAACTGGAATAATAGATTGTTGGGTGCCATGCAGATGGAAACCTAACTGGGGTCCTTTATGAGATCAGCAAGTGCTGAGCCATCACTCCACTCCAGCCCGTAGAAATGTTTTACATCTGTGTGGTCAGGGAGCAGGGCTGAAATAAAATGCTTCCCTAGCATGCACAAGGGTCTGGCTTTGAGCCCTAGCATTGCAAAAGATTAAAAACAAAAGTTGGCCATAGTCACAAGAGGCTGTGGAGCATTCTAAACACGGCTAGGATGAGGTAGTACATTTTAATTTAATTTCATATTAGTGACTACTACATACAATGAAAAAATGCAATGTCCATGCCTGGCCTTCCAACCCAACGGTATTCACTACCTCTCAGGAGGGAAGAACCTAAGGTGAGATCCTGAAAGGGTAATATGGAAGAGGATACAGGAAGCTGGAGAGATGGCTCAGAGGTTAAGAGCACTGGCTGCTTTTCCAGAGGTCCCAATTTCAATTCCCAGCAAACATATGGTGGCTCACAGCCATCTATAGTGAGATCTGGTGTCCTCTTCTGGTCTGCAGACATACAAGCAGATAGAACACTATATAGATAATAGATAAATAAACCTTAAAAAAGAAGAAGGAGAAAGAGGAGAAGGAGGAGGAGGAGGAGGAGGAGAGGAGGAGGAGGAGTTTGTAGAACTAAGGACTCAGGTTGGGCAAGGAAGACAACAAAGAGCCCAGGGACTCCTTCAGGGCTTACATGAAAACCACAGGAGGCTGGGCCCATGGCCTCCTCAGTTCTCCAATGCTGCTTGCTTCCCAGCTGTGGCCGAGTGTTCTGTGGGTTGCTGGGTGCTTTTTTTTTTTTTTAAGATTTATTTCTCTTATTTTATGCATACAAGTGTTTTGTCTGCATGCATGTATGTGCACCACCTGCTTGCCTAGTGTCCTCAGAGTCCAGAAGAGAGTGTCAAATCCCCTGTGACTGGAGTTACAGATGGCTATGAGCTACCATGTGGGTGCTGGGATCTGAACCCGAGTCCTCTGTAAAAGCAGCAAGTGCTCTTAGCCACTGAACTATCTCTTCCACCCAGGTTGTTGGGTGCTCGCTGGGCATTTTTGAGGGCAGGAGCAGAGGCGGTTTAAGAGGATTTGACTCTGTGGGAAGAACATTGGCCTCCTGGGATCCCACCTGAGGTGGCCCCAGGCATGTGTGTGTTTCATGGGATCACCCGTTCTGCTCTCTCTTCCTTTCCCTCACTGCCCAGTCAGCAGCAGAGGGCAGAGCACCCCGGAGGTAGTCCTGGAGCAGCTGCCCAGCTGCAGGGCACTTGTATTTACCTAGCATCACTGTGACCCATCTCCCCTTCAGAACTGCTGAGCGCTCTTTGTGCTTGGAATTGGTGCTTTACATTTTTCGTATGAAGAATTTGAGGCTGAGAAGCAATATGGACCATCCTAGTTCTTCTGAAGGGAAAATGGCCATCAGGATCTGTCTGTTTCACAGTCTGGGATCATTGCTGCTACTGTGTTGGTCATTGCTTTGTTGTGTGTATATGTGTGTCTGTGTGTATGTTTGTGTCTCAATGTGTGTGTACATATGTATCTGAGTGTGTGCGTGTGTATCTGTGTGTGTCTCAATGTGTATATGTGCATGTCTATGTCTGTGTGTATATATCTGTATGTGCACCTCAGTATGTGTGTATGCATGTATCTGTATGTATGTGTGTGTCTGTATCTGCATCTGTGCATATGTCTCAATGTGTGTGTATGTATGTATCTGTATGTGTCTGTCTCTATCTCTCTATGTTTATAAGTATCTCTCTGTGTGTCTCAATATGTGTATCTGTGTGTATATATATATCTGAGTGTGTGTCTCAATGTGTCTGTGTCTGTATCTGTGTGTGTGTCTCAGTGTGTGCATGTATGTATGTATCTGTGTGTCTGTGTCTCTGTGTGTGTATGTATCTGTGTATGTGTCTCAATATGTGTGTATGTGTATATATGTGTGTTTTTCTCTATGTGTGTATATATGTATCTGTGTGTCTCAATGTGTGTATATGTATGTATGTATGTATCTGTGTATGTATCTGTATCTCTGTGTCTCCCTCTGTATATGTATCTCTCTGTGTTGTCCTCAATGTGTATGTGTGTGTATGTAGCTCTGTGTGTTTTCAATGTCTGTGTGAATGTATCTGTTGTATGAGTGTGTCTGTGCGTGTATCTCTGCTGTGGTGTGGTGTGTCTGTGTGTGTAGGTCTGTATCTCTGTCTGTGTGTATATGTATCTCTACATGTGTATGTGTGTATCTGTGTGCGTGTATGTGTGTGTGAGTCCAAATGCATGGGCCCTTAGTCATTACCATTTGTCCTTGCTTATGACTACCACAGCTTAGAACCATAAGTCCAGAAAGACCCTAGTACTCAGCAGAAGGACACACTGTTCCCCACAAAGTCTTCTGGGGCCCCTTATTTTCATTGTCCCCTATTTGGCCCCTAACCTGACCTTTCCCAGAGCTGTTCGTCTTGACAGCTCCCCAGACTCTGAGGAAGCAGGGAGAGGGAGGGAGGCCCTGCTCTGGGCTGCAGGCAGGCTAGCCCTTTTCTCTCCACTGTCCCTTCCCTCCTGTGAGGCTGTGATCAGGGGCCCAGGGTGGAAGGAGCTCCCTGCTAACTGCCACGTTCTCTGCTTTCCAATTTAAAATCTAATATGGTCTCGCCACTGCAGAGCTGGGGGCTGGAGAGGTGATTAATGAGGCCTCTGCTACCAGCTGTCACCTGCTGCGTCTACACCTTCCCCTGCGGCCTTGTGTGTCTCCCCTCCTGTCTGCCTGCTGGCCCTGGGGACCTGGGAACCAAAGCCCTGTCTATTGCACTAGTGACTCCTGGGGCCAGTGCCTTAGAGCACTGCCTTGAGAAGTATGGGACTTTAGAACTGGCCCCTGCCCTTGAGACAGGATGGACGCAATGGAAGGAACCCCGGTCTGTTACCCTTGCCAGTCTAATTACTCTTCCTCCCTGCCAGGGCTGTAGGAAACAAAGGGTCCAGGTAGGCACTGAGGCTTCCTTTCCCAGGGTGCAATTTCTAGATATCGGATCCTCTGTCCATCCTCTACCCTAAGCCCCTTCTGCCTAGGATCTAAGGAGGCAGGGACGTTATCTGCTGGTCCCAAGGCAGAGGTATAGAGCGGAGGGAAAGAGCATGACCTGAGCTGAGTGCTCAAGTTGCAGCTCCTCCAGAGGCCAGCCCAGTCATACCAAACCGTCGGCAGCCAAGGCCGTATTTCTCTGAATGACAAACCTTGGAAATATCAGCCAGGACAGGAAGTCTGCAGAGGTAGCAGCTGCGTTCTCCCTGGAGCTAGTAGCTGGACCATCTCAGTCAGTCCAGTGACAAAGCCAGGGGACAAGGGATGATCAAGAAAGGAACAGCCATCCCCTCCTCTTTCCTCTCCCCAGTTCCAGACACTAACCATGGACAGTCCCTTATGGCCACAAACCCAGCAAGGCAGAGCCACAAAGTGACAAACAGGACTGGAGAGCAGCTACCATCCTGGGCCCCACACCAGCTGCTCCTCCTAACACCTACCCCAGTGTTCAAAAGCTGCCTCCTCTGAGGCCAGTCCTAGCACTTTGGCCCACCTTCAGGAAGGATCATTAGTGGTTATACTCCCAAGAGTTCCTGAGCTTTGGCTCCAAGAAGGGACTTATTTTTTTTTAAGATTTATTTATTTATTATGTATACAACATTCCTTCCATGTCTGCCTGCAGGCCAGAAGAGGGCACCAGATCTCATTACAGATGGTTGTGAGCCACCATGTGGTTGCTGGGAATTGAACTCAGGACCTCTGGAAGAGCAGTCAGTGTGCTCTTAACCCTGAGCCATCTCTCCAGCCCGAAGGGACTTATTTTGTGCATGAAGGCTACTCCACCTTCCTAACTTTGTCATCTGTGTTCCTGATGCTTTCTGTCTGTTGCATCTGGGGGGGATACCGATTCAGAAAAATGCAATCGAGGAAGAAAGGGTCTGTGCTCAGTACCCACCAGAATACCCTGGTTCTCAATGCTGAGTTTTCCAGGGTTCCAGCTACTACTTTGTCTGAAGGTCCTAGGGGTGTCTGCTCTTGGCTGCAGAGACCTTATCAGAGCCCTGACCCCAATATAGCTGTGCTTCTACTGCTGATGGGCTATGTGGCTTTGGGCCTATTTTTTTTCCTTTGTTTTTTGTTTTTGCTTCCTCTCTCAGCATTTGATTTTTGATTTCTTAAACATCTTAGGTGGGAGGGGCAATTACAAAACTTTTCTACTATTGGTGCCCAACTCTAGGAGCTGATAGAGATGGTGGGCAGAGTAGGGGATTATACTCTGTTACTGGCCATTTTCCTTCTGTGTGCTCTGGGGTGCATTGCCTTATCTCTGTCTCTTGGTCACTGTTTGCTGAGCATTGGAGAGTTAGGCTATGAGTGTCCACCTGTGGGAGTATGTGTGCATGTTATGTGTATGCACACATGAGCATACATGTGTATGTGCAAATGCCAAAGCATGTGTATATGTGAGTGGGTGCATGTGTGGGGGGGGGGGCCGTGGCTCGGGTGGGACTAGAGGACTTGGAGAGCCCCACAGTGTCTGAGCACCTTTTACGCTCTGGCCCTGGATCATTGCCCACTTGCACTATCTGAAGACTGCCTCCCAACCTACAGGTGAGGAAGCCTAGGTAGAAGGCCTACCTGTGGCAAGTGGTGTAGCTGGGAGGCAGGCCTAGGGGTCTGAGATGAAGCCAGAGGAACAGATACAGAAATAAAGAGACTCTGAGTGCAAAGACAGGCTATGCCCAGAGGTGGGCCTCCTCTGAGGGAGCCATGGCTGCCTCCCTTTTGGGTCCATTGGTTCAGCTCCTGGAGCTGCTTGCTCTGTGCTCTCCCAGCTGAGACCAGTTTCCAGGGCCAGAGGGGAGTAGCAATGGGGGTGAGTGTTTGTTCCTGCTGGGTCTGCAGATAATGATTTGATAGTGGCCTTTGGGCAGAATTGAACCTTAGCTTGGGGCCGGACACCCCTCTAGGAAGGTTCAAGGACCATATCAGAGGCTGTTGGATGTGTAGCTTCATCAGGCAATGCCTGCCTTCTCTCCTTGCCTTCTTGCTTGACCCTTCAGCACCCGTATCCATCTTTCCCAGCTTCTGTGGGGAAGGTCAAGAGCTCTACCTTGCTTCCAGATGACCTAGGGGAGAGTCATTTGGAAGGGAGAATTAAGCCCTGTCCTTTGGGGACTTGGAGAGGTGGGAGTGAGGAGCAGAAAGAGAGTAGCCTAGGACCTTCTTCCCAGCATTGCCAGCTGCCACCCACCAACTGCGGACTTGGTTGCCCAGCGAGACAGTGTGGTGTGGGAGACATGGCCACTACGTCTTTGTGGGACTGAGGAGGGACTCAGTTTGTTCGCACCCAATCATGAGACTCCCCAGGCTTGCCCTGTCCCTCCACTTCCACAGGAATCTTCAGCAGGGGAGGAGGGAGGAGGCAGGGTTGCTAAAAATAATGGCATCCCCTCAAGTTTTCCTTGAGGGGTCAGTGGAGCCCAAGACTGGGGAGAAAGAGAATGGAGTAGTCTGATAGGAGGTGGGAGACAGCAGCCCAAGCTGAGGTGAGATCTACATAGTCCCATAGGCCTCTGCCCCAGGATGTAGAGAGCAGAGGGACACCCCAGGAAGATGGACAAGCCATGCAAGAATGCAGTCCAGGGGGCTGGAGAGATGGCTCAGAGGTTAAGAGCACTGACTTGCTCTTCCAGAGGTCCTGAGTTCAATTCCCAGCACCTATAATGAGATCTGGTGCCCTCTTCTGGCATGCAAGCATACATGGAAGGAATGTTGTTGTATACATAATAAATAAATAATTTTTTTTTTTTTACAAAAAAAGAATTCAGTCCAGGCCTACCTTCATGTCTAGGCTGCTTTCCTTCCAGAATCTTAGGGTTGCTGGCAGCTAAACCCCTTACCCCCTCACCACCCCATTCTCTTTCCCCACCCAACCTTGTTTTTGACCTCCAAGGACTCTGCTGAGCTGGGTGGATGGACACCTCTAATTAAGAGAGTTAAACTTTCTCCCTGTCTCTTCCTGTTTCTGTTGCTTGAAGTTCCTGGCAGGGAAGGCCAAGGGAGTGCCAGAGTCAGTGTGAGGTTACAGGTACAGCAGGACTCAGACTTGGGGCCAGCAGGTGGTTGGAGCCTCAGAAGCACCACCTTGACCTGAGTAACAGGCCATCTTAGTCTGGGCTATAGGCAGAAGGGGATTGAGAAAGGTAACTAGATAGTAGAATAAAACAGGGCTCTGCCACAAGAAGAGGGCTGAGTGGGCAGCACAGGAGGAAGGAGAAAGAAGTCTGGGGGAATAAACGTGCCATGGCTTACCGGACATCTTCACACTTCCGCATGGAGATAGTAGGGGGTCTTTTATCCTCAAAATGTGATTTTCCTCCTGTTTCTTTAGCCAGCCATAAAATAGGGTGTCTCAACAGAAGGGGGACTGCCAGCTGTCGGACCAGATGTTTCCAATCACCAGCACATCTCCTGGCTGGATATAAATAATGTTGACGACAACTTCGGCAGAACAGTGTGCCAGGTGAAGACCCTTAAAAGGCCCACGAACCCAGGCTCTGTCTTTCTGTCTTAGTCTTCTTATCTTGCTGGAAGACCTTGTTTGACTAATGCTTACCCCTGACCAATAGCCCAGCCCTGCCCCCGGCTTCCTGGGTCATCAGGTCCAGCCTGTCCAGTGACTGCCTGGCAAAGAGGCACGTGTCTTGGTGCCCTGTATCCCTCTGGCTATTGGAGGACTGCCTCCTCAAAGAGGGATTCTAGTCCCTTCCCAATCCCTACCCTCTCTGATTTTCTTTGATTCTATGCTGTCTACCAAAGAGGTGGGACAAAATCTGGTGCCTTGAATTCCCACTGGCACGAGGATATGACTTGATTTACCCAAGGTCACCTAGATACCCAGAGCCAACCCAAGGATTAAACCTGGGCCCTAACTCTCTGGTTAGCTCTGTGTGGTTGGACTTTTTCCTGAGCTACTGTGTGGCTCTCCACACTGCCTGATTCTCCTGCTCCCCAGGCACTGGGGACTCCCTAGGCACCTGCTGGCTCGTGGGACCCTGGCCAGACGCTCAGCAGGTGGCTGCTTGAGGGACAAAGAGGCTGGTGATCAGAGCTGCGAGGGAGGAGGGAGCAGGAAGAAGCTGAGCGGGGACAGTGTAGCTGGTCTCAGAATGGGGGAGAGCAGGAAGAAAACAGCGCATAGAGAAGATGTAGGGGTGCTCTGTGGCCTGGAGGCTTTCTAAATTTTGCCCTCTCAGCCTGATGGGAGGGAGGGGCTTGATTGTAAAGAGAAGAGCCTTTGGGTAGGGGAGGAAAGGGGTGAAAGGGGCCTCCTAAGGACATGATTAGGTTACTACCAGGGTATGACAATTCTGGTTAACCTCTGGGGCATGCACTTTGGGGGTGGAGACCCACAACTTGGATTATGCAATGCATTTGGTCTGGTGACAAGCAGGTGGGACCCTGTACCATGTATGCCTGTTGAAAATTACAGGGACACCCAGACCCAGCAGAGATAGGAAAGTTTTGATGAAGGACTTCCCTTATGGCCTGGCCTGAGGACCCCAGAGACTTTCTGGCCCTTCACAGAATGAGATGGAAATTTCCTGTCACAAGTGAGAAAGTGAGGTACAGAAGGATTCCTGGCCGGGAGTCATCCGGCCTTCTGGAGTCCAGGGTAGTTGGATCCTGTAGGTTTCATTTGTCATATCTAACTCATTCAATTAATATCAGAGAAAAAAAAAACAGAAGTCTCTGATCTAGTTAGAGGGGTAGCAAGAGCTGATCTTAATTATTAAGGCTGTAGCTCGTCCCCAAACTAAGTTCCTTAAGGTCAGGGTTTGTGTCGCAGTCTAACTTTTAATAGGTGCTGTATAGAGGTGTTGTTGAATGGAGAATGGAAGAATGGGCGAGTGGACAGCTGAGTTCTTCTTGGGTAGTCTTTTCTGGGTGATCAGGAAAGGGGAGGTGGGAGAATGGAAACAGACAGGACAGAAGGACAGTCTGTAAAGGCATGGCCAGTTAAAGCATGTATGGTGGTAGGGTGAGGACGCTTTATCCAGCATCCTCACTGCATCTCCTCCCCTCCTTCCCATGCTTACTCAGTCCCTGCTCATCTCCTGGCAGAGCCCCTGGTTCCTGCTGGTCTCAGCCAGGACCTCCCACCTCACCCCTTCTCTTCCTGCCAGATGCCCTGCCAGCAAGGCTCCGTGCAGGCTCTGCAGCAAGAGCCTGGGATTGTTGTTGGAGACGTGGCAGGTTTGTTTGCTCCCAAGCCCTCTGAGAAATCTCAACAATCAATGGCCAACAATACTCTGCCTGCAGCTGCAGCATCGATCTTCTCCCCGGAAGGGCTGGCGGCTGGACGACAGGTAGGTAGTTGGAAAGAAGCTGAGGAAGACTTCAGCCTTCCATATGGGGAATGGGCCTCAATAAAGGCTGAGGGGGTGTGATAACCCAAGAAGCCAAGACAAGCGGGACCATTCCTCTTATTTACCAAGGTCCCCAAAGGACAGGAGTTACTACAGACCTTTGGGCCAAGATATTTCAGTCCTTTGCATTGAGAAGAGTATGATAAAATGTCTGTAACCTGCTATACGATAAAGACTGGGAATAGACATCACTAGGAAAGCAACTGTCAAGGCCAGAAATGTGCTAGAAGAAAGTTATGGACTATTTATGTCTCGAGTCTGTCAGACAATATGAGCTTGAACCTGGTCTATGAAAGGCAAGGAATCGCTTCTATTTCATGGAAATGATAGGAAAGGCAATGAACGAATGTCTATAAAGCATACAGGGAACCTGGCATGTAGTTGGTCCTAATAAACATTTGCTGTTATTGTTGCTGCTTATATTATTTGAATCGTGGCATTCTGGGTTCCTATTTCCCTATATTACCACTCTTCCCTAGGCTAGAGGAGATGGTCCTGGCTGAAGCAAGACCTTGAAAAATGGGCAGGCATTTTGGGGTATCCTTTCTGTTCACTAGCTAGACAGCCCAGGGCAAGTGACTTGTTCTCTCCCAACCTCTTACTGTGAGCATTAAATCGAAGAGGAGCAGAAAAGGCTTGATCAGCAAAGCCTGGGCTCCTGTGGGTGAGGGTGTTCTCTGGGCCAATCCTCACACCTTGAACGAACCATGTTTGTGCAGTGAACAAACAAATGAGGGGCTGAGTGCTTGGATGGCTGTACCCCAACACCTGATGTTTTTAGGAGCTGAGAAAGCTTCACGGACCCACATCGCTATCTAGATTACTCTTAGACTATTCCATCCAAGGGCATATCTGATCTCAGAGCTCCTATGTAATGGTTCCAAAGCCTGGCTGGGTGAGTACACACAGGAGCCCCAGTCCCTCAGCTCATATAAGGCTTCCCTCTCAGCCAGATATGAATGGCAATGGCCGGAGGGGCTTTGAAAGGCCAGGCCCTGCTGTGATTTCTGTGCTGATTTCTAACCGTGCAATTCTTACAAATTTCTTAACATGCATTTACTGTGTGCCCCGTGCTAGGCCCCAAGCCACTGGGACACAAGCGGTGGTGGCACTAAGGGATGGACTGAGAAAAAGCTTTACCGCATTAAGAATGGCCATCAGGCCCCACCTCCCAAACCACCTAAGGCTGATGGCATGACAGCTTAATTCGTAGCAGGAAAAAAACTAAGTAAAGGCTGTAATTTACAGGAGGAATAATTGGCCAACTGTTAGGAAGGGGGGAACTCAACATACAATCTATGTAAAAATAGTGTGCTTGCTATGCAAACTCAGCTTCATGATGCAGTCCCAGCTGCCAGAGGCCTGTCACTCCATTCTAACCAGGAAGCTGACCCCTCAGCTCCTCCGAAGTCTGGATTCAGTAGCTGCCCAAGATAGACTTACTAGCCTCCTTTCTGGGTTGCTGCTACTGGAAGGGGCTTCAAGCAACCAGCAAAGGCTCCTGATCCAACAGTCTGGGAACCAGATGGGGGCAGCAAACAGACAGTGGGGACATGGACAAGTCCTCTGACCCAAGCTGGAAGATACACCATAGAGCAGATGCCTCGTGCCAATTACCGAAGTACCAGTCAAGCCATGCTTGAAGCCTGACGTAGACTGAAGGCTGGCCGAGGAGGAGGGAAAAAACAGAAACAAAAACAGGTAGAAGGAGCATGGGAGCCCAGAAGATGTTGAGCACTTGGCTCGTCTGACCAACGGATGCAGAGATTCCTTTGCCCAGGCTCTATTAGTCATCTTTCTGGTATGGTGTTGTTCCTGTGGGAACTGGCCTCGGAGACTTCCTAGCACCTACTTTCTACCTCCTGGCTGTGTACTAGGGCTGGCAGCTTCTCCTCTTCTAGGTGACTCTTATTTATAGGGCTTAGCCTCTCAGAGGTGAAAAACCAGGCTTGGCAAGCATGAATTTCATGCAACCTTACACTGAAGGCTCCGGAGAGTGGAGGGCTAGTGAAGCTAAGGACGTGGCAGCCTGGGCTCTTCACCATCTGGGCTGAGAGGTTCCTTCACTGAAGCTACCCCTGGCTACTGCTCCTTTTCTCTCTGGGGAGGTTGGAGGGTAGAATAATAAACCTGGATAGCTCTGCCCAAATAGAACGCAGGAGTCCTAAGCTGAGCCCCACCTAGAGGATGAGCTGGAGCTGGAGGAGGCTGGAGGTCTTGGACTGGTGAGAGAGAGAGGGTTAAGGAGGCAGCCTTTCTGACAGGCAGGACACGTGTGTGGGGAGGGGCATGGAAGCTCGGTTTCTAATTAAGCCCTAGCCCCATTGTCTTCTTGCTCCCCATTAGTGCCCCACAGCGTCCCCAAGGCATTTTAAGCTGCCACCCTGCTGAGAAGGCTGGGATGGCCGCCAGGGCCTGCCAAGCTTGATTCACTTAGGTCCGTGAGGGGCAAAAAGCCAGTTTAGAGTTCTCTTCCTCTCAGGGCGGGTCTCCTCAAAAACCCAGCAGGGGTTCCCTGCCTGCCTGCTACGTCCACCTCCGGATCTCTGAGTGGAATCTAAGCTATCTCCCTTGGGCCTTTGTCCTCAGCAAAAGCCCTCATCCTGAAGTATCAGGCTAGAGAAGGAAGCAGGACTGCTTCTGAAGCAGCCCCCAGACTCAGCAATCTGCTGTCAGAAGCCAGTCCCAACCAGAGTTCCATCCCTAAGCAATAATTAGCATTTTAGGTTAAGTCAGTCCTAGGCTGTTAGCCCTTGTTTCAAGTGGGGATCCTGGAAGCCAAATCCTTCCGTTTTTTTCTCCCACACATTATACCCCAGTTTCTGGAAGAATAAGCAACTGAGGTTTGCTATTTCTGGTTCCCCCCCATCTTGCTACCACACTCTCAAGAGAGCTTAGGGAGATGGAACCCTGGGTCCAAGGTCACATAACTGTGGGGGCAGCTTCTATACCTGGAGACCTAATCCCACCCTAGTCTTGGCTGCTTTTACCTTCACAATCTCCCCGGCCACATTCACACACGCAGAGTTTAATTAACTTTATTGATATTCAGAAATTAAGAGAATGACTAAAGGTAATTGCTCATTAAAAATCATTAAACTGACACAGCAGGCCTAGGCAGGCCTGGCTCCTGCTGAACTGTCTTCTCCCCCACTGTGGCAAGACCTCCCTAGCACTTCCCATGGGTTGGGAGGACGTCCCATAGTCTAATGCCTGTCATACCTGGAACCAATTAATCCATGAGCTGCAAAAGAAATGGGGAATTGAGCCCATGGGGCGGGGGTACTACCCATCTATCTTCTTGGCTTTCAGGGCGTCTGCCTCCCCTGGACTACCGAAGGTTGAAGGTTCAGTCTGCGGCTGACCGACTGCATCATGTGGTCTGAGTCCCTCTTTTGAGCAGGGCTCTGAGGTCTCCCAGGCTGCCAGGCTACAGGGCTACATCCTCAGGCTGAAAGACTTCCAGCCTAAGGCCTTTACTCCCCAAATCTCTCTTTTACAAAAGTCTCCAGGAGCCCCAGAAAGCCAAGTGATTTACCTCCCAACTGAGAGGGCTCAGACTCTAACAAGTAACCTTCCATCTGTGTTGTAGAGGTAAGGGCCTCCTGGCACCCAGTTCTGGGTTCAGGCTCTCTCACCTGCCAGGCTTGCCACTGCTTCCAAATCTCTTTCTTCCTATGGAACCCAACAGAAAGACAATCCAGCACTGGAAATCTAATGAATCCCAGAAGGACACTGGCTGGGGACGTGGGTTGATTCCTCCACACCTCCAGTCTAGGCTGGACTGTGAGGCATACACAGGTCTCTGAATGGAGGCCGTTGGTGTCTCTCCACGAAGAGACCTGGCTGGCAGAGGCTACACCTTCACACTAGGGGCTTAACACCCAACACTCGGAGCTCCTGAAGTGCTGACATCCTGGGACCTGCAGAACCCAGACCACACTCACACCCTCAGGCAAGGACTCCATTGCCAGAGAACCGACCCAGACTCTGTGCTCCAGGGAAGTAGCCAGGATGTGGCCAGACCCCATACAGATCTTGAATTCAGAGATATCCTTAGATTGTTCGCCCAGGAGATAGATGGGTTTCTCTTCATCCCTTCTCATCCCTGGATTGGGGCTTGTGAAATTCTCCCTTCTCCCAGCAAGGTGAATATACAACCCCAAGTTTTCCTAGCGCTAGGAAGAGCCAGTGTGGGCAGCCAGATGGGCTGGGCAAAGACATGCTCCATTGCCCCCAGGGCAGGAGAACAGCTGCCTAGTACCATCCCAGCCCAAACCACCCATAGTCGGGATGATCTGACCTCCAATCTCTGGCCCAGGAAGACCGAGCCCGAAGGTTAGAAATTCCCCTTCCTCCCTCCTCCACAGCAAAAGCTACGAACCATAACCAGATGGCGAGGGACTTGGAGTCCCAAGTCCAAGTGCGGTTTCGCGGACCCCACCAAGCGACTAGTAAAAGCCGAGAAGGACCTGAGCAATTGTAGACTCCGAGAACGCTTGCTTCAGATTAGATTAGCATCTTTTCTGCTTCTCATTCATCTCCCCTCCAAACTCCCTTGCTGCCTACTCCAAGGCCAAGCTTTTCTTGACTGAGACCAATGAAGTTGGGACTTGACTCGGAGTCCGGGGCTGGGAGTTCGGGCTGGGTCTCCGCCAACTAGTCTGCCGCTCTGGAGTCGATAAGACCCGGTGGGAAGGCAGACTCGGAGAGGGGTAGCACACCGGGCATGTGAGGGTGTGCATGTGTATGTGCAATAAAAGAATTTCGGGGAGGACAGCCAGTCCCAGGACCTCAGTTGCTGCAGCCCAGCGAAGAGCGAGGGGAAGGAGAGGGCTCCCAGGGTCCCCCAATGTCTCCCCAGAATTGTGCTCTAGGTTCCAATTCTGACATTTCAGAGCCAAGGCGATGAGAGGTGAGAGATGACCCAAGCTCAGGTCCCGCCACCACCCGGCCCGGTTCCTCTGCAGTGAGAATGAGAGTGGCCCCAGACTTGGCGGCAAAGTCGAGCGAAGTTTGGAGAGCGGCAGGGGAGGCAGAACGGCGGGCTGCCAGCTGGACTGTCCGGACTCTGCACCCGCTATCCACTCCCCAACCCCCGCAACGCGCCCCGGCGCTCCTAGATGCCTGGAGTGGAGCGAGGTAGCGCACGGGTGAGCGAGTGTGTGCGGGGAGGGGGTGGCGTGATGAATTGCAGCAGAGAAATCCCATTAGATCCGGGGAGATGATTAAAGGCGAGGTATCGGCCGGGAGCGAATGGCGGGAGCCGCGACAGCTTCCCGCCGGTGGAGCCCGCGCCCCGCCCGGCCTGGGTCGGGCGCCGGGGACAGCGCACGTCGGCGGGACGCGATGTTGGGAGGGACAAAAGACGCGCGGAGCGAGGCGCCGGGACCCTGCTTTTCTACCCCTGGGAGTCCGCGCCCGCCCCCGTCCCGTGGCCGGACACCGGGGGTCCCTTACCGGTGAGCCAGGAGCGCCAACAGCGGAGGGCAGGAGCAGCAGGGCTGCTGGGTGCATGGTGCTGCTTGCGGCCGCGCCCCGGGTCGGGGCCGCGGCAGGGGGACTAGGGACTCGGAGAGGGGTGGGCGGGGGGGGGGGCTGAGTCGGTCCCCGGGAGAGCAGCGGGGCCGCCGCCGCCAGCGCCTGACAGAATCAGCACCACGGCCAGAGCCTGGCGTCGGCGCCGGGGATCGCCGCGCGGGGCTGGGGGCGGGGGCGCGGGAGGAGCGGCTTACCGTAAAGTCTTAAGCAAAGGCGCAGAAGACCCAGCGGCAAGAGCACAGGCTTCAGAGCCACGCCAACCCTGGAGAAAGGACTGCCCTGCTAATGTGGCACACAGTCTCCGCCTTCCCAAACTGCCCACGCCCAGCCAAGCTTGCCACTCTCTCCCGGGCTAGCAGCCTCCCAAGGTGTTAGGTTCTAATCGGATTCTCCATTAAGGAGAACAGCCCCCTCCCCATCTTTCCCCACCCTATCCTGGTACCTGAAGGCTCCGAGGATTACCGGGGAAGATGCACATCAGTGAGGCAGCTGGTGAGGCCCGCCTGCCCTTGTGGCAGCTCCATCCTGGGCCGATAATGAAGACGGCTTTTGAGCGTACAAAGGACAATAAATTATTACTTTGCGCTCAATAAATGCCAGGGCTCCAGGCAGCTGCATCAGCAGCAAACTGTGCTCACAGAAAAGCTTAATTATCCTGATATTATAGTTAAAAGCCAGTGGCACTTGTGTCCTGGGGAGACATTCTTCACTTGGTAGGAGGCAACCTGGGTCAAGCTGTGGGATGCTAAAGGCAGCACCCTCGGTCCCCATGCAGTCCCGAATTTCCAGACCCTTTTCCTCTATTTCCTCTGTGGAACCAGAACACAGACGCAGTGACACAGATCTTTTTTTGCCAGTACCAGCTCGGGTTTTGGAACTGATAGAGAAAATGGGGCCCACGTGAGTGTCAGGGGTCTTTACGGCTGTTTTAGTTTTAAATTTTAATTTAATTGCTTTTATTTTCAGTGCTAGGAACTAGAGCCTCCCACGTGATCTCATACTTCATAAAAAGGCGCTCCACCTCTGAGCTGTATCTCCAGCCCACCAGTATTGTTTCAGATGGAGGGAAACTTGAAGGAAGGGCAGTAACCCAAAGGCTACCCCATTCAATCATGTGGAAAAATAAGATTCTATGACTCTTTGTGATTTGAGGAATCCCAGCAGGCCACAGGCCAACATTAAGCTAGTCATAATTGTATGGAACTTGAGCCTGTTATTTAGATCCAAGGGACCACGGTTAGGTCAATAGCACACGACCATGCGGATGATGTTAACATCTGTAGAGGAACCAATCATTTGTCCACTGCATTCCCTCCATCTTACCCTGGAAGTACGTGACTTCTAGCCAGGTGGTGGTGGTGTACCTTTAGTCCCAGCACTTGGGAGGCAGGGGCAGGCAAATCTCTGTGAGTTTGAGGCCAGCCTGGTCTACAAGAGCTAGAGAGAAACTAGGCTCCAAAGCTACAGAGAAACTCTGTCTCAAACACCGCCCCCCCAAAAGGAAGTAGGTGATGTCTGCCCTAACTTTTATTCCTCAGATTTTTTGGTCGTTGTGGTCTTCCAGCTCTGCTCCTTTGATTCTCTGTACATTCTCTTGTGGGCTCTGGGGAGCCACCTTGCCTGTTGTCAGGAATCCCAAGTAGCAGGTGTCATGCGGAATTACCTGGGGAAGATGCTGGGAGAGGATTTTTGGATAGTTGTTTGGAGAAGCGAGGAAAAGGGGGAGAGTAGCAGAAAGCTGGGAGGAAGGAAGCCTTTGAGGAAAGGATCTGAAGTAAGGAGAAGCCAGAAAAGAGGAGTGGAGGGGAGGGAAACAAGAATAGCCAAAAGAATCGGGGAACAGGCACAGAAAGTCTGGAAACTAGCAAGAATTGTGAGAGCCTGCCTTTCTTTATTGTAGGTATTCCCTGGGTCCCTCAGGACTACACAGCTCTGGGAATGGGCATGAGCCACAATGTAGGTTGAACCTTATACATCAGGAAGGTTCATAGTGACTTAAAGGCTGCTACTGGTCTCACTCATTTGCCCTGACGGTGAGACTCCGGATGGACTGGAAGGCAAGCAAGCTCTCTGGGAACCTGCAATATGGCCTTCCTACTGCCTGAGCATCCAGGAGGGTCCACTGGAGACTACAGTCCCAGAATACAGCCCTCTGCCCTGAACCCGGAGGATGGGTTTGTACTGTATGACTGGAATATAGCAAAACTTGCTGTCAGTCTTTACTAGAGATCTGTTAAACATGGCTCCTGTGGAATGGTCATGCAAGGTTGAGGCAGAGCCTGGACCAACCTAGGAAGCAGTAGAATTTTTGGTAAGCATCTTTTCTCATGCTTTCAAAAGGGTCCATTCTTCCTAGACCTTGCCATTACCCATAACCTAGGACAATAAAATACCCAAGGGGACATTAATCTATACTCAAGGTTTACAATCTGAGAGTTTACTCAATTCATACGTGCACTGGAGAGTGGCATGGGCCAGTGACATGGCTTCAGTGGGTAAAAGGTACTTGCCATCAAGCCTGGCTAGAATTCTATTCCCAGAACACCCACATGGTGCAGGGAGAGGAGAAAACCAATTCCTGTAAGTTATCTTCTGGCTTCTGTACACCACACACACACACACACATACACACACACACACACACACACACGGCACGATGTCGTATGAATGTTGTGAGATAGGGAGAAGGGAGCATTGCTTTAAGTCAGTGAGGGCTTCACATGGCAGAACGGTTGAATCTGCCTTATGTCTCAGTGAATGGAGTGGGAGGGCATCCAATGGAAGGAGGACAGAGTGGGGATGTGGCTTATGTGGCTAGCAGCATGAGGGAAACTGCCAGATAGCTGAGGTTGGTAGGGGGACTAGTTCCACAAAGCTGAGCCACCATAGGAAAGTGAGGAAGGGCTGGGGTCATCTGTGGCTTGGCTGTAGGAGGCTTTTTGGTCATCTGAGTGACAGGTCATTCTTGGTGGCTACCATGCAGGGATTACTTCATTATGAAGATCTACAAGCTAAAACATGTCAGTCTGGCATCATTTGGGTGGGTTTCAGGCACTGTGAACAGTGGGAAGAATGGTACTTCACTGCTAACCAGGAGGAAGACAACTACAGGTTAGGGTTGAAAGCCGGCGGGGGAGGGAGGCGCTCCTAGCCACTGCCCAGACAGGAGTGAGTCTCTAACCACATCCTTGGGGAAGTCAGCCTCACTTCTCCAGTTCTAAACAGCCTGTCAACTCTTGGGGTCACAGGCACATTGGTGACTTATTTTTTTAAAGATTTATTTATTTATTTATTTATTTATTTATTATGTATAGTGTTCTGTCTGCATGTATGCCACTAAACCAGAAGAGGGCACCATATCTCATTATAGATGGTTGTGAGCCACCATGTGGTTGCTGGGAATTGAACTCAGGACTTCTGGAAGAGCAGGCAGTGCTCTTAACCTCTGAGCCATCTCTCCAGCCCTGGTGACTTATTTTGAAGTCTCTGTTGGGATAACACTTGCTTTCTGAGCAAGAAGAGGGAGGAAAATCCAAATCTACTCTTTTCCAAGACAACTTTCAAAGTAGAGCTTCCAAAGAGGTTAGGGTTTTAGGGGGGCAAGGAAGGGGGCTGCCACTTTATCTCAGGGACTGTAGGGTCACAACTTTCTATTTACTGCCACCATCTTCTTGGAGTAAGTCCCTGGACTCAGTGGCTTCTGGTATGGTCAGGGATATGCCTGGTTTCCTGGGTTACTCAAAGTCAATCAGCCGAAGGTCCCGGCTCTGAGCATTCGTTCCCACTCCAGGAATGGGACCAGATCACTGCGGCAGGAGCCTTGGGTGCACTGAGACAGCAGCAGAAAATGGTTTGATGTGAACTACTTTCCTCTCCAAACCCAGTCCTCCAGCCTGCCCACCACCCCCAGCCGAGGCCTTTGATCCTCCACAGTTCCATAAATGTTTAATGCCACTAGCTGGACAGAAATGAGGCAGGTGCTGGAACATGCAGAATGGAGACAGGACTTGAGATCTATCCCATTGGCTAAATTATTTGTACGTAGGAGTCCTGGGATGGATGGGAGGAGGCCCTCCCCCACCCTGTGGAGGGAGAGGTCCCAGGGTTCAAGTTTGAGGCACTAATAAATAAAGCTCTTTGAAAACCCCAATGGGGCTAAAACTAAAATGAAGAATCAATTGTAGAAGCCCAATTCTCCCCCCTCCCCACTTTCCCACCCCTGGTTTGATTGAAGGAGAAAGATAGAAAGTTAAAAGACAATCAAATGCAAATACAGCTCAACAAACACCACAGCAATTACCAGGCTCAGGAAACACATGGCTTTTGTAGGCAGCAGGGGTTGGCAATTTGGAAGCCTGGGCCTGTGCAGAGGTGATGGGCATGGGGCTATTTTAATGGACAGTTAAATAGATGCAAAAGCCGTGCATCTCGTTTGCATACATGCTGATGAGTGGGGAACAGGAACCCAGGGAGCTTATGCTACCTTGCAGCTGCCTATGGGTGTTTCAGATGGGAAGGGGCCCTGAGTGCTTGGGAGGCAAAGCCAGTTTGAACGCCTGGCCAGTCTCTTCCTACGCACAAGCCAGTGCTGAGGTGTGAGGATTGAAATTGACAAGAGCCCATGGGGCCCTCCATGAAAGGGCTCCAGGCACTGGCCTTCCAACAACCCAGAGGCTCTGGTAAAAGTGGCCTTCTCCTCGGTATTTGCATAATGCTTTGCATCTCATTTGAATGCTATTAATTTGGTGTCAGGCTAGGTTGGCACGGTGTAAGAAAGAGAACAGCTGGCCTTCTCCCTCCCCTCTGTACCCCCGGGCTTACTCTTCACATAGCCTTCCCCAGCCTTGGAGACAGAGGCCTCTACTCCCCCCTTCATATTCTCTGACACACGGAAAGTCTCTTAGGCAAACCAACTCCTGAAAGTCAAGGCCACCTATATTGTGGCCAGTTGCAGAGTTATGCTGAAGGAAGAAGAAATGGTCCCCAAGGGCATCCTTGCCAGATCCAGAGATACCATGGAGGATATTGGGGGCCTTCATCTCCCCAAGCAATCAAGGCAGCTTGGCTTGGAAAGTGTCCAAGGATAATAACCAAGAGAGGGAGGGAACAAAGACAGGTGATAATCCCTGAGAAATATGGATGGCTCCAGAAATAAAATCCTCTGAACTTGGTTGTCCCTGCGCTTGAACTGACATAAAACATATCCACCAGAGGCTTGGTTTACGGTGCTGCTCAGGGGTTGGGGACTCGGTACCAGGTTGATAGTCACATGGTAAGGAAATGTGTCACCTGGTGGGTTAAACTCTGGAGCAGGTAGAAGAGGCCTCAGGTACACCATTTAGACTTCCTTGGTCAGTGGACGCCAGGGATTCTGTGATAACCTGGAGATGGCGGCAGGAGAGTCAGGCTTGCCAATTGGTTGGAACATCTGGAAACAACCTGGAGATGGCGGCAGGAGAGTCAGGCTTGCCAATTGGTTGGAACATCTGGAAACATCTGAGTTCTGAGATAGGGATGTGGCTCAGTTTGTAAAGTGCTTGCCTAGCGTGCATGAGTCCCTGGGTTCAATACCTCGAGCTATATAAGCTGGGCATGATGATTCATGCCTATAATACCAGTCAGCCCTCAGATGGTAGAGATGGGAAGATCAGAAGTTCAAGGTCACACTCAACTATATATCCAGTCTGGATTGTATGAGACCCTGCCTCAAAGCATTTTAGTTCTCTCTTGGGGGGGGGGGTACCACAGTTGGATGCCCCCTCAAATGTAGATGCTAGAGCCAGCACCACTCACTTCTACTGATACAAGGCAAGAGAGGGTTGGTGTGAGCAAACATCTCAGACAGGTTGACCTCACACCACCATCTCTGATAGCTGCTCAGCCTGGGCCAAGGTGAAGGCAAAATTGTGTTTGTTCTCCTTATGCCTGAGGCAGAACTGGGGGGTTGGTTTGGATAATATGGGAGAATAATCATGCCTCCTCTTTGGAGCAAACCCTGCTAAGAAGCTTTGCAATTGTAGAAGGCATGGGCTTGTAGCTGATTCACATTTTACAGAAAGGTCTGAAGTGTTTCCTCTTTAAAAAGATTGTCACATGCATTGAAAGCAAATTCACAATAGATCTGTCTATTCTCCATTTAAAGAAAGTCAGGCCCTGAGTTCAGAGGGTTTTTTTTTCTTCTTTTTCTTCTTTACCTTAAAAAATAATAATAGCTCCATTTATCATTTGCTGTTTGAGGGCATTAAGCCAGGGATTTAACAACACCTTCACAACAATCCTATGAGGCAGGTACAAAGCTGTCATTGTCTCCATTGAACAGATAGGGACATTGAGGCCCCAGGAGACTTGGTGATTCACAGCTACTTAACGTGCTATCCTGAGGAGGTAAGGAAGAAAGGGACCTGTCAGTGAACCTTTGTGGGGCAAGTGGCAGAGGAGTCACAGGTTCCCTGGGCCTGGGCTTCTGCCCAGAGTTCATCTGCAAGGGCCTAGGCCTACCTAGAGGGTCATCCAGGAGCAGGGTCCTGGGGGGTAGCTGCTTGGAACCGGTAGGGAGGTTGGTTCTATAATTCACCCAATAGATAATGACCAGCTAGACTTCAAGTGCTTCATATCCTCAGAGACAGCACATGGAAGCATCTGGCTAAACGCAGAATGGGGATGTGGCTGTGCAGAGAATGAGGAGCAAAGCATGGGTGCCAAAGCTTGTGTGGCCTCTGGGTTCCCCACAGGCCTGGCATCTGTCTCTCCCTCCGTTTGTCCTTCACTGCAGGCCCTGGCTGTTCATTACTCTCTCCGTCACTGGTCTACAGAATGAGGAAGCCTTTATTGAGCACTCTGTGTATGCCAGAACCAGAGTCCTCCAGGAGCTCTCTCTCCAGCCTCGGTCAGAAGAGGGTTCTCACGTGCTGTGCTACAACATGGCTGTCTCTACAAGGCTCGGGAGGCCATTGAGATGCAGTGTCTGCCTTGAACCTTGCAATCAGGGACAAGGGTACATAAGCCTTTCAGGGAGATCTTCTAGCTACAGATCCTCCTGGTGTCTAACCCTAGTCCCTCTGTTGTAGAAGTAGCCTGCTTCCGACAGCCCCACAGTGTGGGAATAGGTTTCTGTGGTTCCTTCCCCTGGACCCTTCCTGTGAGTGTCGGCACAGTGCCATCCCAGGAGACCCCAGGTGGAGTGTCAGAAGCTCTTGCTCTCCTCGTGGTCCCTAAGGAGCCAGCTGCAGGCCTGCTCCTGCCTCTTCATTTTCTGCGCAGGAATATAGGACAGAATTCTCAAATGGTGCTCAATTCTAGCTGTGCACTCCCATCCCCGACTCCTCTCCTTGAACTACTTGTCCTCTGATTGTGACATCACAATGGTCTCTATGGCAACTGATTGTGAGGTCATTGGTCCTTAAAGCCACAGAGTCTGCAGGTCCAGACAATGCCTGGAGAAAAGGGAGGCTATAAATGCACATGTAAGAGTGACAGGTTCTTCTTCCACCAGAAATAGCAGGGCTTCCGAACCTATTCAGGGAGGACTCTGTTTGTGGGGCCACAGTGGTGACTTACAAGGACAAAGTCTCTGAGAAAGAGACCCTGCTCACCCAGAGGCTGCAAGAACAGGCCCGAGTTTGAGATCCCAGCCTCGTGTGTGCATCAGGTGCCGGTCAGAGTCTCCACTTCACTATAAAAGAAAAGCAGTGTCACCTGCCTTCCAGACGTGCATTCAGCAAGAAGACCCACAAGAGGACATGACACATGGTTGGTAATCATTAAATGCCTTTTATGTGCCCTGTCTCCTCTGTCCTTAGCCTGAATTTTTAATTTTCATTATTTATTTTTATGATTTATAATTTAATTTTATATATATTTAAGGTGGGTGACATTGGTTAGCATCTTTTTATTATTTATTTTATGTGTGTGAATGTTTTACCTATATGTATATGTGTGTATATGTGTGTGTGTGTGTGTGTGTGTGTGTGTGTACCACTTGCACAACTTCTGTCCATGGAGGCTAGAAGAAGGCGTCAGATTCTCCGGAACTGGAGTTACAGACAGCTATGGACCACCATAGGGCGCTAGGAATCACATCTTTGTCATCTGGAAGAACAGCCAGTGCTCTTAAACACTGAGTCATCCCGCCAGCCCCGTCACCTGTCTATCCCTGGGCATTATTGCTATGTGAAGAGAGAGGGTGGTGTTTAGAGCAGGGTTCAAGTCCTGTCTCTGCTACTTCCCAGCTTTTAGCTACACCTTTGGACCTCAGTGTCCTTAACTATAAAATGGAAAATAGAAACAGTATTGTCTAGGCTAAAAAAAAACCTGCTTGAGCAGGGCGGGTCAGCTCTGTCTTGAGGGACCTTGCTTCTGCCTCAGTTACCTTCCAGGAAGTTTGAGTTCCTCTGAGAGGCATCTAGAACTGGAGAGCAGGGAGCCTCAGGACAGGACCACAGGGAAGCTGCCTCCATGCAAAGGGTTCCCAACCCTTTTCTGGGTCCCCCTGGTGCAGTACCCTGTGATGCTACCTATCTTAATCCAGTCACGGGCTGTGTGCTCCCTGCTGAAGAACGTCCACGACTCACTGATCTGTGAAGACCAGGCTAGGGCCAGACATAGGGCAGGTACTCAGTGAAGGCCAACAACAGATGAGCTAATGTCGTTTCTCTGAATACCCTGGACAAGGCTCTGTCCTCAACATTTGTACAGCGGTCCCCAGAACCACCAGCAGATGTGTATCACTATTGTTATTCGTTTTTCTTTGGGTTCTGGTGGTACTGGGGATTTAGCAGAGGGCCTCACACACATTAGGCAAGGGCTATGTCTCTAAACTAGATCTTCCCGTCCCATTGGTTGTTTTACTTTTGAGACAGGGCCTACCTATAAGCTCAGGCTGGTCTTCAGCTTGCAACAATCCTCCAGCCTTTGCCTCTTGAATACTGGGATCACGGGATGAGAGATGTGCGTTACCATGCCCAGCCTCTGCCTTTAAGTGATGACAATGAGGATGGATTACATTTGTTTATTTATTTAGTATGTGTGTGTGTGTGTTCGTGTGGAATTTGGTCCTGTCCTACCGTGTAGATCCTGGGGATCAAACTCAGCTTGTCAGGCTTGGATTACCTGCTAATTCACCTCACGAGCTCTCTGTTTTAAAATAATGGAACACAGAGGATGAAGGATTTACCTAATGTCACACAGATAGTATGCAATGATGGAGTTAGCATTCAAGCGCTTACACTTTATTGTTATTATTACAATTATTATTCTTTTTTTAATATTTATTTATTATGTATACAATATTCTGTCTGTGTGTATGCCTGCAGGCCAGAAGAGGGCACCAGACCTCATTACAGATGGTCATGAGCCACCATGTGGTTGCCGGGAATTGAACTCAGGACCTTTGGAAGAGCAGGCAATGCTCTTAACCACTGAGCCATCTCTCCAGCCCCCTACAATTATTATTCTTATTGCTACTACTATTATTAATTTTTTTGTTTTGGTTTTTGTTTTTTTCAAGACAGAATTTCTCTGTAGCTTTGGAGCCTGTCCTGAAACTAACTCTTGTAGACCAGGCTGGCCTCGAACTCACAGATATCCACCTCCCTCTGCCTTCCAAGTGCTGGGATTAAAGGTGTGCACCACTACCACCCAGCTGTTTCTTCTTTTTATAAAACATGTAGATCTGGCTGCCCCAAGAACTCCCTGTGTAGATCAAATTGGTCTCAAACTCATTGCAATCTGTCTGTCTCTGCCTTCCAAGTTCTGGGTTCACAGACTTTTATCTTACTTTATTTTTTCTTTTAGATAAGAGTTTCATATATCCTAGGCTGACCTGGAACTTGCTATTTAGCCCAGGACTTCTGATCGTCCTGCTCCACCACTGGAGTCTGGGATGTCACGTGTGCATTGTCACGCCCAGTTCATGAGGTGATAGGGCTTTAACAATGCTAGGCAAGTCCTACCAACTGGGCTTCAGCCCCCTTTGAACCCACACACTTAATTCCACTTTCCCCATAGCCCCACAGCCCCTGCCTGTCCACTTGGTTCTATTGCCCAGGCTCTCTCCCAGCTTCCCCTCTTATCCCCTCTTCTGATCTTGTCCCAGGGCAGCTCAAAGAACGCAGATTCTCTGCTTGCCTCAGTCAGGCGTCTCCCCCTTCCCTCAAGCACAGCTTTCCGCCCCAGCAGGAGCCACCACCGGATCCATTGCTTATTTCAAGTCGTCCTAAAGCCTGTTGAGTTCTTAACTTATTAAAGATAAGCACATGGAAATAGGGAGCAAATCTCTTTATTTATGACATAATCTCCAGCCCAGAAAAGCGGCAGGAACAGTGTTGCCTATATTAGGGAACCAATAGGAAAAAAAAAATCAATTAGATCCGCCACAGCATTTTGCTATTAACTTTCTTCTGATGTTTCTCTTAGGGCTGGTCGTGGGGGTCTCTGCAGCAGCCAAACTGGAGGAGAGAGGAGAGCTTTGTAGGAATAGGGGGTCAAGGTGTCAGAGGGAGGACAGTAGGGAGGGCTGTTAGACAGATAGGAGGCCTCTCCATCTTACCGTCACTGTGTAGACTTCAGCCAAAAACTTAGTGCTTCTTGCTGTGACTTCTGGGGGGTTCTGTACAGTGGGGGCTGGGAGTCAGCTGGGAATCTTTGCTTCTTATAAATGAACCCCTGGTCACACCACATTTCTGCTGGGTGAGGATGAGGTCTTCTGCAGGACCCATGTGCTACACAGAATTCTCTTGACTGGAGGTTGTGGGAACTGTCCCCTGTCTGTCCTCAACCCACCTGAGGTTTCCAGGAGCAACTTTCAAGGGATCCCACAGGGGCAGGCCATTTCTGAGGTTTTTGGTGAGGGGGATGCCCAGCTCCATGGCCACTGCAGACTTCATCTCCTCAAAACCAGCTCATCATAGCTTTGCTAGTATGTTTGCCAGGCATGTAGCAAGCACTCAGGCGACACTCACTGAATTAACCTGTACTACAGTCCATTGGTTGAATGCCTATTCTCTATCTAGGTTGAGAAGGGCAGGTGTTTTTAACCAGAAGTAGGAGTCCTCTGATACTCCCCGAACCAGTATACTGCTCAGAAGAACCCTCTAGTTTTGTGTTGTCAGGTCTAGGTTTTTGACACAGAGCTGCAATTTTGAGAAACCATTTTACAGAGGAAGACTCAGGCTCAGGGACCAGGAGTGGGCTCAGCGGGGGAGGTGATTTTGATGCAAGCATGAAGACCAAGTTCCATTCCCTGTGCCTATGTAAAAACCAGGTGTGGGGAACACTAGAAAGATGGAGAAAGCCGGGCGGTGGTGGCGCACGCCTTTAATCCTAGCACTCGGGAGGCAGAGGCAGGCGGATCTCTGTGAGTTCGAGACCAGCCTGGTCTACAAGAGCTAGTTCCAGGACAGGCTCCAAAACCACAGAGAAACCCTGTCTCGAAAAATCAAAAAAAAAAAAAAAAAAAGATGGAGAAAGACAGACTCTTGGGTCTCGCTGGCTGACCAGCCTAGCCAAATCCACAAGGTTTATGCCAGTGAGAGACCCAGTCACTATATATATATGTGTGTGTGTGTGTGTGTGTGGTTAGGACTCAATAAACAACACTCAACACTCAAATTTATCCTCTACCCTCTACATGCATACACACATGTTACTCACATGCAAACACATACAAAGAAACAGACCCAAATGGAAGTAACCTAAGATAAGTGGATTAATAGTGTGTGTCCACGAGGGAGTCCCTCTTGAAGTCTACCCTAAACCTTTCCTGTTTCAGCAGTGCTTGCTCCTTCTCAGTCCCATGAAGTTCTTACGCGTACAGACTTCCCTCCGTCTAGGCATGTCCAGCAGCTGTACTTGGCACGTTGTTGATTCAAAAGGAATATTAAACACGGAACCTCACAGAGGCCAGCCTTGCAGGGCAGGCAATGAACCCACCCTCTTCATGCCTGTTCATTATTATAATTAATATTGAGCTGGGGTTGGTGGTAACCTCGGCCTTGCTAGGTGTTTGGGCTGTTTCAGAAGCTTTTCCAGATCAATGACAGACAGCTTCGAATAGATAAACTCTCCGCCACCCAGACGAATCAATCGCAACACTGCCGTCACAACAAGCCCAAGAAATCAATCTGATTGCAAGCAACGTGGTAGCTCAGCACTGGGCAAGCTGGTTTAATTTCCATGCAGCTGAAACTCAGTTTCCTGTGCATGCAGGAGCACGCCTCTTTTCCAGCTGGTGGTCCACTCTCAAGCACAGGAGACCTACGGAGGCTCAGGCCAAGGGGCCAGCTGCATAGAGGTCCAGGTGACCTTCAAGTGGTTATGACTTTGAAACCTTGAACCCTCAGGCCCAGAAGCAGCTGACTCAGACCCAAAGCTGGGAACTTTGCTGGCTTCAGCTCGTTTCCGCTGCCCCGATGCAAAAAAAAAAACAGAAACCCAGGCCTCGAGGCTTTTCTGGGCGGCCTCCCAAACAGGCACTGCAGAGGTGCGCTGGTGCGCTGCCTACCTCAGGAGCCACCGTAGTGACCTCCTTCAGTCTTGGAAACTGGGCTTATCTAGCAGGGCAACAGCTCACCAGTCAGATGGAGTGATTTGGGGGTGCTTACTTTTTCCCTGGACACTAGGCTGTGTATTTTACACACATCCTTTTGGAGTGCTAAGGATCAAACCCTGGGTTTTGCACATGCTAGGCAGCTGATGTACTACTATTGACATTCTTTGCCCTTGGGTTTTGGTTTGTTTTTTGAATCAGGCTTACTACACAACCCTGACTGACCTTGAACTCATGAACTCACAGAGATCTAGCTGATTCTGCCTCCTGAGTGCTGAGATTAAAAAGCATATACCAGCTGGGTGATGGTGGCCCATGCCTTAAATTCCAGCACTCAGGAGGCAAAGGCAGGTGGAGTTCTGTAAGTTGAGTTTGAGGCCAGCCTGGTCTATAAGAGTGAGTTCCAGTAAAGGCACCAAAGCTACACAGAGAAACCTTGTCTTGAAAAACAAACAAACAAAAAGGTGTGTACCACCGTATCCCATTACTCTCGAGGTTTTGAGACAGGGTCTTTGCTAAGTAGTCCAGGCCGCCTCAAACTTAATTTTTTTTTTTAGTAGTAGCAAGGCTTGAATCCAGGGTCTTCCCCATGTTAATCAACTAACTGCCCTGTTATTGAGCACTGCACTGTATACTTAGATATGTAGACCTGTGTGTGTGTGTGTGTGTGTTTCTGTGGCAAGGGTGGGGGTAGTGAGGGTTCGGAACTTGATGGAAGGTTCCTTCCTCTATTGCCCTCCACCTTATTTCCTCACACCGACTGGATCGCTGAACTTGGAGCTCACTGATTGGCTAGTCTGGCTGCTCAGCAGCACCAGAGCACTGCCTAGTCTAGTTATAGGTGATCTGTTGTGCCAGACTTCTCGGGGGAATATTGGGAATCCAAAGTCAGGTCCTCTTGCTTGAACTCCATGAGCCCTCTCGTCGGTGCCCCCATTTATATTTAAAAAACAAAAACAAAAACAAAAAAGGGTCTCACTAAGTGTCCCAGGCTGGCCTTGAACTCACTTTGTGGACCAGGCAGGTTTTGAACTTACTGAGTAGCTTGGAATTACAGACTTTTGCAAGCAGCCCTGGCAAGAAAGTCTTGAGTCAGGATTCACCTCACTGCAAAGGCGAGGCCTTTGCAAAACCAGTTGGGGTCACATGTCTGTGGGGGCTTGCTGTCCTCACAGCCGCAGCTCCAAAGCCCCCTGGCCCTTCCTCAGAGCATGGATGGGGGCTTTTCTGACTCCAGCAATGCTTGTGCCACACAGCCCTCTCAGCCTGCTGTGTCCATGAGGCTGTTGAATGAGGTCACTCACATACTATTCTGCTCTGGAGTGGGGGTGAGTGTCAAGGCTGGGGAGGTACAGATCTGGTGGCCAGGAGGTCTCAGATCATGGAGGGGTCTTCTGTCCATCCTGGGGAGCATTGGCTGGGCTGGACTCCTGAGGGAGGCTCAGCAATGCAGAGTGACCATAACCACACAGGTATGGAGCCCTGGGCTTGTGCGTTTTCTCAGGGCTAGGACTTCCCTTGGCTTGCCCTTCCTTCCCCTCCCTTCCCTTCTCTCTGCTCCCCATGGCTGTTCTGCAGAAATCATCCAGCAGCCCTTTTACCCACCCAATACAGAACAGAAAGAGAGAAACTGAAGTTGAAGCTGGCGGGGAATAGGCTTAGCCTCTGGGAGGGACTTCCTCATTAGCTTACGGTCAGGATAGGATGTTGGAGATGCATTGTACTGGCTTTGGTGGAGGTTCTGGGGGGGTCATAGTTCAGCAGGGCTCCTGGGGACTTTCACATCTTGAAAGCTATTGAAAGGCAAGATGACCTCTGGTTGTGCCTTTGTCTTTTGTAGCTTTCAGTTTGTTTTTTTTAATTGGTAGTTTCTGCACATGGCTCTTAAAATAAGGGCATAGACATTGGACAGCGCAGCTTCCCTCCTCAGGGGCTTGCGGTGTTACCCCTTTCCTATCTGGATGCACAGCCAGCAAAGAGGGACACATGGCCGGTCCTTAGCAGTCGCCGCACACTCCCGCGTGCCTTGCTTCTGTCACCTGACAGTATATCTTGGCGATGACTGGGAATCAGTACATAAAGAGTGTCTTACTCAGGTGTCTTTTTATGGTCACAGCTTCTCAGGCGCACAGAAGTAATCACAGCTGGTTTGATTAGCTTCAGATGTTGCCATTCACAACATCCCAGCCCAGAGAGGGCTGGAAACCTCTCCAAGGTCACGCAGTAAGGACTAGAGACCTGCTCCTGGAGCTTCTCCCCCTCAGATGTCCCCAGCCCCTATCCCCCTTTTTCCCAGCGCTGCCCAGGTGACCAGAAGGGAGGTAGGGAGGAGGAGGGGCATCTCTAATTGAAATGCGTTGCTCGCTCCGGACCAGCACCTGGCGGGAGGCGCAGCTAGAGAGTGGCGCGGTGCGCGGTGCGGAGGGGGCTGCGGCCTGGCGCCCACGTGGGTGCGGGAGAGGCCCGGTTGCTTCCCCGCAATCCGTTGCTGCTGCCGCGTGCTTCCCGGTAATGAGCTCCCAGGGCCCAAGGTGAGCTTCCCCGGCTGCTCACTCGGCAGCCGCGTGCCACCAAAGAACACCGGTACTTTTTTTCTTCCCTGCCTGACAGCTCATTAGAAGAATTAATTTACTCCAGCGTTTGCAGTTTAAAGGACATTATTTACTGGTTAATTGTTGTTATTACAAAATGTTAAATATCATTATTTATTTCCCAAGCCCCGACAGCTTCCCTGACAGGAATTTATGGGTGATGCTGTGTCACTGGTGGGTGCCCTGCTAGGGGCAGTGTGAAGGTGAGCGAGTTGCCTTCCAAGCCTGGGTATCCTGACAGGGACGACTGTGAAGGGCCCATTGCCCTCTCTGCACCCTCTTTTCTGACCAAATGAGGAGTGGGAGGTTGGAGGGACTGAGCAGTTAGAGTCCCTATGTTTGCCTAAAGCTGCAGGTTGGGGGTCAAAGTGGCACTTGGCTAGAAGACAAGCTGCCAAGATCTTGGGTCCTTCCATTTAAAGGGTCATTCCCAGGCTGGGTATATAGCCCAGTTGCTAGAATGCTTTCAAGCAAGCCATTGAGGACACCCTTTGTTTTAGCCACAAACACCACCTAAAACTGAATTTGCTGGATCACATCTGTAATCTGAGAACCTTAGAGGTGGAGGCCTGAAGATCAGAAGTTCAAGGTCATCCTCTGACTACATCACAGGGTTTGAGGCCAGCCTGGGATACATGAGGACCCTGTCTTAACAAACAAATATAAAACCGATGAAAGGTTAATTCCCCAAATGGTAAACCTTTAAGTTTCTGTCCTGAAATCACAGGGTTGAGGCACCCAGGTGAGCTGAGCAATGGCCCAATGGAATGAGAATCAGAAGTAGCTGGGGTGTGGGGCCTGTGGATCTGAGTTGGGTCTGTTCGGGGGACTTCACATACAAGCTAAGATTTATGGCTTCTCTTGAAAAATCAAAGACTCTTGCCTCCCTTGACCCATGGTCAATTGGCAATGACCTTCAGGTCACTGGAGGGCAGAGCCATTTAAGGAATGTGCCCAGCTCTCCAGCTAGTGCCTGGCCCATCTTTTGTTTCCCCTCTCTGAGCTGTTTTCCAGGCTCTGTGCACATTTGAGTTTTCAGTCTGACCTTCTGTAATGGCAGCGTGAAGATAAAGAAATGGCTTCCGAAAGCCAGGGCCACACTTTCCACCCTACCACACCACCTCTTTCAAACCTGTCAGCCCCCACATCCACCAGGTCAGTTTGGAGTGGGCTCTGGCAGCCATGGGGCCAGGAACAAGAGGCAGCCCAGTGGGAGCTACAAAGATCATGACTGAATAAACAGCACTCACGTATTCATTTGGCAAATTGTTTTTTTGAGGACCTTCTACATGGTATAAAATGACGTGGGCATAAATTGTGCCATAAAGGAACCCAGCCTGGGGAGGCTGTGTATGACTGAGGGACACTATTGCAGCACAGGCAGATGGAGACACTCAGGACGCTGTGACTGGCAGGTGTCTGTGGGGAGGGTAGGTTTCCAAGGGAGAGAATTAATACTTCACCCAGCTGGTGGACTGCCTATGTCCTCGCTCCGACACTCACGTCTTATTTAATTCTCTCAACACGGCTGACTGAAAATAGCTGTCAGGGTCCAGGCGTAGCGGTGCAAGCCTGCGCCAGCACCTGGGAGGTGGAGGCAGGAAGGGCAGGATCTCCTGGCTAGCCTTGGCTAGCAGACACCCTGTTTCATAACCGCAAACAAACAGAAAACCAGCAAAACCAACAGCTGAGAATAGTTGTCAGCAGCCAGGTGTAAATAACAAGTCCAACATGTGGGTCTTGAGTTCAAGTCCACCCAGAGCTAAATAATGAGGCCCTATGTCATTTCAACTGCCAAAGAGAAAATAAAATAACCTGCCATCCGTTAATAAAATAATGGCTTTACAGGCCCAGAGCCAGTCTGTTGTGAGGATTTCTGTCCTCCCCCCCGCTGAATGCTACAGGTCATTCTAGCCCTGGGGACTCTGGTCCAACCAGGCAGCATCTCTTGAAAGTCAGTCATTGACCAACGTCCATTTCTCACAACCCGTCTGTGGGGTAAGGCTGAATACCCTCATCTCACCAATTAGGGGCAGGAGATGCAGAGACTCTGGAGGGAGAGGGGGCTGCTGCCTGAGGCTCAGCTCAGCCCAGGCAGCTCGAAGCTCCGATCTTGCAGGCTGACTTCTAGAGGTCCTCTAGACAAGGCCTTTGGTCTCGGCCTCTCCTCCCCAGGACCCTGACAGGAGCAGGTAGCCTTGAGGAATATACAGGCAAACCAAAGAAGATGAGAAGTTCTTTGAAAGAGAAAGGGAAAGGGCTCAGTGAAGCCCTTCCCAGGGCTGGGCCACAAATTAGCATAAAGTTATTTCTGGACCGCAGTCTGGTTTATTTTAGACCCTTCCTCATTTCCTTGCCTGGTGAGAAAGAGACTGGCACTCTGAGGGTGAATCCAGAGCGGATCCAGAAACCACAACCCGCAGCGTAGATTTTATGCAGTATCAGAGTCATAGGGCTTGCCACTCTTCACAGGTCTTCTCCAGCAGGTCTCTCATTTTATTTTATTGCCATATTAAATTTAAAAATTTTTTTCTATTCGTTTTTGGAATAGGCAATATGTACCCAAGGTGCATCATTCAAAGAGCACAAAAGAGCACACAGCAAACAGTCTCTCCCAGGCCTCAGAGGCAGCTGATGCCATCAATAGCTTGTTTCGTGATATTTAAAAATAGCATTGTTTCTCTTTTCTGTTCATGTAGAAAATACAATAATTCCTGCGGAAGAAAATAAAAATCACATGTGCCACGCTCCTCAGAGCTGAGCGGTCTGCACATTTTGGTGTCTTGCCAGTCTTTTCTCTTCACAGAGATGGTTACAAGCTTGCATAACCCGGCCTTATTACTTGTTTACATTAAATATGACTCTTCAGAAACAAAGATCAGAGAGGATGCATTCAAACTGGATAGAATTGGGGTACCTTGGGGAGACTGACGGCGTTAAAGGGGAACTCTACTTCATCGGCATTATTTGAAATCCTTTCAGGATAAAAAAGTATTTATGCTGTATTACTTCCTCCTGATACTTTAATTGGTTCTAAATGATTGTTTCAGAAGGCTACTATTAAACCAACCATTCATTATTGTGATCTTAAGAGATTTTCAAGTTTTTCGTTTGTTTTATTTTAGATAGAGTATGACTGTGTAGTCCTAACTGACTGGCCTGGAGCTCACAGAGATCTGCCTGCCTCTGCCTCCTGAGTGCTGAGCTGAAAGATGTATGCACCACATCTGGCCTCTTTGTGAGCATTTTGAGCAAGTGAACTGCTGGGAAAAGATCCTATAGAACTGGGTGTGGGGGCAGTCTTTAGTCCTAGCAATTTGGAGTCAGTGGTAGGCAGATCTCTGAGTCTGAGGACAGCCAGGGCTACACAGTGAAACCCTGTCTTACAAAACAAAACAACACCAAACAAGCAAACAAAAAGGACCCGTAGGCTGTGCACAGTGGCGCACATCTGTGGTGCCAGCACTCAGGAGCCGGAGGCAGGAGGATCATAGCAAGCTTGAGGCCAGCCTGAACTGTTCAGTGAGACCCTGCCTTAAAATGAAAAACATTATTTTAGGGGCTGGAGAGATGGCTCGGTGGTTAAGAGTACTAGCTGCTCTTCCAGAGGTCCTGAGTTCAATTCCCAGCACCCACATGGTGGCTCACAACCATCTGCAATGAGATCTGGCGCCCTCTTCTGGAATGCAGGCATACATGGAGGCAGAATATTGTATACATAATACATAAATAAATAAATCTTTAAAAAAAAGAAAAAGAAAAACATTATTTTAAAGGAAGAAAAGAAACTGCATATATGCTTTGTGAGGTTTTCTGATCCATAGTGTCAAATTTCTTTCCTTCTAGGTTGTTCTAATCTCTAACTCAACCAGTAGCACCTGACCCAAGCCCCAGCTTCAGCCTCATTCATCACAGGCCAAGGATCAGCTTAGGGAGGCTGAGAAGGAAGCAGAAAAGGCTATTTTTTTTTTCCTGACAGGATGCTATTTATTTATTTAACTATTTATTTTTATTTTATGTGCATTGGTATTTTGCCTGCATGTAAGCCTATGTGTGAAGGTGTCAGATCCCTTGGAACTGGAGTTACAGACAGTTGTGGACTTCCATGTGGGTGCTGGGGCTTGGTCCTCTGGAAGAACAACCAGTGCTCTAACCACTGAGTAAGCCTTCCAGCCCCATCTGTTTATTCTTTGATACTAAGAATCAGACCAGTGACTTGTGCTCGCTAAGCAGGTGCTCTACGGCTGAGCCACAGTCCCAAGCCTGGGATGATTTTTTTCTCTAGTTCATTGGTAGGTGCTGGGGGAGCCTTTGTGGACAAACGGGAGGTTGATGGTACCTGGGTTATAGAATCTCCCAACGGGAGGGGCGGGGCCGCCAGGAGGTCAAAGTGTTGGGTAGCCAGGACAGATCTAGACCAGTCCCCTAGATGCTCCATATCTGTGAGTGGCTAGCACAGAGCCAAAGACACGGCTGCGATGGCTCTTTCAGAGTCACATCTGGTTAGGTTCGTGTGGAACCTTGGAAGACTTCTAGAACCAACGTCTCCAGTGCCTGCCCTTTATGTCCAAATCAGACTTCTCTTTGATTCCAAACCCCCAGTTCTGTATCTGGTCTAAAACCTTAGCCCCTATAGCCTTCTGGCAAGTGGACCTGTGTCATCTGGAAAGACTTGTTGATTTAGTATGGAAAGATGGCTTTCCTCTGGAGCCCTGCAAGATGCATAGTAGCTGAGGTTTCCTCCTGGTGGGGGTGGGGGAAGAAAGCCCAAGATTGCATCTCATTGGCGAGATGAATAATACATTTGAAGCATTTCGCAAACTGTGTTTGATCCGCCTAAAGCTTCAACCGTTAACGCACTTCTCTTTATCCCCAGCAAAGGAGGGCTGGGAACTGTCAACATTTTCCTTTCTGCTTAATTTGTGCCCTCTCCATGAAGAGAAAAAAACAGGGGTTTGGGGGAGAAGGGGGAGGCTGGGGAGGAGGGTGGTGACACATACTTCCTGGAATAATGCCAGGAGCCTCAGCACCAGGGGCTGCTCCCAGAGCCTGGGAACTTCTAGGGTTGGTAGGACAGAGCGAGGGAGCGCTGATCCGGGGAGGGGCTGTGCTGTGTGTGCTGGGACTTTGGGGGGGGGGCCTGTTTACAGGATAGTGTGCCCTTAAGAAGCTGGTTCCTGGTTGCTCCAGTGTTTCTTGGGGGTGGGAGGTGGGGTGAGAGTTGGGAGGTTGAGGCTGGCTGGTTGCTAAGCACCCAAGATGCTTCTTTCATCTCACAGCAAGAGAGAAGAAATGTCCGGGCTCAGGGACCAGCACCATGTTTGTGTTTTAACCTACACGCGTCAGCCACTCTTCCTGTCTCTCCAAGGTGGTGGCCTGAGCACTAAGGGTCCTGCCCAAGGCCTCTCTGGTAGTCAAGAGGGGACCCCTGGAGGTTCACATTTAAAACGTTTTCACTTTTTAACAGTAAAATCTTTATCGATTTTACTCTGTGTGCGAGTGTTTTGCCTGACCGTATGTATGTGTGTCATGGAGGCTAGAAGAGGGTGTCAGATCCCCCAGGTGCTGGCTGATGACCTTCAGTTACCCCGGCAGAGTTCCTGCCTACCCCTACCTCCACCCCATTCAAAGGTATATAAGCTGTAACTTTCACCCCAATAAACGGAGACCTTGACAATAGAATCTTGCTTGGTTTCCTTCCTCTTTTCAGCTCATGTCTTGCAGGTTAGCGCCCCTTCAGAGGACCCTGAATAGCTGACCCTGCCGGCGGGGTTACCCCAGAACTGGAGTCCAGAGGAAAAGCAGCCAGTGCTCTTAGCGGCAGAGCCAACTCTCCAGCCTCTGGACGTTCACATTCTTTTTTTTTGTTGTTGTTGTTTTTCGAGACAGGGTTTCTCTGTGGCTTTGGAGCCTGTCCTGGAACTAGCTCTGTAGACCAGGCTGGCCTCGAACTCACAGAGATCCGCCTGCCTCTGCCTCCCGAGTGCTGGGATTAAAGGCGTGCGCCACCATCGCTCGGCTGGATGTTCACATTCTTGACCACATTGCTGCTGCTTTGCCCAGTAGCCCACAGTGTCCTGCCGCCCTCGGCCCTGTACTGCTGGGAGCAAGAGGGAGGAAATTAGAAGCCCAGACAATGGAAGGCCTCCTGGGTCTTCTCCTTAACCTCTTCCATGCCTCAGTTTCCTTATGTATAAAATGGAGATGCTCACGGTGACAATTCAAGATCGGGGTGACAATTCAGTAAGTGTCCTCAGGTCTCCAGAATAGTACTCAGAACACAGGCTGCATCATGTATATTTTCTGATTTTTTTTTTCTCTAAAGATAGGGTCTTGTTATGTTGCCCAAGTTCCCCTACCTTCAACTCCTGAGCTCAAGAGACCTTCCTGCCTCACCTTCCTGGACGGGTGGGAGTATGTGGTGTGCCATCAATGTGGCTGTGATTAGCTGTCATTGCTAGCCTTTCCACAGTCGCGCACCGCTTCTCTCCCCAATCGACCTCAGAGCTCTCCAGTCCTCCTCCCCTGGAAAGGCTGGCTCTTCCTTTTCCATTCTGACCCACCTAGCCCCTCCCTGGCCTCTTTTTCTTCTGCCCACCCTGACTGGGGCCCGTAGTCACGCTTCTGTAAACACTCCCGTTCCTGTAGGCTTCTTGGTAACTTCCTAGAGTTCTATTGTCAGACATAAGATTTACCCAGATCTTTTTGTTTTTGAGGTTAATGTCTCTAGTAGCTCAAAGTGGCTGGGATTACAAGTCAGTTAGTTAGATCATTTTGTTGTTGTTTGTAGAGACAGCTTCTCTTTGGAAACAATAGGCCATCTCTACTGGGCTAGGTACAATGAATGAAAGAGCAAGCGGTTTTCCCAACCGTCAGTAATACCTTTCCATCCTGAGCTGTTCATTTCTGCATCTCATAGACTCCCATACCCCAACCTGCTCCCATCAGGGAAGCTACCCAAGTCTACCCTCAGTCTGGCCTGCTGCAGCTGAGAACTGAGACTTAGGGACAGCAGTGACAAAACATCCCAGAATCCTCAGGAGCTGAGGAAGGGGCAGGAGTCCCCTGAAGGAAGCAGAGGGTAGAGAGGTCAGGGGGTGTCCTGGGAATGCTGGACCTCCCTGTAGGACAAAGCAGGCCCAGTGGTTCTGGCAGCTTGACCTGCATGTCTGCCCAGTGCTCCTGGGCCCTTCTGTTCAGGCCTGACAACCCATGGAGGCAGCATTCTGCTTAGGAGCTTGAAGCACAGACGGGGAGGCGGGCATAGCAGAGAATCGATTTGCGGGAGCAGCGGGGGCTTTCTCTTCCTCCTTACTTCCCAGATCTTTGATCTCTTGTCGGCCCCCCCTCCCCGCACCCCGCTCCACACTTCCATTCCTCTTCCTCTCTCCCCCTTCTTGCACTAGTTCAATCACTGCAGGCTCTGTTGGGGGAAGGGGGCCAGTTCTTTGTCTTTTTGTGTCCGGTGACTGGGTGGGTCTTAGCCTCCTGCTCAAGTTGTGAAGCAGGTTCTGGCCTTGGTGGGAGTGGGACACACACACACACACACACACAAAAGAATCCAGAGCATCAGAGAGACCATGTGGAAGACTGAGGTGGGGCGAGTCAGGGGCGACGAAAAAAGAGAATTCAGCAAATTAAAATTTTTACAACCATCCAGCAAGTCTGCAAAAATGATCTTCCCCGCGGTCTTTCATTTATCTCATTATCTGACTCCTAATGTGCTCTTCCCCCCTTTCTTTTCTCGCCACACTTGGTGCAAAATCTTATTAGCTTTTTTTTTTTTTTTTCTTTTTCTGGCAGGGGCTTCATATAGTCTTTTTCATTACATTTCCTAATAAAAGCAATCACTAGGATGGCACGGCTGGAGGATTAAAAAAAACCACCTCAGCAGCCTCCTGGCTAGCAGAGGTCTGGCTTGCCACAGCCTTGCCTTGTTGCCAGGGGAGTGGGCCAGACCCGGAGGGCTAGGTCAGAGACACTCAGGTTAGGATGTAGAACATTCCAGAGCTGGGAGAGGGGCTAAGAGGGCAAAGCAACCAAGTCAAGATGTTACAGAAGGAAAGAGCGGGAGGAGGGACCCTTCTAGAGCTGCTGAGGGCAGCGATGTTAGACACCCATGTTTAACTCAGCGGAGCCCATCTACTTCCCCCTGAAGAGAAATTTTGATCTTTGTCTTTGGACTCTGGCCCACACTGTCATGGATTCCTTTGAGTAACATCGTTGATGTCAGTCACTCAGCTTTTGAAGAAGGTAGGTTGGATTTTGTTATCTGAACTTTGCTAAAATTTTCATAAAACATCTTTAAGAGAAAATTTAGCATTTAATTATTTTGAAATTCGCACTGTTATGTCACCCTCTCCAGAACTCTTTTCATCTTCCCAAATGGAAATTCTATACCCACCCCCACCCCACCCCCCCAGCCTCCCTCCTGCTCTTTTGCCTCAGTGAGGCCCCTATTCTAGACAGCCCTTGTTAATGGAATGTTTTCATCTTGTGTCTGTCTTTTTCACTCAGCACAATGTCCTCAGTGCTCACCCAGGCTGTGAGATGGGAGAGAAAGTGACCCTACCTGCTTTGTTTCCGCTTTTAAAAAAAGATTTATCTTTATTAATTTTAATTGTGGTGTGTGTGTGGGTGGGTGGGTGGGTGGGTGTGTGTGTATACACACACGTATATGATGTAGGCATATGCCTGTGAGTGTAGGTGTTCACAGAGGCCAGAGGTTCACATCTCCTGAGCTGTAGTTACAGTTGTGAGCTGCCTGATGTAGGTACTGATATAGGTGCTGATGTAGGTACTGATGTAGGTACTGATGTAGGTACTGATGTAGGTACTGATGTAGGTACTGATGTAGGTACTAATGTAGGTACTGATGTAGGTACTGATGTAGGTACTGATGTAGGTGCTGATGTAGGTACTGATGTAGGTACTGATGTAGGTGCTGATGTAGGTACTGATGTAGGTACTAATGTAGGTACTGATGTAGGTACTGATGTAGGTACTGATGTAGGTGCTGATGTAGGTACTGATGTAGGTACTGGGAACTGAGAGCCAGCAGCAAGTGCTCTTAACTCCAGCCCCAGAAGTGACCCCTTTTTAAGGCTGAATGATATTCTTTTGCATGAATTGCCAAATTTTGTTTATTCCACCTTAAAAAAAAAAACTTCCAGCTTTAAAAATATTTTCCACATAAGGAAGCTGACAAGACCCCTCCTGGGACCCCTCTCACCAAGGTGGGCATTCTTCTGCCCTTTGGGAGTTTGCACCTCTTCTCTGCTAATAATTAAACTGTGTCCCATCATTGAATAACTGAGTCCCTGAAGGCTGACCGGGAATGCTGCTTGGCTCAGCATTTGGTTTGGGGGGAGGGCCACTAGTGACAGGAACTCAGGTCTGACAAAGCAAAAAGGAGAGAAAATAAAGTCTATAAAGTAACAAGATACTTTATTACCTGGGTTATAAACTGACCCTGAAGGTTTGCATATATCACCCTGCAGGATGATTTGGGTCACACATTAAGGATGCTGGCTTTTTAGCCTCATAACTTCTGAAGTCTTTGAAGAGAATGACCATCATTTTGAAACATTTGGTTGGGTGAGACTAAAAATAAGGGTACAGTCAGGTGTGGTGGCACACACCTTTAACCTCAGCATTTGGGAGGCAGAGGCAGGCAGATCTCTGAGTTTGAGGCCAGCCTGCTCTACAGAGTGAGTTCCAGAACAGCCAGAGCTACACAATGAAACCCTGTCTCAAAAAAACCCAAATAAATAAATAATGAATAAATAAATAAATAGTCAACAAAGGTCAAATTATGAACAACTTTTAAATGTCTTGTTTAGGGACCACTCAGGCCATCCCTCATGGACTGATGTGTTCCCCTGGGCTTGGTTGGGATGGCATGAGCCAGTCACAATCAGCCATTTGCCAGGATCAGAGACTGTCACAGGTGCTTGAGGGCCAATGCAGAAGGCGTGTCTACAGATGAGTTTCCTCCTAGAGCGGTTCACGCCTGATCTCAGCTGCTAGCTCAGTTAGTGGGAGTACTAACTTCATTCTGTGAGACCTTCTGGGATTCTCTTACCTTTCCTTTCTTTCCATTCTCCTCCAGGGCCTTTTGGGCTCTGAAGCTCTGCCAGCCCCTACCCTGCCTGCTTCTCAGAGAAAAGAGCCTGCAGGTCAGAAAGAGCCTGGCTGAGGCTTTTGCCTTCCCTCAGGCTGTGATATAGACTCTTGAAAGACTGGCTTGCTCTGATTAAAGATGCGTTTTCTCTCTCCACCTAAGTGGAAGGTGTTTTTCACACCGTTTGGCCTTTTCCTTACACACTGACAGACAGACAAGACCGCACCCCCATCCCCTTCCACTTTTCTAGATCCTTCCTTCTCTCATCTGGAGAGACTGCCCCTCCCTTCGTCAATACTCTTGGGAGCTTTTCGTTTCCTTGGCTCCCTATCAATCAACTGGAGGCAAACCCTGGGTGAGCAACAGCAGTAACCAACAGCTGCCGGGGCAGTGGGAACTTCATTTCGGCTTAGACATTTATAGATGTGGCACAGAATACCAGGAGGGGCTGGAATGAATCAATCATTCATTCTCTCCGAGGGTCCCCAGGGCTGTTTTAGACTCTCTTCCCATCAGGAGATGGCCATCTTCTCTCTCTCTCTTTCTCTCTCTCTCTCTCTCTCTCTCTCTCTCTCTCTCTCTCTCTCTGCAGGAGTAGTTGCATGGTGAAGATGGCCATCTTCTCTTTCTCTCGCTGCAGGAGTGGGTGCACAGTGTGTGCTGGTGTGCAACACTGAATGTGGAGCTCAGCAGTGTGCGACAGAGTGAGCCATAGTCTTTGCCTTAGCTTCACAGAAGACACCAGGACCCAGTGGCACACAGAGAGGCTGGGAAGGAGTCCTGAATGCTGGCTCCACACTGTACCTATCAGTTTCCTCATCTGTGAATTATGTTTTTAATTTGTTTTGTTTTGTTTTGAGACAGTGTCTCAACTGTGTAGTCCTGGCTGGCCTGGAACTCAATAGAGAGACGAGGCTGGCCTTGAACTCTTAGAGGCCTACCAGCCTCTGTCTCTAAGCTACAATATATACACATGTTCATATACATACATATATGCATACATACATACATGCCTGCCTCCTTAGCTGGGCATGTTGGCACACATAATCCTAGCACCTGGGAATCTGAGACAGGAGAATCACTTCAAGTTTAAGGCCAGTCTGGACAACATGATAAAACCCTGTCCAATGAGAAAAGTGGGGGCAGGGTAGGGGAAGGGTGTTCAGGAGGAGTAGCTCAGCAGTTGAGAACACTTACTGTCTTTCTAGAGTTCAGTTCCCAGCACCCATGTTGGTGACTTATTAACTCCAACTCCAAGGGATCTCTTACCTTCTTCTGGCCTTTGAAGGTACACACATACATGCAGCACACACACGCACAAATAAAAATAAGTAGAACGGGAGGAAGGGAGGAAAGAAGGGAGGGAGGGAGAGAGGGAAGGAAGGGGGGAAGGAAGAAAGAAAGAACCTGCCAGTTGGCTTTACAGGGCTGTAGTTGGTGATGGGCTGAGACACCTAGGAAGTGACCACTCTGAATCCTGCAGCAAGCATCTTTGAAAAAGTCAAAATGAGGACAAGCCTTCTGAGGTGTCCACAAGCAGCTTTAAACTTTTCTTATGACATTTTTATTTGTGTGAGTGGGATACTTGACACTGTGTGTGTCAGAGGACAACTTTAAGGAGTTGATTTCTCTCTTTTCATCTTGTGGGTCCAGGGGCAAGAATTTGGGTCTTCAGGCTTGGTAGCAAGCACCTTTGCCCACTGAGCCATCCTTCTGACTTTCTGAGGCAGCTCCCTATAGACCTTTCCTAGCCCATTCCAGGAACCTCTACTTTCTTCTTTCCTTTGAGAATTCTGGGCAAGATGCCCTGAGATTCTGTTCCAAACACAGCTGGAATCATCCCAATGCCTTTTCTAAACCTTTCTTTCTCCTGCCCCCCTAACCAGCAAGCAAATATAGGTGGACACATGTTCAAAGGAGAGACTGCCCGGGAGTGGGGGCAGGGTAGAGAGGGAAGGCCGCAGGGAGACCAGGAGGCTGAGAGGGGCTGCCAGCCACTATGAGGCTGGAAGCTGGTAGCAGCTGGCTACAACTCACCATGCCACTGAGAACCCAGCAGGCTCCTTTTAAGGTTCTGTCTAGAACCCTGCTAGTGAGATGAAGCCCAGCATGGGTCCCACAACCTCCTTTTCTTTATATTCTTGGAATTTCCAGGCACTGCTCATGACCTTTCACCTTTCTCTAGCTTTCTGTGGATTTGGATTCTATCTAAGCCAAGGGCGGGCCGTGGCTGAGCATGAGGATGTAGGCAGGAGGCTGATGATGCCCAGAGCCTATTCCTGGGTCCCATCAGGACCACAGAGATCTGCACAGCATTGCTTTCTAAGCCTTTCCTATACATAACAAGATTCCACCCAGCTACACTCCCCAGAGGCAGCTGCTGGCGCTTCTTGTTACAGGAACCAAGAAAACCCTGATTTTCTTTAAACATTTGCTCAACACTTTCTTTAGCGAAGTTAGGTTCTGCACGGGGGGCGCGGGGGGGGGGACCGACACTGAATGCTAGACTGTGGTTCTCAGGTGTTCTGTACCATTTGGGATGGTGGGCCATTATACACCCCATTCTTCAAAACATGCACAGGAAGCAGGACCCTGTCTCAGCTAAAGACAATTAACCTTGGGGTCACAGCCTACACCTGCTCCTTATCAATGTTGGCCTTCTTTTAAACAAACACAGTGGTTTCCTAAAGGCAATCTCCTCAGCCAAATTCCTCCAGCACTTATTTCAATTCAGGACTGCGGCTCAGTGTCCATGCATACTGGCCCCCAGCGGAACCTGGCCGCCTCCACAAAGTCAGCGCTCCTGTTGGCTGTTATGATGAGATTGCCACTTTTGCTGCCCAAGGAGGGAGGTGGTCATTTTTGCTGATAATTGTCATTGTTCCTCTCCACCACTGATATCTAGGAAGGAAGGGGACTGGGTAATGTGAGCACAGTATAAACAGAGGCCATCCTGGAGAGTTTATGCGTCTGAAGTTCAGTGATTGGACAAGAACCAAGTCTGGAAGCCTGGCCATGGTAAGCCAGGTTATTTAGGCCAACCATGCCAGTAAACAATGGAAAATTCTAGATAACAAGGACACCTTTAAAGCCTTGAACAGTTAGTGACATAGCAAGATGTTAACAGGCTAAACCGGACGGTGGCAGTGGCGGCGCATGCCTTTAATCCCAGCACTTGGGAGGCAGACGCAGGCGGATCTCTGTGAGTTCTCAAGGCCAGCCTGGTCTACAAGAGCTAGTTCCAGAACAGCTAGGGCTGTTACACAGAGAAACCCTGTCTTGAAAACAAAACAACAACAACAGGCGAATATGGAAGAGACCAGACGGTAGAAACATCCTTTGCTTGGGAAGCCTATGGCAATCCTTGCAAATCTCAATTTTTGTTTTGATGTCCTGGTACAGAGGAGCCTAGAGATCCAAGCCCACTGCTTAAGTGCAGTGGAGAGTCTAACAGAAGGTTCTAGCCAGGTGTGGGAGCTGATCCCAGATACTCTGGAGTCTGAGGCAGGGTGAGCACAAGTTCAAGACCTTCAGAATGAGTTTGAAGCTACCTGGACTCTATCTCACCATAAAAGTTAAAGGGGACTGGGGACATAGTTCAGTGATAGCAGTGTTTGTCTAACAAAGTCCTTAGGCTCAAAGTCTAGTACAAAACCCAGATTCCTCCTAATATGGTGCGGCCCTGAAGGGATACCAGAGCAGGGTAAGTAAAGAGTGGCCAGTAGTCAGGCAGCCTGGGTAGTCCAGGCAACCTCAGGCTGGGAACTCCCCACCTGGCAGCAACAGTAATATCAGGCTATGGAGACTGGGAAAGGCAAGGACGAACAGAGGAGAGGCTGCTGACTAGTCTCAATCCCTGACACCGCTTCACCTCCACGGGGGTGATGGGACACTTCTCAGACCTCTGACTTGTCCCTTCTTCTGATGTTCACTGAGCTTAGATGGAATGGTCTCTAGTGGGAGAAATGCACCCCCTGGGACACAGCAGTGTAAAGACACCTGCTAGTGAACACCCAGGCATATCCTCAGGCGGGGTGCAAAGATACAAACATATTTATGGGACTGAGAGACAGACCTTGAGGCAAGGACAAGAAGATTCAGTGTATGGGGATGGTTAGGATCACTTGCTGCTCTTGCAGAGGACCCAGGTTCAGTTCCTAGCTCCCACATGGCAGCTCACAACCATCTGTAGCTCCAGTTCTAAGGGATCCAACTTGCTCTTCAGGCTTCCAAGGTCACCAGCTGAACTTGTGACACGTACACATATCAACAAAACATCATCCCTACAGATAAAACAAACCTTAAAAAAAGATTCAATGATCTTAGGGGAAATTTTATCTTAAATAAAAATGCTCTCTCAGTCAGGTAGTGGTGGTGCATGCCTTTAATTTCAGCACTTGGGAGGCAGTGGCAAGTGATCTCTGAATTCAAAGCCAGCCTAGTCTACAAGCAAGTTCCAGGACAGTCAGGGCTACACAAAGAAACCCTGTCTTGAAAAAACAAAAAAAACAAAACAACAACAACAGAAAATAGCACCTCATTTTTACTATAATTCGTTATCCCAGTAAACTCTGAGAATGCCCCCGACCCTCAGTGCATAGGGTTCAAGCAGGATTTTCTTCCTGCTAGTCCAGGATTCTTTTGTTCAGCTATATCCCCAGCCCTTAGTTCTTGGAGACTGGGTTTTTCTATATATCTCAGGCTGGACTCGAAGTGACAATTCCTGCCTCAGCCTCCCACTACAGACATGTGCCTCCATGGTCAGTAAGAGTCTTTTATACTCCCCACCCCTCAATAACAGGGTCTTTGTGAAGCTCAGGCTAACTTCAAACTAGCTATGTAGCTGAGGGTGGCTTTGAATTTCTGATCCTTCTGCCTTAGCTTCTCGAGTGCTTGGATTACAGGTGTGTACCACTATGCCAGGCTCAAGAGCATCCTTTTATACTTGTGTCCCAACTCTGTCAGACAGAGAGATGATTTAATATTTTCGCAGAGGTGTCAGTCCTAATTCCCAGGACTTTCATTTATCTCCCGTCCCTGGAATCAGCCTAAAGATTTCACTGCTGCAGAGTCAACTCTGATAGCTGCCTTTTAATAAATACAAAATCAGAGGGACATCAGGAAGCGAGATCCAGGGTCTCTGTACTCACCACCTCAAGGAGTCTATCCTGGGCAGCTCAGGGAGGCAAGCCTTCCTTGTTGAGCACCCAATACCAGAACAGTCAGAGACTCCTGGGAATCCAGGGTGTCTGTTATAACTAGAGCACCCTGTCACCCATCGCAAGCATGCATGGTGCTGTCTCTGTGCCAAATGCCTCCTTCATACCACGTATACTACACAGCCATCACAAAAATGTGCCTGCTCTTTATGATTGATGTGCATCGCCAAAATAAAGGAAATGAAACTGCCAGGGTGATATACAGGAACACACACACACACACACACACACACACACACACACACACACACGGTGTACATACTGTATAAGCATGTTTGTATACTCACAGAACATCTCTGAAAGGACACAAAAGACAATAGCAACAGTGTTGCATCTGATAGGAGAACTGAGCTCTGGGAATAGGTGGCAAAGGAGATTCTTTCCACAGTGTCCTCTTTTGTACATTTTACTGTTGTTCCATGTGTATGTATTACCTGTGAAAAATGACAATAGAAAGAAGACTCCCTCCTTTTAAGAGGCGTAGGGGGAAGGCAGACACGCAAACAATTACAGCACAATGTGCGTATTGTTAGCATGGACTCTGCAAGATAGGGAGACAGTGTAGGAAAGACTGCATCTGCTTGGGGATGCCTGGGGGTGCCTGGGAGTTTGAAAAAATCAGGTGAGTGCTGGAACCTCTCTCCACTCAGTGTGGCTAGGGTGCCAAGAGCACAGCGAGAAAGGGTCAGTGGTGGAGCTGCGGGAGCCAGCAGAGGTCAGAACGAAAGCCACCTTGTGTGCCGAGCTAAGGAGTTCAGATTTTTATCCTAGCAGGAAAGGGCAGCTATGAAGAAAATTTTAACCTGGGTGGGGGTGAGGGGAGAACCTGTCCAGATTTGCCATTTAAAGAGATGGATGGATGACTAGACCTAGGGGGAGCAGAACTGGGTGGGGGGTCGGGGCAGCGATCAACCTGAGATAGAACAGCCAGCGGGTGGGTCGGCAATGTGTATGGAAAGTGCTCACAAAGCCTGTTCTTTGCGTTCCCACATTCAGCGTTCTCTGAGCAATCAGGGCCCCAGGCACCCCAGCAGCGGGCAGGATCTGCCCTCAGGGTAGGACTCATCCCCGCCTGCCTGCCTCCTTGCGCTAGGTTTCAGCTCCTTGGCAAAGTGGGGCAGGGAAGAAAAAAGCAGAAGGTTCTCCATTCCCCTCCTAGTTCTCTCGTATTTATTCCACGCTCTCTCTCCATTCGGGTCCTCTCATTATTTCTGAGCTGTACAGCTTGCTGCTTGCCTGGCTCGCTTCTTCCACCCCTGTCTGCAAAGTGTCAATCAAGCTATCGGATGAGCAGTTCAGCCTTACACCCTCGGCGCCTGTGCCCCAGGACACGAGCTGCGGGTGCTGACACACACGAGCAGCAAGGTGTGGGGCTGTTGGCTCGCCCCTTTAATAGTCCTCTGATCCAGAATGGGTGGTAAAATGGAATTTGAGGGGATCGCTTCTCTCTGCCTGCTTCTGTCAGGACATTTGCAAGGACGGGCAATCCTGTGTGAGAGAGGGGAAGCCTTTAGAAGCAGATTTGCTTTTCATTTCAAGGTTGGGCCGTGGCCAGTGGCGGCTTTCGGCGGAGCCGCTGTTTGAAATTCTTAACTAGAAGCAGAATGCTTGAGTCCAGGAATCCAGGGCAGGCTTGTGAAGTAGGGACGGGGAAATGGGATTGTCATTTTATCTCTGAAGGGATATTATATTAAACGGGAGGTGGCGGGGGTGGAGTGGGGGGATACAGAGTGACTTCCCCGGAGGACTGAACAATGTCGGTAGCAAGAAGAACTGCAATTAGAACAAAGAAAGAACTTCCCAGGCCCTGGAACCAGTGACCAGGGAGATGTGAAGCAGCCACATTCCCCAGGGATTTCTCCTTCTTTTACAAACTGTGAATGGAGGCACCATTTTTTATAGAATACAGGAATTAATGAGCATTAAGCTCAATTACCTCACCAATTTCTTCTTAGATCTTTGATCAGCATGCACAGAAATCATACCTGCGATCAGTGTGTGTCATGTGTTCTGTGTCTCTGTATCAATTTCATGTCTGCATTTCTACAAAACAGGGTCCTCATGCCTGCTATCTGGAATAACCAGACGGTATTGCAGTGTGTCAACATGTCAGCGTTTGCTTAGCTATTCCCTGTTGCTGGATCGTTTCATTTTTTAAAAACATTATAAAAGCATAGATATGCATGCCTTCATACAAATGCCTTTTTCTCCCCTGGGGAGTGGTCGTCAAGTAGAACTTCTAAGGCAGAATATTTGAACTATTCTGTCCTATTGTGTATGGCCCCAGAATATTCCACAGGATCAAATCCGAATTGCTACCTGCAACACAGACAACATAATATGGTTGTATCATTTTTATTTTTGTTTATTTAATAGACACATAATAGTACCTTAGAGTTATTTAATTCCCTTCTCTTTGACTGCTGGTGAAACTGGGCACACTTCCATGCAAGGATTTATTGCCTGCTTTTCCTTGCGTGCAAGCTGTTCATCTCTACTGACATCTTATAAGAAATCCAGGGGCTGATCTTATATATTTCTATCAAGTCCTTACACATGCAGGGTACCATATTTTTCTTGGTTATATCTGCTATTATTTTACTGTAAGGGATCTGTCCAGCGGTGAGGCAGATGCTATCCTGCCTTCTGTGGGGTGGGGAGACAGAGTGCCATGACCTTTAGACTCTAGAAGGATTTTTCTTTTCTTCTCTTTGGGGAAAAAAAAATCTAGTCAGATGGCAGTCCCTCCTTGGGCTCCTATGCTATTAGGGCAGGAAGGGCTGGCCAGAAGACAGCTGGTTGCTAAGGCTACTCTGGGGGTTGTCTGTGGCGTAGTGTTGCTGGGGGCCTCAGTCAGCCGCTGTGCTGAGGTGAAGCAACTCCCTGCAGTCATATGTGCACGCCATGTCACATTCTCTCTTTATTGTGTGGCCATCAGAAAAATGGCAAAACACTGTGATCGGAAACTTGACTCTGCAGCTTGATTCCCTCTCGAGATCTACAGGGCCAGCTAAGAACTTGGCGGAATGCCCAGGGTCTGGCCCTCCTCCCTGGTGGGTGGTGAGGTCAGGGGGTAATGCAGAGGCCAATTGGGAGGGCAGTGGATTGTCACAGTGGCATTGCGGTGAAGGGGAAGTGTCCTGGGGCTGGGCATGGGGCTCCGTTGATAGGGTACGAGGCTAGTGTGCTCGAAGCCCTGGGTTTGATTCCAGCACTTTTTTTTTTTTTTTTTTTTGAGATGGGATTTCTATGTGGAACTGTGGCTGTCCTGGGACTCACTCTATAGACCAGACTGACCTCTAACTCATAGAGATCTGCCTGCCTCTGTCTCTTGAGTGCTGGGATCAAAGGTGTCCACCACCACCGCCTAGCCCCCAGCACCATTTTAAACCAAACATACTGATAGGATCTATATACTCTCAGGAGGCAGACAGAGGCATAAGAACCAAAGGTTCAAGGCCACCCACTGCTGCAAAGCAAGTTAGAGGGTAGTTAAGCAACACATGAGACTCTGCACACAAAAAAGAAATAGAAACAACAAGAATAAGTGAATTTCAGAGCAGACAGGCCTGGCTCACATTTTAGCACCTGGGTATACGGGGTATGAGGTTTTGGGCAGATCCTGCCATCCTGGGCTGTGTAGTGGCATTTGAGTTGTGACTATATAAACAATCATTCTCAAGTTAGTGTCTAAAAACTAGCATTTTATTCTACCTCATAAAACCGAGGAATATTGATGCAGCTTGGCTGAATGATGTTGGGTCATGTGGCTCTGACCAGGTCACGCTAGCGTTTAATTGGCCTGGGCATGAGGTCCAAGATGGCTTTTCTCTTACGTGTGGCTCTCTGTGTCGTCCTGGGGCTTCTTCATCTGCTGTCTCCATGGCTGAACGTCTAACACGGCAGTTCAAGGTCTAAGAATGCGTTCTCCAAGGCAAGAGGAGGACATTGTCTGAAGGCCTAGGCCAGAGTGTGGCGGTCACCACGTTCTACCGGGAAAGCATGTGGGGGAAAGACTGTCAAAGAACTTGAGGCTATCTTCAAGCTGCCAAAAATGAGGATAAAAATACACAAAAAGATGAGAATTTAATGAGATAATGTATTCAGAGGCAAATTTACCAGGAAGCTAATAAAACTTCAACCATAGGGCTCCCTCATTGAGCGGTCTCTCCTAAGAGAGGGAATTCTGCCATCTAATTTTGCATGACTAATTTTTTCTTTCTTTTTTTCTCTTTTATTTTTAGTGCTGGGGATTGAACCTGAGACCTTAAGTATGCTAAACACAATACTTTCCGTTGAGCTATGCCTCTAGTCCCCTCTCCTTTTATCTTAAAATGGACCTCCAAATTGTGTAAGAATCAGGACCTGCCAACCCTGGCTCTGTCCCCAGTGCCTTTAACAATACCCATTGAGCCTGCTGCCTGGCACAGAAGGCTTCTCTACACATGGCCCCTATGTGTGCTGGGCTGGCACCTGGTTCCCTGTGTGCCTGAGGACAAGGTTCCTCCTCACTGTCCTATCCCGCCCCCGCCCCCACCCGGCCCCAGGATCATTTATTCTCTGTTTTCAACATGAAAGTAGAACACACTGAGAATGATTTCATAATCACAAAACTGCCCTCCCAATTGGCCTCTGCATTACCCCCTAACCTCACCACCCACCAGGGAGGAGGGCCAGACCCTGGGCATTCCGCCAAGTTCTTAGCTGGGCCTGTAGATCTCGAGAGGGAATCAAGCTGCAGAGAGGGAAGCCAGCAGGGTGAGGCAGCATTCCCGGTGCCCGGCTTGGTCTAGGAGGCATTGAAATTCCAGGGCCGAAGTCCCGAGACAAAGATCATAATGAGACAGGAAGGTGGCATAGGAAGGAGCCCATTTGCATGACAATAATTGAGCCAAGAATAGCAAGTTAGAGGAATGCAAGGGTGAGGCTGGCAGCTGAGCTGGGCTAAACCTCACAAATCAGTCTACCCCTCTCTGCTCCGCAAGGGAGGCGGAGGCTGAGCCCTGTGCCAGGCTTTCAGAAGGGAGGGAAAGACAAGGACAGGGTCACCAGGGGATTGTGGGAACTCTGGCCAAACTGGACTTTGCCTTCCTTCTCTAGCCAGGAGGCCGTCTTTGTTTGCTTTCTCCTTCATGCATTTGTGGCTGTAGGACTAAGCGGACGGACATCATGGCTGCTCAGAAAGATGTCTGGGATGCTATTGTGATCGGGGCAGGCATCCAGGGCAGCTTCACTGCGTACCACCTGGCCAAACACTCGAAGAGGGTCCTCCTGCTGGAGCAGGTACACTGTCCCTTCTGCTGCACAAGACTGTCCCTTCCTTTTTCCTCACCTAGGGAGAGCTTTTCAGAACTTGCGCGCTATGGGTGAAGTCAAAAGGCTGAACGGCACGGATTCTGTGCACTTCCTAGTTTAGCTACTTTGCGTGAATCTTGACAAATGAAAGGAAAGTACCACCGTCGTCCATATGGAGTTTCTTGGTATATTCTTACTGCCTCTCAGTTCTTGCCCTGGATCAAGCAAGAAGTGTCTCATCTCTCTTCCTTCTTCCTACCCTGTCGTTTCTGTGCCCAAACTGTTGATCCAACCCAGAAAAAGAATCAGTTCTGCTCTGGGTAACCTTAAATAAAGATGGTTTTGCCTAGAAGCAAAGGCTGGTTCAGGTCCAGCTTCGAAGGAAAGGTTCCTCTCTGAATTTTCCCTGCTTCTCCTTCCAGAACCTAGCGGGAGCCTGTGTCGATTCCACCGCCTTTGGGGTATAGCAGCCTCTTTGCTTGATGCACAGGAGCTAAGACTCAGGTCTTCTTTTCCTTAAAGGAAAGGTGGTCACATGGCTACTGCAAATGAGGGTGGCACTGGGAACCTGCAGGACCCCCGGGGGCAGTGCCTACATTGTCCATCACTTGGGGTTTTCCACTTCCGTGGCTTCTCCCTTTCCATTCTGCCTGCAGCTCTCCAAGCTGGTTACCACTTACTCTTCCTGGAATGGTTAGAAATTGCCTTCAATTTCTCTATCCGTTTCCTCAAAGCCCAAGGGATTCCTATCACATCCCTCAGGAAATCCCCATTTTCTTCACACACACCCGCATCCCGAGCACCAATCCCAAGGTAGTTAGTTATTCCGAGTAACCGGAAGACTCCGTGAGATGGCATTTTTCTTCTGATCCGTAAAATCAAGGGGCTAGAGTGGCATGATTTGTAAGGTTCTTTCTAATTCTGCTCTCTTAGGAGTCTAACTGGGGTGGAGCACAATGGAAGATCGCTAACAAAGGGGCTAGCGCTAGAGGATGTGAGAGTCATTTCTTAAAGGGAGAGCTCACTCAGGGCTTCTGAGAAGCTGCTGGCCCGGCAATCGGGCCAGTCAGTGGGCTGCAAGGAGACATGAAAATAGCTAGGCCTGGTGATGGGGGACTCAGATCCCAGGTACTTGGGAAGCTGATGCAGGAGGATTGCAAGTTTAAAGCCTGCCTATGCCATATAACATGACCGTATCTCAAAATAAAAAGTATAAAGAGGGCTAGGGCTCAGCTGCCCAGCACTTGCCTAGTGCGGGCAAGGCCAGAGGTTCAACCCCAGGATCTGAAAAAGAGAAACACTTGAAAGATGAGCTGGCTCCTAAAGGGCAAAGGGAGGATTGAACAAAGGGCAATGGCTTCCCTTGTCTCTCACCCCCTGCTTCTAGTTCTTTCTTCCGCATTCCCGCGGAAGCTCACACGGACAGAGCCGCATAATCAGAAAGGCTTACCCGGAGGACTTCTACGTGAGGATGATGGATGAATGCTACCAGACGTGGGCCCAGCTGGAGTGCGAGGCGGGAACCCAACTGCACAGGTGGGCAAGGGAGGAAGACCTCGAATGTCGGGGATCTACCCCTCCAGACGCTTTGGATATTTAACGCTGTAAGGTGTGATTTAGAAATGCAACTGGAAGGACACATGCCTAAGGGGAGGTGCCAGTCCTATGAAAGCCTCCTGCTCACTGCTACTGTCTCTCCACCAGCCCTACTGGTTCCTACCAGCTCTGAGTTCCAGGCCTGCCCTGCATTAGACTCTGTGTCCAAGGCTGGTACAGATTGTGTTCTGAAAAGCCAAGGAAGGAATCACTGTGGGGAGATAGCTAGAGCAGGGCAGGCCAGCATGGAGCCTTCTGGAGCCATCTTATAGTGGAGTTAAAATGGAAGAAGCAGTATATATAGCCTGTCCTGGAACTCGCTCTGTAGACCAGGCTGGCCTCAAACTCACAGAGACCCAAGTGCTGGGATTAAAGGCGTGTGCCACCACAGCCCGGCTGCATTATAACTCATATCCTAACTTTTAAAAATTACTTATGCATATTTTATGTGTATGAATGTTTTGCTTACATATATGTAGATGCAACAACATGTGTGCCTTGTGCCTGGTACCCAGGGAAGTCAATAGAGGGTGTCAGACCTTGGGACTGGAGTTACAAACATGGCAAGTTGCCCTGTGAGTGCCAGGAATTGATCCTAGATCTTCTTTCAAGAGCAGCAAGTACTCTTAACCACCGTGCCATCTCGCTTACCCCCTAGTATCCTATCTTTTTATACTGAGTTCTCACCCCCATAACAACCCACAAACGCATTTTATTGATACATTATCTCCTGGGAACAAAATGAGAGTGTTCCACGGGCCAGACAGTTTGCCAGGATGTGACCCCGTAGCAGTGCCCTGTTGGCCTGTGGTTCTCTCCAAACTTGAGGGCTCACTGACCCTTCAGACACCCCTAAGGAAGGAAGCAGAAACCACTCCTGCACCCACTCTTTCCTCTGAACTCTTAGCTGAACTCCCTTTACATAACCCTGGCTCTACCCTACAGGGTGGCAGTTATTTTAATGGCTGTGAACCAAGAGGTTACTGTTCTGTTACGAAAACACCATTAACTTAAGAACAAAGTGAAATCCATTATGCAAATACAACCAGGGCAGCTAATTAAGGATTTATTCAGAGACAGAGAATACACCCAGCACCCAAATAAAGGAGAATGTCTTTCTGAGGAGTGGCCTGGCAAATGGACCCTTCTCTGGCAGTTGGCTGGGACTACTACTGAGCATTTTGAGGTAGGAGACATGCCTGAGGCCTTGGAGGGCACAAGTCTGCCCAGCAAATGTTGAAGGATGAGGCAGTCATGAGATGTCTGGAGTCACAATTTGAGTCTGACTTCCTGCCTCAACTCCTACCAGCTACATGGTGATGGTGTGTGTGTGTGTGTGTGTGTGTGTGTGTGTGTTTGTCTGTACCTCTCTTATAGGGAACTGTGAAGGTGAAATGAGACCCTGGAGGTCTTTCCCCCTATTCTCGCCAGCTGCATCCTGGGTCTGTGGGCCTAAAGAGGAAACAAAAGAGATGCAGCAGGGACTGGAGGTGTAGCTCAGCTGGTAGAGTGCTTGCCTAGCTTGCCCAAGGCCCTGGGTTTGATCCCCAGCAGCCCCATGCTACTGGGCACGGTGGTATACCCCTGTAATCCCAGGGCTCAGAGACAGAGACCAGAGGAATGGTACAGTAGCTCAAAGAGCTGCACAGACTTGAGGCCCAGAGTTTGGGAGTCCCTGCATCCGTGTATCCAAGTCTAAAGAGATAAGAAACACTTCTGGTCCCAGGCATTTCAGGAAGGGCCATTCCCGCCACACGTGCAGCTCTCTTAGTTCATGTCACAACTTTATAAAAGGGAAAAGGGCAGCTACTGAAGGTTAGTGTTCTCTCTCTCTCTCTCTCTCTCTCTCTCTCTCTCTCTCTCTCTCTTCCCTCCTATTCCATCTCCTCCTCTTTTGTTGTTTTCAAAATAAGGTCTCTTTGTGTTACCCAGGCTGGCCTCAAAGCCTTGGGTTCTACTGAAGTATAGGGTGTTGGGGACTGCAGGCGTGTGCCACATTGGCCGTGTAGTTGTCGTAACACATTACTCTAAATCACTGAATTACTGTGCTCTTGGTTTGTAACAGGGGTCAGCAAACTTCTTCTGTAAGCCACACAGTAAGTATGTTAGGCTTCCCTGGCCATATGGTCTCTCTTGCAAATATTCAAGTCTGCCATTGTAGTGTGAAAGCAGCCAAAGATGCAAATAAATGAACCTGGATGTGTTCCAATAAAACTTTTATCTAAAAAAAAATACTTTATTTCAAGATACTGAAATCTGAATTTCATATTATTTCTTTGTGGCTTTTAAGGGTTTATTTTTACATTTTTAAAAGATTTTATTTTTCTTATTTTATGTGTTTGAGTGTCTTGCCTGCATGTACAGGTATGCAACTCATACATGCCTGCTGCCCTTGGAGGCACCAGAGGAGGGAATTTGATTCTTGGAAATGGATCCACAGATAGCCACCATGTGGGTGCAGGGAACTGAACCCAGGTCCTCTGCAGGAGCAACAAGTGCTCCCAACAGCTGAGCCATCTCTCCCATCCTATTTTATGTCTACAAGTGTTTTGTCTACATACGTGTATGCACCATCCATGTATCTGGTGCCCAGGGAGGCCAGAAGAGGGCATCTTATCCCCAAGACATATACACTTGTTAGTCATCCCGTGGGTGCTGGGAGCTGAACCTGGGTCTTCAGCAGGAGCACCCAGTGCCCTTAGCCACTGAGCCATCTCTCCACATACCCTTCTTTTTGAGACAAGGCTCTATTTTGTAGCTGGCCCCAGACTTACTAAGTAGCCCAGGCTGACTTCAAACGTGAGATTTCGCTCCCTGCCTTAGTCTCTGGAGTGGTTCTGGGCATGAATACCAGCCTGCTCATGATTTGTGTGCCTTGAAATGGAATTCTGCTTTACATTTTTAAAAATCAACCGCTTAAAAAATAATAAAAATCATCTTAACTTGTGGATTAAATAGACATGAAGCTAGATTTAGTTCAAACTGGTTATGTTGCCCATGCCTGTCTCCAAGTACACCCAGGCCTAAAGAATTCCATGTGGAAAATGTATCTGCTCCGCTGCACCTTTTTTTTTCTTTTGATTTTCGAGACAGAGTTTCTCAGTGGGAATGGAGCCTGGACCTTGCTCTGTAGACCAGGCTGGCCTCGAACTCCTAGAGATCCACCTGCTTCTGCCTCCCGAGTACTGAGATTAAAGGCATGCGCCACCACCCCGCATCTGTGCACTTTAAAGGGAACACGGTCGCCTGTATGAAGAGAGCATTCAGATGTCTCTCAGCTCCAATTAAGAATAATGAAGAGTAATGTGAATGTGCTTTTAAAAACCTTCAAAGCACGACGGAGTGCTAAGTATTATTATTGTTGTTGCTATTATTCCATCATTAGCAAATCCTTTCTTATGGCTACCCTAATGTATTCACGTGTAATAGATTTTTTTCCCCTTTTACTGAGTAGGGAGCAGTACAGATGCTTCCCACTCTCTGAATGGTATCCGAATATAGTTCTCCACCTTTGGGCTGAATGCCATCCAAATTGCCTTAGCTTTGCTCTTAATTTTGATTTTCTAAATGATTTCATCATCTTTGTCAGTCTTGCTTCTCTCTAGCTCCTTCTAGACACACTGGCATAATACCATAAGATAAATGATAGAAATGAGTATATTTAATGTCATCTGATGATGATTTAAAAAACCACGAAAACCTTTCCCAGCTCATAGTGGAGGAGGTTGCCCAATTCTTCTTCTGTTCTGCTTCCCATGACAGCGCATACGAAACACGGGTGGGCTCGGGATATTTGCATATGCTCTGGGAACAGACAATGACATGTGTCGGATCACAAGGCCCGAGTCTTTTGTGATGTGTACAGCCAGGATGCCAGTATCAACGGAAAGGCCTGGCTCTGAGACTCATCTCTTTCCTGCTCCACCTTCTCCCTTTGAGTCCCACTATCCAGCTCCTGACCCTGGCTGCCCCTGCTTCACTGACAATATCAGACAAGATCACAGCCGTAGGCAGTACAGCTGCTGGCAGAACCTGGTGGCCCCCTCCGCAGCTGCTGCTTCCTGTGCCTGCGAAGTGTCTGGCTTGTCAGCCACATCCCCTCCCTGGAGCAATCTTTGTTAACCAATTCCACTTCGGCCCACTGAGCAGAAGATGAAATACAGAGAGCTGTTCCCAAACCAACAAAGACAGCAGCCATTACCAAGTCCCTTCCCCAAGGTGATGCTGAGAGCTGGTTCACCTGGCACTTTGAACTAGAGCAAAGAGAAAGGCAGCCAAAGCCCATGGAGGGATATAGAAGATTCAGGGAGAGCTCTCTGCCCCTCTCAGGGCCTCCCTGCTCTCTCCTCCCTCCTGACCCCTATTTTTTTTTTTTTTTTGGTTTTTCGAGACAGGGTTTCCCTGTAGTTTCTAGAGCCTGTCCTGAAACTAGCTCTTGTAGACCAGGCTGGCCTTGAACTCAGAGTCCTGACCCCTATTTTATTGGGCATTCATTGATCACTAGTTCCCCACTGTATGTGGGCCACAGAGGTATCAACATGGTCCTCCAGAGGGCTCTTCAATGGCCTCTTCTTGGTGCTGGGGCAAAGTGGGCGACATGGGAGGTATAGTTCATACCAAGAGCTCCAGATTCAGGTGATGGGCATTCTGGGAGGTGGTCTGCAAACTTGCTAGGGTTCCCTGGTAACCCTAGGATTTTAGACCCTTCTTTCTAGACTAGCCTTAACTATTCATTTCTTAGTCCCAACCCTGTTTATGTAAAGGCCTTTGTCCCTTTCATTTTTCTTATCCAACTTTGTAGCTTGTGTCTGAGAAAAAGAGAGAGAGAAAGAGAGGGGGGAAGAGGTGGGGGATCCCTAAGCACAGGTGTAAGAAATTGATGCAGAATGAGTAGTCTATTTATTGGGATCTAGGAAAAGCCATTAAGAAAATAAGCACTTAAATGATTTTCAATCTGCCTGTGGAAGTCATCTGTCTTCATACTTGGGGAAAGGCCCGGTCTCCAATCCTGGTTTTGATTGACTGATTTCCAATGCGCTGCGTATTTCCCATAGGAGCCTCTCACCTGTCTCCCATAATGACAGGCCTTAGCATTTCCAGGCAGTGTTTTACATTTATTTCTGATTTGCTCATAATGGTCAAAAATCTCTCTCCAATCCAAGGCATTTCTCCAACAGTGCACGGTTTCCCTCAGGCCAAATAGCTCAGCTGTGATCCACGGAAAATGAGAATTTCCCAAACACATCTTCAGACTTGGGGAGGGTCTAGCATCACAGATTCAGATGGAAAATTTCCCACTGTTAGATCAATATCTGGGCTAAGAAATAAATGCCACAGGGGCAGAGAGCTGGAGCAAAATGATTACAATCGGCACAATTACATCCACCGCAGAATCAGCTCACTGATTACTCCCGGGGTTGGGGAGCTCTGGCTTCATCCACCAGAGGACGACTTGGGAATTAGAACATCACTCAGCATTTCATAAGTCGACAGATATGCCCGTTGTCTTGGCACAAGTTCGTTTTCCCCATACAACATGTCTCTGTAAATGGAGTTCTGGTTCAAGGAAGGAAGGTAGGAAAGAAGGCAAGATGGAAGAAGGGAAGAGTACAGGAGAGACCAAGGCTGCCATACTGCAGTCAGGGTTTAAGAGTCACTCTGTGGGGTTTCTGGACCAGAGAGCAGACATTATATCTGTGTAGGTGAGCTGTAAGCCGCATCTTTCCCACAAGTCTACTCAGCCTGGAGTCTGTCAGGTAAAAAGGTTCGAGAACACCTGGCTAGGTGTAGTGCTACATGCTTGAAGTTCAACATTTGGGAGACGTGGCAGAAAGACCTCAAGGCTGAGACCAGACTAGGATACACAGTAAGTCCCTTTCTCAAACAAACCAAAACACACATCTGAGACAGGGGGTGTGGCTTGGTGAGGTATTTCCCTGGTGTGCAGGAATCCCTGAGTTTCAGCTCCAGCATCGTTACCTAACTACAAGACCCTGGGTACTTTCATATTTGGAGATGCTGGGATGGGACCCAGGGACTTGTGGATGCTAGGCAAATACTCCCCACTAAGCCACACCCCCACCCTCACTCCCAGCCTTTGGGGTGGCTTCTTAACTATCTTGTTGACCAAAAAGTTGACTAGGCAAATTTTCATGACCTAAGAATTAATCTGAAGTTCGTTTGGGAGGCTACGGAAAGAGACTGGCTCCTGGCTGGGGATTCTGTCTCATCCAGCCTAAGCTGAGTTTTGAAGAAGCAGAGTCGGCGTCGCTATCTCACCGCGAATGCTGGGTAGGCGGGGGCCATGGCGAATGGATTGGGCACGCTGCGCGGCTCTGTGTACTGACACCGGCCCCCAGGCCCGCTGCATCCCTACCCCCTCCCAGTCTCCGCTTTAATCCCCACAACCAGATAATGTGGGATTTGGAAGCATGTAATATCCATGAGACTCCATTATAGGCTATTACGAGCTTTATAGGCAGTACCTGGGGGATGTGGCTGGCTGCCGCTGTGCTGTGGGGTTGCTGAAGCCGAGAGGGAACGTTGGAGCAGTCCCGAGGGGCAGAGGCACCTTTCCATTGTTTAGATAGCTCCCCCCAGAAGGGACTTCTGGTTTCTTCTAGCAGAGTCAGGAAGCATCAAAGGGAACTGGCTGTCTCCTTCACAGAGTGAGAAGGGCAGGAGAAGCCTGTCGAGATTCAAAACCAGAGAGTCTCTGAGTCTGCTGTTGGCGAAAGTGCCGCATGTCTGGGGTGATCTTCTGGGGCGCTGAAGGCTTGGCAACCCTTGAATGTTGAGGGCAACCCCAGCCATCACGCAGCCACAAAACAGCCAGTACCGCTTCCATTCAATGTCCTGGGTTTCTTTTTTTTTTTTTTTTTTTTTTGGTTTTTCGAGACAGGGTTTCTCTGCAGCTTTTTTAGAGCCTGTCCTGGAACTAGCTCTTGTAGATCAGGCTGGCCTCGAACTCACAGAGATCCGCCTGCCTCTGCCTCCCGAGTGCTGGGATTAAAGGCGTGCACCACCACCGCCCGGCCAATGTCCTGGGTTTCAAAGGAAGAATTTGGGACTTGGAGTAGTGAGTCACTGGTCAAGGTCATATCAAGGTGACACCTGGATTAGAAGCAGAATCAGACCTCCTTAAGCCACACACAGAGAAGGAACAATGAAGCCCACAAATGCAGAAGGACAAGGCAGTACATGCTAAGAACACAGACCAGGGTAAGGGTGGGGTGGGAGGGGGAGTTAGAGAGATGGTTGGGTTCCAGAGGACCCGAGTTCTGTCCCAGCACCATGTCGGGAGTTTCGCAGTTGCCTGGAACAGTCTGGAAACCAGCTGCAGAGTCTAGATGGCTTCTCCTGTGCTCCGAATGTCTGGTCAAGCTGTAATGATGTAGACATGGGTACCTTACTGAGGAATGAGGATAGGTGATCAGGGCCATGACAAATCCCTTCACCCAACTGGCCTTTTCTTTTCAAAACAGGCAGACTGACCTCTTGTTGCTGGGAATGAAGGAGAATCCAGAATTGAAAACAATCCAGGCCACTCTGTCTAGGCAGGGGATTGAGCATGAGTGTCTTTCATCAGCTGATTTAAAGCAACGTTTCCCAAACATTCGGTTCACCGGGGGAGAAGTGGGGCTCTTGGATAAAACTGGAGGTGTCCTCTATGCAGACAAGGCCCTCAGAGCCCTCCAGGTAAGGCTGTGCAGCCCCAGGGGCAATACAGGTCCCTTCTCTGTGCATCCTGGCCCCCACAGGCAGCCCCTGCTGAAGTCAATATGAAGGTTTTGCCTTGTTCACGTTGGTCCTAAGGCCTAAGGCAGGGCTTTCTCTCTCTCTCTCTCCCTCTCCCTCTCTCATCATGGTTTTTCTGTATAACCACCCTGGCTGCTGGAACTCACTCTGTAGACCAGGCTGACCTCGAACTCACAGAGATCTGCCTGTCTCTGCCTCCCTAGCACTGGGATTAAAGATGTGCACCACCACCACCCATCCTAAGATTCTGAAATCTTGTATGCCCTAAGTAGGGGACTCTCGGTCTCCCAGGGTGAATCACATACACAACTAATTAATTTCACGGGCCTGCCCTTTCAGCATGTAATTCGCCAGCTCGGAGGCACCGTGTGTGATGGAGAGAAGGTGGCAGAGATAACACCTGGTCTACCTGTCACAGTGAAGACCACCTTGAGGAGCTATCAAGCCAACACCTTGGTCATCACTGCTGGTCCCTGGACCAACCGGGTTCTCCGTCCCCTGGGAATTGAGTTGCCTCTCCAGGTAGGGAAAACTGGAGGCCTGAGAGTCAGTAGCTAAGAAAAGACACCTTGGAGCCAGCCAGGCTTGACTTAGCCTTGGACCTTCTACTTCCTAGCAGTCATCATTAGGCAAGTTTGCTCAGCTCTTTAAGCGTCAGGTTTACCAGCATGGGAAATAACAGCTACCTCGAAAGGTTATTGGTCAACTGATTTATCTGGCATGTCTGGCGCCTCCAGGAGAAGGCCAGACTTAGAGTAAGCACTGAACAAGTGGGAAGTGCATCGGCTCCTGAGAAGATGGTTAAGGGGGGCTGGGGTGCTGCTGTGGGAGAAAAGTAAGAATAGGGACAAGATGGATTTAGAGACCTTTGTACCACAGTGTATAGATCATGTCCATGACACCAGAATTAGGTCAAGCAGGTTGGATGGGAAAGGGCCACAGGACCCTACCAGAGTCTGCTGTTGTCGTTGGTAGAGCTTCATGGTTTCCCTCTTCATCTCCTACACCAAGACCCTTAGGATCAATGTGTATTACTGGCGAGAGAAGGTCCCTGGGAGCTACAGTGTATCACAGGCTTTCCCGTGTATTCTGAGTCTGGGCCAGGCTCCCCACTACATCTATGGGCTTCCAGCATCAGAGTACCCAGGGCTGATGAAGGTAAGCAAAAAGGCTAAGAAGGCTACTGTGCTCCTGGGTGCCCATGCGGTTCTGGGCATTCATATTTAATTCATATTCTAACACACCTCTTTAGGACCCTCCTGGTGTCTGCTTCACTATGGGCCATTTATAGCATAATATCATACCTCCCATCCCTACCCTGAGGTCTAGGGTGCCTGCCTTGTCCTTATAAATAAAAGATGGGGCTGGGGATGCTAACGCATAGCACCTGCCAGGTCTGGGGACTGGGGTGATGGGTGGAGTCACCCTGCGTCCAAGACGTTTAGAAGGTCAGCTTTACAGACCATGCTATTCTAATGGGGTTGTAGCTCGGCTATCACCATGGTGACAGTGTGGACCCAGAGGAGCGGGACTGCCCCACAACCTTCTCAGACATCCAAGACATTCAGATTCTAAGCCACTTTGTCAGAGAGCACATGCCAGGCCTCCAGCCCAAGCCGGACATCATGGAGCGCTGTATGTACACGGTAAGCAGGCTGTTCCAAGGTGCAGAGCAGCGGAGGAGAGGGGACAGACAGACCCTACTCCATTTGACCTCTGACCCAGTATGCGACCTCAAACTAGCCAGCCTATTCCTGTGGATTGGTTTGCCTCGATAAGCGAGGGACCTGTTAGAGATTATTCATATTCCTTTTTATTAGGCAGCGAGGCTTTCGCCTGGCAGTCCCTCCCTATATTTCCCAGAAGAGCTTTAAAGCAGTTCTTGGCAAGATGTTCCCAGTTGAGCAGGCCTTGGGGACAAAGAGAAGAGACAGATGCTATCGGGCCCGAGGCATCTTGGCTAAAGTTAGTTCACGAAGATGACTACCTCCAGTGTCCATGGCACAGTAGGAGAGGGACAGCTGTTCAGAAAGAACCAGCATGTCTGGGGGGATGGGACAAGCAGGGCAGACCTCAGCCCCATTCGTTCTCTCTTGAAAGAGTCCCAGGCCAGTTCCTGACAGAGCCTGTAGCTCCTACCCCTCCTGTCCTCAGAGGACACAGCTATGACTTTCTTTCTAGAACACGCCCGATGAGCACTTCATTCTTGATTGTCACCCGAAGTATGACAACATTGTCATCGGTGCTGGATTCTCTGGTGAGCTTGAGGATGGGGAGGTGGGGAGCCTGCAAACAGACCTTCTGAAGTACCAGAAAAAAGGGGATTGTGCATGCATTAACTGAAGTCTGGACACTGGGTGTATAGGGAGGGTGGGCAGTCCAAAAACGGGGTACTTGTGGCAGGAGACAATTTCTAGCTTTGGGATGAGACTAAGAGGAGAGGTGGCGCTGTCTGGGTGTGGGGGGAACTTCTCTCGAGCACAGAGTCTGTACTTGAAGGTACGCAATACATTCTTCTCTCAGGGCACGGATTCAAGTTGGCCCCCGTTGTGGGCAAGATCCTCTATGAGCTAAGCATGAAATTACCGCCATCTTATGACCTGACACCGTTTCGGATAAGCCGCTTCTCTACATTGAGCAAAGCTCACCTTTGACCCCAGCTGACTCTCTCCGGGGTGGGGGGCAGCCCTCATGGGGATGACTTCTGGGAGAAGGAAGTGGCCTTGCCATGTTTCCCTTCCTTCTGCTTCTAAGGACAAGGACGCTCCTGTAAATAGCAAACGATTGACCCTCTTTTCACAGTCACCCTTTCCCATGCTCAGAAAATCAGCCAGAGATTCGCCATCACAGACCAGCAAGGAGCTTAGGAGGGGCCCGAGATGGGCTCAGTACGCTAAGGGGCTCCTTAAATTTCTCTTTGCTGGGACGTTGGATGAACTTGAGCATGCTCTAATAAATGAATATTTGCCAGAAAGAAAACGTGGTTGCTGAAAAAATAAACTGCGTTGCACAATGTCTGAGGAAGCCTTTATTTTCTATGTAACTCTGCTTCTTATCGGCTCTAACGATCTATTAGTGCCACAGAGCCCGTTACCCGCAGGAATCCACGGAGTCTCTGATCCATCGACGCACTGTGTCCTCCTCGTCTGCTGCTTTGTCTCATTCTCATCTTCTCCCCGGATCTGTAAAGATGCTCGGCTCCCCACTCTCTCATTAAGGTGTATTGTCAGGTCCTTATGAAGACGGAACTGTTATACCGGAAAGAAAGCCAGAGACACACTCGCTTAGAAACCCCCGTTCAATGTTTGAATGTTAAATGTGCCATTTTATTATCATTAGGATTGCTCCCACTTAATGGAACAGCATTAGCACCGAGGCGGCTGGCCTCCTTGCACTAATTGCTTTGGAAGAGAATGGGGCTTGTAACTACCCCTGGGTGGGTGGAAGGGTGAGGGGTGTGAACAGGGATGCATGCAAGGTTGATGTGCTTAGACGGTACCCAAAAGCCAGGGGGGCGGGGGACCTCCAGAGAGGGCCAGTTCCACCCTGGAGAACAAGCTCTTACATGTTCTGGGGAGAGCGAAGCTGGGAAAACGAGGGGCGGGTATGACAGGAGGGAATGACAGGGAAAGTGAATGATAGGAATGAAATATTCACAAAGAAATCCACCTCAAGTAAAACCACTCTACTTACCCTAGTCCTTAAAGGCCCAGACATATGCGTTAGCTCTAATTCATTTCTCCAGTGAGTTCCAAAGCCAGCTCATCCTGTCAGCCCCGTGCCAAGTCTGCTTTTGGGGCCATTTCAGGTGGTTCTCAGGAACTCAGTCTCTATAATGGCAACTACACAGAGGTGTGTAAGGATCAAATTTTATTATCACTTACTCATTTGATACATAAATACTGACTTAGTATGTGTCTAGTATGTGTCAGGTACTTTGCAGCCGCCTCAGTGTGCTGGTTAGTTTTGGCTGTCTACTCAACACAATCCAGAATCATGTGGGAGAAGACTCTTAAGGAGGAGTTCCGTAGACTGACCTGTGGGCACATCTGTGAAGGATTGTCTTGATTGCTGACATGAGAAGCCCCAGCCCACTGTGGGCACCACCATTCCCTAGGCAGAGGCCTCCACACGCTGTAAGGGTGGGAAGGGTAGCTGAGTACAGGCAGGTGAGCAAGGATACACGTGTTTATCCTCTCTCTGTTCTTGACTATGGATGTGATATTTTTAGGTTTCTGCCTTGACTTCCCTCGATAATGGGTTCTAATCTGGAAGTGAAAGCCAAATAAATCCCTTTCTTCCCTAAATTGCTTTTATTCCAGGATATTTGTCACAGAAACAGAAAAAGCAACCAAGACAATCAGTAAATACACAGATGGAAAGTCCTATTATAAATCAACAGAGCGGGCCTGTCTTAGTTAGTTAGGGTCTCTGTTGCTGTGGTCAGCACCATGACACAAACAACTCGGGGAGGGAAGGGTGTATTTCAGCTCACAACTCTCAGGTCACACTCCATTGCTGAAGGGTGTGAGGGCAGGAACTCAAACAGCAGGAACCTGGAGTCCGGAGCTGATGCAGAGGCTCTGGAGGAGTCCCCCTTACTGACTTGCTCTACCTGGCTTGCTTATTTGCTTTCTTATAGCATCCAGGCCCACCAGTCCAGGTGTGGCACCACCCACAACCAGTTGGGCCCTCCCACATCAATTACTAATTAAGAAAATACCCTGCAGGCTTGCCTGCAGTCTGATCTTGTGGAGGCATTTTCTCAGTTGAAAGTTCTTCCCAAATGACTCTAGCTTGTGTCAAGTTGACATAAACCTAGCCAGCACAAAAGAGAAGTAGCCTATGATCTGGCAGTTCCACTTCTGGGGATATCACCTAAAGATCTGAAAGCAGGGTCTCAAAAGAATATTTATACACCCATGATTATAGCATCATTTGTTCCCAGTGGCCAAGAGGCAGAAACAGCTCAGATGTCCATTAACACATGAATGGACAAACAAAATGTGGTCTGTGCAGGTCAGGGGGCAGTGCTGACTCTTGCAAAGGAAGAGAACCCTGACACGTACCGCTTGGTGGCTGAAATGGGGACATGCTAAGTGAAATGAGAGAAGAGACAGAAGAGCCAATGCAGCACCGATCCGCCTGCGCAAGCCCAGCGGTGGGCGAGATTCGCAGAGGGACAGAGGGAATGTGTCTTGCCAGGGACTGAGAGCGGAGAAAGAGGAAATTGTGCTTCCTTTATGGATCCAGAGCCTTAGTTTTGGAGGACGAAAAGAGTTCTGGAAGTTGGTCACACAGCAGCGTCAAAGTGTTTAATGTCACTGAGCTAACCATGCACCTAAAATAGCTAAGATGATGTTATATGTGTTCTATCGTGATTTTTAAAAATTCATATTCTTTTTTTTTTTTTTTTTTTGAGACAGGACTTCTCTGTGTAGCTTCGTTTGGAGCCTGTCCTGGAACTAGCTCTGTAGGCCAGTCCAGTCTCTGCCTCCCAAGTGCTGGGATTAAAGGCATGTGCCACCACCACCTGGTTAAAAATTCTTACTCTTATGGCGCTCATGGTGGCAGTGAGAAGACATGTAAGCTATGTATGCATGTAAATTTTAAAAGAAAAAAATTTTTTTGAGACAAGGTTTCTCTGTGAGGCCTGGCTTTCCTGGAACTTGCTTAGTAGACTAGTTTGACCCCCAAGCTCAGAGTATACATGTAAATTATGCCACCATAATTTTGGGGGACTAAGGAAGGACAAGAAAGTCTGGGAGATGCTGAGCCATCCCATGCATGGTCACCAGCAGTCTTACTGAGGAGTGGGTCAGCAAGGGTGAGCCATGCACTGGATGGCTATTAGAGAACGGTAGAAAAGGCTGAGGGGACGGGGCTCATTGGTAGGGTATATGCCTAGTGTGCACGCAGACCCAGGTTCAGATCCCAGCAGCACATAAACCAGGCGTGGTGCTCACCTATAATCTCAGCACTTAGACATTGGAGGCAGGAGGACCAGAAGTTCAAGGTCATGCTCAGCTATAGAAGGATGAACTCAAGGCCAGCGTGGTTCTGTCTGAAAAGGAATGAGCCACAAAGCAAGGGACTGCATTGTAGTATAACATAGGGGGTGGTGGGGCAGAGAGACCAGATGCTGAGAAGGGCCAGCATCCTGCCTATGAGCTCAGCAACTCTCATGCTGACAAAGCTGGCAAGAGCCGGCTAAGGAACATCCCCCTGCTCCGTGGCCTACCGCCTGCCTTCTGTTTCCTCTGTCTCTCCAACGTGCTGGCCTCCTCCCCCAGCCAGCTGCGGTTCCCCTTCCAAAATATCCAGCCTTATTCAGCTTCTCAGTGACAGCCAAAAGGGGAGACCAATGTCTTGCAGAGCCTGAGAAAGGACAAGTGGGGGAGGCTACCAAACCCTGCCTGAGCAGTCTTAGGCTTCAACAAGAGAGTCCCCGTGCAAGCTACAATGGAGAGCTGCAGAACGGTAGCCCTGGGGCCAAAGGGTGTAGGGGAACAGGGTAGCGAAGAATGGGGTGAAACAGGGTCAGGTAAGGAGAGACTGGCAAGCTGCAGACAAAAGCAGAGCCTGCAGGAACATGGCACACACAAAGCCGGAGGCCAAGGCCCAGCCTGCACGGGTGGGCAGAAGGGAGCTTTTCTTAGCTGTGGTTGGATGGGGTCAAAGGAGAGGTAGCATAGGGAGATGTCTGGGAGCACAGTGAAGCAAAAGTCACTGCAGAAGGGGTTAGAGGACAATAGTGAAGGATTTACCCAACACAGCATCATCTCTGTTGCCTCCCTTTTGCCAGAGCATGGCCAGGCATCCCCTCTTGGGCAGCCCCAACATATCTTCAAGATGGAAGAAAATCAGAAGCAATTGGGAGGCAGTAGGAGTCCTCAGGAGGGGCAGCTGGGGTCTACACAGGCTGCAAGGGAGAGATAAGGGCAATGAAGAGAAAGAGGCCAGAGTGGTTGCCAACCAGACTACGGAAAACAGAGGCAGGCTAAAAATAGATGGGCTGCAGAGGGAGGAGAGCCAGGCCAGAAAAGGAGGGGAGCCGAGGCAATCGATGCCGCTCCCCACTCTGACCCAATTCTTCATCCCTCAGCCTCACTAAATTGACAAATGAGGTCTTGGTTGGAAAGAGGGAAAGATTGGCGCAGAGGGAGGACAGGCCTTAGGAGCTCAATGATCTGAAGGTCAGGCCGGGTTCAACTCTCGACAAAGTTTGGTATTCCTGAACAGGCTTGGGAGCTTAAGGGATGTCAATCCAACCTGCAAGGGGCCAAAGCCAGGCAAACAGAAGAACTGGCCTGCAGACACAGGCTGGAAAATGACTCTAGGCATGCCTGCATCTCACTTCTCGGGGAGAGCGATTGAAGAGAATCTGGTTGTTTCTGCGTTGGACATTTTATGCAGCAAGAGGGATTTAGATTAGACTTTGGGAAATCTTTCCCCTTAGGCAGAAATGTGAGCTCTGAAGATGTCGACGTGAGCAATGCTAGAACATGTTTCTGTGGGTATCGGTAGGCATGGAGAAGCCCTGCGCCTCAGGCCTGGAGAGGCTCACTTGAAGGCCAGGGCCTGAGGTAATCCCTCTGGAAGACTGCTGGCTAGCATCCCTACTACCCAGCATGACTGGAAATGAGTTGCTAAGTGTAGGAGGGGGATACACAAGGAGGGTTGTGGCTGTCAGCCCAATGGGGTTGTGGGGAGGGACAAGGGGCAGGGTTGGGTCTGTCAGCCCGATGGGGTGGGGGAGGGACAAGGGGCAGGATTCTATCATGCATGCCCAGTGGCATTTGCATAACTTTGAATAATGAATAAACCCAGCTCTGGGGTTCCTCCTCAGCACCGCTCATCTGCATCTTTATTAAGCTTTATAAATGATTCAGCTCTCTACCCCTTCCCTCAGCCCTGCCCAGGCTGCCCCGAGCATCAGGGTAGCTGATTGCTCATTATTTTAGACTTGATTTGTTTCACCAACATCCAGTGAGGCATGGAGTGGGGCACACAGGAGGGAAGAAGGGATCCAATCAGCGAGAAGAGTGGAGGGGTCCGATTGGGAGTGCAGAAGCAACCACAAGAAGGCAAGTTCGGGGCCAGCTCCAAGCAGAGACTGGGCAGCTATAGACAGCAATGTGCTTCTTTACCTTGATCCTGGGACTAACATCTTAAGTCAGAGCCATTTCTTAGATGTCCTGAAATGTGCTGGGTTCAAATTCTACTCAAATCCCTCACTTCTCTTAGGTCTGCCACCAAGCTTCCAGAGGCCCTCGCTCAGCTCCAGCTCCGCGTGCACCTCTTAAACAGCAAATGAGTACAGCCCCTGGGGAAGTTCTCACTTTTCCTGAGGCAGGAATTTTGCTATTTGCACAGAAAAGGGTAAAAAAAAAATGTTATCCTTGCACGGCAAGAACCAGCACTGGGCACATTAGGGGAGAAAGAGATGAGAGCAGGTATGCATGGTGTGAACTTGGAGGCAAAGGAACACCCCGTCCAGCACACCTCAGAAGAGGCGCCTGGAGGAGATGTGCTCCTCTTGGCTATCATGTTCATGCCGGCAGCCGTGTGAGCCACCTGGTGTGCCGGCTGAAGCCAGGGAGATAGATGTATTTAACAGCCTGGATGGGAGGCTCTTGCAGGGACCTCCAAGTGCTGGGAAGACAGGGTGTTTCTCGAACCTGGATGCACATGAAAACCAATATGGTGCTGGAGCCACACCCAAGGCCAGTTAAACCATAATCCCTGAGAGAGAAGGCTGTGAACATAGTTTTTCATTTTTTTAAAAAGTCCTTTAATCTTATTTGGATCTTGTTTTGAACACCCCCCCCCCATTAACACTGGGGACTGAATTCAGGGTCCTGCACATGCCAGTCAAATGAAACATGATACACAATTGAGCTCTATCCCCACCTCTTCCTGTTTTATCATTTTGGGCTTGTGTATTACGTGGGTGAATGTGGGTGCAAGCTTGCCATGTGTAGAGACCAGAAGGCCTCGGGTGTCTGTCTTTACCTTCCACCTTGCCATGGCTGTGCAATACTCCAGGCCAGCTGGCCAGAGAGCCTCCTGGATTCTCCCACCTTGTCACAATAGTGAGACTGCAGATGTGCCACCAAGTCCAGCTGGCCAGAGAGCCTCCTGGATTCTCCCACCTTGTCACAATAGTGAGACTGCAGATGTGCCACCGAGTCCAGCTTCTACACAGGCTCTGGAGAATTGGAACCCAGGTCCTCAGGCTAACAAAGCAAGAGTTTTACCCAGTGAGCCATCTCCTCGGCCCCTATCCCCTTTTTATTTTTATTTTTGAGACAGACTCACTAGGTTGCCTAGGCTAGCCTTGAACTTGTGATTTTCCTGTCTCAGTCTCCTGGGTACCTGGGATTAAAAGCTTATGCATCTGTTTTATATAAAACACATAAATAAATATATGTAAAACAAAAAGTATGTAATAGCAGGAAAATTTAAATACTGACTGAATCTTTGAGAATAAAAAACTATTAATTGGTTTTTGGGTATGAGGAGAGTATTGTGATTGCGTGTTTTTTAAGAGCCATTTACTTTGCTTTTCTTTTTTGGTTTTTCGAGACAGGGTTTCTCTGTGTAACAGCTCTGGCTGTCCTAGAACTCTCTTTGTAGATCAGGCTGACCTTGAACTCACAGAAATCTGTTTGCCTCTGCCTCCCAAGTGCTGGGATTAAAGGCATGCACTGTCACCACCCAGGTAAGAACCATTTTCTTTTCCTTCAGAGGGAGGGTCAATACAAAAGTGTCTCCTGATGAATCTTCAGATCTGCCCTCAGCTGGCAGGGAACGGTTGGGGCGCAGTTCCCTGACTACACCGTGTGACTAAGGGTCACACGGGGCTACTTTATCGCTCTTTTTACATTTTTGTCCACCAGCAGGAATGACTGCAGCTCTTGACACTTAGTAGAACCAGAATTTAGGAGAGCAGGACCCAGAACACCTCTGAGAACAGAACCAGCTTCTAGAAGGGTTTCGCATGATCCTACACAACAGGGGAGGGCGCTGTCCTCTAATGTCCGAGGCCTCAGGCGACATAGGCACAAAAACTTGGCATTTAGAGCTGTAACCAGACTGCAGAGTCCCCATCAGGCTTCTGCTTGTGCCCAGCAGCCTCTAGAGCAGTGGTTCTCAACCTTCCTAATGCTGCAACCCTTTAACACAGTTCCTCAAGCTGTGGTGGACCCCAGCCATAAAATTGTTTTCATTGCTACTTCATAACTCTAATTTTGCTCGCGACCCACAGGTTGAGAATTGGTGCCCTGGACCCCTATCTCTGTTCTGTGAACCAGAAAGTCACTGCCTGAAGGACTGCTCTTTCTCCACAGGCTCCCTAGGAGGCCTGACCCCCACTGACTGTCAACCACTCTTCCCTGAGCTCAGCTGCCTCGGCCAGGCTGGGCACACTAGCCCAGATGACTTCATCAAGGAGGTGAAGGGAAGCTGACCGCAAGCAAGCCGAGTGACTGCGGGCGCCAGGCACCCATCCGTAGCCAGCGGGGAAGAAGCTCTCTGTGCTGTCGCTGTGTGCTGGGAGCCACTTCCTAGCTAGTTCCTATTTGCATAGCGCTCCTTTAATGAAGCAAATCTCAGGTCCTTAAGGCTCTTCCACCCGGGACCGGAAGAAGTCTCCTCAGCCTTGCTTGGCCCCTCTTGCCCCCGTCATTCGCACCTTCTCGAAGGCCCCCTGAGACAATTTCTCACCAGCTCGGGTGAGTCTCCCTGTCACAGGACACAGCCCTGCCCTCCACCCGGCCCTGCCTGGCACTGCTAGCTCCTCCAGCCTCGCTTGCTCCATTTGGGCCTCAATCATCTCTGCCCCATTACTTTCTCTGATGGCCTCCGGGGCCTGGAGAGGGGGGAGGGTTGGGGAAAGGGGAGGGTTGGGGAGGGGCGAGGCGGAGGGGGTCTGCTTAAGAGGAGTGTTGGAATCCGTGCCGGCGCATTACCCGCTGCCATGAGTTATTTCAGCATCGGTGTTTGTCTCGAGCTGATTATTCCAGCTCCAGAACAGGTGGAGCAGCCTGCGGTGGCTTATTCGTCAGCCAAGGCCATCTGTTTCCAACAAGCTGAGATTTGTAGCTGATTTCTACTGGGGAGCCTGGGTGGGGGTGGGGAGGGACATGGAAATTGCATTCAGGCCCTGGGGGACCCACTGTCCTTCCCAGACCTTCTGGTGTGCCTGAAGCCCCAGGTGGCCCCTTCTACACCCAAACCTTCTCACTTCCTTGGAGAAACTCCCTGGTCACTTGATTTAATAACAAGACATTCTCCTTCTCCTTAAAGAGGATGAACCTTCCCAGGTGGAAACAGACATTAGATGCCCAAATCTATCAGCCAGGACAAAGTTGGGCCAGTGAGAAATGTCTCTTTAGAGCAGGGCTATGTTTATACATCTTCGTGCGACCTCCACTTCACCTCCAGCCCCTTTATCAATAGGAATGTCCTTACCCAGACCCATCACCTGCAGGGCTCCGGGCTGGTGGGAGGAGAGTGAGGTTTGGATTCTCTTCTCCCCACTCTTCCACCCTCCAATCTGTCTCTTTCCAGTGTCTGCTCTCAGGCCTGCCAGCAGATGCCTGCTGCTTTAAGGGCGGCATTCCCTGAGCAAGGAGCCAAGCGGTGCCTAAGCAGCTTTGCCACATGGTTTGCTCCCCCCACCCCATGAGGTCTGACATCTATACAGAGGAGGCTAGGAAAGAATCTTCCAGTCAGCCACATAGGACAGTAGAGGGACCTCCTTTGGCACTGGCACCCACACCTGTACTGCCTTTCAAAAATCACATACACATTTCATGTTAATAGCACTGATACCATAACACACACACAGGGAGGGGAGTGGCAGGGGAGGGGTGTGTGTGCTTGATGTGCTGCAGACTGGCCCTAGTACCTGGGATTACAGACACCTCCCCTTCCAGCTCCCTCACACGTGTGTTCTTGGGAGGAGAACCCGAGGCCTTACACATGTTCTTCACCACTCAGAGCTGTGTCCCTGCTCCCCGTTTATTTACTGTCCTGCATTCTCATGTACTTTCTTCTTTTCATGTTCTGGCCTGGAATTTGTTATACAGACCAGGCTAGCCTGGAACTCGGGAAGATCCATCTGTTCCTGTGTCCCGGAGTGTTGGGAATAAAGACATTCCCTACCATGGCCAGTTGTCATGTGTGTACTTGTAATAGTCAAGGACCCATTAACAGCTATAAAACCATTCCTCTCTCCCTTCCTCTCCCTCTCTAACCCTCTTTCCTTTCCTTCCTCCATTCTGGGGATGGAACCCAGGGTATTGCACAGGCTAAACAAGTTTTGTACCTGGAGCTACATCTTCAGCCCCAAGCTGCTTCTCTGCCCTTGGTTTATTTCAGTAGGTCCTTGTGAACAGAAGCTCCCTTCCCATCACTCATGCCTGCTCAATGGCTAAGTATGTGTCCACTAGGAAGAGATGCCCCCTATAAGAGCCACGGTCCATAGAGGCACATCACAAGACCCGTCCTTGGCACAAAACTTTCCAGAGAGTGCCACCCACCAGGGTTTCTATGACTTGCTTTAGGAGCCAGACTCCGCCCTCCAGCAAGGTGCCAACCTGCAGCTGATGTCAGGTCCCAGGGGTTAAATGAGACATTGGACCTATTTCATCACACACGATTTTATTTGTCAGGCTGCAGCTGCATCTCTCTCGCGGTGGGCGCCAACCTTTCTTCCTTACCTCCCTTTTTTTCTTTTATTCCCCACTTTGAAATCCCCCGGCGCCCTCTTCCCCAAATGCATTTGCTTCTTTCCCTAATCTAGTTGGATTGTAAATGTGGCACAAAACATATAAAAATTTATTAAAATGTGGAAACTCTTTGACTCTTAAGTCACCTTAAATATAATTTGCCTGAATGGTGTCAAAACTTAATATCCTTTAAAAAAAATTTTGATAAAACTGTCATAGCTGACTTTTGATATCAAAAGCAAATTCTATCTGCACATATAAGTATTCTACTGGGAGATTTGTGCCACCAACTTCAATCACAAAGCACACAGCCTTTCTGGAATCTCCTTATGGATATGACCCATTGTAGGAGCAAACACTGCGGAAAACTCAATTTCTCTGTAAAATTCCTTCTAAACAGATCTAGCATCCTTGTTAGCTCCAAAACGGCTATTGCTTTGGATCTCTCTCTTCCCAGATCAAATCTCAAGAATGGTCTGGATTGTTCTGTCTTACCGTCACGAAATTAGATGAAGGGAATATCACTTAGAATTTGCATTCTGAGCCGTGTGGAACCGTTTCCCATACTGTTGGCGCAGTGGGAGTGCAGTGCAAATGTAATAACGTATGGGGGTGCTCTAAAAATTATAAAGAGCAACATGAATGTGAGGTAGGCATTTCATCCTTAAATCGCCAAAGGTGTTTTCTTCCTTAGGACCCGCCTGGTGAATACCAAGCTCACAGCGGCTTGAGAAGGCTATGACAATGGTTCTTCGCTTTCCTGCCTCATTCTTTTTCTGACGAGTCTGGAATGGTTCCAGATGCCTGGCCAGCTGCTGGAGCCAAGCAGAAGACTTCGCTGACATCACCTCTCTGAACCTCAGGGACCTGTGGGGGCGGGGAGGTGATAATGACAACAGAATTGTGAGGGATTATGTCAGCCAAGCTTAAGGGCTGGGGACCTGGCAAACTCAGTGCATGGGAGCTATTGTTATCTCCTCACCAAACAGGTGATTCTCTGGGAAGCACTCCTCCCGCTCACCCGCCCCACCCATCCTTGCCTCAGCTCCTCTCACTCCTAAGACTTCCCAGAGGCCTTAGAAAGGTCAGGGAAACTGCTTCCTTGAGCCTCCTGATGCTGAAATCATTAAAAGGTCAATGTTGACCGCGATGGTAAGACAGAACAATCTAGACCACTCTTACGATTCGATCTGGGAAAAGAGAGATCCAAAGCACTTGGGAGGCAGAGGCAGGCAGATCTCTGTGAGTTCAAGGCCAGCCAGAGCTACGTAGAGAGACCCAAGACAAAGGCAACATTGCCCTTTAAAAAGGGGGTGGCTTCTGGGAGCAATACAGGAAGAATCTCCAGGTGCCAGTCTACTGAGCTCTACAGCCAGGGCTGTGGACTTGCAATTAAGACCTGACTAAACGGTACCCCTCTCCTGGTTCCCCAGGGAAAGACAGAGTCCCTGCTGGGACTGGCAGAGTGGGGAAGGGAAGAGGATAGGGAATGAAAAAGGCGTGGATAAAAGCCAAGCCCCACCAGACCATGAACTTTCCCACCACTCAGGCCTCCCAGCCCCACGGGTGCCACCTCAGGGTGCTGTGGCTGCAGCAATGAGCTCTGAACTTAGGAACCAAAAGTTCTTGCCAGCAACACCACCTCACTTTACAAACGGGGAAACCGAGGCCACAAGAGTCGGCCCCTTTTTCCAAAGGTTACAGTGTAGGTAGCCTGCTTGTCTTTACCATTGCATCTGAACTCCAACTGAGGCAGGGAGGAGGCAGCTACCCCAAAGGCAGAACGTGGTACAGGGCTGGAGGGTTTAAAGGAGATGAGAGCCTAGGGAAAGATGAAGAGCTGCAGCTGCCAGCAGCGGGCGGGGACAAACCAGCATAGTCTGGTCTGACATGTGTTGCTGTGTAAGAGGCGATGAGGTGTTCCAAGTTCCTGAGAGCCAGCTCCGAGGAAATGAAAGGGCAACAGAAGGGATCAGGGTTAGATTTAAGACAGCACTTTCTCCCAGGCATGATAATGTGGCCCTTTATTCAGTGACCAAGGCAGGCTGTGAGCTCATCCCATCCCTCCCACTCCTGAGGCCTTTGGGAATTCATCTTCGATTCCCACACAGCCTGCTTGGAGTTCAAGAAGCAAATGAGGTGGCTGACTTTAGAAAGTCCCCACCTTTTAGGTAGGCGCTCCTCTTCCTAGATGGGCCTCCTGGGCTCCTTGCTGAGTGCAAGTCATTGAGGCTCTGAGGCCCTGGGGGGAGAACAGCAGTCATGGCATCTCTTGCAACATGCTCCCTGCCAAATTGATTCAAATTGGCTTGGATATGAACATATGATTAAAGGAGCGGCGCGATTCATTTATCAGGAGAGATTAAAGAGCGGCATCTGCGCAGCCTAGCTGGGGGACAATTAAGGAGCAAATCGCTAAGTGTCTGTGCCACCAGGCACGGGGGGCCGGGGATGGGGGAAGGACAACTGGGATAACCTGCCAAGAGGACTCGAGGACAAAGGGAGCAGTTTGGGGGTCACTGGCTGCTGTTGTGGTGTCTGGGCACTATGGGGAGTCCCCCAAAGGCTCTGGTTCCTGCCCTTGCCTCTTATTCAGGAGTCAGAGCAATCCTAAGGGCTGGAAATCAGAAGGGAGGTTTTCAAAGGGGACACAGGGTGGCTGCAAGACAGGCTCATGGACTATGGTTTTGTTTTGTGGACTCACACACATCTTAGGAATAAGGTACTGTGGGCATTCAGGAACTTGTGGAGTTTTCCAGGTATGAAGACATAATTGGTGGCCTTATGGGCCTCAGGGAGTGGGAACCAAGGGAATTACCCCCTTCGTAACCTGGAGTCTATAACCCTAGCCGAGGGTCATGTGGAAGCTTCGAGAAGTACTGGTAGTAGCGGTGGTGGTGGGGTGTTGTGACCTCTGGTTTCCCAGGCAGCTGTGGTATGAGCACTGTGTATCCCGCTCAGACTCAGGACCTTTGTGTAAGCTTCCTTTCCTGTGCATGTCCCCGCACTAACTGCCCATGCCCTAGCTCCAAATACTGTCTCGAGGGTCCTTCAGTCTCCCTTCCTAAGGCATTCTCGGCTCAGAGCTCCAAAGCACCTCCTCTGCCCTTCTGCATTCGCTCCTGCTCACCTTCCCCGAGGCCAGGCACTGTGATTTACTCTTCTCAGGGCGGAAGCTGACACACAGAAGTAGGGGAAGGCGTATGCTCTGAGTGTCAGATTCCTCACTGGGATATCCCTGGTCTGAAAGGACCGTGCCCAGGCCACAGGAGCTAATAAAGACAGCTTTCTCAAATGCTGAGCAGATTACGTGAGTACCAAAAATTTTCTCTCACCCCAAATTGGGTGTGTCAGCTCACACCTGGAATCCTGGCAATAGGGAGACTGAGGCAGGAGAAGTGGAAATAGGAGATCAGCTGGGGCTGTGCAGTGAGACTCAGTTTCAACAAACAAATATAACTTCACTTTCATTGTCTTGCCTCTGTTGAAGGGCAGGCCGATCTGTCCTAGAAGGATCCATTTCATAGTTCTCCCCAGCTCGTTTTGGTGATGTTTCCGTCTGGTTCCCTCTCTTGACTTCCTGGGTGGCTGACATCAGCAGAGCCTCCCCCGCCACCCGTACCTCCCCAGACCGTTTAACTCCTGCAGAAAATGTATCTGGTCATGAAAAATGTTCAGAGGAGGAGGAGGAAGAAGAGGAGGAGGAAAAAGAGGAGGAGGGGGAGGGGTCTTTGGTTTCTTGTTCATCTGCATGACTGCCCTATAACTGCCACAAAGCACAGCCAAGATTTAGCACAGGCATGTAGGCAGGGGCCAAGCAGGCATCTAAGGTGGTACTCCCAGCTTATTCAAGTTTCCTGTGGTCAGAAAGGGTGGAGGGACAGAAAAATGCTGCCAAATTTTGATCAAAAAGTCACCTTTGGAGAGACTAAAATCAAAGGTTTGGAAAGGGTTGGGGAGGGAGGAAGTGGGGGAGCGAGGGTGGAAGAGAGGGTGAGCATAGTGGGCTGCAAACCCCACTAGCCTCAATATAAAAGGGGGGCGGGGGCTCTGTCTTCCTTGTCTCCTCACCTGCCTCAGCTGCCAAGGCTCCATGAGTGGCACTGGTCTGGCTTGGGAGTAGGCCACCACAGACCAAGGTGGCTCCATGTCCCCACCAGAATCCCACCTCTGCCCCTGCCCTGGGGTCACCCTGGATTTCTCCTGAGCCTGCAAGGAGAGGCAGGGACACGTGTGGCCAGGAGGGAAGGGGCCTTTTATTTCCTTAATCAGGTCCACAGGGCGAGCACAGCCCGATAAGTACAAACCAATTGCAGAAGGGAAGGGGGATGGCAGACAGGTCCAGCACCAGGCGCTGCTCTTGGGCCCCTAAGTCTGGTACAGTGGGTGCAATGACTTTTATGGGAAGCAGCTGGGATGCCCAGACCACTTGTTGTTGTGTCTGGGGTATGTGTGGGAACAGGGACACGGGCAGAAGAAAGATGACAAAGGGTTAGGACTCCGGTCTGGTAAACAGACCAAACATCTACCTCCCATTGTGCCCACCGCAAGTCCTCAGCACCAAACGAGCTGGCTACACTGTGGACAGAAGGAAGGCAGTGCTGGAAGCCATGGGCTGGTGCAGGTGGAAGAGATCAGCTCTTAAATAATTGCTCATTGCACTTAATACTCAACAAGGCTTGCAAGGCCCAAGCCAGAAGCACCAGGCTGCCAAGCCTCCCTACACTTCCTCTTAAGAGCCAGGGCCTGAGCTCTGCTCACTAGTGCGCCCGGCTGCAGGGTGCATGAGAAAGGACCTCTGGAGGAGTGAAGATGGAGAGGAGATTCCCAAGACATCCCACAGGGCCCAGCTGCGACAGCAGCCCCTCCCACTCTCAGGGATGCAGCTGCACGGAGGTTTGGGAATTTAAATTAAACAGTAAAAAGACAGCAGGCACTGAGAAGAGAAAGCCCTCACCCCAGCAGAGGGGAGGCATTGCTGCTCCCTCCAGACTCTTTCCCGTGGGCCTAGCAACTTGGAGTGGCCCAGCAGGTAACCTATCCACCATCCCTGAGCAGGAAGCTGAGATGGAGGTCCACTGCTGGCTCCATGAAGTGCCAGGCCACCTGACATGGTCCACAGGGTCCAGGGTAGGAGCCAAGAGCGTGGCATTTCTGAGGCGGGAGTGGAAGTTCTTGCAGAGACGCCTCTTCCCCCACCTCTTCCACGTGGAGCTATCAGACACCCACAGCCTGGAAAGTCCCCCTTACAGAGTGCTGCGGTGTTTTCCATGCAGATCGGCAGTCGAGTGGGGGCAGAGGTACCCCTCCATTTCCTGGGAGAGGCTGTGGGGTGGGAGGGCCGTGAGCCACTCCCGGGCTATGCACTGGTCTCTGTTGGCTTGGCCTCTGTGTCGCTGTCACTCAAACCGTTGTGGGAGAATCGGGGTCTGGAGGTGCTGTCCACAGGATCGTGCTCATCATCTGATGGGTCAGGGGCAAGGGACTTCCAGTGGCTGGTTGGGCTGCAGAGAGAGGAACAAGGTCAAGGCCAGATAACACTCCTACTCTGGGGCACCAAGGCTCTGTCTGAGCACTTCAAAACCTAAACGGCACTGGGTCAATGCCCCCGGGCTCACCCAGGAGATGCTTAATGCAGAGAAAGGAGCACGTGGTTCGTGCACTCAGAAAGCTTTGGAGAATATCAGGACAAGGAGGCTGGTGGCAGCAGGGACCAGGGTTCCGTGAGCCTAAGAAAGAGCTGCATGTTCCTTGCGCCTTCCCCTAAGAAGCTGGGACTGAGTCATGGGGAGGAACTCAGGCATTCTGAGTTTTCAGCTCCCTTCCTCCAATGCAGGTAGACCACAGACCACACATATGATGACTCGAGATTGATTGCAACTTGTCCAAGGAGAAAACGCTCAGACAAGTTACTGTTACTCCTGACAGGATCCCAGATCTGGATTAATCAGGGTTCCCCTGGGCCTGGAAGACTCTGTCCTCGATCATGGCATCCTCTACTGAAAAAGCGATGGAGACTCAGAGGCTGGCAAGACCTGTGTCAGGATGGACCAATGGGAAAAGCCCTTAGCTCCTGGGAGTCTTCAGCAGGCCCCCGGCTCTGGAGGACAACGATATGAAGAAGCATCATCTCAAGGAGGGAGGAGGATTGTGACATCTAACAGCCAACAAGACCTCACCTCAGAGCCCCCTCCTGTCCCCACTGCCCCATCACATACACTACAGTCTGACACCCCTGGAGAAGGTACCGTCCAATATAGTTTCACCTCTGCCGGTGCTCTGTCATCATCTGGGTCCCTGGAGCTGCTGCCATGGCCTGAGTTGAGTCATGAAGGGACGCGGCTCTGCCTCCAGTCCCTTGTAACATTCTACAGTTTCTACAGTCGCTAGGCCTGCTATATTCTAAACTAGGAGCCCAAGGACGGCCCTTTATTTACTGCTCTTTCTAAAACAAACAGCATTTTAGGTTTCCCTGGAGGTAGCAGCAGGTGCGGAGGAAAAGGTTCCACAACATAGTCCTCTTATAGGAAGCAGTGCTCCCTGGACCAGTGATTCTCAACTTACGGGTCACGACCCCTTTGGGGTTGCATATCAGATCTCCTGCAGATCAGATATTTACATTGTGGTTCACAGCAGCAGCAAAGTTGCAGTTATGAAGTAGCAACGGAAATAATTTTATGGCTGGGGGGTCACCACAACATGAGGAACTGTGTTAAGGCTCACGGTGCTAGGAAGGTCGAGAACTGCTGATTGGGACTTACTATTTTGTCTTGTTCTTCCAGCAACCTACCAGGCGGGGGTGGGGGGGGGGCAGGGAGAAACCAGCTGGTTCAAAGGGAAGAAGCACCTGGGCCAAGGTCACAACCAAGATCTGAACCTGAACCTCAGCCTTGGGGCACTCTGCTGCTAGAGTAGACAAGAAGAAAACAAGACCAAACCAGAAGTCTCCTGCCTGCTGAGGTGGGGATGGGGGAGGGAAGAGGGTATGTAAAGACAGGTCTCTGGGTCCCTGGCGGAAAGGAAGAGCCTGGGAAAATATATGTTCAATTATGCAAAATGGCTCAGCAACAGGGCAGTCTGGTTAATAGTTATCGTATTTCTCATGAATGAATTACCATTTTTAAAGGAATAAGAATAGCACAAAACACACTTAATACAAACTAGACTGAACATAAATGAGTCTTGTTCTGATGGGCCAGAAGCACTTAGGGCCTTGCAGCATCTCCAGGACAAAACTATAAAGCTCAACAATAACTATGCAACACAGGAAAAATGGGGGTCAGTGTAGCCCTGGGGTTGTTTGAATCCTGAATTAGTGGGAGCCAGTTATTGTCTTCTTTAACACAGAACTTCCACACACCCTGTGCTAAAGGTTTGCTTTCCGGCTAAGGAACGCCTGACTGTGAAGAAAGACAGTGGGGTTATTCTGTGAGCAGAGGGCATGAGGCAGATGCCAGGGCTGGGGTCCAGATGTAAATGAGGCATGGCCCTGTGTGGCCTGTTCGTTCCATCCGTCATCTCTTTTCACAGGTGGGTCTCCAGCCCCTACTCCCACACCCCAGACACCAGGTACGTGCAGTCGCTCTAAAGACACCGAAGGGGCAGAGGCAGCCAAGGACAGGGCCACAAGATCCTTTGCCATCTTTCTTGAGCTCTCCTCTAGCCAGTCTCCCTCCATAGCTGCATCTGTTGCCACTACCATCAGTAAGCCAAAGGCAGGCAGCTCCCTGTCCCCAGAGCAAGAGTCAGGGCTGGCAATTGGAACGTTTTAACTAAATTGTTTAAAAAGCTTTCCTCCCCACAAGCCAGTGTCTCCTGCTCTGTGCTGTCACAAACAATTTGGGACACAAGCTAATTCCTGCTGGGAAAGCCCAGGGTGATGCTGTGCTATGTTTTGGAATTCTTCACTGGTCCTTATCCCCAGGGGAGGCTCCGTCCCCCACCTTCTGCCTTTGCAGGGCATATCCAGTTCAAAGGCAGCGGGTAACAGCAAAGCCCTCCCTGCCCCCTGCCCCTCCCTTCACAGAAGCTCTATCAACATTGACTGTAATTCTCATAGTGGCCCAGTGTAGGTTTTCAGGACCAGGTGACGCCCCCTGTAGACTGTGGGGGAGAGGAGGCTGTGGAAACAGGCTTTCTGTCTTATTCACTGTAGATGGTGACTGGGAGCTGGATTCAGGTATGACATCTGTTAGTCACCAGTCAGTCTGGCATGGTCCAGAAAGACACTGGCTTCCTTCTGGGAAGGCCTACAGAAAGGCCTGGCCTTTCTGTTTCTAGACCTCGCCTTCCACCCTCCAACTGACTCCTCACCCTGGGGTGCATGGTCCCTCGCAAGCCTGCTAAAAGGAGATGGAAATCGTAGACCAAATATTTTGACTCCTGTCTTTTCTCCCGAGGGAGCTAACAAAGGCCACTCATGCTCCCTGCTCTCCCTTGAGCACTGTGGAACCGGCTGACATGGCAGAAGCCACAGAGCCGCGCTGAGACCGAGGCATGTTTTCATAGCTCAGGCCTGAGCTGCTCTAAGCCTGGTCTGGAGTCAAGCTCCATTGCCTTACTCCCACTTCCCAATCACTGCCTCCTTTCCCCTCCCCATTTCCAAATGGCCACAGGCAACTTGCTCTTGTTCTATTCCTCGAAGGGACCTTAAACAGACGGACCCCTTTCGGTACAGCCCAATTCCCCAGAAGCCCCTCGCACAAGCATGCTACAGGTGTGTTAGTTCATGCGTCTGAGAAACAACTGTCGTACCCCAGGGGGCTACAGCCTAGGGTGGTGTCTCCTGGGAAGCAGCAAGCATGCCCCGTGAAGGTGCCAGGCTGAAAATGCTTCTCGCAACAGGGGTGATTCAAAATGTCACCACCCACCAGGGAAACTGGCAACAATGGGATCCTAATGATTCAGGCTCTGCCTCTCTCGGCTCAAGGTGTGGGCACCAGGGAGAAGAGCTGGGGGAGGCAGGAGAGCAGGGAAGGGGTTGTCACTCAGCAGCTGCTAATTTCTATTCATTAGAACTTTCCTTGAAGAGCAGAGCTGAGGTGACGCCCATGTGTGGGCTGAGTGTGGGTGGGAGGGCTAGGGAGGCGGCAGGCATGTCCCGGGTCTACTGGAGGGTGTGGTGCAGTGTAGGCTGCCGCAGGAGATCCGTGCTAGGGAGGAAGGCAGCAGAGCAGAGAGCCAAGTGACTCTCAGAGCTCACAGCCAGAGTGTCATGTCAGCTAGGACCATTTCCTAGGTCCCTCTTGTTGGAGGAGGGCTCTGAAATGGGTGCTGATGACACCTCCGTGTCACCCACATGCTCTGCCTGTGGCCATATGGAGAAGCAGTTAAAGGTGTTAAAAAGACCCCATCAGCTCCTGGTAACCTCATTTCCCGGTTGTGTAGCCTGGGCAGGTAACTTAACCTCTCTGGGCCCTACTGTTTTTATGAAACAGAACTAATCAAACCTTTGTTAGGAAGTCACAGTACAGATTAGTTTCCAAAACAGCACCAGAGGCTCTCTGAGGCCCAAGAGGGGAGCCCGAGGTTGTGTGTGGAGGGGTAGGGAGGAGTTAGTCCACTAAGGGTGGGACACGCCATGCTGCACTCCACGCCAGGCGAGGTGTCACCTACTGCGCTAGTCACTCTCGGGCCGATACAGGTACCGCATCATCAGACTGTCCACCTCCTTCTTTCGCTGCTTCTCTTCCTTCTTTGACCTTCTTGGTGCTTGCCCTGTTTCCTCAGTATCTGCGGCCGGGCCCCTTTTCACACTGGAACGGCTATGGCCAGAGACCGTGGAGCCACTGGATGAGGACGAGGAGGATTCAGATTCAGACTCTCTCTTCTTTCTTCTTGATTTGGATTTCTTCTTGCTCTTCCGAGAGCGCCCTTTCCTCCGCCGCTTGTGCCCCGAGGAGCCTTCCGAGCTGGAGCTGGAGCTGGAGCTGGAGCGGGAGCGGGAGCTGGAGCGGGGGCTGCTCCCTCTGCTCCTCCGCTTGCTCCTGCTTTTGCGGCCACTGCGCGACCCAGAGACATCCACGGCCGAGGCAGAGCGGCGGATGCTGGTGCCCCTTTCTGGGCAATCCATCTGTGCACTCCGGGCACTCTGGATGCTCTTCCGGTCATCCTCCTCAGAGTCGGGCTCCAGGCTGCTCCGGTGGAAAGGCACAGGTTTGTAGCTCAAGACCTCGTTAATGGCAGCCTCCAGGTCTGGATCCAGGTAGGAGTGGCGGCTGACTGGTCGGATGCTGGAGCCCTCAGTGACAGAGGCTGAGGAGGGTGCAGAGCCCCGTGGCTGGGGTGGTACAGACAGACTCCGGGCCAGTGACGGGTGGCTGAACTGTGAGTGCGCCTCACTGAGGGCCACGCTGGCTCCATCATCCCACTCATCCAGGCAGCTCTGGCCAAGGGACAGCCTGGAGTCAGGGCTCTCCCGGTCGATACCCGAGGAGGCCCTGTTCCAGGAAGGGCTTAGGGTCCTTGACAGGCTGTCGAGCCTGGATGTGCTGCGGCGGGAGCTGGGTGAGCCTGACAGTGAGAAGCTCAGCGAGGAGCGAGCCCTGTCCTCCCCAGAGCCACGCGTAGCTGAGGAGGCCCGGCTGACTGGCGCCGAGACGGTTGAGGCTCGGTCAAAGTCTGAGCCCCACCGTTTCTCCAAACCACGGCCAGTACGGCTCGTTGCCCCTGAGAAGATGGAGCTACAGTCATCCTGCTCCTCACACCTCTTGCCCTGGGCCTGGTTGGGTTCCTCCCTGGGACTCACACGGGCCTTCCTGGGGGGCCTTTCAGGGGAGGTGGCACGCTCACTCAGGGTGGTGAAGAGTGAGTCCTGGTCCCCAGTGCCCCCGATGGAATCCTTCAGGGTGAGCCTCTTGCGGTAGCTGAGGGAGCTGAGGGCAGAGGCGGGTCTCTCCTCTGGCCCCTTGCCCTCCTTAGGGAGGCTGTTGAGAGCCGTTCTGAGTGGGATGGAAGGCCCAAGAGGAGAGACCCAGAGTGGATGAATGAGAAAGAGAGAGAGGGAGAGAGAGAGAGAGAGAGAGAGAGAGAGAGAGAGAGAGAGAGAGAGAGGCGCATTAACAAAAATAAGGACAAAGAGGGAGGGAGGAAGGAGGAGAAAACCGCACAGCCCCGGCAAAGCGGTGGCAAGAGCATCCGAGGAAATGAAGCAAAATAATTTGCGTCAGTGAAAATAGCTTCATGGAGAATGTCGTGTAAATTAGACTATTGTCTATTTCATCACTTTCCCCCTCTAAAACGTTTAGTTCAATTTATTTCATTGTCAACTACCTGGAGCCTCGTGCCACACTGTGGTGAACGGCAGTGGGGCGGGGAAGGCGGCATTATCTGCAATAACAAAATGTTGTTTGGCCGAATAAATTAAACCAATTACAGGGGGCCTCTGGGTGCTACTGGTGAGGGGCTGGACTTGGGGAAGGAGCTTGGGAGAGTTGGAAAAGAAGGAGAGAGATTACTTTTTCTATTCAGCCTGCCTACTATCTCTAGAGAGGTGGGGAGCAGGAAACTCTGTGTGGGAAGGGGTGCAGGGAGCAGGCCATAGCTGGCCAGGGATGGATGGGAGGTGGGAGCTCTGGCCTCTAGAAGTGGTTGTCTGTCTGATCAAAATTATGATTGGCTAGGAAGTAGGATGAGCAAGCCCCCCTCCAAGACTGGCAGGCAAGCCTGGAGGGGTGGGCAATGAAAAGCATAGGGGAGGGGCTAAAGAGATGGGTCCACGGGTAAGAGCACAGCATGGGCTACTCTATCCAGAGGACCTGGGTTCAATTCCCAGCACCCACATGACAGCTCACCAGTGTCTGTAACTCCTCACACCAATGTACATATAATAAATAATAAAAAGAAAAGAAAAGAAAAGCCCAGAGGAAGCGGAGAGAAGAGGGCAGAAGTGCAGCACGGCTCTGGGACCTGCTGCCTTTGCATTGCTGCTCTGCAAAGGACAGAGTCCAGAGCCACTGGGGCTGCACTGAGCAGGGCTCTAGGATCCAGAGTCCCCAGTGCCTCACCCAAGTCTTGATTTCAAAGGCACCAACAGTTAGATGCTTGCTGCCCGGGCAGGTGGAATGAAACTAAACCTATACAAGAGCTCACACCCAAACAGGGAAGCATTACCTGGCTAAGCAGCTGGCCTTCTGTGTTCTTTCCACAGACCAGAACAGTGTACAGGTAGCCTGAGGGTGGCACCTTTGGTGCCATGCCTGGTGGCTGAGATGGCTTTTCCTCCCTGCTTGGGGCCAAGGCTCACCTGGAACTCTTCAAGCTGCCATCGTCAGAAGCTGCCTTCGAAGGTCCCTTGTTCTTTGACAACCAAGATTTGACCCCGTCGACCCGGTCCTCCAGCTCTGAGTCCACATCGGAGTCTCCCTCACTGTGGGGGTGAGGAGCAAAAAGGTAGGCAAGGCCAGGCAGCTGAGGGTCGCTTGCTGGCCAGGACGGAAAGCAAGAAGGGAAGAGGGTGCACCTTGGGTGGGGTTGGAATGCAGGTGGCATGCGAATCAGAGAGTCAGGGAGAACAGAAAGGTTAGAGAGAGCACAGCACCCCACGAGGTGCCCACCCCTTCCCTCAGCAGACCACACTGTGTGACAGCCACTAACAGGATCCTGGGAAGCATGGAGGTACCACCCGTTCCTCCAGGCATGAGTGACAGGCTATTCAGCTGGCCGACCAGATGAGAACGGGCCACCCACTTAGCAATTCTAGCCTAATGGCTCTTGGTTAAAGAAAAGTCTTTGGGCTGAGAAGATGATTCAGTGAGTAATAGCACTTGCCACCAAGCCTGAGTTCAATCCCTGGGGTTCTCTAACTTCCACATGTATGCTGTAGCACACCCATATCCTTGTACATATATCACACACATACATGTGTATTGCTGGGCAGTGGTGGTGTACGCCTTTAATCCCAGCACTTAGGAGGCAGAGGCAGGGGGACCTCTGTGAGTTCAAGACTAACGTGGTCTACAGAGTGAGTTCCAGAACAGCCAGAGCTACATGGAGAAACCCTGTCTGGAAAAACCAAATAAAATAAACAAATAGATGTGCGTGCGTGTGTGTGTGTGTGTGTGTGTGTGTGTGTGTGTGTTCATGGGCCCATCAGCTCCCCCTTGAGGTCTATGTTGATGCTGACATGCCTCAGGCTGTGGCTATACCACATATAATGTTTTCATTATAAAAGCAGGGATGCTACATATGGGGCAGAAGACCGGACCTTCACATGACTTCAGGTTAACTTGAACTCTCTTCAGCTGCTAGCAACACACACCTAAGCTAATGAAACACCAGCCAAATCCTAGACCCACCCCACCTTGTGGTGTGCCTGACGTTTAGAGACAGAAAACAAAAGATGAGGGGAGTAGCAGCTGCTTTTCCTGAGGGCCTGGCAGTGCCTTCAGGATCCAGGTAGCTCCAGGAAGTCCAGTGGACTCAGAAAGCAGGGTTCTAATTCTGTAGTTCCCCCCCCCCCCCAACACACACACACCAGGCAGCCTCCAGCCCCTGCTCTCCACTGCTACTGCTGGACAGGCCGACCCCAGAACCTGCAAGCAAGCCTCAAAGAGTCTAATTCTGAGGCTGGAGTCATGGTGACCCCCTCATGAAGCAGTGGGGGCATAGAAATGGTTTCTGAGTGCAAATGCTTTGCAAATTCTGCAAGATGTCTGCTCCCTAAGTTCCCGTTATTGATAGGCTGAGATTTCTCCTTGATATAAATTCCCTTTCATCTGTGTCAACAGGAGTAGCATGGTCCTGAATTATGTTCTTGAATAAATAGCCACACAGGCACATACATATATACCCAGGCATGTGCATGCAGACACACACACACACACACACACACACACACACACACACACAAATATATACACACATATATGAGAAAACCACAGTAGTTCTAGGGACCATGAGAGAGCCCTGTACATGGGGAAGGGGAACAAAGAGGCATATTTTATGGGCTTCCATCAAATACAGAATTATAACAGAGACAAGGCCTGCCAATGCCCCGGGTAAACAGGAGTTTAGCAGGCAGCCCCCAAACCACTAATGCAAGCTCTGTGCCCGTCCGAGCCTGGCAGATTTACTGTGGTGCACAGGTCCCATGGAACGCCAATATCACCTGATTTATACACCCGTGCAAAAAACCTCCCTCTATAGCTTCAGAGCCTGTAATTTATCACCGCCGTTCATAACCATATTGATTGCCTTTAGAAAGGAGGTGCTGTATGCATCGCAAAATCTATGTCTACATGTTAAAAGTGTTTCTGTATAAATCTCCCTTAATACTGCACTGTTTACTGCTTTCATTAAGGTTATGGCAATAACAACTGTATCTCTAAGTAAATCGAAACATTATTTTTCTGCCCGCCTTAGCATGTTCGTTCGATAACGTGGAGCTGCTGAGGAAGGAGCCCCTCTGCCATCAGTGGAGTCTGCTTAGAATTGCACGTTTTCCTGCACCTGCTTCAAGTGCATGCTGGTGTATGTGTGTGCTGAGTCTCTGTGTGCCCAACTGTGGTTTAGAATATAATCTTCAATGCACATTTTATCAGCCCTCAGAGCTCCTTCTGCCCAAGGATGGTAAGATGGAACACACTGGGGATAGACTGAGGCCTAGAATATGAATTTCCTTCCCCACATTCAGAGCAGTCAGTGGGCTGAGAAGCTGGCTTGCCTACCCTCACCTGCTTTTTAGTTGCAAGAATCCAGACCATGTTTGGGTTCTCTTCCTTAAATAATCAGGCCCGTAAACAAACTCCAGGGGCAGGCAGGCTCAGGGGGCAGTTGAAATTTTAAATGGTCGGAATTAAACCTCACGTCAAATACAATTTATGTCCAGGCTCATGTGCTATTAGTTAACTGGGAGCTGAATCACGGGGGAACAAACAAACGGAGACAGAACGGCAGGGGATATTAATTGTGTGTGACAACCGGGCTCCAGCGGCCCTCTATCACTGTTACACACTATTACATTTATCATTAGCTCTCCCAGACTCCTGTGCACGGCCACCAGCCCATCCTGGCCAGGGGAGGAGGTCTGCCAGGCAGGGATGCAGTCCTATGCTGAGAAAACAACCTCCAAAGCAAGCCTGTCGAACTTGACAGAGGATCAGCAAATTTGCCTGGAGGCCTTGCACTCCGCACCACTTTCCAGCTCCCCCACCCCCACCCCGCCAGAAAGAGGGAACAGAGAAGGGCAGATGTCCTAGGCCTCCTGCCTCCTGACAGACATACCACCACAGATATATTCCTCCTACCACCACCAAGACCACCACCACTGCCTGAGATGCCCCTCTGGGAGCAAAGCAAACACAACCCGCTGTTTCCTTTCCCTGCCACAGCAGAGCGGCCCAAGGTCAGCTGCCTGGATGCTTTCTCCAAACCGGCCGCTGTGAGAGGCCCCTCACCCTCAGCCCTCATCTGCCTAAGGAAGGTGGCAGACCTTAATCACAAAACAGACCCTTTCCTTGCGGGCAGCCTGGGTTCCAAGAGCCCAAGAATGTAGAGAGATTTACCCTGGAACACTAGACCTCCAGACAGTGCCAGGGTGGTGGCCACACTTGGTTACTAGAGAGGGGAGGCTGGGACTTTTAGCTAGAGAGATGAAGACTCCTGGCCTAGGAGGGTCAGTCTGGCCTTTTAAAAAGACCCTTCACAGCCAGACAATTCTTCCATTCCAGCCTAAGGACAGTCAGTGGTGTTAGCATTAGAGACCAGCCAGAGAGAGTGTGAGGCTGTGTCTGCGTGCAGCATGCAGCAGGGGCCCCTGGCAGGAAGCCCTGTGTTAGGGGGGGTTAGACACCCAAGGGAAGAGGCAAAGAGCACATGGCTCTGGTCCTCACAGTTTATTCTTTCTTTTCTGATATTTTGTCACCATGTCCTGCAAACTGGAAACAGAAAGAAAATGGTGGGCAAAGGGACCAGAGAAGCAGATGGGGGCGGGGGACTTGATGGACAAACAGGACCCTCATCCACACTTCCTTCTTCACTAAATGACAGCTCTGGCTGGTTGCGATCAGGCAGAAGTGAGTAATAGTATCCTCAGAACTAGGCTTGATCCACTGCCAGTGCTCACCCCAAGGGAGCAAGCTTCCTGGGCCACCCTGCCCTGCCCAGGTGGTGGGACCTGACCCTGAGGCAAGAAGTGGGGAGCTCTGGGATCTACCCAGGTCCCAGCCCCACCCCCACACTGCTGATCCTCTGGATCTGACTTTCTCCTCAGCCTAGGACTACAAATCTCTCTCGTTCTCCAAAACCATTCCCTGGGTGGGTTTTATGCGAGAAAATCTCTAGCACAGTAACAAGACGCCACAGCCCTTAAATCTCTGCTCTCCCTAGAGTGGAGCAGGCGCCATCGGAAATGCAGCTAAACGGGGGGGGATAACTCATGGGGAGCAGGCAGCACCAGAGCCCGGATTCTGGAAGGCCTGGGAAGGAGAGCATGGGAGGAGAGGAGAGCACCTAACCCCCAGCACCCTCAGCTGCTTCCATCTGGGTCCAGTACTGGGAGGGTGATGACTGGTAGCTTAGCTATGGATGCCCATGGTTGCAGCTGTCACCTGGGGCCTATTCCACTGTTCAAGCGGCCTCTGCCCCACCGGAAACGCCGTAGACTCCATCTCTTACCTGTTGATAAGGTCCTCATTCTCATCGCTCTCCATCTCATCCTCAATGGCGGCTTGCAAGTCCCCAATGCGCTTGAATGCCAGCTTGAGGTCAGCCTGCAGGCTTTGGTTAGCGGCTTCCAGACTCTCCAGGTCCATCTCCTAGGAGGGGGGGTCTAGTGTACAGGAGGGCCACACTGTCCCCTAGCATCTCTGCAGGAGCCTGCAGCAAGTTACTCGTTGCCAGGCAGGAGCTACCCTGGCTGCTACTCGAGGTCTCCAAAGGCTTCTCTATTCAAGAGCTACTAGGCTGGCTGGGTGGTGGGCTTCACCTGGTGGAGACTTCTGAGGCCACCCTTGACTCTCTTGCCTACCCTCAGGACTGCACTCTCCCTCACCAAAACCCAGGGTGAGGTGAGAGGATACCTAAGAGGACTTGGGAACTGAAATGCCTGGGGAAGGGGGTCTCCAGCTTGGGACCCACGAGGAGCAGGACATTACCAGCTCATGCTTCCTGCGGCTGGCCTCAGCTTCCTTCCTGGCAAGTTCACCCATCTCCTCCTTGGTGTCCCGGAGCTGCCGCTGGAGCCTCTTGTTCTGCTCCTTCTCGCGGTTCTCAGCTGCAGCACGCTGGTCCCGTTCCTCGGTCAGCTTCTCCATGTTCTCCTTGAGCCGATTGGCCAGGCCCTGGGTGAGCAGGTTGAGAAGAAATAGCAGGTATGCCGTCAGCCAGGCAGAGTATTGGCAGGACGCCTGGCCAGCTCTTGTCCCACTACTCAGCCATGGCTAAGAGATGCGCACGTGAGTTTACTTTTAACTTCTTCCCTCCCTTACCCCATCCTTTTTTGTCTTCCTGTGTGTGGGAGCACACGTGTGTAGGCCAGAAGTCAACCTGGACTATTCCTTAGGTAATCCAGCTTGTCCTTTGAGACGTGGTCCCTTACTGTTACCTAGAGCTCACCAATTAGGCTGCCTGGCTAGCAAACCCCGGTGAACCTCCTGTCTTTGCTCCCCATTGTGAGGATTACAAGCAAGGGCACTGCACCTAAGTTTTTTTTTAATTTATTTTTATTTTATGTGCATTTGGGTTTTGCCTGCATGTATGAATGTGTGAAGGTATTGTAGCCCTTGGAACTGGAATTACAGATAGTTGTGAGCTGCCATGTGGGTGCTGGGAATTGAACCCAGATCCACTGAGCCATCTCTCCAGCCCCCTATACCTGGCTTTTATGTAGGTGCTGAGTGAACTCGGGTCCTCATGTGTGCAGGGTAAGCACTCTACCCCTGAGCTTCACTGCCTGTCAAAGGGAAAGATGATGCCTGTGTCCAGGGGTCTTGGGAGGACTAAGTAATGAGAAAGCCATCTGAGAGAAGGGTTGTGGTTCTCCTTATTACTGCAGAGATCAGGCAGGCCCTGGGCAGAGGCTGGTCTGTCATACAAGTGTCTCCATGGGCATCAGGGATTTTTCGAAGATGCTGAGCTGGGGGGCGACAGCCAGTGTTCAGAGGTGACGTGCCTGAATAGGAGACGTAGGCAGAGTGATCTCTTTCGGTCGTGAATCCGTTTCCTCCAGAAACATGGACATGTTTCCCCTGCCAGGCAGGAGGGTCCTACCAGGAAATGATTGGAGTGGAGGCCAGGGATGAGGGAGGACTGAGCCAGGGTTCAGGATGAGGGAGGACTGAGCCAGGGTCCAGGATGAGGGAGGACTGAGCCAGGGTCCAGGGTGAGGGAGGACTGAGCCAGTGTCCAGGGTGAGGGAGGACTGAGCCAGTGTCCAGGGTGAGGGAGGACTGAGCCAGTGTCCATGGTGAGGGAGGACTGAGCCAGGGTCCAGGGTAAGGGAGGACTGAGCCAGGGTCCAGGATGAGGGAGGACTGAGCCAGGGTCCAGGATGAGGGAGGACTGAGCCAGTGTCCAGGGTGAGGGAGGACTGAGCCAGGGTCCAGGATGAGGGAGGACTGAGCCAGGGTCCAGGATGAGGGAGGACTGAGCCAGGGTCCAGGATGAGGGAGGACTGAGCCAGGGTCCAGTGTTGTTCTCCCATTGACTACCCCAGCCTGGTGTGCAAAGTGACAGGCCCAGGCTACAGGGTCACTCAGGGTGAGTCTAAACCACAACACTGCCCTTCTGAGTCTAAGGGAATCTGAGACAAGAGTGAGGTGACAAGCACAGGAGGCAGAGACTTCATCGGCCCCAGCAGCCGCATGAACCCTTTCCCGTGTGTGATAGCGGAGCTGAAATGTGACCCACTGCCCTGGCGTCCTGGGGGCAGAACATAAGCTATTAAGCTCTGTTTGGCTGTCCATGCTGGGAGTTTTGTCCATACACCTTTCCTGTGTCCAGGCTGGTAATGCCCTTGGCTGCTCACCCGCTTCTACCTCTCTCCTACAGCCTGCTCTGCTGACAGAGGGACTGATGGGGAAGGGGCAACAGAGAAGTTCCCCATTCGCAACAATAAGCATGTTCCCAGGCAGGCCTGAGGATGTTTGGACAGATGTCCATATGCTCAAGAGAACAAGAGTCAAGACAAGGCTACAAGGGAACACTCCGACCAGGTTCTGACACCTCTCACACAGGGAGGTTGAAGCCCACTGGCTACAGGAGACCAGAGGTGGAGTATGGAGAAGCCATTGTGGGAAAGGGGCAAACAAAGCAAGAAGAGAAGAGACTAACCGAATGGGGGAAGGGGGAAAAAAAGGAGAAAGGGGATGATGAAAGAAAGAAATGAAGACATGGGAAGAGAGTAAGAAAGGGGCAGGACGGTGTTGGGGTGGGGAAGGAGGGAGGGCAGAGCTGAAAAGGGTGGCAAGCCGTGGGGGGAGGGGTGTAAAGAGCAAGGGAGAAGAAGAAAGAGCCACGAGATGAGAACAGACTTCAGCCTTAGAGCAGTGGTGCCATCCGCTGCATATTTATGACCCTACCAGAGAGTGAGTGAGGGGGACAGGAGGGGGAGCTCGTGGCAGAGGAAAATATGAAGACGAAAAGCTAAGCTGCTCTGGTCCCTTGGCAGAAAGCAAGCACGGATACAGAATGTAAAATAGGCAGGCTCTGCGGGGCCCAGAGAGCAGGCCAGGCAGGCGGGAGGGGAGCTCCCGCCCTGTCAGCTGGCCTGGCAGCTTGGCAGAAGACTCTGAGGAGTGTCCCTGGCTTGCACAGCCCTTCAGAGCATGCGTGGCTCCAGCCACCAGGGCAGCTTTGCTTGGCTTGCAGTGATGCACACGTAGCTGAACCCACCTCCAGACGCTTCGCTTGGGTCTTTTCGAACTCCAGGCGTGTTTCCAGCTCCCTGATCTTCGCTTCCTGCCTGCTGACGAGAGACTTGTCCACCATGGACTGCTCTAGGAACTCCACCTGGCTCTGCAGGGCTTGTAGCTAGGGGGAGGGAGCAAGGGAAGAATGAATTGAACCCAGAATGGGGAGGGCAGAGGCAAGTCTGGGATAGCTAACATCACCATGGTGACTAGTAGGCCAAGGGAGGGAGCAAGGCACAGAGGAGGGTACGAGGAGTTGCCCATCCACCCACCCCCAGCCAAGGTCTCCCCCACTTGCCCCTGCACTTGGCACTGATATTGCTCTGCTGAGAGGCAGGAGCGTGTTAAGGACCAGAGAGGGAAGAGAAATGTGAGGTGAGGCAGCTGGAGCCAAAACATCTACCATGGTGATGTGGCACCAAGCCTAGCTCTTCCTGCTTGTTCACACTGCTCCCAGTTCACATGCCCTGTGGCTTACGGATGGTTGAGAGAAACACCCTCTGTACTAGATCAAGGCTTCATCCCCAAGGATCCTGAACGCTCACTCCCAAGGGAGCCCATGGTACCCACCTTCTCTTGTAGCTCTTGCTTCTCCTTGTTGGATTCTTCTAGCTGAGCTTGGAGATCATTCATCTGTGCCATGTCCCGAGAGGACTGGGAAGGGAGGAGAACGATGGGGAAAGGGTCCCCCAAACAGAAATTCAGCCCCTATCCACTGAAGGCCAGGGGAGCCAGGTGTGGTGGCGCACACCTTTAACCCAGAACTCGGGAGGCAGAGGCAGGCGGATTTCTGAGAGTTCAAAGGCAGCCTGATCTACAGAGTGAGTTCCAGGAAAGCCAGGGCTACATATCTCGGGGGAGGGGGGGGGAGCGTCTAGCTGGAAATCTACGAGGGGGCCCAGAGGATGGTAACTATGACGTCATTCCTGGCGGGGTACCTGGGCCACAGCTGCCTTGTGCTTCTTCATCAGCTCATTCATGTCCTCCTGATCCTCTTCCAGCCGGTTCTGGATCTCATTTTTCTCACGCTGAAGGCGACTCAGTTGCTCCTCCAACTGGACAAAGGCAGGGGCAGATGTGAGGGGATCAGGCCTGTGTCTTCAGGCCATGGGGTGGCAAGTCCAAACCTGGCCCACCCCATGCCACCTCTCCTAGGTGGGGGTGATAATAGGGTAGGGACATGATGAAATGTTGGAGGGATCTGATAGCTTCTGGGCAGGGAGATGGGGGACAGGCAGACCCTGGGCTTTAGATTCTAAATGGCAGCTGCTTTCTGGCAGCTCTCAAGGCTAATAAGAAAGTAGAAATTCTGTCCTTAACAAATGACCCATCGTCCTGGTACATCAGTCTGACTGGCATGCACTCTGCCCACAGCAGGCCTCAGGGAAGAACCTTTCAGGCTGGTGACATCCCCTGGCTTGGATTTTGTTTGCCCTGGGGATGGCCCACTCTTGGGTCACCCAGCTCTCCCAGCCTTGGGGGAGGGGAAGAGACAGGTACCGGCAGCTTCAGGAAATGAATGAATCTATTAGCCTATAATTCTGAACCAAAATGACTGCGTTGGTGCCTTCTCTGTCCCATCCATCTTGTTACTGGGCTGTGGGGAGCTGGGGGAAGCCTCCGCCAAGAAATTTATTAACTCAGATTTAAATAAAACGGTAATTTTATAACAGCCTTTTTTAACACAATTAAGGAATTGGAATTACTCACCTGGAACCTGCTGAAGAGCACAAATGTCACAAGATAAATCAAGCCTGTGAGACTGGCATCTCTCAGCATCAGGGTAACCAACTAGGGGCCATGAAGCCAACAGCCAAACTCAGCCTCCTCCCCCTGCCCCACTCCTGGCTTGAGGAGGTATAGGTGCTGGCCACATCCCGGGAGTGAATACTGAGCCAGTGGCTGGGCCGTGGGAGAGGTGGGGAATTAAAAGGGAGGCATTAAATAAAAGCTCTAATTAGCTGCCGCTTGGGCTCGTCAGTGGGCTGGGTAGGAGAGGGAAAGGAAGCCCGGCCATGCTATCCTCTTATCGGTGCTTCTGCTAATCTCGAGGCACCTGTTTACGTCCCTCAGCCACATTAGCTGCCTTTATTTATGGTTCCAGGGCCTGCGGCCAAGCTCCCAGAGGCAGGTGGTTAAACAGGGAGATGTGCACCCAAGCTACCAGCCCTCCCTCCTCTCAAGACTGCTCTGAGTGTGTGTGTGGTGGGGGGAGCAGAGGACGTGGGGGGGTACTGTGTCCTGCAGGCGTGAGAGGACCTGTGTGAGTCACGGTTCAGCTCTCCCTCCGTCCCCAGCCCTGCCCTGTGCGCCCTGCCCCTCACCGCTGTCTTGGCTTTGGCGATGTCATCGATCTGCAGGTGCAGATCCTCCATCTCCACCTCTATCGCCTTCCGTGCTTTTACAGCTGCTGCACAGGTGAACTCCGACTCTTCCAGCTGGACACAGAGACACCCCCAGCCAGGAGATAAACATCAGCCACGCTCCGGGGCACAAGGACTGTGCAGGGCACTGGCTCACAGGGGAGAAGGGGTCCAGACACTCTCCCTGTCCTCTGCCACCTCCTCCCCCTTCTTGCTCCTCCTCTTTCTTCATGAATGGCATTCTTAGAGCCATAGCTGTGCTGCGGTGCACACATTGTTCTCTCCTCCAGGATGCACAGCCCATCCACATCACCCTCGGGCCTGGCAGTCACGCTGTAGGGCAGACACAGACCCTGGGGAATCTGACTGCTAGGGGCAGCTTCCTTCCCACATTCCAGCCATCTTCCTTCTCAAGGACTTAAGAGCCAGCAAGACGAACAAGCCGCGGAGAAGATAGCGTAACAAATGAGCTTCTTGGCTGCCCCTGGAACCAGTGGATTCCTCTGAGCACGGGTACCTGGTTCTTTAGCTGGGCAATCTCCCTCTTGCTGGGGGCGTTGTTCTTTAAATGGTCCAGCATGATCTGGGCATCTGCCAGCAGCGCCTTGGTACGCTTCAGGTCCTTCCGCAACCGCTTCTCTGACTCAAAGTCCCGCTGGTTCACCTGGGAGGACACCATCCGGGAAGGCACTGAGCTCCACCATGAGACTTCCTTGAGTCTAATCTCGCCCCCAAGCTGACTGCTAGTCTTGCCTATCTTCACATTCTCCAGAATGATCAAGGATGCTTTCCTGGGCATGCCAGGATCATGATGGCTAGTGGGAAAGGCCTGGGTGATGGATGATACCCTCATCAACCCCTGTGATATGGTACCTGCTGCAGAGTACCACGGCATGCCTGGTTTTCTGTCCTCGAAATCCCTAGTCTTAGGCCGGTGGAGCAGGTAGCTGTGGGGGTCCCCACGCACCTGGTCACTGAGGGTGGACAGCTTGCCCTCCAGCTCCCGCTTCTCCCTCAGTGCCTTCTGCTTGTCTTCATACTCCTCCTCAAGCTGCACTTCCATCTGCTTTAGCTGTGGGGTGGGGACAGAGGCTGTTGTCCTTTTGTCCGTCGTGGGTAGGGACAACAGTCCCTTCCCATGTGGAGTGTCCCCTCCCAGAACAATGGAGCAGGGCTTGAGTGTGACCCAAGGAGGTACAAGTGCAGGTCACAGGCAGCTACTACAGCCACAGTAGACTTCGCACAGTGAGGAGGGTGGGGATCGTCCAGCTAGGCTGGCTGACGACAGGCGGCCCCAGGGGAGCACAGGACCAAGCTTTCCCAAGACTGAAAGGCTCATCCCAGGCCAGGCCTGAGTCCTAAAAGAGGGGAAATGGTGGTCCAGAATAGCAGTAGAACACAGGGGGATAATGTGGAAAAACAAAAGCCCCCACTTTAAAGCAGTGATTAAAAAAAACAAAACAGGTCCTTACACCAGCCTAGAAGAGCCCAGACGGCCCAGATGCCATACCTTCTTCTGACATGACTGCCGGGCCTCCTCTACCTCCTCATCCCGACTCTCCATCTCCTTGGAATGGGTCTGTCGCATCCTCTCCATCTCCATCTCCAGACGCAGCTTGGCCTGTGGGTTGGAAGTCAGGACTGGTTCTCCCATGTTCAGGAGCGCAGGCTCTTGGTTCTCTTCACCTGCTCACTCTTTGCCCTGGCAGCCAGCTTCTGCAGGGAAGCTGTAGTGTGCCTCCTTACTAAACACCTGGCCAAGGCTCAGGAAGAGGCTGGCTGCTGGAGCTGGTCTTGAAGCTTTCTGTCCCTGGGTAGGATCCCCTGAACTGACTTGGCTGTTTAGTGGCATGCTTGGTTGGCTCCTGGCCCTCTGGTTGCATTATCTTCCCATTCTTTCCTCACTAGATCCAACCCAGATCTGCCTTCGGGAAAGGCTATATCACAACTTAACTATCTGTATGTACATTGTGGCTGGCACAGAGCAAGTACTCACACGACATTTTATGAGTAGGTGAATGAGTGATTGAGAGAATGAATGAATGGATGGATGGATGTGGACTTTGACCTTTCCTCCCCGGTGCCCTGTGTTAATGATGAAGGTGGCAATATTTCCTGCTGCACCTTGGCCCTCCCTTGGCCAACTCTGTGGTACCTGCTCCAGCATCTGTATGCTTCCCGCCTGTTCATCCAGCTCCTCTTCCTGATCCTTGACCTTGGCCTCCAAGTCCCGGAGCTGCTTCTTGACCTTGGCTAGAGAAGCCTCATCCTTGGACTCTTGAGAAGAAATGTCCTGCAGCTCAGCCTCCAAGGAGACGACCTTCTGGGTAAACCCGGCGATGTCCATGTCTTTTTCCTAGAGGGCAAAGGAAGGTGAGGTTGGCACAGGGCTTCCCCGAGCGGTGGGGGAGCTGGAGCTGGAAGAGGGTCAGCCCCGGTACCTCCAGCTGCTGCTTCAGGCTGAAAGCCTCAGCCAGGAGCATGTCCTTCTCCCGCTGGAGCTTCTCCCTCTGCACCTTCTCCCGCTGGGCCTCCTCCCGTGCCTGGGAAAGCTCACTGTCAAACCTGCGGGGAGCACGACGGCCTCATCAGGGAAGGACAAGTCTAGCTCTGCAGCACCCAGCAAGCGGTGCCACAGCCAGAGCAAGACACCAGCAGGGCTGGGGTGGGGGTGGGAGGGACTCATAAGTCATGACTTGGGACCCTGGTGACGCTGGAATTCAGGAAATAGAGGTCAGACTACTGAGGCACCTGAGGAACAGTGCTTCGTCAAGTGGGCCTAAGAAGGTCCCCACACACTGCTTCTGGGAAAGGGGCAGGCAAGTCTCTCCATTTTCCAAAGGATGAGAGAAGAGGGTGTTGGGGTGACAACAGAGTGGCATCAAAGTGAGTAGAGATGATGTTCTCTTTGGACAGTTCACCCTATGCTCAACTCAGCAACTACAGGCACAGCTGCTGGCTTCTAACGGCCTCTGGCATCTGCCTCCGGTGTCAGTACCACCCATCCCAGAGTCACCAGCAGGGCACCCCAGCCGGCAATGTGCTCCAGGAGGCACTCGCGGGAGCCACCTCCTTTACTCCTCTACTTCCCAGCCTTCCGTTTCCCGCCCAGTGACTCTAAATCGGGGAGCAAATTGCTGAAATCCCTCTTAGCCCTTCCCTGCAAAGGTAATCAGGTTCCTGTGGAAACTCCATAGCACCCCTCCCTAGCCCACAGCAGAAAAAGAGGAGGAAAACCCCGGGTAGCCGAAACCTAATAAGTCGCCCAGCAGGGAGCACAGAGACATGGTAACTAGGCCAAGCTGGCATGATTATGGGGTACTCATGAAGGAAGGGTTCCTGTTAACAGTGCCATCTTTAGGTTTAGACAGAGCGGGGTTAAAGGGTGGGAAAAGCAGACTGCCTGGTTCTTCCCGGAAAGGCAAAAAAAAAAAAAAAAAAAAAATCTGAACCACCTTGTTCTCCTCAGAGTAACAGGAAGCAGTTAGCAAGGAGGGTGACAAGGTGATGGGGAAGCTGGGGACACATAAGGTAATGCATAATGGGAGGAGCGGGAGCTCTGTTCTGCCCATCTCCCTCCCAGGGTCTAGGGGTGAGGTTACCCTTCACAAAGGTAATTGGTACCTGTACTGGATGCTGGCAGAGGGGAACCAGGCATTGTTCCTGCTCCCTGGGGCACCCCACTGTTCCCAGGGCGTGTGGGCTCCTCACGCTGTTAATGAAGGCGTCCCATTCCCATTCCCAGCCAGGGAAATTAATTTAGATTGGATTTTCTCCGTGAGGGCTGCCCCCTCCTTTGCGTCATTACCATAATGAGATGGAAGTGGCACGGTAGTTTAACGACATTAGTCAGGAGAGTGTGTTTGTGGGGTGAAGGCAAGTGAAAGCTACTCAGGCAAAGCGGGGTGGGGGGGAGGTGAGGGGCACAGGGGCAGGGCAGGGACCTGGTGGTTCTGGACTTGGCTGAAGCCTGTCCTTTCTGGTTTGGGACAGATGACAGGTACCCTTAGAGAGGAACACGTGTGAACAGAGGCTGGAATGGACCTCCCGGGAGCTGTGGCCCGAGTCCTCCTGGGAGACCAGAAGTGAGCCTGTGTCACATGTCAGCACACATGGCTGGTCCTGTGGCTCAGAGGTTCTGAGGGCACAAGGCAGGGCCACCCACCTCTTCTGCTTCTTCTCCAGCTCATGGTTTCGGACCTGCTGGCCCTCCAGGTGCAGCTTGGTGTCCTGCAGCTCAGCTGTGAGTCGCTGGCACTTTTTCTTGAGCTGCTGCAGGGCCCGCTGGCTCTCATCACTGTCTGCTTGCAGGTCCCCAAGCTAGAGGTGGAGAGAGACGGGTGCACGGTCAGCAGCCACCAGGGTTCAGAAGTGGAGGACAGGATCAGTAACATCTTCAGAACCTAAGGGGTGATGCCCTGAGGGGAGGTCCTAGCTGTCCCTTCAGGACTGGCTGACACACCATTTCTCCTGTCCCTCTATGGCTCTGCCTGCCTCTGGCTGCTTTGCCAGTAGACATAGTGCCAAGCCCCAGCCCTCCCATGACAGGCCTCAGTTCCCTGGCCAACCTCACCCGTCTCTCTAGCTGCCTCCTGCTTTGCTGCTCCACCTCCATCTTGTCTTCCAACTCCTGCTGGAGCCGCTTCTTGGTGAAGTCCACCTCCCGAACAGCGCGCTCATACTTCAGCCGCCACTCTCCCCCTGCAGGGTAGGGGGAGACCGCTCCATTCAGAGCTTCTGAGGGTCCCCAGGAAGGGGAAGGGAAAGGGGCAGGGGACAGAAGGAGAGGGGTAGGAAGGAGGATCGGGTGGAGTCCACTACCAGGGGAGAGTCTGGAGAGGGTGACAAGGGGAACCTGGGCTAACTACTCCCTAGAGGCCGCCAGATCCATGGCCCTTGTCATTACCATAGCGGTTCAACCTGGTTATTTTCAGCACCTTGACATTGTGGTTTTTGAGGTTTTTGTTTGTTTGTTTTTTGAGACAAGATCTCAGGCTGTCCTTGAGTTTATTATGTAGTCGGTGACCTTGGACTCCGGTCACCCGGGATTACAAGCATGAATCACCATGCCTGGTTTTAGCAACTCTACTTCCTCATCCATTTACTGTATTTTAGTATGAAAACGGCTCACAGAAGGGAGACAAGCCCGAACAGGGTGTGTGACTACCCAGGGAAGGGCATTCAGGCCCGCCTGCCTCCTGTACTTGGGGCCCACCTGCATCGTCGTCATCCACTTCCCCGTTGATCTCTGCTGCCCGAAGGAGCCTGGCCTCCATCACCTCCATCTCCATGACTTCCATCCGCTTCTTAAGTGCATCATACTGGGTCTGAAGGAGACGGCTTCTTAGCCTCGCAGGCCTTCCCCTTGCCTGTTCTACTCAATGTTCTGAACCACACAGGCCACACGCTTACCCCAGGCAGACAGAGATGTCGAGCTAGTGGAGGCTTTGGGGAAGCCAAGTGTGGAGGTCACTAGCCTGCTGTCTTCACCCTGGCCCTGCTCTCACCTGTAGCTCTTTCATTTCCTTCTCAGCTCGGAGCCTCTCGGCGGTCTCTGCATCCAGCAGCTGGGAGGCGGACTCTCCTGTGTTCCGCTCGTCAGTCAGCTCCGATGTCAGCTCTGAGATCTGGGGTTGGGGGGTGGGGGAGTCACCAGTTGAAGTGACTGCCTCACTCAGCCAGAACACCAGGGATCATGGGTCAGGGCACTTTGGGACAGTGGGCCAGTCTGTCTGGTGACTGAAGTCACCCACCCGGGACTCCAGCCGATCACTGTTGAGCCGAAGCTCATTCCGTTCTTTCTCCACCTTCTCAAGCTTGCTGCGCAGCTGCTGGATCTCCTCCTGCGGGACGCAAGGAGACAAAGTGAGGCTGAGGCACTAGGAGGGGTGAGGACCCCAGGTCTGTCCCCTGAGGACTCCCCATCAGGACTCCTAACCCCCAGACTCCCCTCCATAAACAGCAGATGCCTACGATTTTATCCTAAGAAGCTTCTGAGGGCCCATCCTGTATCCCAGGGATAGATATGTGCTTGATGGGCATAGTTTAAAGACGCCAGTCCTTCCAACTAATCCTAAAAGCACCTTAATCCAAGACAAGCCAGCAAGACCCTTGTGTACATGGAGCCCTTCCCAGGACCCTGCTGGGAAGTCACGCACGTCTTTGTTGCGAATCTGTTCTTCTGACAGCTGGACTTGGATGAGGGGCCGCACAGTGGTGAAGAGCTTCCACCAGGGCCAGTCCTTCACCCCTTTGTTCTTCTTGATGTTCTTCTGCACACAGCGGATGGCCAGGTCCTGGATCTGCAGTTGGGGTTGTCACATAATGGACCTCCCGCTCCCCTGGCCAAGTCACTACCCACCAGCAGCACAACCGCACCAGCTCCCCAGACCCTGCTCATGCCCACTGCCCCACCCTCGGAGAGTGGGCAATCCCGGGAGGGACTCGTGTCCCACTGTCATTAGGAATAATTTCATCTGCTTTATTTGCTGCCTGATTATTTCCAGCACCCTGGCCTAGCTGTGCTATAAAACCTAATCTTGCTGAAACACAAGAGGCGGCAGTGCTGGCTGTTTTATGGACTTGCTAATAAGAAAAGGAGTCGCTGACACAGCTCCTTAATCTTCATAGAGCAGCCCATGAACCAGAGCCCACCTTTGCCTGGGCCCTGCTTCCCGCCCCCACTCCCACAACACAGCCCCCTGGCCAGGGCACATGCCCACGCTGCTGGGCACTCAAGCATGCTCCCCACTCTGGCCCAGGCATGGTGCTCTTGGGAGGTTCCCACCTCCTTCCCAGACGATGATAACTGCTTGGCCTCCCCAGCATGAATCCTGCATGCCCCCCCACTGGCACTCTGTGTGCCATCTAGGCTGGGGTGTCCCCAGAGCAGCACCTTTCTCTTCTTGAAATGCTGGCGGGCGAGATAGCCTCTGCATGCCGCTTGGAACAGGGTCAGGTGCCTGCTGGTTTGCTCATCTCGTTGCTCTTCCAGCCGTGCCAACGTGCCTGCCCGGAAGAACACCTGTCGGAGAAGCAGCCTGGTAAAAGTCGGAGATTGAACTGGGGCGGCAAAGAGAGAGGAACAGGCAGCTGGCACAGGGAGCCAGCAGGCAAAGAAATATGGACCCTGGTTCAGGAAGAGCCTGAAAATCCACTTGCCCAAGGGTGGAGGGGAGGAGCCCTAGCGTGGCCCCTGGGGATGGGCCACGCCCAGGTGGAAGGCTTAGGGTCTGGAGGAGTGAGGTGGGAAGTCTAACTTCAAAGGAGAATGACAGCAGCACAGGGGAAGAGGAGATACCTGGGGCCAAGAGGAAAGGGAAGCACTCACTGGCTAAACAAGGAGGGGAGGTCCTTCAGCTAAAGCTGTGCTACTGTCACCGTGCCCAGTGCATGGCCCACTGCAGGGCCCGAGCACAGCTCCAGCCGTCTGGGCTCAGGGGGAGAGTGAGATGGAGCGTCTGGATGGGAGGGAACCTAAGAAGCTGTCTGTAGGGGAAGACTAGAGTGGGGGGCGAGGCTTCTGCCCTCTGCCCGCCTGCTTAGCTTCATTCCAGCTACCTCCTCTTTCATGCCAGGGCCCCACCCCTACCCCCACGTTTCACACTCTCATGAAGAAGCTGGTGAGGTGGGCGTGAATCAGCCCCAGCAAGAGACCTGTCATACAGGTTTTGGGGCTGGAAGACAGATGTGTGGGAAACCTGCTGGGCACCCTACACCCAGCTGTTCCTCTCATTCTTTGCTGCCCTGTGTTGGCCTTGTAAGAGACATGGAGCAGGGTGATGATGACTCTGCTGTCCTTGAGAAGCAAAGGGGCACAAGGTTTATAACCACCCTCACCTGATACAGAGCACACACATACACACACACATACACACACACATATACACACACATACACACACACACACACACACACACACACACCTCCTTCTTAGGGCCAGTGAGATGGCTAAGCCACCAAGCCTGCCACCCTGAGTTTGATCCCCAAGATGCACATGGTAGAAGGAGAGAACTCACTGCCTCAAGTTATCCTGGTCACCACACGTGGCATGCACACATCCATAAATTAAGAAACAAACAGGTAAATAAATAAATGTGATTTATCCTTGAAAAGAAAGACAGTTTGGAGAGATGGCTCTGCAGTTAAGAGCACTACCACTCCTCAGGAAGGCCTGAGCTTGGTTCAGAGTGTCTACATCATCAGCACACTGCTGTAACTCCAGTGCCAGGGGATCTGGCGCCCTCTTCTGGCCTCTGAGAGCACCTTTATACACATGGCAGACACACACAGACATAGCCACACGTAAGCAATACATCTTAAGAAAGAAAGAAAACAAAATTCCCTTTTGTGGGACAGAGATGGGAAATCAAGAAGAACACAGGTAATATATATATATATATATATATATATATAGTCCTGACAGGGGAAGGATCCCAGAGTCCCCTTCAAGGAAGAAGTAGGGAGAGAGCCCAAACCCCATGAGAACGCTGCATCTGGTCACATCACAGAAGCCTCATCCTTTGAGACTAGTTTTGGAAGAAAAAAAAAAATCCAGCTCAGTTCTTGTGATGTTGCCCCAAATCCTACAAACTGGCAAAGTGAGGGTTCCCATGTATCTGAAGTCTGACTCATGCCTCAGTTTCCAGTAAAATATACATGTGAGGCCCTAAGGGACAACCAGTTTGTTCCTAGGTCAGCAAATATGCTTGGTTAGCAAACAGGGAAGCAGGGGAACACTGGCACAGAGAGACAGAATGGCTTGGAAGCACAATGAGAGAGAATGATCTAGGCCAGGAGGTGGTGGTGCAAACCTTTAATCCAGCACTCAGGAGGCAAAGGCAAGAGGATCTCTGAGTTCAAGGCCAGCCTGGTCTACACAGTGAGGTCCAAGACAGCCAGAGCTACATAACAAGACCCTGTCTCAAAAAACCACACACACACACACACACACACACACACACACGCACGCACGCACGCACGCACGCACACGCACACACACACGGATGGTCTAAAGGCTATAGATATAAGCCTCAAACCTCTTGAACATATATAGAATTGAGTATTTGTGAGGGGAGCTTACGAGATGGCTCACCCTGCTAAATGATTTTTATACAGGCAAAAGGACTTGAGTTCAGATTCCCAGCAACCACATAAAAGCCAGGTGTGGCCACAGTTGTCTATAATCCTAGTACTGGGGACTGGTAGGGGGCAGAGAGAGGAGGTCTTGTAGCTTGACTAGTTAGTCAGTAAGTTCCCAACCCAGTAAGAGACCCTGTCTCGGGGGCTGGAGAGATGGCTCAGAGGTTAAGAGCACTGACTGTTCTTCCAGAGGTCCTGAGTTCAATTCCCAGCAACCACATGGTGGCTTACAACCATCTGTAATGAGATCTGGCACCTTCGTCTGGCCTGCAGGCATACATGGAGGCAGATTGTTGTATACATAATAAATAAATAAAATTAAAAAATAATAAATAAAATTAATTAAAATAAATAAAATTAATTTAAAAATAAAAAAAAAGAGACCCTGTCTCAAAAATAAGGTGGAGGGGTCTGATGAGGTGGCTCAGTGAGTTGGACCACTTGCCACTAAACCTGAGGGCCCGAGTTTGATCCACAACACCCACATGGTAGAAGGGAGTAACAAACTTCTGCAGGTTGTCCTCTGACACAGGGTGCTCATAATACCCCACCCCCACTCCCCCTCTAAGTAAATAAATGTAACAAAAACAATAATAATAAATAAGGCAGAGAACAGTGCAGGAAGACACTAGATTCAATCCCTGGCCTCTATTTGACAGAGTTCACTACAAGTACATATGTGTGAACACACATTTACACACATACAGAAAAAAAATTTAGGATCCTTTTGAGTAGAGCTGAAAGACTATGGTCATCTCCTTCTCAAGTTCCCATTAATGAAACTTGACAGCGTCAGGAGGCTCTCAGACCCCAGGGCTCAGTGGCCTCCAATGAGGCCCCTCCACGGAAGCAGTATTAACACCCAGTCCTTGCCCACCAGCCAGTGCTAAGTGCAGCCTGCAAAGTGAAAGCAAGCATCCAACTTTGCCCCCTTTCCCCGAGTACCAGGAGGCCCCGTGGATCACCTGCCTCAGCTTGGCACCAGGGAGGAATCAGGACAGCTGAGGGTCTAAGATGTGGCCAGAAGAAGGCCAACCTGTACAGGCCTGTTCCTGCCTCAGATGTGTCTGGGAACCTGGGAACTGGCTTAGAGCGCCACTCCCAGTACCAGCCAGCAGCGGTCCAGCCTGCTAGAGGGGTAGGTAGGAGCTCACAGAAAGGCCTGGGTGTGAACTAGCCACTGAGCAGCTAAAGGAATGGTTTTGGCTGCAGGCAGTCCAGCAGGCTGCCTCTGAATCTCAGAAAAGGGGCGTGCGCATGTATGCGTGTGTGTGTGTGTGTGTGTGTGTGTGTGTGGGTGTGGGTGTGCGTGTGCTGGAGGGTGACCAGAGAGAAAGGAGGGGAGCCAGATGTCATAGACAAAGACCAGAGCAGAAAAATGACACCAAACGGTGGGAACAAACACAGAATACAGAGAGAAAGGAAAAACAGGACCAGAAACCAAAAAAGGGCAGAAGGGACTTTGAGGACCCAAGGGAAAAAGAGAAAGCCAAGGACATTAGAGACTAAGATGAGACACAGGGAGCGAGGGTCAGGAAAAATCAGGACCTTACTCAACCTGCAGACAAGGAAAATGTATGTTTCTCCCTCCACCTCACACTGTGCAAGAGGCTTTGTGACCGGGGTGCCTGTCTTCTCTGCTGACAGAGGAACACATCTGTGACTCTTTCTCTGGCCGCCGCTGCCCTTCCTCCATGACAATTTCCTGCGCACTTTTGAACACAGCCTATCCAATCTTTTTAGCTAGGGGAGAGGTGGGCAAGGCTCCCTGCCTATGGGAAGACTGTTCCTGGACCCTTTGGTATGGACCCAGGGCCAGGTATGCCTGCCTTTTATGCTACACATTCCATTTAGATGAGGAATTTGACCTGTGGGCAGGTTGTGGTGGCTCAGCTCACTAGTCCTTACTTGCTCTTGTGCACCCTGGTAGCACTCTGGAGTACTCTTCCTACTACCCCTGGCTTTCCTCAGCCCCTCCCTCCAAGCCCAGCCCCCTCCTTCCAAGCCCAGCCCTCTCCTTCCAAGCCCAGCCCTCTCCTTCCAAGCCCAGCCCCCTCCCTCCAAGCCCAGCTCTCTTCCTCCAAGCCCAGCCCCCTCCCTCCAAGCCCAGCCCACTCCGTTCTGACACCACCGAAGTTTCAGAGTCCTGAACCAGTCAGCTATCCTGGCAAGAAAGTAAAGTTTGCTAAAACTAGAATATCTACACCCTAGTTTCTGTCTGAGAATGGGGAGCCATCTGACTAGGGCCACCAGGAAGCGAACACCTGGCTGCCCCCCTGTGCACAACTTACCCGACTCAGGCCCATGCAGCAGCTGCTCTTCTCCAGGTCCAGGGACTCGAGCAGCTCCTCCACAGCCTGAGGAGAGAAAGACCGCCATCAGGTCCGATAGGCTCTCCCCATCTCCACTTCCTGGGCCCTCCCTGGCTCCTCCTAGAAACCCCATCACTTCTTCCATGAGCCCCTCAGGTAGGTTTCCATGATGCCAGCCACTGTGTCCACTCTGGGGGCCAGAGGTAACCAGAAGAGGAACAGATGGTGTTGTTGGAGAGTATGACAGGTAGGTGTAGCACATAAAAAAGGCATGGAAGTCAGTCGGGGGTGGGGACCCAGAGGAGGACTGCCTTACCCGAGAATGTAACTACCAGTTACGCCTCCAACTAGAGCAAAGGCCTGGGGTCACGAGAGGAGAGTACATGATGCAAGAGGGAGGGGTGGGGATTAGAGTACAACCAAGGAGTGGGAGCCTGGTGTGCTGGGAACTCGGCACAGTCCTCTCAGGAAGGGGCAGAGATACATCTGAAAAGGTCAGTCACAAGAGCAGGGAATACATGAGAAGAACAGGCTTGAGGGCAAGAGAATGAATGGTCTGCATGAGCTCAGTCTGGGGTAAGAGGACACAGGAAAATCCAGAAGGCAGTGAGAGAAGCTGCACTCGGAGTGCAGGAGAAGGAGGGTCTGGCTGAGGCGCTGATCTGGGTCAATCAGTGTCTGTGTGGTAACTGAAGTGATGGGTGTCAATGAGGTTGTCCAGGAAGAGAGAGAAGAAAAAAACAGAGTCACAGACAGAGTACTGAGGAATGAGATCTTTACTGAAGCAGGGAGAGGAGAGGAACAGCACGGTGGCAGATGAGGCAAGCAGGAGACACTTCAAAATACCAGTAAAGTCGTATGTCAAGAACTCAAGGAACAGCCAGGCAGGTGGCACATACATTTACTCCCAGCACTTGGGAGGTAGAGGCAGATGGATCTCTGTGAGTTCTAGGCCAGCCTGGTCTACAGAGTGAGTTCCAGGAGACTCAGAACTATATAGTGAGACCCTGACTTTAAAAAACAATGCGACTGGAGAGACGGCTCAGTGGGTAAGAGCACTGGCTGCCCTTCCAGAGCACCTGGGTTCCATTCCCACCTACATGGCAGCTCAAAACTGTCTGTAACTCTAGTTCCAGGGGATCTTACGCCTTCTTCTGTCCTCCATGGACGTCTGGCATGCAAATCGTGCACATGCATACATACAGGCAAAACAAACACATAAAAATCAATAAATCATTTTTTTTTAAAAAAATTCAAGGAACAGAGCTGGAGAGATGGCTCAGAGGTTAAGGGCACTGGCTGCAGTTCCAGAGGTCATGAGTTCAATTCCCAGCAACCACATGGTGGCTCACAATCATTGGTAATGAGATCTGGCGCCCTCTTCTGGCCTGCAGGCATACGTGCAGACAGAACACTATACATAATAAATAAACTTAAAAAAATTTTCAAGGAACAGAGGATCGAAAAATACCCAGTGGCTCTGACAACACAGAGGTAACAGGGAGACCAGCCCCAGGGTACCAGGGTGGAGAACAGGATGCTGAGGTGGAAGAACAAAAGGCAACAGAGCAGGAGCTGGGGGCAGGCAGATATGGGTGGTCTCAGGCTAGAGAGCATGGACTGGACAAAGAGCCTCTTTCGGGCGGAAGCTACTCTCTATGGAACCGTTCTAACAGAGAAAAGAGGCAGGAGGGAATGGATTCTAAGCCATGAAGGAAGGAACTGCCCCAAAATGGCTCACTTCCACCCTGTTCCCACCAAGGCAGGATGGGGGAATGGGAAGAAGGAGGAAGATGAAGATGGTAGAAGAAGCTAGACCCTTGGTTTCAGTAGTTCAGAGTCAAGGTCAGCTGCTGGGAGGATAACCTGGGAAGGCAGGGGAGGGAAGGGGAGGGTAAGGAAGGGTAGGGTAGGGTAGGGAAGGGTAGGAGACTGGAGGAGAAAGGTGGTGATTGGATAGCAGGCCAGGAGCTTGGTGATGTGGCCATACAAGGAAGGACACACAGAAGACTTAGGCCATGCTAAGGGCCCACCTAAGGTTGAAGACCACAAGCCTGTAGGAATTCAAGTCTAGAGTTGTATAGCTTCTTTCCATAACCCTTGGGAGTCTAATATGAACAGCGCAGCCACCCAAGGGCTGGCCCTTCAGGGTAGGGGTAAGACAGATGTGGAGGTTCAGGAGAACGGAGGGATGAAGGCTAAGTGCTAAGTAGGTTGGGCCATGGCGTCAAGGCTATAGAGTAAATCATGGAACAGAGAACAGATTGGGTCTTGACTTACAAGGTCTCCCTGAGTCCAACAGCAAACTACCTGAGCAGGGGACACTACAGGTAGCATGTTGTGATCAGAGAGATTCACGCAGAAATGACAGTTTGGGAAGGACAGCATTTCCAGGGAGACAAGCACAGCCTGTTGCCGTGAGAGGGAAGCTGGGATGGAAGTCAGGCCAAGGAGGAGCAAGAAGGTGGGTTGCTAACAGGCTTGAGACCACAGAAATCTTTATGGCTTCCATGAATGCTTGTCTGTGAGTCAGAGGCAAGGGGTAGAAGAAGCAGGGGCAGACTAGGCAATGTTGTGGGCTTTCCTTCCCCAGGCTACACAGTGCCCTCCCTTCAGGGAAGCCTCCTAAGGACTGAGGTGCTCTCAGAGTCAAGCTGAAAGCCGGAGACAGTGCGCAGCAGAGGAGGTCTCCTCTATTCAAGGAGCCTTTGGCTGCCTGGGGGTTGAGGTGGCAGTGTAAAGTGATAGAGACACCTTCTACAGTCATGGCTTCGTCATTCTTGACTGTAAGAGGCCCACAGATGTATGCTCCGGCACCAAAGTAGTCTTGCCATCTCAGCCTTCTCCCAGGAAGGAAGCTTGCCCAGCCCTAGAGAGCTTCCTGCTCAGGAACCAGATAACACCGTGGAAGCTGAGGCTGAAGGACCCAGATGCCATCAGCGGGATACCCCAAACATAAATCCTAGTCATCTACTTGGAAGGCTCTGCCATGTTAACTCAGTGTGACTGTCTGGCTTCCTAAAAGCACAGACACCCAAATCTTTGACCTCCAATAAGAGTGGCTCCTCCCCAGTCCTTGCAGCTCATGATCTCATGTGGCAGCCATTGTCACACTGCCACAGTGTTGTGTCTCTGCCCTAGCCCTGGTTGGCTGGAACCCTGTGACCTTGAGCAAGAGCCGGCCTGCGAAGTCTAGGAAAGAGAGGCAGAGGGCTCTGAGTGAGTGAGGGGTCTGCAGAGATCCTGGAGCCCCGAACCTACCCGCTTCTCATCCACCACTATGTAGTTGCGCCCATGCTTCTTGGTCAGGTGTGGAGCAAGGACATCAAAGCGACGGCGGAACTCAGAGAACACCATGTGGTCTGGGTAACCTGGAGAGAGAACCAGAGGCAGATCCATCAACACCTTGCTTGACCGGGTGGGGGTGGAGGGGTGGGACAGGGAGGCCCAGAAAGGACAGGCCATCAGAGCTGTTCTACAATAGGCTATGAAGGCTTTAGCTCAGGATAGAGCATGGGTGTGGCCTCAGGTTCCATTCTCCACATCACACACAAAATGCATACAAATATAGATAGATAGATGATAGATGGATAGAGACAGATAGAAATAATATGGCTTAGAAGTGGCCACATAAGCAGGGCGGTGGTGGCGCACGCCTTTAATCCCAGCACTCTGGAGGCAGAGGCAGGCGGATCTCTGTGAGTTCGAGACCAGCCTGGTCTACAAGACCTAGTTCCAGGACAGGCTCTAGAAACTACAGGGAAACCCTGTCTCGAAAAACCAAAAAAAAAAAAAAAAAAAAAAGAAAAAAAGAAGTGGCCACATAGCTGTAAAGAGCTGGGTCTGGATTCCAGGCCAGCCCCCACATTTTCCTTTAACTACCCCCTGACATCCTATTGCTTTTCCTTATTGAGTCTCCAAGGTTTCAGTCTCTGCACTGTCACACAGTCATGGCGTGGGAGGATAGAAAGCAGAAACAGAAGTCACCCAGACTTCCCAGCTGTCCCCATATCAGCTGTCCTCCCTGGTCTTCATTTGGAGATCTTACTGAGTGGGGGTTCCCTTCTCTATCATGAGCTAAAACACACCCCAGGCCCACTTCCCCTTTAAACAGGGACCCTGGACCTTATTCCACATGGCACTCCTGGAGACCAAGTCAGGAAATATATACTAAGTAGAGCTTGGCTCACTTGGCAAATGCTCAGAGGAATGGGATTTCCCTGTCTCCTGTCAGAGCAGGGTCACAGAAAGGACTCCCTCCTTGCCCTACCTTGACCTTAACCTGAAGGCTAAATGACCAAGAACCCTGAAATTCTCCTTTCCTAAAGTGTGTCTGGACTTGATGTCAAGGGTAGGGCGAGATGGCTTCTGGCTTGGAACACGGTCAGAATAGTGGACAGCAGGAAGTGACCCCAATGGTACTGATCTCACCAGGGTCCACAGTGGAGGGCCAAAAGGGCCACTCCTCCAGATTACAGCACTTCCAGATAGACAGGGCTCTTAAATACAACCGCTTCAGCTTCCAGCCAAGGAAACTGAGGCCTGAGATTGGAGCCATTCGGTTGCGGTCAGAGGCAGAAGTGGAGTTCACACCTAGGCCACTGACAGCCAGCTGAGGGCTTGCTCTGGCCAGCCAGCTCTGGGAAACTCTCCAGCTGGGAGATGAGGCTGATGTATGTGCCTGATAATTGCAAGAGGAGGCGGGGGCTGCTGAGGGGCCAAGACAAAGTGAGCTATTGATTGTATCTGAATTGCAATTAAATTGATGGGCCAGGATAGCAGTCTGGACGCCTGGCATCTTAATTAATCATCAGCGCTATCGATGGCGGCTGGGGGCCGGGGGAGGGGGAAGCTGCTGCCGTTGCCCTCATCGATCTGCTTGTTTGAGTAAAGCACATTGATTTTGGTTCAGAGCGGTAACAATCTGGTTTTGAAATAATAAACACCAACTCCATATCAAGACGTGGGGACAGATCGATGATTTATTTAGGACTGTGTAGGGAGCCTGCTTCCTGGCTTTCGCTGCTGAGGAAAAGTGAGGGTATCCATGGGGATACCTTAAGGGAACCCGGCTGCAGGTAGGTAGGACCCGGCCTGCACTTCTCGCTGAGAGGGAGGGAAAAAGAGAACAGAAACCTGGTACTTCCTTACTTCAGCTCCAGAGGCTTGATGAGCCAGCCTGCCTGGCTGGCATCTAGCTCTGCTGCTGGGTGACCCTGGGCATGCTCCTTCACTTCTACGAACCTCGCTTCCTTATTCAGGGTTGATAATAGTCACCACCTCGTGAGGTGGCTGTGAATTAATGAGTAAAAAGCTGGGAACAGCACCTGGCGAGCCGTAAAGACTGAATGGATGACAACTGCTACTGTCATCCTTGTCCCCTCCAGGAGGATTAAAGGACCCAGCTGACCTTTCTTGGGAATTTTAAGTACTTCTAAGAGATTTAGCACCTGTTTTCCCCTTGGGTAGATGGCACTGAAAGAGCACTGAGTCCTTCTGTCTGCGGCTACTGGCAGAGCTGACCCGCCCACACTAGGGATGATGGGCAAGAAGAGCTATGGGAACAAATGATAGGGCGTTTGAGACGGAGTGTGTGTGTCCGTCTGTGTGTCTACGCACACGCACACACACACACACACACACACACACACAAACACGCAGGAGTAGGACTTGAATGAGAAAGGGAAAAGAAGAGGAGTCCCAAAGTAGACTGGACTAAAAGCAACAGGTTGGGCTGGGACTAGGGAGAAGAAAGATCTCCAGCTAGTCCCTAGAGAGGATGGCAGCAGGGTGGCACCTGCCAGCTCAAGAAAGGGCACCAGAGCCTGGTGGAGGGGGAAGGTGCCTCACCTTGGCGGTACATGCGTATTGCGTCAAGCAGGCGGGATCCCCGAAGCTGGGCACGAAGCAGGGACACATCCAGTTGCAGCAGCCCAGCCTCACAGGGGTCTCCTGGGGGAAGGTCCAGCTCACTGCTGCTGCTAACTCGGCGGGAAGAGGCAGCTCGGGGTTCCCCGGGCAAGCCCTCAGCCACAGGCAGGAAGCAGTGTATGAAGTGCATCTTGGACCTCTTGATGGTGTCAATGAGGGCATCCTGCCAAAGGGAAAGGACCACCCTCAGTGCCCCCATGTCTGTGTCCCAGAAAGCTGGCATCTCTACCCCTGCTAGGACATTGCTAAGCCTGGACAGCTCTGCCCTCCTCAGGCATGGCTGGCCAGTCTTAGTAGCTGCACTAAAAAGGCAATCCCACCAGCAGGGATCAAAGCAGATGGATCTGGGTGGGCAGGGACGCCATGAGTGTGCCGTGCCGACCTGCCAGCAGAAGGAGACCTGGGACCTCGTTGGACGCTCACCACTTGCAGCTTAATCTGTATGCACAGTGACTTCTTCTTGACAGCGGCCATGCCAGTGGTAAAGGTTTTCCTCATGCTAGTCGCCCGGCGCAAGGCCAGCTGGGAGCCACCCTCCAGGCCCGCGATGGAGCCTGAGAGCACCGTGGCACTGCCTGCCCGGCCTAGAAACAAGTTGCTGATCATCTTTCTGCAGGGGGAGGAAGACCAGAAAAGGAGTTAGAACACTGGGCAATAGAAACTGCACCCACCCAACCCCCACCCACAATATGGCCGAGGCCAGGTGTCTGGGCCATCTTTGCTGGGGCGGTATGTCCTAAACCTACAACAAAACTAGAAGAGAAAACCCAAGATAGACAGAGGCCATGCAGGCAAGGATTGGGCAGTGGCAGCAATCCACTCCTCTTCCTCACCAGCGAGGGCAGAGAGGGAGTCTAATATTCATTTCAGTGTACTACATAATTAGACTATGTGTTTCATCTCTTGTTCATTACCTCTCCCACTAGAATGTAAACCCCACAGGGCAGGGGTGTCTGATCTCTTCACAGCTAACGGCCTAGCACCTACAGAGGGCGTAGCTCCTAATCTGACATAAATGAATAGGTGCCAGGGCTTATGTGATTTATGGGGTTTAAAGTTATTCTTGGCTTTTTAAATTTTGTTGAGGGGTCTGAAGAGAGAGCTCGGTAGTTCAGAGTGCTGACCGCTCTTGCAGAGGATCCAAGTTCAGTTCCCAGCACCCATGTTAGAAGGCTCAGAACCGTCTGCAACTCCAGCTCTGGGGAATCTGGTGCCCTTTTCTGGCCTCCACAAGCACCTGCCATCCTCCTCCCCCTCATATATATAAAACTGAAAAACAAAATCTTTTAAAAATGTAGCCAAGGACGACTTGAACTTCTGACTCCCCTGCTTCTAGTTTCTGAGTGCCGCGGTTATAGGTGTGTGCCACCAAATTTGCCAACTGTGGTGTTTCGGCTTTCTCTGAAGAGAGCAAGGAGGGAGCTGTTCACACTGAAGACTACAGGCCCCTCTAAGGGTGTGTCTCCCATCCCTATCTCTGCAGGTGATTCCTGTGTCTTCAAGGCCACGTGGCCCTGACTGTTGTCTCTGACACATCGCCAGAGGAAGGGAGCCAGACAACAGTTGTGGGGACAAGATATGAGATGGTCTTACTTCTGGGAATCCTGCAGGAGCCGGGATGCATTCTGGGTAGCTGGGTTCTGTTTGGTATAGTTCAGCCAGCCAGTCGCATTGTACTCCACCCAGTTGGTACCATGGCTGTGACCCAGGAGAAAGTGCCGTGGTTTGCTGCTGCGCAGTAGAGAACTCTGGCCTGAGGGTGCATGAAGCCAAGTTCAGGTCACCAGGGCACAGAGTGCCGTGCCACCTGGCTCTTTCAAAGCAGGAAGGCTGTCACTCTAGGCATCACCTACCTTTTTTGTCACCTTCCTGGGGGCCATAATAGGAGAAAAGACGGTCGAGGAGAGCATCCTCGGTGGCACCCGGCACCAGCGCCTCCTCTTCCAGCAGCCATAGTAGTCCCCTTGCCTCATCAGCATGGGCCAGTGAGCGGACCTAGGACAGGAGTCCATGTGGGGTTGTGCAAAGGAAACGCTCCCTCCCAACAAAACAACATGGATAGCTATAGTCACACTTGCTTGAATTTGAAGTGTGGCGCTGGCTGCTCACTACTGACACCTTGTGGAATAGATGGTCATAGAAACCAGCTGAGAAAGAACTCTAAGAACTCACTACAAAAGAAGATTGCTGGGACTTGGGGTCCAAAGGTACCCAGAACTAAAGTTCCTTCTGATTTATACTCATATTTAGAGCTTCCCCTCAATTGTTACCCCCTCAGAGGTCACAGGAGCGAGGCCAGCCCCATGCCTCACTTCCCAGTAGCTTTAGCTGCTGTACAAAGTCTACGTACAGCAAAATCTCAAAGGAGGCTTTCTCTGTTTGGTTTGAAATAGGGTCTGACTAGTGGAGCAGACTGGCCTTGAACTCACAGAGATCCGCCAGAGTGCTGGGATTAAAGGCGTGCACCACGATCACCTAGCTCAAAGAAGGCTTAATAAACAATGGCTGTGGGACTAGCACTGGTCCCCATCGGGAGAACTCAGAGTGCCCAGATTGCTGCTGGCTATAAACTCAAGGACCAAAGCCCCAAGGCAGGTGACTCTTCATGGAGATTGTGGACAACAGAAGCAGAATGGGGGGAAGCAAGGTGTGTCCCCATCTGAAGGGAATGACTAACTGCCACTCAAGCAGACTACCGTCCCGGAAAAACACAACTAGTGAGTGTTAGTAAATATTCTCTCTGCTGTGTGCGTCTCTCACTCGTGTGTGAGCACGTGTGCACATGCATGTGGAGTCCAGAGGTTAAGGATGATGTCTTCCTCAACTTGTCTCTACCTCACATATCGAGACAGGTCTCTTGCTTGAACTTACCAATAATTTGGCTAGTTTGGCTGTCTTTGCCTCCTGCGTGAATTCCAATTCTCATGCTTACACATCAAAGAACTTTACCCAGTGAGCTACCTCCACGCCTCTGAGTCTTTGGTTTTTCAATAGAAGGTGGAATTCTGCATCCTAATACCCCATAAAGACCTAGTAAACTAGCCCTGTGGCCACATCTGGCCTGAAGGTGCCTCTGTGTGTGTGTGTGTGTGTGTGTCTCTCTCTCTCTCTCTCTCTCTGTGTGTCTCTGTGTGTGTGTATATGTGTGTGTGTATCTCCCTTATCTTCTTCTTTTTTTTTTTTTTTTCCAAGACAGGGTTTCTCTGCAGCTTTTTTAGAGCCTGTCCTGGACCTAGCTCTTGTAGACCAGGCTGGCCTCTAACTCACAGAGATCCGCCTGCCTCTGCTTCCCGAGTGCTGGGATTAAAGGCGTGCGCCACCACCGCCCGGCCTCCCTTATCTTCTTTAGACAAGAAGAATTGCCCACACCCCATGCTTACTTGGCTTTTATGGCCTGGCAGACAAGAAAAATAAGAGAAGTGCTATTTTTCCCTCTCTTTGATCTACTGCCTATATCTTCTCCCCACAGGAGTGACTCCCAGAAGGCCAGTGGGTGGGGACAGTACTCTAATATCTAGAGATGAGTGGCTGGAAGGAGTGACATGGTATGTGGCACTGGAGACCTCCTCCTCCCCAGAACCATCAAATACCTAAGAGCAAGCAGGATGACTGATTCACAGCCTAACACATGTCTGCCCCCTAGTGCTCATGAGACACAAGGACAACTTCCTTCCATCTGAAGATGGCAAAGGCTCTGCAGGGAGACCACCCCAGGAGCCTGGTGATGGGGACAGGAAATGCATCTTCCCCGGAGAGCCTCTTGGCGCTTTAAGCATTTGTGCCCATCTTGTGCTAGTCCAGCAGGCAACAAGGACCACCTAGAGGGATCCTCAGCCAAACCCAAGCTCTGCTGCTTCCCAAAAAGCACAGGCTGCAAATCCCCAAACTGAAGACAATCACCAAATGCCAAGTGCTCATTGGGCCAGGCAGTGTCTCAGGCAAAAGATGTCCAAGATACCAGTATAAAAAGTGACAGCATGTTCCCAGAGGTGAGGGATGAGGGCCGACATCCTTGTCATTTTAAATTTGACAATGTTTCCCTGTTTGAGGGTGCTGCTGCCTCCTCTCCCGGGCCCTGGTGGACTATGGGAGGCAATGATTATATCCTCTGGATTTGGATTCTCACCCCACATCCACTCCACAGCAGCAGACATAAGGGCTTGGGCAGATACATGGCTCAGTCAGGCTCAGGACAGGGTCTGAGCCTCAGGTCGCAAGAGAGGAAGAACATTTTCTTGTTTGGCTGGGACTCTGGATTATGGTTCCCCACTCACTAGGCAGGAGAGTGTGCCACTTCCCAGACAGACTGAGTGCCCACGGGTAGAGCCCTGTAGTTGTGCAGTGCATGATATGTGGGTGTGACCCTTCCTCAGCCCACAGTGGCAACTCCAGCAAGCAGCTCAGTTGCCAGATGAGTAGGAAAGAGTTGAGGCTAGCCCAGGCTTTCCTGGCATTCCTACCAGGCCCTGGTGGGAAGTTTGGTCCACAGCAGCCACCGAGTCATCTGCGGCTGGCTCCAAGTCATCAAACGCCAGTTCGATGTTCTCCTAGGAAGGAAGATGCAATAATAATACTCAAGGGGATACAGAGCAGGCTGGGCAGGGCCTCTGGGGCAAATCCAATGCCTCATCTCCATGCAGGAGCCCCCTAAACTATCCCAAAGGACAAATTACTCACTGCCTCCCAAGGTAGTGCTCAGTATTTTTTGACAGCTAAAATTCTCATAGTCTCCTCTTATGCTAAACCGCAGTCACACACTGATGCTATTTGCAGCAGTTGATTTGGCAATGCAGAATAAGCCTTCTCTCCATTTCACACAATCATCCTTAGAACTCATGAAGACAGTCACATCCTTCCTCTGGGGGCTTCTTTTATTCAAGACAAATACCCTCCTCCACAGGAGGAAGAAATCCCAGAGACCTCTTCGGGAGGGGCTCAACAGCTAGCCACCATCTAAGCCTTAGATTCTAAGAGAGCAGCACAGGGATCTGGGAGAAGAAGTACTCAGGGACACCTTGAGGCAGAAACTGCACTGTGGCAATTCACAGACTGAAAGGGGAGTTATAAAGAGGAAAATGAGACCTCCAAGAGACTTTGAATGTGCCTTCAGCTTCCTGGAGCACAGACTGTCCACAAATTTTTTTTTTTTTAATTTTTCGAGACAGGGTTTCTCTGTGGTTTTGGAGCCTGTCCTGGAACTAGCTCTTGTAGACCAGGCTGGTCTCGAACTCACAGAGATCCGCCTGCCTCTGCCTCCTGAGTGCTAGGATTAAAGGCGTGCACCACCACCACCCGGCCAAAATTCTTACTCTAGGGGGCTGGCGAGATGGCTCAGAGGCTAAGCGCACTGTCTGTTCTTCCAGAGGTCCTGCGTTCAATTCCCAGCATCCACATGGTGGCTCACAACCATCTATAGTGGGATCTGATGCTCTCCTCGAGCATAAAGTTGTACATACATACATACATACATCCACAAAATAAGGGAGGCTAGAGAGCTGGGAATTAGTGTTGTACATGGCCAGATGCCCAGCCCAGGATGCCTTGGCCAGAAGGTGAGCCAGCAGAGGGTTTGGGCAGGGCCCTGATGGCAGCCACCTACCTCCTTGTATCTTTCCAACTCCTGAAGGAAGGTGCGCTCATGGAATAGCCTCTGCAGCCTGTCCTGGGCATAGTTGTGGCACAGCTCCTCGAAGGAGGCTCCACGGGCTGATCCGCCCCTCTCAGGGTTCTGGAAGCCTGGCGTATCCACAATCATCATGGAACACAGCGAGTGCTGGCTGGACTTGAGAGCCCTTAACAGGAAGAGCCTCAGTTAGAGCTGGACAGGGCATTCCCACACGGTGGGCCCCAATTCCCTGCCCCTGCCATGTGGCCAACCCCTTTCCCTACCCAGGGTTCCCTCACCTCTGTGGTGGAAGGCAGCCATGCCTAAGCCACCACACAAGCATCATCCCTACTTTTTATTAAAGCAGAAAGTGGGGTGCCTCTGGGTTCTGTTCAACTTACCTGTTTACCAGGGAGATGAGGAGTGTAAAGAGCTCACTGTAGAGGCCAGATGCCATGCCCTCTAAGCACTCCATGGCACTCAGTTTGGGGCCTGTGGGGCAAGAGGAGCAGCCATAGCTTCAGGCCTTGGGTCCACCCACCTGCCCAGGGATGCTCTCTACCCACAGAGGTAGCTGCCCTGGGGCTCTCCCACTGGAAGCATCTATTCACTCCCCGTTGTGCCTCCCACCTCCGGGAGGGCAACAAGTCCCAGACAAGGCATTTCAGTCCTACTCATTAGTCAAGGGGCCCCAGGTACCTGGGCCCTCTCCCAGGCCGCTCTCCTCGGGGCCCTGGCGGAAGGAGGTGGAACGTTGCAGGGTACCACCTTTAAGTTGGTGCTTAAAAATAGCCGAGGACAGCTCTTCCAGGCTGCAGCCCAGCAGGTATGCAGCTTTCTGGGCCCACTCATGGCGGGCAAACTGCTTGCGTCCAGCTGTGGGGCAATGGGGAGAAGAGAGCTAGCATCTTAGGTACACCTTAGGACAACCAAAACCACTGTGACTTCTGGCAGCCTCACCCCATAGGATGGGGGAGCTGGCATAGTCCTGATAACACTACTTGAGCTCGACATGAGAACAGAACAGCCAGCAGCTGCCAGTTCTTTCAGAGTCCCTTAGGGGAGGAAAGAAGAGAGGTCCTAAAAGAGGCACTGACTCCACAGGCTGCCACTAGAGGGCGCACAATCAGTTGCAATTTAATTCAGGGGTGTATAGCTTGAGTTGGGTGAGGACAGGGTTAGAGGAAGAGGAGGCCCACTCAGCAGGAGCACTAGAGCCTTGTGTGCCTGTAGGGGTTTAGCAAGAAAGAGCAACAGCACCTGTCCCTTCCCCAGATACATTAAGACACGCCCCCCTTGCCCTAAGGGAGACCATAGACACCTTAATGGCTCAACAGAGGGGAGGCAACTGAACCACAGGGAAAAGGGAACAGCCCACACAGACATATGCGCCTGAGCCAACATGTGCCTAATCACAGCAATTAGGGAAAGCTAACAAGAAACAAGGTTTTTACCTTCAGCAGCTTCTGTAAGGCAAAGGACCAGCATGCAGCATGCAAAGAAAAACAGTGTGTTAGCAAACAGTCATCAACTGAGCCTGCCAGGCCATCGGGAAGGGACTGTGGGAGGTAGGGGTTTATGAAGATGAGCAGGCAAGAAAACACGATCACATTTGGCCCTGAGATACAAAAGTACATAGTCTCAGAGGAATGTGTTTGTGGATGTCATCATACTGACAGAGAAAGAGACATACAGAAGATGTCTGACAGTATATGTGGACACACACACACCACATGCACGCACACTTGTGCACACACACTGCGCGCGCACACACACACACCGGGAAATACTGGAAACTTAGGCAAGAATGACGCTAGTCAACACTCAACATATTCCACCTGCAGTCAACTGAGAAGCGTCAGGGGAAACCCGGGTCTGATTCCTAAGAACACGAGAACCTCTCTCAAGACACAATCACATGCCTTTGCTCTCTCTTGCCCTGGAGACTTAACCTGAAGTTGGTGCTTCTCGATGAGGTGTCATCTACAGGTATCATAAACCAGACACCCTGACACTTGTTCCTGCATGCGCCCACAGCCACCAATGCATCCCAACGCCTGCTAAGCAGCCCTCTCTTTCTCACATCTCCAAGAAGACAGCAAAAGCCAGAAGTGTCATCCAGAGCCAGCATCCCCTTTCCCACGGCTGGAGGAAAAGGGGGTGAAGAGCCGCTACCATCGTGGCCCTTCAGCACAATGTCCAAGGAAGAGAACGGTTCTTCCAAGTCAGATTGTACCCAACCATCCACAAGCATGGATCCCGAGTGCAAAAGCTAAAGTCCATCCATCACCGAGTGCCTGCTGCCCCCTAGTGACCTCCACCATGACATGCAGGAGAAAGAGCAGCAACTACCAAACCAGTGAAGATGGGGAAACTGGTCTCAGGAAGCCCCAGGTTCCAGATGTAAAATGGGAAGGAAAAACTGATATTCTGGGGCTCAGTTCCATAGCTAGCAAGCTCTTCTTCTACCCTCAACACAGGGCTTCTCTTTAGACCAGTCCCCCCATGAGAATGAGCCCAGTGCCCAGAAGCCCGGGGAAGCACCAAGACGGTCAAGCAGGTCCCTACACCCCGAGGTACACCAAAGTCAGTTACCGGCTTGCTCCTCAAGGGGCTCTATCAGGGAGGGAATGAGAAGGACAGTCACTCCAGGCACTGCTCCGAGGCAGGACCTTCCATCCCTCAACCCCACACCCTAGCCGCCCACCCTGCTGCTCACTGTGGTCTGTCATGAAGGCCAAGCTCAGGCAATCATGGGCAGAGATGTTTCTCTAGCCTTCAGCTCCGATGTGGAGAACTGAGACAGGGTACAAGCCCAAGTGTGCACGGGGCAGAAGGTTGTCTGGTAACAGCTAAGTGCGTGGGACAAAAAACGAACCACACACATGGGCAGGGACCTCAGAGGCATTCTGGATAACAGGACAGGCTGTCCGTTACCTTTGGTAGCTCCAGCAGCCCCCAGGTGGTAGATGGAAGCCAGGATGAGCCAACAGGCCTTCTGTTCCTCAGGGGAGATGGCCAGCACCTTCATGGCCGCCTGTAGCTTACTGAACTGCTGAGCAGCTTTCTGCGTCTCCTCGGGCTGAGGGTAGACAGAGATGCTGCTTCTGAACCTCTGATGCTTCCCTTCCAGCATCCCCCATACCGCTGGACCCTCTGGGAATGCAGGGCCATGCTGGAACCACCATGGGAACCACCTGCCAATGGAAGCTTCTAGTCCCAGAGCCACCGACTCGGTCCCCACAGCCCAGTTCTCACCTTGGCCAGTGGCACAATTCCAAACACATTGTTCTCAGCCAAGTGGTTCAAATGAAGCTCTGTCCTAGGGGTACAAATGAGGCGTCAGCACGAGACTTGGTCTCCAGGCCAACGCCTTGTCCCTCTCAGGGGCAACAACTAACCACAGCCTCCATCACCCCAGACACCCAGCCAGATCTGCCGCCTTTCCTAACTGGACTGGATACCTCAGCAGACACCAGCCTCCCTAGGAGAAAGGGTGCAGTCAGAACCCTGGGAAGAAGCAGGGAGTCTGCCTGAAGGGCATATCTAGCCAGGCTGGCCCGTGCCTCTGCTGTGAAAGAGGGTGCCTGGAGCCACCTGCTCGGCCTTGAGCATGGAGCCAGTCAGAAGATATATAGGGAAAAACATGGTAGGGAATCCGACAGGGAGCTGAGGGCCAGCTGGAGGGTCCGGGAGGAGGCTTGGCATCCAGACCAGTTCAGATTACAGCAGTTGTGAAATTGCAGGGAGCCATGCCACCTACGTCCAGGTGAACTTCTTCCCCAGACCAGAGATCACTGAACACTGAGGATCCAGCATGACCCCAAGATTTAGAGCCAAGTAAGTCTTAAATGGCAAGGCCTGAGTCTCTATCGTCTCACCATCCCGAAGGCCCAGCTCGGAGCCAGCACACAGCTGGCAATGGACACAGGGCGGGTGGGCCAAAAGGCCCAAAATCCTCGTCAGTGGGCTGGAGTCCAGAGTCCCATTGGAGCACACCATCCATCCCACCTCACCTGAGCGTGCTATCACCACAGGCCAGCAAGTAGTAGAAGACGTTGAAAGTGGCCTCGCTGGCTGGGCGTCGGGCCACACGCAGCTTCTCCAGGAGCATTGTCTGTGGCACAGTGTAGATTAGGAAAAAGGTCACACTCCTCTTACACCTCAGCAGGAGGAGCCAGGCCCTGGCATCCTCTTCCCAGGTGCTCAACCACCTACCACTTCACTCCAAGATCAGAAAAGGTAGAAACCAGAGCCCGGCAAAAGAAGAAGGTCCCCAACTCCCGGAATGGTGTAGGGTAGGCACTACCATGGCCAGCACCCAGGAACCAGCCTTCCTTGGGTGACAGATGCTTAAGGCAGAAAATTTCATTTAGGGGAAAGCAAGATGGCTTAGCAGACAAAACTGTTTGCCACCAAGTCTAACAACCTGGATTCGATCCCTAGGACCCACACGGCGGAAAGAAACAACCGACTCCAGCAAGTTGTCCTCTGACCTCATCTGTGCCATTGCATGTGGATGTATGTGCGTACACACACACACACACACACACACAAATAAGTGAATAATTTTTTAAAAGAAATTTCATTCAGCAAGGCAAAAGACTGGTGCCCTTGGGCCTTTCTTTATTGCCAAGTGTGTAACACTAGCCTGAGAGAAGTCCTAAGTCCCTGGGTCTTGGAAAGTCAGCAGAGAGGGATGGGGATTCCAGCAGTAGGGTGTGGGTGGAGAAGAAGGGCAAGAAGTCTGGAGGTCAGAATGAGGGCAGCGTGGACCAGCCCTGCCTATGCCGGCACAGGCCTCCGTTTCACCAGAGTGGACAGGTTAATGAGGCACTGGGGAGCCTGACTCCTAGGGCATGAAACCAGGGGTCCATCTTTGCTCCCTAGGCCTGGGCAATGTCCCTTACCTGAATGGATGCTGAGGCCACCTGGCCAGCTTGGTCAAAGTCCAGAGAGAGAATCTGGGAGAAGCGGGTGGCACTGCCATTCATGATGGTAGGGCTGTTCCCAAAGGCTTCCAGGATGGTGTACAGGGCCTGCCACTTCTCCACTGCAGAACACAGGCCCAGGGGACATCAGAAAAACCAGGGACAGCTTACCCGCCAGCCATGGGCTCCCGGATGCCCCAGACAACAACTGCCCAGGGATTGGGATATGTGAGTTCAGGGGGTTAGGAGCCAAGGCTAAAAGAGCCAGCATCCAGGAGAGTCATTCTTCTTTCCCCACGCCCCTGCCCCACCCATCTGGTTTCCCTGTTGCCCTGCCTTACCAGAAAACACCTTGCTCCCGCTGGTGCCAGCAATGGTGGCCAGATACTGCACCAGATGCTGAAAGCTGGTAGTCTTGCCACTGCCACTACTACCCAGAAGGACAATGGACTGGTCCTGGCGGCTCATCAGCATTGCCCGATATGCAGTTTGGGCCACGGCATAGATATGGGGTGCCATGTCCTCCCGCCGACACCCCTTGAACATGTGCATCACCTTGAGCAGGACAGGCACAGAGTGAGGGAGGCTTTTGGAGCTGGGCCCACCTCATCTCACCTCTAGTACTTATACATTTCTGTGCTACCACTCCATCCGGGTATTTTAAAGGCAAGGTCACGCATGGAAATGCAGATACCCACCAACTCTACTAAAGATGGCAGGATAGCCTTCTGTCCCCACCCTCTTCCCAAGGTCAACTATGAGAGTGGGCGGGAACCCAGTGGACACTGGAAGAGTAGAAAACCAGAAAAAGTAGGGTGCAGGTGGGTGGGTCCCTAGGAAGGCACACCTTCTCTGAATACACAGCAGGGGCACCTCGGGGACTGAGGACAAGCAAGCTAGGGCCAGCATAGGTGTGTAGCAGGCTAGCCCCATAGCGCTGGCGTAGTGTGTGCAGGACGCTAGACTCGTTGAGATACACCAGTGAGGCTAGATCTTCTAGGCGGTCACATGAGGGAGCATTAGCCTGGGAAGAAAGACAAGGAAGATGCAGATCCCATCTCCATCACAGGGGCCAGGCTTGCCCTGTCTGTGTCCTCCCTTGCCAGCAGCCTCCTTCCAACCTTCTCTATGTCGTCTTCATCCACATCCAGGATGGCTCCATCGTGGTCCAGCTTCACGCGCACCTTCCCCTCAGGTAGGCTGAGCTCCTCCGACTTGAGCTGGCTGGCTGCAGAGCAGGGATAGTTGGACTTGGGTCTGGGAAATTCGACTATTCTCCTTAGGCCTTCTTGGTCCTGTCTTCTTCCCCACTGGCTCACCAGACCCTCCTTGCTCACTCCAGCCCTTACCAGAAGTAGAGGCATTTTCCATGCCAGCCCTAACCCAAGCCCTGCATCCATCCCAACTGGCAGAGACTCACCCAAGGAGAAGCCATCCCTATGGACCAGCCACACCTTCTCCGTCTCATACCAGGCCTCTTCGGCTGCAATCTGCTCTTCCGTCTTGGCCTGTCAGAGGGAAGGGAGGAATACACAGACACTGTATTGAGATGTAGAGAGACAAGGGCAGTGGGAATGAAGAGATAAGGGAGGAGCTATGGGCAAGTGGGAAAGTTGGTGGGAGCCACAGGACACAGGGGAGAGGGGAGAGAGATCAGGAAAGGAGGGAAGGGAGAAAGCCAGGAGCGTGGAGGACAAAAACAGTGAGATTGGGATTTATACCAACTTTGAAGGCCCAGGGACACAGGAGCACTGTGGCCAAGAGAACTGGTCCCAGGAAAGCAAGTCACCAGGCTCCACCTCCAGCTGCTCTAGCTCTTCCCCGGGAGACCGTGAGATCTGCACCCTGACTCCAGCCCTGAACTCTGGGCCACAGTCATGAGTTCTTTTGTACCAAAAGAAAAGCCTCTTCCCCTAGACTGGGAAGAGCCGTTTTCTGCATCCTAGGATTCTGTCTTGTGGAATGACAAGAAGCCCTGGGCTCTAGCCTGAAGATGCTTTATGTGGGCAAGCCGACATTGCCCTTCTCCTCTACTTGGACAGCGCTGACTTGTCAAACACAGGGAGCATAGGAAAGGTGTGAAAGGGCTGGGACACCCCCGAGGTCCCCAGAGATGACCAATCAAAATAAGCATTTCTAAGCATTGTCAGAGCGGGGCTAGCAGATCTGATGCCCTCAAATAAGAACACTCGAGCTAGGAAGCTGTGGCACCAGAGGAACTGGGACAACAAGAGACCTAACTACCATGGTTATTATGCCCCATGGCAGCATGTGGGAAAATGCCAGCAATGTGATGACATCTTGAGGGAGGCTGGCCACCCCCAGAAGACCAGCTCTCAGGCTTGCACTGGCTGCAACACTCTCCCCAGATGGCAACCCCCGCTCCAGATTCTTACCCTAGGTGTGTCCCTTTCTCATGAGACCCAAAACTGGGGCAGAGACACCGCTCTGTGATGCTGAACCCTGCGTGAGGGATCAGAAAATGGCAAGAACATATAAACAGAGTATTCGGCTCATTTTTAGATTTGAAAGGGAGGGAGATCAATAGGCTAATCATAACAAAGCAGTCAATGTTCTCATCTGCCAAAGTGAAAAAAATTAAAATACTTGGTTTTTATCTTTTAATATTTGAAGGACTGATTTGGTAGTGTTGGCACATGCCTTTGATCCCAGCACTCAGGAGGCAGAGGCAGATCTTTGAGTTCAAGGCCAGCCTGGTCTACATAGGTAGCTCTAGAAGAGCCAGGACTACATAGAGAGACTCTCTGTCTCAAAAAAGAAAAATCGCCAGGGTCTTGCTTTTTACAGATCACATGAACCAGCTGAAACTTTTGTCTCGAGTGACAAGCTCTAGGGCAAGCATGGCTAAGTGTCAGAGTGACATCAAAGGGTCATGGCCTGTCACTAGCTTCTTTAGGGATCATCTGAGAACAAGTTTCTCACAATGACCATGAGGTGGAGACAGAGACCAGTATCTCATCTTCAGGCTGGGGCTAAGGGAAGGAAAAAGGGTCTTTTGGATTTTTTCCTACCCAGAGCGATCTGGGCTTCAGTGGCTGAGAATCACATGTGGCAAAGCTGGGGCCATGATGCTCCCCGAGAGCCACAGCTGCACCGTCTCAGCTCCCCTGGGTCCCCTACTACAGAGTGGGAACCTGGAGGGAAAGAGGCCTTACACTCCAGCAGGAGGCCCGAGCACAGACGCCAGCCCAGGTGTAAGGTGGGGGTGGTGGGTTGTCACCGGAGAAAGCAGAGGGCTCCTGAGTGGGGCAGGAGCACCCTACCTGGCTGTGGGCAGGAGAGGCGGCCTCAGGGTCCAGCTACCAGCAGCAAGCAAAGAGAGAAAGAGAGAGACAGGTGAAGACAGGTAGAGACCACTGCAGGGCCCCATCCGAGAGACACCCCTGGACCAGTGAGCCAGCACCCTGTTCAAGATACAGCATGGAGGTCAAGAGTTCTTGCCTGGGATTAGGGTGCTGGCCAGGCAAGAGAAGCCAGACTAGAGGCGGTGGCTGGGGGTTTTTGTTATCGTCAGACCTTTCAGAGACAAGGCTCTTAGGGGGTCACTCCTTGTGGTATCTGTCACTCTGCCTCTAGCTAGTCTCTCCTGGACTGACTGTGCAGTCCACCCGGAGTTAATCCCCCTCCTCCATGCCCCTGGCAGACCAGGCTACCTCACAACACCCAAAGCCTGGGCCCCCTGGATCCTCCTGCTTTTATCCCAGGACATCGGCCTCCCTGCGGCTATCAAACACCAAGAGAATGCGGTTCCTCCTCTCTAAACACATGCCTAGGGAGTACCACTCCCCATGCTAAGGGCTAGCACAAGGGCACCTACAGCCTAAATCTAAGATGCCTTCCTCATGCCCCATGGCAAACAGAGGCATCATTCCACCCAGCTCCAACCATAGGGCTGCCTGTCAACTGCCCAGTCCCTGAGCCAGCCTTCACCTCTACATTACAGCCTGATTACTTAAAAAACCTCAACAGCCTTTCTGGAAGAAATGGGAGCCAGGTGAGCTTTGAATGTTGCCAGTTAGAAATGAGAAGGGTTAATATCTCCACATGGGTCTAGACACTGGACACCAAAATGGGAAATATCGACTCCTGCCTTGCCACACACCAGGCCCTAACACCGATGAGCATCCTCAAGGCAGGAGAGCAGGGCTAGAGAAGAGGACTAGATCCCAAGCTATGAAGGGCCCCTCCATGGTCATGGCCCTGGGCTGTCTGGAGTACTAATACTCCATAGAGTTCAGCTTTCTAGAGCCATTGTGAGGGCGCATGGACAGCCATAGCGTTCCCTTCTGTCCTTCCCCCCCTCGCTCTCTCTCTCGCTCTCTCTCTCTCCCTTACACACACACACACACACACACACACAGAGAGAGAGAGAGAGAGAGAGAGAGAGAGAGAGAGAGAGAGAGAGAGAGAGAGAGAGACAGCCAGGGACTGGGAACCCACACACAAGAGAGGTGGCATTACAGAAGCTGTGAAGATCCTCTCAAGTCGCTGGTGTGCTTCCTCTGCGGGACTCAGCCGGACCTCAGGGTCAGCTCCTGTCTAAAGGTTAAGCCACTATTAGTTCTAGCCCAAGGGACAGCAGGAGGCACCACATACCAAGCTCTCAGCCCGCGGAGCCACTGAGACCCAATGCAGAAGTGAAGTAGCATCCGGGAGACAAGCCAAATAAATGCTAACTTGTGTTTTAAAACTCTATGAAACAGAAAGGAAGAGCCAGATGCTTGTGAGGGCTGGGGTTACTTCTTCCTACTTCCCTAACCACTGTGAGCTCTAAATGACCCTGTTACTCCCTCCCCCCTCCCATTTACTCCTATACCAGGATGTGCAAGAGATGAACTGCAGGCCAGGATATGTCTCAGCTTCCAACTCCACCCTCGTGCATACAGAAGGTGCAGAGAGCCAGAGGGAGCAGGCAACAGCCCCAGACAGGCACATGACAGTCCTTGGCTACTTAGAGGTTCCCTGAGAGACTGGAGTTCAGCTCCTACCCCAACCATCAGACAAGAAAGTCCCTGCCAACTGTTTCCTAGGGGCCAGGAACACTCTTCCCCGACAGAGCAGGCCAGGAGGATGGGTAAGTGTGACAGCTGGCTTTCCTCTACATTTGGCAATACCCAGAAGGAAAGGGGGCAAGGCCACTTCCAGGAAAGATGGCTCCCAGGGGAAACAGCCAGTAAGTGCCTCAAGGTCCCCGAGGCTGTGCCCTGGCATCAACTTCATCCCTCTCCTTTGAGCTACTAGAAACCTGAGAAAGCTCATGTCTGTCTCCCAACATGTCCTGTGAGACCTCAGCAGGACCTACAAGACCAAGGAGCTTGAAAAGAACGGTTTCTAGTGCAAGACCAGCTAAGGCTGGTGACGATGGGGTAGTGCAGACACAAAGGGGTTTACTCTGCCTACCTGCTACCCAGGCACGGGGCTTCCCAAGAGTCCCGTGGCCAGATCTGAAGAAGGCAGTGATGGCATTAAGAAGCATCATCAGTATCACTGTCGGCCCTAACATTTGTGAGTACCTGGTGCCAGAGAGCAGGCCTGGCATATAACCTATGACATATTTAATCAGACAGCCACCCTCCAAAGCAAGTATCATACTTGTTTGTAATTCAAAAATCCAAAGAGGCCCCCAAACAAAATGTTTTTCTCTTAATTCTTTTGGTGGCAAAACCTGTTGATCTTTTATCCTCCTACCGCAAGAATACTCATGGGTTTGCTTTGGAAAATATGTATACCATAAGACATTCCAAAATATAAAAGTGACAAATTCCCAGTACTTAAGGCTTCACAGAAGGACTAAGGGCCCACATTATAACTCCCCACTTGACAGAGAGGCTCCTAGCGGTGGACCTGGCTGAAGTCTCCCAGGAGTGTGGCTGCAGGTATAAGCCTGAGCCACCTGACCTAAGAACACTGCTTTCACCCCGCACTCATCTGCCCAAGTTCTGATCTTTAGCTTTAGATGTGGCGCCTCAAGCTGGCCTTGTATAGTTAGAGACCAGGTCTCCAGTCTCACGGGAAGGCCTGCAGCATGCTGGTTAGCGGTTCTCGTCAGCACCAGGCCAGAGCCCAGGCCATCGCTCATTCTAGCACAGGGTTAATGAAAATCATGCAACCCCTGCCATGGGTCAGCACATCACACTGGGCCAGCCTGGATCACGCGAGGTTCCTTCAGGCTGGAGGAAGCCACCATTAGGGTGCTTAGCCCTCAAGCAAGGGTGGTGAGGGACACGGGAGGTTAGTGGCACACTTGGGTACCTCCTGCTGCACACCGGAGTCTGGTAAGTTGGCCTGCTGCTCTCCAGAGTGGTTCAACTTCAGGTCAGCAGAATTGGGGTCAGACAGCCCTTGTGTTGGGGCTGGAGAGGACTGCTTATTTGGGGTTTCAGGCTTGGCTGGGGATCCTGATTTCTTTGGAGCATCCACCACATTTGGGGAGGCTGGCTTTCCAGAGGAGCCTGGCTCCTGGCTGGGGGCCTTCTCTCCTCTCCCAAGAGGCTGCTTGCTGCGGGACTTGTGGTCCTTGCCTCGGCCCCGAGACATCAGACTGCGCAGGCCCATGGACAGCTCATCCTTGACAGCCTCCTTCTTTGTTTCAAGCTTTGGTGGAGCAGGAGGAGGAGGCGGTGGTGGCGGGGGCTTGGGGCTAGAGGCTGCCTTTTCTCCTTTCTTGCCTCGCGGTGGGTGCTCAGGGGACTTGGCTCCTCGGCCTGGAGGCTCCTTGGCATTGCCAGGCTCCTCGCCAGGCAGCACCTTGCCCACCACTTTCCTCACCGCATTGGCCACTGGGTTCCGGGACAGACCTTGGGCCTCTTCATTTGGGCCTTTGGCTGAGGCGGCCCCCAGACCATTCATAGTGAGTGTGGCTTCCGGGCTCTTTGCTCTCTGGGAAGTCTCTGAGGGTGATGGGCTGGTGGCAGGCTGAGGACTTCTAGGTGGACCACTGCTGTCCTTAGTGCCGCCCTCTAACTATAGTCACACAAACACAAGTAGACATGAATAGCAACCTACATCCCTACCCAGCTCATGCACACAGGACACAAGGGGTGCAGCCTCAGGCCCCAAGACAGAGCTTCCATTCACGCACGGAACAACACACAGATCCAAAAGCTCCCCTCCCCCATCTCTCCACCTTCTAGAGTCTAGACATGCAGACAGAACGAGTACATTGAAAATCATCCCACTGCCCACCCCCAGAAGGTGTAGAGGAAACTGGAGACACCAGCACAAAGGGCCCCAGAGCCCAGCAGCACCCTAGAATCAAGTCTTTATGTCAGGGTCACAGCTGACACTCAGAGGGCTGGAAGGTGAGGAGGTCAAAGTCTTAGGCCTGTCTCCACCAGTTTCCTGCCGGTGGAATCCCTATTCCTTCATCACTCAGTTCTCTAGACAGTCAGAACACAGCCTGACCAGCCTGAAGAAAGAAACTGACAAGATACTCCTCTTGAGCCAAGCCTCTCCCTCAACCCAGGTCCTCTGCTCCGTGGCCACTGTCATAGTCACCTTTACCCTGCTGCAGAGACCCCAGGGCTGGTGTTGTTCCCTCCTGCAAACTTCCCATGGGTTTAGTCCCTCTTCCCAGAGGGCATATGTGGAAATGATAGGAGGAAGGGGAGGCAACTTGGGCCTACAAAGTGTTAAGTACCCCAGTAGCCACAGCTGTACTCCCTGGAGAGCAGGGTCCTGGCTCAGCTGGGTAGCTGAGTAGCTGGACTGATACCCAGACTCTGGGCACCCAGGAGTTGCCTGGTATACATTGGCACTCTCCATCTGGGGTTCCCACCCCCTCCCTGACACTCTGCCAGGAACTGGCTGAGGTGGCCACTAGGAAGGCCATGATGGTTAATGGCAGGGCAGAGTTTCCTGCAAAGCTAGCCACACTGCCTGGGGAGGATTCAGGGCCGACCAGTGACGTGCTATTCACCGAGCCGTAGCTCAGGTCTCGATCCCCTGAGCGGCTATGATTTTAGATCACACCGCTGTGGCTGTGATGATATAGCTGCCATGCCTGGCTACAGGCTCAAAGACGACAGACTGACCACATGCTGAGGGCACCTCACTGCCTGAGCACAGCTGAGTCAGAGGCCTTAGCCCAGGCCTCTGCTCTAGGGAGGTTCTGCTGCAACAGTGAAGGAGGGAGGCTGGACTGCGGCTCTTCTAAAGCTTTGTAGGCCAAGAGTATTCAGGGGCACGTAAGGGTACTGTGGAGCTGGCCATGGCACCAACTGCTGGGTCTTTCTCCCTTCCAACTCCTGGCTTCCCTCCTCTCCCCTCAGTGAAGATGACGTCATGACAGTAATTGCTAACACATACATAGTATTTTGCCTGCTAGACGCTCTCCTAAGTACTTTACGTGCTATTTTTGAAAAAGAAAAAAAGAACCTTCCTCACATATCTCAAACCACAGGTTAGCCTTGGCCTTCCAGGACAGTTTACAGGGCCAAAGGAAGCCACATGCCTGGCTAATCAAATCATTCCAGGAAGTAGGGGCAGCCAGGACAGCTATCATTTGGGGTGAGGAAGCATTCGTGCTCCAGTATGCCCACCCTGGCAATGACTGCGTCCTCTCTTGGACACACATCTGGACCACTGCTCAGAAGATGTGTTCCCATCACCAATGTGGTAGGGGGCTGGGGACATTGGGCAGCTGTGGGCAGCCTCCGGGATGTGCACGAGAGAGCTGAGGGGTGGGGTGGAGTGGAAGCAGCAGCGGCAGCTGCAGGGAATCCCTCGGTGCCCTTGTCTCGGGCCACCCTGTGCAGGCGGAGAGTCCCAAAAGCTGAGCTCTCATTTTGTCAGTGCTCGCTGACCTGAGAGTTTACCCACCTAACCCCACCTGCCCAGAGGGTCCAAGAAACCAAAGCTGAAGGAAGACAACTAAAGGGAGCCGGAAGGAAGACAGAGGGGTGGGCCCCAAAGCACCGTGGCTTACCCCCCACTCCATACACCCGGAGTAGAGTCTCTCTCTCTCACACACACACATTGCACTTTGCACTCCATTACTGATAATTCCCTCTAACCCACACCAGCAACACTGGAAAGGATGAGGCCAACCCACCAGAGACATGTACATACACCCATACTCATGTACATGTGCACACACATGCACACACACACACACACACACACACATCTCAGGGAAGCACTTACGGCCCCTTCCTCTTTGCCAGGAGGGCCAGGTTTTGCCAGAGATTTGTCTTCATCCTTAACCTGAGGGAGCAGACAGAGAAGTCACTGGCAGGTCCAAGTTGGATGAAAAGATTGAGAGGTTTTTCTCTCCCTGAGAAGCCGAGCAGTGCCGGGGCTGGGGGGTCTGAGGAAGGCATAGCTTTACTTGTGACTGAAACCGCCCAGAGACAGTGTTTTAAGAACTAAGAGTCTTCATGGAAGTAAAACTAAGGATGCTGGGGGCCTCAGTGGCCAGGCCACTGGGGTTGTCAGAAGTCCATATCATGGTTTCAGGGGTCACAAAATTGCCAGCCATGCAGATGGGGGAAGGAACCCCAAGATCAGGTGAGGTATGCAGGAGAGAGACATGCCTGACTAGGGTCAGGGTTTATGCTACAGCAGGAGCAGGTAGCCTGAGCCAGACAGAGGTGCAGAGTCAGGGGAAACAGCAGATGCCATAGTTGTCTGGGGAAAGACCGATGATGTCGCTTTGTAGATGCTTTGAAGGTTCCTCCTGTTCAGAGACTGGCTGAGAATGGACTCCAAGGTGCGGGCCCCAGTGTCAGAAGAGCCTGATCTTTTAGCTCCTCTCAGCATCTTTCCCTCCTAAAGCCCAGGCAGGCCCAGGAAATTTAGTGGTCCTTCTTTCCCCAGGCAGCTCTGTCTGCAACATCCCCAGCCTGCCTTGCTTTCCCTGCACAGTAGGGGAGACAGGCGACCTTAGCAACATCCAGAATCAATTATCCAATAGCAAAGTGGGACTGTCCATTTTCAACCAGGGTCCGTGGTCAGTTTTGAGCTCCAAATAGCAGTGCCTGGACACTGTCCAGCACGATGGTCACTGCGGTACTGAAGCTGCATCTTGTCCATGAACATATTCAATGGGTCCAGAGTTCAGTTAGCTCTCCCTGACATGGACAGAGGGAGGCTGGCAAAAACTCACAGAAAAAACCTTTCTACTTCAGAAACTGGGGTCTGTGCAGAGAAGGGGAAGGGAAGGGCTGGGTAAAGAGGATATATGCAGGGTGGCTAGGTCTGTACCTGCTGCCCTCCTCACCCCTCCCCACAGAAATCACACCATGCATTAGACCCCAGGCACACAGGTTAGAGGATAGCAAGTATTCCCAAACCACACAGACACTTTCATTAGTGCGTACAGTGCTGTTAGCTTGGTTTCAGATATGACCCAGATTCTAAGTTCACTCTGAAACCCTCACCAGCTCCAAATCTGTCCTTTCTCCAGTAGCTTGTGTTTGGGGTCCCAAACGGTTGTCCAAGGGGAGGCATTGGGAACACTGGTTGCCCCCCAAAGTGTCTGGGACACTGGGCTCAGGTCTGAGCTCAGCGCTGGATTTAGCCTCAGGCTGACTCACGCCCCCTTCCCCCCCTCCCCCAAGGTTCTGGCTGCTGTAGGTCATAGTCCAGCCAGAGACTGTGCATATGCACAAAGGCATGCCTAAGGCTGCCACAGCTTGAATTATTCTCTGGACCCAGATGCCAATTGGCCTGGTGCCCCCACTCTCAGATCCTTTCTTCTTCTGCCCACCTTAGCCCCCAGACTCAGGGAATCTGAGTTCCCAAGGCATCAAGGCCGAGCCTTTCCCAGAACCCCACAGTCCCAGGGCTGAATCTGAGCCACAGGCTGTAGAAGGGTGAGGAGCGGTGGCACAAAAGGCAGCTCAGCTTACAGAGGTGGAGCTCAGGAAGGAAAGTGACTCAGCACAGGGGCTCATCGAGACAGAAAAGGGCTCCCAAAAGCCGCTGTGCCCCCAAATGCACACACATGCTCCAATCCATTGCTAGCTTCACCATGCCAAGCACATTAGAGAACCAAGATTTTGAAACTCAACTTCCCTTTTGCTCCCAAAAGGCAAATCGCGATGAAAAGGCCATAGTGCTGAAGGCAGCCTGCACCCTGAGTCAGAGAAGAAATAGGGGCAGGGTCTCTCAGGGATTCCGAGTCTTCCTAAGGGTCAGGACCCGCTGGGACAAATGCTGTAGGTGACAAGAGGAAAGGAAGATGGGAGGAAGGAAGATCACAAAGCCAGGTCACACTCTGCAGCGTGAGGAATGAACTGCTAGAAGAAAAGAAAAGCAAGGTGGGTACAGGGCAGAGAACGTCTAGACTGGGAAGCTATGCGTCCTCAGATAAAGCTACTTCACCTCGCTGGGCCTGCTGGAGAAGCAGGGGCCAGACTGGTGTAGACAACGGATAAAGTCATTTCCAGATCCAGCACTGTAGGGGCTGGCGGGTGGAGAGCTGCCCAAGCCCTTGATTCTCCAGGAGGCAGAAACCTTCCAGGAACGAGAGGTGTATAGAGTGGCAAAGCTCTCCCATTTGCTGGTCCTCCTGACCCTCGACGCCAGAGTGTACCCTTGCCCAGGAGATGTGTCACCAAAGAATCTCTTCGAGTCAATGGAACTGGAGATCTTGCTTGTTCCTATAACTGACTGTGATGAATAAATAGTTAGAAATTGGTTTTGTTTGGAAATGCTAAGGATGAAAGCTAGGGCCTCACACGTACTAAGCAAGGGTTCCACCTAGGAGCTGTGCCCTCGTCCTTAAATTTTTTTGTTTTGTTTTGTTTTTTAAGAGAGGGTTTCTCTGTGTAGCCAGGGCTGTCCTGAAACTCACTATATAGATCAGGCTAGCCTGGAACTCACAGATCCGCCTGCCTCTTCTCCCCGAGTGCTAGGACTAAAGGTGTGCACCACCACCGCCCAGCCCTCTCCACCAGTTCTGGTGACTTCTGTCTTACTGTCCAGTTAATATGCTGCCAGCTTTAAATTTATTTAATTAACTCATTTGCTCTTTGAACGCACGTCCAAAGTTTTCCTATTGTTTAGGGAGGTCCCATCTGACCCAGGACATCTGGCTCCTCCCTCTGCTCCAGCTGCTCCAGGGAGCCTCATGCTGACAGCCTTGGGAAAGAACGATCCAAATCTCTCCTCTCTTCCTTACCACGGCCTGGGCCCAGGAGCATCCTATCTTCACCCAACAGAGAACAGAGCATTGCCTCTGTAACAGTCACCCCAGATACAAAAACGTATTTCTCCTAGAGCTAGGAACTTGTTGTGGAGAAAGGGTTCCTAGAGTGAAGGACTCCTGCTCAGACACGTTTCTGCTCCAGGAATTTCAGCCATTTCTAACACCGATTACTGAATGTGGAATGCCCACACCAAGATGGACCCTATACGAGGTATTTACCATCAGCTCCCTCATCATTTCCTTCATCCATCCATCTGTTCACGTGTGTGCACTCACCCACACAGAAAAGAACGGAGGCCAGGGGTTAAGATCAGAATGTCTTTCTCAATCACGTCTCCACCTTGTTTCTCTTAACTTTATGACCTTTATGTGTGTGTGTATGTGAGAGTGTGTGCACACGCACGGCACTATGGTGCCCGTGTGATCAGAGGACGGCTGGCAGAGTTTCCGCCTCCTTCAACCACGTGGGCCCTGCAAACCGAGTTTCTAAACTTGTACAAGGGAGACTCCAATATGTCCCCATTGCCTTCTGAGGCCCTGGCCACCTCTCTCTCTGTGTCATTTCTGACCTCTTCCCTTGAAAGAAAGGAAAGGAAACCACCACTCATGAGTGTTCTTCTGAGCCAGGCCCAGGATAGGCACTTCATCCCTCCCTCTCCTGGCAGCAGCCCACTTCACAGGGGAGCGAAGGGGCAGAGTTGCCGAGAGGTCCCCAGCCAGGAGGGGTCTTGGTAACTATGTGATTCTCTGACTGGGATTCCCTCCTAGGCAGGACTCTCTCTTACCCTTCACACCATTAGACACAAGTGTTTGTCACATGACAATACTGGAAACGGGTGGGGGCAGGGTTTTGGCCCAAAGCTCTTTCCCGCATACAGACTACAGAGAATAAGGCTTGTCCATGCTGATTCTCAGAGGTGTGCCACAAACAGGAGAGGTGTATTCCCAACTTAGCAACCATGAATAGAGAGCAGACTCCTTAAGCCGTGGGACCCAGCTGAGAAAGGCAGGGCCTGGCTGAAAATGCATCATCTTCTGGTCTAGCCAGCCCATCTGCAGGAATGTATGTCCAACGAGCTGACTTCAAGAAACAAAGAAACCCCACAAGCTCATGCAAGCATTTTTTCATAGATGCGCTCCACAAAACAACTTCAGACTGCAAACAACCCACGGGACTAGAATCAGAGATGGTTAGGAAAACGATGGCTTCAGCCCAACACATGGCTGTGCTGCCATTTAAGCTGACAAAGGTGTGGACAATGAAACCATACGGAAAATTCCACACAGAACGACATCAATCAAAAAGAACTAGAACATAAACAGCATGCAAATGGTGACCATAATAATTTTGTAAATGGTGTGAATTAGACACAATAGACGCACTTGCTATTTATTTTGCTGTGCATTTGTTACTTACTGCTTGTTTTTATTGTAAGGATGGCTAAATAGTCTATATAAAAAAAAAAAAGAAAGAAAAAGAGATAAAAGCTAGAAGCATTTGTTTTCAAAGGGGAGAAATCTGCTGAGAGTCTGTCTACCCTCAGCCCCAAAGGCGCCGGTCACTCAGGGAGTCGAGGCTGGGTTTTACTCTCCCCAATGCCAGGACCTACCACTCTCCCATAGTACCATAATTCCCAGCACCCACATGGCAGCTCACAACTGTCTATGACTCCAGTTCCAGGGGATCTGACACCCTCACACAGACATACATGTGGGCAAAACACACACATAAAAATAAATAAATCTTTAAAAAGAAAGAAATTAAGAAGGAAAGAAAAGGGGAGTTCAAAGACCCTAAGAATAATCCTATCCACTGGGTAACCCCTCAGGCCAGGAATGCCCAGCCCGGGCGGATATGTTAAGGCCTATGTGTCTAAGCCAAACATGCAAGCCCCAAGAGCAGCAAGTAACTCCCAGAGAGAGACTGTGTCTAGAAGGAACCAAAACATCAGTAGCTAAGTTAAGTTCCCAGCCTGTCCCCCTGTGCCAACACTGGCGATGCTCTTCCTTCTCAAGGAAGCCAGAACCATCTCCTCTCTCCTCATCCCTTTCTGAGGCACAAAAGGCAGCTCTCAGGAGACTCTCCTGGACAATCTCAAGTTAGCACCCACCTAACTAAGCAATAGGGGTGGAGAAAGGAATGAAGGAGAAGGGAAGAAATAGTAACAGCTGCCGGAACTTCCTGTTTGCGGTGCTGGGGAATCGCCCCAGGCCTCACACATGCTGGACAACCAGTCAGCCACTGAGCAACACACCCAGCCCTGACAGCGCATCTTTATTGAGCATCTTCTTGGCGCTAGGCACTGTGCTCAGCCCCAACAAGCATCGTCCCATTTGATGCTCACAACATCCCTTTGAAGCAGACATGAGTTTCGTTTTACAAATAAGCAAAAGGAGCCCCAGAGGATCATGTGACTTTCTCACAGCCTCATGACAGCAAGTGGCAGATCTAGGACTCACACTCAGATCTGTCCTTTGCCAAGCCTTTAGGGAAAGTGGCCAGCCCTCCCCCATACCTCCCCATACACAGGCCATCAACATCAGCAGCAACAGCTTGGGTAGGAAGCAGTGGTTTCCATCGAAGACCTGGCTCTCCACTCATGACCTGAGCACTCTCTTCAAAGAGCTTCTTTAGTGGAGGGGAACTCTACAGAGAAGGGCCTGAAGGCCACACTGCCAGCCAGCCAGAGGAAGAAAGGAAGAGGAGCTAGCCCTCAGGGTCAGCCCCTAGCCAGAGCCCTCCCCCACTGCAGGGCGGAACAGAAAGCAGCAGAGAACCCTGGGCTGCTGCCCACCAGCCGGGAGGAAGCAGGTGCGCTGGGATGGCTTCCTGCAGTTGCAGAAGGGCCAGGGCTTCCTCTGACAGACAGACAGGCCTGCTGGAGGCCTCCCCTCCCTGAGGACACTCAAGGCTTCTCTGCAGGGCACTCTGCATCATTTCCCATGGCCCCGAATCTGTGACAGTCAAGGTACTGGTGGCCTGGGTATGCAGGAGGGGGTGGGGAGTAGGCCAGAGCAGGAAGCAGCCCGCTCACAGAGTGAAGAGCTCTCTCCTCCGGCACCACTCTGCTCTGCCCACACACACCTCCACAACGGTGCCAGTTTGGGAGCCGGGACAGGGCAATTCCTTGGGCATGGAGAGATACAAACGCTATGGGCACATCTCAGGCTCCTGCTACACCTCCGCACTAGGCCAGCCCACACTCTGCCAGCTGCTGACTCAACTGAAAACCTTACCCTTAGTGGCTGGGGGAGTAGAGGGAGGGCAGGGTGGCCTGGGAGGCAGCTATGTCTCTCCTCACTAGCTTTTTTAAGGAACTTACTTCTCTGGAATAATCTCTGCTCAAAGAGAGCCATGTGCGGGGAGGGTGGCTCAGTAGGTAGAGACGCTTGATGCCAAGCCTGAGGACCTGAGTTTGGTCCGCAGAATTCATATGGTGGAGGCAAAGAACTAACATGCACAAGTTGTCCTCTGACCTCTGCACACACGCCGGGTGCGTACGCACACACGCGCACACACACACACACACACACACACACACACACACAACTGAAAATAAAAAGTTTTCTTTAAATGAAAATAAAAAGAGGCTCACAGACAAGCCATCCCTGAGATGCCACATGTGTCCCTTCTAAGTATCCTGGGTACGGGAATAGAGGAGGCCATGCTGGGTTCTTCCTGAAGATAGTAAGACGACTCCAGCCAATTTCAAGGACCATCCCCTGTCAAGCCCCTTTTTCTGTCTAGTCTAGAGTAAGAGGGGAGAAGGGGTCACAATACCAGCCCAAAGCAGGACCAAAATCTCCAAAGAGATGCCTGGGCTCCGGGCTTTAGAAGAATAAAAGCCTCCATAGCAATCATTACTGTGGGAAAGGCGTGCCTCAGTCTGTGGGGTGGCGGAGGCAGCCCCAGGAAACTGAGGTTTAGAAGACGATTCCCCATCAACACTCCCCAAATCGTGAGTCAGGCAAAATATGTGGCTTGCCTCTTAGAGGTTTTGAGGCAGCTGGAGCTGTGTACTACCCTTTCAACCAAGTAACTGAGAGAGGGGCCCCAAGGCGGCACCACCCCTTCCTCGCCATCTACTGCCACATCTGGGGAAATAACAAGACATCTTCCTTTTCTAAATGAGGAAACATTATGGGGATCCCAGGACATTTCCGGGGTTGGGGGTCAGAAGGACACTCACCCGCATGGCCTGGCCTGGAGCAGCCCAGAGCAAGGAGTCTCTCTCTGCTGCTCCCGTTAGCTGCTCAAAATAGCACAGCCTGCAGCCCCGCCCCTGGTCCCCTCCCTCTCCCAGGCCCCTCCCGCTGCAGCTGCCCAACCCTGCCAGGGCTGTGGGAGACAGCAGAGGCTGGAGCACTGCAGGTACCAGGTATGCCCATAGCCAGAGAGCAGTGGGGTCTAGGTGGAGGGGAAAGGGGGCTATTCAAATAAGGGTATGAGATGACACAGTCAGTGTCCTGGGGTTAGGGACCGAAGACAGAAAGGGTGGCACTTTCCTTCTGACACACACTCAGGCTCCTGGACAGCTGGGCTGATACGGCCCCTAAAAATAGCAGAGGAATTTGAGACCTGCAGCCCCCGGCCCCACAGGCCAAGACTGAGACTAGCACGCGCAGGCTCTCTCAAACACACACATACTAGCAGGCACGAAGGCAATCACAGCGCAGTATACTTGAGAACACTTCAGTCATACGCCTGACTATGCCATCTAATTAGTGTATGGAGACACTGACCCTACATCCAACGTGACATAAGGCTGATGGACAGTAGGTCCAGGCAGCGGTCATGCAGCAGCTCTGTAAGGCCTCCTGCTACTGCCTCATGATGAGAGACGAGCAGGGAATCAATTGCTCTCTCTCTCGCTCTCTCTCCCTCCGTCCCTCCCTCCCTCCCTCCCCATTTCCCTCTCCCACACACCAACCAGTTGCTGCATAGGCAGGGGAAAGTGGGGTGGGTGGGGAAGGAGGGGTGGGTCTTAGCCCTGCAAACAAGGAAGCTGGGGGTATCTGGCCAATGAACAGAGGCTGTCAGTGAGGAGCTGTGTCCCTTGTGAGAAATCCTGGCCTGGCTCTAGGTAACACTACCAAATACCCGTCAGAACTATAGATACCCTGGAGGCTGAGATGGGGCTAGGAGAAAGATGGCAATACACAAAAAGACAGGACCTGCCAAGTGTCTATAGAAAAATAAATAAATAGAAATAGTCATTGCTTCCCTCTTCCTCTCCAGGGACAGACTGGAAAAACCCAGGCTTGTCACCCCCAGCCAGTTCTAAGCCCCAGGGGTCCTGCATCAATGACATTCTCCAGGAATGGACTGGTAAACACTGCCCAAAAGGACCAAACCCGGTTTTCCTTTCAACATGACTGTGCAAGTCACCTAGTCTTACCATGCCACACACATGTGCACATAGATGCACAAGGCTATCAGGAACAAGCTTGTGCCTCTGCTTTCCAGGGAGGTCCCCTGGTCCTCCTGATGTCACTGAGGTCCTCCTGCAGTGTCAAAGGTCCTGCACCCCCACAGTGGTACTCACTGCAGCCCCTGAAAGACTTTTGGATACGATACCTAGATCTCCCCGTTTCCCTCTCAGTTTCTGATCTAACTGGTCTGGGAAGGAGCCCTGGGCACTGGGATTTGGGGTGATTCTTTGAATGTTCTGTTCTTTGGTTTGGTTTTTAACGTGTATGGGTGTCTGTGCACCTCACAAATGCCTGGTGCCCAAGGAGGTGAGGAGAGGACATGAGATCTCCCAGAACTGGAGTTACAGATGGTTTGGTGAGTGGTGGGTGGGTTATGTAGCCATGGGCAGGTGACTTTAATTCCCCTCAACTCTACAATGAAAATTATGCTCGTACTATTTCCCAGTCAATAAGAAGCAAGTATAGATTGATAGAAAAGAGTTAGTTCTCAAAGTGTGGCCCCTAGACCAGCAGCATCCACATCAACTGGAAACTGGTTAGAGATGCTAACACCTCATCCCAGCCTCCTGAATCCAGAGCACTACAAGGGGCCCAGCACTTGTGACTTCAGCCAAGACCCTAGTGATTCTGATACATGCTGAAGTCTGAGATCCTGGTAATTCTGATGCCTACTAAAGTCCGAGACCCTGGTGATTCTGATGGCACTGAAGTCTGAGACCCTGGTAATTCTAATGGTACTGAAGTCTGAGACTCTGGTGATTCTGATGTGCACTGAAGTCTGAGAACTACCACTTGGAAGGAATCACTCACAGTATTCCATGGTTAAAGAGAAATCCTTCAGAGTCAGACTTCCTAGTTCAGTTGTGGTTTTTTCACACAGTAACTACACGTAGTGTGCACTCTATAGCTCACACATAGTGTGCACTCTATAGCTCACACGTAGTGTGCACTCTATAGCTCACACGTAGTGTGCACTCTATAGCTCACACGTAGTGTGTACTCTATAGCTCAGTTTCCTTCACCTGAGAAGGGGGGATAATAGTACCTACAGCACAGAGTTAGCATAGGGTAAAAGATCCAGTGCATATGAAGTTCTGAAAACACCACCCACTTCTGGGGCTGGGGCTCAGTGATAGAATATTTATTTACCATGCTTGAGTTCCTGGGCTCCGTCCCCAGCACCTGGAGGAGGGCACCTGTAAACAAAGTGTAAATAACAGCTGGGATGTCTCGGTGAGCAAAAATACTTGTGTAAGCAAAGGGACATGAGTGCAAACTCCTAGAACCCACACTAAAGCCCAGTGACAGAAGCTGGAGAAATGGCTCTCAAGTAAAGATCATGTCCTGCTCTTCCCGAGGCCCAGACCAGAGTTGGTCCCAGCACTCAGGCTGCCTGTAACTTCAGCTCCAGGGGATCCAACATCTTACTCCCCCCACCCAAAAAAAGTTAAAGGTTAAAAAAAAGTAAATGCTGTTATGTTAAAAGGGGTGGGGAGAGCTGGAGAGTTGCACTCATTCTTGCAAGGAACCTCAGGTTTGATTCCCACATGATGGCTCATAAACATCTGTAATTCCAGCTGCAGAGGATCCAATACTCTGCTCCAACCTACAAGAGCATCATACATAGGTGTATGATGCACATACATACATGTACACAAAACATTCATACACATAAAAGAAAAAATCAATAATCTAGGTGTCAGGGTACATGCCTTTGATCACAGCACTCTAGAGGCAGAGGCAGGGGAAGATGGAGCTCTGTGAATTCAAGGGAAGCCCAGTAGTCTACATAGTGGGTTCCAGGAGCTACACAATGAAGCCCTGTCTAAAGTAGGTACATAATAAATAAATCTAAAACAAACTTTTATTATTATTATTTTGGTTTTTTGAGACAGGGTTTCTCTGTAGCTTTGGTGCTTGTCCTAGAACTCACTCTGTAGACTAGGCTGGCCTTGAACTCACAGAAATCCGCCTGCCTCTGCCTCCTGAGTGCTGGGATACATGCACGAGGAAGGCCAGGCCACCCTTCGCAGCTGTGTTCGCTTTTTGGATCTTCTGTTTGGAACTATGTCAGGCTGTCCCTCACTTGACAGCACGCCTGCATCCAGTAGCCTCACTTCCTTCCAATAAAGACTTCTGCAAAGGCCTGAGAAGCACAGCCAGCCAGGGTAGAACAAGAGGAGGTCCTCTGCTAAGTGCAAACTCTTTTTCAAGGGCTTTCAGACAGAGGTCTTAGCATCTTTGATTGTGGCTGCTTGCCTGCTTCAGCAGTGCCCCAGATGACATCTGGGTGACTGGGATGCAGTTTTGCTCTGAGTTACCAGCAGCTGTGCTCCCACCTGTACCTCTTCCCTGTGGGAATGACTGACTCCGGCAGCTCTCTGAGCCATTTGCTTACACAGGGAAATCATCCCAAAGCAGTCTCACTTCCCCTAAGAAAAAGGCAGATTCTTAGGCAAGAGAGAGCGGCCAGAGACCCCGGAGCCCACTGGGTTTCACCGGTTACCACAGTCAGGCCTGCTGTGCAGATGCTGCCCACACGTTTCCCCATCTTAGTGAGACCAAGAACATCACTGCAGCCACACATCATTCCACAGCCAGTCAGACCAGGCCTGGGCAGCTCCCCCTGCCTCCAAGCATGGTCTTCATGTAGAACCTGCCCATTCCACTTGCCCTCGGCCTTTACCCCGTCTTGTCCAGCTCTCCCCGTTCCTAGAGACCCACCCATAGCTCTGCCTTCTTTAGGAGACATTTCTTGCGTGTAAGGAAAAGCAAGAAATAAAAGGCTGGCTAGGTAGTGGCAGCATAGGCCTTTAATCCCAGCACTCGGGAAGCAGAGGCAGGTGGATCTCTGTGAGTTCGAGGCCAGCCTGGTCTACAGAGTGAGTTCCAGGACAGCCAGGGCTACACAGAGAAACCCTGTCTCAAAAACAAACAAACAAACAAACAAACAAACAAACAAACGGCCCACCCCGAAGTGTGGTGCAAAAAGAGATGATGCAACAGCACCCCTGGAGCTGAGTCCCACCAGGCTCAGCCTCTTTCTTGCCATCTGATCTAAGACAGAATTATCCCACTCCTTACAGTAGTATAATATAGTTCCTGCTGTGTGTGGTTGTTGTGAGGATAGAAGACAGCACATATTTTAGCCTATGCTTGACAAATTAAATTGTAGGTAGTAACTCCATAATTAACATCACAAAATTATCATTTGAAACCACAGCCCTCACCGTGTCTGTATCTACACAGTGCACAGGGGCTCCTGGTTACACTTGGGTTCGTACCCTACTGCATACGGAGAGTCACATATTATGTAGGATTCTGATTCTACAGTCATCATGTAATACAAAAGTAGGATCCAGTCAAAACTCCCCGGGAGACGGCTCACTAGTGAAGACCACTCGCTGCTGCTCTTGCAGAGAACCTGGGTTCAAGTCTCAGCACCACGAGGGGGCTTACACCACCTATAACACCAGTCTCAGATCCTATGCCCTCTTCTGGCCTCCACAGGCACCAGGCACAAACATGGTGCAAAGACATACATGTAGGCAAAACATCCCCCCCACGAATAAATAAATCTCCTAAAATCCCTAAAATGGCTCAGCAAATAGAGCGCTTGTGATTTTGTGTATACAACCCCTCTCTATGCAGCTTCCTGGTCCAGACTTCAAGGTGTTTGAGATTAACCATGGTTTGAAAATACTAGATGATGCCAGAAAAAAAGTTTTTATACATTTTATTGCATATTGTTCTGAAGAATACAATGAAATTTCCCATCATCCTATTCGGTTCTAACCAAGACATGAGTCCATTACACAAATGCCATCTGTCCAAGAGTCACTGAGTAGCCATCCTGGCTGTGAGGCTGGCGGTCACAGGATCCCGGGGCTGTGTTCGATAAGTCTAATAATATCAATAACAATAATTCTACTTAATAATGATCCCGGAGATGGGAAGGCAGTTCAGTGGCAGAGTACTTGCTTGCCATGCTCAAAGCCCTGGGTTCAATCACCAGAACTGTTAAATAAAAAAAATACTGTCCTAGCTGGGCCATGGTGGCACACGCCTTTAATCCCAGCACTTGGGAGGCAGAGGCAGGCGGATCTCTGTGAGTCCGAGACCAGCCTGGTCTACAAGAGCTAGTTCTAGGATAGGCTCCAAAACTACAGAGAAACGTTATCTCAAAAAAGAAAAAAAAATACTGCCCCTAAAGTGGGGAGCAGTAGAGCAAGCAACCCAGATGTGCCAAAGAGAAGCTGCAAACTGCTTCCTATAGGTGATAACATGGTAAGGTTTCTGAGAGAGTTGACATTTATGTAACCTTTAATTACAGCGTATTGTTATTATTGCTGCTATTTTATTACTGTTAATCTCTTACTGTGCTTAATTTATAAATTAAACTTTACCATAGGTATGCATACAGGAAAAAAGTTAGCTCTAGGATTTGGTATTAGCCAAGCTTTTGGGCATTTACTATGGGTCTTAGAACAAATCTGTGGATGATGGGGAGCCACTGTACCATTCTATACAATATATTGCCATGGAAGTACAATGTACAGTATGTATAACACATAATAAAAATACACAAAGTACTACTTTAATAATTTTAGGCCAATATAATTTCTTGCACAAACATATAGTTGAACTCATTGAAGCTTATTGTGTGCATGCGATGACTTTGGGGCCTAAATTAATGTTCTGAACGGTTATCAATTGATAACCACTGTGTTTAAGCCTTCTCTCCCATGAGGACCACTTTCTGCCTCCTCTATATGCCGTCTGTAGAGACTGATTCTCCACATCCTAGCCAGAGTTGACTCCACCTTGCAGCAAGCCTACACACCATACAACACAAACCAGCCATCTTTCCCACAGCTGGATGGTGCTGGCCGAGATCACCTGAAGCCCTGCTAAGAGCAAGCACGGGGCACACACATGTGCTGTGGGATATTTGATTACACTGTGTGAAGATGTGTCTCTGTCCTTCCTCACCTGCCTAAGGCACCTTCTGATTGGTTTAATAAAGAGCTAAACAGCCAATAGCTAGGCAGGACTTCTGAGCAGAGATAAGAACTCTGGGAAGAAACTGAGGTGGCAATTTGCCAGCCAGTCAGGGAGAAAATTGGATGTATAATACTGAGGAGAAGAAGTGAGCCATGTGGCAGAACATAGATTATATAAAGGGGTTAGTTTAAGCTAAGAGAGCTAGTTGGGAACAAGCCTAAACTAGGCCAAGTTTTCATAATTAGTAATAAGTCTCATGTCGTCATCTGGGAGCTGGTGGTCCAAGGAGAGACCTGTTACACCTACCCCAGACTCTGCTCTGGTCTATGCCTTTTTGTCGTCCGGCCCTGGAATTAAACAGTGGGTGGCACACACAGCCCGGTTTTATAACAATTCTGTTGCAGGCTAGAGCTAGATAAAAGTGAACCTTGGTGTCGGGACAGATTGGTGACTTCAGGAAGACTCAACTGTCCAGTGTCCATCACTCTGTAAGTAACCCCTAATAAATTTGTTTATACTCAGTAAAATGAATTTTTTGAAGGGCTGTTATTCAGAGGTAGAGTGCTTGCCTAGTGTGCCTGAAGCCCCGTGTTCGAGAACCCGCATAGTCCCCCACCCACCCATGGGACAAAGTTGAATGAGTCACTCTTCTGGCTGTTGGTGCTGGGGGCATAATTTTATATTTTCCTGGAAGTCTTGCTCAACATCACCCTACACTCCAGCACTAAGCACACAGTAGATATTCAACACTGGATTTACCCATCTCATCAATAATAATAATAATAATAATAATAATAATAATAATAAGCTGAATAGATGGGGGTGAGTAAAGAGGATATCCACATCGAGCCAAAGCTTTAGTACTCTGCTCTGCCATGCTGGTAGAACGACGAGGGGAGTGGTCCTTGGCCCCCTTGGTGGCTAAGCAGAGCCGTGGGAAGCCTGGTGGGAAGCTGTGAGAGGCCGAGGAAGCTGGCCATCCAGCTAGCCATGCAGTGAATCCAACCAGCTAGCCTCGTAAAGAACACTACGGGGAACCACAGGTCTGGGTCTTTCCAGCTCCGGAGCATTGACTGCCCTTGGAGCAGGCAGAGGTGGGACGCTTGCTGTTGTAACCCATCATCCATCCACTCGGACTGACGCAAGGATGGGCAAGTGGCACAGAACAGTGACTTAGCTTCTAAGTCTCTCCCCACAACAAACGACCAGCAGAGGAAGAAAGAAACGCACCCCAATAGTTATCACAGCTGAATTAAGAACGTGCGCCTCCAGCAAGGGGCACCAACCAAATTCTGGGGAGACTCAAGGGCTGAGAATGTCTCTAGGTGAGGAGAGGGGGAGTTAGACACATGTTACAGACAGCTTGGAGCAAGGTCATGAAAGGGAGTTTTTTGTTTTTTATTTATTCTTTTAACATTTTCTTTCGGTTTTTTGAGATAGGGCTGTATAGCTCTGGCTGTCCTGGAACCACTCTGTAGACCAAGCTGGCCTCAAATTCAGAGATCTACCTGCCTCTGCCTCCCAAGTGTTGGAATTAAAGGCGTACGCCATTACTTTCTGGCCCGGGGGTTTTGTTATTTACTTGTTTGTTTTTAAAAACAGGATTTCACTAGGATGAGTACTCCAAGCTGGCTTACAGCTCACGGAGACCTCACTTAGCTACACAAGTGCTGGTATCACATATGACTGGTTTATCAGAAAAGATGCAGTGTGCAAAACACGAAAACCACGGTTCTCTTTAAAGATTTATTTATTTTTACTTTATGTGCATGTATATCTGTGTGAAGATGCCAGATCTCCTGGAATGGGAGTTATAGACAGCTGTGAGCTGTCATGTGGGTGCTGGGAATTGAACCCGGGTCCTCTGGAAGGGCAGTCAGTGCCCTTAACCTCTGAGTCATCTCTCCAGCCCCCTAATGATCTCTTTAAAACCATAAAGAAAGCATGTTTCCCAACCTCACTTGTCTCTATTTCCTCCTATAAACCAAAACTCCGTAAAACATGTGTGTGTGTGTGTGTGTGTGTGTGTATGCTCATATATAAATATATATGTCAAGTTGGGCATGATGGCCCACAACTTTAATCTCAGCATTAGGGAAACAGAGGCAGGTAGATCTCTGTGAGTTCCTGGCCAGGCAGAGATACCAGTGAGATCCTGTCTCTAAATATATACATCAGACTGAGATGGCTCAGAGGGTAAAGGCACTTGCCAGCAAGTTGAACAACTTGAGTTTGATCGAGGAATCCACATGATGGAAAGAAGTGAGTCTACAAGTTCTTAGCTTCCATCCATGTGTGCTGTAGCGTGCTCATGCTTTCACACACAGATAGATAGATAGATAGATAGATAGATAGATAGATAGATGATAGATAGATAGACGGACAGACGGATGATGGATAGATAGATAGATAGATAGATAGATAGATAGATAGATAGATAGATAGATAGATATGAAAGAATCTATACAGCTGGAGAGATGGCTCAGCAGTTAAGAGCACTGACTGATCTTCCAGAGGACATGGGTCCAATTTCCAGCAACCACATGGCAACTCACTACTGCCTGTGACTCCAGTTCCAGAGGATCCAACACCCTCACACAGACACACATGCAGGCAAGACACCAATGAACACAAAATAAAAATAAATCATTAAAAATAAAAGAATATATCAGGGCAGTGATGACGCAGGCTTTTAATCCCAGCACTCGGGAGGCAGAGGCAGGCAGGTGGATCTCTGAGTTTGAGGCCAGCCTCATCTATAAAGCGCGTTCCAGGACAGCCAGGAGTACACAAAGAAACCCTGTCTCGAAAAACAAACAAACAAAGCAAAAAGAATCTATAAACACTGTTTCCATAAATGAGCACCAATTACATAATGCTTGTATTACTAATTTGCAGTATGCAGTAACATAAAGCAAACGGAATGCGTTTAGGGAAGTTGTGGGGAGCCCTGTTTCAAGCACTCAGCCCTAGGACTAGGAAGAGACCGCAGAACTTGTGCTTCCTGGGTAGGAGGGTACCAGCTACCAATGGTGACAGGTGCACCCTATCAGAGGACTACCGAGGTTCCTCGACACCAGCCTTAAAGACGGTATTTCCAGAAAACACCAAAGCAGGGGTGCCTCTGTACTTAACGCACTAAAGAGATCAGGGAATCCTGAAAGGAAAGAGGCCAAACTCCTTTAAGAAGGCTAAAGATGACCTCAAAGAGGGTAGGGGCAGGTAAAAGGAAACTGATTGGCTCAAAGTCCAGACACTAGAAGCTCTCAGAGGCGGTCAACTCAGCCCTGAAATACCTCCGCACTTCCTGTTCCGCCCAGCCGACAGCGCAAGGGTGGAGCCAAGCTTAGCACATGCGCTTGGAGAGCCACAGACGCTCAGCCCTGCAGCTCCACCGCAGTCCGGCAGAGGGCAGCCTTCCCCTTCTTATGGCTCTGCAGGCACCGAAGAGCCTACAGAACTTCGCCTCTGCTGAGCCCCGCCTCCAACAAGCGTCCCGGGGAGCAGAGGCTTCAAGGGGGGCTGCAGCCTGCAAGATGGCCTCTCGCTTTACCCATGAGAGAGACGGCAAAGAAGGTGCAAAAATGAGCTGGCGCCTACGTTTATTTCTTTCACTACTGACTTATCCTCGGTATCCGAAATAGTTCCCAACACGTAGAAGACATTTATTAAGTGCCTACTGATGGAATACACTGAATGAATGAATACCCGCGTTTACAGTTGGAAGGTTCAAGGGACGCCTTGGGTTTTATAGTGGAGAGAGGGCTGAGACAAGCAGTCAGTAGAGTCAGTGGGCAAAGAGGGCAGCCACAGATCACTGACCCAGCCGGAGTCAGGGATCAGTCATTCCCCAGACCCTGCATCCCTCCAGACTCCATCCTAACACATCCGAAGGTCTGCCCAGAGCCCTATACACACCATTTTGCCTGCTCTGCCAAGAACTCTGCCCCAAAACTAAGCAGTCAGATCCAGGAGAGAGTCCACCTGATTAGTGGCTCCAGGGGACGCTAGGCTGCTGGGGATTTCCTCAGTTCCTGGGGATTTCCAAATTGCCTCTGCTTTCCCAATGTTCCACAAGGCCCAAAGCCCAAGGCCAGTCTTGCTGACAGTCTTCCCAAGCCTTCCATGCTCTGCCTCAATCTTGGGGAGACTTGGGGCTACTAAACAACACATTCACTAATTCACATCCCAGCCGGTCTGGCCAACATTGGAGAACAAGCATAATGAAGTATTGTGCTCTTTTCCTATAAATGACTACTTTTCTCTATTCTCACAGAAGAATCAGGGAAAACCAGCGTAAGGGTCAGCCACAGTGATGAATAAAGCCTGAGGGAGGCCTTCCAGGGTGTGAGAGCCGGACTCACAGTTTTCAAAGTTCAGGAGGCCCCTCCAGACACCCTCAGGTTCCCCCAGTTGGGGTGGGGGTGTGAACAAAGCCAGAGCTTGAAGATCTCTGTGTTCACTTCTGGGCCTGTTTCTAAAACCCTTTGAAGTAACAAGGAAGAGAAGAAGGCTTCTGCTTTGCCTACCTGGTCTCCACCCCTCCGCCCCCTCGTGCACAGCCAGCCAGACCCACCGGGCGTGTGAGCACCTGTGCTGTTACCAAGCTGGGCAGAAGTCATGCTTGGCAAGGAAGCACTGCCCCAGTTGTGGTGGCACATCGCCAGGGACCTGTTGTCCCTAGGGCATTGGGATTCCAGAGATGGTGAAGTGGAGAAATTGCCAGAGAGAATAAACCTTCCTTCCTTCCGGAAGGGCAGGGGACATGCCACCAGGCCCAGCCAGGGAAGGGGGGGGGGCACTCTGCAGAAGGAGATAAGACTTCAAAACCTGCCTTCCTGCCCCCACCCCGCACTTCTGGGAGCCCTGTGGAGCTGCACTGTTCAATACAGTGGCCACCATTTAAATTTAAGTTAGATAAAAAACATCGGGACTATTTCTCATTAAATTAAAATCAAAATATAAAGTTCCATTTCTCTGTTGCACTAGCCACATTCCAGAATGCTTCTGTTTTCATTGTGTTTCTGTCAGACCAGTCTGGTCCAGGAGATCCCCCTCCACAGTGCTTAAGGTCGGTCTTGTCCAAGCCTCTTTCAGATGGTGTCCCGACCTGCTGCTGTTCTCTCCCACCCCTGCCCACAGTCTGCTTACACCCTGGTCCCATGCCTGTGTCACACTTGTTCCCTGGGCCTCAAAGAAATGGGGAAGAAGAGGGAGCAGTCACAATTAGCATCCAGTCAATGAGCAGAGGCCAGATGCCACAGGGCTGAAAGGACAGACTGAATGGAAGCCGGCCTCCACCCCAAGGCGTCCTGGCTCGGAGAAAGCCCCTCAGTCCAGCACAATCCGCCCTTGTTTCAAGTCTCTGGGCCAGGCAGGGGTAAGGCGTCTGGAATGTAGTGGCCTGAGGGTTTCCCCACCACAGTGCAGGCTGCAGGACTCAGGATGGTTGGTAGTGCCCCAGAAGAGTCCCGAATGAAACCTTCAATGTTTAAGTGCAAATAAAGTCAATGAGTCACCTTGTCCCAGGTCAGGACTTCTGTCATAGGGCAGTGAAGGCCATAATTGACCTCTCCTTCTAGCCAGCCAAATGAAGCAAATGAGAAAGAGGAGAGTGACCTCTGGGCACCTGCTAGCGTGGCTCAGACAAGGCCTGGGTGTATGGGAGAACAAGGCAACAGAGCAAATCTGACGGCCTGCACACCCCACCACAGGCCTGAGTCTGAGGGGCTTGCTACATTGTTAGAAAATCCACGCAAGAGAGTCTGGGCAGTGTGTGATGAGGATGAAGCCAGGAAAGAATAGGTAGGGTTGCCTCTAGATCTGTGCCTATGCTTGCTAAGCCCTACTGGAGATGGGCTGCTAGGAGCGAGACAGACAAGAAGACAGACAACAACAAAAAGCAGGGTAGGTTTGCCAACCAGAAAACAAATAGGAAGAAGCCTGATACTCTAAGGGGATCGGCACCAGATGGAATCTGACTGGGAAGGCAGGAGAAACCCAGCACAATTTGAAAAACTGGCGTGTAACTATAAGGAGACGGTTAGAACTCAGGGCAGGCCATCCAGGCTGAGGTTCCAGAGTGGCCCTGAGGAAGCTGGGGCTGCTGCCCTAACTCCACTGGAAAGACACTGTGGGCAGAGGCGCTAGCCTGAGAGCATGTGTAAAGATGTACAGCTGAGTCATTAGAGGAACGGAGCCTGCAGCACTCCACGGGCAGATGGTCTCCATGCTGGACACCAACACTCCCTGAGGTTCAGAGGGGCTAATAACAGTGGCGCTCATCGCTGAGCCGCACAGGAGCCCCTGAGTCATGCATGGGTCCTACAGTTTCAGTTAGCCACAGTCAACTGCAGCCCAAAACATCTTAAGAGCAAACTCTAGCAACAAATAATTCATCAGGTATTCTATTGGCTTGTTGCTTTTGCTTTTTGTTTGCTTATTTTTTTGTTTTTGACAGGATCTCATGTAGCCCACGCTGGCATTAAACTCACTATGTAGTCCAGAGTGGTCCTGAATTCCTGATCCTCCTGCCTCCAGTTCCTAAATGCTGGGACTGCAGGTGTCAATCACTACACATGGTAATTTATAAGTTTTATTACAATGTTTTGTTAGGATTGTGATGTGGGATTCCCCTCTGCATGCTGTGAATACCATTGGTTAATAAAGGACTGTCTTGGGCCTGCGCAGGACAGAATGGAGATTGGGGGTGGGGGAGAACTAAACTGAATGCTGGGAGAAAGAAGGCAGAGTCAGTGAAATGCCAAGTAGCCACTGGGAACAGACAAGCCTGAACCTTGCCAGTTAACCACAGCCACATGGCAATACACAGATTAATGGAAATGGGTTAAATTAAGACGTAAGAGCTAGCCCATAAGAAGCTAGAGCTAATAGGTCAAGCAGGGATCTAATTAATACAGTTTCTGTGTGGTTATTTCAAATCCTGCTGCAGGATTGTTTTGTCTTCCTGTTACTGTTAATCTCTTACTGTGCCTATTTTAGAAATTAAACTTTACTATAAATATGCATGCAGAAGAAATAGTATGTGCGGGGTTTTGGGCGTCCACTGAGGGTTTTGCACCTTCTGAGGGTGAGGGAAACTACCTTAACAGCTTTGAGGAGGCACTGTTTAAACTGATTACAAACTCCCGATATCCATCAGTCCTCAGAACACCTAGAAGAAAGTACCATGATCACTCTTATTTTATAGGAAAAGAAGGCCCAAAGAAATGAAGGAATTTGTCCAAGGTCATTCAGCCACAGGCCAGATTTGGACTGGACAATCCAGTTGGAGCCCATATATCGCCCAAAATGTTACAACATGTTGAAATGGACACACAACCACGTGACAGTCCTGATTCCTGGGCCCTTCTCTCTGTGCCGCTGTCCTTAGCCTTCTTGTCCCAGAAGAGCCGGAGCAGCCCCGACAGACAAAGCCAGCCCTCCAGCCAAGGTTGTCCTATGTGTCACACAAGGCTCTACAGCGACAGGATGAGCCGCACACAAAGGACTTTGAGAATTGGTGGGATTGCCAAAAGGGCACCTCTTACAGATTATGTTACCCCACCTCTATTCTTTATTATTTTTTAATAAGTCAAGCATTTTTAGACTTAATTTTATGTATAAGAGTATTTTGTCTGCATGCATGGATGTGGATGCCTGGTGCCCACAGAGGCCAGAAGAGGGTGTTAGGTCCCTGGGACTGGAGTTATGGGTGTCGTGATGCATCTGGGTACTGGTAACTGGAACCTGGTCCTCTGAAAGAACGAGAATTCTTAACGCTGAGTCTTCTCTCCTCTCCAGGCCCTCTTTTGGTCATTTGTTTGTTGAGGCAGGGTCTTATGTAGCACAGGCTGGCCTCAAACTGGCGATGTAGCTGTTGCTAAATTTGAACTCTTGACCTTTTTGCCTCCAACTCCCAAGTGATACGACAGATTACAGATGTCCACCACACCCAAAAAGGTCCCTCTTCCAATGGCAAAGAAGAGACACCTGAGCATCAATGGTTGAAGAGAAGACGAAAGGGCTAGGTAAAGTAGAAACACTCAGCCTTGGCTTCCCAGAGACCCGCTCCTCGGCTCTGGGGTTTCATGTGGACAGAGAAGGTAAGACAGAAAGGACCAGAGGTTAAAAGCAAAAAATGTTTTGGAGGCGTCTGGGAAAAAGAACAGCCCAGTCCAGGCTCTGCAAGGGGCAGCACCTAGGCCATTCTCACACACCGAGTCCAGTGGAGCCAGAACCAGACACAGTGCCTAAGTGAACACAGGGGCCTTGGGTTGCCTGTGCAGTGTGATCTGCTCCCATCAGCGAGAGAAAGGGCATCTCAGGTGGTCAGGCTGGCACCCCTCACTCTCCCCAGTCCCTACAACCTACACGAGAAACTCCTGTCATCAGAAGTCCCGAGGTCAGACTCTGAGGCTATGGTCCAGTGGAGGCACTGTCAGGCATAGCTCAGTGCTGTGGGGATCAGGGCTGTTTGCTATCACTGGATTCCAGGAAGGCAAACCACAGTGAGCTCCCCCAACACACACACACACACACACACACACCCTGCCTCAAAGGCCATGGGTACAGTTTCTCTCTTGTCCCTATTGGTATTCTCTCTGTCTCTGTCTCTGTCTCTCTGTCTCTGTCTCTCTCTCTCTCTTTCTGTGTGTGTGTGTGTAGGCAAGAAGCTGATGTCAGGCATCTTTCTCTATCTTTCTACCTTTTCTTTCTTCTTTTTTTATTTTTTAAAGATTTATTTATTTATTATGTGTACATCATTCCTTCCATGTGTGCCCGCATGCCAAAAGGAGGTGCCAGGTCTCATTATAGATGGCTGTGAGCCACCATGTGGTTGCTGGGAATTGAATTCAGGACCTCTGGAAGAGCAGTCAGTGCTCTTAACCACTGAGCCATCTCTCCAGCCCCCTCTTCTTCTTCTTCTTCTTCTTTTTTTTTTAAGATTTATTTTGTTTTAATTTTATGTGTATTAGTGTTTTGCCTGCATATATGTCTGTACACCATATGCATGCCCGGTGCCCACAGAGGCCAGAAGAAGGTATTGGATGTCCTGGAACTGGGGTTCCAGATGGTTGTGAGCCTGCATGAGAGGCTAGCCGCCAAGCCCAGGTCCTCTGCAAGAGCAATAACCTCTTAACTGTTGAGGCATCTCTCCTGTTCCAACGCTTGTTTTTACAAAGACAGGGTTTCTCACTGAACCTGGTGCCCAGTGACAGTCTGGCCGGCCAGAGGTAAGCCTCCGAGATCTCCTGTCCATGCCTCCCAGAGCGAGAGTCACAGTCCTTTCCATACATTTATATGAGCACTGCGGTGCAAACTCAAGCCCTTGCTCTGCTCTACCCACTGAGCCGTCTTTTCAGCTGCCACTTTTCCTTTTAATCTTGATGTGTGCCCAGATGGGAGGAGACTTGATCCCACCCTCTGCCCGATCCTTCAGGTAACCCGGGCATCTACTCAGAAGGATACAAGGGATACAAAGCTATGTCAGGCTCAGCACAAGCCTGGTCCCCCAAGTGCCTGGAGCGGTCAGTGCGGTGGAAGACGCCAGCCCAGCCAGGGCTTCTGTAGTCAGTTCCCCAATCAAATCAGTTGATCAAGGAGGGAGGCAGGAGGCAGAACCCATCAGCCAGAACTCACAGGAGACAGCACCAAATCTCTGCCCCTTGCCATGCATCTGAAAGGTTCTATTGAAAGCTCCAAATATCGCCCCTTCAGTGCGATGGGTCTGGGCATGAAACTGGGTGTCACAGAGGGCCATGACGTTCTCAGGCTGCCTGACAGTGCTGTCACCACTTGGCCCCTGGCCCATGCCACCCGGGGCTGAGGTCTAGCTTTCTACAGGAGCCTATAGTTCTTGTGAGAGCATGGGCTCCTTCATCGCAGGGCTGGGACTGTCAGCCTCCTCCCAGACAAGCCCACAGTGTGAAGGAGCAGGTGTTCCCTGACGTTCTACCCAGACTACACCATGGCTGCCGGGGGATGGCCTGGAACCATCGCTCTGCCCATCGCTCTGCGTGACCTCACATTCAGCGCTTTCCTGCTCCAGAGCCAAGGATGGCCTCCAAGTCCCAGTGAAGTTCCCTGGCGGAGAGCTCTCTCCCTGGGTACACCCTCTTTGCCACAGGGCCTGGCAGTGAGAAGTTAGGGAGGAGGGAGGAAGTGAGTCAGCTCCTTACAGAAATGGGAATGGGAGGGAAAAGAAATGAGATCAGGGGACAAAGGGCACAGGGGCTGCAAAGGTCATCAAGAAAGGAAGCAGGTCCTACAAAGGTGGAGAAGACAGATAAGGCTGACAAACTCAGGGGAGACTGGATGGTCCCCCTGGCCAGAGAACCTGGTGCTGGTAGGCAGGCCCCACCTGAGGATGGAATCTCAGGCTGCTCCCCTTCCTGTTTCATGTCAGGGCTGGACAAGGCAAGGCCTTGTGGGAAAGGACTGGTCTCCTCTACCCACAGGCCTCCCAGGCCTTCCCTTTCCACTCACTACTGAGCCCTGCCGCTCCTGCAACCTTAGAGAGCGAGCGAGATGTTTACATCTGCTGGTGGGGGGACTGAAAGCCCACCACTCTGAGATCCAGGAATACAGCAGTTCCCACTTGCCTAGCCCTCCTGCAGCCATCTCTGGTGGCCTCTATACCCACGTGGGAGCTGTCCTCAGGCTCCAGCTGGAATTTGTTGCTGAGACTGGAAGAGATCCTTACCATGAACCTTCCCAGCCTGCCGACATTCCAGCACGGAGGGAGGCAGCCTAGGGAAAAACAGCAGGGGAAGAGGAAACTGGGAACCCAAGCTACATTCCAACCCCTCGGAGACCCACAGATAGGCACATTCCACTAGGGTCTCCTGGACCGGACATTGGAGGCTCCCTTGGGACCCTGAATCTCCAGTGGCTCATGTGGATTTCCCTGCAGGCACAGGAACAGGCTGCACCTGGGTTTCTCTAGCTACCCAGGATCCTGCTCACCGATCACCTGTAGAACCTCATTCTCCCTCCACTCCTGTGAGAGATGCCAAGTCCTAAACACACAAGACATAGTGAGTCAAGGCAAGGGAAGGCAACATACTGCAGACAGGTCACCAGGGCCTAGCAAAGAGAAGAGTTCTAGAAACCAAACTTTAGCTACAGCAAGAATACCAAGCAAGAGAATGGGAAACCAGTTTCTGGCTAAAGAACCATCTTCTCATCCACGAATGCCCGCACAGGCCCCGCCACACCCTCAATGCTGACCTCTGCCTGCTGCATGAAGAAACACGCAGATAAGTCGCGATGGGTGCCATGAAGGAGAAGGCTGGGTGCTGCTAAGGTGGACCCAGACATGGTCTGAGGGGACCAGGGAAGACTTCCCTGAGGAAGTGACATCCAAACTTTGGGAAATGCACACGTGTGCATGCGGCACGCGGGAAAGTACCGTGGACAAGAGGACTGCCTCAGAATTCCAGACTAGGAACCAATGAGAGCCTCAGGGGTGGACGCCCACCTGAGGGGCCCTCCACTGGCCTTACTACTTCAATGCCCACAAAACACACTGACCAATGACAGTGCCCAGCCCTGTGCAATGCAGGGGAGCCTGCCATTGCCAGAGGTGACACTCCAGTGACCCTGCCATCCTCAGTTCTGAATATGAGAGAATATGAATATGAGAGAATGGGCCAAAAAGTTGAGAAAGACACTGCCCATGCCTCCGAGATCTAGGGTCTGCAAGGGAAGCTATGTAAGGCGCAACACAGTGTGTTCCTCCTCCGGCCTGAGGACCACATCCTAACCTGCCAAAGGAGCTGTCCTGGCCCTGAGGGAGGCTTCCTCAGCTACCATCCTTCAGGCTTCAGTCACACTGGATACCACCTGGTGCCATCTGCTGTTACTCCCCCAGCTGACTTTCAGGACACACCCTTCTTTGGGACAAGACGGGCACCTCTAGCTTCCTCTTCCTTCCTCAAGGTTCCTGTTCCTCAAGGCTTTTCTGTTCCAGTCATCACCACGAGGGTGCACATCTGCTCCCACATCCACACTGGCCGGGGCACCACAGAAGCCCATACTCTGTGGCCAGAGTCCATGCCAAGTGGAGGCTGAGCCAGCCAGAGCAGAAGGCCGGGCCCTGATGCCGAGGGGCATATGGCAGGAGATTAAGGAACTCAGAGTGGTGACCAGGTCTAAGGAAAGAGTCTCCCAACCAAACTGCAGCCAACTGAAAAACAAGCTGTGCTGGCGCTGCCCTCCATTTAACAGATCAGGCTGTTGCCAACCACCAGCCGCCCCGCCCCGTCCCGCCCCACCCCGCCCTGCCGGGAGCTGGAATTGGCCATCCCCCTGAAACTGCCCAACAGGGGACAGGAAAACCATGAAAATGCCTCTCCTTCACAGAGCCTGTCTGACACAGTAGGTGCCCACAGACTTGCCTGAGGCCTGGGGCGCTTCCTACCGAGGACTGACAGTGGAGGCGCCAGCCATCCTGTCCTGGCAGCAGGGGAGCCCCTGCCTCAACTGGGCCCTGGATCTCCATCACTCCCCCCACCATGCTGACTTCCACTCCAGGCTTCATGAGGAGAATCTAGCTGCTTGGTGCAGTGGGGTGGCGGGAACCCTGCTGGCAGGCGGAGTACGTGCTTGTGGTTTCTGGGAAACACTGTAGAGATCTGCAGCATTTTTAAAATACTTGTGTTCCCACCCGCCACACACCCCCCTTCACCCCTCTCCCCAGCCACCCCCAGTCAGGGTGCTTGCCTATCTGGTATTTTCCAGAACCATTTCAATGTAAATATGAGATTAGAAGGAAGCAGAGGGCAGAGGGCAGTGTCCTGGGTGGCTCAGGGCAAGCTGCTTTTAAGACCCTGCCCCCATGCCAAGCTGTGCCTACAAAAACAACCATTGACCAGGACATGTACCCACACCCCGTTCAATGTGGCCTAGGCACTGTGCCCACCACCCACGGGCTGGGTGGCCAAAGCACTCTGGGACTGCCCTTCATTACAAGGAAGTGGGAGAATGGAGCCTCTAAGGACAGAGATAGGAGACCTGGCAGGGGAGAATTAGCCTCACTGCTGGGCTCTGCAGCCTGGCAATCCAGGACAGTGAAGCCCTGAGGACTCCCAGGACAGTGAAGCCCCAGCACCCCCAGGACAGTGAAGGCCCAGCACCCCCACGACCTCCCACTCACCACTTCTTGCACTTCTGACACCTGCCCACTGGCCCTTCATTACCAAAAGAATTTAGTTTGTGCAGCACTCATGTACTAAGATTCTGATGTCAGAGGTGCCTGAAGCTTTGGCATAAAATGAAATAAAAATTTCCTGTTTAAAACAAACAAAAAAATCTCCAAACTCCTCTAAAGATCATTTGGGAAAAAAATTAAGAACAGAAGCGCTATCAGACCCCAAACCCCAACAGCACCTGCAGCTCCACCCCACTGCACTCCCACCCCCCAGCAAGACCAGCGCTCAGCAGCTGGCCTGAAGACCCTGGAAGCTGTACAGTTTCCAAGCTGTCCGTGGAACCCTACAGGTCCCATTCCTGATGGCACCTGGAACCTCGCTGACAAGGTCAATGTGGTTCATTCCATTTCCACCTAGGAGTCTTGAAATTCCACAGCAGTCAAAGGGACTCTGGTGCCCTCTGCCAGACACAGGCAACCCGGACCAGCCAATCTCCCACTGGCCTCCCCTACAGAATCCTGGATAAGGATTCGGAACACCCAGGATGCCTTTTCTTCCATCAGCTGACTTGTTTATTTGGTTTTTCATTTATTTATTTCAGTGCTGGGATAACACCCAGGACTTCCCACATGCTAAGCTATGCTCTACAGTAGCCCAGCCGCTGCTGGCCATCTTAGAGAAAGTTTAGGTAAAAGCCTGGGAATCTTCTTAAATAGAAAACTGTACCAGGAGGAAGCTCTGGAGACTGAAAGAGGAAGCTGCATCCTTGGATGGCTTAACAGACTGGGCAAGGTGGTGGTGGAGGAGGAGGTGGTGGTGGAGGAGGTGGTGGAGGTATTAGTGGCAGGGAGATAGTGGGATAGGGGTAGGGGTAGGGGTGAGGTGGTGGGGGTGGGTGAGGTAGTGGGGGTGAGGGGGGAGGTAAGGTGGTGGGAGGGGGTTGTTGGTGGTGTGGGTAGGGAGGTGGGGGTAGGGGTGCGGGTGAGGTGGTAGGGTTTTAGGGGTGGTTGGTGGTGGTAGGGATGGTGATGGGGACACGGTGGTGGTAGTGGGGGGTAGAAGTGGGGGTGAGGTGGTGGGGGTGATGGTAGTGATATGGTAATGGGAGAAGGGTGGTGGGGGTGGTGAGGGTGGTGATGGTGGTAGGAGCAGGGTGGGGGTGAGGTGGGGGAGGTAGTGGTGATGCTAACTTCCCAAAGTCTCACAGGAGCCAGCTTGGCTTCTACATAAACACCTTCATCTTCTATAAAGACCCACAGAGGGCAGTGCCCCGGGCTAAGTTGCTGTCTCCAGCTCTGCCTTCCCAGAGATCCCAGAAGAAAGGTGCTGGGTGTTGCTGCTCATCCAGTCTAACGCCCTCCTCTGGGAGGAGAGAACATATACTTTTATGGAATCAAGGGTCACTTCACTAAGGTGGCCTCTGCTGACTGCCACCTTTCCTGGGGTCAGACTTGGCCACTTCCTCCTTCCCACCTTCCCTGCATTCTCAGCCTTATGCAAAAGGGGCCATGATGTTCAGCTGCAGGTCTGCATCCAGGGCTGTGCTTCCTCAAGGTCATAGTTTACTTAGTTAATCCCCTCACGCCCAGCACTGGGTCTGGCCCTTAGTCAGACTTCTCTGTTTATTGGGGAATGAGTAAATGGCTCAGGAAAGTTTGGAAATTCACAGAGCCCAAGCCTGGCTCTTCAAACAGATGTGCACTTAATGGATAGTTCTACAGGGCAGGTGGCGGTGGCATGGGAACCAGGTGCTTCTTGCAGGCCTACTGAATGATTTCTGTCACTCAGACCCATGTTCCTCCACCACCCTGGTTCAGTCCTCACCCCCTTTTTATGACACTTATGTAGTAGCTATAAGACAGATGAAAAGGAGTCACAAATTCTGCCTAAACCTTGTGCAAGGGAATCCCAAAGGTTGCCTCACCCTCGCAGCCTTCAAAACAGACCACAAAGAATACAGGCCTTGGCCTCCATCTGTGTGGGGGAGAGAACAGATGGCTGGTCAACTCCCCCAGAGGCCCCTGGAGACAGGCAGCGTGTGGACACAGTTGATGGGTGACCTGATGGGCAGGGTGGCTGCCAGTAGCTGTCCCTGTGGAGCTACTGTCATCAGGGTACCCCACCCAGAGGCTTGAGGATGCGGGAAGACTCTTGGCATGGAAGTGAGGTTGGAACTAATGCCAAGACAATGAGCAGAAGTTGGAGCGGGAAGAAGAGAAGATAAGCTGAGGGCCCCAAGAGAGTTGGCGAGCCTGCGCACTCAGCTCCCGGGGTCTGTCTCCAGAAGCTGGGAATGCTGGGCTCGCCCTGCTCCTCTGCTCGTGCATTGAGTCCTCACCACAACCCAACTGGCCAACGGTACAGAGGTCATTCCAGCCTTATGTGTCTTACTGTGCTGTTACATTGCTTCAGAAGTCGCATAGGCATGGGGTTCTCTATGGTGTCCTCTGACAGATCTGTTAAGCTAACGGCTGGTAAAGACGGGCACCAGCTGGGCTTGTCCCATGGGGGCCAGAGCAAGCCAGACTTCAGGGATACCAGCTGTAAGGTGGATGCTACCAGCACCTTCTACGCTAAAGCATCCTCTTCCCTGGGGAGGAGGTAGCAGCAGCTAGCTGGGAAGGGAAAGTGACTGAGAAACCTGAGATACCAGCATGGTGCCTGAGCTACGATGAGTAAACTAGTGGCATCTGGGATGCCAGGCTCAAGGTCCCAGAGGCATGGCGGTGGTTCAACAGGGAGCTAGCAACAGTACTCTGGGGGATTCATGCCTGAAGAAGAAAATTCCGTCTGTTAAAAGCAGTACCGGCAGAGGAGAAGCTAGCCGAGCATGGCAGTGTATTATTATGACCCTGGCTCTGCAATAACGTGCTTCCTTCTCACTGCCCTCTTTAGAGCAGCATGCCTTGAGCTCAGTGTAGCTAGGCAGCCACACGGAGAAGATGCCCAGTGTGGGCTGCACTCTCTCTTTCTGTGTTTTGTCTGCTTTACAATGGTGTACAAGCATTTTGTCTGCATGTATATATATATGCACCTCAGCATGCCTGGAGTCCCAGGAAACTAGAAGAGGGCTTCAGATCCCCTGGAATGGGAGTTATGTTTGATTGTAAGATACCGTATGGATGCTGGGAACCAGACCTGTGTCTTCTGCATGAGCAACACATGCTTTTAACTGGCCAGTCATCTCTCTAGCCTCTTCTTTTTCTTATTTATTATTTCTAGTATGTGTGTGTGTGTATGAGTCAGGTATGCATGTGGAGGTCAGAGGACACATTTAAGAAGTTGGTTCTCTCCTGCTCTGGGATCTAAGAACCAAACTCAAGACTGTTAAGTTTGCATGGTAAGTGCATCTACCTACTGAGCCACCCAACCCTCAATGTGTATCTCTAGAATGAATAAATCCAGGTTCCTCTCTGGATTCCATATAAGCATCTTCCTATCCACTAACCTCCCTTCTACAAAGCTGATTAAACCCAACCAATTCCAGTATAAAGGAAGGCCTGGAACCCAAGTCCAATGTATCTGCCTGAGTCTGACCTGCTACTGTCGGCCTCCTCTGGGCCTAGCATACTGCAAGCCTAAGCCAACATGCTCAGCATCCTACTCCCCCTCCCTGGGAGCCAGGCTCTGCTGCTTCCTCTCTGCTTCCTCCCCTTCTGACTTTGGCACATCTGGCTAGTCACTCAGTGCTGGAAGGTCCCAGGTAGGTCATGCATCGCTCAGGCTGCAGGGCATAGATCTGGACAGTCCTAAAACACACAGCTGGACGGGAAACAATGACTAAAGGTCATCTTGTCCTTCATATTCCATGTCCACACAGGACGTTCAAAGTTCTTTCACTCTTCCTGCACCAAAAGACCCCCGAGGACAGAAGTCTTGAGGCTCCATGGAGAGAGCTGCTCATGTTTGCTACGAATCTCACGCCCTCCACTGGGTTTTGTCTCGGGAACAGTCAGGATGCAAACTGTCTCTGCAGTGTAGGTAACTCTAAACTACAATCTTAGTTTACAGGTTCTTTCCGACCCAGCTCCTGCTAGCTCTTCTGCTGTTCCATGCCTCCCTCACTTGGGGTAAAAGGAAAGCCCTAGCAGACAGAAGTCATCAACTCCAGAACTGTAACCATGACAACACCCTAGACAACCATGATTTTAAGTCACTTATCATATTGTTTTCACCTGAGATCTAAATAACATGGACTTCCTATACTCTTTCTTTTATTTCTTTCTTTCTTTCTTCTTTCTTTTTTCTGAGGCAGGTTTCTCTGTGTAGCCTTGGCTGTCCTGGAACTTGCTCTGTAGACCAGGCTGGCCTTGAACTCACAGCTTTGCCTGCCTCTGCCTCCTGAGTGCTGGGATTAAAGGTGTGTGCCACCCATTGCCTTGCTGACTTCCTATACTTCGATGCTCACACACTCTCAGATCTGGAAGTGGCACCTGTTAGCCTCCAATTTAGGGCTCAGGAAATATGGTACCCAGGCCCCTATGCTATCTCTATATGATGAAGCTGAACACTTCCTCACCAACTACCCACGGCATCTCCCTCCTCCTGGTTGTGCCAGGGAAGCAGGACAAGTTCAGGCAAAAGCTGACCTTTACGCAATGACCTTGAAAAGTCACAGGCTTGATTCAATCATGTCACTCCAAAAGGGTATCGGAGGGAAACAGCAGACCAGGAGGCCCGGCTGAATTGCTGAGGGCTTTGTCCCAGTGAACTTTTGGGAGACTGCCTTCAGTGTCTTGACAAGGCACAGGGAAGCAAAGCTGTGACTTTAATATTAGAGTATCTAGTATGGGCACCCTTTCCTGGGGTGGCACCTCCCTACTGGTCCAGCTCTGCTCACAGTTCCTGGGTACCCTCAATCACCCCCTTAAGAACACCAATGGGAGATGCTCACGTGCCCACTCCCTGCTCACCCCTGATACCCAGGGAAGCACTCACATCAGCCGGCTCCCTGCGGTGTCCTTCACCAGTCCGCAGCCAGCTCCTGCTCAGCTCACTAAGCTCTGGGATGGGCTGTACCTTGAGCCGTACACTGTCCCCAGACTGCCGGATCATCTCCACAATTTCATCCCTGGACTTATTCTCCACATTCTGTCCGTTAATCTCCACCAGTCGATCTCCTGGCACTAGCCCCAAGGCCAGGTCCTTGGTGCCTGCTCCTGGCTCAGCAAAGTGAACCACCCGTCGATAGGCCTGACCCTCAGGGGCCCGGTCCAGCATGGTTGTGCGCCGAAGTGAGAAGCCAAAGTCTCCCGTGGGTCTTCGTTGCAACTCCAGCTCCCGGAGAGCCGGAGGTGGCGGGGGCACCACAGCAGGGAGACGTAGGTCAGCTGGGAATCTTTTAGTCACCAGCTCAGGGACTCGAGACCGTGGCCCTGGTCGAGGGACGCCTAGCCCAGGATGTTGCATTAGCTGTCCCTCAAGCGTCCTCACCTCTACCTGAGGTGATGGGGCTGCAGAGTGCTCTGAGGGGGTGGATGTCTCTGAAGCGCTCTCATCCCGGCTCCGTTGGGAGAAAGAAAAACGTTTGACAATCATCTGAGAGTTCTGCTTGGCCAGTGAGCCGAACTTGGCTGCCCGCTGCAGCACAGAGCCCCGGAAGCTGCCTTCCTCACCCTTGAGGTCATCACTGGAGCTGGCTGTACTTAGGTGGCCTGAGTCCAGGATGATGCTGCCCCGATTGCTGTCAGAGTCAATGTCAGTCAGGTGCAGGTCAGAGCCACTGGCCACCTTGATAGGGATGGGGTTGGAGATTTCCAGGCGCGTCTTGGATTCACGCTTGGAGGACCGGTTCAGGTTGAAGAAGCCACGGCGCATGCTCATCTCTTCGAGGCTCCGCAGTTCTGCGGCTGACATCCGCTCTTTCTTCTCCTTTTTCTCCTTCTTCTCTTTCCGCCCGCCATCTTTGTCCTTATCTTTCTTCATGAGATTAAACATGGTGGGTGTGCTGTTTTAGGGGGTGTACCCCCAGCGGATTACAGATGGTTAACGCAGCGTCTTTGGACCCCACCTGGCAGCTGCAAGTAAAAATAGAGAAAAACTGTTCAGTCTTTTCCAGCTCAGACAGAAGCAGCTGATACTGATAAACCAGTCACCCCTCAGAGAGTGCTAACGACGTACCAGGCACTCTGTTTTAGATAATTTGATCTAACTTCACTATTTAGACCAAAGTGAGGTGTACCTGGAGAGACTTGAACTACGGAAAGCTCGATGGCAACCTGGAACCCAAATGAAGAACGGAATAGAAAAGGAAGCAGGAAGAACTCTGCAGCATCCCCTCCCCACAAGCAGGGGAGCAATGGACTGAAGCAATGGACACCCCTGTGTAATTAGGCTCCTTCCCATGCCTGGTATCCCCAGAGCAGCAGCCTTAGCCCCTGCCTCAAAGGCCTTGAAGGGTCCAACTTTTTAAAACAATATTCATGGGGGCTGGAGAGATGGCTCAGTGGTTAAGAGCACTGGCTGCTCTTCCAGAGGTCCTGAGATCAATTCCCAGCACCCACATGGTGGTTCACAGACATCTGTAATGAGATCAGGTGCCCTCTTCTGGCCTGCAGGTATATATGCAGACAGAACACTTTAGCCATAATAAATATTAAAAAAAAAAAAGAAAAAAGAAAAAAAATAAAACAATATTCATTTGTATGAGTGTTCTGCCTGCCTGCCTGCCTGCCTGCCTGTACCACATGTGCCATAGAAGACTAGAAGGGTGTTGAATCCCTGGCTCTAGAGTTACAGTGAACAGGCCATGTGGATGCTGGGAATTGAATCCAGGCCCTCTGCAAAAACAAGTGCTTTTAACCACTGAGCCATCTTTCCAGCACCTGGGACCAGATATTATTTGATGTCTCTTATTGGGAACTACACACACACGCACACACACACGCACACGCACACGCACACGCACACACACGCACACACCCTCCTTCCTATTCAACCCCAACAGCATTTCTGCAAACATCTTCATGTCTGCTTCACAAATGAGAAAAATGCACTTAGGAAGTTAAGGTTCTACCCATGAAATAAGTGTCTCTTCTAAGGCCCTGGATGCCCAAAGTAAAGCAAGGAGGGAAGGAAGGGGAAATCCCAGACTATACACAGGACAGACAGTTGTGTGGTGGGGGTGGAGTGGGGTCAGCTAGATAAACAGGATCCTGAAAAACTCACATCCTTCCCCCGCCTCCCCCACCAACACCTAAATATAGCCTAGGGAAGAAAGTTGTGGTGGCCCCAGAGAAAGGCCGAGCTCCAAGATGTGAGCACCTATGGTCCCAACCTACCCCCACACTCATGCATACCCAATTGGGGGCAGAACTAAGAAAAACCTCGTGGGGGTGGAGCTCGGAGAGTGGTTCTTGTTCTAACCAGCAGGGAACACAAAATAGAAGTAGGCCATACCATCTAATTAGAAATTAACTGTAATTTTTCTCTCTCCATGCAAGCCTCCCCTCTGAATTCCAGACAGAGGATCTATGAACTTACCCCTCCAGTCATGCATGGCCTATTGCCAGCTCCTGAACAGGCATTTCCTCTCTCTGCCCCACCCCCACAGCCAGGCAAAGACCTGCAGCAGCCCCATTCCATTGAGAAGGGACCAACTCCCACCAACTAAGGTTCAATGCCCAGGAAGGCATCAAACCAGGAACTCCCAAGGGCCCTGTGCACTGCCTAATTGCTTCCCCTCTGCAAATCACCCTGATCCATGTGGTTCCTGGCAGGTCTTCCTTCTAAAGCAGTACTATCTATAAGAAATAAAACACAAATTAATACATATGTGTGTACATACATGCTTTTCAATGTTTAAAAAGAAACAAGTGAAGAGGATGGAGAAATGACTCAGCAGTTAAGAGCACTGGCTGCTTTTCAGGAGGACCTGGGTTTGATCCCAGTACACACATGGCAGCCCACAACCATCTCTAACTCCAGTTCCACGAGACCCAATGGCCATTTCTGGCCTCCACTGGCACCAGGCACATATGTGGTACACACACATACATGCAAACAAAGCACCCACACACATAACATAAATAACAACAAGAAAGAAATAGGTGAATTTAGGCAGGGTGACACACACCTATAGTTGTAACTACATGGAATTTCAAATTTGAGGCAAATTTGGACAGGAAATAGAAACCTTGTTTCAAAAACAAACTAAATAAACTTAAGTTTAATAATATATTTTACTTGATATAACATATTCAAATTATTGTTATCTCAACATGTAATCTTCATAAAACATTGAGATATTTAATATTCAATTTCTCATACTTAGTTCTGTTCTTAAGTACGTAAGCCAGGCAGTGGTGGTGCACGCCTTTAATCCCAGCACTCAGAAGGCAGAGGCAGGTGGATCTCCGTGAGTTAGAGGCCAGCCTGGTCTACAGAGCTAGTTCCAGGCCAGCCAAGGCAACACAGAGAAACCCTGTCTCAAAAAAAAACAAAAATAAATATATAAATAAATAGATAAATTCCTGTATGGGATTTACATTTAGAGCATAATTCAATTCAGACAGAAAACACTTCAGATATTGAGTCCAGGGCTGCTGGAGGGGCCAGTACAACTCTAGAGAACTCTAGCGATAGAATGTATCCTGGCTATAAAGTATAAGCAGGCTTAGCAAACTATGAGGAAAAAGCCAGTAAGCAGCACCACTCCATGGCCTCTGCCTTGAGTTCCTGCCCTGACTTCCCTTCAGTATGAACTATGAAAACCCTTTCCTCCTCAAACTGCTTCCGGTCATGGTGTTTATCGTGTCAAAAGCAGGAAAAATAGGACATAATGTATTCACAGGGTAAGAAATCTGGCCTGGTCACTAACTCCTTACAGCTATTATAGCAAAGAACCTATTTCCCTCTGTGACTGCAGTTTCTGTGTGTGTGCACTGGTGCACATACGTGTGGCTATACATGTGCATACGGAAGCCAGAGGTCAACAAACTCAGGCAGGGTCTTTCACTAGCCTGGAGCTCAGAGTAGGCTATGCTAGCAGGCTACTGAATCCCAGGGACCCACCTGTCTCTGCTCCCCAGCACTGGGTTACAGCCTGTACCACATTAATGCCCCACTCTCTTGCTTTTTGTTTGTTTTGTTTTTGTTTGGTTGGTTTTGGTTTTTTGAGACAGGGTTTCCCTGTGTAACAGTCCTAGCTGTCCTGGAACTAGCTCTGGTAGACCAGGCTGGCCTGAACTCACCAGAGATCCACCTGCCTCTGCCTCCTGAGGGCTGGGATTAAAGGCGGGCGCCACCACTGCCCGGCTTTTTTTTTTTTTTAGCCTGAGTCTTGGAGAAGGAATTCAGGTCTTTGTGCGCACAAGGCAAGCCCTTTACCCACTAAGCTATTGCTCCAGCTCCTCTGGCCTCAGTTTCTCCTTGGTAAACTGAAATTTTTGCTCCTAAATGTTCCAGTGAACAGTACCTGGAAGCTGGAAGACAGGAAACAAACCCCTAAAAGTCCAATCAGGAACAGTTGTGGTAAGCTGGCTCTGGACTCAGGGCAGTGGGAGTGAAGGACAGCTGGCCCTGTCTGGGGAAATATCTCCTCCCAGTGCTGATGGAACAAGGCACAGATCCATCCTGTGCCCAGCTATGGGGTCTCTGGCTGGTCACCACCCTCACTGCCCTAAAGGACTAAGGATGGCTCCAGGATACCTGGAGAAAAAAATGACAACGAATGGAAAACTCTTGGAGACTTAAGAGGGGGCAAAGAAGGGGGTCCTTGGCCACTGCCCAACCCACAGAAAACAAACTGTCAACCACGCTGTCCTTACCCAATCCTGGCTTTGCTGGAGGTTAGATAGCTGAGTACCATCAACGGAAAACAGTCCCAAGATTCTAGAATCTTTGAGCTAGAAAAGTCCCTTCGAAGTAATCTCACGAAAACCCCTCTCTCGCGGCTAGCTTGTCCCTCACTGTCACTGCAACAGGCAGGACCACAGGGACAGCTCTGACTAAAACGGCTATGGATCTTGTATCTAGGCCTGGATTTGCCACAGATCTCTAGGGGACCTTGAGCCTGTCACTTCGCTCAAGGTTGAATTAAATGATCTATCCCTCTCCCAGCTTTAAAATTCCAACAGTGTAAGTGTCTTGTGGACACAAGTTAGCTATTAACTTTCAGCCAAAGTCACTCCTCTCATTACAAGCCCAGGGCCTAGGAGGCTGCACCGTGAGTCACTTACGGCTCCTGTCCTGCCACTACTATCTGCACAGCTCACAAGGTGCCCCATGTGGTTGGGCTTGGCTGTGGGTCAAGTCTCCCCTGAGCCATGTGTCTACCACTACCTGCCTGCCTCCACAGAGCCTCTCTCCAGAACCAAATCTGCAATGCAGTTGCAGCGGCCGCTGTATGCCTCAGCCTTGCTCTGTTCTCAAGAGTCCGTGGACTTGCCAGCCGCCCCTGTCCTCAGAGGAAAACCTCCAGCAGCTCTGAAACCACCACCACCCAGATCCTCATTCTGGCGGTCTCCTGCCCCGCCCCTTCCTCTCTTGCCCTCTCCCTTCCTTCGGTGACTTTAGCCTTGTAATCATCCTGACTTCTGTCTCTAACTCCCCTGACCAGGAAGCTTTCCCTAATTTTGACTGGAGGAAAGGTAAGTATGTCCCTAAGTTATCTTGACCCTCCTGTCTTGAAGAATAATTTGTCGTCTCAGCTGCTTTATCATTTTAGGACAGTGAGCCTCTTTTTTGCTTTGTTTGTTTCTGGGCCCCCCCCCCCCCCGTACTCCCCCCCTCCCCACACACAGGTTTTCTCTATCCCTACCTGGCCTTGTACTCCCAGAGATCCACCTGCCTCTGCCTCCCCCGATTGCGGAGATTAAAGGCATGCCTTATCACCGGCCCAGCTTAGGACAGTGAGCCTCTTGAAGGCAAGGACCACCCAACTCAAAGGTGCCCCCATCAGCCCAAAGAACAAGAATAAATAATTTACATGTCCACAAAATACACGTTACTCATGCAACAAGAATGAATCTGAACCATAGAAACAAGAACGAAAGGAACTATTGACAAAAGCATACACGTTAATACGATTCTGTTTGGGTTTTGTTTTGATGGGGTTTCTCTGAGTAACAGCCCTGGCTGTCCTGGAACTCGCACTATAGACCAAACTGGCCTTGAACTCAGAAATCTGCCTGCCTCTGCCTCCCGAGTGCTGGGATTACAGGTGTAAACTACCAAAGCCTGGCTTTAGATCTTTGTATAAAGACGGTAAAGCCCAAAGGTGTGAAGGTGGGCCAGGGAGCACATGGCCAGATGAAGCTGCTGGAGTCCACAGCCCCCATAACTACTGCTAAGAATACAGACAGGAAATTCATGGATGCAGACACACAAAAGGCAGCTTCCGTAACAGACACAGACACAGGATACGAACACATAGTATTTTTCACTTAATAGTTTAATAAAAAACTTCAAGAGCAATATCACCTAGGGCATGGGAAACAGACTCTCATATATGCTGATCAAAGTACACACTGATGTGATTTCTTTTAAAAAAACTGTTAATTGGATTGATTTATTCTAGGGGTGGGGGCAGATATGCACAGGTGAAGGTCAAAGGACAACTTGTAGAAGTCACTTCTCTCTTTCCAGGCTCAGGGGATCAAACTCAGAACTCAGGTCAACAGTCTCGGTGGCAATGCCTTTACCTGCTGAGTCACCTCACCCGCCCCATAAGTTCTTTCTTTTGAGTATCAAAAAGGCCTGGTCACTTTTATTATAAAAATAGGAACTGCTATGCTAGCCTAGCAGTGGTGACGAAAGCCTGTAATCCCAGCACTTGGAGGCAGGGGCAGGCAGAGTTCTGAGTTTGAGGACAGTTTGGTCTATAGAGTGAGTTCCAGGACAACCAGGGAGACAAAGAGAAATCCTCTCTGGGGATGGGGGGATGGGGGAACAGGAACTGCTTCACGAACTTGTATGTGATCCTTGCCAGGCACCATGCTAATCCCTGGATTATTCAATTTTAGTGTACACACTGTGGGAGTGAACCCTGGCATAATTTTCTAGTAGAGCAAGCAGGTGGTTCTTATGAAATCACCTATATACATTCCTTTAGACCAGTTCAAATATCTTAAAATTTTATGTGTATATGTGAGTATATACTTGAGAAACACCATGTGTGTGCAGGTACATGAAAAAGCCAGAAAAGGGTGTCCAGTCCCTTGGAGTTGTTGTTACAAGTGGTTGTAAATCCAGGCCCTGGTAGCAAATGTCTTTGAAGGTGGATCTCTGTGAGTTCAAGGTCAGTATGGTCTACTAGCAAGTTCCAGGAGTGTCAAGGCTACACAGAGAAACCCTGTCTCGAAAAACCAAAAAAGAAAAAAGAAAACAACAACAAAGTTGTTATGAGCTGTACAGAACTGAATTTGGGTCCTCTGGAGGTGGAGCAAGTGCTCTTAACCACAGTGCATCTCTCCAGCCCCTGCCTGATCAATTCTACTTGTGGGTCATCTATAGATGGTCCATAGAATAAACATAACTAATCTTTTGTGGCTTTATTTATAATGGCAAATCTATAAACATGAATGTGCATCACTAGAGGAACAGCTAAAGTATAAAATAACCAGGAAGTTATTAAAAGAATGAGGTAGAGGCTGTGGGTATGATTCAGCGTTAGGGAGTTTGTCTAGCATGTACAAGGCTAGAGGTTCAATTCCCCAGACTGAAAAAAAAAAAGGAGGGGGTACATTTGTGTATACTGACTGGAAAAATTCCATATTCCATAGTGTTAAATATGAAGAGCTAGTTATTGGACAGTATATACTGATTTCTTTTTTAATGTGTACAAGTGTTCTGTATAGGGACCACTTGCAAGTCTGGTGCTTCCGGAAGCTGCAAGAGGGCACTGGCTACCTTAGAACTGATTACAGAAGGCATGAGCCACCATGTGAGTGCTCTGGAAGAGCTAAGGTGTCTCCCCAGGCCCATGCTGCTAAATTTTTTCCTTGTTTTATTTTTGGAGACAGGGTTCCTCTGTCTAACAGCCCTGACTGTCCTGGAACTCACTCTGTAGACCAGGTTGGCCTTGAACTCACAGAGATCCACCTGCCTCTGCCTCCAGAGTTCTGGGATTAAAGGTGTGCGCCACAACCACTCAGCCGCTAAATTTTTTTAATGTATGTATGTATGTGTATGTGAATGTACATGTGTATAGTACATATTTTATTTGCATGTTCAAGATGGGAAATGTATGCTTTGAAGAGATACAGATTTTAGAACAGCTAAAAAAACAGATTTGTGGTATATGTGTGCGTGCATGTGTGCATGCTTTTAATTTTTATTACATTTTATTTATTTATCTGTGTATATGCGCTTATGTACCACAGCACCACTGCAGACATAAAAGGTCAACTTGTGAAAGTTCTCTCCTTCTATCTACCATGAAATCCCCAGGAATTGAACTCGGATCGTCGGGCTTGGCAGCAAGTACCTTTACCAGCTGAGTCATTTTTCTGGCCCGTGTTATAACTTTTTACAATGTGAATATTCAGCTGGTAGGTATATATGTGTCCGAGTGTGGGCAAGGGAACTGAGTGGAATGGGATTTTGAGCAACGTTTCTGCATGCTTTATTTTCTACAGAAAACATAAAAATACGTATGTTAACTTATATTTTGATGTAACATTTAACTTTCTCTCTACACATCCATGTAACAAGCCTTTAAAAGTTCTGCAGAGCTGGCCAAATATAGCTCAGCGGTAAAGGGTTTGACTGACACCTGTGACAGGCCTGCACAAAAAACAAAACAAAAGGTCTGACTCTAGAGTCGGAGATGGGGAGGGTGACCATTTCATAAAATGAAAAAGGGATTCTTGCAATCTAGTGAGTGAGCAATCCCCTGGCATCAAAGCTGTAAACAGCATTTGCCATGGTCAGTATAAGGCTTGCCTTCTTGTCTTCAAAACTTTCAAGTGGTGTTCTGTGGCTTTAGTACAGAATTAAATGGACCATCCTGCCGCGGGCAAAGCAGAAACCCCAGGAAATGGAAACTCCTATAGCATTAGTGTCCCCAAACGGAGGCCCTAACTAGGCTGCTGTGGATGGATCCTTAGATCAGTCTCCCGCCCCCACCCCACCCCACCCTCATAAATAAATACAAAGGAAATGCCTTTCCCGAGGGGGCCGGCCTCTCTCCCTTGGCCTCTGACCTCGGGAGCCGTGGTTCCCTCCAGCCGAGGTCCCTCTCCCCAGGCCGGCCTGCCCTGCGACAGTGCAGCGCCACGCAGGGTCGCGCAGGCTGACCTGGCCCGCGCCCGCCGCTTCTGCTGAGCTCCGCAGTGCCGCGTGACTCACTGCCAGGTCACACGGAGCTTATCTGGCTCCAGGTGTGCACGCTTCTCACATGACATCAGCCGGCCCGCCCAGAGCAGCCCAGTAGCCCCGTGGCCCTCGGCGTTTCCTCGCCAGCCAGCCCGCAGAGCAAACGGCAGCATCTGCAGTCCGGCACCGCCTGCTGCTGCGGAGCCCTCTCCCACAACAAGCAGCAAGCAGCAGAGGCCAGGGAGGACCAGGGCGGGAGAATGCCTGAGGCCCAGCCCTCTCTCCAAGTGTCACCTCAGCATCCAGTGCCTCCTGTCCGCAGCCCAATCCTGCCATCCCTCCGCAGGTCATCCACCCCTTCTACGTGACCTTGAGCAAGTGGCATCTCCTCTCCAGCCTCGGGTCTTCCAACAGTAAAATCTTTATGGGTCTGAATGCACAGACTTGCCCCAAACCTCTGCTTAAAGGAAATTCTGCTTTACTACAAGATACAGGTTCGAATCCCTCTCTGTCTCAGACTTGCCGTGTGACCTTGAACCCAACACTATCTCTCTGAACACAGAATTTATAAATATATAAATTTGACTATATATGTATATATATATATATATGTATATGTGTATATATGTAATATATATAGCCAAAGACGATGAAGTACCTGGCAAAAAGAGAAACCCATCGATGAGTCCTGTAAAAGCCTCATCTACAACATAAAACCCCCGTTTGTCTACACAGAAATGTCAAGGGAACGCGGATCATTTACAAGTCACACAATTCCTACCTCATAAAAAGGTAGAAGATGGGAGGAAGATGAAGCAAGTGTGTGAGGGGGGAACTAGAGAGTCACCACCTACTCCTGCCACTCTAGCTCCTAACTCAGTAGAGCTGCTCTGCAGCCTCTAATTCTGGCTACCCCAGAAAATAGTTTAAAAAAAAATAGACCTCAGTAGAGCTGGGGTGGGGAAAGAAAAGGATGACTGGGGTAGGATGAGGCGTAAAGATCTTAAAGCAGCCAGGATCCAACCAAAGCACAACTTTAAAACTTCATTCCTGAGTGTTGGGAGGACGCACAGTGGCTCCCCAGCCCTTCAGTTTTACCCTCCAGACCAGGACTCACGTAAAAGCTCTGCTTCCAGTCTTCGGTGCCCACTCCGGAGGCTAGGGGCAGATCTGTGGTTTGACCCAGCAAGAACGGCCCTGCTGCCCCGAAATCCTTTGACACACTTAGACTGGATGAAGACTTCCAGAGTCCCAACTCCCTGCTCCACCCCAGCAGGGTGGATTCCCTTTTCACGGAAAGCCCAGTTCTGCTCCACCCAGTGCACCTACAGATACCTGCTTCAGGAGAGTCTTAGACTTTTCAGGTCCCATTTTTGAAGACACGTGCCCCCTTCAGGGAGCAGCCTCCAACAAAGCCATTGAAAAGGGATCTATCTGGGCAATAAGCCCAGACAGCACTGGAGTTAGGAAGGGCACCATCCCTGTGATGAAGGTTTCTGAGGAAGAAGCCTTCAGACACACAACCTGGGACCTGAGCCAGACCAGGAGAGAGCAAACAAACAAGATACTCAGATACCAAGTATCCGGTAGTCAACTATCCAAAGTCCAAGCTCTCAAAGGAAGTGTCCATAGCCTGTGACCTTCCTACTCACTCCCTCCTCCCCTGGCTACAACCCTTCCTCAGTCCCCTCAGCCTGCAACACAACAGCTCACCCCATTGTTTTCCTGGAATTGAGGCTCCACTCCCAGTATCCTTAATCCCCAATAGCAAAGCACACCTCCACCCAAGGCTATATATAACCAGCCAAGTCTCGTCCAGGACCAGGAAGATGCTTCCTGGAAAACCTCCTTACAAAAGGACAGAGGGGAAGCTGAGGAGGTTACAGGTCTTTGGCAAAGACTCAACAAGGCCTGTCAGGAAGCCAGAGACATCAGGAGGGCAACTTTCAATATTCCCAAATAGAAAGTAGCCCCAGAACCAGAAAGGGTGGGTGCACAGTTTAGCCAAGCCTATTGCCATGGCAACAGGACACCAACCTGCTCAAGAAAAAAGCTCCAGATTTGGTGAGCATAAGCCAAGGCAGCCAGAATTCATCATCCTGCTAGAGAGGCCCGCGCTTAGCCCTGCAGTGAACTTCACCTTCTTTCCAATATGATCCAGTGCATTCGCTCAACTACCGTGGGGCGTTTTCAGGGGCGCCTCAGCCACAGATAAGTCAGGGACACAGAGAGGCACAGTCGACCTATGCAAACAAGCGCAGCGCATTAGTGAGTTGAAGGGAGAGGGATCCTAATTCTATTAACTGGAGGTCTACCTGAGGGCAGGAAGGCCCCACAGGGCAGCCCCCTCCAGGAAATGCTTCCTTGGCCTCTCCACCACACACCAGGAGGCTGACAAACACACTTCTTGTTGGATAAAAGACCAGGCAAAATGAGTACAGAAATAAGTTGGCTGTCCTCCCCTTCCCACCTCCAGCCACCCGAGCTCCTTCTGGCGGCAGTCTTTCCAACTAATCAGTCAGACACATGTGCCTTGCCCCAGGGCGACACCCCCACAACAATGCTCCAACCTGTGGTGTGTGCCGGCAGGCCTTATCTCTTCCAGGAGTGTGACCCCCACTTCTTGGGTCATGCTGGGTACCAACCCGTGTGCCTCTAGCACAGGGAAGGGCGGGGGCACCTGACCCTGCCACCTCCCCTTCCATTGGCGAAACAACTGGCATGGCAGGTTCGCAGGGCGGGGCATCGGTGCTCTCTCCCAGAGGCCTGGGGCAAGCTGCCCTACCTTCCCACACACACCCCACCCCTTGCAGGGAAAGGTGAAGTGGGCAACCAGTTAAGCGGGACAGGCCTACACTGCTGATCCCCCTAGTCTGACATTCGCCCACCCGCCCCCATCATCTGTCCCAAGAGGAGGGGGCCCGGGAAGCGGGGTCTCCATTGTTTTGCCAGCTGTCTAGCAGCTGCTCTTTTGAGAGGAGCCCGCTGTCGGCCTGGCAGTGAAAGGGTGAAGGCCGCTGGCAGGGATAAAGGACTCGGCGGAGGTGCTCGCCTTCCTCGCTGTCTTCCTCAGTGCCTCACCCGCTCGCTTCATTTGGGGGTCTCGGGCCTAGCCAAGAGATGCCCCCCGACCCAGTTCCGAGGCTGCAACCCCCATCCCACAGCTTAGGGCCACCTGGGTCCTCTAAACCTTCAGTCCCTCCCCAGCCAAAGGCCACCCTATCCTGCCTCCGGCGCCCAGCCTGCCAGCCCGGGCCCCACGCTTTCCCTGCCCGCCGCTCTCGATCGGCCCCCACCCAGGCAGTCCGGCCCCGCGACGCCGCCAGGGACAGAGCCTAGAGTCCGGGCCGCCGCTTCCAATGGACAGGGGAGGAGCAGGAGCCTGCGGGCCCCGCCGGCCGGCCCGAGCCCACCGCGCTACCCTCCCGGGCCCGGCTCACCCCCGCGGGACTGCCCAGTACTCACCGGCTGCCGGAGCCCGCCCGGCAGGCAGCAGGAGCGGAGACGCGGCATCCAGCGGCCCCGGCCGCGTCCCGGCTGGAGCGCAGCACGGCGCAGCGCAGCGCCGCCCCCCGCGCCCGCGCGAGTCGAGCGGACCGAACGGCGCCCCCTGCTGGAGGCTGATCGGATAGACACCCGCCGGCCTAATGCCGGGGCGAGCCGCCAGACTTGAGCCAAGGGGGCGCCCGGCGCTGCCCAGAGGTGCCCACGCTGGACTCCAAAACCCTAGAGGCTGTGCCTGAGAGGTCTTGCCTAGAGATTTGTCTGCTTTAACTGCTGGAGACTGCGGGCATATCTGAAGGTGCTGAGCTACACTGTCCAGGGAAGACACCAGAGGGACGTGCTAAATGTTTTGAAGTTCTACCCAAGGCAGGCACTGGACATTCATGGACTTGGTCAGGATAGAACTGTTCAAAGGTTATAATTGAGTCTTGGTGGCTGCCGCTTCCCAGAGTGGTTCGCAGAGGTACACCAAAGTCCCTGCTGGATGGTGCCAACTGGCTAAATCCAATGGGCACTTCCAAAGCTCCACCCCAAGGTGGGAACAGGCTCTCAATGGCTTAGTGTAAGAACGCGCTTGAAGCTCTAAGAGGTCTGTCTAACACCTGCAAGGCCCCAAATCCAGAGCCAGCATGGAGGCGGACGAAAAGCTCAAACACCAAATGGTGGCGGGGACGCAACTACTGTGAAAGACGATTTATTTAGTTTAACTAACTTATTCATTTTATTTTTTTGATACAGGTTTCTTTGTGTAGCCCTGGCTCTCCTGGAACTCTTTCTGTAGACCAGGCTGGCCTTGAATTCGGAGATCCACCTGCCTCTGCCTCCAGAAGGCTGGGATGAAAGGTGAGAGCCACTACACCCGTCTCTCAAAGACAGTTTCTCACAAAATTTAACCTCTTCTTGATATTTACCCAAATTAATTGAAATTATGTACACACAAAAACCTGCATGACTTTCTAACAGCGTCCTTCATAATCACCAAAACACAGAAGTGAGCAATATCTCTTTAGCTGGTGACTAAGCCCTCAAAGGGTATAAAACATCTAGACAATGAAACTCAGAGTCAAACAGAAATGAGCAACCAAGCCACGGAAAGATGCAGAGGAGCCCTTATTGCACATTACTAGGTGAAAGAAGCCAACTGGAGAAGGCTCCATACTCTGTGATCCCAGTCCTATGTTGTCCTGGAAAAGGCAGAACTAGTGAAGTTCCTCTAGAGGTGGTGGAAGGTTGGCGGTATCAGGAGCTAGGGTGGAGAGATGAACAGAAAGGCAGAGCCCCGGGATTTTTAAAGGGTGGTAATACTATTCTGTACGATATTACATTGGTGAACACATGTCACGATACATTTTTGGATACCCATAGATTGTATGTCACCTCTGATGAACCTCAGCTGGTGTGCGGGGTAGTTTTATGTCAACTTGGCAAAGGCTAAAGGCACCTGAGAGGAGGGAGCCTCCATTGAGACAATGTCTCCATAAGATCCGCCACAGGCAAGCCAGTAGGGCACTTTCTTCATTAGTGGTTGATGGGGAGGGCCCAGACCATTGTGGATGGGGCCATTCCTGGGCTGGTGGTTCTGGATGCCGTAAGAAAGCTGGCTGAGCAAGCCATGGGCAGCTCCCCTCTGTGGCCTCTGCACCAGCTCCTGCCTCCTGCTTGAGTTCCTGTCCTGACTTCTTTGGGTGATGAACAGTGCTGTGGGAGAGCAGAAATAACCCTTTCCTCCCCAATTTGCTTGTGGTTATGGTGTTTCAGCACAGCAGTAGAAATCCTAAGATATCTCGGAATCCGGGCAGTGGTGGCGCACACCTTTAATCCCAGCACTTGGGAGGCAGAGGCAGGTGGACCTCTAAGCTTGAGGCCAGCCTGGTCTACAGAACGAATTCCATGACAGCCAGGGCCACACAGAGAAACTGTGTCTTGGAAAAAACATAAACAACAACATAAAACCTCTCTGTACTTTCCACTCGATTTTACAATAAATGTCAAACTGAATGTTGTTTGTTTGGATTTGTGTTTGATTGAATTTTTGGTTTTGGTTTGAGACAGGGTCTCAGTATGCAGTTATGGCTGACCTGGAACTCTCTATGTAGACCAGCCTGGCATCGAACTCACAGAGACCTGCTGTCTCTGCCTCCTGAGTTCTGGGTTAGAGGTGTGTACCACCACTTTGTCTTTGCTATAAACAGAAGTAAAGGTAAAACTTCTCCCCCCACCACAGAAAAAAAATATCAGAGGCATGGCCCCATAAAATAATGCAGGGCCAGTTCTTTAATAATTGTTCTTGACACACTGATTTGTTTAACTCGGGCTGGCCTTGAACTTCCAAAGGCTGGATTGCTCAATGGATCACCATGTCATTTTATGGGAGACTAGGATGGGATCACACCCAGGATTTTGTGAATGCTAAGAACTGGGCTATACTCCAACCTTGTTCTTTTGTTTGTTTTTGTGACAGGGTCCTGTTCTATAACTCTGACTGATCTGCAGCTCACTATGTAGCCCAGACTCCTCCCTAAGCCTCTAAAGTACTGAGATTACAGATGTAGCCCGTACCCATCTTGTTTTGTTTTGTTTCTCTAAGATTTATTTATTGCTGGGCAGTGGTGGTGCACACCTTTAATCCCAGCACTTCAGAGGCAGGAGTATCTCTGTGGGTTTGAAGCCAACCTGGTCTACAGAGTGAGTTCCAGGACAACCAGGACTACACAGAGAACCCTGTCTCAAAAAACAAAACAAAAAAATTTATTTATTTATTTATTTATTTATTTATTTATTATGTATATAGTGTTCTGACTGCGTGAATGCCTGCAAGCCAGAAAGGGCGCCAGATCTCACTATAGATGGTTGGGAGCCACCATATGGTTACTGGGAATTGAACTCAGGATCTCTGGAAGAGTAGACAATGCTCTTAAATAACCTCTGAACCATCTCTTCAGTCCCCCCATCTTGTTTTTTAGAGACTTTTTCTACACTCCTAAGATAATCTGACTTTGGTAGGCCAAGTGAGAAACAAGAAAGGTTATTAGAAACCCCTTCCATCAGTTGATTCCTCAATATGGGTCAGACCACGCTGACTCCTCGATAGAACTCTCTCATTTAATCTCCACCATTACCCTGTTAGCAAGTTATTATTATTTCTATCTTACGGATTAGAAACCAGGCTTTAGAAAGCCAAGCCACTCCCCCGCCTGACACACACACACACACACACACACACACACACACACACACAAGGCCATGGCTCTAACAAGTAGCAGATCTGAGCACTTGCTCAGAACTGCTTAGATAAACTGCATCCTGGGAGTTTTCAGTGACTAGCAGCTGGGCTTTGGAGCCACATGGAGAGGATCCTGGACTCCACCAGCTGCCAGCAAGGTCCTTGCCCTCTCTAAACCTCAATTTCCTCATCTATAAAATGGGGATAATAATAGTGCTTAGCTCAGCTCTGAAGGCTGGGAGAAGATTAAATGAATAAATTCACCTACAGCAATTAGCCCAGGACTTGAAATGTGGCGCGTGGTTAGCTAATGTTAGCTATTATTAATCTCTCTGGACCTCTATTTCCTCATCTGTAAAATGGGAGGCTAATAAAATGTATGTCATAGAGTTAGTGTGAGGCTTAGGAGACAGCAGGTGTAAAACTCACAAAATGACTAGCTACCATGCTACCATCCTCCAGTAAGAACTAGGCAGGGGCCAGTAGCCCTGGGTACTGGGGGAGGGGGTGCTGAATGAGAACAGCCTAGGCAAGCAATGATAATGGACTTAAAACAAACACCAACAACAAACCCTTGCAAATCAAGAGATTTGATTTTTATGATTTATTTATTTATTTGTTTTTTATAATTTATTTTTATTTTATTTGCATTGGTATTTTGCTACATGTATGTCCTTGTGAGAATGGCAGATCTTGGAGTTACAGACAACTGTGAGCTGCCATATGTGTGCTAGGACTTGAACCCAGTCAGTGCTCTTAACCACTGAGCCATCTCTCCAGCCCCATGTTTATTTATTTATTATGTATGCACTATTCTACGTGCTTGTACACCTATAGGCCAGAAGAGGGCACCAGATCTCATTACAGATGGCTGTGAGTCACCATGTGGGTGCTGGGAATTGAACTCAGAAGCTCTGGAAGAGCAGCCAGTGTTCTCAACCACTGAGCCATCTCTCCAGACCCAAGATTTATTATTGTTATTATTTATTATAAATTATTATTTATTTATTATCATTTTATTATAATTTTTCTTTTTCATAAATTTCTCTTATGTCTATAAATGTTTTGTTCCCATGTTTGTCTGTGTCTGTGCATGTCCTGTGCCTGTGGCAATCAGACGAGAGCTTTGGATCCCCTGGAACTGGAGTTACGGATGGTTGTGCTCCACCATGTGGATGCTGGGAATGGAACACAGGCCCTCTGCAAGAGACGCTCTTTACCGCTTTGGCATCTCCCCAGTCCCTTTTGTGTTGCTGCTATTGTTTGTTTTATTACATTTATAATTTTTATTTTGTGTAGAGAGGGGGCATGCATGTCCCAGCACACATGCGGGGGTCAAAGAACAACTTTCAGGAGGTGGATCATCCTTCTACTGTGTGGGTCCCAAAACTTAAACTCAGGTTGTCGAAATTGGTGGCAAATACCCTAAAATACTTTTGTTCTAAACCAAATGTACTAACTTCTCCATCAACCTCACTTCGTTTCATTTTCTGTGTTGCTGAACTGGAGGGAGGGTCTGGTGCATGTTGGGTAAATGCTCTACCACTGAGCTTCATCCCTATCATTAAAATAAAATCTTTTCACCTAGGCATAATTTGTACACCTTTATTCTCAGCACTTGAGCGGCAGAGGCAGGTGGAAGTCTATGAATTCAAGACCAGCCTGGTCTACACAGAGAGTTCCAGGACAGCCCGAAGAGTTACAAGGCTACATGGAGAGACTACTTCAAAAAAATTTTTTTAATTTGTTTTTTAGACAAGGTGTTGACAAATTGCCTAAGCTGGTCTTGAACTTTAGATTTTCCTGCCTCAGCCTCCTAAGTAGCTGGGATTCTAGACCTGAGCCCTTATCAACTTCTGCCTCTAAGACGGACCTTAACTCTCAGTTATTCACAGGTCTGCACTCCTGCGCCCCTTCCTTCAGTCCCCACCCACCCAGATGTCTTAATGATGCTCCTCCATGCTTCTCTTTATCCTCTGCTCACCTGCCATGTCATCTTTCATACTTTATATTGCGTGTCCAGACAACCGCAACAGCCACAGTTGCCTGCCTCCTCTGCATCCTCCCTCTCAGTGACTGTCAGTCATATAGTCCAATTGCTTCTTGGTCTCAGTTTCTTGACTCCCATGAAAGGTTCATGGCCTGGTACATGGATCAGCAAAATTCTCCACAAATAGCCAGAGAGTAAATAGTTTCAGCTTTGCTAAACAGATGGTCTCTGTCCCAGCTTTTCAAAACTAACTCCAAAGCAGGCAAAGAGAATAGAATACATGAACGAATAGGCATGGCTCTGTTCCAATAAAACTTTATTTACAAAAGCAGGTGTGTGGCAGATTTGGTCTCAGAGCTACAGTTTACTGACTCCTGGGCTAAGACGTGGAATTGGACTCCCTAGCATGATGAAAGGCCCTTACTTACACAGCAGCAACGGTGAAGCTTCATGGTTCCCTAAAGGGTCACCAGGCCTGAGAAGACGCTGTCCTTCATTTAATGTCCTTCTGCCCATTCCCCTCAGTAAGGAGTCTTCCCTGACTCTTTAAGGTCCCTTCCAGATGTTGGCTTCCCTGGGAGATACTCACAATTCCATTAGGAAGAGCTGATTCTCTCTCCTGGACTCCAACACTTCCTATCTTTTTCTTACAGTGTGTGTGTGTGTGTGTGTGTGTGTGTGTGTGTGTGCTTTCTGGGGATCAAACTCAGGTTGCGGGTCTTTCTCACAGGGCTTTCCCACTGTCACCACTACCTGCTTCTTCTGTGTGTAGCCTTTGGGGAGGATGTGCAGCTTTTGTGCTTCTTCTTTTTTTCCGTTTGGTTTTTCGAGACAGGGTTTCTATGTGTAACAGCCCTGGTTGTCCCAGAACTAGTTCTGTAGACCAGGCTGGCCTCGAACTCACAGAAATTCAACTGCCTCTGCCTCCTGAGTGCTGGGATTAGAGGCGTGAGCACCACCACCTGGCCTTTTTTATTTTTATTCTTTTTTTTTTTTTTAAAGAAAAGTTTGTGGGGCTGGAGAGACTTCCGGAGTTCCTGAATTTAATTCCCAGCAACCACATGGTGGTTCACAACCATCTGTAGTGAAATCTGATGCCCTCCTGCAGACAAAACATTTATATATAATAAATAAATAAAACTTTTTTTATTTCCTTTTTTTAAAAAAGGAAAGTTTGCTTGTTTATTTAGAGTCAGTCAGGTGGTTTTTTGTTGTTTAAGATTTATTTTATTTATTTGTATGTGTGTGTATCTGTGCGAGTGTGTGCCACATGTGTGTGGGTGTCAGGTCCTTTGGAGCTTGTGTTACAGGCAGTTGAAAGCTGCCCAACATGGATGCTAAACTTAACTCTGGCAGTACACTGAGCCATCTCCCCAGCCCCTGTACATTTATTTATTTTTGAGACAGGATTACTTACAGTTCAGGCCAATCTCAAATTCACTGTAGTTGAGGCTGACCTTGACCTTCTAGGCCTCCAGTGGCCACCTTCCCACATCAGGATTACAGGTGTGTGCTACCCTGGTGTTTCAACTAAGCTAGCATAATCCATGAGCCCCTAATCCATGTATCCCCTGCAAGACACACACACATACCGCACCCCATCACACCCCATGGCCCTGCCCCTCCTTGAGGCTGAGATGGCCTGCCCGGCAGGATAGACTGACATGTTCAAGACCACAACAGGAATAAGTCATGGTGCTAGTTATAAAATGGAATGTGTGACTAATTGTTTAGTGGAATGGGCTTGGGGCCTCAGAGGGAAAAAATGGCGGGAGATGGGTAGGACAGGAGCTTCCCAGAAAGAGAGGTGATCGGGCACCTAAGGACCTCACATGGGCTAATCAGGCACTCCCATGGGGCTCGATCCAGCCTCTCTGCCTGTTGAGGAGTGTGCACAGCTGGCATTTGCATTTTTAAATTTAATTTTGCAATCAGTAGCATTATGAGATTCCTTCTCACATGTGGGGAAAGCGTCATCACAGCAGCAGATCGCCTACCCAAGGCGACACAGCCCGTCAGTGCTGGGAGACTGTGCAGAGGTCGGTGTCAAGCATCTTTCTCAGTCACTAACCACTTTATTCTTTGAGATAAGGACCTCATTGAACCTGGAGACACAAGACTGGGGTAGGCTGGCTGTGGTCGCAAAGCTTCAGGGATCTTCCTGGGTCTGCCTCTCTAACACTGGACTTAAAAGCACATGCTGCTGTACCCAGTGTTCCCTGGATGCTGGGAATTAGGCTCCAGTCCTCCTGTTTGTGCAGCAAGCTCTTCACTGACTGGGCCATCGCCCCAGGACCACAGCCCTCTTAGATCACTATCTCAGTCGAGGTCACACCCTTGGGAGGAAGGTTTGTTACTGGAGGTTTCTCTCCTGCCCTCCAATTCCCGAATAACCACTCTGAGGCTTAATATTAATTACAAACTGTTTGGCCGATGGCTCAGGCTTCTTACAGGCTAGCTCTCTATATAAACTAACCCATTTCTATTAATCTATGTATTACTACATGCTCCGTGGCTTACCAGTATGCTCTGGCTTCTTACTCCTCCGTGACTGCTTGCTGGCGTCTCCCCAGCTCAGCCTTCTCTCTCTCTCTCTCTCTCTCTCTCTCTCTCTCTCTCTCTCTCTCTCTCTCTCTCTGTGTGTGTGTGTGTGTGTGTGTGTGTGCTTGAATTTTATGCCTTGCCATAGGCCAAAGCAACTTTATTATTAACCAATGACAATAAAACATATTCACAGCATACAGAGGGGAATCCCACATCAAAGAAGGGGGATTTACTGCACACACTCCACAGTCCCCACTTTCAAAGATAAACAAGATGCCAGGATTTCTCCCTGAATGACTGTCCTGGATAGTTTTATATCAGCTTGACCCAAGCTAGAGTTACCTAAAAGGAGGGAACCTCAATTGAGAATTTGCCTCCATAGGGTCTGGCTGTAGGGAATTTTCTTAATTAGCGATTGATGGAGGACAGAGTTGAGTAAGCCAGTAAACAGCATCCCTCCATAGCCTCTGCCTCAGCCTCTGCCCAGGTTCCTGCCCTGGTTGAGTTCCTGTCCTGGCTTCTTTCAACGATGGTCTACAATACGGATGTGTAAGCCAAATAAACCCTTTCCTCCCCAGCTTTATGTTCAGTCACGATGTCTCATCACAGCAATAGGAACCCTTTCTAAAACGACGGAGACGGTGATGCCTGGTCAGAGGTTGGGTCCCTCCTGCTACCCTGTGTTGTGAGCCTGGGGAACAACACCCTTGGGCTTGACTTGCCCAGGCACTGACCAGAACGGGAACAAATGAAGCCCAGTCCTTCCTCAGAGTGGAGCAGCATCTGGTAAACAGAGGCCCCAGCCATGGTCTCTGCTGGCACAGGCAGCAGAGAATGTAAAGACTAGCCTGGTAGTGCAGCCCTGTGTTAGTCAGGGCTCTCCAGAGGAACAGGAATGGTAGAAAGAGTACACACACACACACACACACACACCACACACACATATACACACCACACACACACACACCACACACACACCACACACATACATACACACCACACACACATACACACACACCACACATACACAAACACCACACACACACATACACACCACACACACACATACACACACACCACACATACACACACACCACACACACACACATACACACCACACACATACAAACATACACACACCACATACACACACACCACACACACCACACACAAACAGACACACAATACTGGCTTACAGACTGTGGTCCTACTAGCCCAACAATGGCTGTCTACCAATGGAAGATCCAAAAATCCAGCAGTTGTTCAGCCCGTGAGGCTGGATCTCTCAGCTGGTCTTCAGTATATTTCAGAATCCTAAAGAAGTAGGCTTTAATGCCAGTGAAGGAACAGACTTGTCAGAGACAGCAAGCAGACAAAGAGAACCAGCTTTCTTCTTCCATGTATTTTTTGTTTTGTTTTACAAGACAGGGTTTCTCTGTGTAACCACCCTAGTTACCCTGAAACTAGCTGTGTAAACCAGGCTGGCCTCAAACTCACAGAGATCTGCCTGTCTCTGCCTCCCAAGTGCTGGGATTAAAGGCATGGGCCACCACCACCTGGCTTTCCATGTCCTTGGCTGTCAGAAGAAGGTGAGTCCAGACGAAAGATGGATCTTCCCCACCTCAAAAGATATGGATTAAAAGTGGGTTGTCCCACTTCAAATGATTTAATTAAGAAAAAAAGTCCCTTACAAGTGTACCCAGTCCCTTGGGTTTTAGTTAATTCCAGATGCAGTCCAGTTGACATCACAAGCCCCCCAGGTATGGAAGGGAGCAACCTGCCACCTACCACACATGGACGGCAGGAGGCACTGGACAGAATGTGATTGACATTTCTGAGACAGCGGAAGGTTAACAGTGAAATAAGCCCAGAACACCACACCCAGAGAACACTGCCCCAGCAAGTCCAGCTCCATAGTGTTCCGCAGCACCATGGGGAGATGGGCACTGCGAAACCCTGTGTGACTAAGGACAGGCTACTAGGCTGCAGACCCAAGAATGCAAGGGGAACTTCCTCTTTTGCTGTGTTCCTCTGGGAAGGACCAAGACCCCGAGTCTCAGATTGGCAGCTTCTGTAAGGCCCCTCCTCTTCATGCCCATCTAACCTTACATCTCCCACAAACTGGTACAGAACATAGAAGCTGGAGGGGATGGCCTGCAGTGGTTTCTAGAAACCCGGCAAGTAGACACAGGAGCGAGCAGGGAGCAGAGGCAGTGGTTTGGTGTGGCCCTGACTGCAACATGTGACCTGGAAACTTGCATGGCTTGTCTTCACAGCTTCTCCTGCTGGAGTGACCAGTGAGACACTGAGTTATACTGACAGTCACTGTAGAGTATCTGAGCACTTTGGTCAGGAGCTGAGCACAGGAAGGACCAGTTACCATCTGTGGACACAGAGATCACAAGCCTGAGAGAAGGTGAAAGGCTAGGGGTAGTAGTTCACAAAGGTCATCTCAGCACTTAGGAGGCCAAGCCAGGAAGACGGTCAGTTCTTGGACAGTCTTGGATACATGGAGAGCTTAACACTGTCCTGGGAGGCATAAGGAAACCTGTAGTGTGGAGCGGTGGGCTGCATCCCGCCACCCGGCTCCCGGCCTCCTGGCTCCCACATAGCTAGCTTTACACCCGAAATAACAATACACAAACTGTATTCATTTAAACACTGCCTGGCCCATTTAGTTTCAGCCTCTTACTCACATCTTGACTAACCCATATCTAATAATCTGTGTAACACCATGAGTGGTGTCTTACCAGGAAAGATTCAGCACGTCTGTCCTGGTGGCTGGCTTCATGGAGACTGTCCCAGAGAGGAGAGGTGGGACAATTTGACTGAGCCATCTACCTCACTTCCTTCTTCCTGTTCTGTCTACTCCACCCACCTAAGGGCAGGCCTATTAAATGGGCCAAGGCAGTTTCTTTATTAATGAATGAAATCAACAGAAACAGAAGACTCTCCCACATCAGAAACCTGTCTCCAAATTAACTAAAGAGAAGAGGAGGAGCCAGACAGAGTGAAAATGCCTGTAATCATATCACTTGGAAGGCTGAGACAGGAGGATCCAGAGTTCCAAGCCAAATATGAGCTACAGAGCAAAACCCTGTCTCAAAATTAATTAAATCAATTAGCCAGATATCTTAATTTTAGGTAGGGGAGGGGTGGAAGAGGACGAAGAGGAGGAGCGGGGGGGGGGGCGAGACTGAAAGGATGGTGCTCAGGAGAGACAGGGATGAAAAAGAAAATGTCTGGGTTCTCTGGAAGCCCTGAAGGCCCTACTGCACTGGAGACATTTCTCCAGGAGACTGCTGGGCCCTCGGCTTGCAGTCCAGTGAAGTCATTTTGGGTTAGGCTGGAGCTGCATCTGAGAGTGGCTGTTCTGTCCTTTCTGCAACCGTGTCCTTTTGTCCTCTAGTTTGTTCCTCCTGTCCTTGTCCAAGCTAGCGGTATGCCTGGTCATCAGAAACAACGTCTGGAGCTCTCACTGTGGGCCTGAAATAGCTTTACCTATGTCTGGACCACGAGGGATAGATGACACTATGTCTCCTCCCAGTGCTGGTGGAAGACTCGTGTTGCTGGGATGAAGAAGAGATGGAGACTTTGGGGGACAAGAGAGGGGAGAGAGAAGATCCCCACACCCAGGGATCCAGCTGTAACTCCTGGCCAGCAGGCAGCAGAAAGGCCAGTGTAGTCAACCTCTTAAGGCCTCCCTCCCTTCCCCAGCTGCGAACCTGCAATTTTCTAAGAATCTCACCAGAAATCCCACTTACAAGGAAAAGACCTGGACTAGCCTTCTTATGTAACCCTAGTGGTTTCTGGTTTTATCTTATCAGATTACAATTCCAAGCAAGGGCTCTCTGGAGCCACCACATTTACCTCACTTTTCAGAGGAGCAAACACTGGCCGGCGAACTGGCCTGGCGAGTAAGCGTTAGTGAAGGCCCTCATGCCACAACACACAGGGAGCACAGGGCAGCCTGTGGGGATCAGTCCTCTCCCCTACTGTGTGGCTCCCGGACATTGAACTCAGGTCACTGGGTTTGCCGCTGAGCACCTCTACCCATCTGCCTCCTGTCTTAGCATGTTTAATAAAATCCCTACCCTTCTTCACCACACCATCTATTCTTGAGATTCTTTTCAGAATTCAAGCCATGAACCCTGACTTGGCCTGTATCAAGGTCCCTAAAAGATTAGGGGAATTCCTCAGGTTACCAAGGGTGACAGTAGGGAATTGTGTCCCTGTCCCAACAAGGTTGATGTTTCTTTACATCTCTGTAGCTCTGACCCTGAGGAGTCTGGAAAATTTAGCCAGTGGTTGTTCAGGGAGGACAGTGAGACCAGACGATCAGAGTGAACACCCTCCTTCAGCCTCCCAGACAAACAGAGCAAGGGTGCATCTGCAGCAAGCAAGCCTTCACTGACTGCCACCCCTGCCGGCCTCAGAAACTGCATGTGGGCCTCTTCCTTAGCTTTCAGGAAATGGCTGCTCCATTGTGACCGAAATGCCGCTCCCTTCCTGCTGAAAACATCCACTAAGATGTCTCAGCCTCTCCTGGTCCCAGTGAAAGCAATCTGTTAGGATTCCGCAAGCATCTCTAATGAACTCAGATGTCCCGGGTCACTTTCTCCTGGGGAAGAGAGGCAGCCAGTCTACTATGAGCTAGGTGCTATGTTAAAACAGTAACGTGGGGGAATGATTAGATATGGAGAAGAAGCAAAAGACAATAATTAAGGGTGGGATTTAGGTTTAGACAATGGTGCCATGCCATTCACCAACACATGAAGAGAGATACGTTCAGAGGAGTGACAGAAGCATCTGTTATTAATGAAGCATGTTGCTCCGTGTGTGCCCAGCTCTTTTCTCTGTGCTTTCTATGGGTTCATTCAAGAGAGCAACACAGCTTGATGAGACCAAAGCCACCGCGCTTGCCAGTACACTGATGAAGGAGCACAGGCGCAGGAAGGTAAAGCAACTTGCCCGAGACAGCTGTAGTAGCTCCTTTGCTCTGCTATGGCAGAAGACCAGAAAACAACATCAGGCAGGAAGGGCTGACTCGGGAAGGCGCGGAGGCAGCTGGTCACATCTCACTGCGGTCAGGAAGCAGAAAGTAGAGGCCAGCGCTGAGGCTCCTTTTGAGACAGGCCTCTCTATGTAATCCTGGCTGTTCTCAAACTCACTCTGTAGACCAGGCAGACCTCGAACTCACAGAGATCCCCCTGCCTCTGTGTGCGCCACCACTCTTTTATTCAGCCCAGGAGCCTGGTCCAACGATGATTAGATGGGATGGGCTACCCACGTTCAGTTCCCATCGCCTACATGGGGGCTCACAACTCTCGGTAACTTCAGTTCCAGGAGATCTGATGGCTTCTTCTGACTTCCATTGGCATCAGGCATGCGCACTGCCAACATACATACATGCAAGCAAAACAGACACATAAAATAAAATAAAAATAAACAAATCTTTAACAGTTTTAGTAAGTTTAACACTATTCAACCTTATAAGTGCAGAAGCAGCGCACACCTTTAATCCCAGCACTCAGGAGGCAGAGGCAGGCACATCTCTGTGAGTACAAGGCCAGCCTGGTCTACTTAGTGAGTTTCAGGACAAGTAGGTCTATGCAGTGAGACTCTCTCTCAAAACTGAAAAAAACAAAAGCAAAAGTATAAGTAAGTACAGAGGCTCTTCTGAGACTAACACTTTTGAAAAATGTATTTAAGGCACACACTATATGTATGTGGAGGTCATAGAACCACTCAGAGAGTTGCTTCTCTGCTTCCACCATGTGGGTCCTAAATTGTCAGGCTTGGCAGAAAGTGCCTTAAACAGCTTGGCCCTTGCCAGCTCTTGGACAAATTCTGAACTGTGAGCCCCTATAAAAGACAAAAGTTAGGGGCTGGAGAGATGGCTCAGTCATTAAGAGTTCCTACTGCAACCAGGCGGTGGTGGCGCACGCCTTTAATCCCAGCACTCGAGAGGCAGAGGCAGGCAGATCTCTGAGTTCGAGGCCAGCCTGGTCTACAAGAGCTAGTTCCAGGACAGGCTCTAGAAACTACAGGGAAACCCTGTCTCGAAAAACCAAAAAAAAAAAAAAAAAAAAAAAAAAGAGTTCCTACTGCGTTTGTAAAGGACAGGAGCTTGCTTTCCAGCACCCATGTGTGGCTCACACTCCTGCAATTCTACATCCAGACGATCTGGTGCCCTCTTCTGGCCTCTGAGGACATTGCACTCACGTGTGCATAAGTCACACAGAAACACACACAAACAAAAATAATATAGGGGTGGAGAAATGGCTCAACAGTTAAGAAAACTGGATGTTCTTCAAAAGGACCTGGGACTCAATTCCCAGCACGCACATGGCAGCTTACAACTGTTTGTAACTCCAGTTCCAGGGGATCCAATGCCTTCTTCTGGACTCCGAGGGTATTAGGCACTCAAGTGGTGCACAGACATACACATCTAAAAGTGATGGTAGAGAAATAAACCAGTAAGATCCAGGGATTGGGAAGGAAAGTGCCAGGTTACCCAAGGAAAGGATGGGAAGAAGAAATTTGTCTGTGTTTGGGCGAGTGGTAAGAGAAGGCCACAAGAATAGCCCTAGACGTGAACACGGTAGATGGCTCTGCAGCCCAGGGCTCCAAGGCGAAGGAAGAACACAGACTCCCAGGAGGACCTTGAAATGGGACAGAGCTCCAGCTCTGCAGCCAGTTTCTCAACTTCAGCTGCAACTTCAGCACAGTGGCACTGGGACACAGTTTGGGGTCTTGAGGTCACTGTGAGAGCTATGACACCCTATGTGTCGGCAACACCCCCATCCTCAGTCAGGGCAATCAAAGTCATCTATTGCCACATGTTCCCTGGAAGGCAACCCTCCCCCCCCCCCCGACAATCCGAGAATCACTGATCCAGATCAGGCGTGTTTCCTGAATGGAGGCAGGAGAGCTACATCCTTTTATTTTCTTTGGTAACACTGGTGATAGAACCCAAGGCCTCTCACATGCTATTCAAGAACCCCACTAAGTTTGGGGCTGGAGAGATGGCTCAGAGGTTAAGAGCATTGCCTGCTCTTCCAAAGGTCCTGAGTTCAATTCCCAGCAACCACATGGTGGCTCACAACCATCTGTAATCAGGTCTGGTGCCCTCTTCTGGCCAGCAGGCATACACACTGACAGAATATTGTATACATAATAAATAAATATTTTTTTTTTGGTTTTTCGAGACAGAATAAATAAATATTTAAAAAAAAAAGAACCCCACTAAGTTGCATCCCTAGCCTTATTTATTTTTATTTTTTAGATTTATTTTGCAGGGCACAGTGGCACACTCCTTTGATCCCAGCACTCAGGAGGCAGAAGCTGGCAGAACTCTTTGAGTTCAAGACCAGGCTGGACTACACAGTGAGTCCCAGGCTATTCAGAATGACACAGTGAGACTCTGGCCTCAAAACTTATGTGGGTTCCCCTCTGTATGCTGTGAATACCATTGGTTAATAAAGAAACTGTCTTGGGCCTGCATACGGAATAGAGGTAGGTGGGGGGGGGAGGATCTAAACAGAATGTTGGGAGAAAGGAGGAGTTAGAGAGAAGCCATGTAGTCCTGCCAGAGACAGCCACCAGAACTTCAGCCGGTAAGCCACAGTCACGTGGCAATACACAGATTAATAGAAATGGGTTAAATTTAAATGCAAGAGTTAGCCAATAAGAAGTTAGAGCTAATGGGCCAAGCAGTGATTTAATTAATACAGTTTCTGTGTGGTTATTTCAGATCTGAGCTGCCTTAATACAGCACAAAAGAATATTTATTTTATGTTTTAATTATATGCATATGGGTGTCTGTGTGTATGTGCACATATGAGTGCAGGTACCTGAGTAGTGCAGAGAGGGGGTCAGATCCCCCGGAGCTCCAACTTGGACATCTTACCTGCTTCTCTGGCTCCCTATTCTTTACACAGGGATCCTGCTCTCCATCACTTCCTGGGTGGCTTTGATCAGCACAACAATCTTTCTCTCTGGTCCTCATCTATATAATAAACCAACTACACCTGATGGCTTCCCAGGGCTAAACACATGAACGCTTAACATCCCGGCCTCATCACACTGAAAATAGAGTCTCCGTTGGGGACTGGAGATGTGAGTCATTGTCATAGAGTATTTACAGAGCATCCACGTGGTGGCTCACAGCCTGCAGTTCCAGAGAGTCTGACGCCTCCTTCTGGTCTCCTTAGGCACCAGGCATACATGGGGTACACAGATAAACATGCCAGTGAAACACTAATACACATAAAATAAAATAAATTTTAATTTAAAAAAAAGGAGCTAGTTTGGGCCCCATAGCTGAAATTCAAAGCAAGGCCTGGAGACTGAAACCCAGGCTCTAGCTTCAATCACACAGTACTTGACCTAAGTGGACAGGAATGACTGTCTTTAATTTCAGGCCACAGCGAACAGATGGCCACTTTCGTGTACCCAGGCAGCATTCAGTTCTTCTTCCAGTCACATCAGCATTTTGTCCAAATGTCCTTAAGCAGGTGTGACCATTCAGCTGCTATGCACCCTGTTCCTGGTTGGTCTCTCCAGGCCACCTACCATTCATCCATTTAGAGGCATGGTGCCAGGCATAGTGGCACATGTCTTAAATCCTAGCACTTAGGAGGCAGAGGCAGAGGCAGAGGCAGGCAGCTCTCTGTGAATTTAAGGCCAACCTGCTCTAGAGAGGGAGTTCCAGGACAGCCAAGGCTATGCAGGGAAGCCCTGTCTTGCAGAAGGGGAGGGGGGAGCTTCAATGATTAGCCTGGTGGCCTTCCATGCTCCCACCACTACAGGCAGGAAGTCCTAGGATTTGGATTTGAAGCCAAGTTTCTACCTTCCCAGCCTCATGCTGCAGCCATTCCCTTGCTGTGTCCTCAGGCTCTCTGAACTGGTTTAATCCGGTTTGAACCGGTCTGAACCGGTTTAATCCGGTCTGAACCGGTCTGAGCCAGTTTGAACCGGTCCAACAAGGTTTGAACCGGTCTGGACCGGCTTAAACCGGTCTGAGCCAGTTTGAACCGGTTTAATCCGGTTTGAACTGGTCTGAACCGGATTAAAACGATCTGAGCAAGTTTGAACCGAATTAATCCGGCTTGAACCGGTCTGAGCCAGTTTGAATCGGTTCAATCCAGTCTGAGCCGGTTTGAACCGGTTTAAACTGGTCTGAGCCAGTTTGAACCGGTTTAATCCGGTTTGGGCCGGTCTGAAGCGGTCTGGGCCGGTTTGAACCGGTTTGAACTGGTCTGAACTGGTTTAAACCGGTCTGAGCCAGTCTGAACCGGTTTAATCCGGTTTGAACCGGTCTGGGCCGGCTTGAACCGGTTTAATCCGGTCTGAACTGGTTTGAACCGGTATAAACCGGTCTGATCCATCTGAACCAGTTTAATCCGGTTTGAACCAGTCTGAACCGGTTTAATCCGGTTCGAACTGGTTTAATCCGGTCTGAGCCGGTTTGAACTGGTTCAATCCGGTTTGAACCAGTCTGAACCGGCTCAAATCCGGTTTGAACCGGTTTAATCCGGTTTGAACCGGTCAGAGCCGGTTTGAACCGGATTAATCCGGTTTGAGCCGGTCTGAGCCAGTTTAAGCCGGTTTAATCCGGTTTGGGCCGGTCTGAATCGGTCTGAGACGGTTTGAACTGGTCTGAACCGGTTTAAACCGGTCTGAGCCAGTCTGAACCGGTTCAATCCGGTTTGAGACGGTTTAATCCGGTTTGAGCCGGCCTGAACCGGTTTAATCCGGTTCTAACCGGTCTGGGCCGGTTTGAACCGGTTTAAACCGGTCTGAGCCAGTTCGATCCGGTTTGAACCGGTTTAATCCGGTTTGAACCGGTCTGAGCCGGTTTGAACCGGTTTAATCCGGTTTGAGCCGGTCTGTACCGGTTTGATCCAGTTTGAACCGGTCTGATCCGGTTTGAGCCGGTCTGAACCGGTTTAAACCGGTTTGAACTGGTCTGAACCGGTTTAAACCGGTCTGAACCAGTTTGAACCGGATTGATCTGGTTTGAACCAGTCTGAGCCGGTCTGAGCCGGTTTAAACCGGTCTGAGCCGGTTTGAACCGGTTTGAACTGGTCTGATCCGGTTCGAGCCGGTCTGAACTGGATTAATCCGGTTTGAACCGGTCTGAACTGGTCTGAACCGGTTTAAACCAGTCTGAGCCGGTCTGAACCGGTTTGAACTGGTCTAAACCGGTCTGAGCCAGTTTGAACCGGTTTGAACCGGTTTAATCCGGTTTGAACCGGTCTGAGCCGGTTTGAGCCGGTCTGAACCGGTTTAATCCGGTTTGAGCCGGTCTGTACCGGTTTGATCCAGTTTGAACCGGTCTGATCTGGTTTGAGCCGGTCTGAACCGGTTTGAACTGGTCTGAACCGGTTTAAACCGGTCTGAGCCAGTTTGAACCGGATTGATCCGGTTTGAACCGGTCTGAGCCGGTTTGAACCGGTCTGAACCGGTTTAATCCGGTTTGAACCGGTCCGGGCCGGTTTGATCCGGTTTGAACTGGTCTGATCCGGTTTGAGCCGGTCTGAACTGGATTAATCCGGTTTGAACCGGTCTGGACCGGTTTAATCCGGTTTGAACTGGTTTGAACCGGTTTCAACCGGTCTGAGCCGGTTTGAACCGGTTTAAACCGGTCTGAACCGGTTTAATCCGGTTTGAACCGGTCCGGGACAGTTTGTACCGGTTTGAACCGGTTTGTGCCGGTCTGAACCGGTTTGAGCCGGTTTGAACCGGTCTGAGGCGGTCTCAACCGGTCTGAGCCGGTTTGAACCGGTTTAAACCGGTCTGAGCCAGTTTGATCCGGTTTGAACCGGTTTAATCCGGTTTGAACCGGTCTGAGCCGGTTTGAACCGGTTTAATCCGGTTTGAGCCGGTCTGAACCGGTTTGAACTGGTCTGAGCTGGTTTAAACCGGTCTGAGCCAGTTTGAGCCGGATTGATCCGGTTTGAACTGGTCTGGGCCGGTTTGAACCGGTCTGAACCGGTTTGAGCCGGTCTGAACCGGTTTAATCCGGTTTGAGCCGGTCTGTACCGGTTTGATCCAGTTTGAGCCGGTCTGAACCAGTTTGAACTGGTCTGAACCGGTTTAAACCGGTCTGAGCCAGTTTGAACCGGTTTGAACCGGTTTGAACCTGTCTGAGCCGGTTTAATCCGGTTTGAGCCGGTCTGTACCGGTTTGATCCAGTTTGGACTGGTCTGATCCGGTTTGAGCCGGTCTGAACCGGTTTGAACTGGTCTGAACCGGTTTAAACCGGTCTGAGCCAGTTTGAACCGGATTGATCCGGTTTAAGCCGGTCTGAACCGGTTTAAACCGGTCTGAACCGGTTTAATCTGGTTTGAGCTGGTCTGGACCGGCTTGATCCGGTTTGAACTGGTCTGAACCGGTTTAAACCGGTCTGAGCCGGTTTGAACCGGTTTAAACCGGTCTTAGCCAGTTTGATCCGGTTTAATCCGGTCTGAACCGGTTTAATCCGGTTTGAACCGGTCCAGGCCAGTTTGATCCGGTTTTGAACCGGTTTGTACCGGTCTGAGCGGGTTTGAACCGGTTTGAACCAGTCTGAGCCGTTTTGATCCGGTTTGAGCCGGTCTAAACCGGTTTAATCCGGTTTGAGCCGGTCCGAACCAGTTTGATCCGGTTTGAAACAGTCTGAGCCAGTTTGAATCGGTTTAATCCGCAAATGAATAATTCTCAAGGAGATCCCATCACCATACAGTGAAAAAAGTCAGCTTTATTGTATGTTCATTTAAAATTAAAAAACCGTGATTTAATTAAATATGCTCATACCTCCAATGGTTAGATACAGCGTGGTCATCTGCAAATGAATAATTCTCAAGGAGATCCCATCACCATACAGTGAAAAAAGTCAGCTTTATTGTATGTTCATTTAAAATTAAAAATCCGTGGAGATTTAATTAAATATGCTCATACCTCCAATGGTTAGATACAGCGTGGTCTTCTCTGGAGATACTTGGCCTGATAAAACTGGGGGCACGGGGGAAGGCATGACTAGAGGAGCAGCAGCTGAGTGGCAGTGTTACTGTCTTGTTCTGTATTGGGGGGTTACTTTATTGGTTGGCATCTGTTAACAAATTTGGCTTAAGCCAGGTGGTGGGGCTCACTCCTTTAATCCCAGCACTCAGGAGGCAGAGGCACCTCCCAATACGGTTGTGTAAATTGTGCCTCATCTATTCCCACACCTCCACTCTAGTATGAGAAGTGTTTTATGTCCGGGCTGGTCCCTGACACAGCATAAACAAAAATAACACACCTTTACACCGTTAAAGTAATATTCTGCAACATAAGCGAATTAACACATCTTTGCCCAGTTAAAATAATATTCCACAACAGTGTGTCTTTATCGGATGGCCCCAAGAGTGACCGTAGTAAAACAGGATGTAAGGAATTGTTTTTCATGTACTCTGAGGTTTTATATGTTTAGGTAGTTAAAGCCTTCTTTCTTTTATGGTTTCTGTTTCTAATATTATATCAAAATGACTCTTGCCTCAAGATTACATAATATGCATTTCCGTTTTATTCTAATAGGCTGCCTGCTTTTCTAAGACAAGGTAGCTCAAACTTGTCTCGTATTCTCAATCTTCCTGCCCTAGCCTCCCAAATGCTAGAATTTTATGAACATGCATCTTTCATGCCTTAGTAGTTTTTCTTTCCAATAAGATTTTTTTTTTGAAGAAAGCTTTAATAAGTACTGGCCAGGATGATGGACTCTGGTCAGGTCCATTCCTGGGTACCCAGGAAATAGCCCCATCTTAGTTTTTATTGCTGTGAAGACACACCATGGCCACAGCAACCGTTATAAATAAAAACATTTATTTGGAACTAGCTTGGAGTTTTAGAGGTTCAGGCCATGTCTTAGGGTTTCTGTTGCTGGGACAAAACCTCATGACTAAAAAGCAAGTTGGGGAGGAGAGGGTTTATGTGGCTTACACCTCAGCATTGCTGTTCATCACTGAAAGAAGTCAGGACAGGAACTCAGACAGGACAGGATCCTGGAGGCAGGAGCTAACACAGAGGCCATGGAAGGGAGCTGCTTACTAGTTTGCTTCACGTGACTTGCTCAGCCCACCTTCTTATAGAACCCAGGACCAGCAGCCCAGGGACGGCACCACCACCATGGGCTGAGCCTTCTCCCACTGATCACTAAATGAGAAAATGCCTGACAGCTGTATCTCATTGAGGCCTTGCTTCAATGGAGGCGCCTTGCTCTGTTGACTCTAGCTTGCATTAAGTTGACACACACAACCAGACAGCATAGTTCATTATCATCTTGGTGGGGAGCATGGCAGCGTGCAGGGAGACATGGTGCTGGGGAAGTAGCTGATAATCCTACATCTTGCAGACAATAGGAAGTTGACTAAGACACTGGGCAGTATCCTGAGCATAGAAAACTTCAAAGCTTGCCCCCACAGTGACACCATTTCCTCTAAGGAGGCCATACCTACTCCAACAAAGTCACACCTAATAGTGCCACTTCCTATGAGATTATGAGGGCCAATTACATTCAAACTACCACAGCCTCTATATAATTTTTAAATCTTATTTTATGTGTATGAATGATTTGTCTGCATGTGTGTCTGTATACCACATGCATGCCTGGTACTTAAGAGTCAGACAGGGCTCAGATCCTTTGGAACTGGAGTTACAGATGGTTGTGAGCCACCATGCTGGTGCTAGGAATTGAACCCAGATCTTCTGCAAGAGCCAGTGCTCTTAATAGCCAGTATTCTTCACCTCTGAGCCATTTCTCCAGGCCCTCTTTCCTATGGTATTAATAGTACTATTAGTTTGTGTAGAGCTATATTCTTTGATGTGGTTAACACTAACCACAAATAACTGCTTAGTTTTAACTTCCAGTCCATCAAAACAGAAAGTGTGGTCTTTTAGTGCATGAGCTCCATTTAAGATGTCCAATAATTACCTAGAGTTAGGCCACTAACCATAATCTCACAACACGCTATAAAGGAGTTTCCATCGTTGTGCCACAAGACCCTGCTGACCTGGTTATTTTGTGAACAAAGAGGAAAGAAATAATCTAACATCTTTCCCAAAATGTTCAGGTGCTTCCAATACTGTCCTTTGATGACTCTAGTGCTCCGCTCCTGAGATGAGTGCACATACACACTTCCACAATCCTGGGAGTGCACGCCTGATCCAGGCCCATGCTTTTCTGTACTACCTGCTTATCTGTCCTCATTCCTACCATGGCTGCAATTTCAACCATAAAGTTTAGACATTTACATGTCCAAAGATCAAATCAAGCAATTTTTTCTTTATTCATCCTTCTTTGTGTGTGTGTGGTGTACATATGTTTGTGTGGTATATGTGGTGTGTGTGTGTGTGTGTGTTGTACATATGTTTGTGTGGTATGTGTGTGTGTGGTGTGTGTGTGGTGTACATATGTTTGTGTGGTTTGTGTGTGTGTATGTGTACATATATATGTGCTAGTATGTGGAGACGAGAGATGAACATTGGTTGTCTTCATCAATCAATTTCTACCTATTTATTTCCAAAGAAATACTTTTAAATGTTTTTTGGGGGGCTGGAGATAAGGTATCTCCCGGAATCTGGAGCTCACTGGTTGGCTGGCTGGTCATTTGGCTCCACAGATTCTCCTGCTACTCCCCTACCCCCAGCACTGGGGCTGCAGAGTTGAGCCACCAGGTCTGGCTGGACTCAGGTCTGCAAGCACTGTATCAGCTGAGCTACCTCCCCAGACCTCATTAGCCTTAAATTTGTGGGGGGGTTATTGTATCTCTATTTCCATAGAAATAATTTTGTAGGTTGGTGTTAAAACAGTGTCCATGTAACAAGTTCACTCAGAAAGGGTTTTTATCCAGCAATTGTTTTCTCAGCTTCCTGTACTTGCCATCATCCTCCATTCTCCAGCTAGACTTAGCCCTTTGCCCATCCCTGAGGGGACCACCTACCCTCCTTGTCCCTGTGCACTGCATCCTTTGCCTGGAACTCTGAGTCCCTTGCTCTTCCATTTATTCTCTCAGCTCAAAACTCTTTCTCTGTGAAGTCCAAACCGGTTCTGACCAGATCAGGCCAGTTCCATTTAGCTCAAACCAGATCAAACTGGTCCTGACCGGATCCGACCGGATCAGGCCGGTTCCAACCAGACAACCCGCCATGGTGTCTGGCCACATAAAGCTCACAGTCCACAAACTTTACACTGTGATCGTCCCCTTGCAGGCATTCCCAAACTTAGCTGGGGATAGGATTTTTTTTTTCTTCCCCTTAGCAGGATATTGCAAGGAATAACATTCGAGAAATGCCACTCCTGTCTGGACCAATCAATATCAGGCTTCCCCCAAACACTTTGCGTGGTAATATGGAAATACCTTTGAAGTGTCAGACAAAGTCTTACTTCCTAGAGGGCGAAGCAGATGACATATGGTAAGGCAGGCTTTTCAAATAAATGGAGAACCAGCAACACCAGACCATATGCACCCGGGCAAGAAACGCTAACTCATTCTGTGCAGGGCTTGACAACAGCACCAGGTGCTTTCATGGTGAATGCTACCAATTTGTCACTCAGGCTAAGGAGATGGCTCAGTGAGGAAGAGTGTTTGCTATGAACCATGAGCACTTGAATTGAAATACCTAGCTCTCATCTAGGAAGGCAGGCGTGGCATGCCTGCCTATAACACCAGCACAGTTGGGGGCAGAGATAAGAAGATCACTGGGCTGACCAGCTGCCAATGAGGCCAGTGGGAGTCCCTGTCTCACAGAATAAGGTGGAGCATGGTAGAGCAGGTCACTTGACATTCTCCTCTAGCCTCTACATATGTACCTATGACTAGGGACACACAGGTATCATACATACACACACACACCCCACGTAGAAACTCATCTCTCCCCCAGCCATCTCTGAAGACAGATCGCTTAGTCTTTCCCAAGTGATTTCAACCTCAGACCAGTTACATCATAATTGTCCTGTGGTGATACATATTTTGATGCAATTTTTTTTTTTTTTTTTTTTTTTTTTGGTTTTTCGAGACAGGGTTTCCCTGTAGTTTCTAGAGCCTGTCCTGTTGATGCAATTTTAACTGAATTTGGGTGTATATCTAGGTGTGGGGCTAATTAAGATAATCAGGTCTTAGCTCTGAAAACAGGTACATGTTTGGAAAGTTGTTGTCTCTGAGCCTCTTTGTGTGTGCACATAAAACTAACAGAAACTTTTATCTTGTGGCCATCTGCAAATCAAAGTCTTCTCTGGTCCAGGAGGACAAACAGTGATTTTTCTACCCATATGACCAAGGACAATGAAGGGACAGCCGCATCTCGCACTATGTTACGCTCACTGAAAACTCATTAGACTTGCTGTTGAGATGTGAATAGACCAATCTCTTACTGTTCCTTTTCTAACAAGATGCAGACAGTCATTGGCTGACAGGTTTGGTAATGTTGGGATAAGTTGAAGCCAGAATATGCCTTGTCTTTCCTCCCTAGTTTCTCCATTTCCCTCAAGACATCTTGGACAGCCTCACACTGTGGTGTTCTGACTTTATGTGGAAACACATAACGGATGACTTATTTCCAGTAAATGCCTAGAAAGAATCGTCTTGGTACACCAACGATATTCAGGAATGTTTACTAATTGTTTAATCTTGTTACTGACAAATGTTTCCTATGAGTCATTTTCCCTTTGGGGACAATGTCTTTGACAGCTAGTCTAGTTGAAGAATAAATCCACTAGCTCTGGTTCCTGGCTTCAGAGTTACTTTGAGATGAATTGGCATTTTCAGATCACATGGCAGGAGAGAGTGGACCAGCTCACCTCAAAAAGGGAAATTAATCCTGAGCTAGAAGATTTCCATCCCTGCCAGACACACACCACTGACTTATTTTCCCACAATGAAAGTGTTGAACCTTTAGCCTTCCTGCCTCATTCATTGCCCAGAAGAATAATCTTTTACTAACAATGAACTTGATGATGAAAATGACAAAAATGTGAAAATTTAACTTGGGTCTAGAAAGTCAGGAGCCAGTCTTTTATTTTGAAAGGTACTTCCCTCATGTAAAAATACTAACACACACACACACACACACACACACAGGATATATAACTCTCTATAGGTCGTTTTGTTTTGTTTTAACTATTTGGGGGCTCACTACCCAGCACCAAAATAAATACATAGAGACTTATTCTTATGTATGAATACCCAGCCTTAGCTTGGCTGCTTTCTAGCCAGCCTTTCTTAACTTACGTTATCCCGTCTACCTTTTCCCTCTGGTCTTTAACTTTTCTCTATTTTATATACCTCTCTCCACTACTTACTCTGTGGCCAACTGGGTGGCTGGCCCCTGGCATCCTCCTTTCCTTCTCCTTTCCTTGTTCCTTCCTCTTCTCTCTTCTTCTGCTTATCCTCTCTCTCCTGCCTAGCTATTGGGCATTCAGCTCTTTATTAGACCAATCAGGTGTTTTAGACAGGCAAAGCAACACAGCTTCACAGAGTCAAACTAAGGCAACACAAAAGAATGCAACACACCTTTGCATCACTAAACAAATATTCCACAATATAAATGAATGTATACTTTTTTTGGATGAGGCAGACAACACATCACAGATTCTAGGCATCCAGAAAACAAATAGGATAGCTACCCATCCCTCCCACAGCTTTATGAACCTGAGGCTAGCTTCCGAGAGAAGCAGAGCTCAGTTATCATCATGGAACAATGGGAGGGTGTTGATAAACCTGCTAAGCACCTGCCACAAGAGCACACACCTTCTACTTCTACAAAGGGCATTTTTCGGAGCTCTGCTCAACCACAGGCCTTTGTGATGAGCTCACCCTGCTTACCAAGAGGCAGCTTCTACAGTGGCATGTGTTTAACAGCTAATTGAGGCATCCCTCCATGAGATTGAGGAGGAATATCCCCGCCCCCACCAGGAGCTTTGGTTTCCCCCATTATAAGGTAGAACTGTTGGCCACAGAAAGGCAGAAGAAATCAGTGTTTTGGATCACTTTCTTTGAAAGCTTCTTAAATTTGTGGGTTCACCTGTGGATTCAAAATATTTCTGCAAGAGTTTTAAGGACATGTTTTCATTAAGCTTTCTGTGGGAGTTCTACTAAGTGGTAGAATATAAAGCCCAGCAAAACTTTGCTGTGAAAAGGGAGAACGGTAAAGACAACTATGACAATCGTAATCACACTAGCAATATAATGCCGTGGATTCTACGGAGCCCGTTTTGGCACGCTGTTGTGCTAGCAATGAGAAACAATGTCCTGCATAGGTTCATATATTTCAACTCATATATTTGGAACCCCAGTTGGTGGCCCTCTTTGGGAGGTTTTGGAATCTTCAGATCACATATTCCTGCTGGAGTATGCCACTGGGGGTGGGCGCTGGGGGTTCAGAGCATCTGCCACTTCCTGTCACTGCTCTGCTTGCTACACACAGATGAAATGGAAACCTCTTGCCCTCCTGCTCCCCTGGCCATGCTGTTCCCACCATTATGAACTCTATCCCTCTGAAATGTTAAGCCAAAATAAGCTTTTTCTTCCCTCAGTTGCTTTGGGTGCGGTATTTTTACCGTGGCCATAGGCAAGGTAAAGCTAAACCTATGTGGGGACATTTCCATTCACCCCCCAACAAGGAGGAACTACCACAGACATTAAAAATACATGTAAGGAAGACTGAAAAGATGATCCAGTTGAAGAAGTGCTTGGTGTGCAAGTATGAGGGGCAGAATTGGATCATCAGAACCCACGTAAAAAGTCAGATGTGGTGATAGCACCGTAACCAGTGCTGGGGAGGTGGAGATGGGTGGATACTTGAGGCTCACTTGCCAATCGGCCAAGCTTAACCATGGGGATACAGGCTAACAACAGATTTTGTCTCAAAAAAAAACAAGGCGGGTAGTGTTCAGGTGGGGGCTCCATCCCAAGCCCCCTCCCCTGGAATTGTCTCTGTCCAGACTCTGCCCCGGAGAAAGCCCACCATCAGCAGCTCCATCCCTGAGGGCATTAAAAGCCCCCACCTTGTGATTTCCCCCTCGTGGTCTCCTCAACTTCTCTCGGGGTCACCTAGGAATGTTTTGCTCAGAATAAATTTAGATTTATTAATTTAGTTTGATTACCTTATCACATCAGTGGCGGCAGATTCTCATTAATCAAGAATTAAACTTAACAGGTGGCATCTGGGGAATGGCACTCAAGGGTGACCGCTGATCTTCATATAAATAAGTGTGCACACATACAACATAAATGTAAAAGGGAAAATGACCTTTGTAGACTGACAAAGAGGTCAGAAAGGACAGGAAACACACAAGGGAGGTGATAATGGGAAAACCTAGTGACAGAAAAGACAAAATGATGTGGGATGCCGCTCTGTATGCTGTGAATATGTTTTGTTACCTTTGGTTAATAAAGAAGCTGCTTTGGCCTCTGGCAGGCAGAATGTATAGCTAGACAGGAAATTCAAGCAGAGAGACATGGAGAAAGGTGGAAGACAAGATGCCAGCAGCCTCTGGGGAAGCAAGATGTGAGATAACAAGCCATGAGCCTCCTGGTAAAATACAGAAAAACGGTTAATTTAAGTTCTAAGAGCTAGCTAATAATAAGCCTGACCTAACAGACCAAACAGTTTATAATTATTATAAACCTCTGGATGATTATTTTATAAGCAACTGCGGGGACCAATAGGTCCAGTGGGACCGGGCAAATGTAGAAAATGAGATAAAGCTACAGCCATATGGCAATGCATAGAATAATAATAGAAATGGGTTAAGTTGTAAGAGCTAGTTAGTAATAAGCCCGAGACAAACAGTTTATAGTTAATATGAAGCCTCTGAATGATCATTTTATACGTAGCTGTGGGGACTGTCAATCAGGACAGAAACTGGGCCAGAGGGACTGGGTAAGACGCAGTAAAGCTTCTGGCTACAGGAAAAGGAGGGACAAGGTGACCCGAAGGTCCTGCGGCAGTGTCAGATAAAGGAAGAATGTTGAGGACTCATTAAAAGGAAGGAGCAGAATTGAATTCCCCACCAAAACTGATATATTTCGGTATATGGTTACTACAGGTATAAAAGTGAGATCCTTTGGGGGGTATTGTAATCCTGATCCTGCTTGACTGGTGTGGTTAAAGAGGAGACAGATCCTCAGCTCCCATGCCCACCAACGCGCGAGGCAGGTGGGAGAGCAGGCCTAGAGGTTATAAGGGCTGGAGAGCTTCTCCTTATCTGCGGTTGCACTTGGGGAAGAGGCCCCTGTATCACCCCTGGGCAACACAATAGAACTGGCCCTGAAGGTGTAGGTGTGGGAGATCTGACCCTGAGGATGTGAAAGCAGGAGAACTGGCCCCGCCCCTGTACCTGCTGCAAAGGGTGAACTCACCAAGGCAACGCAGCAGAGCTCACCCCAGCTGACCAACCCTACAACTACCCAGGCCCAGAGCAGGGTTATGGGTTAGTCCACCCCAATATATACCACGTCTGTGATCTGCCTGGTCCTGCAGACCCAAAGTTGTGGGATTTCTACAACACAGGGCAACAGCAGGATAACCAAGAGAGGTTCCAGTGAGGGCCCAGCATCAATAGTGTAGCAGAAACAGAGACGTTGCACCAGGCCTGCGATGGACTCCCTGCGATGAACACTTCCAAATGAAGATGTGTGGAGAGAAGGGTTTACAGTGTGACTCACTGTGTCACACTGCAGCTTCCACGAGATGCCTTCTCTTAAACTTTATTGGGGGTGAAAGGAGGTTGCTGCATGATGTAAAAGGCAAAGAATAAATAAAAAAATAACTCTGTGAAGGAAGATTGCAAAGCATTTAATTTTATTAACTGTTTAAAAGTGCAAGTTATTCCAAAGTTAAGCTGCATACAGCTGAATCTCTTCTTTGGGAAGTACATAGATAGAAAAAATTTAATTTTCTGGGTCTGGTGCACAGTTTTAGTAGATTTGTGATGTAATTTTTTTTTTTTTCATTCAGCCTGGTGGATTTGCTCAATTGTTACTCTGATATCAAATGTCCATATGCTATCTTGCCAGTGTGTGTATCTGATCTGATGATTGCTTTGCTTCTTCAAAGGTGAAAATATGTTGTTAGACTCAAAGTTAAGCCCCATCGACCCAAGGACCAGTAACTTCCTGGAATTCGGGGAACTGTAGTTCTTGACAGATAACAACCGCCTAAGGACCAGCAACTTCCTGGAATTATGGGAATAGGACTTCTTGAAAGATAACACCTGCCTAAGGACCAGGTAACGCCTAAGAACTCTGGGAATTGTAGTTCTTGCAAGATAACACGTGCCCAAGGACCAGGTAACTTCTTGGAATTCTGGGAACTGTAGTTCTTGAAAAATAACACCTGCCCAAGGACCAACCAGGTAACTTCCTGGAATTCTGGGAAAGGTAGTTTTTGAAAGATAACACCTTCCCAAGGACCAGGTAACTCCCGAGAATTCTGGGAACTGTAGTTCTTGAAAGAGAACAACTGCCCAAGCACCAGGTAACTTGCTGGGGTTCTGGTACTTGGAATCCTTAGAAACTAACAACAAAGTCTCATGATAAAGTAAGGTGACCTCTTGGTTTTTTGTTTTTGTTTTTTTTTTTCCCAAATAAGCTCCACTAACATGTGTCTCAAGGTCACTTATCTGGAAAGTTTCCAGGTGATGGTCCTGACCAAATTCCATCTTGGTTAGTATTTAAAATGTTAACAAAAGCTCGCTTAAAATCGGGGGCAGAGGGGAGGGGAGTAGACAGGGATACAGTATAAGATACACAAAAAGGAAAGGTGGCCACGTGAAGACAGAAGGAGAGATTGTGGCCATGCTTCCATAAATCAACATACTTAAAAATATTAGTAGAGAATTGAAAAAGACCCCCCCCCCCCCTCAGAGCTTCTGGAGAGCTAGAGCGGCTTTGAGGTGAGGTGCATCTGGTCTGGCCTCCGGAGCTATGAGCTCCTAGAACTTGAAGGCAATACTACTACTGGGGGGAGTCGGGCTGGTGTGCACAGTGCATCAGGCCACACAGGGCCTGCAGGAGCTTCTTGAAGCTCGTTTTTCTAGAAGCAATGGCAGGACAAGTGGCCGTTTTCCTAGGAATGTGGCATCTGTGGCTGTGTCGTCCATCAGAGGGCCAGACTTGGTTTTCACTGCAGTCACCTGGATGTCCCCAGCAACTGAACGGAAAGGGAAGGGCAACAATGAGGGGTCACCTGCTGTGCTGTGTTCTCTTCAGCTGCTCTAGAGCTCATACATCATTCTTTCTGTTTTCATCCATGCTGGATGCCTGAAGCGGCTTTTCCAACTCTGTGCCAAGGAGTCTGACTTCTCAGAAACACATCTTTCTTTTTTTTTTTTTTTCCTTTTTCTTTTTTTGGTTTTTCGAGACAGGGTTTCTCTGCAGCTTTTTTAGAGCCTGTCCTGGAACTAGCTCTTGTAGACCAGGCTGGCCTCGAACTCACAGAGATCCGCCTGCCTCTGCCTCCCGAGTGCTGGGATTAAAGGCGTGCGCCACCACCACCCGGCTCAGAAACACATCTTTAAAAAATTTCCATTGTCGAAATAATTTGAAAGTCGCGAACTTCTCATTTATTAGGCGTTTCTTTTTCCTTGGGAAATCGCAATGCACATTAATATATTAAAAGCTCTGGGAAGGTCTACAGTAAAAGACCTACCTAACCCTAATTCTCAACTGTATTTGAGAATTCCCTTTGGCAATACAGAGGTTTTTTATTTTTATTATTATTTTCTGCAGGCATGGCAAAATAGGGTCTGAGTCAGGTGACTTGTACAGAGTCCTGGGTTCCATTCCCAGGGTTACAGGAAACCAGGTGGTGTAGCACAGAACTCTGCTGGAGAGGTCTGGAGGCAGGAGGATCAGGAGTTCAAGGCCATCCTCCACTGTATTTGGTGGAGGAGAGCCTGAGGTGCATGAGATCTTACTCTGGTTAATTTTTTCATATCCCCACTGTCTTGGTCACTATTCAATAGCTGGGGACAGACATGATGACCACAACAACTCTCATAAAGGAAAACATTTAATTGAGGCTTGTTTACAGTTTCAGAGGCTCAGTCCACTCTCATCATGGTAGGGAGCATGGCAGCACACAGGTCAACGTGTTGCTGGATAAGTAACTGAGTGGTATACATCTGGATCAACAGGAAGCAAAGAAGGGAGAAAGCCACTGGGCTTGGCTTGGGGCTTTTAAATCTCAAACCCCACACCCAGTGACACACTTCCTCTAACAAGGCCACACCTCCTTATCCTTCTCTAGAAGGGCCACTCCCTGATGACTAAGCATTCAGATCTATGAGCATATGGGGGCATTCTTATCAAAACACTATGCCTGTCCAACTTTGGGACCAAGAAAATCTACCCAACGCTTACATTGTAGATCTTGCTGTTCTCTTTCCTGGATTTGCCGCTCAGGAGATGCCAGCTGCTTACTATCTGTGGAGGATTCTTATTTTCGAGCTCAAGCATACTTTAGGTCTCCCATTTCCAACCTTATCCCCGTTTGGGAGGCTTGGCCACCAGCAATTTATAAACGCAATGTGGAGAAGTTCTTAAGAACTAGTGTTAAAACCATGACAACGTTCAAATGTGATTTTGAACCCATAACCCCAAGCTTTAAGGTTTTTGTGATTGTCACCGATACAGAAAATGTCATACTGTGCAGAAAGGCATTCATAAACCACCTAGCAAAGCACGATGGTTTTGATCACGGGCAGACTAAGGTTCAGGTCATTGAGGAGATGGCGTCATCACCATGATGGCATGGCACAAATCAGGCCGTGGAGCGCGTAGCCAAGCTCTGCTTTCTTTCGGCATATCTTTCTTCTAAAACACATCTTCTAGGGCTTTCCAAAGGCTTTCCATAAAACTTCTCATAACACTTAAATCCACACATTTATAGTGGCTGTAAAGAAGATCATCAAAACTAAAACAGCAAACTCCTATCTCAATCGAGTGCACCATCTTTATGAGCCAAAATAGTCCATTCAACTTAAAAACCAGGGAGAGAAGATTAGTGCACAATAAAAGAACAGCTGTAATTTGAGTTGTGTGTACTATCTATCCATCTACCACACAACCAATTTCCATTAAGTTAGCAACAACTAAAATTTCTGTTAACAACTTTGTATGCTTATACTAAGTTCTCTAAGAAGACTTTTTATTTTTTTTTATTTTTTTTTTTTTTTGGTTTTTCGA